>NC_091633.1:21995000-23245000 GCF_027580195.1 Bos mutus
CTGCATACAGGTTTCTCAAGAGGCAGGTCAGGTGGTTTAGTATTCCCATCTCTTTCAGAATTTTCCACAGTTTATTGTGATCCACACAGTCAAAGGCTTTGGCATAGTCAATAAAGCAGAATGTTCTTCTGGAACTCTCTTGCTTTTTCGATGATCTGGCGGATGTTGGTAATTTGATCTCTGGTTCCTCTGCCTTTTCTAAAACCAGCTTGAACATCTGGAAGTTCACTGGCCAAATAGCTATTATAAATCTGATTGGTAAATTAACTATGTCTTGTCTTCCTAGCTTTGGGGATTTATTGTAGCTTTGTTTTTTCCATCCTCAGAAACTTTTGGCTCCTTAGTCTTCGTTTGTGTGTGTGTGTTAAGTCACTCAGTCACACCCAGCTCTTTGCAACTCCTTGAACTGTAGCCTGCTAGGCTCCTCTGTCCAGGAGATTTTTCAGGCAAGAATGCTGTACTGGGTGCCATTTCCTTCTCCAAGGGATCTTCCCCACCTAAGGATCGAACCCGTCTCCTGCACTGGCAGGAGGATTCTTTATCTGCTGAGCTATTGGAGAAGCCCAAAGTCAATCTTTAAAAGGTAAATACTAATGAAAGATAGCCTTTCAGTGTCCACGGGATCTTGACTCTGGTCATTAATGTGTTAGAAATGAGGTAAGAAGTCCACGCCAGGGTGACTTTTATTCATTTATTCTTTTATTTGAATACATAGTTTGCATCTGTTGGATGTTTGAATAAAAGATAAAGGAAAATAGAATAAACTGCGTTCTTACAACTGTGACTACCCTGGCTTCTCTTTCGACCTTGCTGGGGTCAGCCGACTCCAGCTGGTGGCAGCAGCTGTCACCACCGAGGTGTGTTCTCTGAGCATTTTTCAGCTGTTTAGCTCAGACTGTGGATCTGATCACAGTGGCCAGAATTACACAGAGTCATTGTGGGCATTTGGTTAATTACAATAAAGCCATCAGGTGAAATGAACTATCTATCGCTGACTGCATTCTAACCATCATTAGATGGATCTCTGATGAGCTGGCCCTGGGCTGTGCTTGATTCTGGGCATCTCAAGGCTGTTTGGAGTGTTAGTCAAGGCTGAATGGCTGGGCAGGGGTTGGGAATGAGATGTTTTTCTCAGTGGGGAAACCTTGAGAGACTGTTTGTATGGGTGTGAGTCCCTCATGCCTTTGGGGGCTGCCTGTCTGTTAAGCAATGCTTGCTTTGCCCTTGGCTTTGACCTGACCCCAGTGTAGCTGTCAGTCAAATAAACAGAAGCACTGGCATCTCCCCTGACAGCTGGTGTGGTGACGACTGTCAGGGTGCGGGAAAGTTGGCTTGCTTTCCAGAAGGTGCGTGTGTGATGTTTTAATCTGGAAAGGGGACTGGCCAAAGGGTTGGACTGGTGAAAGGCAGGCAGAGGAGTTCAGCTTCTCCTGAAAATCCCATTTGGGCAGGGTTTTGGGTTCTAATAAAGTTGTCTCTCATCACATCTGCTTAATGCATTAGATTTATTTTTTTTGGCCATGCTGTGTAGCATGTAGGATATGACTTCCCTGTCCAGGGATGGTATCCATGTGCCCTGCAGTGGAAGCGGAGTCCTAACCACTGGACTGTCAGGGAAGTCCCACTGCATTAGATTTTAAGGTAGAGGTTGCACACTGGAACACCTTGAGCTGGATGTGTGGGTGCCATGCGTTGAATTGTGTCCCCCCAAAAAGATGTATCCAAGTACTTGCTAATGTGACCTTATTTTGCAGATAGTCCTATGATCCTTAGGGCACTAATACAGTATGATTGATGTCCTTATAAGAAAAGGAGAAGGGCTCAGGAAGAAACTCACGTGAGGACTTTCCCCTGTACCTCTAGGGAAATTCATAGAGGCTGTGATTTAAAAACAGAGATTTCATAATAAAAATGGGGATTTCTGCATCTCTAGAAGCATCAGATTTGTCCACATAGGGCCAGCATTCTCTGATGGGAGTCATCTGGACCTCTTCACTTTGCCCCAGTCATGGGGTCATGCTCCTCATGATCTGCTTCTCCCAGCTGCATTTCCCATCCAGCCCCCCAGGAATGCGAGACTGTGGCCCTTGCTCTTACAGTAGGTCTGGGATGGAAGATTTGAGAAGGGGCCGGTCTCTGGCTTCTAGAGCAGGAGATGGCAAAGCACAGCCTGTGGGTCAAACCCAGCCTGCTGCCCGTGTTGATAGATAAGGTTTTATTGGGACAGAGCCACGCCTACTTGTTTATCTGTTGTCTTCAGTTGCTTTCACACTGCCACTCTGCAGTGACAGACTTGAGTAACTGCAGCAGAGACCATCGGGCCTGTAAATCCTAAAATATTTCCTATCCGGCCTTTTATAGAGTTTGCCGACCCCCTTGTAGAGAATCAAGAAATCCAGATTTTTACATGGATTCTCTTTGTTTTTAAATGAGGGCAGGTAATTCATATTGGTTTTTAATGTCAGAAAACCTGTCAGTCAAAGACATCTTTCCATGACAATAAATGTGAATTTCATCATTAAAAAAAGATGTGGAGTACTATGACTTAACCATTCTTTTATTAATGGGTATGTAGGCAGTTATGTTTTAACTTTATATGTACTAGTCAGGACTGGCTAATGAACGCCACATTTGAGCAATGAATTTTTTTTTTTGGCAAGTCTTTTTTTTGGGGGACTGTATCATGCGGCTTATAGGATCTTAGTTCCCCGACCAGGCATTGAACCCGAGCCCTCAGCAGTGAAAGCATGGAGCCCTAATCACTGAACTACCAGGGAAGTCCTGAGATTCTTTTTTTAGGATGGGGAGGCCATGTGTGATTGGGTTATTTAATTCAGACTGTAGAGAGTCAGTAGACTATGTTATCACTCTTGTCAAATGTTCACATTTCATTTTTTAGGGCAAGATATTAAACACTGATTCTTGCTTTTCACAGAGGACTACATGAGAGAGAATGGAATTAACAGAGGAAAGAATTATTTTGGGTGTAGGGAGGAAGATTTTGTTACTCAAGGTGGTAAATCTTGGAAAGTATAGCAGAAGAAGTCTCTGCAGATCTTGTAGGAAGCGACAGCTCTGCCCTGGTTGGATGTCACCCAGGCCTGGATGATCAGGTGACCCACTTCTGCACAGCCGACCTCTGCATCCTGTCTTGCTCACCAAGAAGGAGTGCCACATTGGGTAGAGCTGGGGCTCGTTGGTGCTGGGACTATTCATCGGGCAGCCATTCCTCCGCCATCCCTGGATTGGAGGGCACAGGCTGGCCTAGCTGATCCCGTGCCCTGCTCACCTCCAGTGTTTTTGTCTATGACCGTATGGTTCCATCCCTCCGTTCAAAGCCAGTTAGGTCCCCTCAAGGTGGTGTGGCTGCTTGGAGGGTATGGATGTGTGCAGGAAAGGGCTACATAATGCAAGGCTGTTATCCTTAGAAAGGTCTACTTGACGGTTGGCTGGCCAACAGTCTGGGAACTTGGCACTTGAACTGTTCTCTAAGTGTGGTTCACTGTTCCCAGACTATACGAACCTTGTGGTTTACGTTGAACACCTGCTTTCCTTCTGAGAGTCTGGAAGGTGGACACATGCTAAGCAGAGGGTGCCTACATCACCAGCTCCCAGTATAAACTGTGGGCACTGAGACTCGAATGGACTTCCCTGGGCAGAACGGCACATGCGTGTTGCTGTGTGTTTTAGAGAAGAGTGAGGTCTGTGTGACCATGTGGGGAGGGAGTCAGTATAAGATAGCCTGTGCCTAACATTTCTATATACTCAGCCTGTGACTTTTCCTTTTGCTGATCAGGTTATGCAACAAACCTTAGCCATAAGGACAACTGAATACTGAGTTCCACGAGTGCGTCTAGTGAATCACTAAATGTATGGGTGGTCTTGGGAAACCCCAAAGCAGAATGATTTATTATAAATTAAAATCCAGCATTAAAGGAGATTCAGAGAGTGCATGCCTTGATGATAATGAGAAAAGTACCAGTGATTATATTAATAACTAATTTTTATTAATTTGGCAGTTGCTAATCTAATCTTCATAGATTAACTAATTTAACCATCCTGTTAGTGGTAGGTATTACTTTCATCCCATTTTACAGATGCAAAAACTGAGGCATGGAGTGGTTAAGTGACCTGCCCTTTATCAGTTAGCTCATAGTGACAGAGCTGAGAATGAAGTTCCCAGAAGCTTAAGATCCTCCTAAAACACAGGACTCTGTTCAGAATGATGACTGGGGCCAGTGCCTTCCGAGAAACTAGCTTTCAGTCTAAAGAGGCTAAACATTGTCTTTATCTTTTCAGATGGAGAGCAAATCAGCTGAGATAAGAAGTCAGCTCAAAATTTCAGTGGCCTAAAATAACCTTTATTCCTTGCCCAATCTGTGTGTTTATCCCAGGTTGGCTGGAGGCTTGGCTCTGTGTCATCCTCACTCAGGGACCCAGCCCTTAAGGGCTCCCAGATGCCCTGGCAGAAGGAGAGTCTTGCATCTGCACTTGGATGCTGCAGCCAGCAGGAACTTCCCTGATCTCATTGGTCGGAAGTGTCCCATGACCCCTCCCACACACAGGGGAGTCAGGAAATGAGTGGCGTCTCTGACCCAGAAGGCAGAGAGTAGACTTCTCCCCTACCCTGCCTGCTGTGCTGTTCCTTCGCTGTTGTGTGGGCTTTTTTCTTGTTGCGGAGAGCTAGGGGTTGGGGTTGGGGGTGAGGTTTCTGGAGGGGATCTACTCTGTAGTTGTGTGCAGGCTTCTCATTGCCGTGACTTCTCTCGTTGAGGGGCATGGGCTCTAGGCGTGAGGGCTCAGTAGCTGCAGCTCCCAGGCTCTAGAGCACAGGCTCAATAGCCATGGTGCACGGTCTTAGTGGCTCCGCTGTATGTGGGATCTTCCTGCACCGGGGATTGAACCATGTCTCCTTCCCTTGCAGGTGAATTCTTACCACTGAGCCACCAGGGAATTCCTGAGAGTAAACTCTTCAGTGAACAGTGCGTGGAGTACTACAGCAAGGATTGGAAAAGCAAGCACAAAACTTATTTTCCCTGACTCCAGATTTGGAGTAAGACTGCTCAAGGAAGGAAGAGCAGGCAGTTGAGAGCAGAGGGGTGGGAGGGAGCTGGTTATTGTCAAAGGCAGGAGTGAGAAATCAGGGGGATAGTTCAGTCCTTTCAGAGCAAATGAAAGTGATTTCCATGACAACAATTCAATTAGCGAACAACGTGAAGTTCTCCTCTGTAAGGGAACACCAGGGAATGATTGCCAAAAGGAACCCGAGGCGAATTGGCCTTGGGGGTGGAGAGGGAGAGAGAAAGTGCCCCAGCGGGGTGCCCCCAGCAGTTCCAGGATGCGGACACACCCCTCTAATTGGGAGGCTCACCCCAGCACCTTGGAGGCCAGCATCGAGGGAAAAAGGAGGTGTTTGAAGTGAGTGGGAGTGAGGCTAGGAATTTGGAGTGGGTAGGAAGGGGGAGGCACCTTTGTTTTGCTTTGGAGGTGTGGGGGCTTGGGATACAGGTTGGCTGCTAGAATAGGTGTTGAAATGTTTCCACACAGACATAAAATTCTGACTTGGAGGAAAAGAGAATGAGGTCCCACGGTGTGGGGAAAGAAACTAGGCTTTGAAATAACACTCTGTGGCTTCAAATCAGTTTCTTTTTTGTTTTGTCTTCTGTGTTTGAACTTAAGATCCCTGAACCTTAATATATACATATATATGTACATATATAGTATATGTATATATACATATATATTTGCTTTAAATTTTTTATTTACTTATTTTTATTGGAGTATAATTGCTTTACAATGTTGCATTAGTTTCTGCTGTATAACAAAGTGAATCAGCTATATGTATACATATAGCTGCCATGGACTTCCCTTCCACCTCCCTATCCTACCTAGCCAGGTCATCACAGAGCACCAAGCTGAGCTCCCTGTGCTGTACAGCAGCCTCCCAGTAGCTATCAGGAATAGAGATGCAGACTAGAGGATGGGCATGTGGACTTGGCCACATGTGGGGGAGAAGGGGGAAGAGTGGGATGAATTGGGAGATGAGCCTTAATATTCTTAACTAGGTATGCTATTAGCAGGATGATGGTGAGTAATAATATAGCCTTGTATTTGGCAGCACAGTAGGTCCTGTTTGTAAGGTGCCTGTATTTTCCTCTCTTTTCATACTGTTCACAGGGATCTCAAGGCAAGAAGACTGAAATGGCTTGCCATTCCCTTCCTCGGTGGATCACGTTTTGTCAGAACTCTCCGCCGTGATCCATCTGTCTTGGGTGGCATGGTTCATAGTTTCATTGAGTTAGACAAGCCTGTGATCCATGTGATCAGTTTGGTTAGTTTTCTGTGATGGTGGTTTTCATTCTGTGTGCCTTTTGATGGATAAGGATAAGAGGCTTGTGGAAGTATCCTAATGGTAGGGACTGGCTGTGGGGGAATCTGGGTCTTGTTCTGATGGGTGGGTACATTTTTAATGTGCTCAGTAAATTTTTAATCCAATTTTCTGTTGATGGGTGGGGCTGTATTCCCTCCCTGTAGTTTGGCATGAGGCCAAACTATGGTAGGGGTAATGGTGGTAACGGCGACCTCTTTCCTTATGCCAGCATGCTGCGGCTCCGAGGACTGCTGTATTCAGTGCAGAGATGTTACTTTGTCGACAAAGGTCTGTCTAGTCAAAGCTATGTAGTCACATATGGATGTGAGAGTTTGACCATAGAGAAAACTGAGCACCGAAGAATTGATGCTTTCAAACTGTGGTGTTGGAGAAGACTCTTGAGAGTCCCTTGGACTGCAAGGAGATCAAACCAGTCAATCCTAAAGGAAATCAGTCCTAAATATTCATTGGAAGGACTGATGCTGAAGCTGAAGCTCCAATACTTTGGCTACCTGTTGCGAAGAACTGGCTCATTGGAAAAGACTCTGATGCTGGGAAAGATTGAAGGCAGGAGGAGAAGGGGATGACAGAGGATGAGATGGTTGTATGATATCACCAACTCAATGGACATGAGTTTGAGCATGCTCCAGGAGTTGCTGATGGACAAGGAAGGCTGGTGTGCTGCAGTCCATGGGGTCGCAAAGAGTCGGACATGACTGAGCAACTGAACTCAACTGATTTTCCTCTCTTTAATTAGGGGATAATGGCAAAGAGACTCCGTCTCAAACTGTTCAGAGTAATGGCTCCCTGGAGCCTATGTTAAGAAGGATTCTGAAACTCAGTGAGAGAGAACGGTGCAGTTGCTACTGATGTCTGTCCTGGACATGGGAGGTGCTGTATGTGTGCTACATATTTGCCGTCCTTGGTTTAACCTCTTTGCCTCTGAGCCTTTTTAAAAAGGCTTCTTGTTATTTTATTATTATTTTAAAAAAAAATTTATTTGGCTGCCCTGGGTCTTAGTTGCCACACACAGTATCTTTGATCTTCATTGCAGCATGTGGGGTCTTTTAGTTGAGGCATGCAAACTCTTAGTTGCTGTGTGTGGGATCTCGTTCCCTGACCAAGGATTGAACTTGGGCTCCTCTGCATTGGTATCACAGAGTCTTAGCCACTAGATCATTGGGGAGGTCCCCACTTGAGCCTTATTTCTTACCACCCCTTGCTGCATCCTTCCTTCCACTTAAACTGATCAGGGGTCAGCTCATTGCCCCCTCCCTGAGCATTCTCTGTGCCGTCTGCCTTCTCTCTGTCTCTCACTCCCAGCCCATCTAGATCTGTCCTGTCCTTCGTGGTTAGGAAGCTCTACTCACCTGACCCCTGCCCTGGTCTTTTCAAGACCAAAGATGTTGTCATCTCTTTCTGAATTCCCGTAACACCCGCCACCTCTTGCATAGCTGTGACACACAGCCTCTAACAGCCTCTCATGTAGGCACTGGCGTCCTTTCCTTGCGCACATCGGCTGGCCTCTCTGGGCTGTCAGCTCCCCAAAGTACCCGTGTTGTCTGCTACTCCCGTTACCCCATACCCACTGACCTCAACCTTGACAGCCCTCTCCCTATGCAGGGAATGCGATTTGGGCGATTCGGTTTGCAGAGTATGGAAGTGCATTGTTTAGGGGTCCACCGGCGGCGATCAGAGGTTGTGGAGCTGCTGTTTCAGGGTGGTGTGACCTTAACTAAGTCCCTTGACCTCTCTGAACCCTGTGCCCTATTCTTAGATGACCACCGCACTGTGGCTTTTTTGCTAGGCTGGTCCTACAAGTATTGATTGTGTGGTAGTGGGCATTGAGCTGGTATAGTCTGAGTGTCTCAGAGTGCTGGGTGCAGGAGAAAAAAGATATCTATTCACTCATGGAAAAACCCCAAGTCCAGGGGAGCCCCCGGCACTGTTAATAGTTCCTGCTTTAGGCAGCAACTATGTTCTCAAACAACTGTGTGCAATTCCAATTTGATTAGCTTCACCATGAGCTCCCCCTTTTAGAAGTCCCAGGGAACTTGCCAATTAGAGACCTTTTTGACAAATGCTTTTGTAAAATGCGGAGTCACCAAATTGTTCTGCTTTGTGATTTTGGATTCATATATATTAGGTTTTCTTAACATAGGTGCTATTCCAACAGCAAAACCTCCTTATAATATTCCAGCCAAGTTTTTGAGCTTTGGCAGTCAAAATTGGTATTTATTTCAACCTGTTGAATATGCATTATATTCCAGAACAGTATCTCCAACTCATGAAAATTAAGTGAGAAAACTAGAGTTACCTCGGTTGGTCTTTTGTACCCATTATGTGCTGGCTCTTGCTGGAGCATCACTAGCAGATGCTCTGTTGTCCTTGATAAAGGACCAGGAATGAAAAAAAACCAGGAAGATGCCACGAATGACTAATCTGGTCAAGGAAACACGTAATTACCACGAGTGTCAGTCTCCATAATGAAGCATCGATAGGGCCAAATCCAGAGCATAAATAACCAGAGAAGGAGGCGAGGTAATATGTCGAGTAAAATAATTTAGCCTCTGAGTAGCTCCCGGCAGCTGTCCTGTGATGCCCCAATTCAGGCCAAGACAAATGCTCCCACGTGCGTGCCACCTCCCAGGGAGATGCGTGCTAATGGCTCCAGGGAGGGTGCCCAGGCTGCTGCTGCTCTGTCTGCCATGCTCTCCTGGGGGGATGCTAGATTTTCAGGACCGAGCTTGAGATCACTGCCCAACTCTCCCATTTAACAGGTGAGGAAACTGAGACCCAGCGAGGGCGGTGGGATTCCCAGAGTCTCCCAGTGACTCAGTAGCCATCGTTGGTCCCTGAACAGCCATCTCATGACTTTGATTTGGCTTTCCTGCCCCCGCACCCCATCCAAGAATGCAGAGCAGAGACCAAGCATGGTTAACAACCCCATTTCCTAGGGGAGGTGGATTTCCAGAGAGAGACAAGAGATTTTTCCTTCTACGAATAGATGACATTTTGTCTTGTTATTTATTAACTTTTTAGAACAGATGTGCATGTACATGCTTCAAAATTCAAAAGGTTTAAGTTGAAAATGAAGTTTCCTTCCCTCCCATCCGTCCCCCTAGCCTTTCCGATCTCCTTCCCAGAGGCAACTGGTATCATCAGATGTTTTGTGTATCCTTTCTGAGACTTTTCCATGCATATAGGAGCAGAATCTTGTTTGTTCATTCATTCATTCAGCAAGTTATAGAGAACATCCCATGTGCCAGGCTCTGTTGTAGGTGCAGAGCTAAGCAGCAAGACAAGGATTGTTGCCATGGAGCTGACTTTAGACCTCACAATCCACTCCCCTTTCTCCTCACCTTTCTCTACAGTTGCTTACATGTAGTTCTGTGCTTGTATTAAACCTTAAACTTGTATCTTTCAGACTCTTCCTACAAGTTCATAGGGAATTGCCTCTTTCTTTATAACTATTGTGTGGCATTTCATTGTGTGGATTAACCATAATTTATTTAGCTAGACCATATTTATTTACCTCATCGATAGATATTTAGGTGGATTTTTTTGGTGTTTTTTCCTTTTGCTATTATAAATGATGCTGCAAGGTCCTTGTACAAATGTCTCTATAGGCATACATGGGAGTCGATCTGGCCGTTTATTTAGCAATGTGTCTAATATGTCCAGAGTTAGGTTTTCAGGTATGGTTATATCCAGGTGCTCAAACCTATCCCTTGGAACTGATCTCTCAGTCCCAAGATGGCTTCATTCTCAGAATAAGAAGACTTATTCAGTCTTTATTCAGTATTATTAATTGCACTGGCAGTTGCATACCTGCAATGGGCTGGATGTTCTAGGTGCTGAGCATATATTGGAGAAGAAAACACACCCAAATCCTGGCCCTCCTGGAGCTGATATTCCC
Source organism: Bos mutus (assembly GCF_027580195.1). Classification (NCBI taxonomy): domain Eukaryota; kingdom Metazoa; phylum Chordata; class Mammalia; order Artiodactyla; family Bovidae; genus Bos; species Bos mutus. The sequence continues at coordinate 22,005,290 of NC_091633.1, forward strand.
AAGATTCTGTATGCCTACCCAGTCAAAGGTTTATATTCTCCCAGGTTGGAAGAAAAAAACCTTCCTCCCAATAGTTACAAGTCTCCGGATTGAATCTTATTGAATCAGTTTGGTCATGTGACAATCCCTGAACCAATCACTTTTGCTGGAGGCAGGAGTGCTTTAAGCTGGTTGGCCAGCCTGGGCCTGGGGCTAGCGGGTGGAGTTAATGTCATCAGAAACCACAAGGACTGAGGGTAGGTGAAGGGTTCCTGAAAGTAAAAGGGTTCTCTAGTGGGAGGGACGATAGTACATTGCTGGGCAGATACTGAGGATCACAGGCAAAGGACTCCAGGAAAGTGTGAGAAGAGGGAAGGGAGAGAGTGCCTGGGGCTGAGGAACAGCCTTTAATGGTAGCCTCAGGGAGGTGGCAGAGGCTGGGGATGGGCGTTGTAAAGACTAGGGAAGATAAACATCCTTAAAAGGGAGTTTTGGGGGTGCATACTGCTCCTGAAAACCCTGTGCCTATAGTAAGAGCATTCCCCTCAACGCCTGTTTACTGAGTACCTGTCATGGGAAAAAAACATCATGCCAAACTCTACGTTAACCTGAGATTAATGATACCGAGGATATTCACTTGTTTTGAAGTCATTCTAGTGCCAGGTGCTTAACACAAATGAATTGATTTTATTAGTACAATGGCCTTCTGAAGTCAATATTGGTATGATCCTCACTTGGGGATGAGATAATAGAGGCACAGAGAGGTTAATTAACTTAATCAAGATCACACAGCCAGTAAGAGGCCAAGCCAGCATTTGAATCCAGCAGTCTGGCTGCAGAATCTGCTCTGCGTACAGCCTTCTTTTGTCTGTGCCAGCGTATGTATCAGGAGGCGGAATGGAAGAGCAGGCCTGAGTACAAGTGCTGACTGTGACCCCAAGTAGCTGCCTGATCACTGGCGACAGTCATTTCTTAATTCTGTGCCTCGGTTCCCACGTATACAGTGTGGAGTACTGGCCGAGCCCAGAGTTCATTACGGATCAAATAAAGTATTTAGCAAAAAAAGAAAAGAAAAAACACCTTTTGTGAGAAAATAATATAAATGCTTTGGCACACTTATTAGTTTCTATTGCTACCATAACAAATGATCTCAAAAGTCGTGGCTTCAAACAACACAAGTATAAAATGCAAACAAAACAAATAATTAAACCCCCCACAAGTGTTTTATTTTACAGTTCTGGAGTCAGAAGCTGGAAATCAGTCTCACAGGGATAAAATCAATGCCTCAGCGGGGCTGTGTTCCTTTTGGAGGCTCTGGGGAGAACTCATTTTCTTGCCTTTTCCAAGATCTGGAGGCTGCCTGCACTGCTTGGCCCATGGGCCCTTCCTCACTCTTCGAGACCAGCAGCGCAGCATCTTCAAATCTGGCTTTCTCACTCCCCCTCTATCTCCCTCCTTTCCCTCCATCCTCTCTCCTCTTCCGTCATTACATCTCCTTCTCTGACTCTGACTCCCCTGCCTCCCTCTTACAGGGACCCTTGTGATTACACTGAACCCATGGGATAATCCCAGATAATCTTCTCATTTCAAAAATCCTTAATTGAGGACTTCCCTAGTGGCTCAGGTGGTAAAGCAGCTACCTACAACGCGGGAGACCCAGGTTCGATCCCTGGGTTAGAAAGATCCTCTGGAGAAGGAAATGGCAACCCACTCCAGGACTCTTGCCTGGAAAATCCCATGGACGGAGGAGCCTGTAGGCTACAGTCCATGGGGTTGCAGAGTCGGACACGACTGAGTGACTTCACTTTATTTTCACTAGTGGTCCAGTGGTTAGGACTCTGTGCTTTCAGTGCAAGGGGGCATGGGTTTGACTCTGAGTCAGAAAACTAAGACCCCACATGCTGTGCAGTGTTGCCAAAAAAAAAAAAAAAAAGAAAATTCTTAATTTAACACATCTGCAAAATTCCCTTTGCCATGTAAGGTAGCTTATTCTCAGGTTCTGGGGATTAGGATGTGGACATCTTTGGGGGAAGCATTTAATTTTTTCTACAGCGGCCCGCTTAAGATCATTTCACCTTATTTCATTACCTAGCACCTATGTAATTATTTTTTCTAATGTACCATTGTTAGCCTTGTAAGACACGTGTAGATCGATACTTACAAGAAAACAAAAAAGGGCCTTAAGCTCCATGTCTGGATAACCCCAAGGGATAATTTTTCCTGTTTTGACATTTAAACAGAAAATGCAATATTAGTAGAAGGATATAGAGTGCAAAGTTACAGAGTGATACAAGATGGAAAGTTAGAGCTGTCCTCTTCTCCCAGCATCCTTTCTCCTCCAAGGTAACCACTTTACAGTTTTAGAAGATTCCTTCCAGAAAAAAAGAAACCTGATGCGTAAAACAGAATAAATGCATCTATTTATACCTTCTCTTCTAAAAAATATGAGAGATCGTCTTCACACCATTATGCATCTTGCTTGCCCCGCCCCCCACATTATTCTCTATCTTGTAGATCTTTTGGTCCCAGTAGGTAGACGTCACTTTTTCTTTTAAAAAGCTCCCAGCATTTCACTGGATTGCTGATGCTTCATTTATTATTGGGGCTTCCCTGGGTGGCTCAGACGGAAGACTCTGCCTGCAACGCAGGAGATGCGAGTTCGATCCCTGGGTCGGAAAGATCCCCTGGAGAAGGACATGACAGCACTCTCCAGTATACTTGCCTGGAAGATCCAGTGGACCTTCCAGCAGGTTACAGTCTATGGGGTCACAAAACGTCAGACACGACTGAGCGACTTCACTTTCTTTCTTCATTTATTTTTGTAACTAGTCCCCTGTTGTTGGTTACTTTGGTGGTTCCCAGCTAGTGAATACAGAGAGAGCTACATGGGCATTGTCATATCGAAGACAATGATCGTGACTGTATTTTTAGCACTTTGGGCTTCTTAAGATTGGGGGCAGGATGATTCTCTGTTGCAGGGGCCATCCTGTTGTAGGATGTTGAGCTGCATCCTGGTCTCCACTCATGAGATGCCAATAGCATCCACTCCCTGAGTTGTGACAACCAAAAATGTCTCCTGACATCGCTCAATGTCCCCTGAGAGGAAATCACCCGCTTTGAGAGTCTCTGTTTCAGGGCCATCCTTACAGTGGAAAGGTGGAGTGGGGGTTCACTTGATGAACCTGCCCCAGGTGGCTGTTGGCGGGTGGCCAGGGCTATATAGGTACCGCATACCTGTTCACACGTTCAGTCCTCAGAGCCGCCCTGTGAAGGGGGTCCTTTCATCACCCACACGTTGTGGACAGAGACCCAAGGCACAGAGAGATCCAGGAACTTGATTGAGGTCACACAGCTAAAGTGGCCGTGTGGACCCAATCCAAGAATTTCCAGGGTTCAGGGGTGCAGCCATCTGGCCACACTGCCTCTGGACATGTGAAACCAGGATTTCTAAGCCATGGTGGCCTCAGCCATTGTCACCTTGGGAATATCCCCCAGGCTTTTGGAGAATTTTTTATCCCCCTAGTTATCCTGGTGACATATCTGGACATTCTTCGACTCCCCAGTGATAGTCTATCATGCTTTACATCCCCCTTAAATCAAAGCCATATTCTCTTTGTAAGAGGAAGCCTGGAGATGCAATGTGTGTTTTTCTAGCTGGTGATTGTTTCTTCATTAGAAGCTATTGGTATGTTTATTGGTATGTTTTCAAATCCAAAACTAAAAATGAAAGCAGTTCGTGATTCTTAGCTGGTATTGGCCTGTAATTCATTCAAGTAGCTCATTATACATCAGAATTACCCACCTGCTGAAACTTCTCAACAGCAGGCAATTCTAGAGTTTCAGTTTCAACTTTCTCTTATTGATTTATGAAAGCTTACTACCTGGAAAATTATGAAATATTCCAGGCATCCAAGGAGATATAGAGAACATTTTCATGAACACCAAGGACCTACCATCCAACCAAAGAAATAAAACATGACGGTTACAATGATGCTTCTGTTTACTCCTTCCAGATATCGTTTCCCTTTCTCTTTCCCCAGAGGAATTCACTATTTGAATTTAGCATTTTTCTTAAACTTGCTATTCTTGTAGGGAATCACAAACTGCATAAAGGTGTGTTTATAAACTATGTAAGTAGAATATTATTACACACATCCTCCTACAACTTGTTTCCCTAGCTGTGTTTGTTGGACTCGTTTTGCTGAGACACATGGCTGTAATTCATTTGCATTGCTGTATAGTATTCTATGGCAGGGCTATCTCACAGTAGATTCATCCATTCTCCTGTTGATGGGCATTTAGGCTGCTTGCTATTTCCTCACATGTTGTGTTTATCATATAATAAAAATCATATTTTTATTAGATGATAAGCAATGTTGCAGTGAGTGTTCTTGTACATCTCCTGTGTAAAAGCGCAAGAATTTCTCTGGAAAATATAGGTAAGATTGGAATTGCTGGGTTTTAGGGCATGCCTGGTAGACAAAATTGAAGATGTTTTCCGATGTTCCAGACTCCCTAATGTAGATGTTCTTGATGGCTCCTGGGACTGTAAATAGGAGGTATATCACTCTGGAGATTGGGGTACATGTTATGGTGCACTGTTTTTAAGAAAGGGAGATTATCCAAGTGGACCAGATCTAATCAGTCGACTCTTTACGTCAAGGTCTATGGGTTAGAGACCAAGAAGTTGAGAGATGTGAGGTGTTATGCAGATTTTTCATAAGGAAGAGTCACCATTGCTAGCTTTGAAGATGGAAGGGGCATGTGGTAAGGAACACAGCTGGTCTCTAAAAGCTGAGAGCAGGTCCCTTCCCACAGTCAGCAAGGAAACCTTAGTCCTATAACCACAAGGAACTTGACTCTGCCAACAAGCTGAGTGAGCTTGGGAAAGACTCTGGGCTTCAGGTAAGGACACAGCCTGTTGACATCCCTGTGAGAGTTTGAGCAGAGAACCTAGACACAGTATGTCCAGATTTCTGACCTATGCAAACTGTGGATTAAATTTGCACTGAAAAAAATTTTTTTTGGCCATGTTGCATGACATGTGGGATCCTAGGTCTGCAACCAGGGATTAAATCCAACCCTCCCTTCCCCAACTCTGTAGTGGAAATGTGGTGTCCAAAATACTGGGTTTGCATTTTTTACTGTGGTAAAATTAACCATTCTTTAGATGTACAGTTCAGTTGCATTAAGTACATTCACATGGCTGTACAACCATCATCACAATTCATCTCCAGAACTTTTTCATCTTCCCCAAATGAAATGCTGTCGCCACTAAAACTAGCATTGTTTGAAGTTGCTGCATTTGTGGTAAATTATAAACAAAAAAAATATAAATAAAAAAAAGCTGTAACTTTTTTACAGAAATTATTTCATCAGAATAATGTCATTCATTTGCCTATGCTGAGTATCACCATTCAAGTCTTTCCAGGGTGCCTTTATTACCAACCTATCAGAGAAGAATTAAAATAGCTCAACCTTTGTTTCATTCTCCTGTGGAGGTTTCACGCAGGTGGCAACTTCAGAAAGAAATGGAAATAGTTTCTAACTAGATTAAACCTGCTAATTCTCCTCCCCCTCCCCCATTACATATATAATTTGTTGCTTAGAAACACTTTTATTTTATTTTTTAAATTGCTGTGACAGAACGCATGGGAGAGAGATGTTAGGTGTTAGCTTGAAAGGTTTTATGAACTGGAACAAATGTGAAATGTTTCTGTTTTTCCTGTTTCAGCAGTTTGCAGGTAAGGAAGATTTTGTTTTATTTTATTTTTTGGGTGAATGATGGGTATAAGAGCAAGGTCAAGGAAATGATGATGATGATGATGATGTAGTAGCTAGACATCTTGTTTACATGTGGCAGAAATTTGACACAAAACAGGCTTAAGGAAAGGAGAAGATTGGCTCACTAAACTGTCATGTGGGAGGAATAGCTTCAGGCATGGCTATATCCAGGACTTGGTCCCTCTTCCTGCCTTGGCTACTGGTCTCTTTCTCAGGCTGCCACTTCAAGGAGTAGCCTGTGGCAATCTAGGGTCATACCATCGTTATAGCTAGTGATGGAAAAGAGCTTCTCTTTCCTGGTTGTTTTAGCAGAAGTGACAAGATTGACTCTCACCAGATTTTCCTGCCTCTGAACTCATTACTGTTGCCAGAGGTTTGGACAGTACTGATTGGTCAGGTCTGGGTCACCTGCCAGACCAAACCAAATAAAAATTGAGATGTTGGAATGACCACGTTGGGGAATGGTTGCTTGGTGTGCGAAGACAATGGATATTTCATTCAGCCAGGAGTTTTTAAGCCGATGTCATCTGTTTGATTGGTTTGCAAGCTGGGCTGCTCTGTTCTGTGGCCTCCAGCTGGACCCCTGCTCGGGACTATGGAGAGAAAGTCGTGATGGTGGGAGGTTCAATCCAACCTTTCTCTCATTGTTGGCAAAATCTGCCAGACTCTGGTCACTTGTGACTGCTCATTATAGATAAGAGGTTGTGTTTTTGTTGCATTACTTTATCAAGCCAATTCATAGTAAAAGATATTGCAGCAATTTAAAAACCAGTCATACATTTTTTATATTCCTCCCAAGGAGAGATATGGGGTCCATGTCCCCTCCTCTTGAATCTAGGCTGACTTGTGACAGTGATGGTGAAAGTGATGCTGTGTGACTTCTGAGTCTAGGTCCTTAAAGGCCATGCAGCTTGGTTCTCCTGGAACTTCCCCTCTTGTGATAATTTGATCTCAGAGCCCAATCGCCATGCTGAGAGGAAGCCTAAGCCACACGCAGAGGCCATGGATAGGCCTCTGGTTGACAGCTGAGCCCAGCCTTCCAGCCGTCCAAGCTCATGCTCTGATGTATAAGTGAAAGAGCCTTCAGATGAACCAAGTCCAAGTCTTAGAGTCAACCCAGCCATTCAGGCCTCCCCAGCTGAGCCTGCCTCCTTTTTGAAATGGACATCCCATCTCCTCTGTGCTTGGTCTGACTTCCTAAACCTCAGATTTTGTGAGCTATAATAAAATGGTGTTGGTCTATACCATTAAATGTGGGATGGTTTTTTTATGCAGTAAACAATGGAACAGGCATGCTCGCATTGCTGGCAGTATCTGTTGGACAAAGCCAGAACTGGCAGAGATTTCAGTATTACCCGTACACTATTTGGTCAAGTATTTCTACTGCTGGAAATCTATCAAAAGGAAATAATCTCAAATGTGAAAAATGAATCAAGCATTACACACAGAAATGCTCTTTACAGTGCTATTCATAATAGTAAAACAACTTAGTTTTCCAATAAGGGGAGTATGATTCCTTGATCAAATAATTTGGCTGCCATTGAGTGCTTGGTGTGTGCCAGGCACTGTGGAAGGGCTGCCCGTATATCACTTTTTAATCCTTCCAACAACCTTTCAGGTAGGAATTACGATCCCAATTCACCCAGTCTAAGAATGTGGAAATTGAGGCTTAGAAAGCTTATCACTTGCTCAACGTTATAAGTATCTACCCTGCTGACTCCAAAGTCAGGCTATTCAAAATATTCATGATACTGATTTAAGGCAGGAGAATGATTTAGAAAATCTATGGTAAAACCATTAAGTGGCGTTATTAGGTATTCTTTATAAATGATGTGTATTAGGGATTTTTAATAATAGGAGAAAGTGTTTATGCTCAGTTAAGTAGGTGGAAAAATGCAGAACGAAAGCTGTATATTCAATAAGATACCAACTTGATTAAAACTATGCAGAGAAAAAGAGCAAGAAGTGTAGGATTGTGAGCAGAAGAGCCTCCCTAAGCCTTTCTGCATCTTAACTCTTCTACTATAAGCAAATGCTGCAGAAGACAAAAGCACAAAGAGGGTGTGATTGAAAGGTAACAATAGTCAAGCCTGATTAAACAGTGAAATGACAAAAGAGAGATACAGTTGCTTGTTAGTTTAAAATAAGCCCATTACTATGACAGTTGTGTTTTGCCTCTATTCTGTAAGTTGCATGGGGGAAATCTTTGTGTCTGGGCCAGGGTAGGAGGACCCCAGAGCCTTGGGTAGGGCTATTACCTCCAGTCATGGTTGCGGAAAGTAAGGTCTACCAGCAACTCCTGCAGGGACTGAGGGGGTGAGATCCAGCCCGCTGGGGCAGGAGCTGCAAGGGAACATGGGAGGGAAAGGATGGGAGAAAAACATGCATCACGGGCTGGAGAAGAGATTCTGGAAAGGTGCCGGTCACATGGGCTTTCTCACCTTGAGCTTTGTGTGTGAGCTTCATGAATGCACATTTGTTCACATGTGTATGTTAGAAAGATGCGGACAGACTTGGGTGTCTGGGGCAGGCTGCTGTGCTGGGACCATGTCTGTGTCTGCTTAGACTTCTCCCTTGAATTAATTTCTAAAAGTGTGCACTAATTACAGAGGTGGCCCACAGCGTGCCGTGCTTAAGGCTCTGATTTGAATTGGAGACTTGGTTCCACCTTGAATTAGTGCCTTGGCCTTGGGCAAGATAGGATAGAGCCTTAGTTTTGCCTTCTTTGAGATGGGAACAAGGCTGCTACCTTATTCACAGATTCATTTCCAGGATGAAATAAAGATGATGTATCAAGCAAATGAGAAGCACTGTTGCTTGTTGCAGATAGTAGCATGGAATGTAACCACATTATCTACGGTTGATGTCGGCTGCAGAGTCCACCCAGAGCTGACCTGTCCAACAGAAATACAATGTGAACCTCATGTGTCATTTAATGTTTTCCAATAATCACATTTACAAAGTAAAAAGGAACAGGTGGGATTTTAATAATGTATTTTGTTTAACACAATCTATCCAAAATGTTATTTTTTGACATGTAATCCATATGAACAGACCATTAATGAGATATTTACATTCCTTTTTTATACTCAGTCTTTAAACTCTGCTGAGGATTTTATATTTATATCACCTCTCAATTTGGATGCCAACTTTTCACCAGAAATGCTTGAGCTCTGTTGAGGTTGCATAAAATGCATAGTTGAAAAAGCAGATTCATACTCAAGTTCTTCTAGTAACCAAATTGAATGTCGTTTTGTAGATTAAGTTCAGTTGCTTTACTCTTTGCAAATCCATGGGCTGCAGCATGCCAGGCTTCCCTGTCCATCACCAACTCCCAGAGGTTGCTGAAACATGTCCATCAAGTCAATGATGTCATCCATCTCATCCTCTGTCATCCCCTTCTCCTGCCTTCAATCTTTCCCAGCATCAGGGTCTTTTCCAGTGAGTCAGTTCTTTGCATCAGGTGGCCAAAGTATTGGAGCTTCAGCTTCAGCATCAGTCCTTCCAATGAATATTTAGGACTGATTTCCTTTAGGATTAACTGGTTTGACCTCCTTGCAGTCCAAGGGACTCTCAAGAGTCTTCTCCAACACCACAGTTCAAAAGCATCAATTCTTTGGTGCTCAGCTTTCTTTATAGTCCAACTCTCATATTCATAAATGACTACTGGAAAAACCATAGCCTTGACTAGACGGACCTTTGCTGGCAAAGTAATGTCTCTGCTTTTTAATATCCTCTCTGGGTTGGTCATAGCTTCTCTTCCAAGGAGCAAGCATCTTTTAATTTCATGGCTGTAGTCACCATCTTCATTTATTTTGGAGCCCAAGAAAATAAAGTCTCTCACTGTTTCCACTGTTTCCCCATCTTTTTGCCATGAAGTAATGGGAGATGATCCCTGTGGACTCAAAATCTGGTCTGTCTTTAGTCAGTTCAGTCGCTCAGTTGTGTCCATCTCTTGTGACCCCATGGACTGCAGCACGCCATCCAGTCTTTACCATTTTCCAGCTCTGTGACCTTGGGTGAGTAACTTAACCTCTCTGAGCCTCTGTGTCTTATCTGCAAAATGGGGATAGTAATAGTAACATCCATTCCTAGAATTGTGAGAATGAATATGAAGCTCTAAGAATGGTACCAGATACACGTAAATGCTGCCTATTAGTTGTACAGCTCCAGTGCTTTGCAAAATATGTGTCAAACTGATTTTTAGCTTTGGTTTAGTTAAGTAGCCAAATGAGCCAATGCTAATAGAGCTATTGACAACAGCCACATCTAGAAGGCAGTGTAATATAGTGGCCAAGAGCACAGACCCTAGATCTAGCCTTCCAGTGTTCCAGGCTCTATTTTACTACATAGTAGCAGTGTGATCCAGAGAAGGTTATCTCTTTGCCTTGATTTTCTTCGTTAGTAAAATGAGGTTAATTGGTTGTGCAAGATTTAAGCGATTGTATGTACCAGAACCTGGTACCCAGTAGGTGTTGTATATTGTACCATTACTTAAAATTTTTTTTAATCTTATATTAGTATATGGTTGATTAACAATGTTGTGTTAATTTCAGGTGTATAGCAAAGTGATTTGGTTATAAATACACATGGATCTATTCTTTTACATATTCTTTTCCCATTTCGGTTATTACAAAGTTCCCTCTGCTATATAGTAGGTCTTTGTTGGTTATCTGTTTTAATTAATAGCTGTGTGTACATTGTCAATCCCAAACTCCCAATCTATCCCTCTCTCTCCACCCTTCTCCCTTGGTAACTCTAAGTTTATTCTCTAAGTCTGTGAGTCTTTCTGTTTTGTAAATAAGTTTGTTATCTTTTTTTAGATTCTGCATATAAGTGATGTCATATGATATTTGTCATTCTCTGTCTGACTTAGTATGACAATCTCTAGGCCTATTTGTGTTGCTGCAAATGACATTATTTTGTTCTTTTTTAATGGCTGAGTAAAATTCCATTGTGTTTATGTACCACACCTTCTTTATCCATTTCTCTATTGATGGACATTTAGGTTGCTTCTGTGGCTTGACTATTATAAACAGCACTGCAATGAGCATTGGGGTGCATGTGTTGTTTTGAACCGTAGTTTTATCCAGAACCATTGCTTTACTTTTAATACTATTTGTTGATGTACTATTATAAAAAGTCATCTTTCAGTTCATTAATATTTGCTGATTCAGAGGTAAACCCCTTTCAGTTCAGTTCAGTTCAGTTCATTTCAGTAGCTCAGTCGTGTTCGACTCTTTGTGACCCCATGAATCACAGCACGCCAGGCCTCCCTGTCCATCACCAACTCCTGGAGTTCACTCAGACTCATGTCTATTGAGTCGGTGATGCCATCCAGCCATCTCATTCTCTGTCGTCCCCTTCTCCTCCTGCCCCCAATCCTTTCCAGCATCAGAGTCTTTTCCAATGAGTCAACTCTTTGCATAAGGTGACCAAAGTATTGGAGCTTTAGCCTCAGCATCAGTCCTTCCAATGAACACCCAGGACTGATCTCCTTTAGGATGGACTGGTTGGATCTCCTTGCAGTCCAAGGGATTCTCAAGTGTCTTCTCCAACACCACAGTTCAAAAGCATCAATTCTTCGGCATTCAGCTTTCTTCACAGTCCAACTCTCACATCCATACATGACCACTGGAAAAACCATAGCCTTGACTAGACGGACCTTTGTTGGCAAAGTAATGTCTCTGCTTTTGAATATGCTATCTAGGTTGGTCATAACTTTCCTTCCAAGGAGTAAGTGTCTTTTAATTTCATGGCTGCAGTCACCATCTGCAGTGATTTTGGAGCCCCCCCCAAAAAGTCTGACACTGTTTCCATTGTTTCCCCATCTATTTCCCATGAAGTGATGGGACCAGATGCCATGATCTTAGTTTTCTGAATGTTGAGCTTTAAGCCAATTTTTTCACTCTCCTCTTTCACTTTCATCAAACCCCTTTAGAGCCATAAAAATTTTAGGAACCTTTAGAACAGAAGTTATAATGGGTAGGAGTGTGCCTAATCCTGCCTATGGATGTGTTTTGTTTGGCTTGCTTAATGTCTGGCCCACAGAGAATAAAAAAAGGAAGTTAGTTGCCAAACTTTAAAAATAGAGAGGATTCAAATAAAAATCCAGATTTCCAGCTTTTCTTGAAAAATCATAAGACTGAGCCATCCTGGACCAGTCTTCTCTGCTGGCTGTTCATCACTCTGATGAACAGTGTTAGTCCCTCAGCTGTGTTGGACTCTTTGTGATTCCGTGGACTGTAGCCCACCACCAGGCTCCTCTGTGCATGGAATTCTCCAGGCAAGAATACTGGAGTGGGTTGCCATTCCCTACTCCAGCTGATCTTCCAGACTCAGGGACTGAACCTGGGTCTCTTGTATTGCAGGCAGATTCTTTACAATCTGAGCCACTAGAGAAACACTTGGCAATGGTGGGCTAGAGCTAGAGAGCTGCCTTGAGATGGAGTGTGTTCTGTAGTTAACCACAGTCCTCATCACTCCCTTTTGCCTCTCCCCTGGTCTGCTTCATTCATTTACCTCCTCTGCCTGGCCACAGGCAGCATCTGGGCTGGAGGTCCTGGCATCTATGTATAGATCTGAAGGTACATACAAAGGCCAATGTAAACTTCAATGTAAACGTGGTTATCTGTTCACACTTGGCTTTTGCAAGGGGAACTTCGGGGCTTTAGAGTTGAAGCTGTGTGCCTGGGTCTGTGATGAAACCCGTGCCTGGGTCTGTGGTGAAACCCGTAGTTTTCTTCATGACAGCACAGACTTCTTGGCCCACAGTCCTTCCCAGACATTCTCATCCCACTTGGTGCCAAATCTATCCTCCAAAACCCTGGAGTCATCCTCGGCTTTTCTTGATCTTTCATCCCACATCCTCTTGGCTGTACCTTCAAAATATGTCCAGAATCAGTTTATTTCTCTCCCCACCCTGACTGCCTCCTGTCTCTCTGCTTCCTCTCTTGCTTCTAGTCTATTCCCAACACAGTAGCCAGAGGGATCCTTTTTTTAATTAACAGACTATTTTTTTTAAGAGCAGTTTTATGTTTACAGAAAAATGAGCAGCAAGTACAAAGAGTTCTCATATACTCCCATGTACCCCAGTCTCCCCTATTATTAACATCTTGTATTAGCATGGAACATTTGTTAAAATTGATTAGCCAGTGGTGTGATACATCATTACTGACTGAAGACCATGGTTCACATTAGGGTTTGCTCTCTGTGCTGTGCATTCTGTGGCTTTTGACTGATGCAAAATGTCACGTGTCCACCATTACAATGTTATCCAGAAGAGTTGCACTGCTCTAAAAATCCTCTACCCTCCACCTGTTCACCTCTCCTTCTCACTGAAATGCTGGCAACCAGTGATCTTACTGTCTCGGTAGTTCTGCATTTTCCAGAACGCTACAGTATGCAGCCTTTCTGGACTGGCTTATCTCACTTAGCAGTATGCATTTAATGTACCTCCCTGTCTTTTCATGACTTGACAGCTCACTTTTATTGATGAATAATTTCCCATTGTATGGACATACCAGTTACTCTACCCATTGATTTATTGATGGACATCTTGGTTGTTTCCAAGTTTTGGTAATATCTACTGAATTTTTACTGTTTTCTACTTGTTGCCCTCATTCTTTCTTTGTTTTGGGTTCCATTTATTTTCTGCTTCTCTGGTTCTAATTGAACATTTTATATGACTCCAGTTTTTCTTCTCTCATATCAATTATACTTCTTTTTAAAAAACTTTATTTAGTGGTTGCCTTTGAGTTTGTAGTGTAATTCACAACTACTCCAAGACAGAGTGAGCTTTTAAAAGCCTAAGTTAGATCATGTCCTTCCTCTGCTCAGAACCTACAAAGACTCCATCTCACTCAAACAAAAGCCACATCCTCAAGGTGGTCTGACGTGATCTGACCTGGGGTGTTTCTGAGCCCACGTCCTCCTTGCCTTCTTGCTCCAGGCACACTGGTCTCCTTGCTTTTCTTCAAACCTGTGTGTACCTCCCGCCCCTAAGCCTTTGCTCCCTACCCCAAGAGTGCCCTTCCTGGATACCTGTTTGGCCACTTCCCTCACCTCCTTCCACTTTGCTCAGATTCCACCACCCATCATGGCTTTAGTGACCCCTTTCTTCATGCTGTCATACTACCTGACCCCCAAGCACACCAATCCTTCCTGGTCCTGCCCTGTGTTTCCATTGCTCGTGTCCCCTCTTCAGTCTATGTCATTCACCTGTTATGGGTGTAGTTTGTTGTTTGTTTCCTCCTGAGAGACTGTCCACCCTGTGAGGCAGGGGCCACGTGGGTCCTGAGTGCCTTGCCATGTCCCCTTAGCAAGTGCTCACAACTGTTTGTCCAATGAATGGGTGCGCACGTGAATGTTGGTTGCAAAGTGTCTTTTTAGACAAACTCTTTAGCATGGTACCAAGAATCACAGAATAAGGACCAGGTTGTTTGGAGGGCACCAAAGCTCATCAGGCTCCTTACACTTAAGTCTGGAATCAGAGTGAGAGGAGCCAAGGAAAGCTGTTAAGCCTGCAGCCTTGGCTGGATAATCTCTTAAAGGCGCTCAGTTGGTCTTGTAGATTTCCAGCTGCTGCTATGGAGGATGTGCATTTGTCCCTAATTGGTCTTTGAGAGCAGCCTGACTATTAATGAGCTTGTCTGGGGGTGGGGAGCAGTGCTCTAGGCCCATAGGAGAGTGTCAAAGAGAGGGGGGCCGGGGCTATAAGTCACTGCGCTGGACACAGATCAGAACATTCTTGGTCTGCTCCCCGGTCCTGCCTGGGTCACTGCTGGCTTTTCCCACTTGGTGAAGTGAGCATCCTTACACCACCAGGGTGGATGGAAGGAGGAGGGACCCGCCACCCCTTGGAAGGGGATTGGCTCCTGTCCCCAGACAGGTGCATGAGCGGCACTGTCATTTCAGCCTTCCTGCCACAGGTGAAGACCTGACGTGTGCCAAGCGGGTGAGCGGGTCCCTCCTCTGAGTACCTGCCTTGGCTCACTGTCACCAGATAGCTTCTTCGGGCAATCCTCTGCATGTAGAACCCGGGCAGGGGTTGGGGTGTGGGGATGGCCAGCCTTCTGGCTTAGTGCTGCCCCAACACTGTCCATCCTTGACATTTTAGGAAACCAAATAGGACCCTTTGGCAGCTGCCCATGCTGGCCATTCATCTCATCAACGTTTATTAAACACCTACTGCGCATCTTACATTGTGCTCTATGCTGGGTTTACTAGATGGAGCAGTTGTAGCTTCTGTCCTCACTTAACTGCAACCAAGTAAATGGAATAAAGAATTGAGATGCTCAGTGAGGGGAGGGGTGTCCAAAATGTCAACCAGTTCAGCACCAGTGCTAGCCCATCACAGTGATGGTTCTCTAACCCACCAGTGTGATTTCCGGAACACGCGCCCTGGAAGGGATGGAGACAAGATCTTCCAGGGATGGGTGGACAAATCAAAGAGTGAGAAATCTGGCAAGGCTTACGTGTTGATCCCCATCTCCTCCCACCTACCTGATGACTCTCTTCATTAGCTCTTTCTCCTGTATTATAGGCCCCTGCTCTCTTCTGGCGGAGAAGGCAATGGCAACCCACTCCAGTACTCTTGCCTGGAAAATCCCATGGACGGAGGAGCCTGGTAGGCTGCAGTCCATGGGGTCGCTAAGGGTCGGACACGACTGAGCGACTTGTTTTACTTTTTATTTTCATGCATTGGAGAAGGAAATGGCAACCCAGTCCAGTGTTCTTGCCTGGAGAATCCCAGGGACGAAGGAGCCTGGTAGGCTGCCATAGGTAGGGTAGGTAGGTAGAGTCAGACACGACTGAAGCGACTTAGCAGCAGCAGCAGCAGCTCTCTTCTGGACCATTCCCAACAGCAAACATGCTCCATCTTAGAGAAATACCCTTGACACCCCTCCTCCATCCTTCCCCACCAGCTACTACTTCCCTCATTTCTCTACCTAAAATAGGGATTGCCCCCTCCTCTTAGCCTGCTCTGTTTTATTTATATTCCTTGTCACAGTCTGCCATAGCCAGGAGCTGTGGGGAAGCTGAGTCAGCCCTCAGCTGGCATCAGCCAGCATCTCGACCCCCAAGTGTGGTCCAAGAGAAGTCATCCATCAGTGACATTAGCCCTCCCCCTCTACACCGTATGTGATGCAGAGACTCTGTCCAAAAAAGGGAAAAAAAATCTCCATAATAATAACAACAACAACAACATCCACAGTAACTCCCATTTATGGAGTGACCGGTGGATACTAGGACCTGGTCCAAACACTTTGGGAGAATTAACTTGTTTTATCCTCACAGCAATTCTGTGAGATAGGAGGAGATAAAAATTAGCCTGTATTATAGACAGGACACGAAGACAGAGAGGTATATAACTTGCTCAAGTCAACTGGCAAGAGACTGCCTCAGCTTCTTTGTTCTTTGTGGAGAGAATGCCCCAGCTCCATGGAGTGTGTGGATATGCTCTCGAAGCCTTACAGAGACCACCCACCTGCTTTCCAGTCTGTCCTCCAACTTCCTCCAGGAGTTGCCATCAGTGTTCAGACATGGGTGGGAGTTTAGTTGGGTAGTTTCACTTCAGCTCTCAGAGGCTTGGGGGAGTGAATACCGCTAACATCTTTGAACTGCACACCTTCACGTGCTTTTGCGAGGCTGGGATTTGTCTTAGCCTTGCTGCATCAGCTGGAGCCCACACTTGAAGTTCTGACAGGAAGCAGGGGTCCAATTTTAATGACTTATCAGTGCTGCATGTGATGGCAGCCACATGTCCCAAAGCTGGGGGAAGCCTGTCTGTTAAAAGTTAATGATCTAAGAAGTCCTCACATAAAGTATAAAACCTTGAGTGAAATTCCATGGTGTTGCAGACAGTTAATTCTTTATTAGGTTTTCCTAAGACTGGGCTAAAAAGCATTTAATCTTTTTTAAGGTGTGCGTTAACACGTCATTGCATTTTATCGATGGATTGATCTTCATTTGGCTGATTTGGGGTGGGGAGTGGAAATTTTCTGTGCTGTGGTGTGGCAGACAACTAACTTCGTTACACATTACCGACCTGTAATTTTTGTTTTGGTGGGGATCTCGAGTTTGAAAGAGGAGGCAAATGAGAACCAGATGGGGCTGTTTGTGTTCATTCATGGCTGGCTGGTATTGAATCTCTTTCTCTGTTGCTGTGTGTGTTTAACAACTTCATACTCCACTGAAGTTAGAGATCATGTTAGTTTGTTTTGTCTGAGAGAGCCTCATAATGTGCTTTTTTGGAGGGAGGAGAAAAAGTTGAAAGTTCCAGGCTTCACTAGTTTTGTTGCTATAGCAGTTGTCAAAGTGGAGGTTCATTGTTTTTGGAGTCTGGTGCCAGGAACAGAAACTCAGACACCCCAGGGGCCAGGCAGGTGAGGTGATGGGTTGGTGTGGCCAGTTGGGGGCCACCATTGGCTGCCTGGTTTAATGAGAGCAGACGCTGCTTGTCTCCAGGCAGGAAGAGGGGTCCAGGGTTGCCAGATCTTCCAATTTTTCAAACCATGACTGGAAATCTGGACTTTTATGAGAAATGGGGGAAATAAATCTAAATTAAAAACAGTATTCAGGCTTCATAAAACACACCTGCCGCCCAATGTAGCTCTTGGAACCTAAGGTTTTAGCAGATGGTGCATGAGCCTTATTCGTCTTGTCTCCAACCATCTCCTTCCCTTGAGCCCTAGACTTCTCTCTCTGACGGTCTATGTGACATCTCTCCCTGGAGGTCTCAGGGTATCTTCTCCTTACCTGGTCTTTGCTCCGAACCCATTTCTCCTGCAGCCTTCTGTATTTCTGTTGATGACAACTCCATCCTTCTAGCTGCTCAGGTTGAAATGCCTGGAACCATCTTTGATTTCTCTTCTCTGTATCATATCCAAGACATTAGCAATTCTTGAGACTCTACCTTCTAATAAATATATCCAGAATCTGACCCTTTCTCCCTTCCCCCACCCCACTGCCTGGCCCTGCTCCCAGCCGCCATCATTGTTTGCCTGGACTGTTGCAGTAGTCTCATGCCTGGTCTCCCAGCTCCCTGGTCTCACTTCACCCCAATCCTTTCTTCTTCAGCAACTAGAGAAGCTCTGCTGCATGTTAATTGGACCACATCCCTCTTCTGCTCACAATGTTTCAAGGGCACTAGTCTCACTCCAAATAAAAGCCATTATCCTTAAAATGGACCAGAATATCCTAAGTGATCAGGCTTCTCCACTTGGTCTTCAGTTCTTACCTGTGTACTTGACCCGTGTGGGCACAGCAGCACCCTACTGTCTCTGGCATTTCCCAGGCATGTTCCTACCTCTGTCATCCTAGAGCCTCATTCATTCTCTTGCCCTTGCTTTCTCAGACCTTTCTGCTGGTGGCCCTTGCTAAGAGAAGGTTCTTGGCCATCCCATCTAGCACTGTGACCATCCTTCTCCCTTCTGTCAACATTCTTTATCCCCTTCTTGTCTTTATTTTTCTTCATGGCCCTTGAAATTGCTAATGTGCTATACATTTCATTTTTTAATATATTTTTATTTATTTGGTTGTGCTGGATCTTAGTTGCAGCATATGAACTCACATTGAGATGTGGGAGTTTAGTTTCCCAGCAAGGGTTTGAACCCAGGCTGTGTGCATTGGAATGCAGAGTCTTAGCCGCTGGACCATCAGGGAAGTCCTTAATTTTTTTTTTTTTTTATTCTGTGGATGGTCTTTTTCCCACCAAAATGTCTGCCCCACAAGGTCTGGGATTTTTGTCTGGCACACGGAGAGGGCTCATTTTCAAACTAGTGAATGAATGGTGTAGATTCAGAAAGGTTTTGAGCATTATTAATACAAACCCATGGATTTATATGTAGTTATTATGTTTCAATCTGTCACAGTTGTTACTCTCTATGATTTGGGTAAGCTTCTTTGTGTTTTTTGGCTGCACTGCACAGCTTATTTGAATCTTGGTTCTCCAACTAGGGATTGAATCCTGGGCCACGGTAGTGAAATCACTGGACGACCAGGGAACTCCCAGGTCACCTTCTTAATCTCCCTGTGCCCTGGGATCCTTCACCCAACCTCACAGGGCTGTGCTTAGATCAAACGGATGAACGTATGTCAAGCAGTTAGAACAGCATCTGGCAAATAGGAAGCATCATCTTTGGGTTTGCATTATTATTATTACTGCTACTGTTATTTACCCATGTGAATGTTAAAATGGTATGAATAAGCCTCACATGTACCATGATCAACATCACAAACCCCACTTCTCTATCCCCACTATCTCTTCAGAGGTAACCAAGTCATTACAGCTTTTTTTTTTTAAATTTCAGACCTTTTCTGTGCAGTTAAATATAAACATATATAGCTGTGGAAAAATACGGTACTTAAATGGGGACTTCCCTTGTGGCACAGTGGTTAAGAATCTGCCTCGCAGTGCAAGGGACAGGGCGGGTTTGATCCCTGGTTGGAGAACCAAGATCCCACGTGCCTCAGAGCAACTAAGCCCAAGTGCCACAACTAGAGTCTGTGCACCACAATCAAAGATCCTACAGGATGGGACGAAGACCCTGCAGGACCCCACAGCTAAGACCCAGTGAAGCCAAATAAATATTTTCAAAAACAACAGCAATACATATTTTCAAAAACAACAAACAAACGCTATACTTCACGTAATTGTTTTTGCAACTTGCTTTCTTTCTCTTGACATTGGGGAGATGATTTCACACCAGTTCATAGATGTCTGTGTCACTCTTTGTCACTTCTAGATATTGTTCTAGAATATGGGACTGCTCCAGATTCTGTGGCTCTTTCCCACTGCTGGACATGTAAGCTGTTTCTAAGTTTCTGTTGCTACAAACAGTACTTAGCGTCCTGGCATCTGCCTGTGAGCGCTCATGCCTTTCTCCAAGGTCAACACTGAGGCATGAGATTGCCGTGTCCAAAGGTTGATGCATTTGCCATTATAATAAATTGCCCTCTAAAATGGTCTTGCCACTCACAGTCTCCCAGCAGAGTGTGAAAAGCCTTTACTTTATTATTTTTTTAAAACATAATTTTTATTTTGAGAAAGAAAATAATATGAAAAGTACAAAGAGTAACGTAACCAACATCAGTGTACTTAGCACCTAGAAATGTCAGCTGTTAACAGTTTGTCACATTTGCAACAAGTCTTTGATTATTTTATTAAAAAAAAACAACAACCTCGAATGTTACTGGGGAAGTTGATATTCTCTTCCACACAATTTCATCACCCACCCCAGAAACAATCACAGCTATAAACTGATCATGCATCCTTGAAACCATTTTTATATTTTACTTACATGTAGAACCATGAACAATATATTATTCTTGTGCATTTAAACTTTTTATCTCAGTGTTGTATTGGCCATGGTATTCTGCAACTTGCTTTTCTTCAGTCAACAATGTATCTTGGAGACCTGTTCACATTAGCACATTTCGACTTCCCTCATGCTTTTTACCTGCTGTGTAATATTCCTTTGCACCATGGTTTATTTACTCTTTTCCAAATGATGGGCATTTAGGCTAACTCTAGTGATTCACTATTACAACCAGTCCTGAGATGAACATCCTAGTCAGGAAACATTCAGATTCTTTTTCTTCAAAAAAATACTTGCTAATATTGGCTGTCCTGGGTGTTAGTTGCAGCATATGTGGTCTTCTGTCTTCGTTGTGGCATGCGGGATCTTTAGTTGCAGCATGTAAACTCTGAGTTGTGGCGTGTGGGATCTAGTTTTCTGACCAGGGGTGGAACCCAGGCCCCCTACATTGGGAGCATAGAGCCTTAGTCACTGAAGCCCCAGGGAAGTCCCCAGATTCTTCATTGTGTATTTTTTTATGCTTTGTTTTTATGTACTATACAGAATAAGGCATCCTTTTTCTTTTCATAGACATAGAAACAGCTTTGAAAAGAAAAATAGCACTTCAGGTGTCTTCTTTTACCTGCCAGATGCTGGTTCTTTCCATGCTAACCAGAACTGTATATTTCCAGCTTGCTTTTATTAATTTGGTTATTGTCATTACCAGTCCATTCTAAAGGAGATCAGTCCTGGGTGTTCTTTGGAAGGAATGATGCTAAAGCTGAAACTCCAGTACTTTGGCCACCTCATGCGAAGAGTTGACTCATTGGAAAAGACTCTGATGCTGGGAGGGATTGGGGGCAAGAGGAGAAGGGGATGACAGAGGATAAGATGGTTGGATGGCATCACCGACTTGATGGACATGAGTTTGGGTGAACTCCGGGAGTTGGTGATGGACAGGGAGGCCTGGCGTGCTGCGATTCATGGGGTCGCAAAGAGTCGGACACGACTGAGTGACTGGACTGAACTGAACTGAATGGACATCAAGATGGAATGTTCCACACTCTAGGGTCTTAATTATTTGAATCTTTTTATGTTGGATGTTCTCATTCATTCTGCCAGTATTCACTGAGCACCTACTATGTGTCAGACTCTGTCCTAGGCAGGGAACTCTCAGATATAAATCCTTGTCATGGATTTCCATTCTTGGTGGAAATGGACAATGTAACAGGCATCAATCAGCACCTGCTCTTCCCCTTCTGGAATTCATTACTAAAGGGCTAATGGTGTTTCCTTGGCCAGGTCTATCCCCTGGTTGAACCCTCAGGAGATTTATGGATGGTGATCAGTTTGAGCTGTGTTCAAAATTAAAATTTCCAGAAGCTGTGTTCTGATCACATAATAAACCAACCCAAAACATAGTAGCTTAAAACAATGATGGCATTTGTTTTGCTTTCTAATTGATGATTTTGGCAGGGACAGCTGTCTCTGTAACATTTGCTATCCTCTGGGGCGCCTGGAAGGAATCATCTGAAGACTTGCTCACTCACGTGTCTGGTAGTTGATACTGAATTTCTGTGGGATCTCAGCTGTGCTGTGACTGGACCACCTCCACGAGGGCTTCCCCTGTGGCTGCCTGACTTCCTCACAGTACGGCGGCCGGTTACAGGGCTCAGCATCCCAGGAGGATCAGGAAGAGATGTATTGCCTTGTCACACAGAGTCACTTCTGTTGCAGCCACAGGCTAACCCCTACTCAAAAGGAGGGGACACTGGCCCATGAAGGTGTGTCCATATCAGTTGTAAGAAGAGCACGTGACATGGATGTACTGCTGCAGCCATGTCAGGAAAACACCACCCACCATAAGTAGGGCAAAGCCTTTCTTAGTCCTGTGTAGGTGTTGAACCAGATCTTCCAGGTGG
This sequence comes from Bos mutus, assembly GCF_027580195.1. Lineage (NCBI taxonomy): Eukaryota > Metazoa > Chordata > Mammalia > Artiodactyla > Bovidae > Bos > Bos mutus. The sequence goes on from NC_091633.1 coordinate 22,027,275, forward strand.
CAGTGGCATGGCTTGTGGGAGACCAGGGTGGAGAGACCGTGTGGATGGTGGCTGGGATGATAGCAGAATCACTGAGCACTACCCACCACGTTGAGAACTTGTATTAACTCCTCACAATCCCCGTTGTCTCTCCCATTTTACAGATGAAGAAACTGAGGTTTAGAGCCCTTGTGTAAGCTCCACAGTCCACAGTTAATAAGCAGGGACGCTTGGGTCAGAACCCAGGCATACAAGTTAGATTCCTTTCCTCAAGTCAACATAACCACCCGCATCCTCCAGGGAGGCAGGACTTCTCCGTTCGCTCTCAGATCTTTCAGCCATGGGACTCCATGGGGCTGCCTCTCTGTGGCTACTAGGTCTGCTAGGCCTCTGGTTACCATGGTGACAGTGGCCAGCCACACAGAGAGTCACTTGTGACCTTTCTCCCCTCTCCCTACTCAGTGGTTCTTCCTCTTACTGAGCAGAGAGAGGTTTCAGAAGGGCACCTCCTATCCATCTGCTAATAGGCTTGTTGATTTGAGAAATGGTCTTAGGTGTCTCCTTGACTCAAGGCAGGGACTGAGCAGTTATACAAATGAAATACGACGTCATGTCAGGCAGCCCATCACCGAGTTCTGGTGCCTGAGACTGTTCAATTATACACACCTGTTTCCAGGCTTCCAAACTCTTCTGTGAGAGACCTTTCAGGGTGGAATTTTTCCTGCTCGTTTCTCTGGGCTATTTTGGGAAGATGTTCACATATTCTTAGACATAATTGAGCATAACGAAAGGGGGATATGTGTCGGTGTTTGCTGAAGAATTCTGTAACCTGTGCCCTATCAAAGGGAAGTTCTCACTTAAGGATGTTCGCAGCTCTTTAGTGCTCACCCTGAGTGGCATCTCTGTTAGTCACAGGGGATCCGGGCCTAACTGTTATAAAAGCGAGACCATTTCAATCCTGGGTCAGGAGGGGAGGCAGCTGCCACTTCCAAATGGTGTTTTAAAATCAAAGTTAATTGGGATTTAAATGAATCGAAATAGACATGAACGTTTTACACACATGGCAGTTGATGGCACTTTGTCCTTTCTGGTTGGCTCAGGTGCGCAAGTCATATCATCCCCAGTGTCAAATATATTCAGGGTCTGACCTCATCTTTCTCCTCCTCCTGCTCCAAACCCCGTTGCATCCTGCCTGGAATCTGCCACGACCCCTATCACGTCTTCCTGCTTTCATGGTGGTCTCCTTACAGTCTGTTCTCATCAAGGAGCCAGAATAAACCTTTGTAAAATGTAAATCATATCATGGTGCCCCTCTGCTCAAAATCCCATACCAACAGGGCAGAGAGTGGGCAGTTCAAAGGGCAGCTGGCGAGGGCAGGAGGCGTGGATGAGGGATATATGATCCATCTTTTTTTCAGTATCTTGATATTGCCCTCCTGACTGCATGAGATGCAGCCTAGAGAAGCTGAAGTAGTATCTCCTTTGGCTGGTCAGGCCAGACCTGACTTTCAGTGATGAGGGATGTGTCTGATTGGAAGGACATTTCAGATCAAGGTGACAGGCTTGTGACATAAAGGAGTGAAGCAGGTGCTCCTATGGAAACCAAAGAGCTGTGGGGGTTCTATCTCCAGGTCAGGTAATAGGGAGTGGTGAGGACTGTGGCAAAGTAGAGACCACTTTGTGCTCAGCTTGTCAAGAGACTCCCCAGCCCTGGCCAGCTGTAGTCATATGGGAAAGTGGGTCTGATGCTGCCAGGTCTTCCAGCTTTTCAAGGGAAGCCAGACATCCAGCCTTGTGGATCCGCCGTGTTTTGGTTTTTGACAGTCATTGTGAGCTCAGGGATTTGAACATGCTCCATGTGTTTCAGCCACGGAGTTGCTCTTTGTTTGGATGCTCTAAATCGATCCAGCTTTTGCTGGCAAGCACTCCTTTCAGGCTGGCTCACGTGTCCTCTTGACACGTCCCCGTCGCTTTTGGAACACTCACCCATTTCCTGGCCCAAGCTGTTTTAGGTTCATCTGGTATGTTTCCGGCTCCAGAATCAACCATTTCTTCAAGAAGTCTGGAGTTGAGCTCTTTTTTGAAAGGTTGACAGTAAACCTATGTTCAGAACGAAAGCTTGGCTGCAGGCAGATCTGCTCCTGGGGTGGCCCCTGGGGTCCCTGGGTAGATGAATCTGCACCGTTTAGAGAGCCCCAGGCCAAGTGCCACCATCTTCCAGGAGACCGGCCTCTGTTCCTGGGGCCTGTGGAGCTGATGAATGACACAGCTAACGCGTCTGGACAGCTGCATTCCACTGGGGCAGCCACCCAAGAAACATCTGATAGGCACGTTCCCCGAGAGCTGCTCCTAGAGGGTTCATCTCACAGACGTTTGTCGGGATTCAGGTGTGGATTTGGAAGTGATGAAGCATGCTCTATAGACCATGTCAATGTCCCCAGCTCATTGTCTTGTCTGTCACTGTGGAGTTATGGGGGGACCTGTGATGGCGGCAGTGTCTGGAATGGGCCATCCCTAATGCAGACTGTAAACCCATGGAGAGGTCTCTCTCAACACCTTCTGCCTCTGCTGGCAGCCACTGCCCATGCCTCTGCCACGTAGGCCACCGGGTGCTGCCTGTGTCATTTAAAGGCTTTTGGTGCTGAGGACACGGACTCTGTAATTTCTCTGTAACACCTCCAGTGTGAGCTTGGGCTCAGATCACCAGGGGTTGAATCCTGGCTTAGCTACAGACTGGATTTGGAACCTTGGGCAAACTACTTAATCAAGCTGTGCCTGAAACAGACTCACAGACATGGAGAACTGACTTGTGGTTGCCAAGAGGGTGGGGAGGGAGAGGGACGTACTGGGAGTTTGGGGTTGGTAGATGCAAACTATTACATTTAGAATTGGATAGACAACAAGGCCCCAATGTATAGCACAGGGAGCTATATTCAATATCATGATAAACCATAATGGAAAGGAATATAAAAAAGAATGTCTGTATGTATGTAGCTGAAGCACTTTGCTGTACAGCAGAGATTGGCACAACATTGTAAATCAGTTATACTTTAATTAAAAATAAATAAATAGAATCAAAGGGGGAAAAAAGCACGAACTTGCCACTATAAAACATGTGTCGTGAGGTTGCAATGAAAAAAAGTCGAGACAGTAAAAACCTACCTCAGAGAATTGTTGTGACTAGTAAATGAGTTAATACATGTAAATCCCTTAGGACAGTGGCCAAAACACAGCAAGGCTCAACAAACATTGACATTTATGATTCTGTCAATCTCTGAGTCCAGGCAGGCATCAGCAATTCTGGGTTGTGAGTTGCATGGTCCAGTGTATTTCCTTTTTTTGTCTTTTCCTTTTTTCTTTGCTTTCCTCTCTCTCTCTCTCTTTTTTTTTTAAAGTTAACTTTATTGAAGTATCATTTTCATACAGTATAATATATCCATTTTAAGTGGATAGTATTTTGGTGAATGTTGACAATTTATATACGCATTTAATCTTTACCATAATTTAGCTCTGAACATTTTTATCACCTCTAAAATACTTTGTACCATTTCCCATACAGTACATCCCCTACTCCATCTAACCCTCTCCAGCCCCAGGTAACTTAACTGTTGTTATCTTTCTGCCACTCGGATTGGATTTGTCTTTTCTGGAGTTAAATATACATTTTCCTCTCTTTCTTGATTTCCCCTTACCTCTTTCTCTCTCTCCTTCCTTCCCTCCATTGATTTAAACTATTCTTCTGCCACGTGCATCCTCAACTAGCTTTGTGGACATGTGACCCGTGCAGTTACACAGGGCACCACCCTTAGGAGGGTTCTATACTTTGTTTAATGCTTTGTTGTTGCCAGCTTGAGTTTTTTTTTTTTTTTGGCTGGGCTGTATCTTCATTGCGGCACCCAGGCTTCTGGGCTTAATTGCCCTGAGGCATGTGGGATCTTAGTTCCCTGACCCCGGATCGAACCCACGTCCCGTGCCTTGGAAGGCAGATTCTTAACCACTGGATCACCAGGGAAATTGCTGAAATTCTTAAAAAAAAATGTTAAACAAGGGCTCCTGCATCTTAGCTTTGCATGAAATCAAAGTTGGTGCCAGGCATCACCAAGCCATGGCGCATGTGTAGGGACATCTCTGTTTCTCTGTCTCCTGACCCACGAGGGGCTTTCAGTGTATGTACCAACTGAATGGAATTCCTGTCAGTGGGGCTAGGAATTCTTCTCTTCCCTCCATCCAGCATCTGCCTGGGCAGTGTGCGAGCTCGTATATAACTGTGTGCAGAACCCTTTGGCTCAGTGTGAGGAGGGAATTCCATGATGCTCTCTTTCTCTGAAAATCTCCATCCAGTTTGTGGTCCAGCAGCCGGCTCAGCATTTGTCCTCTGGGAACCAGCGTCGATGTACCTTGTGGGCATCTGAGAATGTTTACAAGGTCTTGCCTTCTGCAGCAATGGCCCCTCCTTAGTAGTGGGAGGTTTCGGGGAAATTTGGCATCGACTTGACAGCAGGGGGCAGGCTCTCCCCTCTATCCTTCTCAGAACAGGTTCTCAAGAAGACACTGCCTTCTGCCATAGGTGGGGTGAGAGGATTAGGAGACAGGTGACAACCGGGCTCCCATGGGCTTCTTGCTTCTTGTTGAGTAGGCGCCTCCGCATTTGGGCTCACAAGAGGCTCAGCAGCTTCTTCCAGCACGAGACTGAGCCAGCGAGGGCCTGAACCCAGCAAATCCTCTTAAGCTGGGAACAGCTCAAGGTCACGAACCCTTGCGAGGGAGGCACAAAGATCTTTTCTTCCAGCGCAAATTAGCGACATTTCCGGGGCTGTTGTCATTTTCCGGCTGAGTCTCAGGGGTTAGAAGTGGAGATGGATTTGCCTTTGTTTGGCGCTCTTGACCCAGGCCGCCTGGTTGTTCTGTCATAGATCAGAATCAAGCTGAACTGAGACATGTCTTCTTTGTGCAAAGCACTGCCCTTGGCTGCCTGGGAGGCTGGGAGGCTGTGAACCTGGGTGGCTGGGCGAGGTGCTTGCAGGTGGAGTCGGGGCTGTTCTTGGGTTCCCTGGCCTGGCTTCTGCTGTTTTCCTCACTGAAGAGAGCATCCTTCTGGGCTTATCAACTTGATCAGTCCTAGAGACCAGGCAGGCATGCACCCAGAGGAGGTAGATTCAGGCTAGAAAAGGCAGAGAGCAATTGCAAATCACAACCGGTCGATAATTTGTCTCGGTGAAGGTGCGATGTCTCCTACAGAGGCTACGCCGCGGGGCTCCTCCCAAGCCTCTCTCCATTTTCTTCTGCTTGCTCGCTTCACTCTGCACTACCTTCCTGGCCCAGCTTGTGCTTGTGTTTGTGGTGCCTGCCTTCTCATTATTCTTGGTGTTTTCTTAAGGATGAGTTCCATAGGTGGCATTCAACCAGTAGGGGCTCCGAGTGGGCAACCTGCCACTACCCGGGTTCAGATTCTGCCTCCACCCCTGCTAGCTGTGTGACTGTGAGCAAGTGACTTCACCTCTCTGTGCTTTTGTTTCATCCCATGAAGGAGCGGACCATGGTACCTCTGCTTGTAGAGAAAGTAGAAATGGATTACTGCATGTCAAGTGCTTGGGATGGTCCCATCACACAGAGTGAGTGCTGTATAAATGTTAAATACTGTTATTTAAATTCCCTGAGAGCTTTTAAAAAATTTGTGTGTGTGTATATATATATATATATATATTTATATTTATTTATTTATGGTTATGATGGCAACCCACTCCAGAGTTCTTGCCTGGAGAATCCCAGGGACAGCGGAGCCTGGTGGGCTGCTGTCTGTGGGGTTGCACAGAGTCGGACATGACTGAAGTGACTTAGCAGTAGTAGTAGTAGTATGCTGGGTCTTCACTGATGTGCAGACTTCCTCTAGTTTTGATGAGCAGGGGCTACTCTCTAGTTGTGGTGTGCGGGCTTCTCACTGTGGTGGCCTTTTTTGTCGTGGAGCACAGGCCCTAGGACATGTGGGCCTCAATGCTGTGGTGCACGGGCTTAGTTCCTCTGCGGCATGTGATCACCAGGGAAGTCCCAGTGAGAGCTTTTTGTGGCCTCATAGGCATCTGCATAGAAAGAGGCTCTCCTCCCCCCATAAGCAGTCCAAGTGCAGAAGCACCAGGACACTTGCATCCCTGGCTTGCCAGCCGGGCAGCACTGAGAAAGAGGTGATCTTCTCTCTCAGTCCCTGTCTTTGGCTTTTCTTGGGCCAGGAACAGGATGCTGGCTTTTGGTTCTAGTCCTTCCGTTTCCATGATGGGTGGCTGTTGGCAAATTACCCCGTCTGCTGTGCTTCTGCTCTGAGCCTTCACCTTTTGGGGATGCTCAGAGGGTGGGGTAGGCTTAACGGGAGGGACTCCAGAACTGCCTCTGCTACATCCAGAAAGCTCTTAGTGCTCATCTTTATCAGCTTCCCCATAAGAAAGTTGTGCTTTCCTGAAACAACTTGGAAACTCCACTGTAAATGGAAATGCAAATAAATGTAAACAAGGAGACACGTATGAGAATTGTTTCTTAAAACATTATATCTCATCACAGAAACTTGGAACCCCCCTCAATATCCAGCAAGAGAATGGATCCATATGGTATTTCCACACAATGGGATGTAATACAGTAGCGGAATGAGTGGGTGACAGCAATGTGTATCAATAGATGTGAATTTCACAAATACAATGTGTAGTGGAAAATGCAAATTGCAAAGGAATAGAGTATACTCCTATTTATACAATGTTTAAAACTCCAGAAACAATACAGTATATCATGGTGTAAGTAGACATCATATACTGTAGTCAAGGTAAAAGAAAATGCTATCATGAGGAACCCCAAGTTCAGAAAAGGGGTTCCTTTGGGGTCAGGAGGGGAATGTGATGGGGACTGAGCCCAGGGCCATCAGCTGATTTGTGATGGTTTATTTCTTCAGTGGTATGTGTGCATTTATTGTTTCAAACACTCTTTTGCAAATCTTAAATATCATATCATACATTTAAAAATAGTTTGAGCACCCCAATGTACAATAGCCAATACAACAGCCAATTGGAATGGAAGCTTTTCCAATACAATGGAAGCTAAATGTCCATCAACAGAGGAATGGATGAAGAAGATGTGGTATGTATATACAGTGGAATATTACTCAGCCATAAAAAGGAATGAAATCAAGTCATTTGTAGAGATGTGGATGGACCTAGAGATTGTCATACAGAATGGAGTAAGTCAGAAAGAGAAAAACAGATATTGTATAATATCTATTATCTGTGGAATCTAGAAGAATGGTACAGATGAACTTATATGCAAAGCAAAAATAGAAGCACAGGTATAGAGAACAAGTAAATGAATATCAAGGGGTTAAGTGGGGAGGGATAAATTGGAAGATTGGGATTGATATACATACACTCTTAGGCATAAAATAGATAACTAATGAGATCTTACTGTATAGCACAGGGAACTCTACTCAGTGCTTTGTGGTGACCTAAATGGGAAGGAAATCAAAAAAAGAGGGGATATATATGTGCATATGTGTATATATATATAACTATATAATTATATATAGTTATATATATATGTGTATATATATAAACTATATAATTAGTTTCTGTACAGCAGAAACTAATACAACATTGTAAAGCAACTATACTCCAATACAATTGATTAAAAAATAGTCTTAGCAAAAATATGTAGAGCTAAAAAAGAAAAGCCTGAAAGGCAATGGCCTGAAGGTCTTTGGCTTCCTCCCTGGCACTGACTGAGTGTTCCCAGAGGTCATCAGTGAGACCCTGGTTTCCCAGGTGAGTAGGGCAGAGAAGTGGTAAGAGAATCAGAAGAAGTGGCTGGACTGTCCCCTTGACCTTGGATTAGAGCTGAGTCTTCTCTGAGTGTCAGTTTCCTCACCTGTAGAGAGGGTAGAATTCAGCCCCTGTGACTGTACTCACAGATTGGTGCAGGCACTTCCTGCGGTGATGGAGCCCGTAGGGCATTTCACTCAGAGCTGGTGCCATGAGTGTGCGGGACGTAGTAGATGCTGCTAGTGATGACAGTGAACTCAAGGGTTACAGGTGGGACATGAGGGCAATCTGGTAGTGACATCTGTCACCCCATTAATCCCCAGGGTGGATTCGACTGATCTGGCTGGCTAAGCGGGTGTCCCCTTCCTCCTTCACCACTCCACGTCCATCCCTCCTGGAGCTGCATACTTTGTTGAAGAGGACCACCTTCCCTGGTAGAGGAGGACCACTCCCCTGCTAGAACCTCCAAACAAGCTCTTAAGAGTGACAGGTGGAGGGAAAGAGGGAAAGTGATGAGGACATGCACCCCACCCCCCACCCCAGGAGAGGCCCTCTGCTCTTTCAGCTCCAAATGCTCCCCTGTCAATGGGCTCTACTGTCTCAAGTTCAAAGCCCCATGAGGACCAGTTGGTTTTGACTCATGCTGCTGCCCAGCCTTCTGTTCTGATTGCACACACTGCTTCTTTTCTCTTGGCCGCAGGCTGACCCTGACCCTGACCCTTCAAAGATCCCACGGCTAGTGGTGACCTCAGACTAACCTCCCCATGCCACTGGGGGGGCACTAACTATGTGCTTCCCCTCGGGTATGGGCTGTCCTCCTTCTCGCTGACCCTGGGTGATGGGGGCAGCCTGTCCATCCTCTGCTTGTGGGTGGGCCTTTCTCTCTGACCCCCAGAGGACAGGGGTCTTCTCTGTTCAAATAGAGAGAGAGCAGAGAGGGGCTTGCTCTTCAGGGGATCAGTCAGATGCCCTAGGGCAAAGTCTGGCCAAGACAACAGCTCCTCTTTGTCACGAAAGCTGGATCAGTCTAGCTGGCCGCCTGTTGGGCACCAGGGTATAGGATGCATTCCACAAGGTCACAGGGATAGAGTTTATTGAGGATAGAGGAAACCTGCAAGCTAGAGAGGAGGAAGGGGAAGAAAAACCAAACCCCACCTTCCCATTGGCCCTGTGGAGGGATCTTTGAGGTCCTTGCCAGTCTGTTGGACTCATAGTGCAGGGTTTGCATTGCATGGAGGGACACTGCCCAGGCTCACCTACTTTTTGTTGGAAGTAGGCAGAAAGCAGCCTTGTTAGTGTGGGAATTTTCAGGGCTGTTTGATACCAGGCAGTGTGGGTGGATTCAAAGTGCCAGCTGTTTATCAAAGTCATCTGGAAATGCCAACAGCACACACTTGGGAAACTCAGACCCGTCCCTCCTGGTGGAGATGAGAACTCTTGACCCTTCAGGAAACTGAGCTTGTTGTTCAGCTTGTTGAGCATACTTCCAAGTCCTAACTGGACGGCCGTGCTCCTGTATCATCCCATGACGGTCCTGTTTGCCTGGGACCTAGATCTGAGCCATTATGTCTTTGTGGGTGAAATCCTGTCTTCTTTAGTCCTCTGAGGAATCAGACACCCTGTTTATTATCACAGAGGGCCTAGTTTAGTAATGGGCTCATTTTTCTATGAAATGCCAAGAAACAGTTATGCCTGTGAGGGCACGTTTGGTTTCAAGAGACAGAAAACATTAGACAAGGAAAAAAAGGAATGTATTGGCTCATACAGTTTAAAAGCTTCAGGTATGGCTTGATCCAGCAGTTAAAATATTGTTATCAAGACCTAATATCTCTCCTCATCTTGGATTTCCCTTGAGGATTAGCTTATTCTATGCATCCGTATGGGGATAAGATGACCTCTCAGTAAAAGCCAGAGGGAATAAAGAGTTCTTGCCAAATATTTCAAATAGAAGTCCTGTGCCTCATTATCACTGACCTGTGCTGAGTCTCTGACTTGCTAGACTTGGGTCAAGTACCCATTCCTGGAGATGATAGTGGAATTGCAGCTATGTAAGATACCAAGAAGGGGAGGAGATTGTTCCCAAAGGAAAACTGGAATGCAGCTACCAGAAGGGGGTAAATAGTCATGCAGAGTGGTTAGCTAACCACACCATCCACAGGCATCCAGAAGGAGCTACCTGTCTCAGGCAGCACAGCTCATTGTTTCTGACAAAGACATGGCCTTCCTTTGCAATGTCTCCAAGTCCTGAACTAAGCCTGCAGCCTTTGTTTGGAGTGTTGGCTTGAATCCTGGCATTCCTCCCAGAGCCCCTTGTTGGAACCGTATCAACAATGGCCCAGCCGGTGAGGTAGTCTAACCCAGCAGCCTCATTCATATGGGAACCAGAGAGGAAACAGGAGTGGAGAGAAATTGCTGGCCTGCATTAAATTTAGATTTATTTTGCTGGGGCTAATTGTAATCTTTATTTGGTCCCAAGTGATTCATTCTTATCGTTCTTATTATACTGGAGAAAATTAATTTTTATTCTGCTGTAAAGGTGGCTGTAATAATCTGGGTTCAGAGAGGGGGATTATTTTAATAAGATTTGCCAGTAGGTTTTAAAACAGTCAGCTTTTGTGAGCGTGGAGCAGGCCTGTTGGTGGAGAGGATGCGAGGAGGGTCCAGGTGGGAAATCCTGGGTAAACCCAGCTAGGAGAAGGAACAGGTTTGTTTCCTTTGTAGAGAGTGCAGGCATCCTTTCATTCTTTAAGTACAGGGGAGGTTCCGAGGGGGTGGGAATCTAAGCAGATCTCAGGGTCTTTGACTGACTTAAATGGGAGCAAATGCATTTACCCCAGTCTTGAGCCTGCTCACATGACAAAGGAAAATGCCCTCAGAAAATGTCCTGGTCCTCTATTTGGGGATCGCCAGCATTTGAAAGCACGCACCCTCCTGGTGCAGACTGCAGATGGTGACTGCAGCCATGAAATTAAAAGACGCTTGCTCCTCTGAAGAAAAGCTATGACCAATCTAGACAGCATATTAAAAAGCAGAGACATTGCTTTGCCAACAAAGGTCCATCTAGTCAAGGCTATGGTTTTTCCAGTAGTCATGTATGAATGTGAGAGTTGGACTATAAAGAAAGCTTAGCGCCGAAGAATTGATGCTTTTGAACTGTGGTGTTGGAGAAGACTCTTGAGAGTCCCTTGGACTGCAAGGAGATCCAACCAGTCCATCCTAAAGGAGATCAGCCCTGGGTGTTCATTGGAAGGACTGATGCTGAAGCTGAAACTCCAATACTTTGGCCACCTGATGCGAACAGCTGACTCATTGGAAAAGATCCTGATGCTGGGAAAGATTGAGGGCAGGAGGAGAAGGGGACGACAGAGGATGAGATGGTTGGATGGCATCACTGACTCGATGGACATGAGTTTGAGTGAACTCTGGGAGTTGGTGATGGACAGGGAGGCCTGGCGTGCTGCGGTTCATGGGGTCACAAAGAGTTGGATATGACTGAGCGACTGAACTAAACTGAACTGACTGACCCTCCTGGTGCAAGGGAGCAGGTGTTACAGGGTCATCATCTTTCATGTGAAATTCCAAATCCTCAAAGCTCTGAAAACGGAAATGCTTTGGGTAAATTTTTAGCAGAGTCATTCGGTGGCAAAACCTCACCTGAGCTCATTTATGACTTATACCATGAGAATGAATGCCCCTATCTTTGACTTTGGAACCATTGTTGGTTTTCTTATTTTAAAAAATTTATTTGGCTGTGCCAGGTCCTAGTTGTGGGATGTGGGATCTAGTTCCCTGACCAGGGATTGAAGTCGGGCATTGGGAGCTCAGAGTCTTAACCACTGGACCATCAGGGAAGTCTGGGAACCATTGTTGGTTTGATGAAAGGATGCTGCTCCAGATCCCACTAAAGATATTACTATTATAATATGCAGTATATGCAATGGATTGCTTCCCTATGTCAGAAAAATTAGAAAGCAAGATCTCTGGAAAAGAGGTGTTGGGTCTCCATGAATGTCAGATTTGCAGATTTTAGGGAGAGAAATCAGAGTTCCTGATTTTTATGTGAAATTCCTCAGTTTCTATAGAGTAGTTTCAGATTCAGGTTTTAAAATATGTTTTGAAGACAGAAAAAGATATTTGACGCTGTTAGTCATTAGGGAAATGTAGATTAAACTTGGAATGAGAGGGGCTTCCCTGGTGGTGCATGGTTGACTTTGCCTTCCAGTGCAGAGGGTGTGGATCTGATCCCTGGTGGAGGAGCTAAGATCCCACATATTTTGGGGCCAAAAAACCAAAACATAAAACAGAAGCAATACTGCAATAAATTCAGTAGAGACTTTAAAAATTGTCCACATCAAAAAATCTTTAAATCTATAATGAGAACAACAGGATGGCGAAAATACAAAAGGCTGATGATACCAAGTGTCGACAAGAATGTAGAGAAACTGGACTCCTGTTGATGGAAATGTAAAATGGTGCGGTTGCTTTGGGAAGTGGTTTGGCTGCTTCTTGGAAAGTGAAACGAAATGGACACCTATCCTATGACTCAGCAATGCCACCCTTAGGTATCTAACCTAATAGAAATGAAAGACTTGTTTTTCAATGTTCCTAACAGCTTTATTCATCATTGCCTCAGCTGGAAATGGCTCAGATGTCCATCAACTAGTGAATGCATGAACACGCTGTGGCATATTCATACAACAGAGTAAAAAGGAATCACCCACTGATTCACGAAACAATGTGGGTGACTTTCAAATAATCATGCTGAGTAAAAGGACCCAGACCGACAAGAATGCATCTGGTATGACTACATACGCATGTGAATTTCTAGTAAAGGCAAAACTATAGAGTCAGACAGTAGATCAGTAGTTGCCTGGGGCCGTGGGTGGGGATGGGGGTCACCTACATACTAGCATGGGGAACTTTTCGGGGCAATGGCACGGTTTTAAAACTGGATCGTGGTGATGATTACACACCTGTACAGATTCACATTGAACTGTACATTTAAAATGGGCACATCTTATGGTATGTAAAGTGTACTTCAATAGGACTACTAAAATCTGTGAAGACAAAATAGATTCATATGCCTGAAGTTTCAAAAAGTATACAAATGATGATAATGAAAAAAAGTGACGATACTATAATGAAAAAATTTTGACTGCCCAACAGCGATCCAGTTTTCTTTTGCACAGGCAACCAGGGTTATTCACTTCTCTGCAGTGTGTTCAGAGAGCTTCATGCGTGGAAAAGCACATAACTATATCTTTCCATATGTATATATAGTTTGTTTTCCCCTCTCGAATACTAGCAAACCACAAACACTGTTTTGCACCTAGCTGTTTTCACTTAACATGCAGTATGTCTTGGAGATCTTTCTCTAACATAAAAAGCTGCTTTTTTTCACTTCCTGTGATTTCACTTCATGGTATGGCTGTCACAGCACTGATGCAGCCACTCTTTTATCGATGAACACTTGATTGGTTTCCAGGCTTTGGCCCCTTACAAAAATGCTTGGCCAAATTGCTTCACCTCATGGTGTCCCTCAGCTTCCTCATCTCTCAGCAGAGCTCCTAGTCTCACCTGCTTACCTCCCAGAAGCGTGACGAGGAAATGAACTCATCTTTAGAAAGTGCTTAAACAGTACCTGGCCCACAGAAACTCGAGGTAAAGCATTATAAAGATTGTTTCCAAGAGGGACCTTGCACGCCTGTCATTTCACCTGTGTGCAGGTGTATGAGGATAAATTCTGGGAAGGCCAGTTACTCAAAGGATATGTGCAGATGAATTTTGGATGGATTTTGTCAAATCAATTTTATACCTTCGAGTGATGAATGAGATTGTGTCCGCAGAGACTCACCAAACCACAGTAGATCTGATCTTTTGAATTTTTGTCAGCTGGAGATAAGAGGTGGCATCTCCCAGTTTGGGAAGGAAAAGACCCCAACGTCAATGGGGTTTGATCAAAATTCCTCTGGCCCACTGGCATAGACAGTTATCTACCGTAAATACAAAACAAGAGAGCCCTTCCGGGAGTCTTTCCACTGACATAGTTAGGAAACGGGAGGACTTCATAGCCTGTGACATCAACTCCATCACGTTTACGATTTTTGCAAATTGAATAAGGAATGCAGATGACTTTTCAGGACACAGCTGCCATGTGTCCTGAAACACAAACACATGAAACTCAGAGAAAAGCACAACATCCCAGCCAACAAGAGAGCATCTGAATTCTCATCAAAACATGACCGTTCTGAGGCACCGTAAAATGCGTGGCTATGTGAGAGGCATTCACAGTCCAGGCAGGAGGAGAATAACGTAGAACGCACACACTTTTTGGAGACTGGCGCAATTTTCCGGTTCAGACTGGCTTGTGTTGGCTCTAACTGTTTGGAAGAAGTTGCCACATTGGAGAAATGACTGGAAAGTAATCTGTTGGTCAATGTATTTATTCATTAAACATTCAAAGAATGATTATTTGAATCTATGGATTGTTGGCATTGGAAAGTCATTGATCAGAGATGTGACATTTTTGCCAAGAATTCCAGAAACACGGGGCCTCAGATATCTCATCGGAAGCTGGCTTATTTTTATGGTGCAAGGAGATGCTCACTTCCTGTGTGTTGTTTTTAAAAGGACTTTTTGTTTTCCGTTTCCAACTTTTTAGTTGGAACTTTCTGGCTGCCTGTCTCTGGTGGCAGTTTCTCCTCTTCCTACACAAGTCATGGAACCTCACAGGATGCCACAGATTCAAGATGTGTGTGCGTGCAAGGATTCCTCCAATGTGAGACAGAGACGTGACCCAGCAGCTCAGGGTCTCTAAGGACCAAGTTTCTGGCTGATTTTGCCCGGAGCTCTGAGCTCCCTGCTGAGTGCAGAAACATCCATCTGCAGCCCTGGGGCTCTTATCCTCACACCACACTGTTGCTGGGAACAGGGGAGGTCTCTCTGGGGAGCCTCTGCACAGGTCCAGAGAACTTGTATCTCTGCAGTTTATATCCCAATGGTCTGGTTTGGGTTACATGCCCATTGATGACCAAATCGCCAAAGTGTTTCCTCAAAGGGAGAGAAGAGAAACAGGTAGACTCCCAAGAGTCCAGCAGTTGGCTAGTCCCCGTACCTTTGGACTTCAGGAGACTCGATTTGGGATCTGGTCACTGCTTTGGGGAGAATGACTCTTTCTTTGAGTGATTGGTCTTGGGCTCAACAATCTTTATTTCAGTACTTCAGATTCTGCTGAAAAAGCTACCCACCCTCTTCATTGACCTGTTTTCAATAAAGAAGGCATGAGCTCAGGATGGAGCACACTCTGACATTCCGTTGTCATAGCAACCAGGGTGGTAAAGATCAGCTTACTGCTATTTAAAGTGGGGAGTGGTGATGGCAGGAATTAGGAACTGGGGGGCATTTGAGTAAAGCTGGAGATTTGGTACCCTAGTCCCAGCTCCAGATTCTACAGGAGATATTTAGGGGGATGTCTGGGCAGACAGCACTTCTGCATGTCTGACATCCAAAGGGCATGATGGGTTAGAGCTACCAGAAGATGGTTTCGGACCAGACTCAAGGGGAGGGACCTCTAACTCCTAGTCTGATCCTCCTTTTTCTGGCCACATTTCTCAAAAGAGTTGTCTGTTTTCAGTGCTTCCCTTCCTCGTGTTCTGCCTGCTCCTCACCTCCATCATTCTGCTTCTTGCCACTGCATCTCCACTGAAACTCTGCTGAGTTCATCCAAGCTGTTGTCAAATGCTCAGGTTCTTCTCAGGGAAGGATCCCTCCTTCTCAGAAGTCTTCCTAGCACTCCAATAGCTGTTCTTTTAAAAAATATTTATTTATATTTATTTATTTGGCTATGCTGGGTCTTAGTTATGGCATGCAGGATCTAGTTCCCCCACCAGGGATTGAGCCCAGGCTTCCTGCATTGGGAGCTCGGAATCTTAGCCACTGGACCCCAGGGAAATACCCCAATGATGGCTTTTCTGATAACAAAAAACATCCATTTCTCTAGAAATCCATCTCTCCTCCGCCCCACATTGTGAGTGCCCCTCGGAGCCTTCTCTTCAAGGCTTCTTGCCACCTGCCAAAGCCCCCCACATTAGGGTGTCACTTCCCACTCTGTGGGTGTCTCTTTGGGCTGCTTCCCCAAGTGACTGCACTTGCCACCTCCTTTCTGGCAGCATCCACATCCCTCCCTCACTCAGAGTCCTTCTGAGCTGTGGCTGCAGTGTCTAATGCATGACTTCATGGGCATTTCTACTGGGTGGGCCCACTCATCTCTCAGACTCACTATGCCCCACATAGAGTGCATCCTCCTCCCCCAGGGATGCTCTCCCTGGTCTCCGTGACTGTCCCACCCTTTTGCCCGAGCCTCAGCCCAGAACAACTCTTAATTCTTTCTTTCCTCTCTAGCTCCCTTTCCCCTCCCACCATAGCTAGGTAATCCCCCAGTCCTCTCAAAATCTCTTGAACCTTTTCTCCATCCTACTGGCTCTTTCTGCAGTAGAGAGCATGGTGACTTTGAGGAAATTGGAGCTGATAAACCAAAAGGTATGACCATGAGATGACCGGAACCACGAGAGAGGCAGCACTTTCCCTGGGGAGATGGGCAATAGCCAGGGGTGAGGAGGTGGGGCTCACGTGTCCAGAGCTCAGTGGGAGGTCAGGGAGCTCCAAAGGGCCATAACACCTAGGGATCTTTTATTATCCAGGGTTTTTCTTATGGAAGGTACCAGATGTTGAGTGCATGGGATATGCAAAACAAGCAGAATCTAAATGGCTATAAAACCATGGTTATTTGGGCTACATTTAAAGCAATTGCATATGTAAAAAATTGAGTTTGGCATCAGCAGTCTTTGGGCTAATGGTCCTAGCTGAGTCCTCAAGAAATAAACAGCGTGGGGGTTGGTTAGCAGACAGGAGCCTTCTTTGGTCCATTTGTATAACGAGGTCACTACCCTTTAATGACTTGGACCTTTGTGTCTGTCTCTGTCTCGGTCATTCCTGCTTCCAGTCCATTCTCCATCATCCCAGGGCGATGGTTACCAACTGCATGGTGTGGTGCCATGTTCCCGTGATGCCAGCTGCTGTAGAGGCTTCCCGTTACGCCTGGGATGAAGTCCAGGCACTATCAAGGGGCCCCCGCCTGGTGCTGTGTGACCTGGAGCTCCCCTCGCCCCCAGTCTGCCTGCTTCTCCCTCCTCCCCACACCTACTGCAGCAGTGCTCTGTGTCCCCACCTTTGGCCCTTCGCCCGTGCTGCTCTCCTCCTCCCAGACCCTCTTTCAACCCCTTGACCTGGTTCATTCCATTATTCTCTGTCCCCATCTTCATCCACATGGCTTCTCTGTGCGTGGAAATCCCGCTTCTTTCCCCTATAAACATACCACCCACTGGCTTTTATTCAGTATGCCCTAATCACATCTGCAAAGACCTTATTTTCAATGAAAGTCACTTTTAAAAGAAATATTTATTTGTATTTGGCTGTGTTGGGTCTTAGTTGTGCATGCAGGATCCTCACTGCATGATATGGGATCTTTTGCTGTGGCACATGGACTCTCTAGTTGTGTTGCTCAGGCTCCAGCAGACTTCAGTAGTTGCTCCGCGGTTTGTGGGATCTTAGTTTTCCGATCAGGGATGGAACCCACATCTCCTGCACTGCAAGACGAATTCATAATCACTGGACCACGAGGGAAGTCCCTTAGTTCACATTTTGAGGTTCCAAGTGGACATGAGGTTTTGGTGGATACTGCTGAATCCACTGCAGGTCCCATCTGCATTGGTTCCATCAAGATTGCATTAGGGGACTTCCCTGGTGGTCCAGTGGTTAAGGCTTTACGTTTCAACGCAGGGAGTGTGAGTTCTATCCTTGCTTGGTGAGCTATGATCCCACATGCCTCGGGGCCCAAAAGCCAAGACATGAAACAGAAACAATATTGTAATAAATTCAATAAAGACTTTAAAAATAGTCTGCTCAAAAAAATCTTAAAACAATATTGCATTAGAAGCCCCTCTTCTGTCATGACTCTTGTTTTTCATTATGGGAATGACTTTTTTATGTTCATACCCCCAGACTAGACAAAGTTTCATGGGGCAGGGCTGCATTGGTTCATTGTCCCCCCTACCTTCAGTGCTTGGCACAGGACTGGCCCATGATAAGCACTGAGTGAATGCGTGATGGATGGGTGGTCATATGGACTGAATGTGATCGTATCAGGAGGTGAACTGTGGGCAGGTGATCAGTTTTAGCCGAGGTCACGAGGGTGAAGCCCCCGTGGTGGGATAAGTGCTCTTGAAAAGAGAGGAACGGAATTCCCTGGCAGTCTGGTGACTGGGACTCCATGCTGTCACTGCTAAGGGCTTTAGCTCAATCCCTGGTTGGAGAACTAAGATTCCACAGGCTGTGTGGCATGGCTGAAAAAAAAAATAAAAGAGAGGAAGAGACACCCACACTCCCTCTCTCTGCCATGTGGGGATACAGGGAGAGGCTAGCCATCTATAAGCAAGGAAGCAGGCTCTCACCAGAGATCAAATTGGCCAACACCTTGATTTTGGACCCCCCAGCTCCAGAACTCTGAGAAAATAAATGTCTCTGGTTTAAGCCACCCTATGGCATTTCATGATAGCAACACTGAGGTAGTGGGTATGTCTCATCCATCCCATCTGATGCCCACAAACTCCTACGATCATCCTCTTGTCTCCTTTTCTCCCATGTTCCTCCCGGGGGCTGGGGTGCTCACCACAGTGACCAGATGGTTGAAAAATGCACTGATTTTCCAGCCAAGGTCACTTGCTCTGGAGCCCAGGTTCCTTCCCTAGTCCTTGGCTTTGGGGGGGAGCTTCAAGGAAGGCAGGAACGTGAGCAGGACCTGAGTGACCTCTGGTTGGATGTACAGCAGGTGATAGGCTGTGTTTTTTCCATGGGGACAGGTGGTCCTGTCCCCATGTCACCACGCAGGCTGAATTCATCAATGTTGTTTTCACATCTTCCCCTGCTCGGGTCTCTCAGCACTCAGGTGGTCACTGAGAGGGAAGAACATGGATAGTTTTTGAGTCAGAGGCTGGAGAGATTTCCTCCTGGAGCAAGTAGAACTGAGAAGGAGGGAAGAAAAGCCCTTTCATAAAACTGCCAGAATTTCCCTGGAAGGATGTGAATGATTCAGACAAAAATCATTTCTTTTCCTCTCTGTGATTTCTCAGGGTGAAACTAGTGGACAAAGACAGGGGAGAGAAAAGATCATGGGGTCAGCCTGGAGCTCTGCTCGGCTCGCTGTCTTTGTAGATCACTGGTCTTGGGAGCCAGTTTGTGGCGGGGAAGCCGGCAGTGTCTCTGGGGGTCTGTGGTGCCTCCCCCCTCCTGGGTGTACTTCCGGGTCCTTCCAGAGCACAGGGACCCTAGCTGTGCTGGATGCTGCTCCCCTCCTGGGTGTACTTCCGGGTCCTTCCAGAGCACAGGGACCCTAGCTGTGCTGGATGCTGCTCCCCTCCCCTCAGCACTTTGCTGCCTGTGGTCCCCATTGTCCCAGGCTGAGGTCTGGGGCAGCGGCGACCCCCTTTCTCACTTAAGCCCAACAGAGTTGGGGTTTCTGTTGCCTGCCAACAAAGAATCTGGTCCCAGAGAGTCATCGTGCTTTGTCTAATAGTTTTCTACCAGAAAGCAGCAATGAGTCTTGGTTAAAGTCTCCAGTCAAACCATATTGCCCATTTCAGCTATGGGAATGGGGAACCAACCACTTGCTTCTTGCAGCGTGGAACAGCCTCGGCCACTAGGTGGCAGTGTTGCAGCGCACGAGGCCCCTGTTGCTGCAGAGGCGACCTGTGGCAAGAGAGAGGAGCCCTGGGTCAGGGGCGGCCGGTGCGGGGCGGGGAACCCAGTGCCAGAACGGGGGTGTCCTGGATTGAGCGCAGGGAGCTACCTCCTCCTTCAGAAATGCTGTCTGTCCTCTGTGTTTCTTCATTTCCAGGATGACTGCCCAACACAGAATAAACTCAGAATTAAATTTGAGAAAAAAAGGATTGAGGGTTTTTTGGTTCTGTTTTTCCCAAGACTCCACAGGGTTGTTTTGGTTTTACCTATGACAGGGGTTCATGGCACAACCCCTGGGGCCAGTGTGGGGAGGAAGTTTCTTTCTTACTTTTTTAAAATGAAGACTTTATTTTTAAGAGCAGTATAGGTTCACAGTGAAGTTAAGAGGTATAGAGATTTCCCATACACTCCCGTGGACCCCTCACCCCCGACCCCCGTTCCCCCCACCCTCACCGCCCCCTGCCCGCCCCCCCCAACGCAGAGTCCCTCTGCACTCACTCCACTCACCACTCACCAGAGGAAGTTTCTATTTCTTTGTGTTCTTTGTGGGTTTTATCCTGGGTCATAGGATCAGTCAGAAGCAATAATGGAGCCCTTCTTTGCTTTGGTGAAGGGAGGTGACTGAGTCTGGGCATCAGCTGTCATGGGATCAAACAGAGGAGAAATGTTTTGGGAGCCAGTGGAGAATAGCAGTCAGAGCCTGGACTCTGGAGCCCAATCCTGGCTCCACCCCTCACATGCCGTGTGACCTTAGGCATGTTTCTTGACCTCTCTGTGCCTTCATTTTTTCAATCAATAAAATGGACATAATACTATTACTTATATAATTATATAATAATAATGATAGCAATCAAAATAATATCCTATCTCATAGGATCAGGTAAAGAAATGATATAAATAAAGCAGAATGGTGACTGGCACATAGTAGGCACTTCCTAGTTCCTAGTTATCACTACTATTTTAAGAAGTATTTTATTTGTTTATTTATTTGACTGTGTTGTGTCTTGGTTGCTGATTGCAGGCTTCTCTTTAGATGTGGCCAGAGGGCTTAGTTGCCCCACAGCATCAAAGTCACGTCCCCTGAACTGGAAAGCACCAGGGAAGACCCTATAACTATTATTTTGTTCACTGGGTCCTACTGATGATAAGCTTGTGATAATTCCCAATAAATATTGATGTCTTCTTTCTCAAAGTTGGCGGCACACATAACTCATATCAGGCAAGTTAACAATACAGCTTTTACCTTCTTTTATTATCAGTTTTTCAAGTCTAGATATCTTCTCTTTTCAGTTACAATTTTTAGTTCCCCCAAAGCAGGCTGTGTCCTCTGCTTGTCTATTTTGGTCACAACTCTGCACTTCCTGCATCTTAGGGTACCTTGACTTACCTGATTAACTGGAGAAATTAATTCAGACAGAAAATACTCTTACTTTTTTATCCTTTTGGCTGTGCTGCGAAGCATGTGGGATCTTTATTAATAGTTTCCTGACCAGGCCCCTGTAGAGGGAGCACAGAGTCTTAACCACTGGACTGCCAGGGAAGTCCTGCTCTTACTTATTTTTGTGGTAGGCAAAAATAAATTTTCAAGCAGTTGAATAGCCTAAAGAATTGTAGCAGGGATGTTGAAGGCATCTGAGCTCATGCTGTTTAAACTCCTAAGCCTTAAACAACAGTCTTAAAGATTTCCTAAAGTAGATTTTCTAGGCAATGACTACAAAGACTACAGTAGTTGCCCAACTACAACTGAGCAATCTGTGTTTCCCTTCCTGTAGTTACTTCATGTGTTTCTTTTGGCATATAGCACTATGAGTTTTTGACAAATATATAGAGTCATGTAACCAACGCAACCGGAGAACGCAATGGCACCCCGCTCCAGTACTCTTGCCTGGAGAATCCCATGGACCGAGGAGCCTGGTAGGCTGCAGTCCATGGGGTCGAGAAGAGTTGGACATGACTGAGTGACTTCACTTTCACTTTTCACTTTCCTGCATTGGAGAAGGAAATGGCAACCCACTCCAGTGTTCTTGCCTGGAGAATCCCAGGGATGGCGGAACCTGGTGGGCTGCCTTCTATGGGGTCACACAGAGTTGGACACGACTGAAGCGACTTAGCAGCAGCAGCAGCAACCAACGCAACAATCAGGATACAGAACAGTTCCATCACCCCATCCCTAATCCTTTGTTTTGAGTTTTTGTGGTGAAATAGTTAAAGCTCAACCTCTGATCCCTGGCAATCACTGCTCTGTCCCTCATGCCTCCAGTTCTGATTTTACTAGACTGTCACACATATGGAATCATATGGTAGGTAGCTTTTTGAGGCTGCCTTCTTTTTGGCAGCAAAATGCATTTGATATTTATTCATATTGTGTGAATATCCATCGTTTGCTTTATTGGATAGATGGAAACAACTATCCATCAAGTTGTTTCCCCTTCAATGGCTGCACCACCAGATATATATTTATCCCTTCACCAACTGAAGGATATTTGTGAAGTTGCATGTGGATGACATTGTTTAAATGCCGATTCCAGCCAGACCTGAAGGTAGCCTCTCTCTCCAACCATGACTGCCATTAAATGCCCATTTTATTCAGACTTGCGTGGTGTGGGTTTTCTCTGAATTGAAAGAATCACTTTTGTTATCAACAATGGCCAGAAGATGAGAAAGGCTAGTCTGAACTAGTGAGAAGTGCAAAGCAAGGACACTCCACATGTGACATTCTTAGTAATGCAGTCACACAATAACAAATCACGTTATTGGGTTCCCTCGAGGTGTGTCCCTGATGGGCAGCAGGAAGTGACACCTTCTTTGTAAAATGAATCTTGGGGGGATGAAGTGACTTGTCTTGGTGCATAAATTGAGCTGATGGCAGACGTGGGACTCCCGCCCTGCTGTCTTCTGCCTTTTGTAAGCCTCAGCTGCCTCCCCTATCAGAGAGTGGCAGAGCTGTCAGGGTTACTTAGTGAATTTCCCTCTCTTATTTAAACAATCTCCAAGGTGTCCAATTTAGAATAAATATAAATGGAAATAAGAACAAGGTCATCAACATTTCCTACTGTTTTAACAGCTGACGGTGCCTATAGGAGGTCAAAATTACTGTCACTAAGATCTATATAATCCGTTTAATAACGCTCTTTCTACATCTGGTGCCCCGTGGAAACCTCTCACGTTGGCTTAACAGCTCTTCGCTTTGTTTCTCTGACTGCCTGTATTTCCTCGCTAATGAAAGCACAGTTTACCTTAAGGAAGAAATGTGAAACTTTGTTCCAACTTTTGTGTACGGACAGGATCACAGCTGTCCAGGTTGTTAGCCTATACAGCGTCGTATTAGTTAGGTGTCACTAGCTGCTGTAATAAGTAAAACCCTAGCAGTGGTTTAACACATTGTAAGATTTGTTCTTGGTCCCATCCAATGTGGGCACCATATTTGGCAGGTGGCTCTCCTCCAGCTGGAGACTCAGGGGTCCAGGGTCCCTTCCAGCTTCTGGCTGCTCTGCCGTGACCTAGAGTCTCAGGATCCCCTGCTTCTCACTGGTTGAAGATAAAAGATACCAATTTTGTCTTCAAAGCAGGACAGGCTCTTATTTCATTGGTCAGAACTAGTCACATGGCCATGCCAGGGGGACAGGAGAGGCTGGGAAGTCCCTGACTGAGCAGCCATATGCAATACAATGGATAGAAAGTTTCTGCTGTTTTGTTTGTTTGATTGGCGTGAAGAATGGTAAATCCCTCCTTTATTTTAGGGCACACAGGATGGAACAAGTGCAGGGCGCAGGGATGTGCTGCCTGGCAGTTGCCAGTGGCCTCGGACAGTTGTTTCTCGTGTTGTTTTTTGACGGGTAGCCATCCGTCTCTCCCACAGATGTGATGACTTATTGTCAACATTAAGGCCACTCTTCCTTTACCCCACACGCAAATGTCCGACATCTGTTCAACGCTGTCCTCCCCTGCTTGGCTAGTTTTGGCTTCTTGTAGACAAAGCCTACAGTCATGCATGCATTTGGGGAAAACAGAATGGCTCAGGATAACTTTCAAAGACCGGCAATCATTTTCCATCCCTCTGTATCTTTGATCTCTCGGTCTCTCTCTAAAGTCAGCCAGGTCCAGCCATTTCCACTTGTAGTTCTGTTAGTTGTGCTTATTTCTGTCATTCTATTGGATTGGCCAACGTGTTTGAGTTTTTCTGTTAAACCCAAATGAACTTGGCCAACCCAATATGTACCCCATGCCTCTACTCCTTGAGTTAATCAAATTTCAACAGCAGCGGCTCACTCTATAAAAGATGAGAATTCAGCTGACACTCCTTACTTTCCTTTCTTACCAGTTAACATTGTATTTTGCTGAAAGTCACAGAAACCCCTGGTCTCCATAGCTTGTCAATGACCATCTTCCTTCTGTGTCTTCACGTGGTTGTCCCTCTGTGTGTTGTTGTTTAGTCACTACTAAGTTGTGTCTGACTCTTATGTGACTCCATGGACTGTAGCCCTCCAGGCTCCTCTGTCCATGGGATTTCCCAGGTGAGAATACTGGAGTGGGTTGCCATGCCCACCTCCAGCGGATCTTCCCGACTCAGGGATCGATCCCGGGTCTCCTGCATTGTGGGCAGACTCTACCATCTGAGCCACCAGGGAAGCTATACTTTTCCTATAGTATTCTGTAATGGAGTTTCTGTAGAGATGTGAAGAAATGAGTGTGCTTGGTCTGTCACTTAAAATCAAATTCCATATCTTTCTTTTCAAAGGGAAAAAAAATGTCAGTATTTCTCTTAGATTAAATAAGCAAGAAGATATGTTCATCCTAGAAAACTTCAAAACACATAGAAAAATGTGACAGAGTCTGGGTTTTGGGGCAATTGGATGCAATGAATCTAAAGTGAATCTAAAGATGAAAAATAGGTAAGACAAGCTGATAGAATTTTGATAAAGAAGAGTAATCTCTTGATATTAGTTTGCTTGATATTAGTATAACAAAGTACTACAGATTGCGTGACTTAAACAACTGAAGTTTATTCTCACGGGGCTAGAGGCGGGAGGGCCAAGATTCAGGTGTGGGTAGGGTTGCTGTCCCGAGGCCTCGCTCCTTGGTGTGTAGATGGCCATCTTCTCCCTATGTCCTCATGTGGTTGTGCCTCTGCGTGGGTCTGTGTCCTAATCTCTTCTTCTAAGAACCAGTCATAATAGATGAGGGCCCACCCTGACGACCTCATTTTAACTTAATTACCCCTTTAAAACCTCTATCCCTAAATGCAGTCATGTTATTTTTTCAACTAAAGAACCCCTAAACTGTGATTCAAATAAAATACTTCTGGCTGATTCAGCATATGTTTGTTTCCAACTACGATCAGATCCTCATTTTACATTGGACCCCAAAAGAAACTTCAGACGGATTCAAGAATTCAATCTAATACTTAAAATTTGTAAGAGGGTAGATCTTAAATTTCCTCAACAACAAAAATATCAAGTGGATTCACATATGTTGGTGGGTCTGAGGCAATGGATATGGGCATTAGCTAGATTGTGGTGACTAGTTCACAGTGTAAGGCATCAAATTCTACACCTTGAATATATAAAACTTTCAACTGTCAAAAATACCTCATTAAAGAAAGAATTAAATGTGGGAGTTCCCTGGCAGTCCAGTGGTTAAGACTTTGCCTTCCAGTGTAAGGGGTTAGAGCTCCTGGTCAGAGAGCTAAGATCCCACATGACTCGTGGCCAAAAAATCAAAACATAAAACAGAAGCAGAGTTGTAACAAATTCAATAAAGACCAAAATACTAAAAAAGAAAAAAAAATCTCATTATTAAAAAAAAAAGCTTTTCAAAGAAGAATTAAATGTAAAAATGTAGACACATACATGTATCTACATGTACCCATCCATGGAAACAGTTGAAAATACAGGTGAATATATGTTTGATACTGGGATGCTGGGGAGGAATTTTTTTTTTCTGTCATAAAAGCAGTGGTGGGCATCATGAAAAAAAGATCCATATTCTTCATTATGTTTTTAAAAAATTATTTATTTTGGCTGCACTGAATCTTCACTGTTGCTCATGGGCTTTCTCTAGTTGTGGCGACAGGGGCTACTCTCTGGCTGTGGTGCTCAGGCTTCTCATTGAGGTGGCTTCTCTTGTTGCAGAGCACTGGCTCTAGGGTGCAGACTAGGGGTTGTGGCGCTCAGGCTTAGTTGCCCCGCTGGCAGGCATGTGAGATCTTAGTTCCTGGGCCAGGGATCAAACCTGTGTCCTCTGCATTAGCAGGTGAATTTTTAACCACTGTACCCCCAGGGAAGTCCTTCATTATGTTTTAAGTCTTATACACTGGGCTTTGATGGTCTACATAGAATATTTGAGCCCCCCGATCTTGCTAGAGAATATAGTCTTGAGACTTCTGCTATCCCTTGGCTGGTTTGGTAAGAAAGTAATTTCATGGAGGAGAGTTTGAAGGACAGTGTTCTCTAGGATCTCACTCTGGATTTTATTCTTCCTGTCAAGCTGGACCTTCTGAGAGGTATCAGCTGTCTTGGCTCACACTCCGTTGTCTTCTGAAGAATTGCCTTTGCCTGATGGCCCTTTGCTCTTACACCGCACCTCGTGTGCCCAGCACCAAAGGGAGCCTGCTAATAAGCTCACTGTTTGTAGGGATGCTGCTGTGTCCCTTGGGGCATTACCACTGGAGGGATTTCTCTCAGAGCCAGGAAAAGCTTTGCTTCTTGCTTTCATCTTATGAATGGTGTCCAACTAGTGACTTCATCTTGTGTTTTGAGAGCTGGGCAATTCAGAGGCACATTTGCAGTCTCTTTAGTTATTGCCGAAGCTCTTACAATGTAGAGTTTGCTTGCTAAGCTTTCAGCTGGCAGCAGAACACAGTGGCTAAAGGCACAAACCCGACTCTCTGCCTGGAGCTTGAACAGCTTGGATCCAGTAACCCTCTCTGCCTCTTACTAGCTCTGGGATCTTAGGCAAGTCTCTTAACCTCCCCAAGCCTCAGTTTTCCCAACAGCAACTGAACTGTTGTTCAGTTGCTCAGTCGTGTTCAACTCTTTGCGACCCCGTGGACTGCAGCATGCCAGGCTTCCCTGTCCTTTACAGTCTCTTGGAGTTTGCTGAAATTCATGCCCATTGAGTCGGTGATGCTGTCCAACCATCTCATCCTCTGTTGTTCCCTTCTCTTGCCTTCAATCTTTCCCAGCATCAGGGTCTTTCCTAATGAGTCAGTTCTTCTCATTGGCTGGCCAAAGTATTGGAGGAGCTTCAGCATCAGTCCTTCCAATGAATATTCAGGGTTGATTTCCTTTAGTATTGACTGGGTTGATTTCCTTGCTGTCCAAGAGACTCTCAAGAGTCTTCTCCAGCACCACAGTTTGAAGACATCAGTTCTTCAGCACTCAGCTTTTTTTTTATTGTTCAGCTCTCATATACATACATGACCACTGGAAAAATCATAGCTTTGACTATACGAATCTTTGTAGGCAAAGTAATGCTTTGTAGGCAAAGTAATGTTTCCATCCATAAGTGGGACTAATAATAAAATCCTCATAATCAAAAGATTGTGAAGATGAAAAGTGTTAATATCCCTGAAATGCTTAGACTAGTGCTTGGTATATCATAAGGATTATACATAAATGTTGACTGTGATAATGGGTCTATTCTCATTACCCTTATTTCTCTATATTTTATTTTTTTATCATCACTGTAATATATGGTTATGCTGTGCTGTGCTGTGCTGTGCTCAGTTTCTCAGTTGTGTCTGACTCTGCAATCCCATGGACTGTAGCCCACCAGGCTCCTCTGTCCATGGAATTTTCCAGGCAAGAATACTGGAGCGAGTTGCCATTTCCTACTCTACGGGATCTTCCCGACCTAGGGATCAGACCCGTTTCTTGCACCTCCTGAATTAGTGGGCGGATTCTTGACCGCTGTGCTACCCGGGAAGCCATATCTAATCCTTAATGGATTTGCTGGTATATGACCCAAGACTTATATGACCCTCAAGGTGATGAATGACTATTCATTTTTGAGTACCAACACCCCTCTACTTTTTAAAAGTTCACTTTATGCCACTTCACTTTTATGAAAGACCTACATTAGTATCATTTTTCAGTAATCTGAGAGAAATCTAAAGAGGATTTTCCCTTTTACAAAAAAAGACGAAAAGAGTGATGATAGTGTTCAGTGTTGGTTTTGCAGGGAGGAAGGGTGGAGGGTGGCACACAGCCAGGTTCCTTCCCCGGAAACTACGCTCAGCAGCCAGGTTCCTTCCCCGGAAACTACGCTCAGCAGCCAGGTTCCTTCCCCGGAAATTACGCTCAGCAGCCAGGTTCCTTCCCCGGAAACTACGCTCAGCAGCCAGGTTCCTTCCCCGGAAACTACACTCAACATTTCAGCGTCAAGTAGGTCTCTGGTCTGTAATTCTGGGGCTGGAATCAGAAAACCATATTTCTCTTAGCCAGTTGTCTCCTGTTAGTCTTTGCTAATGCTGGCAGGGGAAGAGGTGTGGGGAGGCAGATGCTAGAGAAGACTTCAAGACTGGAGCTGGGAGAAGAGACCTACTCCTTCCTGTCCACTTCCTGTCTACTTCATGTCTGCTTCCTGTTTCTCCTCTGCTTCTAGTCTGCGTTTTTTTTTTTAAATGAAGGTTACTTATTTATTTTTGTTTTAGTTTTGGTTGTGTTGGGTCTTTTTGATGCAGTGCACAGGTTCTTCATTGCTGGGCATGGGCTTTCTCTAGTTCAGTGAGTGAGGGCTACTCTAGTGGCACCGTGCCTGCTTCTCTATGTGGTGGTTCCTACTGTTGTGGGGCATGGGCTCTAGAGTGCAGGTCCAATGGTTGTGGCCCACAGGCGTAGTTGCCCTGCGGCATGTGGGACCTTAGTTCCCCAACCAGGGCTTGAGCCTGTGTACCCTGCATTAGCAGGTAGGTTCTTAACCACTGGACCACCAGGCAAGTCCCTCTGGTCTGTTTTTTATCAGTGTCTTGCGCTTATGAATGACTCATGTTGGCCATTCAGGGCTCCCCAGCTTGAGATTTGAGAAGAATCTTGGGACGAAGGCAAGCATCCCTCCCTCCTGCCTGATGACCTGGTGTCCTCATACCTTTCTGTCTATATGGTCTCTCCTTCTCTTTCAGCCGTGTGAATTTTATCTGGTTGAGAGAGACAAACTCAAGTTTCCCCATCTTACTTTTATATGGGTAACTTTTGAATTGGATAGTTAAATTTTGCTACCTTTTCTGAGTTATGTGGACTGTGGCTTATGTTTCAGATGCAGAGGTGGGAAAGCATGTGGTCTCTGGAGTACAACTAGGGGATACAGTTGGGGGTGGCAGCAGACTGAGTGGGGATGTATAATAAATTCCACCATGGCTGGGTGTTAATGACTAAATAAGCACATGCGATTCTCCTCCTTAATCTGAGAGCATTTGGTCTGACTTGCTGCATTGGCTCTTCCTCCTGAGGCTTTAGGTCATGTGACATGGTTTACAGGTAGCAAGGCTCTGCCATATTTTTTGCTGCTGCTGCTAAGTCGCTTCAGTCGTGTCCGACACTGTGCAACCCCATAGATGGCAGCCCACCAGGCTCCCCCATCCCTGGGATTCTCCAGGCAAGAACACTGGAGTGGGTTGCTATTTCCTTCTCCAATGCATGAAAGTGAAGAGTGAAAGTGAAGTCGCTCAGTCGTGTCCGACTCTTAGCGACCCCATGGACCGCAGCCTACCAGGCTCCTCCGTCCATGGGATTTTCCAGGCAAGAGTACTGGAGTGGGGTGCCATTGCCTTATTGCTACCATACCTTAAAGGTATGGATCACTGGGTGCTTTGCCAGCAGCTGCATTGTGATGCTGTGGGCCAACTGTATCTATATTCCTGCTCTACCTGGGAATCCAGGCTGATACCTGGGGTGGGAGACAATCACCTGTGACTGCAGAGTGATGAAAACCTCACTAAGTCTGCAAAGATTTTGTTCATTAACTTGGCCCTGTGAGCCTTGAGCTCCAGCTCCTTCGCTGACCTTCCCATGGCTAACTCCTTGGCTTCATTGTAGAACTACCAGACCAGTTGGCCCTGGGGCAGTACAGAGAAGTGGAAAGTCTCTGAAATTGGACAGAACTGGTTTGAACCTTAACTTCGACCATGTTCAAACTGCTTAATTTCTCTGTGCCTCAGTTCCACCATTTTCCAAAAAGGACAAAGACTATTCATCTCACAACCATTGTGATAATCAATGGATGTAGCAGTTGTATATGCCCAGGTTAGCACATCGCCAGTGTTCTGTAAATGCTATTTCTCCTTTAAGTGATATTTTTTTCCCTCCATATGAAAATTGCAGCTCTTGACTTGGCAAACCTAGCAACCAGCTTAGTGACCACAGGGATGTGATATTTGAGAGGAAATGAATGGAGTGATAATGTGATGGGCCAATGATTTGTTAATATTAATGGTATCTATTAACAACCCTGTGAGGAAGCCAAAGAAAGGCTCAGAAGAACACAGAGAGATTTAGTCTCTTAAGCATTAAGCCAAGGCACTCTTAATTGATGGACATGCTCTCAGCACATATTTGTTTAGTTTCTTCTGCTAGATCCTGGATATGCAGCCATAAATTGGGTGGCAAAGTCTCTGTTCTCATGAGCTTGAATTTTAATAGAGAGACTTGATAGAAAATAAGTCAACAAGTAAAAACACAAAGGCTAATTTCAGATGGTGAGAGTGGCCTTGAAGAAATTTAACAGGATGGAGTGAATAGTGACTGAATATATTTGTCAGACTCAGGCTTCTGAGAAAACAGAAGCCACACTAGTTATTTCCACAGAGGGAATTTAATCAAGGGAATCAGTTAGTCATGTGATGAAAGATCTGTGAAATGAAGTCGGGCGTGGTAAATACCTTCTGGGAATGGTAAAGTAATCCAGAAATTAATTATAGCAGGAAGCTGTTACCAATTGGACTGAAGGGACAAAGTGGAGAAATTGGATTATCAGAACCCAGAAGCTGGAACCATCTAGTAAGTATTAGAACTACTGCCTAAGAGAGCTATATTCATGGTGGGAGCTCTGATGGGGCTGGACAGTCTCTGCCTGTAAATGCTGGGAGATAAGGGGGAAAAATACCTCCCATGCTCCATCTTCTACCAGAGCATCACATTGGCTGATCGCATCCAGAAGCCAGGGAGCAAAGGAGCTTGGGAAATGTAGTTCCCTATGATGCAGAGAAGAGCAGAGATAGGGCTGGAGTGCCTGCTCAGAGAAACCTTTCCTGAGCTGAGAAATCCTAGTGGGAAGGAGCCTGCTGTACTCATAGGTGGGTGATGGACTTCCCCAGCAGGTGCAGAAGTTCACGGAGAAAGACACACAAACATCATGGAGATAGAACGGAAAGCATGAGTATAAAAGATCTCCTATTTCTTTCCTCTGCCTCAGAAACAATATCCACTGCACTGTTCTGAACTGACATGAATGCTCCCAAAGGCTTCCTTGTAGCTCCTGGTCTCCATGACCATGGGGGCGGGGTACCCAGATGGTGCCAGTAAATTACCACCTATTCGTCAGGACTACCCTTTGACAGATCAGTGAGCAGTTTCACTTGCTGATGGTTTTCAAAGATGTGGCCCATCTGGTCCACTGCAAAGAGAACCTTTTATTTCTGGCTGTCCATGTTTTTTTTGTGGGAATTAGAAGAGACTCAGCTACAGAAATGCCATAGGCCTTGACCCTCAGGTGGGTTATCAGGAACCACAGGACTGTTAATAAGCTTCCATGCAGGACTGGTGATGGTAGCGAAAAGGTTTGTGAGTCTGTGGGCTGCATTATCTTATGGCTATAGGTCCCTCCAGTCCTGACCAAGACACATGCCCAGGAGTATTTTTTTTGTGTGCCAAGCACAGCGGTGATGTCCAGCCATGCACTTTGGGTCACAGAGTCCCTACTGGGATTCCTAATATTGTGGGAGTTGCTTCATTCTGGATGTTGTTTCCACCCGAAGTTCTTTTTGGGACTTTCCCGGAGCCATCTGTGATTCAGAACATCCTTTAATCACAGAGTGTTTGTCTGGAGCACCTCGTGCTCTTGATGAACCTGGACTTGATTCTCTTTTTGGCTCTTAAGGAGGGCAGTGATGGAAAGTGCTTTGAAGTTGGGCCAAACCAAGACTTCCTCATTTTCTGCTCTCAGCACCCACCTCATTCAGTCGGGTGGTGAAAAGCCCTCTAGGAAATCAGCAGACTGAATAGGGTCTCATTTCACATCCAGACCTCCGGCCACATGGTCTGCCTGCCGATGGGAAGAAGAATGGGGCCACTATATGATGTTAGGGGACCGAAGGGATGCATGTTAGCTTCTCAGATCCTGGATGTTTTTCTAAGGACACAGTCTCATGGCTCCATAAAATGCTCCTAAATTTGCATATCATATTTTGTTGCAATCTAGTTTGAGAACAAAAATGAGAATCTGGCAGCCAGTGTTTATGGTTTTCCATAGATGCCTTCAGACAAAATTTGTATTGCATTTTGCTTGAGTTATGGTGGGACAGGATTGTAAACTCACACTGCTATTTTGGATGAAATACAAGCTTTGGCCATAATAAAGAAGAGAGAAAGCACAGTTTTAAATTTCTTATAAATTGATTTTTGAGAGACAGGAAGTATCAATATAAATGATAATGAAAAAAACTAATCCACAATGGAAACAGATCATATTAAAATTTACATTTATTTTAATTTCCTTTTCCTATCTATAAATAAGCCAGAATTTAAACCTTGCCTTAGGCTTCCCATAGATTTTATGGGAAGGTAAAATTGGAGTCTCTTTCCAAATCTGGTCAGCTGTGTGCCCACCCATATCTACTGAAGGATATTGTCAGGCTATGGAAGACAGATTTCCCTCATTGCCAGCTGATTTATGGGCAGATTCACCAAGAATTTAACTTCCTGGTTTGGAGTGGGGAAATAAACCAACCAAAAAATAATTTAAATTTCATCTGGGATGGTCTTTCTGCATTGCTTGTCATTGTCAAAATGCAAATTGCCCCTTGGTGGCGGCAACAGCTAAAACTTTCCTTTGGTAGAAGCTCATTCTTCAGAGTCATCTCTTCCTCCTCCATCTTTGATCCAAATCCCACCCAATTTATAGGATGCGTTCTGGAGGAAATCCAGGTCTGGGCAAATGCATCATATACATATTTATGCATGTCTATATGTTGTGTACATATAATATTTACTACTTAAAATATATTTTAACACAGATTTGGGATCATGTAAAACAAAATTTGATGACTGCTTTTTCACTGAAGATGTAACCATTTTCTCACGACACTGCATATTTGTTGAGACCGTGGTTTTGGTGATCTCTTAACATTTCATGTAGAGTCAGACTTTCATCATTTATATGATCACCACCCTCATGATGAGTTGTTAGGTTGTTTCCTGTGTGTTGCGGCTATAAATCATACTTGGGATGACGCTTGCACATGAATCTCCTTCTTGATCTCTTATTTCCTTCACATGAATTCCTAGGTAGAGAATTACTGGGATGGTCATTTTAAAGGGTCTGAATGTTCACTTATTTTTTGGGGCCATTCCACGAAGTCTGTGGGATCTTAGTCCCCCAACTAGGGATTAAACTTGCGCACCTTGCATTGGAAGCATGGAGTCTTAGCCACTGGACCAGCAGCGAAGTCTTATTCACTTTTATAATTGCTTTGTGTAGGTTAGCCATGCTTTTCTCCAAAATCTGACCACTCCTTGGGGCAGAAACCGCATCTGTCTTGCTCCTGTGACTTCCATATAAGGGCTGGGAACATAGTAAGTGAGTAATAAATATATTTAGATAGGTAATTGGAGAAATGAATAAAAAAATAACTCTTCTCCTCTAGTAATTAATCTGACCCAAGACTGGCCATATTGATGACACTTGAGAACTTACTTTCTTCTTTCTTTGTTCTTCTTTTATCCCCCCACAACTTTACTGAGATATCATTGAACTATACAAAGTATATTTAAGGTGTACAATTTGATGTTTTGATATATGTAAACATTGTGAAGTGATCACCATAATCAAACTAATTAACATATCTATTACCTCTACCTGATTATCATTCTCAGTGTGTTTTTGTGTGTATGGAAAAGATTTAATCTAAGATCCATTCTCATAGCAAATTACAATGTACAATACAGGATTGTTAACTATATCACATTGCTAATGCACATTAGCTCTCTAGAAGGCATTCATCCTGTTTAACTGAAACTTTGTACCCTTTAACCCCCATCCTGCCTCATTGCTCTCTCTCCCCAGCCTCTGGCAACCACCATCCTACTCTCCGCTTCTACAAATCAGACTATTTTAGATTCTGCATGTAAGTGAGATGGTGCAGAGAACTTGCCTTCTGAACACCTTCTTGGTGAAAGGATGCGTCAGCTCTGAAATGATTGTGTCTGCTTCACAATCTCCTAATTACAATTTTGTCATTCTCTTGGAAAGGAGAGCTCACCAAGGACAGCCCTGAAAAGGCCCCAAATTATTTCAGTCAATAGAAAGCTGTATTTTGTAGAATTTGGAACGGCTGCAGAAAAAAATGTTACCAGGAGTTGGAGTCAATGGAGTATTTATTTGCTTTTTATCCTCTGATGATGCTGCATTTTAAACACTGCTGCTTGCTTTATTTCTTCTTGCTCTGGTTGGAAGTTGGGCTCCAGGGGCAGAGGTTTGTTTCAGGGCAAGGAAGAATCCCTGTCTGTTTGTGGCTTGATTTGCTGACCCTGGTTCCTGGTGGGCTGTCTTCACTTTGAAAAATCTTCTTGGGTCTTTGCTTTCTGTGTTTCACCATTTGAAAGAAACACACACACATATACATATATGCATGCACATGTATACATGTTTATGTATATTTATATGTATTTTAATTAACAAAGTAACACATGGTTATTGTGATAAATTTTAAGAAAAGAGAAACATTAGTGATAAAATTAAAAAATCCTTTTCAGATTCTATAGATACCATACATAAATATATGTACATTTACATATGTACCTAAAAATTACCAAATAGAATCCTAAAAAGTTATCCAAATAGGATTATATGAGTTACGATTATAGCTGTTTATGTTTAATGACATATTGTGACTGTTTTTCAAATATACTGATATAGTTGTGCTCATTTTTCTTTTTTTAAATTTAACTTTATTATTATTATTTTTTTTTACCACATGTGGGACCAGAGATCAAAACTGTGCCCCCTGCATTGGAAGCATGGAATCTAAAACTGCTGGGCCACCAGGGAAGTCCCACTGGGTTTCATTTTTCTTACAGCTGCCTGTTATCCCACTGTAAAAGTGTATAGTTTATCCAATGTCCTCTTAATAAACCTTTGGAATGGTTTAAACGGATAAATAATAATAATGGTAGCTGGTCAAAGGTTGAGCATGTTTGTGAGTCAGCACTGTTCTAAGCTCTTCATATTTATTAACTCATTAATCCTTATTATAGTTTATATTTATATTCTACTTTATTTGAAGACATTTGAGGCACAGAGAGGTTAAGTAATTTGCCCCAAATTGCACAGTGAAGAAGTGACAGAGTTGGGATTTAGATCCAGCCTGCTTACCCCAGCTCATATGTTCTTTTTTATTTTTTAAGTAGTTTTTAAAAAAATATATTTTTATTTATTTATTTGGCTGTGCTGGGTCTTCGTTGCTGCACACCAGATCTTCAGTCTTCATCGTAGCACGTCGAATCTTTAGTTGCTGCATGTGAACTCTTAGTTGCAGCGCATGGGATCTGGTTCCCTGATCAGGGATCGAACCTGGGCCCCTGCATTGGGAACACGAAATAACCACTGGACCACCAAGGAAGTCCCTCATATATTAACACATTCTTTAGTTTGTCTGCAATTCAAAAGGATGCTGTAGGGGACATCCTTGTAGATAAATAGATCTTCACGCAGTCTCATTCGTGTTTCAGAAGGAGAGATTTCTAGAAGCAGGAATGCTGAGCCATAGCTTCACCCTCATTTTGAAAAGAATTAGGAGATGTCTCAATGTACCTGCACACATCCCATCTAGGAGTGACAGGAAGAAGTGTAAATATCAAATAAAAGCATCAACACCTCATATACAGCAGTCCGATGCCTGGTCGTGTGGTGGGTTGGGTAGGCAGCCTACTCTCTGTGGGGTGATTACAACAGAGTCGACCATGATCCTCTGAGTTTGGAGATTTGCAAGAACAAGAGAGTGTGATGTTTTCCCTCTGGTGGTGTAATTCAGCCACAGGGCGATTGGGTCAGTCGTACCTGGGGCCTCCTTCCCACTCTGCCTTGGTTATTTTGGAAGATCCTTAGAACACACTTTATGTAATGCAAGGAATTCCACAGTTATGAGACCTAGGGGACGTGGCCAGTGGGCAGTGTGCTGGGGGTGGGTGGGTGGAGCTTGCACTGCGTTAATTAAATCCGGACTCCGTTCTCAATCTTCCTTTCCTTTCTTGTGCAGTGATGGAGAGCCGAGCCATCGTGGACAGCCTGCAGAGGTTCTCCTCGCTCCCTGCTTACCTTCCCACAAGCTTCCACATCTCTAACGCAGAAGAGTCCTTCTTTCTTAAAGAGGCCAACCAGGACATCACACGGAACTCCAGTCTGCAGACCCGGGTGGAGTCCTTCTTTATCTACCGAGCCAGGAGACCCCCAGTTGTCAATGCCAGCTATGGTCCATTTTCAGTGGAGAAGATGGTCCCCCGGGAGCTCATGCTGACTTCTACACCCTTTGGGCACGTGGGCCAGTTTCCCTTTAATTGGAAGGTGAAAGCCCACATCCTCGATAGCTCCATTTACTCCAACAGACCCAAAGTGCAGACCTTGTTTTACATCACGGGGATGGGCTGGGCTGATGATGACCCTGCGGAACAGCTACCCTGTGTCAAGATGTTTGCTTTCCCTGAGGCCAGGGAAGTGGCGGCCAGCTGTCGGCTGCAAGGGACCCCGGGGCTGTGTGTGGCCGAGCTGGAGCTGCTGCCCGAGTGGTTCAGCTCTGGGCTGGACCTCGAGCCTGAGGAGGAGATCCCGGCCCTGCTTGGTGGCACGGCCATGGAGCTCTTCTTTGCGCTCTACCCGGCTGGTCCGGCCGGTCAGTGTCCCCTGGAAGAGGATGGCAAGTGGGAGAATAACATCCACTCGGGCCAGGACAGCCCCCTGCTGGCACCCCCAGCCCGGGAGAGGATCGGGAGTGTCATGGTCTACCCAACCCAAGATGATCTGCGGTGGTCCCTGCTGAACCTGGATGAGAACGTCGTCCTCTCTGTGCCGCTGAACCTCATCCGGGAAGGGGACACAGCCACCTTTTTGGTCTCCCTGACTAGTGGCTCTGTGGCAGACCACTTCACTCTTAGGTAAGAGGCTTTGCAGGGTTGGATGGGCTGGAAATCCACTCTTGATCGTCAGTGAATTGTTATTCTATCAAGTGGTTGTTGATTGTAAGTTTCCTCCACCACAGTGAGGAAACTTACAATCATAAGACCAGTGCAAGCCAGCAGACTAGACAGCCTCAAGCAGAGTATTTGGGGATGGGCTCTGGGCATTTCTGTTTTCCAAGCTCTCCCTAACTAATTCTGTTGTGAGGCCAGGATTAAAATATCTGCTTGGAAAGCAGTGATTCAGGCTGTGAGGTCCAAGTGCGTCCCTTTCAGGCTCTCACCTGATATTCTGAACCTCTCACTGCCCCCTTTGATGTGCCAGGTAGAATCCCAGAATGAATGCCCAGAAATGGACACCTTGTAAATGAATTTCTAAATCCATAAAGGAGTTTTCTGAGGCAGTGTTTCCTACCTCTCAGTTTTTTTTTTTAATTATTTATTTGGCTGTGCTGGGTCTTAGTTGGGACATGCAAACCCTTAGCTGCAGCGTGTGGAATCTAGTTCCCTGACCAGGGATCGAACCTGGGCCTCCTGCATTGGGAGCATGGACTCTTAGTCACTGAACCACCGGGGAAGTCCCAGCCTTCCTCTTAGTTTTTAATCAGTTAGGAATCCTTTGTCAAAGCAAAGCAGCTGTCTATATATGATGAAGACTTGGTTTTAGGATTGCAGAAAGTGGGGAACTTCTCTTCGCTAAAGGTACAAATCTATCTTTAGCTTATTTTGCTCACAAAGGTCCCTGGGGAGCAGTAGAATGCATGGCTCTGCTACGCACCGGCTGTGTGCCCTGGGGCAAGTCACCCAGCCTCTCTGGGCTTCAGCTTCCTCACGGGTGAGATGGCATAATGACGGAATCTATTTCCTGGGGGTTGTTGTGAGGATTACACAAGTTAATCAAGTTCTTACAACAGTGCCTGGTGCATGGAGAGTCTTCACTGAATGTTAGGCTGTGGCTGTTTCCTCGTCCCCAGATGCTGAGCTGGTAGACCTCTAAACTGCAGTGCAGGTGGGGCTTTGTTTTGCGGGATGCAGGTGAGGAAAAATAAGAACTAATCTTGAGTCCAGTGTGGTCCTTCTGATTCTGACAGAGGCTGACGTCCCAGATCACACCTGTCTGGAGGTGTCCTTGTTCAGAACCCGACAAGAGGATCCGAATACTCTGGTAGATCCCAAATGGGTTTAGTAGCCTGCAGGAAATAGGGTTCTTATTTGAAGCCCCTTGAGTTAGTCTTGGTGGTAAAATTGATTCAGAACTGGGTGTGGACCCAGCCCTGTGCTAGTCACTTCTGTGATGGGGCTGGTCTGGTCTAAAACTTAGCTCTTGCTCTGCAGAGATTCTTTCAATGCCAGGCATTGCCAGCTGCTCACTATAGACCAAGAATGGCATAGGGGTGGCTTCTGCTGTCCTGCCACTCACTCTCCCAAGGCAGACATAATCAATCAACTGCAGCACCTAGTACTCCCTCTGCCATGGCAGACATTACTAACATACTGCCACATTGAGCCCAGGACTCCAGGCTGCTGCTGCTGCTGCTAAGTCGCTTCAGTTGTGTCCGACTCTGTGCGACCCCATAGACGGCAGCCCACCAGGCTCCCCCGTCCCTGGGATTCTCCAGGCAAGAACACTGGAGTGGGTTGCCATTTCCTTCTCCAATGCATAAAAGTGAAAAGTGAAAGTGAAGTTGCTCAGTCGTGTCCGACCCTTAGCGACCCCATGGACTGCAGCCCACCAGGGTCCTCCGTTCATGGGATTTTCCAGGCAAGAGTACTGGAGTGGGTTCCCATTGCCTTCTCCAGGCAGCCCCTACCAATCCATGTGAGGGAAGAGGGTATGACATTTCAGACTAAGTTTATTTGCCATCTCGAGTGTAGAGAGAATGTTTTTGAGTGAGAATTTCAAGGAAAGGGAGAGCAGATGCCCTGGTGGTTGGGAAAGTCCGGGAACCTGGCTAAGAAAGGCATTTCAGGCCAGCAGAATGGCGCACACAGTACTAGATAGCTTTCACTGAGAACTTAGAATGCTCCAGACCACATTCTAAGTGCTTTACATTCCTTCACTCACTGAATTTGACAACAAACAACTCGAGTAGGCACGTATCATCATCCCCATTTTTCTGAGGCACAGAGAAGTTAAGTAACTTGCCCAAGCTCACACAGCTAGGGAGTGGTGGGTGTGAACCTACTGGTGGGCAAGTTCTAGAGCCAGTGCCCTTCACCCCCACAGTCAACTGCCTTTCAAAGATAGGAGGAGGCAGCTGCCGCACCTCCTGACTGTGCGTGGCTCAGTCATGCCAGAGCTGAGGGTCAATTTAGGGAGAGAGAAGCTGCTGAGACTGGAGGAAGATCCAGAATGTAGAGGCTCCTGAAGTGGCATCTTGGTGCTAAGTAGAAACCCCTTAAGTTTTTTGTTGCACACAGAAGTTAATTTTAGAGCTGAAATGAACTCTTAATGTGCTGACTGCCCTGAAAGGTCAAATCATGAACTGTCAGCCTTCAGGAAATATTAATACTATCCAGGGGCCTTTAATTGTGGGGCCTTGAGACTGTTCCCAAAGGGGAAGCACTTAGTTTAAAGTTTGCAAACTGATGGTCATAGCAAGTCTAACCCAGAGATGTGTGCTGTTTTTTTTGTTGTTTTTTTTTTAATCTCATATGGCATTCCTTAAAATATTTAAAAGAGTTGACAACCTCTGACAATAGGGAGATCTCACATATCATTTTCTTGGAAGGTTTTGAAGATTTGGTAACTTGGCTACAGTTGGCTGTAACTAAGGAGTGGCTTCCCGCTTTAGATGGATCATGCATTGCCTGGCTACTCAGTCCCCACCATGCCCGGCCCATTGCACTCACTTATCTGGTTATTGTGAGCATTTTGAAACTCCTGATAGAGTAAGGGGAAAGAAAAAGGGGAAAAGGGGAAAGCAGTGCTTAAAAGAGGGGCTAAATTCTAACCTCTGAAGGCAGACATCACCTACTCATTCACTGTGTGTGTCAGGGAGACAGAAGTGGTCATAGAGTGCATCATAGGAAATGAAACATCAGGGACTTCCCTGGTGGTCTGGTGGCTAAGACTCCATGCTGTCAGTGCAGAGGGCCCAGGTTCCATCCCTGGTCAGGGAACTAGGTCCTGCATTCCGCAACTGAGGGTCCCTCATGCTGAAACTAAGACCTGGCACAGCCACCTAAATAAATGTTTTAAAAAAGGAAGTGAAACATTCCTCCATCATCACTGGTATTATTTAGTGAATTAGTTGCTTCATGTAAAACAATTAGAAGAGTGCCTGGCACCCTGTAGGTGTTCAGTACGTGTTAATAGATACAATTATTTACATACTATAATTGATGCTATTATGATTAATTGATGCTTTTAAATAATTATGTGTACTGTGCCAGGCTCCAGTTGTGTCTCTCATATGATCACAGGCAGCATACAAAGTATTCATGTCCATCTTATGAATGTGGAAACCGAGACTCAGAGAGATTAGGTGTTACCTGTCTGAAGCCGTGCAATGGGAAAGTGGTGGGGTTGGCGTGTGGGTCTGCATGCAGGAGTTGAAAACACTCTTTTGGATGGTTCTACTTGTCCAGATGGAGACTGAGCTTTACCTTTCAGATCTTTCTGGGTCACCATTTAGAGTTTCTTGTCTTCATGCTTTCCTAGATATGACTATTGTTTCTGTTTGTTTGCTTACAGAAGCTTTATTCACATGTAAATTATATAGTGAACTTAATTTTAAAAACCAGTATATCAATATCAATTGCATTCCTATACAGGGATAAAATTCTAATTTCTTTATTGAAGTATAGTTAATTTACAATGTTTTGTTAGTTTCAGGTGTACAGCAAAATGATTCAGTTATACATACATACCTAAATACATACACGGGGCTTCCCAGGTGGCACCAGGGGTAAAGAACCTGCCTGCCAGTTCAGGAGTCTTAAGAGTTGTGGGTTCAATCCCTGCATTGGGAAGATCCCCTGGAGAAGGGAATGGCAACCTGCTCCAGTATTCTTGCCTGGAGAATCCCATGGACAGAGGAGCCTGGCGGGCTATAGTCCATGGGGTTGCAAAGAGTCGGACAGGACTAAAGTGACTTAGCACACGTGCACGCACATACATACATATATATGTACATATTCTTTCTCAGCTTTTTCCATTATATATTATTACAGGGTATTGAATGCACATGACTTATTTCTTTAAAAAAAATAACATTTATTTATGGCTGCACTGGATCTTCCTTGCTTCAGATGGGCTTTCTCTAGTCACGGCGAATGGGGGCTACTCTTTCTTCACTGTGGTGTGCATGGCAGTGGCTTCTCTTGTTGCAGAGTGCAGGCTCTAGGCCTGGGAGCTCTGTAGCTGTGGCTTGCAGGCTCCAGAGTGTGGGCTCAGTGGTTTTTGGCACAGAGGCTTAGTTGTTCTGAAGCACATGGAATCCTCCCAGACCAGGGATTGAACCTGCATGCCCTGCATTGGTAGGTGGATTTTCTTCCACCGTACCACCAGGGAAGTCCGACTATTATTTCTTATGCTGAACTTAATGGCCAGAGAAGAGTGAAAGTGAAAGTCGCTCAGTCATGTCTGACTCTTTGTGACCCCATGGACTATGGAATTCTCCAGGCCAGAATACTGGAGTGGGTAGCCATTCCCTTCTCCAGGGGATCTTCTTAACCCAGGGATTGAACCCAGGTCTCCCGCACTGCAGGCAGATTCTTTACCAGCTGAGCCTCCAGGGAAGCCCAAGAGAAGAATGCACTAAAATTGTGGAAATAAATGAAGATTACCTAGATGAGAACACAGGTTATTTATTCAGAGCTTGCTTTGGCAAGGGAGTCAGTCACCATCACTGACGTTTGGCAGAGACCCAAGGGCAGACAAGGAAATGGGAAAGTTCTGCTCCGATTGTCAGTATGGGGAAGCTGGGGGGAGGGGGCTCCCAAGCAGTGAGCATCTTATGTGACTGGTCTGGGAAGCATATTTGGCTTTTTCTGGCTGACCTTGAATTGGAAGCAGAGGCTGTCAAAAGGGAAGCTGGCAGTCGTGGACCAACTTCAGACCTTTCTGGGCTGACTGTTGCTGAGGCTGTGGTTTGGCATTTTGGCTTGGTTGCTGCAAGGTTGTGGGTCAGACTTTTCCTATCATAGATGGTCTGGCTATTGTCTTTTTGTATATTCAGGCTCTTAAAAATAAAACACTGTTTTCAGGCTGTAGGGGATGTGTTATTTCCCCACATAACTGATTGTCTGTTTTAATCATGTCTTTTATGAATGAAATGTGACATATTTCATTCTGGCTCAGATGAAACCCCAGATCAAAGTGTGAATGTGCACAAGATTCACTGAGATAATTTCAGAATTGAAGACGTATGGACAGGGGACAGGTGTGTGCAATTTTCACGTGTTACACTGCTGTTTCTGACTGCATATTGTATTGTGGCCAGTCTGAACAAAAGTTGAATTGGTTGTTCTCTAACACAGATAGACTCTGTTAAACGCCAATATCTAAAACTAACCGTATATTGAAAAGCCTTTTATTTACTTGTTATTTCAAATTTAAAGTTGCGAGTTTTCTTTCTTTTTAAAAATATTAATTTATTTGGCCGCATTGGGTCTTAGTTGGGGCACACTGGCTCTTCGTTGCAGTGCCCGGGGGGCTCAGTGGTTGCCATACATGGGCTTAGTTGCCCCACGGCATGTGGGATCTTAGTACCTTGACCAGAAATCGAACTGGTGTCCCCTGCATTGGAAGGTGGATTCTCAACCACAAGGGAAGTCATTTTAGCAAAGTGTTAAAAAGTGGGGTTTGGAGGGTTTGGGGGCTGCTAGGCTAGATCCAGGGTAAGTCTTTCAAACCAAGAAAGGCTGACATATTATGAAAGTTTTCCCACTCCATCTGTAATGTCTCCAAAGCCGAGAATGATCCTGAGAAGCTTTATCCCTGATTTATGAAAATAGCTCTTTCTTGGCTTACACAGAGAACCTCCCAGGCTGACCTCTCATCCTGTGAGGCAGTGGAGCCCAGTGGTGAAGACTGTAGACTCCGGGCCCAGACAGCCTAGGTACCGAGTGCCAGCTGGGTGACCTTAGGCAGGTTACTTAACCTCTCTGTGTCACAATTTCCCCATTTGTAAACGGGGGCTGTTTATGCTTTAAGTGGCTGTTTACGAAGTGTCAGCTTTGCTCAGCCAGATTCTTCCCTTTCATTTGTTGCCAGCACATCCTTCTGGTTGCTCAGGCCAAGTGTCTAATTACCAGATTGACTTTTGCCATTCTCTGATACATACCCCTCCATTTGAGCTGTCAGCAAATCCTGAGTTTTCTCTAGAAGTGATGAGCTCCCAATCATTAGAGGCATTCAACAAGAGAGGCTATCTACTGGGAGGGGCACTTGTGGGCAGGTTGACAGGCTCTTCCGCAATTCTTCTGGGTCATCCACACTTACGTGTCTGGTAGGATTTTCCTATATAGTATCCAGAATTGAACTCCCTCCGTGTCAAGCCAGGATCCTCTCTTGGCCTCCTGACAGGTCTCCCAACCTCCACCTTGGCCTCTTGCTGTCTTGAGCAAAAACCGAAGTTCTGCGGGCCCACAGGCCTGACATGATCTGACCCCCTCCTGTGGCCCCCTGCCTGCTCTGATTTTTTGGACATACTTTATCATTTATATTAATGACATAATATATCATCATTTATGGCTCACCTCTTCCTGCTGAAATGTGAGGTCTCTGAGGGCGGGGACTTTTGCCTACTTTGTTCTTTGATGTGCACTAAGG
Organism: Bos mutus; assembly: GCF_027580195.1. Lineage (NCBI taxonomy): Eukaryota > Metazoa > Chordata > Mammalia > Artiodactyla > Bovidae > Bos > Bos mutus. The sequence goes on from NC_091633.1 coordinate 22,070,996, forward strand.
ACCCAGGGTACTGTCTGGCACAGACTAAGTGCTCAAGAAATATGTTTTGGGTGAATGAATGAGTGACTTTGGAAATGTTGTGAAGCATTGTTCCTGGATGAAGGGTGTGAATTGTCGAGACTGTATGAATTCATGGAATAAATAAATAGGAATTTCATAAATACTGAAGGTTGGGACACTTAGAGATCTACTTCTGGCAGTTTTGTCTTGGCTACAGTGTGAGAATGGATTAATCATTTTTTCTTTAAAAAATGTTTATATTTATTTATTTGGCTGTGCTGGGTCTTAGTTGTGGTACCTGGGATCTTTAGTTGTGGCACGTGGGACTTCCCTGGTGGTCAAGAGTGGTCAAGACTCTGAGCTTCCAATGCAGGGGGTCCAGGTTCGATCCCTGGTCAGGTAACTAGATCCCACATGCCACAACTAAAAAATCTTCATGATGCAACTAAGGATTCATCATTTCTAATCAAACTGTAGGCAGTGCCAGTGTAGTCTGAACCTTGGTAATTCACACATCCCCTTTAGGATTTTTTTTTTTTTTTTTCATGTCAGATGCTGCCACATCCTACCATTGTAAGTTAAGTCATATCCACGTGCCTTCTTTGTGCAATTTTTATTTGCTCTTTTTCTTTCAATGAAATCACTTAAAACTTATATAAACACGTTTTAAAGGATACCTTACATCAGCCACCATAAATAGAAATCAGTATTACGTGTTTACATGCAAGAGTATTATAAAGATAAATTACAATAATAACAACAGGAAAGAACACAACACTGCTAAGTGCTAAGTACCTGTGGAAGCAACCTGAGGTTGGATTTCTGCTTGAAAGGAGGTTTAGCACATGCTGCAGAGAGGTGATGGCCACGGAAACTTTCTCCCGTACATCGTCACAGATCCTGGAGGGGGTGACTGTCTCCCTCTGTGACTTCTTGCGGTTTGAGCCATGTCTGTGCGACACCAGGGCCACCTGCAGACCCAGGACCAGGCTTTGGGAAAACTGGCTGCTGAAGACTTTCTCATCCATGGGATCAAGGAGACACCAGGAAGCATCACCTCCTGGTCAGCCTCTGCTCCGCCATGGAGGTCCTTTCTCTCTCCCATGGACATCACTTCCTGTCCACACCACTTCCTCGGGGACTTCTTTTGTACCTGGTATTGCTAATATATGTTCCAGGTTGAGAATGTCAGTTACCTCAAATCTTTCTAGATTCCCTGACTGCAGAGACCATCTTCCTTCATTTCAGCACTGGGCAGAAGGGAGATCAGAAGTGTCGGAGGTAGAAAATGTAGTTGGTGACTATGGGATGGGTGAGCCTGCAGGCTGAAATCTAGCTGTCACTGATGGAGCAAATGTTTTGTGATCACCTATTAGTTTGTCCACCTTTGGTTTGCTTTTCTTTTTTCCTTTTGAAAAAAACCACACATGCTCCCACCTCTCAAGCTCATATTTTCCAAGGAGGAAGGCAGTAACCAAGCAAATAAACTAAATTATACACAATTAAAACCCAAGCTAAGGGCCACGAAGGAAACAAACAAAATGCAGTATATTCAAACTTCATTTCATTTATTTTAATTTTTTAAAAGCTTTTTGTCTTGGGAGGATTTTAGATTTATAGGAAAGTTGCAGAAAACGCAGATTATCCCTAATGCAAACATTTTTTACATAGCCACAGTGTGAATATCACAATCAGGCAATTAGCATGGCTGTAATATTGTTAACTAACCTACAGACATTATGAAAAAGTGCCTGCTGTTCCCGTAACATCCTTTTTTGGTTCCAGGATCCCACATTGCCTAGAGTTGTTATAGCTCCTTAGTCTGATGAATTCTGATCTGTGGTCTGTGTTTTATTTTTGCATTTTCTCTCTTTCATGACCTTCATGTTTTTGATGAATACTGACCAGTTATTTATTTATTTTTTTGACCAGTTATTTTTGACAATGTTCCTCAATTTGGGTTTTTCTGGTATCTTCTCATGATTAAATTGAGGATGTGTGTATTTGGTAGGAATCTCAATGAAGTGCTTGTCCTTCTCCCATTGTATGGGAGGCATGTGATGTTGACATGTCTCATTACCACTGATATTTACCTAGGTTACCTTCTTAAAGTGATATCTTTTCAGTTCCTCTACTACAAGTATGATTTTCCCTTTTGTAATTAGTAATAATAATATCTGGGAAGATAATTTGTGACTATCAACATCTTTCATGTACTTTTTGCCCATGAATTTTAGCATCTGGTGATGATTCTTGCCTCAGTTCAGTTCAGTTCAGTTCAGTCGCTCAGTCGTGTCCGACTCTTTGTGACCCCATGAACCGCAGCACACCAGGCCTCCCTGTCCATCACCAACTCCCGGAGTCTACCCAAACCCATGTCCATCGAGTCAGTGATGCCATCCAACCATCTCATCCTCTGTTGTCCCCTTCTCCTCCTGCCCTCCATCTTTCCCAGCATCATGGTCTTTTCAAATGAGTCAGCTCTCCGCAGTAATTTTTAAATAAATGAATCAGAAGTGACTATTCCAGGAGAATCTTGGCTCTTCTTGATCACTGCTTATTTGTATATTAAGAAGTGAGCCAGAAGCAATTAGTCGTTATAGAGGCCACTACACCTTTTCTGCTGAAATGAAAGAAGATGCTCTATGCACTTAGGTGGTCCAGAAGGTTTTGAGATGACTGCCATTCACGCTTCCCACTGCTGGGGGCCCAGGTTCAGTCCCTAGTTGGGGAACTAAGATCTCATTAGACGTGTGGCATGGCCAAAAAAAAAGAAAAAGAAAAAGAAAAAAAAAAAAAAAAATTAACCTCAGTGCTCACTTTCACACTTAAAACAATAGCAACCTGAGAAGATTTCCCTGGTAGTCCAGTGGTTAAGACTCCACTTTCCACTGCAGGGAATGTGGATTCAATCCCTGATCAGGGAATTAAGATCCCACATGCCTCGCAGCCAAAAAACCAAAACATAAAGCAAAAGCAATATTGTAACAAAAATTCAATAAAGACTTTAAAAAAGGTCCACGTTAAAAAAATCTTAAACCTTAAAAAAAGCCCAGTAGCAACCTGTTTGGTGAAATTACCTCATGTGGTGCCCCAAATTCAGGCTTTATTAATTTTTTTCCCAAAGGAAACTCCGATTTCTCTTGAGGAAACTCTGCACAGATACAGATGCCCTGCATCCGGCAATGTCAAAGCGCAGATTGAGCCTAGATTTCAGCAGAACTTAGAAAGAAGGTAGGCAATTATTTCCCAAATAAACCATAAGCTGCCCAGTGTTTAACTAGTTCCAAAAATCATCAGCTGAATTCAGTGAGTGTATTTCCATTGGTGCTCAGCCCCATCTCTACCTTGCTTTCCATCCCAAGTTCACTGGAGTCTGGGAGCTCCTATGGAGGCTGGTAGGGAGCAAGTATAAATGTCACAGGCTTGAGGAGTCTAGCTACAGAGGGGATTTTTTTTTTAATTGAAAGAAATATTCTTTAAATTCTATTCAGTTCAGTTCAGTTCAGTCGCTCAGTCGTGTCTGACTCTTTGCGACCCCATGAACCACAGCATGCCAGGCCTCCCTGTCCATCACCAACTCCTGGAGTTCACTCAGACTCATGTCCATCGAGTCAGTAATGCCATCCAGCCATCTCATCCTCTGTCGTCCCCTTCTCCTCCTGCCCTCAATCTTTCCCAGCATCAGGGTCTTTTCCAGTGAGTCAGCTCTTCGCATGAGGTGGCCAAAGTATTGGAGTTTCAGCTTCAACATCAGTCCTTCCAGTGAACATCCAGGACTGGTCTCCTTTAGGATGGACTGGTTGGATCTCCTTGCAGTCCAAGGGACTCTCAAGAGTCTTCTCCAACACCACAGTTCAAAAACATCAATTCTTTGGTGCTCAGCTTTCTTTATAGTCCAACTCTCACATCCATACATGACTACTGGAAAAACCATAGCCTTGACTAGATGGACCTTTGTTGACAAAGTAATGTCTCTGCTTTTTAATGTGCTGTCTAGGTTGGTCATAACTTTCCTTCCAAGAAGTAAGTGTCTTTTAATTTCATGGCTGCAATCACCATCTGCAGTGACTTTGGAGCCCAAAAAAGTTAAGTCAGCCACTGTTTCCACTGTTTCCCCATCTATTTGCCATGAAGTGATGGGACTGGATGCCATGATCTTAGTTTTCTGGATGTTGAGCTTACAATTTTTAAAAGTTTCACACATCGGATTTCATGTAATAACCCTTTTCCCCTCTAAATGGCCCCCCCATCCCTCTGCCCACTGGTAACCACTAGTTTGTTCTCTGTATCTGTGAGTCTGCAGCCTTTTTTTGTTGTATATTCATTAGTTTGTTGTATGTTTTAGATTCCACATATAAGCGATATCATACAGTATGTGTCTTTCTCTTTTTGACTCATTTCACTTAGCATAGTGCCCTGTGAATCCATCCATGTTGCTGCAAATGGCAAAGCTTCATTCTTTTTTATGGCTGAGTAGTATTCCACTGTGGATCTGCACCACGTCTTCTGTATCCAGTCATCTGTGGATGGACACTTAGCTTGCTCCCATACTTTGGCAATCATAAATAATGCTGTTATGAACACTAGGGTGTGTGTGTCTTTTCAAATTAGTGTTTTTGTTTTTTTCAGGTATGTATCCAGGAGTGGAATTGTTGGGTCACATTTTTAGTTTTATTTTTAGTTTTTTGAGAAACCTCCATACTGTTTTCATGGTGGCTGCATCAATTTACTTTCCCAACAACAGTGTGTGAAGGTTCAAAAGGGGATTTTTTTTTAATTTATTTTTTTCTGCTCACCACCAAAAACTTAGCTTCCATCCATACTTAAATAGATGGTCCTCTCTACCCATGTCCCCGTCCCTGCCCTCCTCCCCTCTGGTAACCACTACTCTGTTCTCTGTATCTATGTGTTTTCACTCATATGTGGAATATAAAAACAAACAACAAATGAAAAAAGCAAACAAAACAAAAACCAACAAAAGGAGATTTTGACCTGTGTGGATTGCTTTATCTTAAGTTTGGAAAAACTGGAGTGTACCTAGATTAGGGTGGTGGCCGAAAAGTCGGTGTACACTTAGCTTGCGCCAAGCTACACTTAGAAGTTTTGTTGCTTTAACCTTGGCAGTCATGTTAGGAGGTTGAGGTGGTTATTTTCAAAGCTGCCTTATAGACTAGGAAACCCAGACTGCCCTCTCCTCTCTGGAACATACTCCTGCCTGTGGGCATAAGGAGGGTGGCAAGTGCCCCCAGTATCAGCCACTGCTCCCCTGCGCCAGGTATTTGTGGTGGGGCTGCTTGTCTGCAGGTGGCTGGTGCATGACCTTGAATGACCTCGGCATCCAGCCTCAAGACCTTCTTCTTGCTCAGGGTTGCCCTATTTCTGGGAATTGTCTTGCCGATCAAAATACTCACAGGGTGTAGCTCCATCACATCCAGGAATGTATTGTGCATATCATTCCCAGTTTGGCAGCTGAAACTTCATTTGTTAATAGTTTCTGTATGTGTGTGCATGCATATATGTCTCCATCATCTGGTTTGGTCTGCCCAATGGCAGGCCTTGGGCAGAATCTGGACAGCAAAAGAGAGAGATGGGGCAAGATATCTAGTCCCCTCTTTGCCCTCTGGCCAGACTGTGGTTTGCTTACACCCCTTCATCTGTTGCTATAGCAACTGTTGGCAGTTCATCTCCTGTCATTCTGGATTTTATAAAGTAATCACTCTCTGCTTTCATCGCTCTAGACTAGGGGTAATAATGGTAGATACACAGATCCACCTTGTTCCAAACATACTTATAGAATTTCTGACAATTGAGTATCAGTTTTCAAATTTAAATTCATTAAAGTAAAATAAATTTAAGAATTCAATCTCAACTGAACAAGGGTCCCCACTGTTGCCAGCACTGCGGTAGTCCCCATCCCTAGGCATCCCCCTCTGCCCTGCCCACATGTCTGTGAATAGTCCCCTCCTGGGACTTGCTGGGCCTGTGCTGGGCACAGTGGAGAGTCAGCTGGTGGGGTTGTGATGAAGGAAGATCTCTGGATGCTCCTTAACTACCTTTGAAGGTTTGCCTGATGTGCTACCCTCAGTGAGAGTGAGGATCTGGTTGCCATGCTGTGAGGGTCACTCTCCTCTTCAGACATTTAACCCTGTGAGGAGAGCTAGGAGTTTTCATGCCTGATGGTGTTGATGGGGCCTGAGCCAAATGGGGTTGGCCATCACCCTGGGGCTGTCCCATTTTATGTTTCTGATTCTGAGTATCAGTACCTGTGTGTGTCAGGCAGACATTGTGCTAAGTGCGTCCCATCCATCCATCTTATTTTTTCTTCCTTTCCTCACTAAGGACCACCCCCACTTGTCACATGAAGAAGCTGAAGCTCAGGAAGTTACGTGACTTCCTCAAGGGACAGGAAGCCATGAAGTCAGGACTTGAACCCAGGTCATGCCATTCTGAGAATCTGAGCCCCTTGCTGCTATGCTCAGAGAGGCCACATCTTGAGATGACATGGCAGAAACATCTATCAGAGGAGAATGGATAAATAATGGATAAATAAATAGCTAAATATTTATATAGAGAAATACTCTGCAAGTATGGAAATTAATTTATGTTATAATTGTTGAATAAATGTTTAAAATCTAAGGCTAAGGGGAAACATTTTGCCAACTTAGACTTACAGTGGGATACAGTTTTAAAAACATGCAACGCGTTTCTGTTTGTTGTATATAAATACATTCATATGTAGTCTATGAATAAAATGTGTGTGTGTGTGTGCGTTAGTTGCTCAGTCGTGTCTGACTCTTTGCAACTCCGTGAACTGTAGCCTGCCAGGCTCCTTTGTCCATGGAGTTCTCCAGGCAAGAATACTGGAGTGGATTGCCGTTTCCTTCTCCAGGGGTACATAAAATAAACATGAACATAATAAGCACCAGCATCAAGAGAGGTGGGTTGAAGGCAGGGAGGGAACTTTGGCTTTATCTGTTTTATTTGTCAATATGGTTGGTGGGAGTTACAGGTGTTTTGTGTTCATTTTTTCTTTGTGGGCTTCCCTGGTGGCTCAGATGGTAAATAATCTGCCTGCAATGCAGGAGACTTGGGTTCGATCCCTGAGTTGCGAAAATCCCCTGGAGAAGAGAATGGCAACCCACTCCAGTATTCTTGCCTGGAGAATCCCATGGTCAGAGGAGCCTGGTGGGCTACAGTCCACGGGGTCACAAAGAGTTGGACACGACTGAAGGACTAACATTAACTTATTATTCTTCATACTCTTTTAGGTGTTGGAAATATTCCATAATTATGTTTTTGCTAATATTTTATATAAAAATTCAGACATATAACATAGTTGAAGGAAATTTAGAGAAAGAATCCACATGCCAACCACTTAGATTCTGCCATTACTGTTTTACTGTTTTTGCTTTGTCAGGTATTGGTCCATCTGTCAATCCCTCTGTCCATCCATGAATCCATCTTATTATTTGATGTATTGAAATGCAAACTGCAGGTATTTATTCACATCCCTCTAAATAGTTCAGTGTGTGCATCATTGGCTAGAGTTCAGTATTCATGTGATTTTGACTGGGATTGCGTTGCATCTATAGGTTGATTTATGGAGAACTGCCCTCTTAACAATATTGAACCTTTTGATACTTGACCATGATATATTCCCCCATTTGTTTACTGTCTTTAATTTTCTTCAGAAATACTTTATAATTTTTAGTGTACAGGTCTTATACATCTTTGGTAGCTTTATTCTTTAATATTTTATTTTTAATGGTATTATAAATGGAGTTGTTGATTTTATTTTCATTTTGACATTTTTTTTATTGCTGGTCTGTACAGATACAATTAACTTTAATGTATTGAACTCGTATTCTGCAACATTTGTGTTTTTATCCTTAAAATGTGTCTCCTGTAAACAGCATATAATTGTGTCTTGTATTTTTATTTATTTTGATGATCTCAGCCTTTTAAATACAGAGGCTGTTCTGTTAATATTTAATGTGATAACTGATGTGGTTAGATTTGAGGACCACCATTTTATTATTTCAGAGAAGGCAATGGCACCCCACTCCAGTACTTTTGCCTAGAAAATCCCATGGACAGAGGAGCCTGGTAGGCTGCAGTCCATGGGGTCGCTAGAGTCAGACAGGACTAAGCGACTTCACTTTCACTTTTCACTTTCATGCATTGAGAAGGCAATGGCAACCCACTCCAGTGTTCTTGCCTGGAGAATCCCAGGGACGGGGAAGCCTGGTGGGCTGCTGTCTATGGGGTCGCACAAAGTTGGACACGACTGAAGTGACTTAGCAGTAGTAGCATTTTATTATTTGTTTCTATTTGCTTCTCTTATTGTTCCCTTTTTTTCTTTTTCTGTCTTTTTGGGGGATATTTGAATATTTTAATGAATTCTAGTTTGACTTTTCTATAGGGTAAACTCACTTGCATTATACTTTTAGTGATAACTTCAGGGATTGTGACATATACATAACTTTTCGCAGTCTACTTTAAGTTCATGTATCATTTCCCATAAAATATAAGGGCTTCCCTGGTGGCTCAGTAAAGAATCTGCCTGTCTTGCTGGAGGTCTGGGTTCAGTAACTGTCCAGGAAGATCCTCTGGAGAAGAAAATGGCTACCCCTTCCAACATTCTTGCCTAGAGAATTCCATGGACAGAGGAATCTGGCGGGCTACAGTTCATGGAATCGCAAAGAGTTGGACATGACTGAGTGACTAACACACCACACACACACACACACACCATTTCCCATAAAATATAGATAGATAGTAGGTTCATTTAACCACCTGTGCCCTTAAAAGCTAAAGTTATTTTGAATAATTACATACAAATATGTTAAAAACTCTAGAAGACAGTATTATAATTTTTGCCCTAAATAATTTTGTGTATTATAAAAAATTGAGGAAAAAGCAAAATAGCTTTTGCACTTATCCAGATGTTTACTATTTCTTATGCTCTTCATTCCCTTCTGGGGGTGTAAGTCTTTACTGGTGCCATTTCTATTCAGTATACAGGACTGCTCTTGGAAGTTTCTAGTAGTGCAAACCTTCCAGCAATGAATTCCTTTTATCTGAAAATGTCTGTATTTCATCCTCATTCTCAGAGTATTTTTTGCTATTTATAGAATTCTGGGTTAGCAGATTTATTTTTTTCCTTCAGTGCTTTAACAGTGTTTCACTCTTTTTTTGTCCTCCTTAGGTGGGGTGGGAAGACAGCCGTGCATGGCATTGTTTGGCTGTAGGGTGTGTGTTTTCCTTTTGCTATTGTGTCTGCCTTTGAACTGACACAGTATGTTGGAGCTCAGCTGACAGTATGTTGAAGCATGACCTTCTCATGCTTGCCTTGCCTTGGGTTTGTTGTGTTCTTGAGTTTGTGCATTCGTGTCTTTCATCCACATTGAGAACTTTTTCAGCTTTATTTAGTGAAATGACTTTTTCTTTCTCATTTTCTTACTCCTCTGCTCATCAATTATGGGCTATAATTTAGATCATTTACTATTGTCTAAACAGTTGCTTGAGGCTCTATTAATTTTTTTTTCTGTCTTTACTGTCTTTATTCTTGTTCTTTTCACATTGAGTAATGTCCCTTGACCTGTCTTCAAGTTCACTGAATGTTTCCTTTGTCATTTCTATTTGGCTATTAAATTTATCTAGTGAAATGTTATTTTCAGATATTGTAATTGGATGTTTGGATGGAGAGGTGGAAAGGGCAGTTAGAAATGTGAGTCTGAAAATCAAAATAGATGCCTCTACTGGAGATGGAAATTTAAGTCTCTGGGCAGTCAGATCATAATAATTGAAGCCATGGGGAAAATGAGATTTTCTCAGTAAAAATGCTGAGAAGAAAAGAGGGCTGTGACTGAGTCCTGAAAGACTCCAACATTTGATAAATAACAGAGGAGAATCTTCAGAAGAGCAGCCAGAGAAACAGCAGAAAAATGTTAGAATGTGACATCACACAAGCCAAGAGAAGAGACAGAAAACAAGAGTCAATAGAGGTGAGTGCTGCTGAGAAATCAGACAAGGAAATGAAAATTACCCTTTGCATTTTATATCTGGAAGTTATTGGTGACTTTAATAAGATGATTATTGGACTCCTAGGGATAAAAGCTAGATTGAAGGGGCTTGGGGGTGTGATGCATATTAGTTAGAGATTCAAAAGGTATGTACATTAGCAGAAACCTCAAAGAACACTGACCTCACCAAGACAGGAATAGATTCAGGGAAAGGCAAGAAATTCCATAGGTAGGTATCCATCTGGTGAATCAAGGATATCAGAGCATCAAGGATTGTATGATTCCCTTGGCCTTTCCCTCACCATCACAGGATGATTGCTGCAGTGCTGGCCATCACATCTGCATTCCATGCAGAAGGAAGGAAGGGGAGAGAGAGGGGCAAAAAATCATGTGCACCTGTGTCTACCCTGCTTTAGGGACCTCTCCCAGAAGCATCAATCAATGCCTTTTGATTAATGTTCAATGGTCAAACTGTTCTCATGCTGAAATCCATCCATAGTGAGTAGGGAATTGTAGGTGTTTAACTGGGCATACTGCCAGTCTCCTCACCTCAAATCAGAGTTTTCTTCAAGAGGAAGAAATGGAAGATAGATACTGGGTAAGCAATTAGCAGCATCTGCCACCTGTGATTTGATGAATATAGGGGGACCTAGGGTATCAGGAGAATTCTTTTCCCTAAAGCTAAGGGAGCCTGTGTATGTCTAAATGCTGAAACAAAGCTCAAAGTCCTGGTGGTTTGATTTCCCAGGGCCTGAAAGAACTTCCTGTGTATCTTGTAGATTTCTGAGACACAATTGGGTGCCCTTCTTACCTTTACCACTCACTTTATTTGAATTTTTGTTTTGTTTTGTTTCTAAAAATATTTTTTTATTTATTTGGCTGTGCTGGGTCTTAGTTGTACCATGCAGGATCTTTAGCTGTGGCATGTGGGATCTAGTTCCCCTACCAGGGATCAAACTTGGGGCCCTATCTCCTCCCACTCCACCCCACACTGGGAGCGCAGAGTCTCAGCCACTAGACCACCAGGGAAGTCTCCCACCACTCCCTTTAGGGTGGCTCAGAATTTTATTTAAAAAAATTAGTAATTGTGGGCACAGTTCATCTGACCCATGTGATTCGTTAATGTGAAGCTGGTTCAGTTTGCTCTTTCATCGTTTTGTAGTTGCCCTCCAATGACTTGGACAGTAAATAATTATAGAGAGATTGAAACGGGAGGTACTAAAGAGAGATGCAAACTGCACTGTATGATCCTTTCATGCTGTTTGGTGGAGTATTGTTTGGTGCCAACTTCATCGGATTCCCAATAAAAGTGAAGTGTGCTGTTCATCTCTCTGTTGCTTCAGTAAAAAATTAAAAGATAGTCTCTACTTCCATTATGGTAAGACTGACTACCATTCACTGTCATTTAGATACCTTTCATAAAGCCAGGATGGAGAAAGATAATGAATTATGTAATGGTATGACCTATAATCCACAATTTTAAGGTTAAATGGATGTTTAATTGCATTTCTTCCTATCTGAGTGGTCTAAATCCACACAACGTTTTGCAGGAAGTTCACCAGACACTCCTCCAAGTTCTTGGAGTATTTTATTCACACTTCTGATCGAGCCTTTATCCCAGAACATCGCAATTAACTGAATTTGTGTCAGTGTCTGTGCTTATGCACTTCCACGGTCAGGGACTGCTGATTTGGCAGTCTGTGTCTCTGGCAAGGAACGGCAGCCTGTTAGAGCTCATGAAATCTCCCTTGAGTCGAATTAAATTTGAAATTCAGAATAAGAAAACTTGCCACTTACCTCCAGGGTCCCAAGTAATGATTTTTCTTCCCTGACGACAATGCAGTTGCACCTGCTACTTCATAAATCCATGGGCAGTTTCCCTATAAACGGGAAATCAAACATCTTTCCCAGGATGCTTACCCTGGTGGGTTTAGCTGAAGGAGCTTTCTGCATGCCCTTGAGGCTGGGATGTCAGGATCAATGTTCAGCGATGTTATTTCAGAAGGAAAAAATAGAAATAAAGATGCCCTTTTTGCATCAGTGAGGATCACAGTTGTAGATACTTTATCCACAGTACTTGAAATCCTGATTGGGTTAAATGGCAGGTGAAAAGTAAAATGGTACCTGTCCTGTTACAGATTTGCAGTGAACTTGACTGTGACCCCCGGAAGCAGGAAAGAATATGAGGAGAGTGGACTGAGTGTTGATAAAGACCTGGTCCTCTTCTGTCTGCTCATCTCCCACCACGTTTCAACTGCCTGTACCTTCTCTTGGTTCCAGAAACCAGCATGTCTACTTCCAGTTCAGAGAATTTTAAAAAATAAAGTTAACCATTTTAATTTTTTAATATCTCTTTTTATTTATTTATTTATTCTGGCAGTGACATGTGGGATCTTAGTTCCCTAAACAGGGATTGAATCCCAGCCCCCTGCATTGGGAGCACGAAATCTTTTTCTTTTTTTTTTAGTTTAATTTTATTTTTTTAACTTTACAATATTGTATTGGTTTTGCCATATATCAAAATGAATCTGCCACAGGTATACATGTGTTCCCCATCCTGAACCCTCCTCCCTCCTCGCTCCCTGTACCATCCCTCTGGGTCGTCCCAGTGCACCAGCCCCAAGCATCCAGTATCGGGGAACACGAAATCTTAACCATTGGACCGCTAGGGAAGTCCCAGGGCATTTTCTTTGTTCACTATGCCTGGAATGTTTCCCCGTGGTGAACAGGACTGGCCCCTCCCCACCTTCTTACCTCGAATATCCCTTTAAAAAATTTGTTTATTTTTTGGCCTCACCTCTTGACTTGCGGAATCTTAGTTCCCTGAGCAGGGTTGGAATCCATGCCCCTGCAGTGGAATCCTGGATTCTTAATCACTGGACCACAAGGGAAGTCCCAACGGTGCTCTGTTTTCCAGCCTCTTTTCTTCCTGGTGCTTATCATGTCGTGAAATAAGCCAAACTTATTTGTTCACTCATTTCTTGTCTGTTTCTCCCACACTGACATGTTGGCTTCATGTAGGACATGGGCCTGGCTTGTAGCTGGGGCTCAGTAAATGGGGAACAAACACACCTTGACATCCCAGATACAGCAGGTAGCTTATGAGGGTGGATACCTGTTACGGACCTGATTGTGTCCCCACCAAACTCACATGTCTTAGCCCCATCTGATTGTATTTAGAGACAGACTCTTTCAATAGGTGAGGTGAGGTCATTAGCACAGACCCTAATCTGATATGACTGGTGTCTTTATGAGAGGAGGAGGTGAGGACACCAGACATACATACAAGAAAAAGCCATGTGAGGACACAGAGAGAAGCTGGCCACTGACAGGATGAGAGGTCTCCAAAGAAATCATCCCAGGTGGCATCTAGATCTTGGACTTTGAAAGACCTAGATTTTCCAGAACTCTGAAAAATAAATTTCTATTGTTTAACCCCCTAGTCTGACACTTTATTATGGCACCCCTAGAAAACGGGTTCAGTGCTCTGCAATGTGTGTGCTCAGTTGCTCATTTGTGTCTGACTCTTTGCGACCCTATGGGCTGTAGACCGCCAGGCTCCTCTGTCCATGGAATTCTCCAGGCAAGAACACTGGAGAGGGTTGCCATTTTCTACTCCAGGGATCTGGAGAGGGTTCCATTTTCTACTCCAGGGATCTCCCCTTGCACTCCTGCTTCGGCAGGCAGATTCTTTACCACTGCACCACTTGGGAAGCCCCCGTGCTCTACAATGGAAAACAAATAACTTTTAATACAGTTAGCTGGAGATTTAGAAGTTTCTCACATTCTCTGATTCTCATCCTCTCCTTCATGACTCTTGTGTTTTCCATTCTGTTTCACGATCATTTTGAGATCTCCAGGATCACAAATTTTTATCTTTGGGTTGGATTGATTTATTGAGGCTACTGCTTGATCCACCAGGATCTTGCTCTGAACTGTGGGTGTGAAGAACATTGTTAGGGCAAAAGAAAAGGTCTTAGCGAGACCTTCTTACTCCCCAAAGTCCTCTCCTTGGAGCCTCATCTTTCTTAGATCAGAGATGATGTTTCCATTTAAATTCTCCTGGGACACAGGAAATTCTTCAGGATTCTACAGGATTCTCATGAGAATTTGCAGAGAGGTGAAGCTCTCAGCCCACTCATAAACACATTTCTTTCCTTGTGTAGACGTAGAAGGTGGCTGGTTTTAACCAGTAAATTAGTCCCTTGAGTCCTAGATGTTTCCTGCCAGGGTTCAACTTGAAATAGGGAAACACGTGGAAGGAGACCTCCTTTGGGGTTTCTCTGGGGTTTCAGCCAAGCCTTTCTAATGCCTCTTCCATTCCGGAATGCCCCTCCCTTCCCCCCTGCTTCTCTTTCTTTCTGGCATGTCAGGGTGTCTTTACTCCTGCTTGGCAGTTGTGTGTGTTGGTCCATGTGTCTCCCTTTGCGCTCATTGGCTAATTGCAATTCCGTGCTGTTCAAGAAAATGGAGAGCAAAGAAGAGACCATTTGTGGCTCAAGTGAGAAATGAGAAAGAGTGGCTACTTCCAACTGCCTACAGAAAAAAAAAAAAAAAAACAAACCCTTCAGTTTTGGTGGTTTCGTGTTGCATGTCGAGAGTTAAATTTCATTTTGTAGCAGGACTGGATTGCACAGCTGAACTCCATAAGATCAGATATAACATTTCCATCGCTGAGCAGGTTAATAAAGTCCCTAATAGGATTTGCTGACCATAAGAACGGCAGACCAAGTGGCAGAAAGGGTTTATTTATTTGCCATCTGTATGTAAATTTTGCTATTATGGAAATTGTGTCAGAAATTGGACTGCAACTGGACAGCACACAATGTACTGTAATATTTGAGCTAAGATACACAGAAAAGGCCACCTCTGTGTGGGTATGCACGCATGAATAATCCAGCTCATTGTTGCTTTCTCTAAGAAACTCAGTCTCAGACTCTGAATCTAATCTGTGATCACCATGGACGTGCTTATTTAAATATGCAACAGTCACTCAAAGACTAGGAGACGGGGTGAGTTTTCACAGGAGAAGGAGTGCCCGTGCCTTGCCTTATTATTCAATCTCAGAATCCAGTGCCAATCCTTCTTTTTGTGACTCCCCAGGTGACTATAAAGAGACCATTTCACTGCTAGAGGACGAATATTTTTGGAGTTAATTATAGCTAGTCAAGGAAGAGAGGAACACTCTTTGCTTTTATCCTGAAAGAAACTCAACTGACATAAAGAAATTAAATTGGGACTCAGAAATGTGGATGTCAGCTATGTTACATAATTAGTGACCTGGGGCGGGGGGTGAGCAGGCAGTGGCTGCCTTTAAGGAGCATACATCACATTCTGTCACACCTGGTTTGAAAGTCTGACTGGCCAGTGCCTCTTGTTCCCATAGTAACATTGGAGTCCAGAGAAAGTGGTTAGATTGGTTAGACTCACACATAAATTCACTCACCGTCCATGGTCCCATGAGTTCTTAATTTTGTTGTTTCACTTTCTCCGAAGTGACCAGATTTTAGAATGACTTTTCCCTTTAAATTCATCTTAGATATCACCTAAAATCAGTCTGCATCTTATACTTTGGGAACCACAAATGCAGGGGAAAAATTATTTCAGGCTACCCGCTGAGATGAGTGTAGATTTTCGAGTGCTAAACGTAGGTGTTTGGTAACATTAAGTTTGGGCTTTCCTGGTGACTCAGTGATAAAGAATCTGCCTTCCAATGCAGGATATGCAAGAGACGTGGGTTCTATTCCTTGGTCAGGAAGATCCCCTGAAGGAGGAAATGGCAACCCACTCCAGTATTCTTGCCTGGAAAATCCTATGGACAAAGGAGCCTTATGGGCTACAGTCCATAGGGTCGCAAAGAATCAGACATGACTGAGTGACTGAGCACAACGTGGAGTTTACCTGGTGAGAGTGGATTCCTTCTGCATCTTCTTTCTATCATGATTCAGTCAAGGAGAGAGTCTCTGTTTGATGCCCCAGAGTCCCTTGCATCCCTAACCACTTGCTCATCTCCTTGTTGGTTGACTTTGATTTTGTTTTGAACAGTGCGAGCCCACAGCCCAGGTTGGGAGTCTTCAGCAGGCACGCAGTGGCTGGCTAGAGTTCAATAATGTTGTTTTAATTGTATTTATTTTAGAGATTTCTTCTCTTTATGGAAAGTGATACTGTTTTTTTTTCAATTTAAGTGCTGATACCTTGCTTCTTTCCCAGATAAATTTGTGTAAAGGCAGTGAGAAGATTTAAAAGAAAATATTAAGTAAGAATTAATACAGATGGTACTTTAGCAAGAGAGTGTGGCATACTGTGGGGATGCCTGCAGACTGGGGAAGTTGGTTGATAACTTGTTTCTTTGTGAGTAACTGAGATGTAGCTGAGTTTTAACCAATAAATTAGTCTCTTGGGTCCTAGGTGTTTCCTGCCCGGGTTCAGTTTGAATAGGGAAACACGTGGAAGGAGATCTCCTCTGGGGCTTCTTGGGGGGTTTCAGCCAAGCCTTTCTAATGCCTTTCCCATTTCAGAAGCCCCTGGCTTCAGAAGTTGGCTCTGAGGTGGACATTTACATTCCCTTCACTTGGCAACTCTTCACCAGTGGCCAGCTGACTGGAATAGGGGCTATTTACACTCTTCCTATCCCAGCTCTCTCCCTTCTAAAATGGCAGGATGATACCACTTCTTATAGGCCGTGTGATGAGTCTGGAGGGAGTCACCTGCAGGGGAAAATTGCCTGGGGTGAGGGAGGTGTTCTAAGAGGGTGAATGTATCCCCTGCCCCTTCTGAGGGCTGAGACTGATCTGGAATGTCCATCACAGAGCAGGGAAGCTGAGTGGTCCACACAGAGAAATTAGGATCACTTGGCACAGGCCCTAGGGAGCTGAACTGATGCCTGCAATCACACCTATGCTTAAAATGTAGGTGTCAAAATCATCTGAAAGCAGAATTTATGTCAATAAGTGCCTTTCTGCTGGCGGGGAGGGGAGAATGAGACTGAGTGACCAGCTTTTTAAGTCATCAGAAAACCTCTCTCTTGAAATTTCTCCCAGTGTGCTCTGGGGCCCACTGGCAACAGAATGCTTTGGAGGAGGCTGCTAAAATGCAAGCCCTGGGCCACATGCAGACCCCCTGTGTGAGGATTATTACCAGTGGTGAAAGTGCTGCTGCCCACAAAGTCTGACCTGCTCTCTGTGTGCCTCAGCTGGGAAGCTCCGGTGCAGGTGTGTAGGGGGGATGTGATGGTTGTCCTTCTGGAGGGCATGTGGACTTCAGACTGATGGGAGCACCCCTGAGGGTACAGAATAAAGAGAGTTCTCAGAGGTGGGCTGACTCAGGAGGTGGCTTATCCTGGAGATCACGAGGCAACTGAAGCAAAGGGAGAGCCTCAGAGGAAGCCCAGGTCATAGGTCAAGAGAATTTAGGAGGTAGATTTGAGTTTGGGAGAAAGCAGAGGTAACATAGAGTTTGGGTAGGGAGATCACACTAAGAAGGCCCTGAGAACCAAGCAGGAGTGAGGTCACTCCTCAGGTATACCCATGCTGTAGTTTCTCCTTCTATAAACTGAGGATAACACCTCCTTCACAAGACTACTGTGAGGAATACATTAATATACAAAAATAGCTTGGAACAGGGTCTGACACATAGCTCTAATGATTATTTTTTCCTTGTTATAATTTTTTTCCACTTACATAGGCCCTAGTATATCTCAGGGGACATCATGAACATGCTTAAAGGATCCTCATTGACTTGGATAGACCCCTTAGGGATGTAGAAGGAATACTTTTCTCTAATGAGCATCTCTTCTGCACATGCCTGCAGTTCTAGCTCCTTGCTTTGGGTTCTGACTAACAACCATTCAGCAAGCACCTTCTAAGGTGGTGTTTTAGAAGTTACCAAGAGATCCTAGATGGGGTTCTCACCCACAAAGATCTCAAAATTCTTTGGGGGGTGAAATGCACACCTACAAACTGACAAAGCTGGATGTGACGGGTGTTTCAGGAATGTTTTGAAACATAGATGGTTAGGGAGTCTGGAAAAGGAGGTGTCACTTGATCTTGGCTGTTACAGTTTGGATAAGTGAGAGTATGAGGAGAGGAGGGGGAACAGTATTCTTGATCCAGTACAGATGACAACACTGAGTATGGAGTGGTGGGTAGCCCAGTTGGGAGCGATGTTGCTGTTGTGATCAGGAGACTGATGAGATTTATACTGATTAAGCAGTGGATATGAAGGTGAATGGACTGCAAGGAGAGATCAGTCCAACCTAGAGGAAATCAACCCCAAATATTCATTGGAAGGACTGATACTAAAGCTGAAGCTCCAATCCTTTGGCCACCTGATGTGAAGAGCTGATTCACTGGAAAAGACCCTGATGCTGGGAAAGACTGAAGACAGGAAGAGAAGGGGGCAACAGAGGATGAGATAGTTATATAGTATTGCCGACTCAATGGACATGAATTTGAGCAAACTCTGGGAGCTAGTGGATGACAGAGGAGCCTGGCATGCTGCAGTCCATGGGGTCACAGAGAGTTGGACACAACTTAGGGACTGAACAACATCAGAACATAAGGGTAGCTCCCTTCTTTCAGCTTTCACTCATTTCAGGAAGCCATGTGGTATCGTGGGGAAAGTGTGGACTAATAAGCAAGGAAGACTGGTTCAAATCCCTGTTTAGAAGAAATGCAGCCCTTGATCTTAGCTCATTTTGGGTTTTTGACTTCCAACATGATGAGATTTGTGTTGTTTCAAGCTACTAACTTTATGGCAGTTTATTACAGCAGCAACTGGAAACTATTACAGTGCCTTAACCAATTAGTTAGGAAAGAGGTGGCAGGGACTTCTCTGATGGTCCAGTGGTTAAGACTGTGTTTCCAATGCTGGGTACCCGGGTTCCATCCCTGGTTGGGGAACTAGATCCCAAATGCTGCAACTTCAGATCCTGTGTGCCACAACTAAGACCTGGTGTAGCCAAATAAATTTAAAGAAAAAAGCAGGAGATGGCACATGGCTTTGTGAGTGAGCAGAGCCCATTATGAAAAGGGGGACGAATTGAGATTGAAGGATTGGTCACCATGTGAAGGAAAAACTCAACAGATGACTTTCCATTGTGAATGAAGCAAACCACTCCCTAGGTGAAGCCATACTGAGAGAAACACGGGTAAGTTGGGGTTTTGAGTGATGAGGGTTTTCCAGGTCACAATATCATATAAAAGACAGAGGTTCTGCATGCCTGTTTTGTTCCTTATTTATTTATTTCCTGATTGAGGATTTACCTTCCACTTGTAAAGAAGCAATTGCCAGGGAACAGAAAAAAATGAAGCTGAAGATAGGTGGATGGGTGTATTTGTTGCCTAGGGCCGCCACAACCAAATCACTGCAAACTTGGTGGCTTAAACTAGTAGCAGGAATGTCTTCTCTCTCAGTTCTCAGGGCCGGAAGGCTGAAGTCAAGGTGCAGGCAGGGGTGCTTCCTTCTGGATGCTCGGGGGCGAGTCTGTTTCACACTTCTGGCTTTTGGTGGTGGCAGGCGATGCTAGGCGCTCCTTGGCTCGTGGCTACACGGGTTCAGTCTCTGCTTCTGTCTTCATGTGGTCTTCCCTTCTGCAGCCTCTCTGGGTCTTCTCCTTCTCTGTCTCTGATAAGAACACGTGTCTTTGGGTTTAGGGCCCGACCTCATCCAGGATGATGTCGTCTCGAGATCCTCACCAAATTACCTTATCCAGATAAGATCACGTGCATAGCTTCTGTGGGTACTCATCTTTGGGGAGCCAGCCCTCCACTCACGACAGTGGGCGGGGAACTCAGCCTGCCCTTCCAGGTACCAGAGGGATCTGTGGGTTGATCCCCCAGCACAGTGATTGGAGGGCAGTTCCTGGCTCCTGCCCTCAGATCCAGTCTTGGATCTTCCTTTTCTCTGCCTGTATCACAGAAGGCTGACCCTGCGGGTCCCAGCTTCCCTTCAGCTGCCTGCAGCCAGCTGGGGGGCACTGGCTGAAGACTGGAGGGCTGAGGGAAAGGAGTAGCTGGGGTGTTCCACCCCCGTCCTCTCTGCTCTGGGCAGCTGTGGTATCTTTGGCAGCAGCTACACTTCTGATTGATGAGCCCTCTGTGGTTCTATCATCTTCAAGTGACTCCTCTTGGCTTTGGGGCCTTGGCTTCTTCCTTCCGTCCTTCTAGCCTAGGGGACTATCAACTTCCTATTGCATTAATCTTTTTTTTTTTTCATTTTTCATTTTATATTGGAGTAGCAATCACTTAAGTCTCTTAGTCATGTCCAACTCTTTGCGACTCCATGGACTGCAGCATGCCAGGCTTCCCTGTCCATCACCAACTCCCAAAGCTTGCTCAAACTCATGCCCATTGAGTCAGTGATGCCATTCAACCGTCTCATCCTCTGTTGTCCCCTTCTCCTTCTGCCTTCAGTCTTTACCAGCATCAGGGTCTTTTCCAATGAGAAGATTCTTCACACCAGGTGGACTAAGTATTGGAGCTTCAGCTTTAGCATCAGTCCTTCCAATGAATATTTAGGACTGATTTCCTTTAGGATTGACTGGTTTGATCTCCTTGCAGTCCAAGGGACTCTCAAGAGTCTTCTCCAACACCACAGTTCAAAAGCATCAATTCTTTGGTGCTCAGCTTTGTTTATAGTCCAACTCTCACATCCATACTTGACTACTGGAAAAGCCATAGCTTTTAACTAGATGGACTTTTGTCAGCAAAGTAATGTCTCTGCTTTTTAATATGCTCTCTAGGTTGGTCATAGCTTTGCTTCCAAGGAGCAAGCGTCTTTTAATTTCATGGCTGCAATCACCATCTGCAGTGATTTTGGAGCCCAAGGAAATAAAGTCTCTCACTGTTTCCATTGTTTCCCCATCTATTTGCCGTGAAGTGATGGGACCAGATGCCATGATGTTAGTTTTTCGAATGTTGAGTTTTAAGCTAACTTTTTCAGTCTCCTCTTTCACTTTTATCAAGAGGCTCTGATTAACAATGTTGTGTCAGTTTCAAGTATATAGGCAAGTGTTTTGGTTACACATATACATGTATTTTTTTCAAATTCTTTTACCCATTTAGGTTATTACAAAGAATTGAGTAGAGTTTCCTGTTCTATACAGTAGATGCTTGTTGGTTATCTATTTTATTTATTTAAAAAAGTTTTATTGGAGTATAGGTGATTTACCATGTCATGTTAATTTAAGGTGTACAGCAGAGTGAATAGGTTACACATGTACACATACCCACTCTTTTTACTTTTAGGCCATTACGGAGTACTCAGTGGAGTTCTCTGTGCTACACAGTAGGTACTTATTAGTTATCTATTTTATATATAGTGGTGTGTATATGGGCTTCCCTGGTGGCTCATTGGTAAAAGAATCTGCCTGGAATGCAGGAGACATGGATTCGATCTCTGGGTCAAGAAGATCCTCTGGAGAAGGAAATGGCAACCCACTCCAGTATTCCTGCCTGGGAAATCCCATGGATGAGGAGCTGGAGGGGTATAGTCCATGGGGTTGCAAAAGTCAGACACGACTTAGTGACTCAACCACCACCAGCACCAGGGTGTATAGAGCGGTGTGTACATGCCAATCCCAAACTGTGCTGATCTTAATTGAACTTCTCAGATACATGTAATGGAGTCACACCTTCCCTGAATTAAACTTTCGCTGTTTTTATGTATGGATGTGTGTCATATGTATGTAAGTCTTTGTTTCACTTGTTTAGTCTCCTATTCTTGCTTGTGTGGCATTAAAGAAACACTTCCCCTTCCAGAAAAGAACTGTTACATAGAAAGCCATTTATAGCTAAGGTCCTGATTCTAGAGGCTAAAGAGATACAGTAGTTCACCCTTCCGTTGGTTCTATCTCCAAACTATAGTCTGAAATTGTCCACTTCTTTCCACCTCAAATTCCACTGCCCCCATGCAACCACCATGCCCTCTGATGTGGAGAGTATTGCAATACCCTGTCCTAACCAGCCTCCCAGTCTCCTCTCTTGCCCCATGCATCTGTTTTCCCCATAGCAACCAGAGTGGCCTTCAACACGTGCCAGTCGTCTGCATCTTCTGCTTTGATGGCTTTGCACTGCACTGAGAATAAGCAAGCGGACCTGCAGGGCCTCATGTGATATGATGTGGCTGGTGTCCAGATGGCTGTGTCCACTGCTCCCTCCCACCTACATTTCCTCTGTTTTAAATGCTCTGGTCTCCTGACAAGATTCTTATTGGCTCAAGAGATATGGAGAGAGGGACTTCCCTGGTGGTCCAGTGGTTAAGACTTTGTCTTCCAATACAGGAAGTGTGGGTTTGATCCCTGGTTGGGAGCTAATATCCCTCATGCCCTGCAGCCAAAAAACCAAAACATACAACAGAAATAATATTGTAAAACAAATTCAATAAAGACTTTAAAAAAGTGGTCCACATAAAAACTTTTAAGAGAGAGAATCGGAGAGAGAAAGGGAGGTGCTGATTTTATGTGGCAGCCTGGCTGCTAAGCACAGGGTGTGTCCCAAACCAAAGTCGGCCTCAACTCTGTCCCAGCTCAGGGCAATCAGAGGTGGATCTGATAGGACAATAGGGGTTTATATTCCAACAATTTCCAACCTACTGCAAGTCCAAGGCCTACCCTCCTTCCATGAAGAACATTGCATGGTGCGTAAGTGAGCATGTAGGTCCTGAGCAGATCCTGAGATGAGGAATTGGAGCCCAGGTGGTTCACTTCTGGGAGGTGATGGCAGACACTGGAAATGTGAGGTGGCAATACTGGAGCAGTGAAGGAGGAAGAGGTGATAAAGATG
Source organism: Bos mutus (assembly GCF_027580195.1). NCBI lineage: Eukaryota > Metazoa > Chordata > Mammalia > Artiodactyla > Bovidae > Bos > Bos mutus. The sequence goes on from NC_091633.1 coordinate 22,093,806, forward strand.
CACTGAGGGGCCCCTAGGGACTTCATCCATCCTTGGAACTGTGCAGAAGTTGCCTCAGAATTGTCCCCCTGGAAGATGGGGTGGCTGGAGCACTTATCTGCTGGCTTCCATCCCAGCTGGTTAAATATTCCCCAGGGGAGGTAACTGGGAGAAGACATCAAGAACAAGCTGGTGAAGGCTGTTCACGGGCAGGAGCACATGGAGCTGTCCACCACGGCTGTGCTGAAATTGGGCGGGCTGAGGGGCAGGGTTGAGGAGGGGCGCTTCACACGTGTCTGCTCTGTTTGCATGTGCATATGTGAATATGTGTGCATGTACATGTGTGTGTGTGTGTGCATGTGTGAGCGTTGGGTTGGGCACAGTGGTGGGTTCCTCCTGCTGGCTGGTCCACAGCTGGTGTGCGGGGATCTCCTGTGGAGGGAGATTCTCTCCGGACACCCGTGGGAAGCGCAGTTACTACAGATCGTGGGTTCCTGTTGGATGTTTGGTGCCAGCGGAAGTGGATGCTTGGGGTGGGGTCTGGTAATTCTGGTCAAATGGTCTCTGTAGTAGTCCTGCCAGCTCTCTGCCCTGGATCTGGGCCCATTTCTGGATTTGGACCTCCAGCCTTCTCCTTCATTCTATGAGATGCCCAGTCTTGCTCCTATAAATCTCTTTCTCATAAGCTGGCCAGATGGGGTTTCTGTTGCATGCAAACCAAGAACTCTACTTGCTCCCTTCCTTGAGTATTTGACTTTTTAGGTTAGTGTTTTATAGCAAACATAAATAATTTTCATTGTACCCCCAGTATCTTTAGATTCTTAAAACAGAGACAAAAGTAGGATAGGTTTAATCTGTTCTTCAAAAGCAAATGTAGTTTCTCAGTGCAGTTTAGTATCTTTATTTTTCTAGTTAATATCATCCACGCGTTCTCAGTTGCTCACTTGTGTCTGGCTCTTTGCAACCCCATGGACTGTAGCCTGCAAGGCTCCTCTGTCCATGGGATTTTTCAGGCAAGAATACTGGAGTGGATTGCCATTTCCTACTCTTGCATTTCCTGCATTGGCATGTGGGTTCTTTTACCACTGCACCACCAGGGAAGCCTCTAGTTGGGGTACATCTCAGTTGTTCTAATGACTTGATGGTTAAGAAACTGAGAGTCAGAAAAGTGAAGTGATCTGAGTAAGGACCTAAGAGCCAGGAACAGAACTCAGATGTCCAACTGCTGTGTATCTTTTCTCTCAGCCATCTATTGTCATAGTTTATTATTAATGAGAAGGTGGCAAGAATGCACCTTCTTCATCCTCTTACACCAAATGTCCTGTTAAGAATTATCATTCAATATCTTGGGATCATCTCTCAGAATGAAAAAGATAAAACCAAGTGATCTCAAGTAGGTTTTATCTTTTTCATTCCAAGAGATGGTCCCAGGATATTGGATAATAATTCTTAACAGGACATTTGGTGCAAGAGAATGAATAAGGTGCATTCTTGCTGCCTTCTTAATGACCCATGACATTGAATGGCGAGAAAAAAGACAGCCAGCAGTTGGGTATCTGAGTTCTGGTCCTAGCTCTTCAGGTCCTTACTCAGATTACTTCACTTCTCCGACCCTCAGTTTCTTAATCATGAAGCCATTAGAGTGGCTTAGATGTTGTTCCCCTACATGGGTGGTAAGATGGCTGTAAATGGATGCCCAGAAATTCCATTAAGCCCAGTTTGATAATATTGTTTTTGAAATGTGTTTCAGATTTTTCTAGCTCAGTCTAAATTTGTGAAAGCTGTGGGTGTTTTGCTCTTGAAAAATCTGTTTTCTTTGCCTTGTCTTTGCTTGAAAATCGTTTCTGTTTGTGGCTTCCATTCTCAGCTGTTCGCTAGTGATAGAGACAAGAGGAGACGTAGACAGGTGAAGGCAGGAGGCTGTGTGCTCCCCAGCGGAGTGCTTTGACAACTGAAGATAAACTCAGTTCCTTGTGAGCAGCTTGATTCCTCCTCCAGATATATTTCCTTCTTTCATCTGAGCTGTTGAGCAAACCCACCCTGGAGTGAAATTCTCAGATTCCTCTGCTCTCATCTTAGCTGAATTGAGCCAGACAGGGAGACCGCCTCTTGTGGTGGAAAATGGCTCTTTGATCTGCAGCTCAGAGACCCCTGGGTGCAGCTGCAGCATGGCCATGCAGGGTGTGAGGCTGCCTGTGAGAGCTGGTCCATGTCATCCCTGGAACTGGTGTTTCCCAGGATTCAGTTTTCCCATACTTACCCACCACCCCAAACTCTTTTCCCTTAACGATTGTCATTTCAATTAATACCTATTGGGGGGAGGAAATAAATTTATCTGTAAAGAAAGTGTTATTTTGCTTCCTTAAGGCAGAAGATCAATCTCTTGAGTTTCTGGCTTTATTCTGTTTTTCTAGTTCACATTAGACTAGACAGGTAGCTATGGCAGGAATGGGTTTATCACATAAACCCGTCGCCTCGGGAATCCTGACCAAAGAGACTGGGCAGTTGCATTGTCTTTTCCCCATCTGATGTCATTATTTCTTTCACTGTGTGTGTGTGTGGTGCTCAGTTGCCCAATTGTCTCTGACTCTTTTCGACCCCATGGACTGTAGCCCACCAGGCTCCTCTGTCCATGGGGTTTTTCAGGCAAGAATACTGCAGTGGGTTGCCATTTCCTACTCTAGGGGATCTTCTCTACCCAGGGATCTAACCCAAGTCTCTCGCATCACCCCCTTTGGCAGGTGAATTCTTTATCACTGTGCCTGCCTCCTGTGAAACCCTGTATAACAGCAGTACTGATGTTCAGTTCTTTAAATCAGCTCATGTTTTTTCCTAAATTGACCTAAAACAGAAGCTTTATATCTCTTCTATAAATGGAAAAACCAGTCTCTTTTGCTATAAATGGAAGACAACTGTAATAATAATTATGCATGAAAGCCAGTGTTGTAACATTCAAGCTAGAAGGTGGCAGGCTCTAAAATGCCTTGATTTGGGGGGTCATTAGTTTTCTTTATTTAAAGGGAGAGATTTGCAAGTGTCAGAAAAGGTTAAAGACATTAAAACACTCAACTGGAACTTTCCACCGATTTAATCAAAATGGTTGATAAAGATTAGAACTCTTTTTTTTCAACTTAATATCAAGTCCTTGTCCTATAACCTAAAATATTCTTATGTGTCCTCTCATGTAGAGGTGTTTGCTCCACATCCTAAAAGCATTGTTAAAAATAAACATTATTTTAATATTTAATTTCAGCCATTAAAACTGTATGAGGTATAAGAACTCTGTAATAAAATTTGGTGACATGAAAGCTTGGTCTTTATCTCTGTTCTTTCCTGACAACATTTGATGGGATAAAAACCTGTGTGTGGGCTTCCCTCGTGGCTCAGTGGTAAAGAATCCGCCTGCCAATGCAGGAGACACAGGTTCGATCCCCGATCCTGGAAGATCCCTCATGCTGCAGAGCAAGTAAGCCCGTGAGCCACGACTACTGCGCCTGTGCTCTGGAGCCCAGGAACTGCAGCTACTGAAGGCCTCACCCTAGAGCGTGTGCTCCATAAGGAGAGGAGCCACCACAACCTGAAGTATGCTCACAGCAGCTAGACAGCAGCCCCCACTTGCTGCAGTTAGAGAAAAGCTCCCGCAGCAGTAAAGACTCTGCACAGTCAGAAATAAAATAGTAAATAAATAAAATTAAAAAAAAAGAAATTGAGTTTGAAGCCACCAATTAAGCTCTCCCCTTCGTCACTTAAAAAAAAATAAAACAAAACAAAATTGTCTGTGGCCTCTCGAGAGCTGAAAGATCAAGGGTAGTGGGGACCTGGTCCCCAGCTCTTTGCTTCCCTTCTCTGGACTCTCAAGAGAGGCCACCCTCCCCCGCCTGCCCCGAGCCCCTTGTTTCCCATCCTGCCAAGGGGCTTGGCAGCTGGAGGCTGCCTGGTGTATCCTTAAGGTGGTGGTGGTCAATGCCCCTTGCACTTTCTGTCCAGAAGGAGCCTTTTTACTAATGGGACAGAATGTTCCAGGGCACATGAGAGCAGATGCGGTTAAAATTTGTGTTCAACACAGACCTGATGTAACTCTCAGGCTACAGTTTCCCAGGGAAAAATGCTTTTATTATTGTGACTTTCCTGTACTTTAGAGTAGGTTTGGCAACTAAAGGAAATATGAGCAATTTATTTATTTATATTTTACCTCACCTTTATGAGCAATTTATTTAAACAAGGTTCCAACGAATCCCAACATCTTTTTAAAAAACTTTTTATTTTATATTGGAATATAGCTGATTAACAATGCTGTGATGTTTCAGGTGGACAGCAAAGGGACTCAGCCATACATATACATGTATGAATGCCAAGGTCTTAATAATATATTTTTCATTTATCCCATGGGAGGCAAATCAGTGTCACATATTATTTCTCTTGTGTGAAATTCATTCATTCATTATTTTTAAAATTATATTTATTTGGCTGCTCTGGGTCTTAGTTGCAGCATGCAGGATTTAGTTCCCTGACCAGTGGTCAAACCCAGGACCCCTGCATTGGGAGCTCAGAGTCTTAGCCAGTGGACAACAAGGGAAATCCCTCATTCATTTATTAATTCAACAGGTATTTGAGTGCTTTCCGTTTGCCCGGTACTGATATTGCAGTGACTCTATAGTAGGGGAGGATGTAGTTCTCTGACCTTGTGAAGCTGTATCCTCACAGGGGTGGCCCAGAGAAATTCTTGGTGTTCTGGTGTTTATGGTGCTCCTATTTTCTGAGCCAACCCAAGTACTGGAGTACTTGAGGATTTTGAATGGAGCCAAGTTCAGATGGACCCATGCGGGAAGGGAGGGAAGGTCAGCTGACTGGTGAGGAGATAGAATGTCTGGCCAAGAATAGTCTGGACATGGCTCAGCACTGGGGCTCTTGATATCTTCTGAATCGGGGAGTAGTGTATTAAAAGTGATTTTGCAGCACTGCTGGCTAATGAAAAAATGCCCATCACAAGAGCAAATGAGTAGATTCTGCTTGCTTTTGCCTGTTTGTTCCTAGTGCTTTGTTGCCTTTTGTTCTCTACTTAATGACCTGTTTGTTGCTGTTTGAAATGCCTGTGGACACTCGACAGGGTACATCAGTAAATGAAGAGGCTGAATTGAGTGAGACAGCGAGACATAAAGAAAGAGCCCCGGGAGAGTTGAGAGGGCACAGGCAGTGAGTGCCAGGCTCCAAGTTGGGAATAATCTTGGCTTTTAAGAGGACCAGAAAAGGGGAGAGTTTTCCCAGATCCAGTGCTATCTGATTGAGTTTTTGCTTTTGCAGAGATGAGAACAATTCCCCAGATGAACGTACCTTGGAAATGCAGTTTTGGTGTCATACCAAGCAGTGTCATGATTTAGCTAGTATCACATGGAGAACTGCTATCCAAGTTTGAGATAAATCTCCAGCTGTGACCTGGGACTTCTCTTATATGCCTCTGGATCAGTAGTATTTTTTAAATTATAGTTGGTTTATAATGTGTTAGTTTCAGGTGTACAGCAAAGCAATTCATATATATGCATGTATATATACATATTATATTATTTTTCAGATTCCTTTCCATTATAGATTATTACAAAATATTGAGTACCATTCCTTGTGCTATACAGTAAGTCTTGTTGGTTATCTATTTTTTATATAGTAGTGTGTATATTTTAATCCCAAATTCCTAATTTATCCCTCCTCCCATTCCTTTTTGGTAACCATAAGTTTGTTTTCAATGTCTGTTAGTTTATTTCTATTTTGTAAATAAGTTCATCTGTATCATGTTTTAGAATCCACATAGAAGTGACATATGACATTTGTGTTTCTTTGTTTGACTTCCTTCACTTAGTATGATAATCTCTAGGTCTATTCTATGGCAAAAATTTCATTCTTTTCTATGGCTGAGTAATACTCCATGTATAGGTGCACCATGTCTTCTTTATCCATTCCTCTGTTGATGGACACTTAGGCTGCTTCCATGTCCTGGCTGTTGTACATAGTGCTGCTGTGAACACTGGGGTGCATGTAACTTTTTGAATTAGAGCTTTCTCTGGATGTATGCCCAGGAGTGGCATTGCTGGATTATATGGTGGTTCTATTTTTAGTTTTTTAAGGAATGTCTATACTGTTCTCCATAGGGGTTGTGCCAATTTACATTCCCACCAACAGTGTAGGAGGGTCCCCTTTTCTCTACACCCTGGATGTGTCATATTTATAATCCATCTCTGAAGGATATTTCTGAAGAGATGGCAGAGTTAAGGAGCCTGTGGGATAGGGAAGACTTTGCCTAAGACAGTTCTGAACATCCTCGGCTATGTTATCCATGATTTTGAATACCCCAGACAGAAATCTGATCTCTACGGCACTTGCTTTTCCCCTTCAGGGTACATTCATGGTCCATGGCACAGAAAGTTTCATTTTCGAAAGGAAGATTAAGAAGTATGGTTGCTTCTCACTTTTCTGTAACATTGTATCTTCTTTTACAAACACAGCTAGAAATATAGGAGCCTAGAAGACAGGGACCCAGCTGGGTTCTCTGATTGTTGGTTCACTAAGGAGCAGATGTGCCTCTGGTCTGTGTGTAGAGGACAGAATTGTCCCTGGCAGGACGCCAAGCAAAACAGTGTCACCTGGAGTTTTGTCTCCCTGGTCTTTGATGCTCACATAGTTACTGCGGAAGGTAACTGATGTGTTACCCTGCTTCCTTTGCATCTGTAGGATCTGAACTAATGGATCACTTTTTGTCACAGCAGGATTAAAACAAGGACTTGACTGCACAATAGTGTATGTGTGGGTGTATGTGCTGACACCATGTCAGTGTGGTCTTGGTCTTGGGAGACTGTGTTCCTGAACTGAGTAAATGGAGAAACATTGTCCTGGGGTGGAGAGAAAGCAAAAACTCCTCTGGAAATGCTTCCCACAAAGCAGCCTCCAGGCTACAGATCCATTGCATTTCAATGCATACCAAGTTGTTACATATTGAGCAAAATTGCATGGATGGAAGGTCTTGTTACTGGAGGTCTCCTTTGCAGAGTTGAAGACAGGTTCCTTACCAGTATCCCCTTAGGTTGGGGCAAGTGAGTTAGTCATCTGTTCACTGTAGCATCTACCTGCCCAGCTACTCACCTTCAAACCTGTCTGGTTCCTGGGGGCAATTGAGTTTATAACCATGGGTCAGAGTAGCTGGGACATGGGCAGCCTTCTGGAAGATTCCTAGGCCCAAGGCTGGCAGAGGAGTAGCTGAGCCACCCCTCTACCCCAACTCCCACCTCTGACCCAAGGAGCGATGGGCGCCACCATGTTGGATATCTCAGGGACAACAGGTAAAAGACAGAGGTTCTCATAGCCCTCTGCTCCCTCCCATCTTTGTCCATACACAGAATCCCATTCCTCCTCCATCCCTGGAGGGGAGGAGAAAATCTCAGGCAAGACTGCTTTCAGTTATTTTTTAAATAATTAATTTTTTATTGATTTGGACACACTGGATCTTAGTTGTGACATGTGGTAGGATCTAGTTCCCTGACCAGGGATCAGACCTGAGCACCTTGCATTGGAAAAGTGGAATCTTAGCCACTGGACCACCAGGGAAGTCCCTCAGTTTTTATATTTTAAATCAGCCTGGCTACACAGAGAATCACAGTTAATTTGAGTTTTAGAAAGTAAAGAAAATAATGACTTTGTAGACTGATGTTCACACCCATTATGGGTCTTCCCTTCCATCCACGGACTGGGGGGGAGTGGAATGAAGTGGAATAAGATGTCCACCTTACCCTGAGGCTCACGGTTATCTCATGGGGACAGTCAAGCTGTTGATGGTTAGAAGGTACACAGAATGAGTGATTCATACTTGTTTGCTATAAGCCAGGTCAGGCATCTTACTGTGGATGTAAATACACTCATGCAATTAGTACTCAAGGCTGCCCTCCAAGTGGACACTTTATCCCCGTTTTACAGACAGGAAACGGGTCTGAAGAGACTAAAATAATTAGCGTTAAGTTACATAGGTAGGAAGTGTCAACACTTGACTTTGGACCGGGGCACTGGGGTCTGGAGGTGTGCTCTCAACTCCACTGTGGTACTGCTCTTCCCATCAGTTTCCATCTGGATTAAAGAGGCCCTGGGAGGGGTTTGGAAGACTTCACCTGACAAACAGCGCTGAGGATGCGGAGCCAGCAGGGGCGTCTGGCTGGCGTCCTTGCCGGAGGAGCTGTGTGGGCTGGGACCCATGACCACAGGGGGCGGCCCCAGTTCTGTGTCTGCCCACTTGTGTGATTGTGGGTGTGTGATTCGTTCTCTGTAGCAGTTTCGCAGATTTTCATGAGGAACAAACAGGATAACGTGTGAAAGCCCTCAGCAGGCGTTTGGGGAGGGTAACCGAAAATGAGGCGCCATTTCAGCTGCTACTGTAAGTGCCAGGCGAGAGTGGGGTCACCCCTAGTCTCGAGGCCTTTAAATCCATGCCAGCTTCCCTACCCCTCAGCCAGCCTTGGTGGCCAAAGTTGCCACAGAGGCGCCAGCATGAAGTTTGAGTAGAGAAGTTTCATAATCAGTAACCATCTTAGCATCTTGGCTTCCCTGGTGGCTCAGACAGTAGAGAATCTGCTTACAACGCAGGAGACCTGGGTTCGAGTCCTGTGTTGGGAAGATCCCCCGGAGAAGGGAATGGCAACCCACTCCAGTATGCTTGCCTGGAGAATCCCATGGACAGAGGAGCCTGGTGGGCTACAGTTCATGGGGTTGCAAAGTGTTGGACACGACTAACACTTTCACTTAGCAGCAGAGAGATTGCGGGCATAGGTCTCTTTTGGGCGCGTCTGCCTTAGGGTTAGAAGCAAAAGTGGCTTGGGATGGACATCACTGCTTCGTTTCTTCCTGGGTGTAATGAAGCCCATCATTCCAATTGCAGGGACGGGCTGCACTTCATTGTGTGATTGGTTAATTCGACAAGTGCACACTGAGTACCTAACGTGCATGCAAAGCAGCTTAGGAAGTGGGGGATGTGATCACAACAAGCCTGATGTAGTCTCTGCTGGGGTGAGTCTTTGTGTCTGAAGACCATAATGTATATAGAAATGTACAGATAATTATTTAATATTAGCTGTGATAAGTGCTAGGAAGGGAAAAATCAAGGTGCAATAAAAGAAAAAAGGAATCCAGTCCTGTGTACCTGTGAAGGCTTCCCAGAGGAGGTGTCCGTTGAGAATTGAAGGATGGAAAGGAATGAACTGGATTGTTGGAGGTTGGCGATGGTGTGAGGAAAAAATTCAGCCATAAGGAAGAGCTTTACAAAGGCCTGAAGCATTTGGCATCAGATGAGAAAGAGCTGGTAACCCAAAGGGAATTTCATGGGGGCTTTGACTAAGTGGGGATAGGGCCAAGGCAGTAACTGGCCCAAGAGGAGGGAAGGAATTGCAAGAACCCAGTGAGAGTGGAGGTTGTGGGACAGGGCTGGACCACAGGAGCCATGCTCACAGGGCAGGAAGCTCAGCCACCATCACCAGCAGGAAGAAGCCAGGGTATCAGTACCCCAACTTCTCTCCTCTCATCATCTAATCTGCTGTGCCTTCTATTGGTGGAACCCAGCTGGAAGCCAGAGGGAGGACAAGAGGGCCTCTAGAGATGCTGTGCACAGCCATCGGCCTCTATCTGTACTGGATAAGAAGAGAAGGCTAGCAAAAGGGTCTGTGGGAGAAACAGAGACCAGTGAGTATAGCCATATGTGGGGAAAGTCTATGTCTTCCGAGGACAGAGCAGAATCCTAAAAAGAGAAAATTATATCTGCTAAGTGCTTAAAATTCAATCCTCCCATGACATGTATGAGATGGTTACTATGTTCCCATTTTACAGATGAGAAAACTGAGGCTCAGTCAGCTTAGTTGTTCACAGAGTAGATAAATGGTAGAGCCAGGATTTGAATCCAGGCAATTTGGTTCTGGGGTCTGTGCCTTTAGCCACAAAGCTATTAGCCTATCCACTGCCTCCTTTGGGCAGTTTGATGATCTCTCAATCATGGTTGAGATCATGCAGGGTCTTGGACTTTTTATAACAATGGTGGTAGCCAGTGCAGAGTTTTAGGCTTGGCATTTTGATGGCTTGGGATTTGGAGAGATCATCCTGCTTGCTCTGTGACTTCTAGCAGTGGTTGTAGAGTGGTGAGGACGATGGCAGGGGACTTGCTAATGGACCAGACATGAGAGCCCGTTATAGAAAGAAGGGTGTCAAGGTTGATCCCTGGGTTTCTGATTTGAGCAATTTGATGTATGCTGGTTGCTATGAGCTGAATTTTCACATCCCCCTGCCTCCCCACTCGGCATGGATATGTGGGATTCCCGATGCCCAGTGTGATGGTATTTGGAGATAGGACCTTTGGGAGGTATTTAGTTCATGAGGGTGGAGTGGAGCTCACAGATGAGATTAGTGCCCTTACAAGAGGAGACACAAGAGAGCTTTCTTCACCTCTCTGTTCCCTACCACATGAGGACACAGCAAGAAGGCAGCCATCTGCAAACCAGGAAGAGGGCTCTCAGGAGCTGAATCTGCCAGCACCTTGATCTTGGACTTCCTAGACTCCCAAAGTGTGAGAAATAAATTTCTGTTGTTTAAGCCACCCAGGATGTGGTATCTTGTTATAGCATCCTGCACTAAGAGAGTGGTCTTCTCTCAAAGTGGGCAAGAGGAATGAGGCGGCTTTTACTTTTATTTTTGGCTGAGTTGATCGTGAGTTCAGTTTTGGATGCACTGAGTTTGATTTCTTTTGAGACTTCTAAGAGGTGATTTCAGGTGTTCGCTTGGAACTTGGAAAGTTCTGTTTGTAAACAATTACTTTGTGGATCGTTATACTCTAGATGGTAGATGAAGTTGGGAAATGGATGTGTATGTATATATATGTGTGTGTATTTATTTCTCAGGAGCTGTAAATACCAAGTTACTGAAAATTAATGACAAGTCTTCATGGAGATGAAATATTCAATGTACCAGGTTGATCCCTTGATTGTGTCCAGGTTGGAGACAAAAAATTCATAGTGGCTCACAAAATGCTTTAAATTATTACAATGAAATGATTCTTTACTAGGCATTTGAAGATTTTTATCATCAAACATTCTTAAAAAATAGCAGGCTTGACAGAAAGTGAGTTTAATTTCATAAAAGGTCAGGTTATTTTTGAGTTATGAACTGATTTTTATACCTTAGGTTTGTTTATTAATATTTATTCTGAAGTGATGGATATCACAAAGGGAGAGGATCTCTGATTGTTTCTGTAGGTTCCCTTTGTTTAATATTTGCTTTCTGTGCTTACAATGATGGTTGAAATATTGAACATCCTTCCTCCATCTGTGGTGGTAACTTTGTGTATCATCTGTGAACTTTGGGAGGATTTTATTTGGTCCTCTGAGTGGTAGAAATGTCAGGTCCTGGCTGTTTTTGTCAGTGCACTTGCAAATGCAAATATTAATAGAAGAAATCCAACTCAAAGTGGCTTGAAGGGAATTTACTGACTCATGTAACTGAAAGACAGCCTCAGGTCTGACTGGATCCAGAAGCCATCTCTCTCCACCTATTGCCTTTGTTTTCCCCTGTTGGTTTTATTCTCAGGAAGGTAGTGGGCTCTTGGAACACTTATTGCTTAGTGAAAAGAGAGCTGAACTCAACACTCCCTGAAAATTTATGGTTGACATGTCCATTTGTGGGCCAGTCAATTATGGCCAGGGGGATGAGACATCCTGATTTTTTGGGTTGAGTCACATGCTTCCGCCTTGGACCAATCACTGTCCAGGAGGACACAACGCTTTGATTGGCTACAGCATACCACCCCTTGAAGCCGAGGGTGGGATCAGCCTAGCCTGAGGCACCTGGACTGAGCTTAAGTGGATCCCAAGAGAAGTCCAGGTAGGTGCACTGCACCAGGAGAGGCGGTGAATGCTGGGTAGATTCTACTTGTACACCTTCTGGTGTTCTGTGGATCAGATGGCCAGTATTGGGAGCTTGTTGGACAATTCTCACAACAGTTTTTCTACATTTCTCAGACTGTTTCTGAAGCATTTTACCACCAAGGGGATGATTCTTGGAAATGTCAGCATTTAGAGCTGAGTTGGCTTATGAAAGGGCCAGCATCTGAATGTTCTTGTCACTACCACCAGCACCGTGAAGTCTGCATAGTCCTTATATGCCAAACTCTGTTCTAAGAATTTTGTATACACTGTCTCCATTTAATCCTTTCAAGGACCCTGTGAGGTATAGTAGTAATAATAGTCCCATTTTACAGATGAGGAAACTGAGGCACAAAGAGGTTAAATGACTTTCCCAAGGTCACAGAGCTGAAGTCCATTCCACACCCACCCCCATATTTTTAGGATGTGTGTGTTATCTTAAGTGTCCTTTTTCTTTCTTGGAGTCAAAATTTTAAGTCAGAAAGTAGTCTTAACTTCATATTCCATCTGTCTGTTTCGTAGAACTGTGTATTTCTCCTGCACATAGTAGGTGGTTAATGCCTGACATGTAATAGATAAACAGTGTGTAGATTGTAAATTAAATCAAATACCTCCTGGCCACATTTGAATTCCAAAGCCCTGAGTCTGACTTATCTGCTTTCCCAGTTCTTTCATTGCAAAAGCATTTCTGGTTCTTAATTGCTGTACATTGACTAATCCTAGATTCCCATAAAACAATATTACTTTGCTAATTGGATCATGAGAAGCCGTTTGTTGAGCTCTGAGAAAATAATAACCTCCTTGCCCCCGCCACGTGCTGCTCATGGTGTGTGTGTGTGCACACACGTGTGTGTGTGTGTGTTTCTCTATTGTGTTTTGAACAGTTCTACTTCAGAGAGGCACACACTGTCTTTAACTTCACTCCATGGGACATGATCTGAGACAGTGGTTGGGAATCTGAGGATAAAGCCTTCTGTGTTTCATCTTGTCAGATGTTTAAATGTGATCTGAAGGGGGACTGGTTTTCATGGTGGGAGCCAACAGTGGGGCTTTACAAAGAAGTGAAGTGGATGAACACACTATATTCCTCATGCTGCTGCTGCTAAGTTGCTTCAGTCATGTCCCACTCTGTGGGACCCCATAGACGGCAGCCCACCAGGCTGCCCCGTCCCTGGTATTCTCCAGGCAAGAACACTGGAGTGGGGTGCCATTGCCTTCTCTGATATTCCTCACAGTGGGACAAAAATGGACTTGAAATTGTGGCAGGTACTGGCTTCACGGCTGTGACACAGCACATCCAGAGTTTGCAAGGGAGCTGCTTCCCCTTCTGTCCACTGATGCTGAAAAATAAGCATGTGCTTCACATGGGACCAAGGGCAGAGTAGTGAGGGAGTGTCTGGAGCTCAGCCTGGGGTCCAGTTTGCCAGGGAAAGATAATCCCAGGCATGTGTGCAGGTGGTGGTGGGCCTATTATCTCTAGGAGGCTGAATATCAGGTGCCTACAGTGTTTTTTAGTGGGAGAACTATTGGATCTGGAGTGAGGCAGGGCTATTCTGTTCACGGCAGAGCATTTGGCATCCCTGGCCATACTCCTTGGAATCAGTGGTCCCCCACCTTTCTGGCACCAGGGACCAGTTTCGTGAAAAACAGTTTTTCCACAGACCAATGTGGTGGGGAGGATGGTTTCAGGACGATTCAAGCGCTCCAGTGACAATAAAGAATCTGCCTGCAGTGCAATGGCACCCCACTCCAGTACTCTTGCCTGGAAAATCCCATGAACGGAGCAGCCTGGTGGGCTGCAGTCCATGGGGTCGCTAAGAGTCGGGCACGACTGAGCGACTTCACTTTCACTCTTCACTTTCATGCATTGGAGATGGAAATGGCAACCCACTCCAGTGTTCTTGTCTGGAGAATCCCAGGGATGAGGGAGCCTGGTAGGCTTCTGTCTATGGGGTCACACAGAGTCGGACACGACTGAAGTGACTTAGCAGCTGCAGGGCAAGAGATGCGGCTTTGATCCCTGGGTCTGGAAGATCCCCTGGAGGAGGAAATGGCTACCCACTCCAGTATTCTTGCCTGGGAAATCCTGTGGACAAAGAAGCCTGGTCGGCTACAGTCCATGAGGTGGCAAAAGAGTTGGACACAACTGAGTGACTAAACAACAACCAGAATCTAATGCCACTGCTGATCTGGCAGGAGGTGGAGCTCAGGTGGTAATGAGAGCAGTGGGAAGTGGCTGTAAATACAGATGAGAGTCCCTGGATTGCTAGCTGTCTGCCACTCACCTCCTGCTGTGTGGCCCAGTTCCTAATTAATCCTAGGCTCCCATAGAACAAAATTGCCTAATGGCCTGATACTGGCCTGTGGCCTGGGAGTTGGGGATCCCAGCGTTACACGCGAGCATTCTCATCTGAGGTTCAGCTGGGGAAGACTCTTCTTCCATACTCACTGGTGTGTCGGCAGAGTTTCTTTCCTTGCTGTTGTAGGACTTCGGGCCCCGGATGTTTACTGACTGTTGGGCCTCAGTTGCTAGAGACTACCCAAGCTCCTTGCCACGTGGGTCTCCCAACATGGCTGCTTACTCCTTCGAAGACACCTGGGAGAGAGATTCTGCAGAGTGAGTCCACTAGCAGGATGGAGTCCTATAAAATGTAATGGAACCACGGAATGACATTTCATCACGTCTATCATACTATTCTGATTAGTAGGAAGCACAGGCCCTCCCCACACTCAAGGGGAAAGGATTCTAAAAGATGTGATCCCCTGGAGTCCGGGTTCATAGTGGACCACTCCATCGTCTGTTGTACCTGGTATGGACCAGAAGTAAATAAGTAAGTGGCTAAGGAAGACATGCCCTAGGCTGGAGGCAGTCATTTTTGGCTGGTTTTGGGTGTCTGGGGGCCAAGGCAGAGTTTTGGATATACTTATCTCGATGCCATAGGAAGGTAAAAGAAGGGAGCCATTCGTCAAATTTCCGATTTGTCAAAAGCTATATATATAGTTTGATGAATTTTTAGCTTTCTTAGGTGAAAGGTTAAACAGTGAGATAAGAGGCGGGAGATAGCTCCTTAGGAATCAGCACGTGTTGCTTTGGGGAAGTTCTCACTGGAATTAAAACCCCACTTTGCGCGTGCCTGTCCTCAGAGCTGAAATCCATGCCTTCGAGGACTCTGCTCTGAAGGGTTTCCAGTACGGGTTGTTTGTTTGTCCTTCAAGTTGACTCCTGCTCTCTTTAGGACTGAGACCAAAAGTATCTATCCTTAGGGTCCAGGTTCAGCCACCTGGACAGGAGGGAGCCCCACCTGCTCTGCAGTCATGGTCATGGCAGGCTCCTTGCATTGACTCTTTCCCCTGTCCTGTAATCTCTCCCAGGTTTAAATCATGGTTTGCAACGAGCTCTCAGCAGAGCCTGCCTTTGCCAGCCTTCAGGTGCCTAGTCGGAGATTCATGCCTCTCTCTGTGGTTAATTTATCACAGAGAAAGTGGTTTGCTGGGAGGATCCAAATTAAAAGTATCTTTACAGTTTTGCCGAAGCTCATCCTGAAAGTGCTCCAGCGCCCAGGGCTGGGCTTATCTCAGAAAGCGAGTTGAACACCAGATGTTCCTTGGTGTTACTCTCCTTGACAGAATGTGATTGTCTGAAATATGTCCCAAGCACTGTTATCCAAGGATTGTTCTGGGGACCACCTGCATCAGAATGGCAGCCTGTTTAAAAACATAGCACTGCTGGGTTCCGGCCTAGACCTAGTGAGTCGCAGTCTTTGGAGGTGGAGTCCAGATAGCTGTAACTCGGCGATTCTGATGGCCTGAAAGTCTAAGAACCTCTGGTCCAGAGTTCTCATGCCTGAACTCTGTCCCCTGCTCTTGATAGTTTTTATCTCTTACTGGGCATTTTTAGCCCTGAAGGTCTGATATTTATGGAGCACCCAGAGATAGATGGTTAGATAGAGACCTTTCATTCTACCAACAGTTATTAAGCACCTCCAATTTCCCTGGCGTGGCTCTCAGAACAATGGATAAAGCAGGAAACACAATATTAAAAAAAAAAATTCTACCCAGTCTCCTGGTGCTTCCATCCAGCGGGAGAGACAGAGAATAAACAACAGAAGCAAAGTCTATGGGTACTAGATAGGGCTTTATTTTAGATTGGGTGGTTTGGGAAAGGCTCAAAGAGATATTTGCCGGAACCTGAAGGAGATGAGGGAGTGAGTCCTGTGGGTGTCAAGGGAGATCTTTTCAGGCGAGGGGAACAACATGAGCAAAGGTTTAAAGGCAGGAAGTCATGTGCTGTTTTAGGAGCTATGAGGAAGCCAGTTCCCCGCCAATAGAGAATGTTAGTATATTTCACATACGTAAAATATGCACTTTTCAGAGCATTGACATTTAAAACTACAAGTGTGTTATGGAAAGTTTTTCTTTAATTTGAGTATATCTGGCCAATGGAAACTAATCCACTGAAAATGGGAACATAAAATCATATAGAAAGTCATGAGAAAAACGAAACCTGATTGGGATTTTTCTTCTTCTTTGAGAAATGAAATAAAGATAAACAAGTAAACAAAATCCAGTAATTCCCTTTCGGTGCTGCTCAGAATGAAGAATGCATTCATTGCCTCTTGACAGTGTTTTGTTGTTATTTCCCTTCAATTTTATAGAACTGCACGGTGTTGCATTTTTCATTTCACACTTGATGTTGTCAGTAGGATCTCAAAAAGGGCCAGCTTAGAGGAAGTATTTCAAGGCTTCCCCAATTTCCCCAAGAGCTTCACTCTGCTTTGCTACGCAAGCCGCTCTCTTTTGAAGCACTTATCTCTTTTCCCGTTGATTTCCCCTTCTTCACTTGTGAACCGTCAGTAAGTATCTCTTGAAAGGGGGTGGATCCTTTGCTGGATCCTTTTTCTCAGTAGCTTGGTTGGCATTTGTCAATCCTCCGTATTCCAAGGTTGGCATTTACACTTTGCAATAGATTTGCATTGCACTGGCATTGTATTTATAGCTGACAATCAGCAGGGTCCGACCCCACTCCCCAAAAGACAGAAGATGCTCAGTTGGTGCCACTGTCATTCAAACGCCAAGTGAGGGTGGGGATTGGTTTCCTGAAGGCTCTGTTCATCCAACAGTTTCTTAGCTTGCCGTGTTATTTTTGTCTATGTAATCACGTAACTTGGAGAACACAGAAAACAAATAGTTATATGATGAAGACCCTATGGAAATATAATTATAAGTTTCTTTTGGTGAATGTCAGGAAATAGTTGTATAAATGAACCAGAGGTGATCCCTGTAGGTTGGTCCTTGTCTTGTTTATTTCTTCACAGTAGACTAGGACCTGTTAGCTTAAGAGTCAAACTCAATTTTTTACACATCTAGTTGTTTTAAATATACTGGAAATAAGCATGTTATATTAGACATTTGGAGCTCGCTTGATTTGCATGCCCTGCAGAACTGTTCCCAACATCTGTTAGCGATAGACCTTGTAGCTTTAAGACTCCAAGCTGCTGTGGTGCTTGGAGCTGTTTGACCTGGAGGTTTCCCACCCGTTCGGCTCAGTGACATGGAAGTTCCCTCTCTGATTCTCCTCTCCCTGGGGCTCCCTGCCCTCCTTCCCTTCTGGCTAGTGGCCCCCATATAGTTTGGAGGATCTTAGGCTGTGAGGGAGAAGGAAATGGCAACCCACTCCAGCGTTCTTGCCTGGAGAATCCCAGGGACAGGGGAGCCTGGTGGGCTGCCGTCTATGGGGTGGCACAGAGTCGAACACGACTGAAGCGACTTAGCAGTAGCCATAGCAGTAGGCTGTGAGGGACTCCTACAGTAACACGCAAACCTATCGAATCTGTGCCCAGGTAAGGCTTTTGCGCGCCACTGCCACCTTGTGGTCGTATCTTTCCCTTGATCAGCCCCCAAATCCCTCAAACTCATCACAGTGCTGAGACCATTAATCGTTGTCACAAGGCTTAGATTATTGTAGTTTTTAAATAACAAGAGTCAAGAATATCACTAAGCCTAAAAATATTTCTCTAAAACAAACTTAATGAATATTCAAGGCATGGATTTTTCTGGGCTTAGATTGTTGTAACAAATAGGATCTAAAATTGGGAAAGGTTTGGACTGAGAACTAGGATTTAGGGACAATTTTATAACTTCCATGTAGGAGAGAGGCAGAACCTCAATAATTTAGCTTCAGGCTTGTGTTTTTGATTCCCACCGTCCATTTTTTTCTGTTGTAGCTCGAATTTCCTTTTGGCAGCCACTCCCCGCTAACCCCTCCCTGTGGTTCAGATGGGGTTAATTTTGCCTAGTGCAGGATGGTCACTGATGGGCCACACCACTGAGCATTGTGCTTTCCCCCACCTCGGCCTCAGTTATAGGTCCAAGGTTGAATACTCAGTCAAGTTCAACCAATGAAAACCTGGCTCCAGGATTTTGTTCTGGAGTCAAGAACAAAATCTTGAGAGAGTCTTACCTTTCCTTGGTTGATGAGGATGCGAGATCTGGAGCTATTGCACCCACACTGTGACCAATAGAGGAGGAGAGCCTGTCACTGCACAAAACCCACACATGTGAGAGCTGAGCAGAGTCAAGTGCTAGGGAACTGGGGGCATCATATAAACCTGGCCCTACTTCTAGACATTTAAGTAGATATGAACCAGAAGTGGATTATTTCTTTGGTCAACTACAATCACAGGAAATTTCAGAGAATTTGTCAGGTGTGCACTGATGTTCTTGGAACCCAAAGTATCAAAGGCTGAATGTTCTTTACAGTAACCTTTATATATATATATAAGAATTGTCTGTGGCAAATGGAGGGTTTGCCCCATCTTGGGATATTAGAGGAATTTCCTGCCAAAGAAAAAGACTAAGATGAGAGAAATCATATTTGGAGAGGAGGTGGTTGGGGTCCTGCGTGAAGACTTAGAGCAGTTTCACAGGACATCTCATAGGGAGGGGACCTGATGCCTAAGTGTATGATCTCTGGAGAGTATGCAGTAGTTCATGGTGAGAAAAATCCTAATGGTAACACTGATCCGTTTCTTTGTCCCAGGTGTTTTTCTGAGCACTTTATATTCAGTGATTCACTTAACCTTCATAATAACATTATGGGTAGATATTCTTATCACACACATTTTGTAGATGAGGAAACCAACTCACAGATGTTCAGTGATTTATCCAAACTCTTAAAACTGGTTCGTTGCCATCATCACTAACTCCATCATCTCCCTGACCTTCGTCTCTGGGAGCATCCAGCTTTCCTAGGCAGGCAGGAATGCCTGGTATTTCACAACCATCCAAAGCAAAGATAATTAGACTATATTTCTCTTGGGGAAGGATTTCCCTGGTGGCTCAGATGGTAAAGCCTCTGCCTACAATGCGGGAGACCCGGGTTCAATCCCTGGGTCGGGAAGATCCCCTGGAGAAGGAAATGGCACCCCACTCCAGTACTCTTGCCTGGAGAATCCCATGGACAGAGGAGCCTGGCAGGCTACAGTCCATGGGGTCGCACAGAGTTGGACATGACTGATTGACTTCATTTTCACTTCTCTTGGGGAAGAGTCAGGGGAAAGGAAAATTAGGGAGTTTGGGATTAACATATACACATTGCTGTATTTAAAATGGATATCCAACAAGGACCTACTGTATAGCACAGGGAGCTCTGCTCCATATTATGTAACAACCTAAATTGGAAAATAATTGGAAAAGGCATACATACATGTATATGTATAAGTGAATCTCCTTGCTGTATGCCTGAAACTAACACAGCACTGTTAACCAACTATATTCCAATATAAAATAAAAAAAATTAAAAAGAATATACTGCTCTTTATTTTGTAAGTTTGTTTTATTAATGTGTCAGCGTCTGTTTACCCAGGCAACTGAGTTTCTTAATTTCCTCCTTTACTCACAGAAAGTAATATAATGTAATATATCCATGTATGTAGCACTTCCTCTATGCCAGCACTTTATATTGTATTATCTCTCTGCCTGTGTATCAGTGTTATGACATGGTCACTGTATTCATTTCCTAGGGCTGCCCCAACAAGCTGGGGGGCTTGAAACAATGCATGTATGCTGTCTCACAGCTTAGGAGGCTGGAGGTCCACAATCAAGGTGTCAGGAGTGTTGGTTCCCTCTGGAGGCTCTTAAGGAGAATCCATTCCCTGCCTCTCTCCTGGCTTCTGGTGGGTTGCCCACCATTCTTGGTTTTGTTGGCTTGTGGACAGATCACTCCAATCTCTCCCCTTGTCTTCAGATTGCCTTCTTTCCTGTATCTCTGTCTTCTCCCTTTTGTTCTCTTATAAAGACACCACTCATTGGTTCAGGCCCATCCTAAATCCAGGAGGGTGTCTTCTTGAGATCCTTTAACTAATTATATCAGTGAAGATGCTATTTTCAGATCAGGTCACATTTTGAGCTTCTGGGTGGACCTGAACGTTTGAGGGACCCTATTCAACCCACAACACCCATCCTTACTTTTTCCTCTCTTGAGAGAGGAGGAGCCTCAGCATGGCAGACAAAGTGAACAGCGGGGCTAGGACCCAACCTGGATTGCCTGGAGTGAACACTGGCTCTCGTGTCTCAGGTGTAGCTGCCAGAGGGGCAGACTGGATCCTGCTTCCATGATGGAATCGGCTTTCGATGTCAGTCCTTTTCTGTAGTCTTTCCGTGTCACAGATTTTCATTTGTGAACCTGAAATAACAATCCGCATTCATAGTGCTCCTAGGAGATGAAACGTTCAGACAGGTGAAGCACAAGACACTTTGGGTAAAGCTCCTGGAAAAGGGTCTGACTCATGGGCGTGGCCTCAGGAAATCCTAGTTATTACAATTCAACAAAATTTCTGAGCAGTGTCAGGGTGCGTGCAGCTCCTAGTATTGTGCCTCCATCGGTATTTGGAGAGGAGGACAGTTTAAACAGGAGGACAGTATTGTCCATAGATCATTTTGACTTCAAAGTTGCAGCCATTCATGCTTTTGAATGATCATTGGTTCAGTTTCCTCGTAAGCACTTTACTTGCTGTGAGTTGTTTGGTTAACTCTAACATTAGTAAGTGTGCTTTTCTAAATATTTTGGCTGGTGAGTTTCCAGTAACCAGAATGTATGCATCTTTTGTTGTCCAAATATTAATCTTCTTTATCTCCTAGGGCTAAGGCAGAATATGACATTTCTCTATGCTGCCCACACCCACATAAATTTGCCTGTCTTGTGACAGCTCAAGTTCCTTGAATGGGAGAGTAAGTCCTACCCTCACACGTGGTATAGGAATTACATGCATTAATGATGAAAGGTATCAGACAGCTCAGCATATGGAAGGTGCCCAAGATATTTTGACATTTGTTAGTAAGTCTTTTTCTACAGTATGATGGGTCAGGTGGTAGATGAGCCGTTCCCTGGTCTGTACCAAAACCATTGAATACTCACTGGTCTGGACTAAGCTTTGTCCATCTTTGTATTTCCTGGTGCTTCATATATAGCAACAGGATCTCAAGACAGTCTCCTCAATATTAGAAGACTAGATGGATAATCTGTGGTAGAAAATTGTTTCATGGCATTGATGATCTCAGAGTTCTCACTGCATGCCTTCCCAAGCAGAGAGATTTGACTTACCACAACCACAACTAGAGACACTCACTGAGGCTTTGATGTGCAGAGCTTGGTCATGCAGACATGGTTGAATGCCTAGTTGGTTGACCTTAGTCTCTAATCCCTCCAGAGGTTCAAGTTGATACCATATGACCCAGGGCTCCCAGGTAAACAAAGATACTCTAATCAGGTAGAACACCACAAGGGCTTAGCGGTCACCTCCTAAGAGTTGAGGGTAAAGACTCATCTTTGGGCAAAGTTCATCTTTACTACACATCCACTGTGTGGACAACCAAACCATTAAAGTGGATGGCTTAAATATAAGACACAAACACTTAGATGTGCTCACCGAGCAAGTTTTCTTCTGCCCTACAAGGTGGCAGATGCTGTGGGCTGGAGAGACCTAGAAGGATGAGATGGGGAGGCTGTGGGTCTCTGCCCTCTCTTGTCTCTGCTGGGTGGAGTCTGGCCTGCAGTCCAGGTGTCTTTCTTGCTGGTCCATAGCTGCTGGATTGTCACCTGTCATTGGACCAACAGGGAGGAATGCTCATCTGGACTCCGAGGCTCTTCCCCATCATAGACAAGGTCAAAGTCTCAGGTTACACTGTGTCCTGGACACCTCGAGGGGTGGTGGAGGTTTGGGGGAAAAGCCCCTAGGTGAGTCCAGGGTGGCAATGGTCTAACTCATCTTGAGAACTCCCATTGAGCTTGGACAGTGGAGAAGTCACGTCCAAGGGTGAAAGTTCTCCATAGCCTTGACTTGCATTCCTGTTACCAACATGAAGTCTGCTTGCTTTGTTTGGAACTTTATACTGAATGATTGAAAGTGAAAGTGTTAGTCACTCAGTCGTGTCCAACTCTTTGCGACCCCATGGACTGTAGCTCGCCAGGCTCCTCTGTCCATGGAATTCTCCAGGCAGGAATACTGGAGTGGGGTTGTCATTCTCTTCTCCAGGGGATCTTGCTGACCCAGGGATTGAACCCAGGTCTTCTGCATTGCAGGCAGATTCTTTACCAAATGAATGATTATAAGTGTACATAAGAGTCCACATGGAACAAACAGAAAACTACATATGCGTGAGCACAGCTGGGTGCATTCTTACAACCTGTAGTGCAGTCAGCACCCAAAGAAGAGACAAACATTGTAGGTGCTCCAGAAGCCCCCCGGGGGAGCCCGTCCAGCTGTTGGCTCCAAAGGGTAACAGATGCTAACTTCAGCCTCACAGATGAGTTTAACTGTTTCAAAATTTCTATAAATGGGATTATACAGTGTGTGCTTTTTGACACCTGGCATCTGCCACTCAACCTCCAAATATAGGAGGTTCATCCATGTAGTTTTTAAAAAATTGATTTAAATTTGTTTTAATAAATATTAAATTGATATCTGTTTGGAGATGTCAGTTAGTATACACAGATTTATTCCTAAATTGTTCTCTCCACTATTTTATTTTTACTTTTGATTGGGGTATAGTTGGTTTGTGGAATCTAAAAAAAAGGCTACAAATGAATGTATCTACAAAACAGAAATACAGATGTCAAAAATAAACTTATGGTTACAAGGGAGTAAAAGGTGGGGGAGATAAATTGGAAGACATACACATGTGTGCTAAGTCCCTTCAGTTGTGTCTGACTCCTTGCGACCCTATGAACTGTTGCCCTCCAGACCCCTCTGCCCATGGGATTCTCCAGGCCAGAATACTGGAGTGGGTTGCCATACCTTCCTCCAGGGGATCTTCCTGACCCAGGGATCAAACCCGTGTCTCTTATGTTCCCTGCATTGGCAGGCAGGTTCTTTACCACTAGCGCCACCTAAGAAGCCCTAGCACATACTCACTACTGTATATAAAATAGATAACTAATAAGGGCCTACAGTATGGCACAGGGAGCTGTACTCAGTACTCTGTAATGACATATATTGGAAAAGAATCTGATAAAAGGGGGGATATATGTATAACTGATTCACTTTGCTGTACATCTGAAACTAACTCAGCATCCAGTTTCGTGTGGTACTACACCGTTTATTCTTGGTATTTCTGTCTTATTCCATTGGGTGACTGTACATTTTATTAGTTCTGCTTTTGATGGACAGTGCAGGCCGTTTCCCTACTGGGTTTCATATGACAGTGCTGCCGTGACCTTCCTTGTGCAGGTCTTTTGGGGAAACAAACGCCTGCATTTCTGTTGCTCGTATGCCTACGAGTGAACGTGCTGGGCTGTAGGGTCTGCAGAAAGTCCTGGAGCACATGAGGAGGTGCCCTTGACAGTGGTGGGTGAGAAATGCCCAGTGAGACTCTGGCATTCTTTCCCACAGAACCTCTGCAGCTGGCACAGCCCCTGCAGCCTCTCAGACCCTTCTACTTCATGAGAACCCTTTCTCATCCACCCCCAGGGAAGAACCGGCCCCCAGATCCTATCCATGCCTGGCACACACGTCTGTTTTGTCTCCATCCTGCAGGGCCCCCGAAGAAGAAGGTGATCTGGTTCCTAACACACCGATCAAACAGAAAATTAACACATGTGGCAGAACGCTGGAGCTCCTACTTCGGGGCACTTGTAAAGATAACAAGACACTTAGTTTTTGAAGGAAAGCCATTTACTGGCAGTCTTTCTTGCATCTCCCAGAGGAAAGGGGAGATCGGTTCTAGCTCCCTGTTTTTACTCTCTGTTTTGAACTAAGATGGTCATATATATATTTTTTTCTACCTGACAGAATTAAGGCAGCAGCCGGTGTGAAAATAACTGCAGTGAGAGTCAGCAGCGAGGACCAGTGGGCAGTCCAGGAAGAGATAGATAACGACAGCGTTCAGACCACAGCCACCCTCATGTGCGTGGGCCATCACCCGGACACACAGAGCAGGTAAGCCCTGGGATCCTCAAGGTACCTCGGCAGCCGTTTGTTGGGGATGGCTGCGGACGCTGATAGCAAAATAATGTGTGTATAAATAAAGCAATGCCTCTGCATTTAATGGGCGATGTGTTCTTTTGAGCTCATCAGCGCAGCTCCGTCCTGCAGCTTCTGAATGGCTCCATTATGGGATGTGATGCTGGCTGAAGGCTTTATCCTTTATGCTCTTTCTACATCAATGACCTGATTAGGTTGGCAATCTCAAAAATTACCTGCACTCACATCTGTCATGGTACAGGGTTTGATAACCATTATTTTAAAATTTTATTATTGTTATTGTTGGCAGCGAAGAACTGAAGAATGAAATGGGTAAAATAGAAATGATTTAAGAGGCAAGGGGGAAAAGTACTTTTTTAATGAGCAAATGTAGGGTGGCTCTAAGCTGTCTAGTAATAGTTTCTTAGTGCTTAAAGGTGGTTGTTTTGCAGATATCACACCTGGGTGTTGGCATATGGGCTAAGAATGTGAAGTTAGGTCAACTTCACATCGTTGGTGGATCTTCTCCAGCTCGGATACCACCCTTGGGTTTTATGGTGCTGAGCTCACCTGGGAGACAGAGGGAGGTTATTGCTAATAATATTGCATCCGGGCTCCCCACAGGCAGAATGAGCTCAGGCCTGTTGCAATAGCCTTTTTTATGATCTCTTTGCCTGTCTTCTCTTCCCTTTTGACTGACCAATGCTGGCTATGCCATACTCCCGTTTTTTTTTTTTTTAATATTTATCTATTTTTGGCTGGATTATTTTGGCTTAGTTGCAGCCTGAGGGCTTCTTTCTAATTGTGGTGCACAGACGCAGTAGTTGCGATGTGCAGACTTAGTCGCCCTGCAGCATGTGGGATCTTGGTTCTCTGACCAGGTATTGAACTTGAGTCCCCTCCATTGCAAGGTGGATTCTTAACCACTGGACCACCAGGGAAGTCTTCCTACCGGTTTTAAAGCCATTAATAGCTCCGCCTTCAGCCAGGATGAGACCCAACTTCTCAGGTTGGCAAAGAGCCCCTTTCTGATCTCTTACTTACCACCTTCTATCGTCATAACCTGTTTTCTTTATGTTCTTGTTTTTGGCTTTTTGGCTATACCGTGGGGCATGTGGGATCTTAGTTTCCTAACCAGGGATTGAACCCACGTGCCTTGCAGTGGAAGTGCAGAGTCTTAACCACAGGAGTGCCAGAGAAGTCTCTCTTTTCTTGTTTTTAAATGCTATGAGGTCCATGATATTGGGCACTGAAGGAGCACTTGGTGAATAAATGAGGGGGTTAGTGGTGGGAGCATGAGAAATGGAGAGATTGGGTGGAATTTGCCTTTTCCAATGGATCTCTAGGCTGAGTGCTGTCTCATCTTGGGCAACCTCAGCCAACATCAGCTAGAACTCTGTTCTGACTGCTTTTGAAGATTTCTTTCAAAAGGAAAGTGAAACTCAGGTTGAGTGACCAAAAAGCCTTCTATTAGGGGTATTGATCAGGGGATCTGGGTGCCTCTCACTCCCAAATCAACATTCTGGATATTGTCCTTTACATCCCTTGACAGAACTTCAGTCTGAGACCTCAGTTGACCCATGATTTCCCTGGAAATCTCTACTTGCTATCTGAACTCCCCCAAATCCTGCATTGATACATGAAGAGAGCTTAGGATTTACATATTTGGGCTCAGTTGCAAGTGCTAGAATTGCCACCTAAAATGGCTGCTACGGTAGGATTTTGTGATCTCATGTGACGAGAAATTTGGAGGTGGGTGTTTCCGTGGTTGGTTCATCTGGCAGCACGGTTGTGCCACCGGGTGTGCGCTCTGTCTTTCCACTCTATCGTGCCCAGTTTGTTGGCTGTCATCCTCCAGCTGGTTTTCTCGTGGCTGCAAGATGGCTGCAGCAGTTCCAGACATCACAGACTTATCTAGTTGTATACAAAGACTGGAAGGGAGGGGGGCTTCTCTTCCTGTATCTTTTTTTTTTTTTTTTTTTTTGCCGGGAGAGAAGATCCTTCCAACTGGAAAGACGACTTTCCCTTCAAGTCTTCCTTTTAGATATCATCAGTAAACAGTGGGTTCCATGCCTTTGCTCAAGAATTAGCACAGTCTGGGAAAGTGAATATTTGCTGTTATTTTCAGGCTTTGTACTGGGAGAAGGTCTTTGCTATCAGGGAAGAAGCGTGGTCAACTAGCAGTGTTTGGCACACTCTTTAAAAGTGGGACCTGTCAAGGATTGTGGTTTGATTTCTGCTTTGACTCTACTGGATTCCTCTTTATTGCTTCTTCTTTATTGCTGAGGTGTTTATCAGGTAGGCTTTGACTGATGCCCTTAGCTACTGCATGAATGAAGTCCAAGCAAAAAGGGCTCCTAGGAGCACGTGGAAAAGTTCAAGATGGGGACCAGAACCAAGAGTGTCTGGATGCAGTATCCCTAACAACCTTTCTCCTTGTCTTTCCTCTGGGTTGCTATCATCTCCAGCAGGCTCTCCCTCCTGGTGGCAAGTTGACCATCAGCAGCTCCCAACATCCATCCTGCTGGCTTGGTCTCTTCAGGGAGAACATGCTCTGTCCCATGGTGTCCAGCAAGTCTTGGGGCTGCTCATCACTGGCTCTGCTTGGAGTAACGTGGATCTTGTACTCACCCTGAACCAATCTCTGCAGCCAATTGTAAAAGTAGGGGATGGCTGGGCCCACCCAAATGACTTGGACTTGAAGTATGAGAGAGGGTTCTTGGGGCAAAACAGGAGGGTAGAAACAAGAAGTAGACCCTCCTGCTGTGCTGGAGCAGCCCCAGTGGGCTGCCTGGACGTGCACCCTCAGAAATTACTGTGTGGGTCTCAAATGGCCTTCTCCACGGTTTACACACATGGAATTGATTTGGTTGAAACACTGGACTGATCAAGAGCTGAGGTTTTAAATTGAAGGACAAGCACAGGCTGTGGTTATCACTTTTGGTTTTGAGAGAATCAATTCTGCACTCTCTTTAGAAGAGATTTATAAAGTTACAAGAGAAAAAGCCCTTACATAACCAGAGTTACATAATTATCAGGCATTCTGGCGTCCTCTTCTTCTCTTTCTTCACTTTCTGTTTTTGACCTCCCCGGGGATGTTAGAAGGACAAGGACTGTTGCTTTGGCATGACAATTTATGCTTATTTAATATCCTTCTAAAATCCATTCCATAATCTAAATAAATAATTGCTTCTTTTTATCCTTTTTTTTTTTTTGTTGAATTGTGAGATCAAATGAGGTGTGAAATACAAGCTCATGGACCGTGTTTGCCGGGCTAGCAAAGTGAGTCTATGAATATATCCCTAAACGAAACATCCCACTGAAAGCTGCAATCTCTGAATTGTGACAACCTTGGGCGGAATAGGGTTTTTAACAGAATATAATGCACATACTGCCTGAAGTTCTGTGATAAGAATTAAAAATGTGTCATATGGGAAGATTCGATGGGCTCGATGAGGAAGACAGTAAAGGTCTTCATTTAAAATGTTTTAATGAACACTCATTGTGAGGAAATGTGAATAATAAAGATGAAAACCACAAGATAAACAGTTGCATTGCCCAAAGAGGAGAAAAGAGGTTAGAAAAATAAGCAAATTTGAAAGTGTTCAAACAGATGAAGCAAACCCAAGGGAAAGGAAAGCTGGATGAAGTGGACTCGAATGGAGACAATGTGCAACCAGCTAGGTTGAGGTGAGATTGTTCTTTCAATGGTTTCCATCAGACTGTTGGGACCCAAACATTGGAGAAAATAGGCTGCCACTTTTTGTATGGTCAGAAACCACATTGCAGAACTCATCTCCTCTGAAAGTTGGGACAGAGACAAGTTCTTGGGAGTGCACCATGGAAACAGGAGTCTCCGTAGGAAAGAAAAGCCAAACACTAAAATAGATTTCTTGAAAGAAACAGACACACCTCACATGACTATAACCCAGTTGAAAGAGAAATCGACCTCAAAGGTAAATGTTTACCATGAAGTGTTACCATGTTTGAACATCTGGATCCAATATTTCCAGAGTTTTTCTTGACCTGCTCTAATCCAGAAATGATTATAACCAGTTGAGCAGAAGAAAGGATTATCCTTTTTACTAACTCAACTAACTCATTGCTTTCATTGCTTGTTGTGAAACTGAACAGTGGAAACCTTAAGGAACAAACAGTGGTAAGAGGAAAAGTTATCTCTTATCACGTAAATGTCATGTGTCATTTTATGGCTCCATGGAACATGAACTGGGTTAAATCTTTTATTGTGCTTCAGTTCAGTTCAGTTCAGTTCAGTCCCTCAGTCCTGTCCGACTCTTTGCGACCCCATGAATCGCAGCACACCAGGCCTCCCTGTCCATCACCAACTCCCGGAGTTCACTCAGACTCACGTCCATCGAGTCAGTGATGCCATCCAGCCATCTCATCCTCTGTAGTCCCCTTCTCCTCCTGCCCCCAATCCCTCCCAGCATCAGAGTCTTTTCCAATGAGTCAACTCTTCGCATGGCCAAGTACTGGAGTTTCAGCTTTAGCATCATTCCTTCCAAAGAAATCCCAGGGCTGATCTCCTTCAGAATGGACTGGTTGGATCTCCTTGCAGTCTGTTATTCAAGTTGGAGAAGAAGGAGGAGGAGGAGGAGAAAGAGAGAAGGAGGGGAGGGGGGAATAGGAAGGAGAGGAAGAGGAAGAATGAAGAGGAGGAGGAAGAAGGGGAGGGGGAGGAGGGAGAAAGAGTACAGTGATGGTCACAGTTGCCTCGGTTTCTGAGTAGATTTTCCCACCAGATTTAGTTCATGTTGGTTACTTTCCTTCTGTAAAATATTTTACTGAAACGTAAACAACAGAACACATGGAACATTTTAAGTGTCTCTGAGGATAATTGTGTGTAGTTTTGTTGTCTGTTCTTTATTCATTTGAAAAAGTTCTTGAAAAACTACGTCATTCTCATTAGGTGCCCAGCGCCACTGTAAGTCTTTGAGGAAACACACATGTTCAAAAATCAGAAATATTAGAGCCTTGGGAAGCTAAAAACTATTAAATTGAGATATAGTTTAAACGATTTTCCTAGGTCTCAGAACCAGTGAGTAGCCAATGCAGTTCGCACTTTGGGTCCCCACTCTTGTCCACGACCCTGGGCGCTTCACAAGGCCTGGGGACGTACCCAGGCCGCACACACTCCTTCAGCTCTCTTGTCCCAAATGGACTGAAAACTCAGTAGAAAGCAGCACCCACAACACTAGCAAGCCACCTACAATGTGGAAATATACACCATAGTGCATCGGAGGGTGGTCCCTCAATAGATGTTTCTACATCTGAATGCCCGGAACTTGTGAACTTGACCTTATTTGGAAAAAGGGTCTTTACAGAGGTAATTAAGGAATCTGAGATGAGGTCGTCATCTTGGAGTATCTGGGCAGGCCTTCAATCCAACGATGTGTCCTTCTAAGATCGACACACAGAGGAAAAGCTCATGTGAAGATGGAGGCAGATGTGAGAGGGATGTGGCCTCAAGTCAAGGAAGCCTGGGGCCACCAGGGGCTGGAGAAAGCAATGCATGGGTCCTCCCCCAGAGGCCCTGATGACAGCTTGGTTTTGGAGTTCTATCTTACAGAACTGTGATAGTTCCATTGCTTTGCTGCTGCTGCTGCTGCTAAGTCGCTACAGTCGTGTCCGACTCTGTGCGACCCCATAGACAGCAGCCCACCAGGCTCCCCCGTCCCTGGGATTTTCCAGGCAAGAACACTGGAGTGGGTTGCCATTTCCTTCTCCAATGCATGAAAGTGAAAAGTGAAAGTGAAGTCGCTCAGTCATGTCTGACTCTTCGCGACCCCATGGACTGCAGCCCACCGGGCTCCTCTGTCCATGGGACTTCCCAGGCAAGAGTACTGGAGTGGGGTGCCATTGTCTTCTCTATTGCTTTAGGCCATTACATTTGTGGTAATTTGATGAAGCAGCCCTAGGAAACAAATACAGGGGGCTTAACGACTACTTGATGAATGAATCAGTCAAGACGTGTCAGTCCTGGATGTGTATCTGAATAGCCTTGGAGTCTCTAAAAACACATGTTCCTTAAACCTTAGCCCTAACTGGGTCACAGGCATTACTATTAAAACAAAAACAAAAAGGCATGTGAACTCTTAGTTGCAGCGTGTGGAATCTAGCTCCCTGGCCAGAGATTGAACCCAGGTCCCCTGCATTGGAAGCATGGAGTGTTAGCCACTGGACCACTAGGGGAGTCCCAGAACCTGTAATTTTTAATGTAATATCTAAAAGCGGTATGGTATTCTATTGATATTATAGAAGTGTATTCTATTCATTTACCAAGTTTCATTTCTTTCCTCTTTAAAGCATTGCTGCTGGCCATTTTTGTTTTATTTTTCCCCCTTTTAAACATTCATTTTTTAAAAACACGAAGTTGTATATTCCTATAGGTAAGTCTTTGGGAGAGAAAGCTAGAAGCGAATGGGTAGGTTCAAAAGACATAACAGTGTTTCAAGTTTCTGAAGCTTTTGTGAAATCTTCCTGCCTGATCTATGTAAGTACGCCCAGCTCTCAATTCTTTTGCCAATGTTGGGCATTGCCTTAAAAAGAGAATTTGATAGTTGAAATATGGCTGTCTTCTTGTAGGCTTAATTTGCATTGACTGTTTCTGGTGAAATTTAACAATTTTTCTCATGTTTAACTGCACATGTTTTTCCCCACTTGTTGTCTTGAGTTTTTTAATTTTAGTTATTATGTTATGACTTTAGCAGCAATGTTGTTGGGTTTTGTGTTGTCGAATCTAGTCACCATTTTCTTTCAAGTCAAGTGCTCCCACTGGGAGGAGGGATGGTGTGGGGGTGAGCAGAACACTTAAAAGGCTTTGTTAAAGCCCACCCATCAGCCTGGCTTCTGAGAGGTGTCAGAGAGAACCAGAACCGACTTTCTTCTGGTTAAAGAAAGAGACTGGTTGGAGAAAGACTTTATTCAGAAACATTTTCAGCAAGGGAAGAGAGACCCCAGGGTGGAATTGGGCTCCGTTCCCAACGCAGTAAAGACAGCTGGGGATTTACAGCCAAGAAACAGTGGGCGTGGGGTCAGTAGATGGCAAACTGCTAGGAGACATTGAGAGTAAGGGATTCTTAAGAGACTGACCAAACCAGGTTCTTGCTGAGGGCAGACCAGAGCGATCAAATGTCTAGCGTGGGCATGAGGAATTTGATTGGAGAGGGAGGGTGATCAGATATCAAGGATAGGGTGGGATATTTCTAAACTGACTTAGGATTCTTGCTGTAATTAGGCTACACGGGTCGGGCAAGGATAAGTCCATGGTCCAGAGAAGGGAGGCTCAGAGATGCTGACTCAGGTTTAGTTAGGGAGAGTCTTTGTCAGTGATAGCAAGCAGAAGTGCCCCCTGCTGGCCTGTCAAAGACAGGTAGCATGAGTGGTAATTAAACCTTGGTTCTCTTAAGCCATACCCGAGTTCAGTCCCTTGGTCAGAAAGATCTCCTGGAGAAGGATATGGCAACCCACTCCAGTACTCTTGCCTGGAAAATCCCATGGACGGAGGAGCCTGGTAGGCTACAGTCCATGGGGTCACAAAGAGTTGGACATGACTGAGCAACTTCACTTTCTCTTAAGCCATAGAGAGTTTTTTTTTTTAATTGAAGTATAGTTGAATTGCAATATTGTATTAGTGTCAGATGTATAGCAAAGTGATTCATATATGTGTATGTGTATATATATTAAGATTGTTTACTATTATAGGTTATTACATGATATTGAATATAGTTCACCCTGCTATACAGTAAATCCTTATTGCTTTTCTATTTTACGGATATTAGTTTGTATTTGTTAATCTCAAACTCCTAGTTTATCCCTCTCTGCCCACGTTTCCCCTTTGGTCTGTTTTCTATGTCTGTGAATCTGTTTCTGTTTTGTGAATAAGTTCATCCCTGGCATATTTTAGATGCCATATATATGCTATGTCATATGACATTTTTCTTTCTCTGTCTCACTTCACTTAGCATGATAAACATGCATTCTTATTAACTAAGGTCCACAATATACATTAGGGTTCACTCTTCATATTGTAAGGGGACTTCCCAGATGGCACTAGTGGTAAAGAACCCGCCTGCCAATGCAGGAGACTTAAGAGACGTGGGTTCAGTCCCTGGGTTGGGAAGATCCCCTGGAGGAGGGCACGGCAACCCACTCCAGTACTCTTGCCTGGAGAATCCCATGGACAGAGGAGCCTGGCGGGCTACAGTCCATAGCATCACAAAGAGTAGGACACGACTGAAGAGACAGCCTGCACTGTGTATTGTACATTCTCTGGATTTGGATAAATGAACAATGACAAGTATCCATCATTCTAGTATCACACAGAATAGCTTCATTACCAGAAAACGCCTTTGTGCTCTACCTATTCATCCCTCCCTTCCTCCCCCCAAACCCTGATAGCCACTGATTTTGCTCTTATCCTTCTAATTTTTCCTTTTCCAGAATGTCATAAAGTTGAATAGCACAGAATGTAGACTTTTCAGGTTGACTTCTTTCACTGAGGAATATGCTTTTCAGGTTCCTCCATGTCTTTCTGTGGCTTGCTAGCTCCTTTCTTTTCAGAACTGAATGATATTCTGTTGTCTGAATGAACCACTGTTTATTTATCCATTTACCTACTGAAGGACATCTTGATTGCTTCCGAGTTCTGGCAACTGAGAATAAAGCTTCCATAAACATCTGTGTGTGTATTTTTTTTGTGGGCTTAAGTTTTCAGCTCCTTTGGGTAAACACCAAGGAGTGTGACTGCTGGATCTTATGGTAAGGGTACATCTGGTTTTGTATGAAACTGCCAAACTATCTTTGAAAGTGGCTGCACCGCTTTGCATCGCCACCAGCAATGAATAAGAACTCCTGTTGCTCTATATCCTCATGGGTATTTGGTTGTTAGTGCTTTGGATTTTACTCTAAGAGGTGTGCAGTGGTTTCTCACTGTTTTAATTTGCAACTCCCTAAGAAGATATGATGTGGAACATCTTTTCATGTGCTTGCTTTCCTTTTGTATCTCTTCTTTGGTGAGGTGTCTAATCAGATCTGTAGCCCATTTTTAAAAAATTGGGCTGTTTTTTCTCCTTCTTGTGTGTTGAGAGTTCTTGGTATATCTTAGATACCAATTCTTTAACAGTTATGTGCTTTGTAAATATCTTCTCCTTCTCTGTGGCTTGTCTTCATTCTCTTAATCAAATATTCATTTTTCAGTAGTGATACCATGTAGGGAATAAGTTAATAGGTTTCGAAGTGGCTATATTTAAATGACTAAAGAAGTTTTCCTAATTCTCAGTATGCTGGCTTGGAACGGAAACATTAAAACATTTTTTAAATTAAAAAAAAAGTGTTTTTAGTCTGCAAGGCATGTGGGATCTTAGTTCCCCGACCAGGGATCAAACTCACACCCCTTGCTTTGGAAGTGCAGAGTCTTAACCACTGGACCACTAGGGATGTCCTAGAGTAGGAACTTTTATAGTTGGGTGTTCAGGTATGGTTGCTAAAAAAAATGTGTCTACTTTACGTCTCTGAGTCTTCCTGCTGACCAGGCTGGCATCACTGACTGAGGAATGTATTCCTGGTGGTATGCCGGCTCATTCCTAGAAATTCCCTGTGGCTGTCTCATGGCCTCTCTGACTGTGATCTCTCTCCACTAATCCATTCTGTTACCAGCTGCCAGAGTAATCTTAAAATACTGCTTTCATCACGACCTAGTGGCTCCCCATTGCCTGTCTCAGCAAGTCTAAACAATTGGCTTGACTTTTTACAGTCTTTTAGAAGCAGGGCTCTCTCTCCCATAAGATGCTGGGAACTCTGGTGCGAGAGACGGAGGTTAGGTCTGCAAACTCGGCCAGTAGGTGGCGCTCTGCACAGTTTTAGGACAAGAGCCCAAGTGCAGTAGAACAAAGAAGAGGATTCAATGGAGGAAAAAGGCCTCTCAGAGGAAGTGACATTTGAATGGGCCCTTAAAGGATGAGTGGAAATTCAAATGTAAATATGTCTGTGAAGGCATATGATACTAACACTGTATTGTATTCATTTTCAAGAATGTTTCTTTAAAAAAATTTTGTCCGAGTATAGTTGCTTTACAATGTTCTATTAGTTTCTACTGTACATCAAAGTGAATCGGCTATAGGTATACATACATCCCCTCTTTTTTGGATTTCCTTCCCATTTAGGTCACCACAGAGCACTGAGTAGAGTTTCCTGGTCTATACAGTCCATTCTCATTAGTTATTTATTTTATACATAGTAGCAATAGTATTTATACATCATTTCCAATCTCCCAATTCATCCCAGTCCCTCCTTTTCCTCTTGGAATCCATATGTCTGTTCTGTTTGTATCGCTACTTCTGCTTTGCAAACAAGATCGTCTATACTATTTTTCTAGATTCCACAAATATCTGTTAATATATGATATTTGTTTTTCTCTTCCTGACTTACTTCACTCTGTATGACCATCTCTAGATCCATCCAAATCTCTGCAAATGGCACAATTTCGTTCCTTTTGATGGCCGAGTAATATTCCATTGTATATAGGTACCCAGCAATCCCACTCCTGGGCATATACCTGGAGAATACCATAATTCAAAAAGATAGATGCACCGCAATGTTCATTGCAGCATTATTTACAATACATAGGACATGGAAGCAACCTAGATGTCCATCAACAGAGGAATGGATACATAATGTCCTTTAATGCAAAGTTTTATAGTGGTTGAATTGTCTGAGAATATGAAACATCTGTGGAGGATAGACCTGGCTGGGGCCACTTTGAATAATCCTGGAGAGGTGCCAATTTAGGAGGAGTTCTCAGGGGTATTGGAAGCAAATTCTATTAAATGCAACACTTACTGAGCTCCTACTGTGTGCTAGGTTCTATGCTGTATATTATCTCCATGAATTATCAAAATATCTCCTTGAAGAAAGTAGCACGACTAACCGCACTTACAGATGGAAAGAGTGAGGCTCAGAGATCTTAAGAGTCCACAGTCACAGAGCTAGGTCTGGCAGAGCTGGGATATGAACCCAGACGTCAAGATCCTAGAACAGTGCCGGCCACATAGTAGGCACTCTGCAAATATATGCCAGATCATTCTAAGCCCAAGACTCCTAAGAGGGAGGTGCTGAAGAGAAATTCTGCCAAAGGTCAACACTTGGGCGGGACTTTGGTGGCCTCCGCAAATCCCTAATGTAAGCGATGCTGTTCGAGGCTGCAGGAAGCTCAGCCTTGATTACTGCAGTGCCAGCTTCATACATGGTAGGTCCATTGTGAAACAGAGATCGAGAATAGAGTTTCTCTCAGACACTCAAGTATCATTGAAGTTTAGACGTGCCCTTTCTTACTGAGTGCAAAGTTTATTTCTGCTGTGGGATTTGACTTCTGTAGTTCCCTGACGCAGGCAGAGATTGAGTCAGAGGAAATGGGAGGCTTTCTTTCCAAAGGTCTGCCCACATGGTGATCTGAGATCAGAGCCTTTGCACCAAATTTCTGACAGGCAGTTGATGAAATTAACCGAGGGAAACCTGCAAAGTTCATGCTCTTGAAAATGACTCTTTGTTTGACTTTTCAGGCTGGTATTTGTTAGAAACCCCAGCTGCTCCATTAAATCATTTTTTATGTCTTTATTGTGATATATTTATTTACTTATTTTGACATATTTATTATGATGACATTACAGATGTCATTGACCAAACTGACCTTTGGAACCAGGAATCCTTCCTCAGATCTGGTGCAGGTCTTTGATAAAAGCAGTCAAATGAACCTTCAAGTGCTTCCCCGACTCCCTCATTGTTTCCTGGAGAAAATACTCTGTGATTCGAAAATATTCATTTAACACTGTCTCAACCAAGCATCAATTCCTTTATACCTACAGAAAAGGTAGTATGCCTGGTTTCCTCTCCTTTCCTGTATAAGAAGAAACCTCTGTGTCTTTTTTCCCCTCTGTTTTTTTGGTCATGAGGCATGTGGGCTCGTAGTTCCCTGACCAGGGGTTGCAGCCATGTCCCCGGCAGTGGAAGAGTGGCATCGGGACCACTGGACCACCCGGGAAGTCCTAGAAACCTTTTATTTTATTTTTAAATTTTATTTTATTTTTAAACTTTACACCATTGTATTGGTTTTGCCAAATATCGAAATGAATCCGCCACAGGTATACATGTGTTCCCCATCCTGAACCCTTCTCCCTCCTTCCTCTCCGTAGAAACCTTTTAAAAGGATGTTTGATTTGGTTTTATCCAGCCCCATAGCCAGTGTCCTCTGTTGCTTTCCATGGGTACAGGTGCAACGTGGCTCCATATTCTGTCATCTGTATCTGCATGTAACTACTTAAGGCCGCTTGACGCTACATGCAGGAGGGACGTGCAGCCTCCCACTCAGGAATACGTTCCTCTGTCTTA
Organism: Bos mutus; assembly: GCF_027580195.1. Classification (NCBI taxonomy): domain Eukaryota; kingdom Metazoa; phylum Chordata; class Mammalia; order Artiodactyla; family Bovidae; genus Bos; species Bos mutus. The sequence continues at coordinate 22,130,578 of NC_091633.1, forward strand.
CCAGATGGTCCACCTTTTTTATTGGTAGACTTTCTTTTTTCTTTTTTCTTGTTTTTATTTTTGTTAGCTTTTTACTTTTTACTTTACATTCTATGTTTTGGATCAGTTTTAAATTTACAGAAAAATTGAGCTGATAGTAAAGAAGCTTCCTGTAGAAACTCCCCACCCTCTCCACACTCAGTTTCTTCTGTTATTAACACCTGGCATTAGGATGTTACATTTGGTATATTTAACGAGCCAATATCGATGTGCTATTATTGAGTTGGCCAAAAGGTTAGTTAGTGTTTTTCCATAACATCTTAAAGAAAAGTCTGAACCGACTTTTTGACCAGCCCAATATTAACAAAGCTCCATACTTATTTCAGATTTTTAAAGGTTTTCACCTAATGTCCTTTCTCTATCCTGGGATCCCACCAGGACACCACATCACATTTAGTCATCTCGTCTCCTCAGCCATGACAGTTTCTCAGACGGTCCTTGTACTTGTTGACCTTGACGGTGTCGGGAGGAGTGTTGATCAGATATTTTGTGGATGTCCCCCTATTGCAATTTGCCTGGTTTCTCCACCTCATGGTTAGACTGGGATTATAAGTTTTGGGAGGCAGACTATAGAGGTGAAGTTTCAGTTTCATCACATCATACTGAGAGTACCCATGACCAACATCCTTCGTCACTGTTGATATTGGTCACCTTGGTCACCGGTTGCAGCCAGTATTTGCTAGGTTTCTCTGCTGTGAAGCTACGCCATGCTCTTCTGTCTATACCGTCCTCTTTGGAAGAAGTTACAATGCAGCCCACACTTAAGGGTAGGAGTCATGGTCCCTTGCTGTGTCGGGGACTGTCTGCAAAATGTATTTGGAGTTCTTCTTGCTGCTACACTTTTATACTTCTGACACTAATTGCACTTAATCCATAGGCTTCAGGACTATAGGACCTGTGTGTCTGTTCACATGGAGTCACTGCTGCCCAGAGCCATGCCTAGTACATAGTAGGTGCTACTGCATGAATAAGGAAGGATGATCTAGTTAGGAACAGCTCATCTCCTGGACTTCCTGCCACCCCTTAACAGAGAGGGACCATAACTGTCCAGAGAGCAAGGAAGCTGACTGCTCTCTGCTCTCTAAGTGGACAAGTTGTTTTCCTTTACTTTTCTTTCTCTAAGAACAATTTCAAACCTATTTGAAAATATAGAGACTATTGTAACAAATATCTACCTATCTACTGCATAGCTTTGTCACACTTTGATATTTCCCCAAATTTGCTGTAGAGCTTAAAAAACAAAAACAAAGGGACTTCCCTGGAGGTTCAGTGGCTAGGGCTCTGTGGTTTCACTGCCCAGGGTGTGGGTTTGATTCCTGATTGGGAAGCTAAGATCTCTCAAGATGTATGCTGCTAAGTCGCTTCAGTTGTGTCCGACTCTGTGCGACCCCAGAGACGGCAGCCCACCAGGCTCCCCCATCCCTGAGATTCTCCAGGCAAGAACACTGGAGTGGGTTGCCATTTCCTTCTCCAGAGCATGAAAGTGAAAAGTGAAAGTGAAGTCGCTCAGTCGTGTCCGACTCCTAGCGACCCCATGGACTGTAGCCCACCAGGCTCCTCCGTCCATGGGATTTTCCAGGCAAGAGTACTGGAGTGGGGTGCCATTGCCTTCTCCTGTCAAAAAAACAAAACAAAAGGCAAACAAGCAAAAACAAATGACCAAACTATCTCTATTGTATTCCTCTTCTTTCCTCCTTAGATTTAACCACTATTTTGAATTACATGCTTATCCTTCTTATGAGTGTTCACTTAATTTATTCTGTAGATACTGCTATGGTTCAAATGTTTGTCTCCCCCGCATCCCACACACACCCTGCTTCTGCAATGTATTTGCTGGAATCCTAATCTCCAAGGTGATGGTATTAGAAGAAGCCTTTGGGAGATCCTTATCAGCGGAAGGATGGCACTTTCATGATGGGATTAGTGCCCTTATGAAAAAGACTCTAAGGACTTCCCCAGAGGTTCAGTGGTTAGGAGGACTTTCCAGGTGGCGCTAGTGGTAAAGAACTCACCTGCCAATGCAGGAGACTCGGGTTCAATCCCTGGGTTGGGAAGATCCCCTGGAGGAGAGCATGGCAATCCACTTCAGTAGTCTTACCTGGAGAATCCCAAGGACGGAGGAACCTGGCAGGCTACGCAGTCCATAGGGTCACAAAGAGTTGAACATGATCGAAGCAACTGAACACACATGCATGCTGCTGTTAAGAGTCCACCTGGCAATGTGGGGGACACGGTTTGGGTCCCTGGTCTGGGAAGATCCCACATGGAGCCCTAACCATTGGATAGCCAGGGAGTTTCTGGTACCTTGATCTTTGACTTCCAGTCTCCAGAACTGGGAAAAATAATTTTCTGTTGCTTATAAGCCTCCCAGTAGGTGGCATTTTTGTTAGAGTAGCTCAGATGGACCAAGACAGGTACAATTCCCTAGAACTGTGTTTGTCATGTTTTAAAACTATGCACATGACATCATGCTATCAGGATCATCCCACAACTTGCCTCTTCTCCTCAGTGCAACATTTCCTAAATTAAATTTTTGCTCGTATAGATTTTAGTGCCCATTCTTGTGCATGCAATCTTAATGGTTTGCACCAGGTCCTCTGGGATAGTGGTTTTAAACTGAGGGTTGTGACTGTTAATGAGTAGTGACAAGTATATTTTAAAAAAGAGAAATTGAATAGATTAGCACAGAATAGAAAATATGAGACTCCAAAGCAATTAATAAAGAAAAATATTATTTCGTGTAACTTTAGTGTCCTTCGTGTATGATTTTTCTGAGTTGTAATTCAAAATTTATTCCTTTCTGGGGACCAGATTTTAAAAATGGGATGCCCAATCTCCAGGGTCTGTCCTAGCAATGGGATTGCAGTCTCCTTGGGTGTAAATATCTTCAACTTTCTTCAAGTCACCAAATGACTCTCCAAAGTGGTTGTACCAATTAGCAAGTTGTGTCTTGAGTTTAGAAATTTCTTAACTTTTGGAAATGAGAGGAGTTTTTCAGAAACTTGTCCCTATCTGTCTTATTTTGGGTTGATGCTCTTCTGGCTTAATTTTATGGATCTGCTGTTGGTGTTTGATTGGGGAAACACTCATCTTAAAGTCTTGATATTTAATTTCTCTGCTGTCAAGAGGCAAGATGAAGTTATTCCTCTTTTTCAAAGAATGATTTAAGTAGGAAATAATGAATCCAAAATGCTGTAGTTAAACATCAGCAGATAAACTGATGGATCGGTTGTCACTTGGATCTTGCTATAAAGGGAAAGAAAGTGATATTTAATGATTTTCAAAAAATAAAAACAGCAGTGATGAATTCAATGCACTTTGATGCTTAGTGACTCATTAGGGTGCACTGTTATTTTCCAGTTAATAAAGGCCCCTTGTATCTTCCCTTTGATTAGACAGTTGCAAAGCAGTGTCTTTGTTTTCAAGAGTCCCACCAGGTCCCCTCAACTGCATAGACATATAAACTATTGGTACTTCACATGGGGTCTATTGGAATCTCCTAAATACAGGTGGCAAATTGGTAGACCTTGAACCTATTTTGTGTGGCCTGCTGAATGTTTTATTTTTCCCTTCAGTTTGGGCCAATATTAAAAAAATGAGGAGATTTGGCTGCAAATACACATTTCTGGCTGCTCTGGGGAAGTTGGAAGTTCTGTTAACATGAAGTCAGGCTGATAGTGAGAGATCACAACTGCCCATGCTGCCTTGGCCATTCAGCTTACAGGGGGGCTCTGCTCTCTGGTTTGCCACAGTCCCCTCCATGCCCTGCTGTCTCCTCCAAACTGCATAAAAGTTCTGAACCCAACTCCAATGTATGTGTGTGTGTTAGGGGTGGGGAGTGGTTCCCACCACCACTGAGCAGTGCTCCCGCACCAACTGGGGGTCCTGTGATTCAACTGGATTCAGCCTCTGTCTACCTAGAGTCAGTGTGAGATCCTGAAAGACTGCCCTCTCTCCCCCCACTTAAGATGCCAATTCCAAGTCCAGGTTGTCACCTATGCTTCTGAGTCACTAGCTGTGGATCGAAGGTTCCGATGCCCTCCTCCTTGAATTTGATTGATTTGCTATAGTAGCTCACAGAACTTAGAGAAACATTTTACTTCCTAAATTACTTGTTGATTATAAAAGATATAACTCAGCAATAGCCAAACGGAAGAAATGCATAGGGGCAAGGTATAGGGCAAGGGGGCAGAGCTTTCATGCTCTTTCCAGGACACCACTCTCCCCAAATATCCACCAACCCAGATCTCTGAAGCCTGTCCTTTTGGGTTTTTATGGACGCTTCATTACATAGGCATGAATGATTAAAAATTATTGGTCATCGGCAAGTGATTCATCCTCCAGCTTCTCTCCCTTCCTAGGAGGTCAGGGTCGGGGGGCTGGACTAAAATTTCCAACCCTCTGGTCACAAGTTGGTTGCCCTGGTAATCAACCATCCTCACCATCCCCAAGTGAGTTCCCAAAGTCATCTCACTAACAGAACAAAAGTCACCTTTATTATTTTCATCAGTTAGCAAATTCCAAAGATTTTAGGAGCTCTGTGTCAGGAACAGAGAAGGAGACCAAATATATCTTTCTTACTATAAATTGCAGTATCACCCTGGGGTTGGCTGTTGGCATTTATTGTTAAGCACATGGTGATGTTCTTCTTTTAGGAAATGTTTCTTGATATCACCACTTATTAGATATATGACTGTAAACAAGTTATTTGAACTCCTGTGCCCTGATTTCCTCAACTTTAGAGAAAAATTTGTATCTACTGGTAGGACTATTGTAACATTAAATTATTTTATCTTTCTAAACCACTTACAACAGTTTGGCACAGAGCAAGTGACCTGTAGGTATTGCAGATTTAATATAATTATATTCACCTCTGTATCAAGATAGACATAGTGATTCCTGTATGCTTGCTATGAAAAAATAAGATTTCCAGGTTGAAAGAAACAATTTAAAACACCCATTAGAAATAAACCTTTGTACCACTGTGATACACAGAAGAGAGAGAGAAGGAAAGTATAATGAACTGATAAAAGGGCGGGGATTTCAACAGGGTTTCTTTCTAAATGCAAATAAGCTGAATGTTGGTTTGAGAATCACACTTGCGTGTTTCACCTGAGCAGGTCTCACCTGCTGAGGATACCTGCTGGCCCTTCTGGCCTTGAGATCCCCTGCACACCACCCACCATCCGGCTGTGGCAGAAGCAGCCCCCAGGGTGATCTGGAAAGAATCTCTCAGATCCAGAGAAAAGGGGGCTTTTTAGAGGCAGGTGTAGCCTGGGGTTTGAAAGCCGAGAACTGAGTTCCATCGTGGTTCCTCCATTTCTGATCAGCTGTGTGAATTAAGTCAGATGAGAAACTCTCTGAACCTCTTCTATGAAGTGGGAATTTCCTTATAGACTCACTGTGGGGATTAAAATAAAGTAAAATAGAAAGACCAGCCTAGCCTTTGTACATGCTCTCTTAACAGTTTCCTCCTTCCACAGAAATCCACCCTAAAGAGGTTGGGATTAGCAGACACACATTACTACATATAAAATAGATAACCAGCAAGGACCTACTATGTAGCATATGGAACCATACTCAATATTTTGTAATAACTGATAAGGGAAAAGAATCTGAAAAAGAGTGTGTGTGTGTATATATGTGTGTGTGTGTATCACTTTGCTGTACACCCAAAGCTAACATAATACTATAAATCAACTGTACTTCAATTTAAAAAATCCACCGTAAAAATTTGAATCCAAATGCAGTGTTTTTGAAGATTTTTTTTCCCCTCTAAAACTGATTTTCTTAACCCCAGATACACAATTAGGCAAATGAAATTGAATTGATCTTTAAAGAGAATTTCAAGGTATGTTCTGTTTTTCTCCCTAGAAACCCACTTGGATTCCACTTTTACTTGTTTCAAAGGCAACAGCAAATAAAGCAGGAGCTTTGCTAGGGGCCTGGATCATGATTTATCGAAAAGCAGAAAAGACTGGAGGTTTAGAAGGTATTTCGGGAGAGAAAATAGCTGTGAAATCTGGTATCTGTGTGCTGTTACTGCCTCTGGGAAAATCAAGCTGGTGATGTCTGAAATAGGGAAATAGCAGATAGCTGTTCGAATTTTATGGCAGCCAGTGTGCCTACGATTGGGAATCTGAATGTTACCTATGAACTGGGGGTGGTTTGGGGATTTGCCTGACTTGTCTGCAGGGAAGTAAATACTACAGCCATTGAAAATGACAGTCTTTGGAGTCAGATCTGGGTTCAAATGCAGGCCCTGTCCTTTCCTAGCCCTGTGACCTCAGGCAGGTGACTCGATCTCTCTGTTCCTCAGTTTCTCATCTGTGACATTGAAAAGAGAACAGTGCTTACTGTGAGGTGTGCTGTGGGGACTATACGAGATAATTGTCTGAAGTCTTTTGTATAGAGCCAGGGACAGAGTAAGCCCTCAATAAATGATCTCCTTAAAAAGACAGAAGTTCTAATTAGGAACAAGGAGCAAATGCTCCTTAAGTAACTCCACCCCACCTGAGCTGAGATCACAAGAGGGGTGTTTCTCTGTAGCAACTTTTGATCATTGTTCGTAAAATCAGTCTATCCTGCAAGCAATATTGAATTTTGGACACAGACATACATCCCATTCTATGAAATCTCCAGACACTAAGTTAAGTTTTGACACATGTTGAGTGAGTGGGCCAATAAAGATGATCTGGGGATCAAAGCTGGCCCCTGCTCTGCAGTCGCCAGCTCTCAGACTCTGAGAGATCCCTCTTAGTTGTGAGAAGTAGCCCGAGGGATGGGTCCGACTGTCTAGTTTCTCCTTATCTGGGGTTACATTCAGATTTTTATTTATAATTATGATCAGAACCAGGAGTCTCTGGAGCAGCTTCTCTGGGTAATGCTTCTCAGAGAAAGGCACTTTTATAATTTTTCTTCTCTGAGGTAGAGAGTGGGCTTCTGCTGGGTTTCCTTTACCCCATCCCTAGCAGGAGATCTAGGCTGCGGTGGATATTATCCCTTGCGGTTCTAGAGACATCCACCAGATACAACTGTGGTGGGAGAGCGGGCTGTTTGTAATGTTCAGGTCTATGAGAAAAACGTTTTTGAGCATCTGTGGCTGGAAACTTGCTTTATGTGATGCAGGGAGGCAGTGTTCTTGCCTGGAGAATCCCAGGGACGGGGAGCCCGGTAGGCTGCCGACTATGGGGTCGCACAGAGTCGGACACGACTGAAGCGACTTAGCAGCAGTAGCAGCAGCAGGGAGGGAGTGTAGCGTGATCTGTTTCTCCGTGAACTCCAGTGGAGCCAGAGAACTTTCTGAGGATGGAATGGGGGTGCTGATTTGATCTCCTCTGTGGTTACCTGTTGGTAACCTGCTGGGGAGGACTGACTGGATTTCTGCTTTAGAGTTTCAGAGGGACTGGGTAACAATCACAGCTGTGGTTTTTCCCCCTGTTCTGTTTCCTTGGGAACAGTTCTTTCTTAAGATAGAAAGCGAATTTATCTTAAATTGAAATGGAAACATTATAATTAAACATTTACAACCAAAGGAGATTTATAGCTATGGTGGTTACATTTTTCATTGTCAACAGATGCCACTGAAACTAAATAACCCATTGGAACTGTAAGAAAGAAAATTTTGTTTGTTTTTTTCAAAACGTCTGCTAACAATGGTAGTCTTTATTCTATTTGTTTTCTGTGGTGCCTTAGTGACAAAATAGAAGGCAGTCGTGCACCATGAAATTGAGCTAAATTGGGAAGGGCGAGGCTGGTGAAAGTGTACTTTTTCCCTTGGTAATTTACTAAAGTTACTTTCACAGTGACTTGGGAAGGTAACTATGTCGGAAAAGGTCCTTTCTATTTGGGATCTCTGCTGGGTTGAGAAAAGTGTCATTTTTTTTCACTTTTGGTCTTCTCCCCTTTTTTTCTCTTGCAGATGAGAGTAGGTCATTGATTGACCTTATTTGCATACAAAAGACTTGGGGTCTGTAATAGGACAAAACACTCTTAATTACCAGAATGACATCTCTCTCTTTTACAGACATCTGTGGTTTGCATGGAACATTTTTCTTTATTTCACTCCAAGTAGTGTGAAAAGTAATGCAAGGTCATTGTCAGAAAACAGAAAAGCAGAAAGCATAAAGAATCACTGTTACCATTTTTTCGTAGTTCCACTTGATGTTCTTATTCTCCAAATTTATTACATTCTGTAAAACAATTTTCTCTCCTGCATTTCTTGACTTAGTATTTCATCACAGGCATTTACAAATATAATTGTAAACTTTTTGTAAGCCTTTCAATAGCTCCTCATTGTTTCTTCAGACAAATATTGTATCATTTACTTAATTTCTCGAATGGGGCCAGTTAGGTTGTTTCTAAATAGCTTTCTCATCTAAGTAACGCTTTGTTTTTTAGCTTATTTTCTTAGGTTCATTTGCAGAAGTGATGGTACAGGATATTGATCTTTTAAAGGCTTAGTCAATGCTTTGGAAAATTGCTTCTCTGAAAGTATTAGCTAATACTTGTGATGATCAGTTTTATGCATTAACTTGGCTAGACTATAACTCCTGGTTGTTCAATCAAGCACTAATCTAGGTATTGCTATGAGGTATATTGTCAATGTGTTTGACCTTCATCATAGTTGACTTTAAGTAAAGGAGAAGATCCTGGATAATCTGATGGGCCTGATCTAATCAGTTGAAAAACTTTGGGATAACTTTTATTTGGCCTTTGTTAGTATTTTATTTAGTAATGTTTGCTCCACATAAATATTTTTTGTTGGTATTCAAATGCTCTTATCTTATTTTAATTCTGTAAGAATTATTTACTTGGTAGCAGAAATCTAAGTTGGCAGTTATTTTCTTTCAACACTTTGATTATATCCTTATATTGTCTTCTGGCTTACATTGTTAGTGTTGAGAAGTTACTGTCAGTCTAACTATTTTTACTTTCAAGGTAATCTTCCCTTTTTCTGTAGCTGCTTTCTAAAAAATAAAAAATTCTTGAAGTATAATTTGGATACAATAAAGCACACCCACTTTAAATGTACATTTTGATGAGTTTTGACAAATTTATTCTCCTGACCAATAAGTACCACTAGCAAGATGTATAGCGTTGCCATGACAATGAAAGTTCTCCCTATTCCCTGCCCCTGTTCCTAGGCAGCCACTGACCTGGTTACCATCTCTATGGCTTAGATTGACCTCTTCTACAGCATAATAGAGATGGAAAGATGTGTCTGGCATCTTTTGCTTAGCATCACGTTTTGAGATTTATTCATGATGTTGCATGTATTAATATGTCATTCCTTCTCCTCCCCCTGGGATAGATAGAATTTATTATCTATTTGCCTGTTCATGGACATTTAGGTTGTCTCCTTCTTCCTGCTGTTATGAATAGAGCTCTCATAAACATCTGTATACAAATCTTTGTGTGGAAAAATGTTCACATTTCACATGGTTAAATACTCAGGATCACTGGATCATATAGTAGGTGTATATTTAATTTAATAAGGAACTGCCAAATTGTTTTTCAGAGTGATTGTATCATTTTATACTTCCAGGAGACCTATAGGAGAATTTTAGTTGCTCCCACTCCTTGTCAACATTTGGCACTATCCATCTTTAATTTTAGCCATTCTAGTGAGTATATATAAGGGTATCTCATTGTGGTTTTATTTACATCCCCCTGATAGCTCTATATTTTGACCATCTTTTCCTGTGCTCATTTAGCATTCATTTATCATCTCTGTTGAAATGTTTGTCAAAATCCTTTATTAACTCTTTTCTAATTATTAACTCTTTTCTAATTATTCTTTTCTAATAATTAACTCTATATAGTTAAAATAATAATTAACTGTAATAATTAACTCTTTCTAATAATTCTATTAACTATTTTCTAATTATTAAGTTGTTAGAGCTCTTTTTATATTCTGGACACTAGGGTTTTATTAGATGCACATTGGCAAAATTTTCTCCTGGCTTCTGTTCTGATTTCTCATTTTATTTTCTTACCAATGCCTTTTGAAGAACAAAAGCTTTAAAGTTGTAATGAAGTCCAATTTGTCAATCTTTAATTTTATGGTTCATGGTCTTTGTGTCCTATCAATTTTACCGTAGAGTTGTAAGGACTGTGTACCTTATTTCCTGGCAGGAGTTTGATAGGTTTAGGTATGTAATTCATCAGAGCAGGAGGTAAAAGCCCTGCTTCCCTTGTTTTCCCTTTTATTTCTCTCTCCTGTTTGTCTCTCTCTGGATCTACTTCCCTCTTCCTCTCCAACTATCCCTTTCTCTGCTATGTTTTTGCTAATTTTCCCCGCAGCACATTTACTGAAAAAAATTCGTTCCCCATTGAAGTCCCTTGCTACTTTTGCTGAAAATTCATTTACTTTATATATTTGCAAGTCTGTGTCTGGACTGCCTATTATGTTCCTCATTGCTATATGTCCCTTTGCCCACATTATCTTGATTATTTTGAAACTAGGTAGTATAAACTCTTTTAACTTTCATTTTCTACTTCAAAATTGTTCTGCTAATCTAAGTCTTTTGAATTTGAGTATAGGTTTCTTTGAGATTGCAGTTTAATGTATAGATTCCCTAGGCCTCTACCCTTCTGTGAACTCTGGGCTCCAGTATTTGCCCCAGCCCCGTGAGGCTGTCAAAACTCTCAGCCCCTCAGCTATCTCCTCTGATACTGACAAATGCCCACAGAGGAAATGACACCTCCAGGCCTAGGCTCATCTTCCTGGCCCTCTGTTCTCTCCTGGATTCTGGTGTAGTAATTCTTCATGATTTTGTTTGTTTCTCTGGTGCCTTCATTAAGTCATCCTTATATTAATAAATATTTTTTGTCTGTTGTGTTTTATTTTTACTATTAAGTATAGTTGCTTTACAATGTTGTGTTAGTTTATACCATACAGCAAAGTGACTATGCTGTCAGTCCAGTTCAGTCACTCAGTTGTGTCTGACTCTTGGCGACTACATGGACTGCAGCACACCAGGCTTCCCTGCCCATCACCAGCTCCTGGAACTTGCTCAAATTCATGTCCGTTGAGTCCATTCAGTCGGTGATGCCATCCAGCCATCTCATCTTCTGTCATCTCCTTCTCCTCCTGCCTTCAATCTTTCCCAGCATCAGGGTCTTTTGTAAGGAGTCAGTTCTTCGTCAGATGGCCAAAGTATTGGAGTTTCAGCTTCAGCATCAGTCCTTCCAGAGAATATTCAGGATTGATTTCCTTCAGGATTGACTGGTTTGAACTCCTCGCAGTCCAAGAGACTCTCAAGAGTCTTCTCCAACACCACAGTTCAAGGGTATCAGTTCTTTGGCACTCAGTTTTCTTTATACTCCAACTCTCACATCCATGCATGACTACTGGAAAGACCATAGCTTTGACTAGATGGATCTTTGTTGGCAGAGTAATGTCTCTGCTTTTTAATATGCTGTCTAAGTTGGTCATAGCTTAGGTACTATCAGCTGTGGTACACATGATCAGCTATAGGTACACATAATCCCCTGTTTTCTGGATTCACTACCTGTTTAGGTAGAGCTGAGTAGAGTTCCCTGTGCTATATAGTATGTTCACATTAGTTAAGTACTTTTTACATAGTATTAATAATGTATATGAAGTCATTGTTAAATTTTGAGCAGCTTTGACTGTGTCCTCAGCTGGAGAGCTGGTTGGGATTATCCAGGCAACCATTATTGAAAGCAGTGGCTTCCCTGGTGGCTCAGACAGTAAAGAATCCTCCTGCCTTGCATGAGACCTGAGTTTGATCCCTAGGTCAGGAATTCCTCTGGAGAAGAGAATGGCTCTCCACTCCAGTATTCTTGCCTGGAGAATTCCATGGACAGAGGAGCCTGGTGGGCTACAGTCTATGGGTTTGCAAAGAGTCAGACACAACTGAGTGACCACACACACATATTATTGAAAGCAGGGGTCTTCTGGCATGATTCTGTTGTAAAAATTAAGATATAATTGACATGTAACATTATATGAGTTTAAAGTATATAGCCTAATGATTTGATATTTGTATTATTGCAGAATGATCATCATCATAATCTAGTTAACATCATCACCAACACAGTTACAAACTTTTTTTCTTGTCATGAGAATTATTAAGATCTACTTTCTTACCAACCTCCAGATATACAATGCAATATTATTAACAATAGTCTCTGTGTTGTATATTATATACCTATGACATGCATTTTATAACTGGAAGTTTACACCTTTTTATCCCCTTCATTCATTTTGCCTACCCCACCCCTACCTCTGACAACTGCTAATCTGTTCTCTGTGCACTATGAGCTTGTTTTTGTTGTTTGTTTTTTAGATTCCAAATATAAGTGATATTATAACATGATGCCCTCAAGGTTCATCTGTGTTGTTGCAGCTGGCAAGATTTTCTTTTTTTTTATGGCTGAATCATATTCCATTGTATATATGTGTACACCACATCTTCTTTATCCACTTATCCATCAATGGGTACTTAGGTTGCCTCCATGTCTTGGCTACTGTGAATAACACTGCAATGTATATGGGATACATGTATCTTTGACTTGCTTCTGCTACAAAAAGAGGCAATAATTGGGATATATCGTGGCTTATTTAACCATTCCTGCAGTGGTGAATGTTTAGTTTGTTTGCAGATCTTCTCTCTTTCCCATGTGGTCTAGTTGCTAAGTCATGTCTGACCCTTGAAACCTCATGAGCTGTAGCCTGCCTGGCTCCTCTGTCCATGGGATTTCCTAGGCAAGAATACTGGAGTGGGTTGTGATTTCCTTCTCCAAGGGATCTTCCCGACCCAGGAAGTGAACCTGCGTCTCCTGCATTGCAGGTGGCTTCTTTACCGCCGAGCCACCAGTAATGGTGGGTTAATTGTATTTGCACACGTCTCACTATGAACATATGTTAAGTACTTTTCTGGAAAAAGTTCCAGGAGATATAAATGCTAAATCTAAGGGATTGCATGCTTTTAATATTTTGAAGCAGCCAATTATTTTCCCAAATTGCCGTGCTAGTGGGTCCTCTCCCAGCAATGAATGAGGGTTCTCATTTCCCTCCTCTTTCCTTGGTGCTTGGTATTATATAGTCTTTTAAATAGTGTCAGTTTGATGAGTGACAATATCTTCTTATTGTTATGGTTTTCATTTCAGTGACTGCTAGCAAAGTTGAACATCTTTTCATATGTTTATTGGTCATTTACACTTCCATTTCTGGGAAATCTCTTTTCATATCATTTGGCTATGAGTTGGTTTTTCTTTACTGATTTATAGGTGCTCATTCTGTAAGTTGGATATTAATTTTTAATTTATGTACCCAATATTGTCTTTAGTTTGTCCTGTCCCTTCACTTTCTATGGAGTCTTCTGTCTTGCATATGTTTAAAATTTTATGGTAGTCAAATTACCAATCTTATGATTTATGACTTGGGATTTTACCCTTACACCAAAATCTTAAAGCTTGTTGCCCATAATTTTCCTAATAATCCTGCTAATGTTTTTGCATTTCAACACTTTACATAGATATACAATCCAACATTAAATTTATGTTGTTGTTGTTGAGTCACATATTGTGAGCTTTTGCTGCTTGTATTTCACTTTCAGATTTTGTGGTATGAATTTTAAATAAGAGCATTTGGTAACCTTTTTGTAGGCTGCAAAAGAAGTTGCTCTTCCCATCACATCTCCTTCTTTCTGGTTTTCCCCTCTAATGATGACAAGAAGCCGTAGCATAAAACAATTACAGAACCTTGGGTTGAGCATCAGGGAAAACATTGGAATCTTGGCTACCATCCAGCTTGCTGTGTGTCCATCCACACACCAACATTTGAGCATCAATTTCCCCTAACTTAAAAGCGAACAGTAGTCTGCAATCTTGAAATTCTTTTCCAGCTCTCCTATTTTTATAACACTAGCAGGATGAAGTTAATTTCTTTTAAAAGATCTGTATCAGTGTTGCTTAAGACCTTTGGCCTGAAAGCAAATTACCCATTGAAAACCGAGAAAATAAAGTAAAGTGAAACAAACATAGAAAACCTTCTCTGGCATAGTTATTTCCCAAAGGCCACATACAGTAGATGAGTCTGTTCAGAGATAGTCCATGAAACATTGGGGATACATTGGGAAAATGCGTTGAGAAAATGCCTCCTATTGTATTCTCTATTCATATGCTACTCTTGGAGATTCCAAATGCACATTAGCTTCATAAACTGCCAGTCAGTTGGGGCAGGTGACTGTCACCAAACCCCAGACAACGCAGGAATTCTCAGCCTGGTGTGTGCAGACCTCGCTTGCTTCAGCCAGTCACACTGCCCTTTGGGGTTGTCCCTGTCTTGTTAATTACTGTTTGGGCAGCTTGTCCTAATCCCTTCCCCGGAACAGGGCCAGACCTGACAGAAGACATCTCTTGTCCTCGCTGAATTTACTGTTGTTTGGCTTCTGCACATGGCTCTGGAGAGCTGAATGGAGCTTTCAAGTAGGGCTTGTTTGAACAGAGATTTCTGGGTTCTGGCTTGGACCCTACCTAGGCTGATGGTGCCCTGTTGAGAATGCCAAATTTGCATTTTCAGAAACAGGCAGTGGAGTTCTTAAGATGACAGCTTTACAGTAAAGAGGCGCCGCATTCTAACTTTGATGTGGCATCTAAAATAAAATAATAGGTGTCAGATAGGATCCTGGCATTTTTTTTTGCAGGCTCAATTTTCCATCATAAACCTATTCAAGGCAGCAGTTGTTCAGAAAAATGGCAACAGGAGGTTTTCTGCATAAAACAGTGTGTGTGTGTGTGTGTGATGTTTCTGGTCATTCCCAGCACCCCATGGGATGTGGGGGACTGGGTGAGTACCCGCTCTGTTTTGAAGCCAAGTGCCAGCAGATAACTTGGCCTCTTCAGGAATTTCAGGGTTTTTGTATAGGCATTTGCAAAGATACAGCTGAGAAGGCAAACATGTTGCCTAAAACTTAGAAGAAAAAACATTTCTGTCATCCAAAAATCTGCTTATTTATCTCTTAGGAAAACATTTATAAATACAGTTGTAAGGAGACAGAAACCATTCCATTCTGGGTGATCTTGTTAAACTCCTCAGTTTGTTGACTCTGCATTTGAATACTTGGCTATCTCCTTTGCTGTTTTTCTTGTTAAGTGGATATGGTGTCTTCTTTGATGCTTATTTTTGATCCCAATGGAAACTCTGAAATATCTCTAGGTTAAGAAGTGAAATTTTAAATGCCAGGCTCTGATACTTTCCCCCTGCCCTCCATGAAGCTAATAAGAGAACTTTAAATGTAGATCTTAAAATGAGTCTACACTGAATTGGACTCATTAAAAACTGAAAAGACACCTCACCATCCAAGGCCCTCCAGCAGTTTGAACAGAAGGTGCTCTATGTATTAAAAGAAGAAATAAGCAGTTTGAGTTGAAGAGACTACAACAAACAGCCATTGATGATTCAAGGGAATTCTGGAGTGATTCCTAATTGGGGGGTCGGGAGGGAGAGTCTGGAGTGGTGATGAGGCAAGTACACATTTCAGGAGTGGGGACAGTGGGGTGGAAGGAAATTGGAAGGATGGAAGGAGAGAGAATAAAGACCCGGCTGGGAGACAGAAAAGGAGGGGAGGAAAAGAAAGTTGAGAGCCGTAAGTGCTGGTGGTAAACGTTGTCTTGGGAACAGGGGGCTTAGTTCAGAGGCAAGAACAGAGTGCTGACAAGGATAAAGCCTGTCACTTAGGGACCTTTGTGGTAATCACAGCTTGCACTTAGTGACTAAAGGAAATCAGATTTGAAATTGTGCCCAGTTCAGGAAGGCAATGAAGACTCTCCGAAAAGGCTTAAGAGAAATTTGCAAGGATATGCGAGTGCCAGGAGGTTTGAATAAGAAAAAATTCTAATCAGAGAAAGGTGTGTGTTTCTGTGATTTTTTTTTTTTTGAAGGGGTGTTCTTATTCTTGCTTGACCTGACTTCTGTGTTTCCTGAAAAGGCCATTGGGCCAGATTATTTCCATACATGGTTTTTGCCTGAGATAGATTGTTTTCTAGGGTTTGTGGAATTCTTTTTATTTTCAAGTTTTTTTTTTTTTGAAGTGGACCATTTTTAAAATCTTCATTGAATTTGTTACAGTGTTGCTTCTGTTTTATGTTTCGGGTTTTTGGCAGCAAGGTATGTGGGATCTGAGCTTCCTGACCAGGGACTGAACCTGAACCCCTGCATTAGAAGGCGAAGTCTTAACCGCTGGACCGCCAGGGAAGTCCCTGGAATTCTCTATTTTTAAAAAAGGAATCTGAAGGAGTATAGTATGTGGTCACTCCTGTAGTTCATCAGGAATTTGATTGCACCTCCAGCCTCTGTGATGGGGTAGAGCCATGTGGCATTTCTGAGTGGAGTTGTGTGTAATTCACATGTAATTTCATACAAGAGAATTTATTTACTGCTGCAGAAATTTCTGGAACTCTTCCCCAGGTGATTGGTCCTGGAGTCAAATGACAGGCAGTAGTCCAGGGATCAACACCGTTTTTCTATAAAGATGTGTGTGCATGCTCACAGTCTGACTCTTTGTGACCCCTTGGACTGTAGTCTGCCAGGCTCCTCCATCCATGAGATTCTCCAGGCAAGAATACTGGAGTGGAGGGCATCTTCCCAACCCAGGGATTGAACTTGTGTCTGCTGCATTGCAGGCGGATTCTTTATCGCCGAGCCACCAGGGAAGCCCTTTCTATAAAGGACCAGATAGTAAATATTTTTCACTTCGCACAGTCTGCCGAGAAGCAGTAAACAAATGAGCATGCCGTGTTCCGATCGCTCTTCAGTTGCAAAGGCGGGAGTCTGGCTGAATTTGGCCTGTGGGCTGCAGTTAGCTGATCTGCAGAGTCGAGCACCTGGCCAGCCCCTGCCAGACTTGTCACATGAGAAATAAACTAATTTTTCCAGCAACTCTCAGCTTTGGGGTAGTTTATGACCTCAGCATACCTAGGTGATAGAACATGAATTGGGGTCAATTTCTGATTTATAAAGGTGAGGTGGCTTTCCTAGGAAGATGATCAGGATGAATCCCCAGATCACGTCAGTTAAATCTGCATTTATTTTTTAAAAATACTTATTTATTTGACTGTGCTGGGTCTTAGTTGTGGCATGCAGGATCTACTAATTCCCTGACCAGGGATAGAACCCGGGCCCCCAGCATTGGGAGCATGGAGTCTTAGTCAGTGGACCACCAGGGAAGTCCCTAAATCTGCATTTATCAATTGCCAGTGTGTGCTCCTAACTGTACTTTTCTGATGTCCCTACAACTGTTCCCAGGGAGCAGTCAAAAAATGTGTCCTTGTGAAAATGATCCGAGAGTGGGGGATGCTGACAGGGCTGCGGGGATGTTAGAGGAAAAGGTTTTCACTTGTTTTCCAGTCTCCTTGCTAACACCCTCTCCTGTGAGCTCCTCCTGTGTCTCGTGTCTGTTTCAGCCATGCCATCCATCACGCTGCATCCTCTTGTGTTTATTCTCGTGCCTCTCCCCTGCATTCTCTCCGTGCTCCTCCAAGGAGAGGACGGTGGCTTATTCATCTCTGTG
This sequence comes from Bos mutus, assembly GCF_027580195.1. Lineage (NCBI taxonomy): Eukaryota > Metazoa > Chordata > Mammalia > Artiodactyla > Bovidae > Bos > Bos mutus. Next base: position 22,148,160 of record NC_091633.1, read on the forward strand.
TCCTCAGAGGCTGTCACTTCAGAAATTCCCGTGGACCCTCAAATCCATGTCTGAGAATTTTATTTATAATTTCTGAAGCAAAATACACACTTTTAAATCCCTCCTTAAAAATCTCTGCTCCCTTGGCTCAAGAACATTTCTCCTAGGCCCACCCCACTCCAGTTCCTTGATAAAGGAACACCTCGGAGATACACCATCAGCCCATGCTGCCCCCTCCCCTCCACCTGCTGGCAGGTCTGGCTGGGACGTGCCCTTGGTCGGCTTTGCCCTGGTGCTGCCCGTGCTAAGGAAGTTCATGCTTGTTTTGCAGCTCAGAGGAGACTTATTTGTTCTCTTGCTTGATAACACAGCTGCATGTGCATGGTGACAAGAGGCTGAAAGACAGGAGGAGCTGCCGGGAAATAAGCCCTCCACTCCCACCCTCTCCTCCTGCTCTTCTCAGGGATTCATCCATCTCTACCCCCATGACTGTCTTTTTCCTCCTGATTTCACTTGGCTCGAACATTTTCTTTCAAACTCGGCTTTGCCGTTATAATTCTACCACTCTGGGTCCTGCGTGGGGTACAGGATGAATGGTCCCCCATGCTCAGAGCTGGAATTGGGGTCTGCGTTCCGGGGCGCCCTAGTGTCTCTATCAATCACAGTCGGCTTCTGCTACTTGTCAGGGTTTGATTCAGTTCAGCTGGAATGTGAGTATGTAGCGTGGGTGGGACGCTTGCAGGAGCAGGGGAATTAAGAAATAACATGCAGTTCCCTCTCTCCAAAGCGTTTGCGATCCTGAGAGAAGAGGCAGGTGGCCCTCCACCTGCTAGGCGTCATGGAGGCCGTGTGATGTACGCAAGGGAAGAGTCAGAGAGAGAGGAGGGGACGGTCGATTTGACGTTGGGGAGGATTGTAGAGGTGATGGTGAAGCTGCTGGGGGATTACGAAGGGCAAGGCTGGAAGAGAGCGTTCTGGGGCAGGCGGAGGGGCGAGCAGAGGCCCACAGGGGTGCGGGTCCAGGTGAGCATGTTCACAGGCCCGCAGGTGTGCGGGTCCATGTGAGCACGGTTCACAGGCCCGCAGGTGTGCAGGTCCATGTGAGCATGGTTCAAAGGTGCTCAGGTGTGCAGATCCACGTGAGCATGGTTCAAAGACCCACAGGTGTGCACGTCCAGGTGAGCATGTTCAAAGCCCTGCAGGTGTGCATGCCCAGGTGAGCATGGTGTGCAGGTCCAGGTGAGCATGGTTCACAGGCCTGCAGGTGTGCATGTCCAGGTGAGCATGTTCAAAGGCCCACAGGTGTGCGTGTCCAGGTGAGCATGGTTCACAGGCCTGCAGGTGTGCATGTCCAGGTGAGCATGTTCAAAGGCCCACAGGTGTGCACAGGCAGGCACAAGCAATGGGAGGAGCAGGAACTGGGTCTAGACAGGCAGGTGGGGAAGAGATGACCGGTATGTCCTCCTAATGGAGAGCAAGGTTGACTGTGAGCTGGGGTGGGGTTTGAACACAGCAGTAGTGTGGCAGGAGTATCTTAGGACGATGCTTGTGGGAAGCGGAGACAAGACTGGGAGGCAGAGGCCTGCTGAGAGACTACTTCAGTGAGGTTGGATGAGTGGGAGGGAGGAGGGCAGAGATTTCAGAGAGGAATCTGCCTGCCAGGATCCACAGGACTTGAGACAGATTCCATGTGGGAGACCACAATGGGGGCATTAAAATGTGGGCCGTGGGGTGAGGCTGGGGAGGAACACCCTGGTTCACATGTATTTTTTATTTAAATATTGTTTATTATTTTAGGTGTAATCCCATAGAATGACCTATTGATAGAAATCAGGATTTTTTTTTCATTCAGGATCCTAATTCCATGATGAGGGATCAAACCCATGGCCCCTGTAGTGGAAGTGTGGTCAACCACTGGGCTACCAGGGAAGTCCCACATGTGTGTTTATTTTAAAGGGTAGCACGAAGCTTGTGACCTTGTGGTGTTACTGGCTGCACTTGCCCTCTGCAAACAGTTGAAACGTGGACAAAATGCATGAAATGACTGTGTTCAGACATTAAACCAGCAGCACACATCTGTGATCCATGAGGGCAGGAACCCTCAGGAGGCCAAGGAGGCCAGCCAGGGTCACTTGGTTTGCATGGGACCTTGCAGAGACTGGGGAGCTGTGAGCTGTGTAATTCCTGAAGATTCTCCAGAGCTGAGGGACAGTCAAGTTTGGAGTAGCTGAGTGGAAATCCTGACATGGACTGTGTCAGGAGCATGCCCCTATGGAGGTGCATATGTTCAAAGCATCAGCTGTCTGGGATGCCTACCTCTAAGAGTGGCTGAACTGGGGATCCTGATGAAGAAGAGTTCTGCCCTGAGTTGCTGTCACACTGGGTAGCATCACTGGGGTGACCTGTGTGGATGCTGGGAAGGCGAGGACCAACAGGAAGAGGCAGGTAAGTTCAGTTCAGTTCAGTCGCTCAGTAATGTCCAACTCTTTGTGACCCCATGAACCATAGCATGCCAGGCATCCTTGTCCATCACCAACTCCTGGAATCCACCCAAACCCATGTCCATTGAGTCGGTGATGCCATCCAACCATCTCATCCTCTGTCATCCCCTTCTCCTCCTGCCCTCAATCTTTCCCAGCACAAGGGTCTTTTCCAATGAGTCAGCTCTTCATATCAGGTGGCCAAAGTATTGGAGTTTCAGCTTCAAAATCAGTCCTACCAATGAACACCCAGGACTGATCTCCTTTAGGATGGACGAGTTGGATCTCCTTGCAGTCCAAGGGACTTGCAAGAGTCTTCTCTAACACCACAGTTCAAAAGCATCAATTCTTCAGTGCTCAGCTTTCTTTATAGTCCAACTCTCACATCCATACATGACCACTGGAAAAACCATAGCCTTGACTAGACAGACCTTTGTTGACAAAGTAATGTCTCTGCTTTTTAATATTCTGTCTAGGTTGGTCATAACTTTCCTTCCAAGGAGTAAATCTCCTTTAATTTCATGGCTGCAATCACAATCTGCAGTGATTTTGAGGCCCAGAAAAATAAAGTCAGCCACTGTTTCCCCATCTATTTGCCATTCCAGTGGTCATATATGAATGTGAGATTTGGACTATGAAGAAAGCTGAATGCCAAAGAACTGATGCTTTTGAACTGTGGTGTTGGAGAAGACTCTTGAGAGTCCCTTGGACTGCATGGAGATCCAACCAGTCCATTCTGAAGGAGATCAGCCCTGGGATTTCTTTGGAAGGAATGATGCTAAAGCTGCAACTCCAGTACTTTGTCCACCTCATGCGAAGAGTTGACTCATTGGAAAAGACTCTGATGCTGGGAGGGATTGGGGGCAGGAGGAGAAGGGGACTACAGAGGATGAGATGGCTGGATGGCGTCACTGACTCGATGGACGTGAGTCTCAGTGAACTCCGGGAGTTGGTGATGGATAGGGAGGCCTGGCGTGCTGCGGTTCATGGGGTCACAAACAGTCGGACACGACTGAGTGACTGAACTGAACTAAACTGATGGGACCAGATGCCATGATCTTCGTTTTCTGAATGTTGAGCTTTAAGCCAACTTTTTTCACTCTCCTCTTTCACTTTCATCAAGAGGCTTTTTAGTTCCTCTTCACTTTCTGCCATGAGGGTGGTGTCATCTGCATATCTGAGGTTATTGATATTTCTCCTGGCAATCTTGATTCCAGCTTGTGCTTCTTCCAGCCCAGCGTTTCTCATGATGTACTCTGCATATAAGTTAAATAAGCAGGGTGACAATATACAACCTTGATGTACTCCTTTTCCTATTTGGAACCAGTCTGTTGTTCCATGCCCAGTTCTAACTGTTGCTTCCTGACCTGCATATAGGTTTCTCAAGAGGCAGGTCAGGTGGCCTGGTATTCCCATCTCTTTCAGAATTTTCCACAGTTTATTGTGATCCATACAGTCAAAGGCTTTGGCATAGTCAATAAAGCAGAAATACATGTTTTTCTGGAACTCTGTTGCTTTTTCCATGATCCAGCAGATGTTGGCAATTTGGTCTTGTTTCCTCTGCCTTTTCTAAAACCAGCTTGAACATCTGGAAGTTCATGATTCACGTATTGCTGAAGCCTGGCTTGGAGAATTTTGAGCATTACTTTACTAGTGTGTGAGATGAGTGCAATTATGCGGCAGTTTGAGCATTCTTTGGCATTGCCTTTCTTTGGGATTGGAATGAAAACTGGGCTTTTCCAGTCCTGTGGCCACTGCTGAGTTTTCCAAGTTTGCTGGCATATTGATGCAGCACTTTCACAGCATCATCTTTCAGGATTTGAAAGAGCTCAACTGGAATTCCATCAGCTCCACTAGCTTTGTTCATAGTGATGCTTCCTAAGGCCCACTTGACTTCACATTCCAGGATGTCTGGTTCGAGGTGAGTGATCACACCATTGTGATTATCTGGGTTGTGAAGATCTTTTTTGTATAGTTCTGTGCATTCTTGCCACCTCTTCTTAATATCGTCTGCTTCTGTTAGGTCCATACCATTTCTGTCCTTTATTGAGCCCATCTTTGCATGAAATGTTCCCTTGGTATCTCTAATTTTCTTGAAGAGATCTCTAATTGTTCCCACTCTATTGTTTTCCTCTATTTCTTTGCATTGATCACTGAGGAAGGCTTTCTTTTCTCTCCTTGCTATTCTTTGGAACTCTGCATTCAAGTGGTTATTTTTTTCCTTTTCTCCTTTGCTTTTCGCTCCTCTTCTTTTCACAGCTATTTGTAAGGCTTCCTCAGACAGCCATTTTGCTTTTTTTTTGCATTTCTTTCCCATGGGGATCGTCTTGATTCCTGTCTCCTGTTAGTACAATGTCACGAACCTCCATCCATAGATCATCAAGCACTCTGTCTGTCAGATCTAGTCCCTTAAATCTATTCCTCACTTCCACTATATAATCATAAGGGATTTGTTTTAGGTCATACCTGAATGGTCTAGTGGTTTTCCCCACTTTTTTCAATTTCAGTCTGAATTTGGCAATAAGGAGTTCATGATCTGAGCCACAGTCAGCTCCTGGTCTTGTTTTTGCTGGCTGTATATAGCTTCTCCGTCTTTGGCTGCAGAGAATATAATCAGTCTGATTTTGGTGTTGACCATTTGGTGATGTCCATGTGTAGAGTCTTGTCTTGTGTTGTTGTAAGAGGGTGTTTGCTATGACCAGTTGGTCCTCTTGGCAAAACTATTAGCCTTTGCCCTGCTTCATTCCGTACTCTAAGGCCAAATTTGCCTGTTATTCCAGGTGTTTCTTGACTTCCTACTTTGCGTTCCAGTCCCCTATAATGAAAAAGACATCTTTTGGGGTATTTGTTCTAGAAGGTCTTGTGGGTCTTCATAAAACTGTTCAACTTCAGCCTCTTCACTGTTACTGGTTGGGGCATAGACTTGGATTACTGTGATACTGAATGATTTGCCTTGGAAATGAACAGAGATCATTCAGTCGTTTTTGAGACTGCATCCAAGTACTGCATTTTGGACTCTTTTGTTGACTATGATGGCTACTCCATTTCTTCTAAGGGATTCCTGCCCACAATAGTAGATATAATGGTCATCTGAGTTAAATTCACCCATTCCAGTCCTTCTTAGTTCGCTGATTCTTAGAATGTTGATGTTCACTCCTGCCATCTCCTGTTTGACCACTTTCAATTTGCCTTGATTCATGGACCTAACATTCCAGGCTCCTATGCAATATTGCTCTTTATAGAATCAGACCTTGCTTCTATCATCAGTCCCGTCCACAACTGGGTGTATTTTTTACTTTGGCTGCGTCCTTCATTCTTTCTGGAGTTATTTCTCCACTGATCACCAGTAGTATATTAGGCACCTACTGACCTGGGGAGTTCATCTTTTAGTGTCCTATCTTTTTGCCTTTTCATGCTGTTCACTTCAGTATTCTTGCCCTGAGAGGCAGGTAAAGTCCTGTTCAAATTGCCAACATTCGCTGGATCATAGAGAAAGCAAGGGAATTTCAGTAAAACATCTACCTCTGTTTCATCGACTACAACAAAGCCTTTGACTGTATGGAACATAATAAACTGTGGAAAGCTCTTAAAAAATGGGAATACCAAACCATCTTACCTGTCTCCTGAGAAACCTGTATGTGGGTCAAGAGGCAACAGTTAGAACCCTGATGGAACGACTGGTTAGTTCAGGATTGAGAAAGGAGTACAACAGGGCTGTCTGCTGTTTCCCTGTTTATTTAACCTATATGCTGAGCACCATGTCATGAGAAATGCTGGGCTGGATGAGTTACAAGCTGGAATCAAGATAGGCGGGAGAAACATCAACAACCTCAGATACGTGGGTGATACCACTGTAATGGCAGAAAGCAAAGAGGAACTAAAGAGCCTCTTGATGAGGGTGAAGGAGGAGAGTGAAAGAGCCAGCTTAAAACTAAATACTAAAAAAACTAAAATGATGACATCCTGCCCTATCACTTCATGGCAAATAGAAGGGGAAAAGGTGGAAGCTGTGACAGATTTCCTCTTCTGGGGCTCTAAAATCACTGCAGATGGTGACTTCAGCCATGAAATCAGAAGACGATTGCTTCTCGGCACTAAAGCTATGACAAACCTAGACAGTGTGCTGAAAAGCAGAGACATTACTTTGCTGACAAAGGTCCATATAGTCAAAGCTATGGTCTTCCTAGTGGTCAGTTACGGTTGTGAGAGCTGGACCATAAAGAAGGCAGAGTGCTAAAGAACTGATGCCTTCAAACTATGGAGCGCCTGAAAGTCCTCCTGAAAGACTCCTGAAAGTCCCTTGAACAGCAAGGAGATCAAACCAATCAATCATAAGGGAAATCAACCCTGAATACTCATTGAAGAATGATGCTGAGGCTGAAGCTCCAGTATTTTGGTCACCTGATGCGAACAGTCGACTCACGGGAAAAGTCCCGGTTGCTGGGAAAGATTGAAGGCAGAAGGAGAGGAGGGCATCAGAGGATGAGATGGCTGGATGGCATCACCGATGCAATGGACATGAACTTCGGCAAACTTTGGGAGATGGTGAAGGACAGGGAGGTCTGGCGTGCGGAGGGTCACAAAGAGCTGGACACGACTGGGCAACTGAACAACAGCAACGAAGTCCTGTTCACAAAGCCGCCCAGCAGGAGGATCTTTGCTCAGCAGGTTATTTTCATCTTCTTTCTTCACTGTAACACCTCCAACATACAGACAAGGCTACGTGCAGTCATGAATGTTTACATTATCTGCACACTCAAAGGTCACATGAGCCATTGATGTACTGAGGATGTTGCCTTACAGCCTGGTCTGGGTGTGATCCCAGCATCTTCTCAGGACCTCAGCATTGGTCCGCTGCACAGGCCCTTTCAGAACACCCGTTAATCTTGTGCCTATGTGGAGCCAGCTAGATACCCTCAGGCTCATACTAGTTACTACTCTCCACAGAGTCATGCAAATTAACATGAGGAGGGGGCCTAAGACTGAGGCTGCCTGGAAGACTGCCTCTTAGTTCTGGTAGAGGGACCCTCTTCTGCACTTGAAGAAATGCCCACTGTGTTCTAGGCTCAAGTCACCTTTGAGGTTGTGGTAGGGTCAGTTCTCAGCAATCGCTGACTCTGTTATCTCATCTACTGGTCCAGGGGTCTTGCTGACCAAGGCACATCTTTCTAAACCTACTGGGAATGCATCTTAATTTTTCTCCTTGAACCAAACACATCATCTCTACTCCAGTTGAATCTATTTCTCTTTGAACCATTGGGGTATTACATTGTTTCTTTTTGAGTCAGGGACCATTCCTCTGTTCTCAAGCCATAGCCCAGAGTCAAATGATGAAGTAAAACTGAGTTCATCCGAGACCACAGGCACTAGGATCTTTGGTGCATGTCATTGGCACTGGATTTGAAGGGAAATCACCTTTTTTTTTCCTTCGGTTGCGACACATGTCATGTGGGAGCTCGTTCCCTGACCAGGGTTGAACCTGAATACCCTGCATTGGAAGCTCAGACTCTTAACCACTGGACCTCCAGGGAAATACCTCTTCTTCCCAGGCAAGAAGCTGGAAAATTTTCATGAAATCTAATCTTGGCCCTTCTTTGTCATCTTTTAATGCTACTCTTTCTGAAGATGATGGACCATCATGCTTGTTGCTTTTCATTTTAGAAGTTTTTAAGAAGCTTTTTAAAATTCAGCTCCTCCCAGAAAGTTATTTTTGTCTTTTTATTTTCCTACATCTCCTGTGTTTTTCATTAATGAAGCAAAGGGAAGGGGCGTGGGTCTCTCCCCAGTGGAACTATCTGAGTTGTGAGACTGTTTATTGCAAAGGGCTTCCTTAATCATTTGAATGATAAAGGCCATCAGGAAGCTGATCTTAGTGAGAAATAATATCAAAATGAGTTCAGCACATTCACCGGGAGGAGGTCCTGACTACGCCCAAGACAGAAAAGCTGGGAGGTGCTTGAAACTTCGGGGCGTCTCCTATTGATTGTTTCAAGAGAAGATACACATCTGGATTTGATGTGAAGCATCTCAATTTTCAAATGATGACACTATTTTATTTTATTTTTTATGGCCACGATGCACAGCTTGCAGGCTTTTGATTCCCCAAGCAGAGATTGAATCTGACTCCAGCGGTGAAAGCATGAAGTCCTATCCACTGGACACCAGGGAATTCCTGAAATGATGTCACTTTAAAACATTATGAAAGGGACTTGCCTGGTGGTCCAGTTGTTAAGAATCTACCTGCCAATGCAGGGGACATGGGTTTGATCCCTGGTCCAGAAAGATCCCACATGCAGCAGAGCAACTAAGCCTGTGCATCACAACTACAGAGCCCATGACCTAGAGCCCATGCTCTGCAACAAGAAAAGCCACCGCAGTGAAAGTCCACACACCACAACGAAGATCCAGCACAGCTAAAAATAAATAAGTTAATAAAAATTTAAAATGCTCCATGATGGGCAGCACATCTTCAGACCTGTTCATGAACTTTGTGTAAGTGGCCCTCTTCCACTGTCTGCTGAAGGTGCTTTTAACTTTATGTGTTTATTTTTTTCTCTCCAGACCTCAAAATTCAGCCTAAACCTCACATCCAGACAGATTCCTGTCGAGTCTGCCCACTGTGACACCCCACTCATCTCACCAAGTCAGGGAAGCCTCTCCCCAGCTCCTTCCTCACACCTGGATCCCGCTCCCTTCCTGTGTGCACTTCTTCGGACCTCCAGCAGGTCCTCCTCTTCTTTCTGTCCTTCCGAACCTCCTCCACTCTTCAAGGGCCAGACCAGTTCCAACATCATCTTCTGAGAAACCCTCTTCAACTGGATTTTGAATTCATTTTGCTCTGATTCTGTGCGTGAGGTGGTTTGATGGAAAATATACCAACCTCAGAGTCCTTAGCTTCATTCATATTTTACTTGAGGCTCTCCTCAAGTAACAGAAACCCACCTCTTAATGCATAAAGAAAAGAAATTAGCTCACATGATAAGAAAATCCAAGGGGATGGAAAATCCAAGGGGACGTCTCACATCAGGCACAGCTGAATCTTTGTTGTTGTTGTTCAACTGCTCAGTCTTGTCCGACTCTTTGTGACCCCACGGACTGCAGCACGCCAGGCTTTCCTGTCCTTCACTCTCTCCTGGAGTTTGCTCAAACTCATGTCCATTGAGTCGGTGATGCCATCCAGCCATCTCATCCTCTGTCGTCCCCTTCTCCTCCTGCCCTCAATCTTTCCCAGCATCAGGGTCTTTTCCATGAGTCAGCTCTTCGCATCAGATGGCGAGAGTATTGGAGCTTCAGCCTCAGCATCAGTCCTTCCAGTGAATATTCAGGGTGATTTCCTTTAGGATTGATTGCCTTTGGACTTTGTGTAGGTTTTGTTCACTTCCATTGGGGTGACAAGACGGCCTGCAGCAACTCCAGGCTTTCACCCTCTCAGTAGTGCAATCTTTTCACCATAAGTACTTCTCTTTTCCAGTGGTTCCAACAAAAATGTCAGCATATATTTCATTGGCCCAGCTTGAGTCATGTATCCTTCTCTGAACCAATCAATCACTGTGACAAATGAAATTGAACACACTGATTATCCTAGCCTGGGTCACATACAACCCCTGGAACTTCAGATGAGCTGAGGGCCGTCTGAGTTATCTGGTCTAAACATGTGGCCACAACTACTGAAGTCCACGTGTCCTATAGCCTGTTCTCTAGGGCATATGCTCAGCATGCTCAGTCACCCAGTTGTGTCTGCCTCTTTGTGACCCCACCAGGCTCCTCTGTCCATGGGATTTCCCAGGCAAGAGTATTGGGTCACCATTTCCTCCTCCAGGGGATCTTTCCGACCCAGGGATCGAATGCCAGTCTCCTGCGTTGCAGGCAGATTCTTTACTGTCTAAGCTACCAGAGAAGCCCTGGCTAAAATCTTACACGTCTACTACACTTGGATCTCCAACAAAATTAGAAAATTTAGAATTTGTAAACCAAGATTCTTAACCAGTTTTATCCCTAAGTAGATAGTAATTCATTTCTTAATTGAAATAAATAAATACGTAAATGTTTTTGTTTTCATTCACTGGATTATGTGCTGAGTTGTGTCCATCTATGCTGAACAGGCAGAAAGGGACAGCTTCTGACAAGCCTGGCAGTGAAGCGGGACTCTCAAGAATTACACAGGTAATTAAGAATAATTATGAGAAATGACCTTGAAGGAAAAATATTAGAACTTTGAGAGTGTAAAACCGAGAAGTCTGATAGAGTTTAGGAGGTCAGAGATGGCTTTCTTCCTTTTTTTTCCTTACTGTAATTTCTGTGACTTTCTTTTTTAAATTTTATTGGCTTATAGTTGATTTACAATATTGTGTTAGTTTCAGGTGTACAACAAAGTGATTCAGTTATACGTACACACATATTCATTCTTCTTCAGATTCTTTTTTCATATAGGTTATCATAGAATATTGAGTAGAGTTCCCCATGCAGTAGTGTGTATATGTTCATCCCAAGCTCCTGATTTATCCTCCCAACCCCACACATTTCTCCTTTGGTAACCATAAGTTTGTTTTTGATATCTGTAAGTCTGTTTCTGTTTTATAAATAAATTGTTTTGTATCATTTTTAAAAATTAGATCCCACATATGATAGGTATCAAATGATACTTGTTTTTCTCTGTCTGACTCGCTTCCCTTAGTATGATCATCTCTAGCTCCATTCATCTTGCTGCAAAGGGCATCATTTCATTCTTCTTTATGGCTGAGTAATATCAATAACCTCAGATATGCAGATGACACCACCCTCACGGCAGAAAGTGAAGAGGAACTAAAAAGCCTCTTGATGAAAGTGAAAGAGGAGAGTGAAAAAGTTGGCTTAAAGCTCAACATTCAGAAAACGAAGATCATGGTGTCTGGTCCCACCACTTCATGGGAAATAGATGGGGAAACAGTAGAAAGTGTCAGACTTTATTTTTTGGGACTCCAAAATCCCTGCAGATGGTGATTGCAGCCATGAAATTAAAAGACATTTACTCCTTGGAAGGAAAGTTATGACCAACCTAGATAGCATATTGAAAAGCAGAGACATTACTTTGCCAACAAAGGTTCGTCTAGTCAAGGCTATGGTTTTTCCAGTGGTCATGTATGGATGTGAGAGTTGGACTATGAAGAAAGCTGAGCACTGAAGAATTGATGCTTTTGAACTGTGGTGTTGGAGAATACTCTTGAGAGTCCTTTGGACTGCAAGGAGATCCAATCAGTCCATTCTGAAGTAGATCAGTCCTGGATGTTCATTGGAAGGACTGATGCTGAAGCTGAAACTCCAATACTTTGGCCACCTCATGCGAAGAGTTGACTCATTGGAAAAGACCTTGGTGCTGGGAGGGATTGGGGGCAGGAGGAGAAGGGGCCGACAGAGGATGAGATGGCTGGATGGCATCACTGACTCCATGGACATGAGTTTGAGTGGACTCCGTGAGTTGGTGATGGACAGGGAGGCCTGGCGTGCTGTGATTCATGGAGTCGCAAGGAGTCAGACATGACTGAGCAACTGAATTGAACTGAACTGAATATTCCATTGTATGCATGTACTACATCTTCTTTATCCATTCCTCTGTTGATGCACATTTAGGTTGCTTCCATATCTTGGCTGTAAATAGCTCTGCAGTGAATAATGGGGTGCATGTATCTTTTCAAATTATGGTTTTCTCCAGGTATATGCCCAGGAGTGGGTCATATGGTAGTTCTATCTTTAGTTTTTTAAGGAACTTTCATACTGTTCTCCATAATGATTATACCAGTTAACATTCCCACCAACCATGTAGGAGAGGTCCCTTTCAGAGATGGCTTTCTTGAAGAGGGGACATCAAACTGAGACCTGAACAATAAGTTGGTGTCACCCAAGGAAAGAGTACATGGGTTGGGGGACGGGTATTGTTTCCAAATGCTCATTAAACCCAGAGTGGATATTGACATGTCAAGCATGGGTGAAATTTCTCTAAAGACTTCTTTAAAAAAAAAAAATTATTTATTTTGGGTGCACTGGGTCTCCGTTGCTGCTCATGGGCTTTCTCTAGTTGCGGTGAGTGGAGTCTGCTCTTCGTTTCAGAACATGGGCTTCTCATTGCGGTGGCTTCGCTTGCTGCAGAGCACAGGCTCTAGGGTGCTCAGGCTTCAGTAGTTGTGCTGCACCAGCTTAGTTGCTCCAAGGCGTGTGGAATCTTCCTGGACCAGGGATCAAACCCATATCCCCTGCATTGGCAGGCAGATTCTTATCCACTTTCCCATCAGAGAAGTCTAAGACTTCTTAATGAAAAAGATTTATTTGACTTTCCTAAGGATGATTATCACCTAAAAAACTGATTGTCAACTTGGCTAATGCCCAGTCAAGACCCTGAGAACTTTGGGTCTATATTATTATGTTGGTATTTTTGCTGTTGTTGAACCATCCATGGAGCCTCTTGCCCAAGGCCCACAAGCCCAAGTTAATGAGTTGATTAGCTGTGCTTAGGGATGGCATTTGGCCCCAAGAATGAAGTTTCCCTCTAGAAAGCTCACTGGTCCCCATAACATTAAAGCTTTCAGCCTTAGTCTTGAAATTCTTGTGATCCAATGATTCCAACTTAAAGTTTTCAGGGTCAGAATTGATCTCCCAAATATTAATTACACTGAAAGCATTGAATGTCTTCTGAGCTAAATAAAACTTCCACTTGACAACATTTCCAATCCTCTTCTGACCCAGACAACTTAATTCAAATCTTACCTGTGAGCAAAAGGGTTTTCATTAGTGACAGGTTATTTTTAAGGTGCAATATTCATAGTCCTCTGTTAGCTGAGTCTCACTGGAGTGGGAGCTTGCCCTGTGGTCCGAGTTGCTACATCTTTGGTGCTAAAAATATTGCCACAATAGATTGGATGGTAATGGGGTGGGCTCAGAGTGTGATGTGCATTTCAGGGTCAAATTCTTCTCTCTTTACTAAGATAAACACTCTGTTAGTTGTTTATAGAATTTGCCCTCTTAGTACTGACAGCTTCTCACATCTTTGATGTATAACATCCATTTTATTTTTGTTGCATTTTCTCTATCTACGATTATGATTGCCTGCACTGATTGTCCTTGGAAACCCATGAGTGTGCACTTGAAGAAAATGAACAAGAGAAACAGCCAGTCACTTTATAGCAGGGTCCTTGCAATCTAATCCCTTCCTGGTTTGAAAGGAAGTTCAGGATCCATAGCTCACCTCAAAGCCTCTCTCTGCTGGAAGGGAATGTTAGAAGGATGCTGAATGGAGCGGGGGTGGGTTTCCTTTCCTCTCTGGTCCAGGAAATCCACTGTTAATACCTGTCCATCTGAAAGACTGACTTAGTGCTAATGGTAAAAAAAAAAAAAAAATTGTGAATTCCTTCTCTGCCAGAGGTCACCTCTGCTGGGAGATACAGGACATCAGTGAGCCTTGGGCAGCTGTGAGGTGAAAGGTGACCTTTGGACTCTGGGCTGTTCTCTGATTCAGTCCAGAATATCAGATGTCTGCCTGGGGCTGGCTCCCTTTCCTCCCTGGCTTTGGTGTCGGGGGATGGGAAGAAAGTAACCATCGCTTCTGATCTGCAGAATTAAAGCCAGTCGGAACAGGCACCAGCCATCATTGCATTGTGTGGGCTGAGGGGCACCGGGCACCTTTGGTCTGTGTGGTAATTGGGTGTGCAAGTTACTCAGTCACCCTGCACCTGTGAGAGAGCCTTAGCCCAAGGCTGAGCTTAGCAATGAGCCTCAGGGGCATGCGGTAATTATTTATTTTGCTTAATAACACAGACAACGCTCTGGCGTAATTACAGTGGTTTTACTGGGAAAAAGAAGGGTGGTGTTTCTCCATGTCACCATGTCTCATTAATGAGACGTTGCTCACTTTTATTGGCAAGACTCGGCCATACCCTTTGGTTTGAAATGATTTTCTAATGTGCCCGTGTCATTTATGAAAGAGTAACATTTTCAAACTATGTTTTGGACATGAAATCATTGTATTTTGGACACCTGAATGTTATCTCTTCCTGGGTTTCAAGACTTGACTGTGTAAAAGCAGATCATCTTTGTTGTTCTTGTTCAGTTGCTAATTTGTGTTCAACTCTTTGTGACCTCATCGACTGCAGCGTGCCCGGCTTCCCTGTCCTTCACCAACTCCTGGAGCTTGCTCAGACTCATGTGCATTGAGTCAGTGATGCCAGCCAGCCATCTCATCCTCTGTTGTCCCCTTCTCCTCCTGCCTTTAGTCTTTGCCAGCATCAGGGTCTTTTCCAATGAATTGGCTCTTTCCATCAGGTGGCCAAAGTATTGGAGCCTCAAGCATCTGTCCTTCCAATGAATAATCAGGGTTGAATTCTTTTAGGATTGACTGGGTTTATCTTCTTGCTGTCCAAGGGACTCTCAAGAGTCTTCTCCAACACCACAGTTCGAAGGCATCAGTTCTTTGGGGCTCAGCCTTTTTTATTATCCAACTCTCACATCCATACATGACTACTGGAAAATCTATAGCTTCGACTATAATACAAACCTTTGTTGGCAAAGTAATGTCTCTGCTTTATAATATGCTATCTAGGTTTGTCATTGCTTTTCTTCCAAGGAGCAAGCATCTTTTAATTTCATGGCTGCAGTCACTGTCCACAGTGATTTTGGAGCCCAAGAAAATAAAATCTGTCACTGTTTCCATTGTTTCCCCATCTATTTGCCATGAAATAATGGGACTGGATGCCATGATCTTTGTTTTTTTTTTAATGTTGAGTTTTAAGCCAGCTTTTTCACTCTCACTTTCATCAAGAGGCTCTTTAGTTCTTCACTTTCTGCTATAAGGTTGGTGTCACCTGCATATCTGAGGTTATTGGTATTTCTCCCGACAATCTTGATTCCAGCTTGTGCTTCATCTAGCCCAGCATTTCACATGATGTACTCTACATATAAGTTAAATAAACAGGGTGATGATATACAGCCTTGACATACTCCTTTCCCAATTTTGAACCAGTCCATTGTTCCATGTCATCTCTACCATCTTTGTATGTCTCCATGTCATCAGGATGATTTAATCCCAGCATTAAGTGTCATGTGGATGGACCCAGAGTCTGTCATACAGAGTGAAGTAAGTCAGAAAGAGAAAAACAAACATCGTATGTTAATGCACATATGTGGAATCTAGAAAAATGATACTGATGAGCCTATTTCCAGGGCAGGAATAGTGATGCAGATGTGGAGAAGAGACATGTGGACACAGAAGGGGAGAGAACGGGTGGGGCAAATTGTGAGAGGAGCAATGCGTGTGTTACCACGTGTAAAGCAGAGAGCAGTGGGAAGCTGCTGTATAGCCTGGTGAGCTCAGCTCAGTGCTCTGATGACCTAGATGAGTGGCTGGGGGTGAGGCTCAGAAGGGAGAGGATATATTTATGGGTATGGCTGATTGTTCACATTGTTGTACAGCAGAAAGTAACACAACATTGTAAAGCAATTATACTCCAATCCCAAGTGTCAGGGCTGTTTCCAGGAGTCGTAAAGATTGACCCACTGACAATCAAGGGTCCTGGATCGGAGTCTCAGCTCTGGAACTGGGTCATTGGGTGAAAGTGAAAAAGTGAAAGTGTTAGTCACTCAGTCGTGTCCGACACTTTGTGACCCCATGGACTGTAGCCCTCCAGGCTCCTCTGTCCATGGGATTCTCCAGGCAAGAATACCACAGTGGGTTGCCATTCCCTTTTCCAAGGGATCTCCCCAACCCAAGGTCACACTTTTCAATTCTATGAAGGCTGAGAGAGGTGAAAGTTGCAGAGGAAGAGTTTAAAGTTGGCAGAGGATGGTTCAGGAGGTGTAAGGGGAGAGGCCATGTCTCCATAATAAAGTGCAAAAGGAAGCTACAAGTGCTGATCAGAAACTGCTGATGTAGCCAGAAGATCTAGCTAAGATAACCCATGAAAGTGGCTACGCTAGACAACAGATATTCATTGTAGATGAAGGAAACTTCTTTTGGAAGAGGATGCAATCTAAAACGTTCATAGCTAGAGAAGTCAATGCCTGGCTTCAAAGCTTCAGAGGACAGGCTGACACGTTAGGGGCTAATGCAGCTGGTGACCTGAAGTTAAGCTGGTGCTCATTTCCCATTCCAAAAATCCTAGGGCCCGTGAGAATTATGCCCAATCTACACTCCCTCTGGTCTACAAATGGAACAACAAAGCAGCACGACTGCCTACAACATGGTTTACTGAGCATTTTTATTAGTTTGCAAAGATATTTATTTACTTGCTTATTTGGCTGTGCCAGGTCTTAGTAACAGCCTGTGGGATCTTTTAGCTGTGGCATGCAGGATCTAGTTCCATAACCAGGGATTAAAACCTGCACACCCCGTATTGGGAGCATGGAGTCTTAGCCACTGGACCACCAGGGAAGTCCCATTACTGAACATTTTAAACTCACCGTTGAGAACAACTGCTCAGAAAAAGATTTCTTTCAAAATATTACTTCTCAGTGACAATGCACCTGATCACCCAAGAGCTCTGATGGAGATATACAACGAGATCAGTGTGTTTTCATGCCTGCTAATGCAGCATCCTTCTGCAGCCCACGGATGAAGGAGTAATTGCAACTTTCAAGTCTTATTCACTAAGAAATACACTAAGTCTATTGCTGCCATAGAGAGACTCTGATGGA
This sequence comes from Bos mutus, assembly GCF_027580195.1. NCBI lineage: Eukaryota > Metazoa > Chordata > Mammalia > Artiodactyla > Bovidae > Bos > Bos mutus. Next base: position 22,165,274 of record NC_091633.1, read on the forward strand.
TCTGGGCAAAGTGAATTGAAAACCTTCTGGAAAGGATTCACCACTCTAGATGCCAGTAAAAACATTTGTGATTCATGGGAAGAGGTGAAAATATCGACATAAACGGGAGCTTGGAAGAATGTGATTCCAACCTTCCTGAATGACTGAGGGGTTCGAGACTTCAGCGAAGGAAGCAACTGCAGATGTGATGGAAACGGCAAGAACGCTAGAAGTAGACATGGAGCCTGAAGAGGTGTATGAATTGCTGGAATCTCTTGATAAAACTTTAACAGATGAGGACTTGGTTTATTATGGATGAGTGAAGAAGTGGTATCTTTTTTCTTTCTTCTTTTTTTTTGAGAAATGATGGAATCAGTGACAATTCCATTTAAAAAATTTGTGGTTGTGTTGCATGGCATGTGGGATCTTAGTTCCTCTAACAGGGATTGAACTTGTACCCCCTGCACAAGTATTGTATTGGTAATACAAAGTATTAAACACTGGACCACCAGGGAGGTCCTGAAGAAGTGGTTTCTTGAGATGGAATCTACTCCTGGTGACGGTGCTGTGAAGACTGTCGAAATGACAACGAGGGACTTAGAATACTGCATAAACTTAGTGGATAATGTAGCGGCAGGATTTGGAAGGATTGACTCCAGTTCTGAAAGAAGTGCTGCTGTGGGTAAAGCGCTATCAAATAGCACTACGTGCAACAGCACCATTTGTGAAGAGGTGATCAGTGGGCAAACTTTGCTGCTGTTTTATTTTAAGAAATTGCCACAGCCACCCCTGACTTCCAGCAACCACCATCCTGATGGGTCAGCAGCCAGAAACACTGAGGCAAGACCCCCTACCAGCGAAAAGATTTTGACTCACTGAGGCTCAGGTGATGGTTAACATTTTTTAGCAATAAAATGTTTTTACATTAAGGTATGTATATTTTTTAAGTTATAATGCTACTGCACACTGAATAGATTATTGTATAGTGTAAGCATAACTTTTATTGTTTTAAAAAATATTTATTTGCAGTGGGGGCTTGCAGGGTCTTTATTTCTGGCCTGTGGGATCTAATTCCTTGACAAGGGTCAGCCTGGACCCCCTGCATTCGAAACATGGAGTCTTGGGCACTGGACCACCCGGGAAGTCCCATAAACATAACTTTTAGATGCACTGGGAAACCAGTGAATTCACGTGACTCCATTTATTGTGGTCTGGAACAAAACACACAGTGTCTCTGAGGCATGCCTGTCCTGGCCTCTTGACATGAATGTGGCAAAGAAACACAAAAATCCTTCTGCAGAAACCTCTTTTAGATTCACGTTCTCCCCTGCTCTCCCAATGATCAGAAATTGCCTGAAAAATAATTTGCAATTTAAGATTGTAATTCATCTATTATTTCCAGCAAGGTCCAATGATGAAAAGTGCTGGCACTTCTAACTAATGTTGATATTATCCTAACTGATGAAGTCGATTAAGAGAACAAGGCAGCGACTAAATAATTAATGTCTTCAGCCAGCAAGGCACTGATTCTTCCTATGAGTACATTATGCCTTTGTGTGTCTTTACCTGGTATCTAGAAATGAACTACTCACGGACAATGTCGTATGCCTCTCAATACACTGATAAAGAGTTAGTAGTCTTAGAGTCTGGTTCATAGCCTTTCAGGAAGGCCTGGACCTGGCTTCCAGCCACCTTAGGACCTGCTGACCCAGGGAGTCCCACCTGGATGGATAGACTCTGTCTCCTAACCCCATTTCCAGTGAATACTACCCTTCATATATTACCGTCAGTTTGTCAGGTCAACTGCTCAGTGGTCCGTTGGTTCATCTAACTTGAAGGGGCATCTGGTCAACCGGCTACTCCCACTGTTTGTCAAGGTGAGGTTAGGTTCCACCTCGGTCGGTAGACATACCCACTGCAGCCAGGGTGAAGCTGAGTGCCCAGCTCAGCACTTAATGAACAGAGTGCCCAATGGTGTATTTTGTGAAAATCTGTGTGGTGAGAGAGCAGCCCGCAGTATGAGGAAAGTCACTCTGTTCATCATTAGTGGGGAAGGGATAACAGAATACAGTCTTTTATGAGTAGATCTCACCAGGGTAACTGGAGCCCCCTCTGTGGGGCTTCCCTTCCTGTTTTGAGCATCACTGCTGTGCTCTCCAGAGCAACTTACATGATTTACACAATACAGCCTCCTCTGTGCCCAGACTAGGGGAGTTCTGAGAATCTCAGAGGCTAGTAGGCAGAAGTAGAAAAAGAGGTTCTTTGTCACTGAGGAGAAAGGAAGAATGTGCTGGACTATGAAATTCTGAGAACAGAGGCTATACTACCTGGAGCTGCAAACTGTCTCCATCCTGGCTCTGTGCAGGGGCTGAACCTTCCACAGGAATCTCTGACAGCTTTCCACGAAACACCAACTTGTTTGTGTATTTCTGTGACAATGAGTCATCAGTCTGGACCTGGCATAGGAAAGTGATGGGTGGGGGACATGTCCCTGCCTTTTAGGTTCTGATGAAGGACACACACGTAAACAAACGAAGATGCTGTGCTAAAACAGAGGTACAGGGATCGTCTAAGCAGCTACTAACAAACTTTCCCGGTGGGTCAAAGAAAACATCTCAGAGGCTGCTCCTGTGTCTGCCCACAGTGAGGATGCAGGGCTGGGCTTAGGATTGAGCTCTGCCCAACACCAGGACCAAGACTTTTTAGAATCATATTACTGACTTATTTAAATGCACCAGGTCTTAGTTGCAGCACACAGGATCTTCACAGTGGCATGCGGGATCTTTAGCTGTGGCATGTGAACTCTTAGTTGTATCGTGTGGGATCTAGTTCCCTGACCAGGGATTGAACCTGGGCCCCCTGCATTGGGAGCATGGAGTCTTAGCCACTGAACCACCAGGGAAGTCCCAGAACCAAGGCTTTTATTTTACTGTGAGGAAAGCAAACATCTCTCTTTCTCTATTAGAATCCTGCTGTGTCGATATATCTTTTCATTTCTCTCAGTGTCTGTCTAGGGGTGGGATGACTGGGTCTTATGGTAATTCTATGGTACCTTTTGGAGAAACTACCAAATTGTGTTCCTGTGCAGCTGTACCATTTCACGTTTCCCAGCAGCCATGTGTGAGGGTTGCAATTTCTTCCCTTTCTCCCCAGCACATGTTATTTTCTTTTTTTGAATGAAAGCCATCCTAGTGGGTATGAATGTCTATTTGTTTTGTGTTAGACTATTTTAACTTTGTTATCTGTGTCTTGCCCAGAAGAGTTTTACTTGATGCATTTTGGAAGGATGACTTTGACTTGCGGTGATGGTAGGAAAAATAAGTTCTGATCAAAGGAACTGCATGGGATGAAGCATGGAGGTGGAAAAGCCCAAAGGATGTTCCAGGAGTTGTTTGTTGGGAATATGGTGCATGAAAGGCCAAAAGGCCATGGTGAAGGCTTATGTTTCAGGGAATTTTGTCTGTCAGACTGAAGAGCTTCTGGGATTTTCATGAGCAGATGGATTTGGTTCATTAAGCAGTTAGTTTCTAACACCTTTTCTAAGTGAATTTTTTTTTGTAGTTATTGTATATGTATCAAGAAAGCTAACACCTTAGGGTTTTGTTGTGTTTTCTTTTTGGGGGGGAGTTTTGTATTTTTTGGAATGATTTTTTAATTTTATCAAAGTTTGCAGCTTATACTTCAACACAGTAAGGGTATAACTGCAGACAAGCTGGAGAAATATTGTTTTAAAACTTTTTTTGTTGGCTAGCTAATGAAATGAACAAAGAAACACAAACTAAGAACTATGATAAGCAGCATGGGAAGATTTACTTCTCTCTTAGGGTTTAAGTTCTCCCACATTTGCTGGAGAGCAGTGTGCATCCTGGATATTGTTTCGTTCTTTTTTTTATGATTAAGTGATTTCTCTTTTGTTATATAACAGTACAATGAAGCTAAACAAATGAATAACACAGAAGAAATAGACCTATACTCCAGTCTTTCTAAACAGTACAATCAGTGTCTTACTCTCTCATGTTCTTAAAATGAGTGAGTGTACAGAACACAGCTTGCATAATACCTGGTGCACAGTAGGTAGGCTGGAGACATAATTGGACCATCTCTACCAGTTCACACCTGTGCACACAAGCATTTTCACCTAAAGTGGTGCACTTTTTTAGGAGTTTGGGATTAACATATACACACTCCTGTATATAAAGTAGATAACCACCAAGGACCTACTGGGTAGCACAGGAAGCTCTACTCAATTTTCTGTAATAACCTAAATGGGAAAAGAATTTGAAAAAGAATAGGTACATATTTAATGGAAACTAACACAACATTGTAAATCAACTATACTCCAATATAAAATAAAAATTAAAACAATAAAATGATGCACTTTAAAAATTTTACTTATTTAATTGATTGATTGATTTTTAATTGGAGGATAATTGCTTTACAATTTTGTGTTAGTTTCTGCTATAAATATTCATGTATCCCCTCCCTTTTGACCCTCCCTTCCACCCACCTAGGTTATCACAGAGCGCTGAGCCGAGCTCCACTTGCTATATAACAGCTTCCTACTAGCTATATGTTTTACACGTGGTAGTGTATATATGCCAATCCCAGTCTCCCGTTTCATCCCAGCCTCCCTCCTCTCTCCTTCCTTCTGTGTCCACATGTCTCTTCTCGATGTCTGTGCAGGAATAGAATCACTTACCATTCATTCTGTCAGAAGAACTTTTGGTGTTATACTGTTCATAAATACCTCTGCAGTGTTGCAGATATCTGTCCAAGGAGTACCATAATTTTACTGCTTTTCCTCTGTTGGATGTTCATAGTTGAGGGGAACCATGACAGCTTTCGTCTTGTCCAGCATCTCTTCTTCATTTTTCTGGCAAGTGCACCCCTACTGGGTCATGGGAGCCACCCTTCCCACTCAGTCTGGGTTGTTCAGGGTGGGGCTCATGCCTTTCCCTGTTCCCAGTGTGGCCACATATCCTGGGCTTGGCCCCTCCAGTGATTTCAGCCCTCGAGACATGTGATCAAGGCTTGGGTATGTCACCCAAGTCTCGCCAATGAGACTTCATTCATGGACTTTTGTGTGAAGAGTTTGGAAAAAGAGGTTCTCTTCCCATTGAGCTTGTCAGAGAAGGATGATGGAATCCGGACTCCTAAACACCCACTCCTGAACCTGGGGTCAACATGAAGCAGTAGAGAGCGACTGTCCTGATGATGTTATTTGAGCGCAACACCCAGTCTGCTCACTGTGGAATATTCTGTCATAGGAGCCGATGCATTTTCTTTAGTTCTTGTTTTTTATCGTGGTAAAAAAAATTCATACCCTAAAATTGACCATCTTAGCCATTTAAAAATCTACAGCACAGTAGTGTTAACTGTATGTACTTTGTGTGACAGATTTCTAGAAGTTTTTCATCTTGCAAATCTAAAACTCGATATCCAGTGGACAGCAACTCCCTCTTTCCCCTCCCTCCAGACTCTGGCAACCACCATGCTATGTTAAGTTCCTGAGAGTTTGACTATTTAAATACCCATATAAGTAGAACCATGCAGTATTTGCCTTTTTATGTGACTGGCTTATTTCACTTAGTGTCATGCCCTAAAGCTTCATCCATGTTGTAGCATATGACAGGATTTCCTTCTTTTTAAAGGCTGAATTCCATTGTACATGTATACCATATTTTCTTTACCATCCATCCATCAGTGGTGGACATCTGGATTACTTCCATCTCTCGGCTGTTGTAAATAAGGCTGCAATGAACACAGGGATGCAGCTATCTGTTCAAGATTCTGTTTTCAGTTATTTTGGCAATATATCCAGAAGTGAGCTTGCTGGGTGATATTGTAATTCTATTTTTTAAGTACCAAGGATCTTTATTCTCTCTTTTTTTTTTTTTTAAAGTGAAGTCGCTCAGTTGTGTCCGACTCTTTGTGACCCCGTGGACTGTAGCTTGCCAGGCTCCTCTGTCCGTGGGATTCTCCAGGCAAGAGTACTGGAGTGGGTTGCCATTTCCTTCTCCAGGGGATCTTCCCAACCCAGGGATCGAACCCAGGTCTCCTGCATTGCAGATGCTTTATCCTCTGAGCCACCATTTCTTGAGGGTACTTTTTTTTTAAAGTACCTTTTAAAAAAATTTAGAAACCTCTGTACTCTTTTCCATAGGGACTTCACCATTTTATTTTATTTTTAAATTTTATTTTATTATTTAACTTTACAATATTGTATTGGTTTTGCCATATATCTACATGAATCCGCCACAGGTATACACATGTTCCCCATCCTGAACCCTCCTCCCTCCTCCCTCCTTCCTCCCCGTACCATCCCTCTGGGTCATCCCAGTGCACCAGTCCCAAGCATCCAGTATCGTGCATCGAAACTGGACTGGTGACTCGTTTCATATACAATATTATACATGTTTCAATGCCATTCTCCCAAATCATCCCACCCTCTCCCTCTCCCACAGAGTCCAAAAGACTGTTCTATACATCAGTGTCTCTTTTGCTGTCTCGTATACAGGGTTATTGTTACCATCTTTCTAAATTCCATATATATGCGTTAGTATACTGTATTGGTGTTTTTCTTTCTGGCTTACTTCACTCTGTACCATTTTACATCCAACCAACAGTTTAAATGGAGAGGGTTCCCATTTTCCCACATGCTTGCTATTGTTATTTCCTTTTTTTTTTTTTAATTCTAATACGAGTAAGGTGGTATCTCATTGTGGTTTTGATTTGCCTTTGCCTGATGATTATTGATGTTGAACATCTTTTCATATGCTTATTGGTCATTTGTGTACTTTCTTTGGAGAAATGTCTATTCAAGTCCTGCGCTCATTTAAAAAATCAAATTATTATCTTTTTCTCATTGTTGAATTATAGGAGTCTTTTATTTACTCTGGAAGCCGTTCATCGGATGTATGGTTTGCAAATATTTTCTGCTGTTCCGTAGGCTGCTTTTTCACTCTGTGGATTGTTTCATTGGCTGTGCAGAAGTTTTTCAGGATGCTAGACAGGTAGTTGCCACTCGGCCCCAGGTTTCCCATCACCCAGTGTAGAGTCTTTTTCTCCTGAAATGGTGAGCCGCTGAGTTTTATTTGTGGCGTTTCAGGAGAAATCCTTCAAAGGCAACTGGTTTTTGAAACGGCTGCCTGCTAGCTGGGGCGTGTGTTTAGCTATAAAAGAAAAGTAGTCTTTCTCATATCTGCATGAGGGAATTGTGTGCAGGATGCTGGAAGCAAGATGAAAACCTTGTTCCCCAGACCTTCGTGCATGAGCCTCCAAACCACATCCTTCAAGAGTTTCTCCTGTGTATTGTGAGAACACAGAAGAAAATATCCAAGAGCAGCCATATTCAAGGCAGGGAGGCTGTGTAAGTCCTCCACATTAAAATACCATTTATTTTGCTTTCCAGTGACCACTGTCGAAAGGCACGAGCAGGTTGAACATTGCGTTTGTTGGGGTCACCAGGGCAGAGCTAGACGCCCACGGTGTGGATTGTACACCTGGCTCTGTGACCGTGCAGTGGGCTGCTCCATCTCTCTTCAGGAAAGACTTGCTCTTTTTTATAAAAAATGGTTTTTTTTGTACTGTGGTAAAAGTCTCATAATATAAACACACTATTTTAATCACATTTAACCGTACAGTCCAGTGGCACTAACGACAGTCACACTGTTGCGCAAATCTCACCATCATCCATCTCCCAACTTTTTCACCTTCCTAAACTGAAACTCTGTCCCCATTAAACACGAAGTCCCCATTCCCCCTCCCCACCCCTCCCCCTGGCTCCTGGCCATCTACCAGTGTACTCTGCATCTAGTGAATTTGACCATTCTAGGTATCCTTGTATAAGTGGAATCTAACAGTGTTTAGGAAAGGCTTGCCCTTCGCTGCAAAGAACACAATGTGTGACAGCCCTCAGGATTCTTCTGGGCTGCAGAGCTGAGTTGAGGCTGCTCTCTCCCCAGGCAGCTCCCAGCCATCAGCTGTGAACCACAGGAATTCTGGGCTCTGGTCATCCTTGCCCAAGGCTGGACTTGCCTCCCAGGGGCCTTTGCTCCAGAGCTAAACATTTGGTTCACTTCAGTTCAGTCGCTTAGTTGTATCCTACTCTTTGCGACCCCGTGGACTACAGCATGCCAGGTTTCCTGGGGCTTGCTCAAACTCATGTCCATCAAATTGGTGATGCCATCCAACCATCGCATCCTCTGTCATCCCCTTCTCCTTCTGCATTCAATTTTCCCCAGCATCAGGGTCTTTTCTAAACATTGGGTTAGATGAGCCTTTTTCAGATCTGCTCTGCAGTCTGGAGCCTCTCCCTGCTCCATCCTGTTCCCTCCTCCTTCTCTCTCTCCCAGATTATTGTGGTGGGCTATAACAAGAAAAAGAATTAACTCAAGGGTCCAAGATTACAAACATTAAAGCTACTACTTATACCAATTATATTAATCAATACACTGCCAGGGACACAGCAGGTAAGGGATATGGAAACTTAGCAGCAAACATTGGCCCAACAAGTGAAAAACCCTTCACCAATACAATTTCTAATCAATCTTTTAACTGCTCAAAGGAATCTGTATTCAGACAATTTAGAACATCTCATTCCTCTCACAGTTGGGAGGCTCTGAACAATCACATGTGGCTGGAAAAACCTATTCAGGCAGGCTAGAGGACTTCCAAAGGAGTTTGTAGGTTGAAACACTGTCACACCCAGGAATTATTAACTGGAGCTCTAAGTTAACTCTTTTTTCAGAGAGAGGTAGTGGGGGACAGCCCCCCATAAAGTCAGAGGTGTAGGTGAGAGCACAAAGCAGAAAGTAGGCAGACTCTGGTTTTGGGGGTAGATGCTCGAGAATTTCCAGGGGGACTCCTGAGGCTCGATCCCACCTTTGCGTATGCCGAGCTTCCTTCCTCATGACCTTTGCCAGGGGCGGAGCTCCTGCTCCCGGCAGGTTATCACCCTCAACTTCCTCACTCCTGGCTCCATTTTAGCACCTGCCTCTTGGAGCATCTAAATAATCCAGGGTTCAAATACTTTCTTCTTTATGTCCCTCATGGTTTCTGTTCCTGAACCATTGAACTCTTTATGAGCCATATGTCAGTGGCATCATTGGCTGGTCTTTAAGAGTAGAGCTGAGGAGAAGAAATTGCAAAGTTCCAAGTTCATGTCACTTTGGGAAAGAGGATATGCTTAGTCACTCAGTTGTGTCTGACTCTTTGCAACCCCATGGACTGTAGCCCACCAGGTTCCTCTTGCCCATAGGATTTTCCAGGCAAGAATACTGGAGTGGGTTGCCATTTCCTCTTCTAAGGGATTTTCCCAACCCAGGAATTGAACCCACGTCTCTTGTGTCTCCTGTATTGTAGGCAGATTCTTTACCACTGAGCAATCAGGGAAGCCCCTTGGAAATGAGGGTGGGGAGCCAATCCAGATACCCGGGTCATGAGTAGAGAGGTTGGGTCCCCAACAGGGATTGCTTATTTGTTCATGTGTCAGAGTAAGGAAACAATTTGGATACCTGGCTATGTTTTGAGGCAACATCTTTCTCTGGGAGTCATTTTCTCTCACCTAAACCAGGCTAAGAGGAGGAAGACCATCTTGGTCCACTTTGCTGAGATGATGTAGGCACCCTCCCTCTCCCTGCCAGTTCTAGTTAATGCTGAGGTTGCACAGGACAGGTCTGGTTTCAGGCACGGCTGCATCAGGAGGGACCCAGGCTGCCATCAGGACACAATCTTTGCCAGCCTCTGGGTGCTGTGGATCCTGAGATGGTGCCACCCTGAGGCGGGCTTTCCTCTGGGTATGGTAGAGGGCATCCATCAGTTCTGGGCTTACTTCCTGGCCTCGGACAACTTCCCTGGGAAAGATGTTTGTTCTCACAACTCCAAGTCAAGTCCTGGAAGTTGGTTCTGACTGGCCACATCTGGATGAAGCAAGGGGTGGAATCAGACCCACCTGAACCAGTGTGGACAGAGCAAGGGAGAAGTGGGTCCTTAAGAAGCTCTGGTGTGTGACAGATAGATGTCACCTCATCTGGGTGACAGTTTGAAAAAAAAGTTTGGAAGGAAAGTTTGAAAAAAAATGAGGTACATATGGGGCCATCTGGCAAGCAATTCATCACTGCAAGTTATCATTTAGGGTGGTATGACTGGCTTTTTTGCCACCATCATTATTATGGTGTTATTATTTTATTATTTTATATACCACAATGTATCAAGATGCATATTCCCTTAAAACAGGTGCAGAACTAGCACTGTTTGCAATAGCTAGGACATGGAAGCAATGTCCATTGGCAGATGAATGGATAAGGAAGTTGTGATATATAGACACAATGGAATATCATTCAGCTATAAAAGAATGCATTTGAGTCAGTTCTAATGAGGTGGATGAAACTGGAGCCTATTATACAGAGTGAAGTAAGTCAGAAAGAGAAACACCAATACAGTATATTAACACATATATATGGAATTTAGAAAGACAGTAGTGATGATCCTATATGCCAGGCAGCAAATGAGACACAGATGCAAAGAACAGACTTTTGGACTCTGGGAGAAAGTGAGGGTAGGATGATTTCAAAGAATAGCATTGAAACATGTATATTACCATATGTATAATAGATAACCAGTACAAGTTCGATGCATGAAGCAGGGCACTCAAAGTGGGGCCTCTGGGACAGCCTAGAGGGATGGGGTGGGGAGAGTGTGGGAGGGGGGTTCAGGATGGGGGACACAAGTGCACCTGTGGCTGATTCATGTCAATGTACAGCAGAAACCACCGCAATATTGTAATTATCTTCCCATTAAAATAAATTAATTTAAAAAATAGCTGCAGGTCCAAGAGGCAAGGCAGAGGAAATAAACGAATTCTCCCTATACCTTTCTTTGTGATGGTGAGACGTACGTGATCACATTTCCTCTTTCTAGAACATTAAAGAAGCATTTGAAACATCAATTAAGCTTTTCTGTTGTGTAAAGATTGCTATTACCAATCTTGAGTATAAAAGTGACTGTGGAATTTATCTCTGGTTTTTATGTTGACATTAATTAGATATGTAGCCTTGTCACCTACCTTTGTGCCTTGTAATTAAAACACAATGTGTTTGAGTTAATGTCTGGGGAGTAGGGGGAGGTCAAAAAGTGTTTAAGGAAGACAAGTTTGATAGTATGAGCCTATGTATTTTTAAAATGGGCAGGATTGACTTTTTTGGTAAATTGTTACTCTCTTTCATTTCATTATGTTAAGAAATTCACATAACATAAAGTTAGCCATTTCACAGTGAACAGCTTCCCTGGTATTCTAGTGGTGAAGAATCCACCTTGCAACACAGGGGAAACCAGTTCAATCCCTCTTTGGGGAAGATTCCACAGGCCGAAGGGCAGCTAAGCCCACATGCCACCACTACTGAAGCCCACACACCCTAGAGCCTGGGCTTTGCAACAAGAGAACCCATGGCAATGAGAAGCTGTGCACTGCAACTAGGGAGTGGCCCCCATTCTCTGCAACTAGAGAAAGCCTGCATGCTGCAACGAAGACCCAGTGCAGCACGTAAATAAAATAAAGAAATAAATAAAAATAAAGTGAACAACTCAGTGGCATTTAGCACATTGCAAGATTGTGTCACCAGCTTCTCTATTTAGTTACGAACCATCTTAAGCAGCTGCTTCCCAATTTCCCCCCCATGCCCTTGGGAATCACTGAGGTGTTTTCCATCTCTTGCGGGTTTGCCTTTTCTGGATGCTTCATATAAATGGCTCTGTACACAATATGTGACCTTTGTGTGTGGCTTCTTTCGCTTCACAGTGTTTTTGAGATTCATTCACACTGTAGCGTGGATGAGGATGTCATTCTTTTTATGGCTGAATAGTAGTCTGCTGAGTGGACACACCACAGTTTGTTCATCTAGTCATTAGTCAGTGGACTTTGAGGCTGTCTCTGCCTCATGGCTATCGGGAATAATGCTGCTGTAAACATCTCTGCGGGGGACTTCCCTGGCAGTCCAGTGGCTAAGACTCCGCACTTCCACTGCAGGGAGAGTGGCTTCAATCCCTGGTCAGGGAACTAAGATCCCACATGCCACACTGTGTGGCCACAAGAAAATAAATATATAAAAATAAAACATCTGTGTGCTAGTATTTTCTTGAGTCCCTGCTTTCTTTTTCAGGGGGTGGTATATATACTTAGGAGAAGAGTTGCTGGTTCATATGGTAATTCTATGTTTAACATTAAAAAATTTTTTTTAACTTTTAGTTGGAGGATAATTGCTTTATAATGTTGTGTTGGTTTCTGCTGTACAACAATGTGTATATTTAATTTTTTGAGAAGATACCAGCCTGTTTCCAGGATGGCCTTTTAAAAATGATTGTATTAGTAGTGCTAGTCGCTTAGTCATGTCCAACTCCTTGTGACACGTGGACTATAGCCCTCCAGGCTCCTCTGTTCATGGGCTTATCCAGGCAAGAATACTGGAGTGGGTAGCCATTTCCTCCTCCAGGGGATCTTTCTGACCCAGGGATTGAACCTGGGTCTCCTACATTGCAGGCAGATTCTTTACTGCCTTAGCCACCAGGGAAGCCCCATAATAATCATGATAATAATATCTACCTAATTCTTGGGCTTGAATGCCAGCTGGGACAGGTCTTCCTAGAAGTAGAGTGGGTCTTTCTCACAGACATGCAGCTCCATGGGAGGTTGGAACAGAGTCTGAGGCTCATTTGCATTGTTGAGGCTCATTTGCATTGTTGAGGCTCAAAGGGTGAGCAACGATTTGCAAAAAATATCATAAAGCAGAATCTTCCTCTCTAGCCAAATCTGTTGTTATTGGATGACAACCTGTTATATATGGAGTGCTGAGTATACTTCAGCAAAATATGCCGGGATACTTGTAATCAGGTGCAGAGCAGCATTACTGCAATCCTGATTTAAGACCAGCTCTGTTAGAACTGGGCTCTCATCAGCTCCACGCAACTGATAATTTCTGTCTTCATCGACTGCACACTTTACTTCTCACTGGGTTTGGAATCAAACCTGGGTGTGTGTGTGTGTGTGTGTGTATGCATATATATATATCTTTTTTAAAGAACAATATATTTCACTTTCATGTAAAGGCAAACGAATGGATTATGAAAAGATTCAAACTCAAAACTGATCTTATTAAAAAAAAAACTGATCTTATCATATTTTAAAAATTTATCTGGAGAAAAGTGAGCCACATGGATAGCCAAGTAATGCTTGATTTATGGTACAAATTTTCTCTCTTGTGCTCAATCCACTCCTTTCCTTATGGGGACGAATTCTGAAGAGCTTTAAGCTAAGTTAATTAACTCTTCCTTCACCTATGGGCTTCCCTAATGGTTCAAGCAGTAAAGAATCCTGCAATTCAGGAAACACAGGAGATATGTGTTAGATCCCTGGGTCAGGAAGATCCCCTGGAGGAGGAAATGGCAACCCACTCCAGTATTTTTGCCTGGAAAATCCCATGGACAAAGGAGTCCAGTGGGCTACAGCCCAGGGGATCACAAAGAGTCGGACACGACTGGGCAAGCTTTCATCTGTTTTTTTTTCTCTTAAGAAAGTCCCTTTATTTTTTCCCCCAAGAACCTAAATTTTTTCTCTTCCAATTCAGACAAAAATTTATATATAATTTTGGTATTGAGACTCTTCTATTCTGACTTTAGTTAATATTGACCAATTATTGAGTTTCTGAGGGGGTAAAGATTAAACATTTCTATCTGGGTATTTTAGATTTTTATTTTGCTTCCTTTTAAAGCACAGATAAAAGCATTTTTGTTCTGTTAATTGGTTGTTGGGTTTTTTGTTTGTTTGTTTTGGCAAAAAGAAACATCAGGTACTTTGGTATCTGTCTTTTTATTAGCTGAGGTCTGGGTGAAAATTTTTACTTTGGACTAGACAGGAGTCATTGTTTTGGGAAGAATAGAAAGCCAGGCATGAGTAAAAAAGAAATTATAATTTGTTGGAAAGATACTAGGTTAGTGCATGAAATTCAGAGATCCACCAAAGGCCTGAGCTTCAGGAAGGCCAGTGTGTTAGTCGCTCAGTCACATCTGACTCTCTGTGATCCCATATGTAGCCTGCCAGGCTCCTCTGTCCATGGAATTCTCCAGGCAAGAATACTGGAGTGGGTTGCCATTCCCTTCTCTAGGGGATCTTCCTGACCCAGGGATTGAACTTGAGCCTCCTGCACTGCAGGCAGATGCTTTACCATCTGAGCCACCAGGGAAGCCCCAGGAAGGCCAGAGACAAAGGTATTTCTAAAGACCTCAGAAGAGGGCATTCCAAGAAATTCACTTTTAGGTTCTGTTCTCAATATTGTCTCATCTCTCAACCTTATTCTTTAATTAATTAATTTAGGCTTCACCTCATGGCTTGTGGGATCTTAGTTCCTGGACCAGGGATTAAACCCGAGCCCCGAAACTGGAAGTGTGGAGTTCTAGCCACTGGACCACCAGGGAAGTCCTTCAACCTTATTCTTTAAAGTGATCGGGCAACTGGATCCCACAAGCCACAACCAAGAATTCACGTGCCGCTACTGAAGATCCTGTGTGCTGCAACTAAGACCCAGAGCAGCCAAATAAATAATGTTTTAAATGCTAGGATCAGAGGGTAAAGAATGCCAGATGCCACCCCACTTAGACTTCCTACTATACAGTGCAATTGTATATTGTAGCTGATAGGGAAGAAAGAAGTTTTGCTTAAAAAAGATCATCAGCATTGTTTTAAAATATAAGTAGCAGGGTACTGCCCTTGATTCAACTATTTTTCAATTTGCTTTCTCAAACTAAATCACTTATCTGTGGAATCTAAAGCAAACGGTGCAAATGAACCTATTTACAAAACAGAAACAGACTCATGGACTTCAAAAACAAGCTTATAGTTACCATTGGGGAAATGTGGGTGGAGGGGAGGGATAAGTTAGGAATTGGGGATGAACATATACACCTGAAGCGACTTCACTTCACTCACTTATACACACACTGAAAGTGTTAGTAGCTCAGTCATGTCAACTCTTTGGGACCCTATGGACTGTAGCCTGCCAGGCTTCTTTGTTCCTGGAATTCTCCAGGCAAGAATACTGGGTCGGGGGTGCCATTTCCTTCTCCAGGGGATCTTCCCAACCCAGGGATGGAACTCAGGTCTCCTGCTTGGTAGGCAGATTCTTTGCTGTCTGAGCCACCAGGCAGTATGTAGTGTGTAAATATACACAGTACTATATATAAAATAGATGATCAACAAAGACCTACTGTGTAGCACAGGGAACTCTACTCAATATTTTGTAATAACCTATATGGGGAAAGAATCTGAAAAAGAATGGATATATGTATACACATAACTGAATCGCTTTGCTGTACACCTGAAACCAACACAACATTGTAAATCAACTCAACTCCAATATAAAATAAAATTTAAGCTAAAAAAAAGTTAAGGGGCTGGAGTGGGAACTGAACAATCTGAAGTTTCCCAAAGACTGTGTGCATCCCTGAGCGGCCTTGTCTGTTCCTCCTTATAGTATTATTGTCGTTGTCTTGAGATTATGTGGAAAGCATAGGAGGTCTGAGTTCCAACACCTGGGCTGCTGACTCCCCAGTCTGCTTGGGGACAGACAGCCTCAGTCTGTTTTCTACCTCTTCTTTTGAAATATTATTTAGCGTATCCTTCATGACCTCATTGTTCAGCAGCCTTGGTGGAAGTAAACTTATCACAGCAGGTACTCTCTTCTTCACAGGAAAATCAATAAGATTCTTTCTTCCTCAGCTCCAAAAATGAAGGCTGCCTTTAAAAATGGAAGCTGAGGGCTAGAATTGCAGGCCAGTGGCCTAGCACAGAGTGGCTAGTCTCTGAGGAATTCAGTGGGATAGTCCAGTTATTGGGTTCTTTGAACACTGCTCATCATAGCTTTTTGTATTCGTTAGGATAATTGATGCTAGCTGCTGTAACGAATAACCCTGTATCTCAGTGGCATAACAGTCCAACAGGGCTTGGATGGAGTTTCTGAGCTACATCCAGGTAGCAATACCCAAGTCCAAGCAGTGGTCAGGGACTGCTTCTGTCCTATGCTATGCCATCTGGAAACTGTGCATGTTGCCATGCCATCTTTAGAAGTTTCCATGGAAACCCTGGAACATCTCACTGGGTGTTTTCAAAGGCCAGGTTTGGAAGTAGCTTATGTTACCTCTCCCCATATTTCACGGGTCAGTAGGCAGAGACAGGGCTTCCAGGGAGGCTGGCAAGTGTAGTCTTTCTACGTGCCCAGGAAGAAAAGCCAGCGAGGTCAGTGTGTGGTACTGCCTTAATGCACTTGTCAAGTATATTTTGCCATTTTCCAGCCTTATGTGTCTTCATCTCATGGAATTGCTTGTTTTCTTTCTTCCTTTCTTTCTTTCCTTCTTTCTTTCTCCCTCCCTCCATCTCCCTTCCTTCCTTCGTCTCTTTCTTCTTGTCTTTTTTTCTCCTGCCTTCCTTCCTTTTGTTTTGAACATCAACCTCTCATTCTTCTCTGAACTTCTGTTGAACCTGACCTCATATCTTTCTTATTCATCATTTGACTATAGCTATTGTGTGTCTTATTCTTTAATCATTTTCCGTGTCTCAGTCTTGTCTCTGCCATCATCAGCTTTTCAATGTGTTCCCAAAGTGGTCTGCCCGGAAGAAGTTTTCCATTTGTCAGGAAGGGGCTGCGGCTCAGTGCCTACAGAATGAGAGCAGTGTCTATTTTAGCTCTTAATTTATGCAAAAACTCTTAGCCAAGTAGAAATAGAAAGGAACTTTCTTGATAGACAGTATCTTTCAGAACTCTACCATAAACATTATGTGTAATAGGAAATCAGAGTTAGAACAAAAGAAGAGGAAGTGCCTTAGTATCACGGCTGACAGTGTACTAAGTGTCTAGCCAAGAAAATAACACATGGAGAAGAAACAAATTATAAAGATTATGTATCAGTTTTTGCTGCAAAACAAATTGCCCTAAAATGAAACTGTCAAAGATGACAGCCATTTACTGAGTGTGTAATTACGAGTGTCTGCGACGTTGGTCGGGCTCAACTAGACAGGTCTTTTATTGGACTTTGGACTTCGCTCTTGTACTGGTGGCCAGCTGCTGGGTCTTTGGTCCTTGTTGTAGCCACTAAGTTTGGGATGTTTCACTTCACAGAGAAATCTAGCTGATACAGTTAGAAGAAAGGGGACAACGCTCTCAGTGTCTGTGGATAATATTCTAGTCTACTCAGTAGATCTTAGTGTGAAGAACAAGACTGCATTGAAGAAATTGTTATCACATTTACGCATATGTATACCAATCAGCATTTTTTGGCCAGATGTTGGTCCTGAGAGACTTTTTTTTCCTCAAGAAATACGTTTGCAATCATCATTTGCATATGGAACCATCCCTTAATTGTCTCTGGGTTTGTCTGCAAAAGCTTTCTTGTTATCCAATCTCAGATATCATCCAGAGACAAATTCAGAGAAGCTGGCGATGGTTAGCGGTTGACAGACATTAGAAATCAGGTATTCAGTACCTTCATTTATGGTTTAGAAAATTGAGACTAAGAGAGGTTAAGAGACTTGCCCATGGTCACACAGCTGGAATAGAGCAAAAGTATGTGCTATCAGTAGAAATATTAGTGTCACATTAGAAACTTGGCTTCTTGATGCCTAGATCAATCCATGCTCCTATAATATCATAGTCATGGTTTTCTGATTTATTTCCACTTAAAAAAGGCAGCCAATAGGAATTGTCCTAGATGGAAGAGGATAAAAGTATAAACTTTAATTGATTCTGGCATCTTTTGAAGGCAGAATCTATCTATAAACCTTCATGAAATTTGGACATTGGTTTTGTCCTAGTACAATATGACTCAGAGTGTCTTGGAGACATCAGCAACTTTATATCATGTTGTTATTTGTAGGATGCTGAAAACTTAGGAGTTATACATTTAAACAAATAATTGTCTATTATTTAACTATATAATCCCATCTATGATAAAATCAATGCAGACAGTGACTGTAGCCATGAAATTAAAAGACACTTGCTCCTTGGAAGAGTAGCTATGACAAACTTAGTGTATTAAAAAGCAGAGACATTGCTTTACTGACAAAGGTCTGTATAGTCAAAGCTATGGTTTTTCCAGTAGTCATGTATGGATGTGAGAGTTGGACCATAAAGAAAGCTGAATGCCGAAGAATTGATGCTTTTGAACTGTGGTGGAGAAGACTTGAGGGTCCCTTGGACTGCAAGGAGATCAAACCAGTCAATCCTAAAGGAAATTAACCCTGAATGTGCATTGGAAGGTTTGATGCTGATGCTGAAGCTGAAGCTCCAGTACTTTGGCCACCTGATGCAAAGAGCCAACTCATTGGGAAAGACCTTGATGCTGGGAAAGATTGAGGGCAAGAGGAGAAGGGGGCAACAGAGGGTGAGATGGTCGGATGGCATCACTGACTCGATAGACATGAGTTTGAGCAAACTCAGGGAGATTGTGATGGACAGATAAGCCTGACATGCTGAAGTTCATGGGGGTGCAAGGAGTCAGACATGACTTAGGGACTGAACAACAGCAATAAAATGATATATTAGTGACCTTGATGGGGTAGTGTTGCACCAGAGATTAACATGCAAAAAAAATGCCAAATTGTTTTTCTTTACTGTTAATACTAGTTAAAATATTAATAAAATGAATTGAATTCTTGCTGTATGCCAGCCACAGTCTTGAACACTTTACACCTAGTTAAATTCTCACAATAACTAGACAATACAGGTGTTGTTATCCTCATTTACAGATGAGGAGCCTGCAGTATGATGGAGTTAAACCAAAGGTAACCATGATGAAAGGAAAATTCAATCCTGAGTCTGTCTTGCCTCTTAAGTTCCAAGTTCAACTCTTATTGATGTTTGCTCAGTAGGCTTGTGGTAGTTTTAAAATAGGTATATACATTCTTTTAAAAATATTTATTTATTTTGTTTTTGGCTTCACTGAGTCTTTGTTGCAGTGCTTGGGTTTCTCACTGTGGTGGCTTCCCTTGTGGAGTACAGACTGTAGGGCTTGTGGGCTTCAGCAGTTGTGGCACACAGACTTAGTTGCTCCCAGGTATGTGGGATCTTCCCAGACTAGGGATCAAACCCATGTCCTCTGCATTGGCAGGTGGACTCTTAACCATTGTACCGTCAGGGAAGTCTGGTACACACATTCTCATGACATTCCTTCCTTTAAGAGGTGGAGCTTAATCTCTCTCCCCTTGAGTGTGGGCAGGACTTAGTGACTCTCTTCTAAAGAGTGCAATATGGTGGGAGTGATGCTGTGTGACTTCTGAGACCAGGTGGTAGAAGGCCTTCCTCCTTGTTCTTTCTTGGATCTCGCATCCTGGGAAAGCTAGTCACCATGTGATGAAGACACCCAAGCAGCTCTTTGGAGAGGTCTGTGTGGTGATGAACTGAAGCCAACAGCCGTGTGAGGGTGCCATCTTGGAAGTGGCTCCTCCAGCCCCAGTCAAGCCTTCAGATGATGTGGCCCTGCCCAGCATCCTCCCTGCAATCTCATGAGTGGCCCTGGAACTCTGCTCTATGGTATGGAACAGCCTAAATGGGAAAGGATTTGAAAGAGAATAGATACATGTATGCATATAATTGAATCACTTTGCTGTACATCTGAAACTAACATGACACTGGTGATCAACTATACTCCAGTATAAAATTAAAAAGCTTTTTAAAAAAGAATCACCTCAACTGCTCCTTAATATCTGACCCACAGGAACTGTGAAATAATAAGTGTTTATTGTTTTAATCTGCTAAAATTTGGGTTAATTTGTTATGTGGCAGTAAATAACTAAATACAAGGCCTTCCAAGGCAAACATGAACCTAGGTAGGCTTGTCTGAGTGAACACAATTCCTGAGCTTGTAAGGACTGCATTGGTCAAGTTGCCCTCAAATCCTTGGCTTACTGAGGGTAGTTTGGTTTTCCCTCTTTGTCATTATATTCTCTGCACATTTAGGCAATGCTCGCTGTGAGCCGTTCATACACAGGTTTCAGATGGTACCTCTTCAAGAATCGTGAACTGTATACCTAGCCTTTCACCTTCTGCATCGTGGCTGCCTATAACACCTATGAACCCATAGGAGAACAGGGTGTTCTGTTGTGAGTGGCCACAACCCATGTGGGCCCCACTGAACTTACCCATTGTCCAGGTGCCATGTGACCAACCGACTCAGTGGATCAATAGACCTTTGCTTGTTTGACTGAACTGCAGGGCCTGACATGGGCAGAAAATGAAACCTGTTTTCTCAGTGCCTCAAAGACTGAGAAATTTCTTTTCTGTTTTTATCTGAGGCCTCCTTGGAAGACATAGCACAATATTTAAAACAGATCACTTTTAAAAAAATATACATGTATATTTTTCAAATTCTTTTCTCATTTAGATTGTTACAGAACATCAAGCAGAGATCCCTGTGCTCTAAAGTAGGTCCTTGTTGGTTATCTATTTTAAATATAGCAGTATGCACATGTCGATCCCAAACTCCCTAACTATCCAGAACCCTGCTCTTCCCCACTGGTAACCATAAGTTCATTCTCTAGGTCTGTGCATCTAAAACAGATTACTTTTAATGAGCAGGAATGGAAAAGTCAGTCTCTTTCTCTGGGAAACAGGGTTGGGGTAAAAAGGAGTCTGCAAAGCTAGGTATCAGATTGACAGTTAAACCAAATCAATAGGTTGGATTTTCAGGAAAATTCCTGGAAATGGGGAACATTTCATCAAGGAGGCCCAATAACCCTTTCAAGTAGAAGTGGTTCACGGTCATGAGGACACGAGTTTCTGAGGGTTTATGAGAGGACCCTGCTCCATCTCCCTCCTTATCTCACATTCAGTACAGTTCAGTTCAGTCACTCAGTTGTGTCCGACTCTTTGCGACCCCATGAATCGTAGCACGCCAGGCCTCCCTGTCCATCACCAACTCCCGGAGTTCACTCAAACTCGTCTATTGAGTTGGTGATGCCATCCAGCCATCTCATCCTCTGTCATCCCCTTCTCCTCCTGCCCCCAATCCCTCCCAGCATCAGAGTCTTTTCCAATGAGTCAACTCTTCGCATGAGGTGGCCAAAGTATTGGAGTTTCAGCTTCAACATCAGTCCTTCCAATGAACACCCAGGACCCATCTCCTTTAGAATGGACTGGTTGGATCTCCTTGCAGTCCAAGGGACTCTCAAGAGTCTTCTCCAACACCACAGTTCAAAAGCATCAATTCTTTGGTGCTCAGCTTTCTTCACAGTCCAACTCTCACATCTATACATGACTACTGGAAAAACCATAGCCTTGACTAGATGGACCTTTGTTCGCAAAGTAATGTCTCTGCTTTTTAATATGCTATCTAGGTTGGTCATAACTTTCCTTCTAAGGAGTAAGCGTCTTTTAATTTCATGGCTGCAATCACCATCTGCAGTGATTTTGGAGCCCAAAAAAATAAAGTCTGACACTGTTTCCACTGTTTCCCCATCTATTTGCCATGAAGTGATGGGACCGGATGCCATGATCTTAGTTTTATGAATGTTGAGCTTTAAGCCAACTTTTTCACTCTCCTCTTTCACTTTCATCAAAAGGCTTTTTAGTTCCTCTTCACTTTCTGCTGTAAGGGTGGTGTCATCTGCATATCTGAGGTTATTGATATTTCTCCTGGCAATCTTGATTCCAGCTTGTGCTTCTTCCAGCCCAGCGCATCTCATATGACTGGGGAACAGATGGGGTCTTTGGTCATCTGTGAAAACTGTTCTATGTTCGGTTCAAATCTGAGGCTGTGGCAGCATTGGTATGAATGTGGGATGCTATTTTGCCTACTTCCTGTTACTGGGTATCATGTGTCCTCACATCCCTCAAGGCCTTTCCAAATCCATCTCCCATCATCCCTTGCAGTTTCTTGACATTGAGAGGACCTGCAGCCAGAACTTTATGGATGCAGGTCAGGCTTGCAAGTGATGCTCTGGGCAAGTGTTGGGGTCCTTGGGATCCTGGAGGCAGCGGGAACTCTCCTAGAGGCACAGAAGGGCTCACATGATCCCGCCGTCAGCATCCCTGCTTCCCTTGCTCAGCCGGCCTCAATGGATGGGGCCGCAGTTGGAGAAAATTAGGGGGCACAGGTTTCTCTGGCCCCCATTTGTCCTTCACTCAGTCGTGCAAAGATTTCACTTAGCTCCTGAGAGTTGCTGACCCTGTGTGCCCCAGAAACATGATGTCAATAAAAAGAACACAGTTCCCCTCTTCTGAAGCTTACATTCAAGTGAGGGAGACAAGCATAAACCTGTAAGGTCCATAAAAACCCAATTTAAGATGGCAGGAGGCTCTGTGAATGAGAGTACAGTGAGCTCTGAGAGACAGTAAAAGGGAGGAGACCTGTATCAGGGACAGAGAAGTCCCGTCTCTGCAGATGGAAATCAGCGATCATGACAATAATTACGTGCAGAGCAGTTTACTCCTTTGCAAGGACCTTGACCAGACTGCTTGAAGCATTCTAGAATGAGGCATTTAAGACGTCTTAGGTCTGTTGGCTCAAACTAAGGTATGAAAGACATCTGGGAAGATGTTTGGAATGTGTAAAACTTGCAGTGGATCAATATTTCTACATGCCCTCCAGCATCCCCTCGAATCTGTCTCGTGGTCCGGCATAATTGGAAATAGAAATGGGAGTGCTGGAGATAAATTCAGCTTCTGCAGAGCTGGCACCATAACAGGCATCTGGAGGGGGACACTTCTGGAGGATCGTGGGTACCACCAGACAGAACCTCGAATGACAAGCTCTCCACTTATTGTCTCTTGGCCCTCAAGCAGTCCATCTTCCACTCTCTCTGCTGTGTAATTTGGGAGTTCATGCCAACAGATTGTGTCACCTGGGCTCCCTTGCTGCTGGCTCCTGGCCAGACTCAGCCAGTGGGAGGCATTAGTGGGAGACCAGAGGGCAGGAAGAAAAAGTCCTTCTTGCATGGTCCCATCCACTCCCAGGGCTACAGCTCCTGCTAGGTGGCCTTCCATCCATGACTCCAGCTCTCATGGGGCTCCAGTAACACTATTCTCTTCCCTCCCCCATATCCCTTCAAACTTGGGAGGTGACAACTTTTTGCTCTCTCTCACCTCTGTCTTTTTCAGCATCCCTTGTTATTGCTCATATCCTTGCTTATTCCTCTTCAAATAATCCCTTCATCCTATACTAGTCCATTAAACCAGTATGAATGGAACCCTGCTTCCTGCTGGGACCACTCCAGGTGCACCAGGCGACAGCCCTGAGACATCATCGTGTGGGCAGTAGGCAGAGTGCCTGGGCTTGCTGACATCTTGCTGAGGACACTGGGCGGATTGGACGTGCACTGAGGTTACTGCGTTTTGAATAATATTGGGGCTGGAAGGATGTTGGGCTTTCCTTACAAGCATATTCTAGTCATGACCTTGGAGCCAGATATTGGTTTGGATCCTGGGTTCTACGACTTCCTAACTGTGACACTGTGGGAAAGTCACTCAGTTGTCTGAGACTGTCCCATCACATGTGAGTTGGCAACAATAGAGCCTCTCTCAGAGGGCCACGGTGAGACTTCCTAAAGATTATTTATTTATCATTTATTTTTGGCTGTGCTGGGTCTTCACTGCTGCACACAGGCTTTCTCTAGTTTTGGAGAGTGGGGACTACTCTCTAATGTGGTGTACGGCCTTCTCATTGTGGTGGCTTCTCTTGTGGAGCACAGGCTCTGGGGCACGTGTGCTCAGGAGTTGTGGCTCTCAGGCTGTAGAGCACAGGCTCAGTACTTGAGGTGCACAGGCTTAGTTGCCCTGCAGCATGTGCGATCTTCTTGGACAAGGAGTTGAACCCGTGTCCCCTGCATTGAAGGTGAATTGAAGGCGAACCACTGAGTCACGAGGCAAGTCCATATTGTGAGACTTACATGATTAAGGTCCTGGCACAGTGCTTGGCATGTACCAGGTACCCAGCAGGGCACTGCCATGAAGCACCCAGGCTCAGGACTTTGACTCAGAGAGAAAATTAACCCCTCTGTGGAACCGGAGCGTCCCTTGCTTCTCTGGTTATCTCAGTGGTCAGAATTTTTTCTTTTACTATGTGCTGATAGAGAACTATGGATGGGATTAAGTCTCTGTAGCCAGGGGTGGGGTCCACATTTGCAACTGGTTTCTGGAAAGACCCATCCCTTGATGGGATGTGTGAGGTTTTATGAAAAGGGCCTGTATCACCGCTGACTTGCTCTCAGGGCTGAAGGCTGGTCCATGACAGTGTCAGCAGATGGACCACAGGCCAGTGGCGGTGTGTGTGCTCAACTGTGTCTGACTCTCTGCGACCCCATGGACTGTAGCCCGTCAAGTTCCTCTGTCCATGGGGTTTTCCAGGCAAGAATACTGGAGTGGGTGGCCATTTCCTACTCCAGAGGATCTTCCCCACCCAGGGATTGAAACTGCATCTCCTGCATTGGCAGGCAGATTCTTTGTCACTGGGAAGCCTGTTTACCCTCTGCTTCCTGCTCGTCAGTCCCTCCGTGAGTGTGTCGGTGTTTGTGCGTGTGTGCAGCTGAGTACCTGTGTGTGTGCAGGACATGCGTGCTTGTACAAGGCAAACTTACTAACAACTCAGAGCCTTTGCCCCTGTGTCCCCCTTGTCTGCAACACTGATCTATGTCCTCCATCACCAAAATCTCGTCTCAAATATCTCATGACTCTATCCAAATGATCCCTCTCCTCCCTTGATTGCATGCTCTTTTCATCTCTTCATCAGCCAGGATGGGCTGGATGATGCAGTGATACAAGTCACCCCTAAATCTCAGTGGTTTAAAACAATAAAGGTTTGGGGCTTCCCTGGCGGTCCAGTGGGTGAGACTCTGTTCTTCCATTTCAAGGGGCACAGGTTCCCTTCTTGGTCAGGGAACTAAGATCCCACATGCCACACAGCATGGCTAAAAAAATAAAAGAAAGTTATATGTAAAAACCAACAAAGATTTATTTCTCACTCATGCTATGAGCTCTGGGGACTTTGACCATCATAGTCTCAAAGGCAGCCAAAATAGCACCTCATCTTGAAATAGAAGCTTGTACTGTTGATCAAATACTTGCCCAGAAGGGAGACACACAGGCTCCATCCAACCTCAAGTGGGCCAGAAGTATAATCTTCTCTCCTGTGTCCAGAAAATGGGGAACCCCAAAAGTGTTTAAAGCAGCTCACTAATGACTATCAAATTCAGTATTTAATACTGGTGTTATTTAATTTCATATTTGCTTTGTAATTAGTTCCTTCTACCAGAATGAAAACTCCTGGAAAGCAGGAGCCTCAACTGTTTTTCTCCCATTGATCCCAGGGCTGGGAATAGAGCTTGGCTTCCAGGCGATGCTCAAACACATTTTATCAAATGCTTGAATGAATGAGTTACAGTCCAGAAGTTGAGACCCAGCCAAAGAGCATAAGTTTGCAAAACTCTGGTGGAATTAGAAACTGAGTACAGACCTCTTTTTATTTCTTCCTAGGCGCGTTGATCTTGATATTCCGGGACAGTCCTAACTTCAGATGTTTGCTTCCCATTAGAGACTCACAAAACTCCAATAACATGCTCTCACTCTGTGTTCAGAAAGCGTGGTCCCCAGACTCCTAGCGTCTCTCAGGAGAGTGAAATCACTCAGTGTACACAGAGAGCAAACCATGGCTTTATGACTGGATGGAGTTTTCAAAGAAACTGACTTTACAGACACCGACCTTGAAGCTTCCGAGGCAAAGTGGAAGGAGTTTCTCTTTGCTTGGTTGCTGGGCCTGATTCCCAAAGCTACCCTTTCACCCAGCGGTGCTCTGCCTCCCAGCACGGCTGTACCCTCCTCCGGTGGTGGACGGCGCACAGGGACATACACAGGACGCCAGAGGTCAGCTGGCCGAATGGCCATCGCGCGGCTGCAGAGCAGCTCATTAGTGCAGCCTGGCTCAGCCACCGGAACAGATGTCACCCTTCATCCCACGGTCTCAGGCCAATTAGTGGTTGTCTTCCTCTGAGGGTCTGACCTGTGCTGACCCTCATCGGATCTCATCATTATCTGGAATAGTTTTCAATCCATGAGAATGTGCAGAGGTGGGAAATGAGATTGATGTAATTGTGAGCACTGGGCAAGATCAAGGTGCTGGTACGTGAATCCACATGAACTCAAAGTCCTCATCCCTGGAACCCGTACATGGAGGTCTTCCCTTGTCCCAGACCATCTTATTTTTGTATTCTGTAATGGGTTATGAGGCTTCCCACGTGGTGCACTGGTAAAGAACCTGCCTGCCAATGCAGGAGACACAAAAGACTTGGGTTCGATCCCTGGGTCAGGAAGATCCCCTGGAGGAGGAAATGGCAGCCCACTCCAGTATTCTTGCCTGGAAAATCCCATGGACAGAGGAGCCTGGAGGGCTACATTCCATGGGGTCACAAAGAGTCTGACACGACTGAGCATGCATGCGTAACAGGTATACAAGCATCCTTGGGAGACCAAAAAATAAAAATTTTCAACTTTTAACCACTTTTGTCTTTTACTTCATGCAGGATTCTGGTTCATACTGGCTCTTCCGGACCAAGTTAGTCTTTCTTAAAATACAACAGGATAGGATCAATTCTATGTAAAGAATTTCAAGAGTGCTTGAATACATATATTCATTAAAGGAGAAGTGGAAGAAATTACATGCACATAATCCTTTCTAATTGTGGTTGACTTAAGAGCTAATTACTATAGAGTAATTGGCCTATAAGAAAGATTTTTGAGGCTGTTGTAATTAATACAATGGGCCAAGTAGGAGATGTGATGGGATCATTGGGTTTTAATTAATCAGCAACAGGAGAATTCTTGTTTCCTGAAGGAGAGCACCTCGCTTACAGAGATTTACACACCGTGGGAATTACAGGGGCCTGCAGATCACTTCCATTGGATTTCTGCCCAGCTGACATTTATTGAAAAGCTGCCAGGTAAATTGAAGGTTACAGGAATTCTAATCTGATTTTTGACCCAAATGGCATTCAGAATTTCAGTCTATTTGTAGAATTCTCTTAACTCTACTCAGTTTCAAAGTTAATGAGGGTAGAGATTCTGTTTGAGTTTGTTTTTGAACACCCCAGAGTGTCTGTTTGTCTGTCTGTCTGGCTTGGCTTTTTTTATTTAATTTGGCTGCTTTCAGTCTTAGTTATGGGATGCAGGCTCTTAGTTATGGCACGTGGGATATAGTTTCCTGACCAGAGACTGATCCCAGACCCCCTGCATTGGGAGTTCAGTGTCTTAACCACTGGGCCACCAGGGAAGTCCCTGTCTTTAATTTTTTGGTTTGCTCTCATGATTTTGAAATAATTTCAGGTGATTTGGAGCTGTCATTTGCCTTGAGAATGCTAGAACCAAAGGTAAATATTTTACCTTCTTAGATGAAACTGGCAATCAGTATCATTTATGGTGCTCCTTGGAAACGTGGTCCTTATGATCCTTACATATTATTAAGTCCATTGTAACAGTACCTGCCTTCAAAACATTTGCATCAGATGCAAGGTGAGTAAGTTCTAGAGTTCTGCTATACAGCATCGCCCATAGTTAACAATACTGTGTTGTACAGATAAAGTTTGTGATGAAGGTAGATTCAGGTTAAATGTTCTTACCACAATGAAAAAAAAAAAGTAACACTGGTGATTCCACGTCCAGTCATGGCTAAGGAGTTGGCATCACACTAATAACCTCACAGTTGACACCTATAAGCTGTGCAGAAAGTACCCAGCTACCTGAAGAATATAGGGAGTGACCAAAAGAAGCAAGCACTTGGTGACAGAGAGCAACGCTGTGTGAATTTCCTATTTTATGACTTATAGACTGATGGAAGGCCCCAGTCAGGGAAGCTGAAACTCAGAAAATCCAGTCTTTCTTGATGCTGTTATGAAGATGCCCAAGATGAATGTGTATATTGGAAGAAAGTAAGAATGAGTGATACATGGATGGACCCAGCCAGGGATGGACCGGAAGGCCTCCCACACAAGCATCCAGATTTTTAAAAATATTTGTTTATTTATTTGGTTCTTTGTTGTGGCGCACGGGCTTAGTTGCCCAAGGCATATGGAATCTTAGTTCCTCGACCTGCATTGTCTGCATTGGAAGGCAGATTCTTAGCCACAGGAACCACCAGGGAAGTTCCCAAAGATCCAGCTATTACATTCTGAGGAAACCAAAGAAGTGTGCGGTTGAAGCATGGACTCTGAGGGTCACAGTTCATTCATTCGTTCATTCATATTTATGGAGTACCTCTGGGCCAGGGACTTTCTTAGGTATTGCAGGAAACATGGAGAAAAATCCCTGCACCCACTGAGGCTACAATCTAAGAGACAGAGACAGTCCACAGCAAAAGTATGTAAATAGAGTATGTTTGATGGTGAGAAACAGCAGGGGAGGGGGAGAGGGCTGGCCTGTATAGGACATGGGTCTTTCATCAGGGTCCCCTAAAAGGCAGCTTTGAGGCAAGATCCGAAGGTGAGGGGTAAGCTCTACAGACGTCACAGGGACGAGGGTCCAGTAGAAGGGACAGGCAGAGGGAAGACCTCGAGGCAGCAGCGTGTCTAGTGCTGGAGGAACACTGAGGAACCAGTGTGGCTTGGACAGAGTGACTGAGGGTGATGGTGGCAGAGAGACTCAGGAGGATAATGGGCACTGGGGCTGGGGAGCCGGGTTGTGTAAAGCTTTATAGATGCTTGCAAGGAAATGGGCTTTTATGCAACTGAGATGAGAATTCCTTAAGGATTTTTAATAGGATGGTGAATGTATCTGACTTCTGGTTTAACTGCTGCTATGTAGAGAGAACAGAGTGGAGGGCTTGGGGTGAGGGAGGGAGCAAATCATTTAGGAGGTGATGACAATAACCAGGCAACAGGGGACAATGGCCTGGGCCATTGTGGGTATAGTTGGCATGATAAAGTGAAGGTATTTTAAAAATATATTTGCCGGATAGAAGTGACAGGCTCTCTGAACAGCCCAGATTGGGCTACCAAGGAAGGGGGAGTGCTTGGGATGACCAAGGTTTTGACCTGAGTAACTGGAAGGAGGGATGGCCTTGTCTTTGATGGGGAAGAGCATATGGTGGGGGTGGTTTGGTCTTGGGAGAGCAGAAGTTCAGCATCAAGTTTGAGATGCTTTTTAGATCCCTTGAAGCTGCTGAAAGGGGGTTCAATAAGAGTCTGGAATTTGGGAGACAAGTCCAGGCTGTAGGTTTGATTCTTTTTTAAAAACTTACTTCAATGAAGTATAGTTGACTTACAATCTATTAATTTCTGCTTATAACAAAGCGATTCAGTAATACATATATATATTCTTTTTCATTATGGTTTATTACAGGATATTTTTAAACTTTTTTTTTGTGGTAAAAGCCACACAATATAAGACATACTATTTTGACCATATTTAACTGTACGGTTCAGTGGCACTAACTACATTCACATCAGTGTACAACTCTTACCATCATCCATCTCCCAAATTTTTCACCGTCCTAATCTGAAACTCTGTCATCTTTAAACACCATCTCCCCATCCCCCTCCCTACCCGCTAGCCCCTGGCCCCTGACATCTACCAGTGTACTTTCTGACGGCATGAATTTGGCTCTTCTAGGTATTTCATATAAGTGGAATCAAATAGTATTTGTCTGCACCTAATGTGTATCGGAACATCTTTCTAAGGTTAACTTAATACACGTGCTGCAGGTTGTACCTTCCTTTTCCCCCACATGCTATACAGTAGGCTCTCGTTAGTTTATTTGATACATAGCAGTGTATATATGTCAATCCCAATCTCCCAGTTCATCCCCCTCCCCCTCTTCCCCCCTCGGTGTCCATGCTTTTGTCCTCTGTGTTGTCACAGGATATTGAATGTAGTTCCCTGTGCTACACAGTAGGATCTTGTTGTTTATATAACAGTTTGCATCTGGTAGTCCCCTCAGTCCATCCCTCCCCACCCTCCTCCCCCACCCCCCGCCTGTTGGCAGCCGCCAGTCTGTTCTCTCTGTGTGTAAACCTCATGATTCTTGTGCCTTCTGACTCCACCCCTTTGAGAGATGTGAGTCCCCCTAGTATTTACAGTCAATGTCTGTGGTCTCTAAGTGATGCTGTGGGTGGAATGTGAGCTTTCTTCTGATCTAGCGTTCTGCAGGCAGCTTGTCTCTGGCCTGATCTTTGCTGGCTTGGCCATGAACACATCTCCAATCATCTGACTGTCACAGTCGCCTTCACGGGGAGCCCAGTGTCATCCTCTGGGCAGGATGCTGTTCCGTTTCTCAGCAGGGAATACACCAAGACTGGGGATAAATTAGCACTGATTGCAGCTGTCAGCTGGCCTCTGGTGACCAGGGTGGCCTGCAGTGTGCTGGACTTACAGGTGTCCTCCACAGCCACCTGGAGGAGCCCAGCTCTCCAGCAAGCACCACATGCGACCCAGGGACCCTGGCCTCATTAGCAGCTGCTCTCCTTGGAGGAGCCAACCTGCCCCTTAGGCAGCAGAAGATTCTGCTTTTAATGAGGCCCTTTCCAGTTTAGGTGCAGAGAAATCCGGTGCCACATGACAGGAGAAAGGCTTTCACTGAGAAGCAGACTCTTTGAAAGATAATTAGAGTTTTGTGTGGGACTCTGCTTGTATATGCCACTGAGCCTGGCGCAGAGTCAGGGACATGGTCCTCTTCATTAACGTACCAGCATGAATGAATGAGGGAATGTGATGTTTGCCACCCCTGGGATCAGACTCCTGGTGGATTCCGGAGGCTCTATCTGTACCTGCTGACCACCCTCAGCCAGGGCTGCCCTGTTCCTGAGTCTTGAACGTAGCTTACTCTTTCCCCTCTGTACTCACCGGAGGATGGTTCTTGATGATGCCCACGATCAGACAGGACTGTGGGACTGCTTCCAAACTCACTTCCTTGAGTGAGTGCTTCATTGTCAGGGAGAGAATGACCAGAGCCCTCCTCTTCCTGTGGGTCAGAGATCAAATGTTCTAGAGGCAGAACAGAGGGCAAAAAGTGCTCTGTTGATGTAAAAATGAGGCAAGGAGTCATTCATGTTCAGGCTCACAGATGCCCACACTATCTCCCTGGAGGACCAGTGAGGGAACAAATAACTTTGTGCCATTGGCAGAAACATGGATGGACTTGGAGATGATCATGCTAAGGGAAGTCAGTCAGACAGAGAAGGATAAATGCTTATGATAGTGCTTATGTGTGGGATCCGAAAACAAACACATAGTTACCAAAGGGGAAAGATGGGGGGAGAGGGATAAATCAGGAGTTTGAATTTGACATGTACACACTACTTTATTTAAAATGATAACCAACAAGGTCCTCCTGTACAGCACAGGGAACTCTACTCAATATTCTGCAACAACCTAAATGGGAAAAGATTTTGAAACAGAATAGATACATGTATTTGTGAAACTGAATCACTTTGCTGTACACCTGCAGGTAACTCAGCATTGTTAATCAACTCTACTCCTGTATAAAATAAAAATTGGGAAAAAACCAGACAGCACTGGATTCCGCAAGTCATTGTACATGACAAGAATGTTGCTCAAAGTTGGTGACAGGAAGAAACAGAGAGAGGACTCTCAGGAGCTGTATTTGGGGAGTCGGTGGGAGATGATTTCTGGGCTGTCTCTTCCTGCAAGGGTTTTTGGGATGTTGTCAGAAGGACAGAGGCAGAGGGGGACAAATTAATTGTGGCAATTGTCTTCGCTGTCTCCGGGCTTGTCACAGTGATGCTGATAAAATCAAATAAGCTGGAAGTGAGGGTGAGTTGTTAGTGTGAGAAATGGTCCAGGATCTGGCAGCTGAGAGAGTGGAGGTGCCTGCGCTGTTTGCTCATTATCAAGATTTATTGTTTTCCACTCTGGGAAATTGTTGGTAAGCAAAAATAAGGTCACTTACACCACTCTGTGAGGTACTTTGAAATATTTAAAAATGGAAAAAACAAGAGGAATTTAATATCATTTTTTTTCTGTGTTTGGAAAGTAGGGCAGTGGGTTGGTGGACTGATCATGAGCTGGTTTGAGTTAGATAAAGAGTTTCTGGGAGTATTTACTGCAGAAAAATGAATTGGAGATTTAACAGAAGGAGAATAAGCCAAGCAAGGGAGAGTTGACAATGGTGGCTTTTTTTTTTTTTTTAATTGAAGTTTAGTTGATTTATGATATTGTATTAATTTCAGGTATATAACAAAGTGATTCAGACATTCTCACACACACACATTTCAGATCATTTTCTAGATAAGCAACAACAATTTACTGTACAGCACAGGGAATTATATTCAGTATTTTGGGATAAACTATAATGGAAAAGAATCTGAAAAAATAGGATTGCTGAACTGAACTGCTTTGCTATAAATCTGAAACTAACACAATATTGTGAATTAGTTATACTTCAATTAAAAAATAATGCTACATACCCTGGTGATTCAGTTGATCATTTTCTTCTTCCTTTTACGTAGCTCCATTATTTTATTTGTGTGTCTGTGAGCACACATGCACCTTTGTGTTTAACCTACACAGTTAAGTAGTTCGAATTTTAGAGCTGTAGACTGAGGGGGGCGTATGGACAGAATTGCTGGTATGCTTCACATATATTCTCACCAGTTTTAAAGAACTAGCTTGCAACCTGTGAGAGCAGAAAGATTAGATAAATATATACTTTAAAAGAGAGGCTGCAGGTATAGAAAATGCAAATATTTTTTCCCTGCTGTCTGGAAAACTCCTCTCAATTCCTTCACTAGATCTGAGTTCAAAAAGAACAAGTTCCTTAAATCCCTTAGTCTGGGTTAATGTCTTTTGTTAGATGCTCCTTTCTTCTCAACACTTATCTGAATTCATAGGAAAAGTTGAACAAAATTCATAAGACCTGTGGGGGAGACTATATTACCTGGTTTGTACCATGGCCCCGCCAGTGATCAGAAGCCAGCACTGTGCTTAGAACGTTTATTAGAGGCTCATTAATGTATGTTGAAATCATATTCAAATGAAAAAATAATCCATAGCTAATGGTACAATCTGGCCTAGCGTTGAAATTTGCTCATCATAGAAGAGAGAGACAAAGACACTGAGAGAAGACGCAAGAGAGGAATGCTCTGTTCCGTGATGCCAAATGAAGTATTCCCTGACATTAAACTATAAGAAGAAAACCTACTGTGGAGAGAAGTGAAGTCAACTTTGGTATTAATTTTGCAACTTTTGTGTTTCTGAAGGGCATTATGGCTCAGACTGCCTTACCTGCAAGAAGGATAAAGAGAAAGGGAAAAGAATGAGAAAGAGAGGAAAAGAAGGAAGACACAAGAGGAGTGGGGGGAGAAAGCAAAGGGACAGTCCAGGTTGATAAGTACGGAAAATGCTTCTCTTTCTTGGTGACTAGCTGATCTCTGCTGACCTTATCAAGGGTTGCTGAGTGGAGTGGCCCCTTCAGCAAGAGGAGCAGAAATGACTCAAGATTGTTAATGATAGCATCCTCCTCATGGCATTGCTGTGAGGTTTGAATGATGTACTGAAGTTCAAGTTCCTAGCATAGTTCCTGGAATGTAGAAAACCTACAGTAAGACAGCTCACTGAAAGACAGTTCATGTTTAGCTAATTGAAGACTTTGGAGCTTTTTCCACGATAAATGTCGGATATCATTATCAAAAATAGTGCTACAATCAACATTTGTGCAAAATTAAAGAAAAAAAATTATTTATCTATTTTTGGCTGTGCTGGGTCTTTGTTGCTGTGTGAGGGCTTTCTCTAGTTGCAGTGAGGAGGGGACTAGTCTGCAGTTGCGGTGCACACGCTTCTCATTGCGGTGGCTTCTCTCGTTGCAGAGTGCGGGCTCTAGGCACACAGGCTTCAGGAGCTGCGGCTCACAGGCTCAGTAGTTTTGGCACACGGGCTTTAGTTGCTCCGAGGCAAATGGGATTTTCCTGGGTCAGGGATCTAATCCGTGTCTCCTGCACTGGCAGATTCTTTACCACTGAGCCAACCAGGGACACCTTATGTACAACTTTTTATGTGAAAGCATGTTTTCACTTCTCTTGCATATATTTATGTATATACCTAGGAGTGAACTTGCCAGGGCATGTGGTAATGCTATGTTTAATTTTTTGAGGAACTGCAAAGATATTTTTCAAATCAGCTGTACCATTTTATATTTTCTCCAGCAATGCATGCGGTTTACAATTTCTTCACATTCTTGCCCACATATTTTTTTCTTCTTTAAAAAAATTTTTATTGGGTTATAACTGATTTACAGTGTTGTCAGTTTCAGGTATACAGCAAAGCGAATTAGTTATACATAAACATTTTAGAATCTTTTATAGGCTATTACAGAGTGTTGAGTAGAATTTTCTGTATTATACAGTAAGTCTTTGTTAATAATCTATTTTATATATAGTAGTGTGTGTATGTCAATCCCAATCTCCCAATTTATTCCTCCTCACTTGTCTGCCTTTTATTTTTTTAAAGACTGCAGCCATCCTAATAGTTTAAAGTGGGATTTCACTGTGGTTTTGATCTGCAGTTCCTTAATGGATAATGATATCGAGCATCTTTTCATGTGCTTATTGGCCATTTTATATCTTCTTTGGAAAAATGTCTATTCAAATACTTTGCCTCATTTTAATTGCTGCTGTTATTGCTTTTTAAATTGTTGAGTTGTAAAATCTCTTTATATATTCTGGATAATTCTGGATAATGATTGTTTATTAGATATTGATTTGCAAATATTTCCTCCATTCTATACAGTGTCTTGATTTTACTGATAGAATTTGAAGCACTAAAGTTTTAAATTATTTCTTATTCTGTGTTTGGGTTGTTTTATCTGAGAAACCACTGCCTCAACCAAAGTCACGGAGATTATTGCCTATGTTTTCTCCTAAGACTTTTTATAAATTTAGCTCTTAGGTCTTTGATCCACTTTGTGTGAACAGCATCTTGCTGTTCTAGCTGATTATTGCCACATGGGAATGTGCAACAATGTTGTCTCTGCTTCCAAGAAACCAGAGATACCAGTTCTTTGGTGGTGAATATTCTGCCTTGAAAAACATTAGCAACCAAGTCAGATTTCATGAAAACACAACAGTGGAGGTGGTCAAGTATGGCCCTGGCCACATGCACCCAGGGTCCACATTGCAACCTCTGGGTTTCCTATTTAACTTTCCTAGTCAGCTAGAAATGTAATAAAAGGACCCCTGTTCTTGGTCTATTCCTGGGTGACACAGTCTTAGGGTTTTTTCAAGATTCTAGATAGCAGTGTAAGGAGAAGTTTTGAAATTAAACCAATGAGGAGAGAAGGTTTTGAGTCTAAAAGTCCCTGCTCTAAATGAGGGGCTTTTAAATATTTTTAGACGTTGGCCTGCTAGCTACCCTGATTTGTCAACCTGAAACATTTTTTCCACAGCAAGTTCTTTGGAGACAGAAATGTGGGGGCAATGCCTGAATTTTGTGAAAGTGCAGAAAGAAATGATTTATTCATGCTAGATTCTGAGAGCCAACCATGAGGTCACGATGAAAAGGGCTGAGTGACAGGCAGAGAGATGAACTAAAGACCCTCTGCCCTGTTGATGGATTTGGTGAGCAGGGATTTGCCCCCTTCCTCTCTGGGAGGACTGATGTTGGGGAGGGGGAGTCACGGAGTGGGAAGGAAGTCTGGAGGGAAAAGAGGGTGTGATGAGGGACCCTGAGCAGTGGGCTGTAGCAGTTGCCTGTTGTTTGAGCCTATTCTTCAAATATTGGCCTGAGTCAATATTTGAAGAGGCTACCTCTACCAGGAAGCCTTCCCTGACCTGTCAATGTCTCTCCTCCAAAGACCATATCACAGCCTCTCTGGTTTTCCTAAGCACACTTTCTTCTCTGAAGTCTTGCTCAAACTGGTGTTTGATATTCAGAGATTCCATCAACAGATATTTAATGAGCACCAAGTATGCCCCAGCGTTCCCCAATGGCTGGCTCAATGGATAAAGAATCTGCCTGCATTGCAGAAGACACAGGAGATTCAGGTTCAATCCCTGGGTCAGGAAGATTCCCCCCAAAGGAGGAAAATGGCAACCCGCTCCAGTATTCTTGCCTGAAAAATCCCATGGACAGAGGAGCCTGAAAGGCTAACAGTCCAAAGGGGTCCAAAGGGGTCCAAAGAGTCGAATATGACTGAGCAGCTAAGCACACACCACTGTGCCCCAGGCTGTGTTCTAAGGGCTGGCGACGCAGTAGTGAGAAAAACAGGCAGAAATCCCTGCTTTCCTGTTGCTTGCATTCATGTGTGTGTGTGAGAGAGAGAGAAGCAACAAATGAATAACTTACAGGTTATAAAGTGAAAGCTGTGGGAAACTTAGAGCAGGATAATGGGATCAAAATTGCAGGAAAGGAGGATGATATTTTTAGTGGGGTTGTCAGAAGTGTCTTTGGGTTGTATTTGATTGGCCAGAAAATTTCTATTGGTTCTTCCATAATCTGTTACAGAAAAATCTGAATATTTGAACAAAGGCTTGAAGGAGGCTCTTTTTCAGTTAGCACCTTGTGTTCATTCTGATGATTCTGGGATAAATGTTTCCCATGATTTTTTTTTAAAGCTTAAAATAGATTTATTCATTTATTCAGCAAACATTTGCTAAAGATCTGTTAAGCATCCTTAAGGTTTCAGCTCAAATGTCAGCTCCTTACAGAGGCATTCCCTGAACACACTTTTCATTTTCTTCTGTTTTAATTTATATTCTATTTTAAAATGAAAACTTTTTATTTTTTAAATGAAGTTTTGTTGATGCACAATATGTTACAGGTATTCAGTAAAGTGATTCCCAATGTCTGAAGGTTATACTTCATTTATAGTTACTATAAATATTGGCTATATTCCCTATTCAGTTCAGTTCAGTTCAGTTGCTCAGTTGTGTCCAACTCTGTGACCCCATGAATCGCAGCACGCCAGGCCTCCCTGTCCATCACCAACTCCCAGAGCTTACCCAGACTCAGGTCCATCAAGTCAGTGATGCCATCCAGCCATCTCATCCTCTGTCGTCCCCTTCTCCTCCTGCCCCCAATCCCTCCCAGCATCAGAGTCTTTTCCAATGAGTCAACTCTTCGCATGAGGTGGCCAAAGTACTGGAGTTTCAGCTTCAGCATCATTCCTTCCAAAGAAACCCCGGGGCTGATCTCCTTCCGAATGGACTGCTTGGACCTCCTTGCAGTCCAATAGTCTTCAGTAAGTTCGTATAACTTATTTTGTACATAGTAGTTTGTCCCTCTTCCTCTTCTACCGTATGTTGCCCCTCCCCTGCCCTCTTCCCCCTGGTACCCACTAGTTTGTTCTCTAGATCCACGAGTCTGTTTCTTTTTTATTATATTCACTAGTTTGTTGTGTTTTTTAGATTCCAGATGTAAGTGATGGCGTATGTTTGCCTTTCTCTGTCTGAATTACTTCACTTGGTATGATGATCTCTAGGTCCATTCATGTTGCTGCGAATGGCAGCGGTTTCATTCTTTTTTATGGCTGAGTAGTATTCCGTTTTGTATCTCTCTTTTATCCAGTCATCTATTGATGGTACTTAGGTTGCTTTCATATCAGCGATTGTAAATAATGCTGCTCTGAGCATTGTGGTGCATGTATCTTTCTGAATTAGTGTTTTTGTTTCTTTGGGGTATACACCTAGAAGTAGAATTGCTGGGTCATGTGGTATAAATGTAATGTTTTTTAAATTGAAAAATAAGTATTTAACTTTTTAAAAAGAAACTTCATTCTTCTATTTTATTTTTAGGATGGCATTTATCATGACATGGGCTTACCTTATTTGTTTATATACCTGACTGTTAAGAGAGGAATCTCATCTATTTTGTCTATCAGTGAATTTTCCATGGCTGACACATATTCAGTGCTTAATAAATGTCATTGAATAAATGAAAATGCCAGGGATTGTAGTGACCATGGTGTAATGATAGGTTTTGACCTTTGAGAACTTATGTTTAGAAAATTTAGCAGTTGTGCTCCTTGGTATTTACCTAAAGGTATTAAAAACGTATGCCTACACAAAAACCTGTACATGGATATTTATAGCAGCTTTGTTCTAAAAAATTAGAAGCAACCAAGATGTCCTTCAGTGGGTGGATTGATAAATAAACTGTGGTCCATCCACATAATGGGGTATTATGATATTATTCAGTGCTGAAATGAGCTATCAAGTCTTGAAAAAACAGGGAAGAACCTTACATGCATATTATTCAGTGAAAGAAGCCAATCTGAAGTGGCTACAATCTATATGATTCCAAGTCTGTGACATTCTGGAAAAGGCACAACTGTGAAGACAAAGAAAAGATCAGTGGTGACCAGGGTTTGGGGAGGGAGTGGTGATAGGCAGAGATCAAAGGATGTTTAGACCAGTGAAAATACTCTGTATGAGACCATAAGATGAACACTTCTCATTATACATTTGTTCAAACCCGTAGAATATACAAAACCAGGAGAGGACTGTGATGTAAACTGTGCACTTTGGGTGGTAATGATGTGTCCGTGTAGATTCACTGATTGTAACAAATGTACCATCTGATGGGGGATGCTGATAATGGAGGAGGCTGCGTGTATAGGGGGAGGAAGTAGATGGGGAAAACTTTTATACCTCCGCCTCAATTTTGCTGTGAACCTAAAATTGCTCTAAAAATTAAAGTCTTTTTTTTTTTTTTTAAGATTACATTCTGGTAGTGGAGACAGATAGATCTTCTCAAGGCAGAGTATATAAATATACTTACTGGGCAGGCAGGAACATGCGTCTCAGAACCCAGCTGACTGGTAGCTTTAGAATGCAAATTAACCCCCGGCCCCGATTTACAGGGTGTCCTCCTGGGTCTTCTGAGTGTGTTCAGAGAATTAAACACATGTGTTGGGAACTCCTACCATTTTCCAGGCGCCATGCCCGCTGCCATAGTCAGAACAGCAGAGTACAGGTGCACTGTTGTGCAGGTGGCGTGAACAGTCAAGGCAGGAAGTCAGGGTTCAGTCTCGCATTCACACTGAATAACCAGCAGGCTTATTCTGGGGCATTTGTTCAATGTGATCATTGTTCAGTATTTGCCTTGCTTTTTTGGTCATCTTTTAAAATAATGCCTAGAAATAGACTCATAAGAAAACACAGAAGCCCTGAGACCAGAGACAGCCTTTTGCTCCATTTCTAGAAAAAACTCATGTGGCAAAAGCATCTCAGCCTGGTAGCTCAGAATTATCTAGAAATGTGTAGGGAGAAAAATAATTTAGGTAAATGGTCCAACGTGCTGGAGAACAGTTCAAGCTTTCAAACACTCTTTCCTTCTTTTCTTCTTTCTTTCTCTTTCTCTCTCTTTCCCTCCCTGTCCCCTCATCGCCTCCCCCACTCCCACCTCCTTCTGCAAAACAACAATCATTGTCATCACAAGGGATCTGCTGAGACAGGGCTGGATGTGGTTCCTGGGGACCAGCTGCTGCTCTGGGTCCCGTCTCTCCTCCCCTTCCTTCTTGCTGGCACGGCTGAGCTGCAGCCATACTGTGCACTTAAAAGGTGTCTCAGCTTCACCCCAGGGGTCCCATGGTCCCATGGAGGAGGTTAAACTTATATTAAAGGACAAGTTTCCAAGGGAAATAGAACTTCTGCGAAGCCAGTCCTTTTGGGAGGAGGCTGTGTGTTCTAGCTAGAGGGGAGAAGCAGCCAAGCAGTGTTCCTGCCTGACCCCTCCAAACACACACATACACACACACACAACACACACACACACACACACACACACCTCCACCCCAGAGAAAAGAAAAATATCTAATGAATATTTCACTGATCCCAATTCCTTAAAGGCAGTGGGTAATTATTAAATTGAGAGACTCATGGAGCACTTTTCTAAATGGAAAGGCTTATCAACAATAGATCAGGAGCAGGTAAAATTAATAGTTATAAACCCATTTCCATAAAAATGGACTTATTACCAGGCATGCCAGCTGCCTGAAAGTAAAAGACCCTTTTCCTCTGATTTCAGGGAAATGACTTAAAAATCTGTGCATAAAATGACTGACTGGATTGTTAATCCATTCATGTTAACCTGGACTTGGGCAGGTTCCTGTAGCTGGTCCACAGGGGGACAGCACAGTTAAGGGGGGCAGCCCTCCCATACAGACCCTGCCCCCTTTGCCCAAAGACTGGCTACTTTGGCACCCCAAAGCCAGAGTGTGGATTTAGCAGGATTAAACTGCTGGTAACAGACTTACGTTCATTTTCTTCTAGTGCTGGATTTTCACTTTCTTGGCAGTAGTTTTTCTGAGGTTTACAGAATGATGAGACTCAGGAGGCATTAGAAGCAGCTCCTTAGATCTGGTTACAAGCACGGAGGAGCCCAAAGAGAAATCAAAGGTCTGATCTGATAAGGCCGAGCATCTTTTGCAGGAGGAGACTTGACCGATAAGTGGAGCATCCCGGTGATCAGAGAGGTGACTTTAGGCTGGAGAATGGTGGCTGGGAAAGGGCGGTGACTGAAGCCAAGAACTGAGTGCCCAAGTCCCTTAGATTCTGTAGTCACTCTGGCAGTACCCTGGTAAAAAGGGGGTCTCCTGTTAGGGGGTTCCCATGTGAGCCCACTCCCATCCTCTCCTGAGACCAGTCTTTTGTCCAACACATATTCCGTTCCCCATGGAAACTTGTGCAATATAGATACTTGTGCAAATAGATACTTGATGATTTACCCACAACACCAGCTGGGACTACCTGGCAGTGTAACTTTAATTCATTATGTGTGTGTGTTAGTTGCTCAGTTGTGTTCGACTCTTTGCGACCCCGTGGACTGTAGCCTGCCAGGCTCCTCTAACCATGGGACTCTCCAGGCAAGAATACTGGAGTGGGTAGCCATCCCCTTCTCCAGGGGATCTTCCTGACTCAGGGGTTGAACCTGGCCGAGTCACCTTCATTCCAGGCAGTTTCTTTACTGTATGAGCCACCAGGAAAGCCCTAATACATTTATGCTTCAATTTAAATGGCCACTCTATCGGACACAGTGATATCAGAGAGTTTCTTAAAACCTTGGCTAAGTAGAAAAAATGCTGGGCATGACTAATTCTAATGTAGTGCTATTTGGGGTAGAATTCCATATCAGACAGGTCAGTGTAACATATATCCACTTTTTTTTTTAAATTTTAATGGTGCTTCAGTTTAATTCTAAGTGTAATTTTGTAAGTAAGTCAGGTTATAGACATTACTTAACTATTATTTCCCCCATTTAAAAAATTTTCCACAATTAAAAAATTTTATTGGGATATAGTTGATTTATTGGGATATAGCTGACTCATTGGAAAAGACCCTGATGAAAAGACCCCGAGGGCTCAAGAGGAGAAGGGGGTGACAGAGGATGAGATGGTTGATTGATGGCATCACCGACTCCATGGACATGAGTTTGAGCCAACTCCGGGATGCAGTGAAGGACAGGGAACCCTGGAGTGCTGCAGTCCATAGGGTTGCAAAGAGTCAGACATAGTGACTGAACATCAAAATCATTGATTTACAATGTTGTGTTATTAATAGTTTCAGGTATACAGCAAAGAGAATCTGTTACACACATATCCGCTGTTTTATAGATTGTTTTCCTATACAGGTCATTACAGAGTATTGAGTGAAGTTCCCTGTGCCATCCAGTAGGTTCTTATTAGTTATCCATTTTATATATAATAGTGTGTGTATGTCTGTCCCAACCACCCAATTTAATCCTCCTCTCCTCTCCCTTTTTCCCATGGTAACCATAAGATTGTTTTCTATTATGTATCCGTGACTCTATTTCTGTTTTTGTAAATAAGTTCATTTTTACCATTTTTTTTAGATTCCGTGTATAACAATTCCATATGATATTTGTCTTTCTTACAAGGAGCTAGATGGAAGATTTAAAGGACAAATTTACGATAGCCATTTTGTCAATACTATGGTTTTTCCCCCTAAAGTTTTCAGTGGGAGGGAGCTGTCCGTGGTAGGAGATTCTGCTGGGCAAGAATCTTTACACCTGAGTGACTGAAGGTTTAGGAGCTATGAATCAGTCACACTTGCTGTTAACATTCCCTGGATCCAGGTACAGCTAGATTTAGGATGATAGACATAGATGTATGGACGAGAAGTCATTCACGAATCGCATGCTGGGTGGCTTTTTAACTCTCTGTTCAGTAACTTCTCCTGTCAGTACAAGAGTCAGCCTATAGTTTACAAGTTCATGTCAGCGATGAGAGGCTCTCCCTGTGCAGAAAGGTGCTCAGAATGGCGCTTGTCCTTTTCACTTTTGTGCGCCCTGTCCGCTTTCTTCTCCCTCCTCCAGATACGTGTACCATGTTGTTACTCCATGAATGAAGGCAGGTGGGGACTTCTTACATTACCTCCCA
Source organism: Bos mutus (assembly GCF_027580195.1). NCBI lineage: Eukaryota > Metazoa > Chordata > Mammalia > Artiodactyla > Bovidae > Bos > Bos mutus. The sequence continues at coordinate 22,207,616 of NC_091633.1, forward strand.
TCCTATCCCATTTCAGGTGGACATGAAGCATCCACCATGGTATCTTATTGTGTGGCTTATAGTTGATGTCACGAACCATACACGCTGTGGGGTCCTTTACCATGATTGGTCTCATGATGCTCCCGCAGGTCCATGTAGTCACCGATGTTCTTCCCAAATTCTAAAGCTCAGAGTTTGAACCATGGATCCACAGACACACAGGTAAGTAGCAATAGAAACAGCCAGATCCAGGCTACGTCTCAAGACTGGAGTGACGGTGGCCCTAGATGAAGGGTTTGGCCACGTCCTGTGTGTGGCGCTTGGATCATGATGTAGGCAGATGCGGAGCTGGGGAGGACAGAGCTGTGACAGTGCCCAGAGATGCGGTGCGGTCTGAGCTGCTCACTCGGGGAAGGACGGTCTACTTTCTGCAGAGCCCTGAAGATAGATGGTCCGTCCACTCTGAGGTGTGGGTCATCTATGGCAGCCTGTGAATCAGGCTCTATCGACACTGCCGTGTGACTTGTTGAACTTGGCGATCCTTCGGTTTGACAAAGAGGAATGTGGCAATTCATCTCGTGCTTGACATTCTGCTGAATCGCAGTTTTAAACTGCACTTTGCCGTGTGTGTTTGTTTTCCAGAACAAATGGCTCCTTCTACGAGATCTTGCAAGTGGACTTTGGAGTGGACAACAGCAGTGGCCTGGCTGGTGCCCAGCAGATCACCTGGCAGGTGGAGTACCCCGTGGAGGACGCCCCGAGGGAGCTGGTCGTCTCTGAGATCTTCATCAGCCAGACCTCCTTTGTGGGCATTGTCCCACTTGCAATGGTGAGATGTCAGGCTTCAGAATCAGTGTCGCAAAGATGTTTTCTTTGAGGTCTTTTTTTTGGTCTCGCCATGTAATTTGTGGGATCTTAGTTCCCCCACCAGGGATCAAACCCAGCAGTGGCATCCCAGCAGTGAAAGCCCCAAATCTTAACAACTGAACTGCCAGGGAATTCCCTGAGTACTTTTAATATTAAAAAAAAAATGAGCATTTTGTAATCTGCTGTTTTCTATCCACCAGATGAAGCTGTTTGAACAAGGGAAATGCACTTAAATTATATTTTATTTACCCACTTTCCGTAATGCCTCCCTAAAAACTATTCAAGGTTTGCTGCGTAAATCCCTTTTCTTTGTGGATGTTGTTGAACTGTGTCCTGGAGAACCTGTGTTTCTTTTTTTCTTTTTTTGTCTCATCCTATATCCATCTCAGGACCAAGTACTCCTGAGAGAACATGGTTGCATTGAAATCCATCAGGCGTGTGTGATGGGAACAGCCGCTCTGAGTCTATGCTGAGTGACCAGTTGACAGTGGCTGGTCAATTGCCTTGAGAGTTCCCACGTAGCTTAGGGATTGGCAAACTCTAAAATGTATATGGACAGAAAACCTTGTTGGAAACTGACCAGCTGAACCTGGATAGGGTCCCAGAGTCCATGAAACCATGTATGTTTCTGTTTCTGGCCTGGGGGTGACCAGCTTTCTCCTCTGAGCTTGGCCAAAGCTCAATTCATAACCAGGCTCAGGGGCTACATCTGAGAACAAGGTCATGGACAAGGTTCCAGAACCTTAAGAGATGGTGCTGGTGTGTCCCAGGGAATAAACGCCAGGAGCGCCATATTCCCAATACCCTTCCCCACACTGGAAATGTTCAAATGCATTCTGCACTGCTTTGACATTCCTGTCTAGAACCGAAGAGAGAGGCTCCACACTTGGTGATTTCAGGACATTCTGGGGGTGCTTCTGTCATCCATACTCAAGTTGGGTACCAGGGGTGAGTCCTTGCAGATAAAACCCTCTATCCTACAATTAACTCTGCAACTCCCATATCTGTGTTCTTGACTCTTTTCTTTCCTCCAACACATGCTTGCCCCCATCTCCCCACATCCAATTCCTTCTCTTCCGTTCAACTGATAGAGAGATACCATCCCCAACCACAGTGACCAACTGGCTCTCCATCCCCTTGCTCATCACCCTCTGTCCACATCCTCACCTTCATCTATCTTCTTCATGGATATTACCAGTGTTTGAGATTTAGGATTCATTGTCTATCTTCCTCCCCAGAAGGAGAAATCCATGACGGTAGGCTTCTGGTCAGTTTTGTCCACAGCTGGGTCCCCAGTACCTAGAACAATGCCTGCGACACTTACAATTTGTTGAATGAAGGACTGAATCCCATGCTGTAATCTGAGCTACTGGGATCATCTAGTTCTTGAAGGCTAGATAGATGGGGATGATCTGCATCAGCCGTGATCTGCATTTTGTTGGAGGGCAGTCACCTGGGGAAATGCTAACTGTGCCTCTTTCCCTTCCCTTCTGCTTCCCTACCCTGCCTGCCTCCGCTTTCCCTTCCCTTCTCTTCTTTTCTTTATGAAAGCATGAGTTTTTTCTTTTCTCCCCCATCCCCCACTCCCCACCATGTCTCTCACTCTCTTTCACTTCTCTCTGGTTTTCTGTCTAATTACCTAGCTTTGACCTTAGAGATTTCTTTTCAGGGGTGGCTTGGAGTTTAGGGCTGCAGCCCACCATTCTACTATAGTTCTTAAAACTAAAAAGCCCAGCTCTACTCATGCAGATAAAAAAACAAGTTATCTTTCAAAAAGGTTGGAATTAAAAATGAACACACTTGATGAGTTTCTAGGCAACTGGACACACAGGTTCAGCCTAGGAAAAAGCAAGAGATAATCAGACTCCTTTTTAGCCAAATTGACCTGAAACTTTATGCCAAGGCTTGGGCACAAATACTTCTTTATTTCAAACAATATTCATGTGTCTACTTTGTGTTCTGGTGAATGGTGATGAACAGATACACACAGTCTCAGCTCTCCGGGTCCTTGCATTCTAGGAGAGGAGAGTTCAGAGTACAAGAAACAAGTGCATTTGACCACTGCAGACAATGATGGAGAAATTTATGCTGGGTCATAGAATAAAGAGACAGGGATGGGAGTGGGCAGTGTCAAGTGGTCAAGAAGACGTCTGTCTAAGGATCTGATGCTTGCTCTGAGAACTAACCAACAAGAGGAACCAGCTATAGAAGGCTGTGGAGGAAGAGCATTGCAGGCAGAGGGAACAGTGTGCATCTTCAAATGGAAATAAGCTTGTTTAACTTGAGGGACTCAAAGAAAGGCCAAGCCATGGGATACAGACAGCTGGGGAAAGGTACAGGAAAGAGATGAGCTTGGAGAGGAAGCCAGGGGCAGCTTTTCCAGGCCTTGGAAGTAACAGGTGACATTTCACGGGTCTTCCAGTGTCTAGTTCTCTGTGTCTATATTAGTCTCCTCTTGCTGCTATAGCAAATTACCATTAACAGACTGGCTTTGTGTGCATGTATCCCAAGTCGTTTCAATCCTGTGTGACTCTGCGACCCCATGGACTGTAACCTGCCAGGCTCCTCTGTCCATGGAATTTCCCAGGGAAGAATACTGGAGCGGGTTGCTGAACCCTCCTCCAGGGATGTTCCCCACTCAGGGATTAAACCCACATCTCTTACATCTCCTGCGCTGGCAGTCGGGTTCTTTACTACTAGTGCCGCCTGGAAAGCCCAGAGTGCTTTGAACAACACAAATGTATCTTACAATTCTGGAGGTCAGAAGTCTGAGATGGGTCTGCAGGACAAAATCAAGGTGTCAGCAGAGCTGCATTATTTTGGAAGCTCTAAGAATCTGTTCTTTGCCCTTTCCAGCTTCTGGAGGTGCTCACGGTACTTAGCCCACATCACTCTGAGCTCTGCTTCCATCATACATCTCTTTCTCTGACTCAGACCCTGCTGCCTCCCTCTTCTAAGGGCTGATTACATGGGGCCACCTGAACAATGCAGGACACTCTCCCCATCTCAGGATCCTTACGTCAATGGCATCTTCAAAGCCCCTTCATCATGTAAGGTCACATATTCACAGGTTCTGGGATCAGGACGCAGACATATTTGCGGGGAAAGGTATTGACCTATTAGATGCATTAATTCATTAGACAGCAACCTTATAAGAAATGTGCTATTATCCCATCGTGTGGATAAGGACACTGAGGAACAGTAATAATAAATAAGTTGCCAAAAGGTGTGCACCTAGTTGTGCTGTGGAGCTGGGTTTGTGTGTTTGTGTGTATTTGTGGCACATCTTTGAAAAGACTCCCCAGGCTCCATGCCCATCTTGGACTTGGACGAGGAAGATATCGATGATGGTCATAATGGGCAGGGGGTTGGGCTCCTTTTCGTCAGCGACAACGCAGACTTCCTAATCCCTGTTTCACAGGCGACAGAGTTTCAAATTGATCTGAGTGGATGGCACGCTCGGTTACCTGAGGGCCACTCAGTGTCAAGCAATGCAGTGGTTAGAACACAGCCTCTGGATCTGGGTTCAGATCCTGCCTCTGACACTTAGCAACCACGTGACCTCGGGAGAATGACTTAAGTGTTCTGTGGTGACTCGGTTTCCCCATCAGGAACCTGGCCCAGGATTGTGGTGATGTCACATGTGGGAATTTCTCAGAATAGAGCCTGGTGTCATATTAGTCATCAGAAATAGAAGTGGTGGCAGTTAGCTTAGAAGAGTAGCTCGCACAGTGAAGGACGGAAGGGATTTCTGGCCCCATGGTATTTTGAGGTCATTGGATTAGACAGAACACCAGTGTGATGTGTAGAGATTAGTTATCATAATGGGAGAGGGTAGAGTGGCGGGGGGGGGAGCATGTCAGGGGAAGCCCAGGCTGGTGAACATTTTGACTGCAGCTTGCCCATGGGAAGCTACATTTCTGAAAGATATACTTTTCTTTCTTTTTTTCCTGATTCTTGCTCACCACCCCCCTGCCCCCACTGCCACACACACACGCACACACACACACACTCACACACAGGACAGAGGCATGTGAAACCATTTTAATATATGATTTGTTGGCACTCTGCTCCCTTGACATCAGGGTTCAGGCTGCTGCTCCAATGACTGCAGTTCACTCCACTTGCCTTGTTGAAACTCCAAGGACTCCGTACGCTCTTATTTTCCTGGGATGACTGTTCTGAAGGCACCAACCACTTGGAGACTTTAATCCCCTGAAGCTCCTGCTTTCTCTCATGGAGTGTCTCTTGCCCTCCCTCTGCAGCTGTTTTTCTCCTTTGCTCATTTGCTTGCATGTGGCCTAGGGTTCAGAGGGGACAGCCTTTGTCTTGGGAGTTTCCAGCCCTGAGCCAGCTCTAAGGAGAGATGGTTCACCCCAGGGAAGGTCCAGCAGGCATCTTTGGGGCTCTTGGGGTCCCAGGCCTCCTGCCAGGGGGCCTTAAGTAATTAAGTCATGAGCATAACTCAGAAAGCTTTGAAGGCTTATCAATAAGGTTTTTTCTGGTCCCTTGTCTTGTTTTATTTAAAACTTAAAAGGAAAATCTAAAGAGGGCTTGAATGCATCCTCCTAAAACCTTACAGATAAGGCCACAATTCCAACCCTCTTCCCCGAATGAACTATGTTTTATCATTTTATTTTTCTCATTCAAGACTTTGTATCTACCTTCGTACACAGATACCTGGCTGCAGAAAGCAAATGATTTTTTTTTTTTTTTCGCATGGCTGTGTTGGAAAACAAAGGGCATTGCGTTGAGTATCACATTCTTTACAGCCAACAATATGTCTTGGAGGCTTTTTCGTACCCAGATGAATAGAGCTGCCTCATTCATTTAAAAAAAAATTACTCTATAATATTCTGCTGTGGGCTTATCCATAGTCTATTTCCCTACTGGTAAATATTTAGGTGGTTTCTATTTCTTTCTTTCTCTCTCTCTCATGTTTTTTTTTTTTTTTTTTTGGGGGTGGGGGTGGTGGCGAGAGGAGGTTACCACCATGCCTCTTGTAAAAATTCCATCTAGTTTGGAGGTAGAAGGTGGGTTTTATATCATGTGCCAAATGGCAGTGGCTGTTAGAAGCAGGAATGAGGATGGTGATCAGTCAGTAGTGTGTTTTGCAAGCTACATTAGTTTTCTGAGGCTGCCATGAAGAATTACCACCAACTGGATGGCTTAAAACAACAGGGATGGATTCTCTCATAGTTCTGGAGGCTAGAGCCCCAAACCCAAGTTGTCAGCCGGGCCCGGCTACCTCTGATGGCTTGAAGATTCTTGGTTCTTCCTGGCCTTCCAGCTTTAGGCGTTCCTTAGCTTGGGGCTGCATCACTCCCTTCTCAGCCTCTGTGTGTGTGTCAGCATCTCTGCATGTCCCCTCCTTATAAGGACCCCAGTCATGGCATTTGAGTTCACCCTCAACCAGTATACCAGGCTTCCTGGGTAGCTTAGCTGGTAAAGAGTCTGCCTGCAATGCGGGAGACCCTGGTTCAGTTCCTTGGTTGGGAAGATCTGCTGGAGAAGGGATAGGCTACCCACTCCAATAGTCTTGGGCTTCCCTGGTGGCGCAGATGGTAAAGAATCCACCTGCAGTGTGGGAGACCTGGGTTCGATCCCTGGGTTGGGAAGATCCCCTGGAGAAGGGAACGGCTACCCACTCCAGTATTCTGGCCTAGAGAATTACATAGACTGTATAGTCCATGGGGTCGCAAAGAGTCGGACATGACTGAGCGACTTTCACCACTTTCATCCAGTATAACCTCATCTAACTAATTATATCTGCACAGACCTTCTTTCCAAATAAGGTCACAGTCTGAGATTTCAGTGGACATGAATTGGGGGCAGGGGGCACTATTTAGCCCACTATGGGGCAGGAAGAGGGAGGGGTGCATATATGCCACGGACTTGTCCACTAAGATCTGGATGGGATTTGGGGCAGCTTCGTCCTACACCTTCAACATCTTCAGTGAGATTGGACGTTCTGGATAATAACTCTAAAAGCTATCAGGTCCTTAGTCATTAACTCAGCCACAAAGTGTTCACATTCAATAGTGTTGATTAGACTTCATTTCCCAGGACTAGAAAGAGAGTCCAGTACCTTTGAAAGGTATTTTTGTGGAAGCCTGACTTCAAAAGTCCATCCAGAAGACCGGAGTCCCCCTTCTTCCACCAAAACAAATCTGTCAGTATAATTACTTGTTGGAGATTGCATAGAACACCTTGCTGTGGGAATCCAGAATAAACCTGACTCAGCTCTGTCTTTGAGCCTTTCTGATATATAAGAAAGAACAGGATGGTCGGGAAACAGCCATTCCTGGTTATATAGACACAGTTTCACCTGACTGATCCAACATGTTCACAGCTGAAAGGAGTAATTTTAAATTGTCCAGCTGAAGGTTTGTCCAGTGGATGTACTTTACAAATGACCAGAAATAACCATCTCGGTCGGATAAGACTGAAGCCACTCACTTTGTAAGTGCCGCCATATGCATCTGTCTAAACTGTGGGATGCAGGTCAACTCCCCACAGCCAAGCATGTGATGCCAATGAGCCTGTTCAGAGAACCTATCTCCGAAATGGCCCCATAGCTGGATGGAGATGCTCTACCATTTCCTAACTGACTTAAAAAATAACAATATAAAAAGATTTGTTCTTGAAGAATGATAAGGAGTCAGCAAACTGGAAAAGGAGAAGGAAGAAACCCATTAAGATATTTGGTTCCTTTGACCTGTGTCTTTTTTGGCGGAACTTTGCTGCCATACACTACCTGAAGATGAACAGGAGAAACAGACCCAAGAAGTAAGTCCAGGAAAGAAACTGGTGACTGTCAGTTGAAGGAACAAAGTGATAGAAGTCTGGGTGTTTCTGTTGCAGAAATGTGACATGACAAATTTCTAAGGCTGCGTCAATACCATGAATATTTATGACCTATCTCACCAAAAACGTCTGTCGGCCACGGCCAGCGCATTCATCAGATTCCTGCTTGGGAATTGTTCTGTTTTGTTGGGTAACGAGCCCTGAATGACAAAATTGAGAGCGATTAAGTGAAGGGTTTGTGCTTCTGTTTTACATGCCCTTAGAGGTGGTAAAATCATCAAAAGGCTGTATTCTGAAGAAGTAAATTTCTTTTGGAAAAAACTTCTTTTCCTGTTGGTGGATGAACTGGATTATTTATCAAAATGTGGGGTTGGGGATATGCAGGCATTTGTGGGTACTGACTTCCAGGGGCCACCTCTGAGGCTCTTGTTTGGCAATGACAAACCAGAATCCTTACAAACCAAAAGACTTTGCCTGCCTCTGTCCTGGTCAGTGAAGGGACAGCCCCTTCTCCGCAGCTGGGGAAATGTGTAGGCGTGAATACTTTGGCCACCTGATGTGAAGACCTGACTCATTTGAAAAGATCCTGATGCTGGGAAAGATTGAAGGCAGTTGAAGAAGGGGACGACAGAGGATGAGATAGTTGGATGGCATCACTGACTCGATGGACATGAGTTGGGTAAACGCTGGGAGTTGGTGGTGGACAGGGAGGCCTGGTGTGCTGCAGTCCATGGGGTCACAAAGAGTCAGACACTACTGAGTGACTGAACTGAACTGTGTGCTTGAGAGACGTCAGAGTGCCACAACTAAAATCTAACCTGCCATTTACTTAAGCTTTGTGACCTCAGCCTGCCTTTGGCACCTCAGTCATTCTGTCTGTAAGATCAGATCAGATCAGATCAGTCGCTCAGTCGTGTCCGACTCTTTGCGACCCCATGAATCGAAGCATGCCAGGCCTCCCTGTCCATCACCAACTCCCGGAGTTCACTCCGACTCATGTCCATCGAGTCAGTGATGCCATCCAGCCATCTCATCCTCTGTCGTCACCTTCTCCTCCTGCCCCCAATCCCTCCCAGCATCAGAGTCTTTTCCAATGAGTCAACTCTTCTCATGACTGTAAAAGGGGTACTAAAACTCTCACTAGGGCAACCTCAACAGGTTACTTTGAGGATTCAATAAGGCAACATTATATTCAGTTTTTATTACAAAGTAAGAATATGATAGATGTCATCAGCTTCTTTTCATTAGAATTCCATCGTGCTTAAACAGGAGACACTTAAGAATAGTGATGAAATTAAAATATTTCCTAACAGGGTGGCACTAACCACTGCCCCATGGGCATGGATGCAGCCTCTAAGTAATTGTTGTAGCCTCTCCCCTCCCCGCAGGGCATACCAGCTGTACATAAAGTCTTCCTGAGAGAAAGGGCAAGTTAAAGTTGCCATTTTGCATAGTTTACTGCAGAGTCCAGCACACCTTTTCCTAAATCGCTTTATATTTGCAAACCGCCAAGATGGCGTTTTTGATTGACTTGAATTTTTTTCCGAGGAGAGGGGATCACGGGCGGCAGTCCCCGGGGTGCCCACTAGATGGAGCTCACAGACCAACCAGCTCGTGACCACGCAAGCCCTGCGCTCCCCTCCCCCAGGCTCCCTGAACCCCTGCCCCTCTGGCCCAGTGTTCACCCCTGTCAGCCGACGGCTTCATCCGGCCGTTTGTTCACCCCGGAGCCCCGGTTGGCTTCAACTGTGAGAAATGTAGGTCCCCACTTCGGCCCTACCCAGCGCTCAGCACCGCACCTGGTGCACACCTGGTCCACAGCATCCGGCCTCTTGGAAAGGTGCCGCCTCCCCGCCAGCACCACTGCCTGCCCTGCGGCTGAATGAAGCCTGCGTGTGACTTCTTTTTATGAGAGGTTTTACTATTTTACTTTTAAATAATATATATTCAATAAGTGTTAAAACAGAAAAAAGGGCAAATCCCAGCGCCCCCTGTATGACATCAGTGATATTAGAGAATCATCATTCCAGACGGGTCACATCCACGAATCCACAGCCAGAGGAAATGGCTGGCGGATAAACAGTGATTGGACCCCATATTTTATAACAACAAAATCCTACTCTAGGCTGTATTTTATTTGTGAAAGTGTTAAATTCCTTTTTATTTATAGATGCAAGAAGACAAAGCAGTAGACTCCTTGTATTTCATAAAACAAACAAGAAAAAAAATTAGCTGACAAGAAATTTTTATTTTTAAAATACCTTGGTAATTTAAGAAAGGTTTGTAGAAGAAAACATACCAAGGCTTGGAACTATTATTATCATTATTATTAGTATTACTAAAAATGCTACTTGTCATCTCCACCGTCATCACCACACCACCTCTGTTTCTTCCACAACACAATTTTAGCCAGTGATGTCAACTCTTTAATTGGAAAGTAGAAGGAATAACTCTCTGAGATTTCTTGCCATTTCCCCATCTGGATATTATTGGTTTTGTAAGTTTTACATTGTTAACGTCTGTAACGGTGATAACCTTTGTGAAGCCTGGTTCCTGTTTGTCTCCTTTGTTAATTCTGATGCTGGGAAGCCAGTCTTGCTTGCTTCATCTTTTACCCCAGCCATCTGCTTCTTTCCATCCTCAGAGATGGTGCGGGTCCATTATCTGCTGATGGCCTTTTTCTGTTGTTGCTGTGGACTGCAATGTTTTATTCCTTTATTCCCATTTTAATGCGATCTAGAGGATAAATCTAGTCTGATGGTCCGTCCACCATAATCCCAACATTCTTTAGAAACTGTAGGACGCGGTTCAGATTTAAGGGGTAGGTTGTCAGTCATTCCTTCACACACCTGCCAGAGTCCTGTGTGCCAGGCACTGGGGAGGGAGCTGGGACGGATAAGGGAGACAGTTCTTAGCACTGGTGATGTCAGCAAAGGCTTTCTGGCCAAGAACAGAAACGTGTGTGTTTGTGTGAAATTGCTTTAACAAAAGACAAAATATTCTATCCTGCAATGAAAGACCAAGTTAAAATCCTGACATCCTCGGGTGGAGTAATTGTGCTTTTATTGATTTAGACTCAGCAGGAGAAGCTGGTGGTCCTTTTCTGAGAAAAGGAGCGAGGCATTGAGAGAAGACCAGGGGATGGGGCGCTGTGGACCTCAGGCCACCAACCCCTCTGACCCCCTCTTCCGTTTTTCCAGAACGAGCATTGACCCTGGGAGATGCCCACCCTTGGCTGGTGAAGGTTCTGAGGTCCTGCTCTCTCTGCAGGAGGGGAGCTCGCTGATGGAGTCAGCCCCAGGGACTGTCCTATCCAGAGAAATCGGACTGGATGGAAGGCAGTCTAGTTTGGAGAGGGCTGCACTCCACCTGGGATTCGTGTCCATCTCCGAGCTCCCTGTGGTCCCCTAGGGCTACCCAGAGATCCCATCAGAGAGACAGCTGTGCGGGGAGTTGGGGGTGTCCACACAGGACGAGCTGCCCTGCTTCTGCCTCCATGTGGTGTGCTGGCCCCCGACCTCCTGTTCCTCTGGCCCTGGAGGAGAGAAGAAACAGGAACGCGAGGGGGGGCTGACGCTGCCACGTCTTCCTTGGGGTGGTGATGGGCCGCCACCCAGGTGGTTACATGTCAGAGCCAAAGAGAAGTGGCTGGTAATGAAAAGACATCGTCCCCAGGGAGAAGGCCTTCAGTCTGCATCTCCCAGATGAATGGGGACAGGGAAAGAGCAAGAGTCACAGCCAGGAACTCGCCCAGGCCCAGGCTCCACGGGCTCTTTGGGATCATCAGCCTCCTGAGGACAGGCACACAGTCACACGTTTATAAAACTCCATGGTACCTGCAACAGTGCTTCCGATGCCACAGGTCAGGGAGCTTGACATCAGTTCCTGCAGGACTGTGTTCACACGTGAATGGATGGGCAGTGGGTGTGAGAGCAAAGAGGGGGATGGGGACAGGAGAACGGGGCTCATTCCTCCCATCTCCCTCACCCTAATCCCCAAAGTGCAGTGGGATTGTGCTTGAACCAGTTGGATCATGATCTTTACATCTGAAGGAAAGATCCTGACATCAGTAGACTAGGCGTTAGTGATAAAACCCAGAGGGGAAAAATTGAAACAAGGCAAACAGAAACAAAGAACAGGATCTCAGAAAGAAGCCTGCACTCTCATGTACACTGTGGCACTGTTCACAGTATCCAAGACTGGAAACAAATGTCTCTTGACAGAAGAATGGATAAAGTGGTGTGCACGTGCAATGGAATATTTTTTAATAGCCTTAAAAAAGAAGGAAATTTTGTCATATGCAATGACAAGGATGAATCAGGAGGACATGATGTGAAGTAAAATAAGCTGTTCACAGAAAGACAAATAATGCATGATCCTGCTTAGATGAGAAATCTATAATAGCCAACCTCTTAGACACGGGGAGTAGAATGGTAGTTGCCAGGGGCTGGAGGGAGGAGGAAATGGGATATTACTACTTAGGGGGCTTCTGAGGTGGCTCAGTGGCTCCACCTGCCAATGCAGGAGACTCAGGAGAGTTTGATCTCTGGGTTGGGAAGATCCCCTGGAGTAGGAAATGGCAACCCACTGGAAAATTTCATGGACAGAAGAGCCTACATGGGCTACAGCCCATGTGGTCAAAAAGAGTTGGACAGAACTGAGCATGTATGCATGCAGGTAGGCAGTTAACAGATATAAAGTTTAGTTACTCAAAATGAACAAGTTCTGAAGATCTGCTGTGCAGTTATTGCAGAGGTGTAGGCCGGATGGAATGGGGCATACACCAGGAACAGTGCTGAGACATTATCAAGGAGCGGAATTGCAAGTGTCCTTTTTGTTGGGGAGCCCTCAAGCTAATTCCTTCTGTTGCCCTGCGAGAAAACAGTTTGAGGACTCTGGAATTCCTCACGAGTTAGGAATAAAGTATGGACAAGCAGCTACATTTGTCATTACGCAACATCCCCTTTAAAGTTGCCTCTACATAATGGGAAATGGTTAGTCCCAGGGAAGTTTCTCAGAAGACATGATTGGGTATCAGCTATATTTGAAAACATTGCATTAAGACTTTGTCCGCTGCTGTGATGTATTGTTTATCATCGTGGAGATTAATTATGCTTGTTGTGACAATAAGCAATGTGTTGAAACAGCTGTCAGGTGTTTTCTGGGTTAATCTCTGGAATTAATGAGGGCTATTGACTCTCAGCGAATCTGCCTCCTGGCTCTGTGGACCCCCCTACACTCTTAGGTTTCAGCCTGCCTTTCAGGTCCCACTTCTGTGCGAGTCAAACAGTTCTTGGAGAGCTTTCTTGTACATGGCACAGGCATTATAGATAGGAGCTAATTGTGCTTGTTCCTGCTCACTGAGGTGAGAAGGTGGGAAACAGGTCAGCAACAGCCCTCCTTGACAATGGGTTTCTGCCCTGTGCTCAATGGGGACATGGCCCAGAGCTTTCTATAATCCCTCAGGAACACTTGGTCACTCTATTATGCTGATCTAAAGATCCCAGAGACGATGGAAGGTCTTCAGCACTGGCCTGGGAGACACATTTTACTTTTTAGTTCATTCCTATTTTGCTGTGTGATGTTAAGCACATTCCTTAACATCTCTGTTTTCATCTCCTTTCTTAAAAATTCAGATTCTGCTGAAATGAACTAGTGTAACCATTTAGGAAACCTTTTCCGATAGGTCCGTTTCACTCATCTTAGACTCTTTTAACAATTTTTATTGGAGTGTAGTTGCTTTGCAATGTTCTGTTAGTTTCTGCTGTACAGCAAAGTGAATCAGCTATACATATACACACATTCCCTCTTTTTTTGTATTTTCTTCCCATTTAGGTCACCACAGGGCATTGAGTAGAGTTCTCTGGGTTCTCATGAGTTATCTGTTTTATACAGTGTATATATGTCAATCCCAATCTTCTAATTTCCCCTTCCTCCTTTAGCACCTTGGTATCCACACATTTGTTCTCTACATCTGTGTCTCTATTTCTGCTTTGCAAACAGATTCATCTGTACCATTTTTCTAGACTCCACATATATGTCTTACTATATGATATTTGTTTTTATAGTTCTGACTTACTTCACTCTACATGACAGTATCTAGGTCTATCCACATCTCTGCAAATGACACAATTTTGTTCCTTTCAATGGCTGAGTAGTATTCTATTGTATATATGTACCACATCCTTTTTATCCATTAATCTATTGAGGGACATTTAGGTTGCCTCCATATCCTGGCTATTGTAAGTAGTGCTACAGTGCACACTGGGGTGCACATATCTTTTGGAATTATAGTTTTCTCTGAGAATATGCCCAGGAGTGATCACAGATTTAGAACATCCAGAATAGGGAAAGTTAACATCATAAATGGTATCATATTGTTATATTAAGAGATAAAGGGAAATTCAGAGTACAAAGGGCTCCTAAACCTTCAAGAACATTTAGCAAGCCCTATGCCAGTTTTCATTTTGTTGCCCATCAGCTCCTACTCTGACCTTCTCTGCCTGCTTTGGCCTCTTGGAGCTGGACTGTGCAAACATTTTTGCCTTTGTCAGATGGTGTAATATTGGGCTTTTCCAGAAGTGGCCACTGGAGAGACAGGGCAAGATGTACCAGGGGACAGGGCTTTCTAACTATGATATGGTCTTGTTTCCATCCCCTGGTACAGCTCCCAGCATCATGCAAAGACCCTGCGATGCTCACTGTCCAGGGAGTTTCACTGACTCACAGGGGGTGATTTCCTGCTCACCTACTGGGGTGACCTTACCCATGGCACTCAGTACAGTCTCCACCGGCCAGTGGGCTGCAGCACACCCTCTGCAGTGTCTGAATCTCAGCCTCGGAGACTTGGGGAGGGGGTGCTCTTCATGTTTTACCCTTTCTTGGACACCCTCCCTGAGATCTAGAGCTGGTCTCTAGGGCTGACATCTGCCTTCTTATGTTCTCTAGAGTTCTTTTTTTTTAGTTACCCACCTTTCGTTAGTTAGAAATCCCCATTGGGAGGGAAATTTGAAGAATAGATACAAGTGTTTGTATGGCTGAGTCCCCTTGCTGTCCGCTTGAAACCATCACAACATTGTTAACAGGCTATGCGCAGGCATGCTAAGTCACTTCAGTCGTGTTTGACTCTTTCCAACCCCATGGACTGTAGCCAGCCAGGGTCCTCTCCCCCTGGGGATTCTCCAGGCAAGAATACTGGGGTGGGTTGCCATGCCCTCCTCCAGGGGTCTTCCCGACCCAGGGATCAAACCCACGTCTCTTATGTCTCCTGCAATGGCAGAGGGTTCTTTACCACTAGCACCATTGGGAAGCACCCTAACAGGCTTTTCCATCTTAAATTTTTCCTGATCAAATGACTGATGTTTCTGTCTCCTGACTGGACTCTGATTGATATATTACCATATATGGTTAGGTGTTAACATCAGGGTTTCTCAGGTGGTTCAGTGGGGAAGAATCAGCCTGCCACTTCAGGAAACATGGGTTCAGTCCCTAGGTTGGAAAGATCCCCTGGAAGAGGACATGGCAACCCATTCCACTATTCTTGCCTGGGAATTCCCTTGGACAGAGGAGCCTGGCGGGCTACAGTCCATGGGGTCGCAAAGAGTTGGGTATAGTTGCTGACTAAACAGCAACAACATTAACACCAAGAGACGTTAATTTTTATTTCCCATAACCAATTCTTATTTGATTGATCATGTTTAAATATGTTTCCACAGGATCCTTTTAGGCTACCTTTTCAGTGAATGAAAGCCTGATTATCTTTAAGCTTTACTAGAGTATAACATACACCAAAAACTAATCACACCATTTCTTTTTCATATACTTAATGATTTAGACTGAAGATTCTTACTCTTTTAGTTTTGAAATCACATGGGGAGCTAGTTTTTTAAGTTATTTATTTGTATGTGTGTTCTCAGTTGCTTCAGTCATGTTCAGCTCTTTGCAATCCCTATGAACTGTAGTCCACCATGCTCCTCTGTCCATGGGATTCTCCAGGCAAGAATACTGGAGTGGGTAGCCATGCCCTTCTCCAGGGGATCTTCCCGACCCAGGGATTGAACCCACGTCTCTTATGTCACTTGTATTGACAGGCGGATTCTTTACCACTAGCGCCACCTGGAAAACCCCCCAAATTTTTTATTGAAGTTTTTTTTTCGGCTGCGTTGGGTCTTTGTTGCTGCGTGAGGGCTTCTCTTATTGCAGAGCACAGGCTGTAGGGGACATGGGCTCAGTAGTTGTAACGCACAAGCTTAGTTGCCGTGGTACATGAAATCTTTCTGGGCCAGCGATCGAACCTGTGCCCCTGCATTGGCATGTGGATTGTTAACCACTGGACCACCAGGGAAGCCCAGGGAGCTACTTTAAAATGTGGATTCTTAGGCCTCACACCTAGAGGCTGAGTTACTCTGATTTATCATTATATGGCCTTTCTGTGTACATTTTCCACCCTTAATCCTTAAAACCATCCTGTTAAATGCCTTGATCTCATTTTACTGCTTTATGGCTCAGAGATGTATATTGTAGCAGATGAAGGGTTGGGTTGGGGTCAGAAACCAACCCCTGGGTTTTTGATTCAAGAGCGTATTTCCTTTCCACTAAACTGCTTTTCTAGCACAGAATGAAACCTCTTTTCTGTGTCTTTCATATAAGTGATGAGGGAATTGAGTCAGGCAAATAATTTCACTTTTCACAATATTTTTTCTCATCGAAGAGAATTCATGAAACAGAGACACTTATAAAGAAGAAAATAAAATCATCTTTTTTCCCCATTGCCTAGAGGCATGTTGTGACACATCTAATTCTAGTTTCTTTTCTGTGTATCTATGTAGTCTTTAACAAGAGATGATCATATTTTACTTTTTACCCTTTCCATTTTTAAAAAAAATTTTATAGTTGGACTGGTTTGCTGCTGTTGTGTAATAAAGTTCCCTAGAATTTAGTGGCTTAAAACCACAGTCATTTAGGGTCACTCATATAGTGGCTGGACAGCTGTGGTGATTGGGCTTGGGGGGGACAGTTCAGCTGGGGTGGTTTCAGGGGGTACCTCTGGGCCATGTGTCTCATCCTTCTCCTGGGACGAGCCTGAAGTGAAGTGAAGTGAAGTGAAGTGAAGTTGCTCAGTCGTGTCCGACTCTTTGCGACCCCATGGACTGTAACCTACCAGGCTCCTCCATCCCTGGGATTCTCCAGGCAGGAATACTGGAGTGGGTTGCCATTTCCTTCTCCAGGAGATCTTCCCAACCCAGGGATCGAACCTGGGTCTCCCGTATTGTAGGCAGACGCTTTACCATCTGAGCCACCAGGGAAGTCTAGCTCTAGGGACCAGCCTAGCTCTGTTCTATTCATGGCCACAGTGGACACAGGAGGGCAAGCAGACTTAGCCATAAAGAAAGAATGCCGTTTGCTGCAACAGGCATGGACTTAGAGATTACCGTACTAAATGAAGTAAATCAGACAAAAGACAAATAAGATGTTGCTTCTTTGTGCAATCTAAAATACGACATAAATGAACTTACCTACAAAGCAGAAACGGACGCACAGTCTTCAAAGACACACTTGTGGTTGCAAAGGGGGAGGAGGGGTGGGGAGGGATAGATTGGGAGTTTGGGATTAGCGAATGCAAATTGGTACATAGAGGATGGATAAAGAACTAGGTCCTACTGTGTGGCGCAGGAAACTATATCCAGTATCCTGTGATAAAGCATAGTGGAGAAGAATATGAAAAGGAATGTATAAATGTAAGACTGAACCACTTTGCTGTACAGCAGAAATTAACACAATGTTGTAAATCAACTATATTTCAATAAAATCATAATAAAATAGAGGACAAGCAGAAATAAATGCAGTGCCTTGCAGCCTGGGCTGAGAACCGGAACATTGTTTCTTCTGCCTCCTTGCCACAGAAGGACAAATGATTTTCTTTTCTGCCTCTCGCTCCAGTCTCCTACATGCGAAGGAGAAATAACCTCTCAATTTCTCGTGAATTCCTCTCAGTAATAGCTCCTGTCACTTTGCATTATCTATGTATACTCAAGCTCATTTAAAACACCATCTGATAAAATAACCTGTATAATTTTCTTCACAGATGACTATGAGCAAAAAAATAATGAGTCCTTTATTAGATCATAGTACTCTATTTGATGCGGGCTCTAAGCTCCCGATGAAAATGTTGAATAGCTTCAACTTCCCACAGAAATGGAAATGAAGAGAAGAATCCAGTCTGGGTTAAAGCCAGTGACTGGACTCTGGAGGTTCAGTGGTCTCCTGGGTGGACTGGATTTTTTTTCTCAGCAGAGATGGAGAGAGGGGTCATTTAGACTGAGATTTGATGAGGGTAAATGTGGCCCCACCTTTTGTCTGGCTCCTTTTTAAAAAAAAAATTATTTATTTTATTTGGCTGTGCCAGACCCTAGTAGTGACATGTGGGATCTTTGATCTTCGTGAGGCATCCAGGAGTTTGAGCTGCAGCATGTAAACTCTTGGTTGCGGCATGTGGGATCTAGTTCCCTGGCCAGGGATCAAACCCAGGCCCCTTGCATTGGGAGCTCAGAGTCTTAGCCACTGGACCACCAGGCAAGTCCTTGGCTCCTTTTTTAAAAAATATCTTCATGTTGTCAGTGTATTTCTGAGCTCTAGTCCCAAGAGAGCAGGGCCCCCGAGACTCCTGCTGTGATGTAATCTCATTGTAAGAAAACTAAAAGTAACACGTCTAAAAACCGCCTCATCATGCTCCCAGGCCCTTCCTTGTGCTTGGAGACCCCACCAGATGGGCCTCCTTCCTTTTTCTCAGCTTCCTTTTCTTGAAATGGCACTACTTTATTTCTCTATAAGGTTCTCTGTATCTGTTTCTTGGACAATGGTTTAACCTCAGATTGTAGATAAGCTTCTGGATCAGTGGCTTTGTTGCTTCGTTTCATTTCATGCTATTTGAAATCCTTTTCTGTGGTTTTAGAGTCTGAAATGTATCAGTTGATGGAAATAACTGGATTTCCTGGGGTGTGATGGGCACACTCTTCTGTGAGAGGTTGGGAGAGGGGCATGTGGTGATCCAGTCTGCAGAAGAGGATTCAGGCTCCGCTCCTGCCAAGTGGCTTCCCAGCCTGAGCATGCTCAGGACTGCAAGTAAGGTTGTCCAGGTTGCTTACTGCTCAAGGGCACGGCCACAGCCATGTCATCCACACCCCAGACATTGCAGAGTTGGGAATTAAGTAGGACAGTTGTATAGCAGATGGCAGTAAAGTGCCTCACTCTAACAAAATCGGTATATTATAATTTTCTGAGGGATGGATGAGGTACCACCTTTTAATTTGCATCAGGCTCTCTGTGGATTAACAATAGCTTTTCTGCAGTAACTGTTTTTTTTAGGGAACGTATTATTTCCTGCAGTTATTCAGACTTGTCATTCATTAACACTTGTTTCTCAGTTGTGTCCTATTCTTTGTGACTGAGTGGACTGTAGCCCACCAGGATCCTCTGTCCATGGGGATTCTCCAGGCAAGAATACTGGAGTGGATTGCCATGTGCTTCTCCAGGGGATCTTCCCAACCCAGGGATCGAACCCAGGTCTCCTGCATTGCAGGCAGATTCTTTACAGCCTGAGCCACCAGGGAAGCCCATGAATACTGGAGTGGGTAGCCTCTCCCTTCTTCAGGGGAACTTCCCGACCCAGGAATCAAACCAGGGTCTCCTGCATTGCAGGTGGATTCTTTACCAGCTGAGCTACCAGGGAAGCCCATCAATACTTACCAAATATTAAATGAGCATCTATTATATGTCAGCCTCAGGGCAAGGCCTGTGGGATGCAATGAAGAGTGAAAGGAGCAAAAAGCACCGTCCTTCCATCCTAACCAGGAAGTCACTTGTGAAACAACCAAGGACATACTTGGTTATGTGATCACAGTTGTGGCAGGTGCTGTAACAGGCAAGTATAGGCTGTTGTTACAAGAGCATATAATGGATGGGGGTGAGCAGATCTGCTGAGGGCCCCGGGGAGGCTCTGAAGGTTGATGAGGACCATGGTGGCAGGGGAGATTGGACAGTGTGGGGGAGGGGAGGGTCTGTAGAAGGGAAGGTGAAGGCTGAAGGCTTCCTAGAGACACATCCCGACAAGTAAGGTGAGTGTACACAGGGCATGAACAGCATGTTAAATAAAACCAAATAACATAAGGAGAAAATGATTTCCTTTCAGTTCTCTTTCAACCTTTGATTAGGTCAAGAACCAAGTCTCACTTGGATTCTACTATTTTTTAACAATTCTTTAGGAACTTGCTCATTTTTACTAGGAAAACAGTGAGTCTTTTGCCAAAGCCCTGGACAGGCAACAGTATCCAAATGTCATTTAATAGTAGTGCTTTGTTTTAATTACAGGTAGCCCTGGCTTTTCATGGTGGTGTCAGACCACGTCAATGACCCAGCAGACTGAAACCGTGCAAAGCAATCTTACTAATCAATGGGCGAAATTGTGTTTGTTTTGTGACCTTTAAAAAGTTTTGTCAGAACATTAAAAACACTCTCACCGTTGATTAGAAAGTATATAGGGAAATGAAAAAAGACAGTAAAAGTAATATTGATTTGGTACATTGGTAATTTAAAGCAGTAGCAACATTGAGAAAGTGTTTTATTTCTTTGTATAAAACTTATCAAGAGCAGTTTGAGCAGCGTTTATCTTCTCATTGTTCAACTTAGGATTTGAAGAGAGCATCTTTTCCATGCTTTGACAGATTGTCACACTCATTAGGTCTTGAATCAGCTTCTCACATTTTATCCTTTGCACTTTCAATGCTTTGAAAGATCTCTGAGATTTCTTTAACGTGAGGTTGGTTAGCTGGTGTCATTTCTTCTGTGGCATCTTTGATCTCTTTGTTACAACTGCTTTTTTCATTTATGTTGATATTCACCTTTATTAAGCTCCTCTAACTGCATAGCTCTAGTTTCTTGACTCTGATAGTGTCAACATTGCCCGCATCACCCAGCTATTTCTTCTATGATTCCATCCACATTTTATTTTCATTTTACTGTCAGCATCAATGCTTTTCATTTGTGTGTTGCACTTTGATCTCTGTTGACCCATCCCACCTTTTGATGATCCATTTTGGCAGGGGGTCTTATCACTGAGAGACGAGGCAACAGCACACTTTCATACTTCACTGTCTGGGTATGAACCGAATAACAGATGCACGGTTATCAGTCACCAACAGACTGTGAAGTAATTGATGTAATTGGTCACTCATCATGATATCCATCTGTTTGTTTATGTAGTGATTTGTGAGCTGAAGAGCTGGCAAATTTAAAGAGCTGGTTAGAAGTTTGTACGTGGTACATTTACTCGGGTGAATAGAGGAGATCTTGGTAACTGAAAAATGAACCGTGTTTTAGGGGAGATTCAGGTTATTTGACTAAACTATGGTAACTGACATCTGTGCATAATGGAACTTTGCAAAGCGAGGACTAGCTGTTTTTTAGGTTTGTGGTACAGTGGGTGTACAATATTATGTAAGTTTCAGGTGTACAACATAGCAATTCACAATTTTAAAGGTTATGCTCCAGCTCTGAATATTTAGTTTTGTTTCTTTTTACCTGTGGCATGTAATGCTGACCCTTTCCATTTATGTTACAAAAAACATCTTTAAAAAAAATTCCATGATATCACTCATATTTGGAATCTAAAATATGACACAAATGAACTAATCTACAAAACAGAAACATTCACAGGCGTAGCAAACAGACTTGTGGGCAAGGGAGGTGAGGGAGGGCTGGACTGAGAGTTTGGGATTAGCAGATGCAAACTATTATATGTAGGATGGGTAAACACAGGGTCCTACTGTATAGCACAGGGAACTGTATTCAGTAGCCTGTGACTAAGCACAATGGAAAAATATGAAAAAGAATGCATGTATATATGTGAATTGCTTTGCTGTACACCAGAAACTAACACACATTGGTTGTAAATCAACTATACTTCAATCAAATAAATATAAAAAGAAAACACCTTTTAAAAATATGATTAAGTAAAAATCCCATAAAATGTGAATTGAGTCAAAGAAATATTGACTACAGCGCATGATGATGTCAAACATTTAAGGGCTGTGCATGAAGGACCATAGTTTGGGGAATGCTGCTTGGATACCAGTAGCTGAACACGGGAGTGGCTGTGGTCCCCAAGGCAATGTCTCAGGGAATACAGATGACTTTCTCTACTCTTTTCCCCAGATACCACCTACAGGGCTGCCCTGGGCAGATCTAGAAACTGGTTCCTACTGTCCCTTCCTACAAATGACAAGATATAAGAATAAAGCTACAAAGAAACAGAATTATTCTATACATCTTTCTGTGTAATATCATGGTTTATCCTTAGGCCAATTTATAGAGACCCCAAACACTTTTCCTCCTTAATAGCCACATCATATTTCATAGGATGGGCATCATTTATTTAATCAATCTTCTTGTGTTAGACATTTAGGTTGTTTTCCTTTCCTTCCACTCCCCCCTCCTTTTCTCTCTCTCCCTCTCTTTCCTTCTTCCTTCCTTCCTTCCTTTCTTTCTTGCCTTACATTTTTGCACTACAAGCAGTAGTGCAACAAATAACTTTTTACAGATCCTTATTACTGGGATTGCTGAATCAAAGAACCATGGATTGCTAATTATAAATGATATTTCCAGGCTCATATCCCCATCAGCAGCATACGAAAGGGTCTGTTGTGTCTCTTCTTTGCCAACACCGTATATTTTCATTCTTGACAATGTTGGCAACGTGATTGGGGAGTGGAAGAGCTAATTTCTTAGGTATCTAGCAAGTTTAGTGTTCTGTGGTTTCCACACTGGAAAATTCAGACGTCTACATGTCAAAATGGGGTTGATTGTTTACCATTACAGAAAGTTTCTTTCCTTTGAAAAAGGATTTGGGCTTTGTTCCTTAAAAAGCCATTGTTTTGATGTTGTCAAACGTTTGTCAACACATGCTTTGAAGCATTTAACTTAAGTGTCTGTGAAGAAAAAAGGAGTGCTTGAGAAGATAATTGTGAAGATATAAGACATTGAGTCAAATTGTTATCCATCTCAGTCTTTTTGGATGAGCGGAATCATTCCTGTTACAATTTGGAACTTCCCCTTTGAGCAATTCCATGGACAAAGTCTCAGGGGAAGGAGGCATGATAGTCAATTTCATTATGACAAAAAGATGCATGCAGCAGTTGAGGAAAATAAGCATTTGAGATCCCTATCTGCAACCTTTATCTATATCATCCTGCTGAGGTTATGGAGTCCAGTCTTCATATTTGGAATCCTCTTTATTTTAAAGCCTGTAGGCACTCAGTAACGAAGCTTCAAAATACATAAAGCAAAACCTTTTATAACCGAGAGGATAAATAAATAAATCTACAATTATAGTTGGAGGTTTTAACCCTTCTCCCTCAGTAATTGCTAGAACCAGTAGGCAGATATTCAGTAAATGGGATCTTGAGAAAATAAATCATTTATCCAAGTCCATTCAGGAAGTCCAGGATTCCAGATCAAGAAAGAGAGATAGTATTCTATCACAGTATTCTCTTAACTACAGTGCTACACTGCAAATATACCCATTCCCTTACTGAAATAAGTAATCACAAAAGCGCCCCAGTAGAAATATCACCCCAGAAGAGAGGGCATAGGTTCCTGTTCTGGGAAGATTTCATAACCAGTTCTGAGACCTTGGGCAGGCCAGGTGCCCTCTTGGAGACTCAGTTTCCTCCTCTGTATGATGGAAATGGTCCTAACTTCCCTGCTTACCTCCCAGGGAAGCTGTGAATCTCTTGACGTAAAGGTGGTGTGAATGCCGTGGGTGCTATGGAAGTGAAGTCACAATTACTTTCAGGGGAGGGAAATGTCAAGTGTAACTAGGAGGAAACATTGATTAGAGCCCACCATGCGGTAGCCCCAGGGCTCTGTTATGCATGAGAGTGCTGGTTTGATCTCTAATTGAGACTGATGTCCTAAGTGAGGATCCCTTTCTTAATTAGGCAGTAACTGTATTTAGACCAGTACTGACTAAATTGTTTCAGAGTCTACCTGCAAATAAGAGAGGGGAGCATGTGGTTGGCTCCATTTGTGAGAAGCCACTGAAAAGAACTTCATTTCCTGCCACCTTCTTACACACAACACAAGGAAGTCAGTCTCAATTCAGAGGCATGAAATGAAGTTTACAACACAGTCTGTAAAGGCTTTGGATCAGCCAGGAGACTACTGTTTACTAGTTATAGAAGCCTGATATGATTGGACCAGCCAGGGATCGTGTGCCAGTCCTTGAACCAATGGTTGGGGCAGGAGAAATGCCAGATGCTGATTGGCTATAGACCTGGGTCCCAGGATGCACTTCTGGAAGGAGAGGTCCATCAGTCCTGTGGGAAGATTAGAAGCTGAGAGGAGTCAGTGGTCAGGTTCCTAGGATGGAAGAGAATCAGAGCTCACTTGGGGACCAGCGCTATGGCATGGCCAGTATCCCTCTTCCTGGAATAATAAGTCACTCTCTTCTGTCTCTCTTTGGGGTTTCAGTGGCACTTCAAAAATAATTTCCAAAATCCATTATGACATATCAATGTAGGAATTAGATTACCTCTGGGCTTCAGTGAACATTGCATGTTCTAAATTACTGGGTTCAGTAACTGTCTCTTTGCTTAAGTCATGCTTCACCCACCTTCCCAATATCAAAAACAGCTCCTTAATTGAAGTGTCAAGTAAAGGCATGGAGTTTTTTTCTTTGTCTAGTAATAGGATAAGCTCAAACCAATACTGAAAACTGCTTGTCTAGGGAACCCCTTTCAAAAGGAATTGAGAAGAATTGATATGCGCAAGCAAGTCTGAAGGAAATTGCTCCCTTTTGAACAACTAAACAACAAAACAAACAAAAATTCATGACTATGCTTATTTTTCTTTTCTGGAGGAGACAGGCAGAGCCACCAGCCACCTCATCATTCACATTGTTTGATCACTTTCTGCTCATGCATAGCCTTAGCACGGTGTTGGACAACAGCATCTCAGAACTTCCATCCGCCTAGACCTTGTGTCCCAGCCAGCGAAGTGTGTGCACTGACATCACGGGTGTGGAAAGCAGCTTGCCTTCTTTTTCTATTTATTTATCTATTAGGTGACATCGGATCTTAGGTGTGGCCCATGAGATCTTCGTTGCCTCACGTGGGGTCTTGAACTGCCACACACCAGGCTCTCTAGCTGTGCTTGGCCTCAGTGGTTGTGGCACGTGGGCCTGGCTGCCCTGCAGCATGTGAAATCTTAGTTCCCTGATCAGGGATGGAACCTGAGTCCCCTGCACCGCACGGTGGAAAGTGGGTTTCTGGGGACCGCTGAGTTAATACTGCTTCTCTCTCTTAGAAATGTCCCAGCATTGTTTTCTGATCCTTTGAAAGCAAAAATGAAACTTTTTGATCTTTAGGGTATGTGTACCGAATATGATGATTCCTGCTTAGAGATAAGGGGGTGTAGGCAATAGACAATTGCTTGTTTTGCAATTTGAATTTATTATGAAAGTGGGGAAAAAACCCACCCTCCTGGTTTTCCCAAAGTAGTAAGGGATTTGTTTGTTAAAGAATGAGAAAGTTTGAGCTTTTCTCAATACAGATGAGGGCCAGAGTTTTGTCACTGTTTTCCTTGTAACATAAAGGTTGGGGCCTGTCACCTTGTTTTCTACACTCAACAGTGCAACAAGAGAGAAACCAGGTAGTGGATTGAACAGTATCTCCCAAAAAGATATGTCCAGGTTCTGACCCCTCCCCATATCTGTTATTGCCACCTTACTTGGAAATAGGATTTTTGCATATGTAATTAAATCAAGCATCTCAAGAAGAGATTATCTTGGCTGGTAAATTCAGAAACCAATGTTCTTACGGGAAAAAAAAGAGCAAGATTTAAGGCACACAGATCCAGAGAAGAAACACAGAACAGTTGGCCATGTGAAGGTGGAGGCAGAGATTAGAGTGATGCTACCACAAGCCAAGGGGTGCCTAGAGCTGCCCAGAGCTGGAAGAGGTAAGGAAGAGTCCTGCCCTAGGGCCTTGGAGGGAGTGTAGCCCTGCCAAAATGTTGAGTTCGGACTTCTGATTGACAGGTCTGTGAGAGAATTAATTTCTGCTATTTTAAGTTATCAGGTTTGTGGTAATTTGTTATGGCAGCCCTAGAAAACAAATACAAGCCCAGTATGGTCTTAAAGATTCAGGCAAAGAGACGAGGCAGCTGGATTTGATATAACGGAGCTAGGAAACCAAAGACAGGTTTGCAGCCAGCAGTTCCATTAATTTGAGTCCTGGGGCACTAATTCATAAATGCTGAGGCAACACTTCAGAGTGACTTTGAATTTTAATATAGTAAGCTGCTTGTTTTACACGTTAATCTTAATACATTTACATAGGGAAAGATGGTGAATAATTTATCAAATAGATTGAAAGAATGGCTTCTATCCTGACATCACACATTTCCTCTTGTCAGGTTCAATGTGGAAAATACAGAGAATGGGATGTAATTTTCATTGAGTTCTTTCAGCCTTTAGAAATTCTAAAATGCTTTGAGAAAAAAATGTGGGTTTTGGGGTCATGTTTGCCTATGATGACATGTGGCTTCTCTTCTTTACAGACAGAGTTCATGAAAATTTCTTAGATAAGTTCTTCCAAAGTGAGTTTTCATTCTTGATAGGAGGACTCAGGGTTAAAGTGCCGATAAAACTATTCGGATTTTGTCTTTCCAAGGAGGTGACTTTCTGCTTTACACTTCCCCCAAGTCATCCTGTGTAGCCTAGAGTCCCAGTAAATACTAAATAAATCGGTATTTATTAAGTTTGTTCAAACATCTGTAATGACTTTAGGCTGATGTCAGACTCTGCACATTCAAAACACACACAAAAGCACATCCAAGAGACAGCCATGTGACCTAGGAAACTGCATGAAGAGGAGGCATTTATAAGGCTCTATTGGGAGGCCTGGCGTGCTGTAACTCATGGGGTCACAAAGAGTCGGACACGACTGAGCAACTGAACTGAACTGAACTGGGACATATTTGAGGAAACAGTTAATTTTTACAGGGAACTGTCGTCTGGGGAGGCTTTGCATAGGAGAAAACTCTGTTGTTATTCAGTCACTAAGTCATGTCTGACTCTTTGCAGCCCCATGGACTGTAGCACATCAGGCATCCCTGTCCTTCAGTATCTCCTGGAGTTTGCTCAAACTCATGTCCATTGAGTCAACGATGCCATCCAAGCATCTCATCCTCTTTCAACCTCTTCTCCTCCTGCCTTCAATCTTTCCCAGCATCAGGGTCTTTTCCAATGAGTTGGCTCTTCATATTAGGTGGCCAAATTATTGGAGCTTCAGCTTTAGCATCAGTCCTTCCAGTGAATATTCAGGATTTTTCTAGGGAGTCTTCTCCAGCATCAAGAGGATACGTTTATAAGGCACTACTGGAACATGTTTGAGGAGTCAGCATTTTTTTTTACATGGAACTGTTGCCTGGGGAGGCTTTGCATAGGAAACAACTCTTTGGTAGGGTATTGAAGGAAGAGTGAAGTTTCTCCATGAAAAAAAAAAAAAAAAAAGATGAAAGTAATAAAACCAATAACTAGGCTTCACTGAGCAGCTACCAAGGGCCAAGCAGTGTTCCAAGAGTTTTAAATGTGTTACATTAATTAAGCCTCATGGCTACTTCCTGAGGCATAGGTACAGTTATTGACCACCTTTTACAGATAGGAAAACTGAGTCTGAGTGAGTTTCAGTGACTTTCCCAAGGGACATAGGTCAGATGGGGAGCAGGGGGTTTGGCTCCCCAGCCTAGCTTGGAACCATTATGCCACACTGGGTAGAAGGGGGAAATGTGGGAAAAGGGGAAGTTGGTAACCCCATGTGTGAGCTGTTAAGAGAGTGTATGAGTTTTATCCACCTAAGGACAGTATGTGACACATGACCAGCTGCTGCAGTGTGGGGAACTTCCTGGACCTTGGACTTTGATTCTTTCACACAGTAGGGTCAGCAGTGGACTGACCATTGGAAAATGGACCCAAATGAATCCTTTCTCATTCCTTCCCTTTTCTTCTAACAACTGTTTATTGCATAAAAATAAATACCAGGGATGCAGCAATGAGCAATCAGAAAATGAAATCTAGTTTTTTGCTATGTTTCTTGAGGGATAAAGTGTTTGTTCAGTAAAACTCACTTTATAATTTGGTGGGTTTTAGGAGTAACTCGGAGAAGGCAACGGCACCCCACTCCAGTACTCTTGCCTGGAAAATCCCATGGATGGAGGAGCCTGGTGGGCTGCAGTCCATGGGGTCATGAAGAGTCGGACACGACTGGCGACTTCACTTTCACTTTTCACTTTCATGCATTGGAGAAGGAAATGGTAGCCCACTCCAGTGTTCTTGCCTGGAGAATCCGAGGGACAGGGGAGCCTGGTGGGCTGCCATCTATGGGGTTGCACAGAGTCGGACATGACTGAAGCGACTTAGCAGCAGCAGCAGCAGCAGCAGGAGTAAATAGGTCACCACCATCGCAATGAAGAGATGGGACATTTCCATCAGCCCCCAACGTTCCTTCTTGTCTTTCTGTAACCAATTTTTTCCCTACCACGTCTTTGGTGACTGCTGATCTACCTTCTATCACTATAATTTTGCCTTTTGTTTTTCCCCAGAATTTTAAGTTAGTCGAGTTATACAGTATATATGACTTCTTTTATTGTTTTGCAGTTCATCCACATTTTCACGTGTATCAGTGGTTTGTTGCCGAATGTTATTCCATCATATATGTCATGATCTGTTTATCCATTCCCCAGTTAATGGATATGTGACTTGTTTCTGGCTTTTGGCTCTTATGAATAAATCTTCTATGTTGATGTAGGGTATAAGTTTTCATTTACCTTGGGTAAGCACTCAATAGTCATTCCATTGTCTTTTAACTTTAATATTTTCTGTGTATAATGCCCCCACTCCATATTCATAACTCCATCATTGTCACAATTTCTGAGTCTTTTGTTTTCATTGATTTTCCTCCTGGTTAGCTGATACATCTTAAAAATATTTTTTTATTGATTTTTGGCTGCACTGGGTCTTCACTGCTGCACACGGGCTTTCTCTGGTTGCAGTGAGTGGGAGCTACTCCTCATTGCTGTGTGCAGGCTTCTCGTTGCGGCTTCCCTTGTTGGGGAGCACACATTCTGGGTGCAAGGGCTTCAGGAGTTGCAGCTTGTGGGCTCTGGAGGGCAGGCTCCATAGTTGTGGTACATGCGCATGCGGAATCTTCCTGAGCCAGGGATCAAGCCTATGTCCCCTGCATTGGTGGACGGAATCTTACCCACTGCCCCACCAGGGAAGTCCTACTTGATACCTTTTGATTCCCTTTCATACCTGGTGCCTTCTACCTTGTTGAATGCTGGGTCTTGCTATGTTCCTTTAAATGGTGCTGACTTTGTTCTGGCATGTGGTTAAGTTTCTTTAAAAAAAATAAATAACTTGGGAAACATGGCTGTATTTTAAAATGCTATTTATTTATTAATTTTTTACTGTGCTGGCTCTTCGTTGCTGTGCGAGCGTTTCTTTAGCTGTGGTGCACAGGTTTCTCACTGCAATAGCCTCTCTTGTTTTGGGGCACGAGCTCTAGGACACATGGGCTCAGTAGTTGTGGCTCCTGGGCTCCAGAGCACAGGCTCAACAGTTGTGGCGCACAGGCCTAGTTGCTCCAAGGCATGTGGGATCTTCCTGGATTAGGGATCAAACCCATTTCTTCTGCATTGACAGGTGGGTTCTTTACCACTGAGCCACCAGGGAAATCCAGTTAAGTTTCTTGCAGATAAATTTGATTCATTTGAGGCTGCCTTTAAGCTTTCTTAGGGAAGGTCAAGAGCAGCCTTTACCTGGGTGCTTTAGCCCTGCTATCTTGCTTGACCCTTCTGAGCATTCTGTCTAGTGCCTCTTATACCGCAAGCTCTCCAGTCTGGCTGGTGGAGATGTGGACTCTTTTCAGCTCCATGTGAGTTCTGAAATTGTTCAGTTTACTGCTTTCTGAAATTTTCTCCTTGGCCTTGCATGCACAGACGAGTACAATCAGCCTTCTATATTTGCAGGTTCCATTTCCCTGGATTCAACCAACCTCAAATGGAAAATATTTGAAAAAAAATTCCGGAAATTTCCAGAAAGCAAAACTTGAATTTGCTGCACATCAGCAGCTGTTTACATAGCACTTACATTGTAATGAGTATTATAAGTAATCTGGAGATGATTTAACGTCCATGAGAAGATGTTGATAGGCAAAGACTCTGCTATTTTATATGAAACTTGAGCATCCACAAATTTAGGTGTCCTGGGGAGGGGAGATGCTGGAACCAATCCCCTATGGATCCTAAGGATGATATAGTGAGTCAGAGACCCCAGGGTGCCCCCCGCCTCTGCAGATCTCAAGGATTCTTTCTCTGTACAGCAGCCCCTTCTCTCTGATAGCCTGCCTCACAAATTCTAGTTGCCTCAACCTCTCTGAACTCTATTTTCTGTTTTCTCAGCTCAATGAAACTGTAGAGTTTTATTTGAATTTATCTCCCTATGATAATCAAGGGACTCACCTTATTTTTTTTTAAAGAAAATTTCTGCCCACTTTCTAATTGACAGTTGTTTTATGTATTTTATCTGATTTTCTAGTTTCAGCAGGTGGAGCAATTCTAAGTCATAAGTGGAAAGAGAAGCCCAGGAATTAAGCTTTAATGAATGAGGTTGATCATAAGCAAGTAAAGGAGTTTAAAAAATTTCCAATTTGTGGTACTTTCTATAAAATAAAATAATAGAAACAGTGTCAGACTTTATTTTTGGGGGCTCCAAAATCACTGCAGATGGTGACTGCAGCCATGAAATTAAAAGATGCTTACTCCTTGGAAGAAAAGTTATGACTAACCTAGACAGCATATTGAAAAGCAGAGACATTACTTTGCCAACAAAGGTCCGTCTAGTCAAGGCTATGGTTTTTCCAGTGGTCATGTATGGATGTGAGAGTTGGACTGTGAAGAAAGCTGAGCGCCGAAGAATTGATGCTTTTGAATTGTGGTGTTGGAGAAGACTCTTGAGAGTCCCTTGGACTGCAAGGAGATCCAACCAGTCCATTCTAATAGAGAACAGCCCTGGGTGTTCTTTGGAAGGAATGATGCTAAAGCTGAAACTCCAGTACTTTGGCTACCTCATGTGAAGAGTTGACTCACTGGAAAAGACTCTGATGCTGGGAGGGATTGAGGGCAGGAGGGAAAGGGGACGACAGAGGATGAGATGGCTGGATGGCATCACTGACTCGATGGACGTGAGTTTAAGTGAACTCCGGGAGATGGTGATGGACAGGGAGGCCTGGCGTGCTGCAGTTCATGGGGTTGCAAAGAACTGGACACGACTGAGTGACTGAACTGACCTGAAGTGAACTGAATAGTGCAGGGGAGAGAAGAGTAAAAAAAAAACCCCTCCCTCTGAGTATTAGTGAGACAGGACATGTGAAGTGCTCAGCATTCTACTGACATGGGGTGTTTTATGATTTTCATATTGCTGTGATTCTATTTTTATGGTTCATCTTAAAATTTATGTGTTTACTTATTTTTATTTTTAATTAATGTATATATATTTTGTGTTGTTAGTTCAGATGTACAGCACAGTGATTCAGTTTACTTATATACAAACAGGTTTTTTGGGGTTTTTTTTGCCTTATAGATCTCTCCCTGTTCTATGTATTGGGTCCTTGCTGTAGATATTATTCTTACTAAGTAAATAACACAGTGGATAAGGGTGCAGACTTGAGAGGCTTTTTGGGGTTTAGTAGTATAATCTCTATAGTATAATGAGATGCTTACTCTATTAGTCAAAAATGTAGTAATAGAAATTCAAGTGTATTATTTTTGTGCATTTGCATTTTGATCTGTGAAATGGAGATGAGAGTTCCTTCTCACAGATTTGCTCTGTGAATTAAACAGGCAGAAACATGTAAGGTACACATGTTACCAAGTCCAAGCTCATACTGCTCGCCATATGACAGGTCAAGAAGTAGAGAGATGAGTTGTTGGGGCAAAGCATAGAGACTTTATTCACAAAGTCCGCAGACTGAGAAGATGGTGACTGAGAGTCCCGAAGAACCAAATTACCCGAGTTAAAATTCAGACTTCTATTATACTAAAAAGGGAGGAGGTGTGGTTGGTCTTCACAAATTTCTTGGTGTCAGAATCTTTTGGAGTTTTTGTTTTTGGCCATACCATGAAGCATGTGGGATCTTAGTTCCCTGATTAGGGATTGAACCCATGCCCCCTGCACTGGGAGTATGGAGTCGTAACCACTAGACTACCAGGAAAGCCCTAGCACTAAGCTTTACTTCGGGAACAGTTTTTCTCACTGGTGCCATCAGATCTGGTTTCAATTTTAATTGAGTAGATGTCATTTACTTGCTGGGTTTCTGGCAAATGGAAGTTGTGTTAAATTTTAATGTAGCTCAAGTTGGATGAGAAGGTCCCCCAGCCTCCATGCCCCAGACAACAAAGAAACACTATTTACACGTTACAGTTATAATTAAGGAAGTGCTAATAGTTAAGTAGAGGAATGAATTGGAGAAGACACATATAATTACTATTCAGTTTTGGGGCTGAGAGGTGTGAATAAACAGGACCCAGCTGAATCGGGGGAAGCAGAAGAAGCAGGCGAGCCTGAGGGTGGGACTCAGCCTCTTTGCCCTGTCTGTCTCCCTGCCTACCTCTCGCATTCTCTATAAGACTGTCTCTGTGTCTCCAAGCTGCGCGTGTGCTGTCGCACCCTGTCTGTCTGGCTTTCTTCAAACTTAGGTGTTTTCTTTGTCTTCTCTCTCTTTCTTACTCTCTGTTTTGCTCTGTTCCAAAGCTGTGTATTCTCTCTTCGACTTTCACATCTTTGGAAGGTTTCAGCTACATTTGCAATCTTACAGCACCCCAGGCAGTGCAGGGAGTCACAGGAAGAAAAGAAACCTGCTCCCCATCCCATGGACTTTCGTCTCTTCCTGGCTTTAATGGACTCAGTCCCCATTCCTTGTAGAACCTCCCTCCTTACACGAAGATGTAGGGATCCCCCCACTGATATCCTGTTGTGTCAGACCTGACGATGAACATGACTATGAGACCCACTGCACAAACCATCTTCCCTGTATGTGGCCCCTGATCATGTACATTAAGAGGCATTTTCCACATCATGCTCTTGGTTGCCTGGTGTAATGAGGTTGCCCTGACCATTGGGTGATGCCTGATAGAAGCTCCTTCCAAATAGTTTTGGCCTCTTCCTCAAAGCTCCCACCCAGGAAATGCCTGGAGAGTGTTTTCACAGACACACATTTTATTGACCCTCTCTGAGTGTTATCCCGTTTGAGATAACTATCCTTGTATTATTCAGGGATTCACAAAGAGCTGGGTTTTGAAATCACTTACTGCTTTCTGGGTAATAAATGATCAGAATCCAAAAATAGCCATCAAGAGGGGAAGAACGGGGCTGATTTCAGAGTTTTATAATACAACAGTGGGATAGAAAACCATCCTTTCAGTTGGAGCCAACATCTTGCTTGTCTCTGAGTGAAGTTTACACCTGTCTTGCCGTTTTAGGTATCAGCAGTTGAGGTGTCTGAACACAGAATAGGGTCAGAGTCCTATTTAGAGACTGGCATCCCTGTGCCAGGGACCAGAGGATGCAAGAGTGTGACTCAGAACCTTACAAGCTGGGGGAGAGGCTGGAATGGAACATACCAGAAGCCACACATGGTCATTGCTTGGGGCTTTGGGGCTACTTGGCTGTTTCTACTAAAATGTAATCTTCACATTTGTATAACATCTTTTGATAAGTTTTAAAATCAAAGCCTTTACAAATCCATCTTATATCCTAAAGCTTTTGAGTGAAGCCAAAAAATGGATTGTTAGCTCCATCCCACAGGTGAGGGGCTGGGAGGAGAGCTGAGAAGGCAGCTTGGGCAGCAGGCTTTGGTTCACATCCCCAGCTGCTCAGCAGAAGAGTGATTCTGGCCAAATTGAGGAACACTTTCCAGTAGTCATGTATGGATGTGAGAGTTGGACTATAAAGAAAGCTGAGTGCTGAAGAACTGATGCTTTTGAACTGTGGTGCTGGAGAAGACTCTTGAGAGTCCTTTGGACTGCAAGGAGATCCAACCAGTCCATCCTAAAAGAAATCAGTCCTAAATATTCATTAGAAGGACTGATGCTGAAACTGAAACTCCAATACTTTGGCCACCTGATGCGAAGAGCTGACTCATTGGAAAAGACCCTGATGCTCGGAAAGATTGAGGGCAGGAGGAGAAGGGGACGACAGAGGATGAGATGGCTGAATGGCATCACCAACTCAATGGACATGAGTTTGAGTAGACTCCAGGAGTTGGTGATGGACAGGGAGGCCTGATGTGCTGCAGTCCGTGGGGTCACAGAGTTGGACATGACTGAGTGACTGAACTGAACTGAACTGAACTTCTAGCTTTCGTTTCCCTGTTTGTAAAATGAGAATGAAAATAGTAATCCTTCAATAGGGATATTTGAGGATTAAATGAGATTAGTAAGAACAATTAATACTTATCAAATGTTTATGATGTACCAGATACTACTCTGTACTGCTGTTTTGTTATTAGATGCTAATTCATATTATACTATGTTTAATCAATTATACTATGTTTAGTCAATTTCATCGATTGTCCCACCAACACTTATTAAAGTAAAATAAACTTATTTCTTTCTGTTTGGGGATCTGATCTAGGATCACATATACCTTTGTTTTGTCTCTTATTTTCCTTTAATATGGAAGTTTCTCAGTCTTTGTTTTTCAGGCTATGATATACTTGAAATATACAGACCAGCTATTTTGTAGAATGCTCCATAATTTGGATTTGTCTGCTCTTTCTTCATTATTAGAGTCACTTTTTTTGTGGAGAGGAGAACAGGAAATGTTGCTTCCTCTTCAGGACATATGATGTCTCTTTATCTCATTAGTAGTGATGTTATCTTTGATCACGTGGATAATGTGATGTATCTAACTTTCAGTACACAAAGTTACTGTTTTTCTCTTTGAAATGAATAAGTCTCTTGCGCAGAGGTACGTTTACACTCTACAAATATCCTCTCTCTTATCATACTTTTAATCATCAGTAGCATCAATAGTGATTCCTACAATCATAGTAATAAATGGTGGTTGCCCGATGGTATATTCTAATTTCATCATTCTTTTTTGCATGTACTAGTTGGAATTTTACCTTATGGGTGATGTTTTCTTTCTTCTCTGTTTGTTTATATCAGTATGGATTCAATAGCTTATTACATATTACACATAAGTTATATTATTATGATTTGCAATTACAATTATTTATAGTGTTATAAAATTGTTCCAGGTTGGACACTGGAGGCCTTTCAAGCTGTCTCCCTGGGTCCTTTGATATTTGTTTTATCACTTTATTACCTTCTGGGTGGATAATATATTTTAGGCTCATTGTCTGGGTACTTTCTGACCCTCAGTCCTAGAATCACCCATTTCTCTAAGGAGCTGTTTTCTTTCTTGAATGATGTTTAGAACTAAAATCTGGGTCTCAGTTCAATTCAGCGGCTCAGTCATGTCTGACTCTTGGTGACCCCATGAACCGCAGCACGCTAGGCCTCCCTGTCCATCACACACTCCCGGAGTTCTCCCGAGCCCATGTCCATCGAGTCAGTGATGCCATCCAACCATCTCATCCTCTGTCGTCCCCTTCTCCTCCTGCCCTCAATCTTTCCCAGCATCAAGGTCTTTTCCAATGAGTCAGCTCTTTGCATCAGGTGGCCAAAGTATTGGAGTTTCAGCTTCAACATCAGTCCTTCCAATCAACACCCAGGACTGATCTCCTTTAGGATGGACTAGTTGGATCTCCTTGCAGTCCAAGGGACTCTCAAGAGTCTTCTCCAACACCACAGTTCAAAAGCATCAATCCTTCTGTGCTCAGCTTTCTTTATAGTCCAACTCTCACATCCAAACATGACCACTGGAAAATCCATAGCCTTGACTAGACGGACCTTTGTTGGCAAAGTAATGTCTCTGCTTTTCAATATACTATCTAGGTTGGTCATAACTTTCCTTCCAAGGAGTAAGTGTCTTTTAATTTCATGGCTGCAATCACCATCTGCAGTGATTGTGGAGCCCATAAAAATAAAGTCAGCTACTGTTTCCACTGTTTCCCCATCTATTTGCCATGAAGTGATGGGACCGGATGCCACGATCTTAGTTTTCTGAATGTTGAGCTTTAAGCCAACTTTTTCACTCTCCTCTTTCACTTTCATCAAGAGGCTATTTAGTTCTTCACTTTCTGCCATAAGGGTGGTGTCATCTGCATATCTGAGGTTATTGATATTTCTCCCAGCAATCTTGATTCCAGCTTGTGCTTCCTCCAGCCCAGCGTTTCTCATGATGTACTCTGCATGTAAGTCAAATAAGCAGGGTGACAATATACAGCCTTGACGAACTCCTTTTCCTACTTGGAACCAGTCTGTTGTTCCAGTTCTAACTGTTGCTTCCTGACGCGCATACAGATTTCTCAAGAGGCAGGTCAGGTGGTCTGATATTCCCATCTCTTTCAGAATTTTCCACAGGTTATTGTGATCCACACAGTCAAAGGCTTTGGCATAGTCAATAAAGCAGAAATAGACGTTTTTCTGAAACTCTTGCTTTTTCGATGATCCAGCGGATGTTGGCAGTTTGATCTCTGGTTCCTCCCTCTGCCTTTTCTAAAACCAGCTTGAACATCTGGAAGTTCACAGTTCACGTATTGCTGAAGCCTGGCTTGGAGAATTTTAAGCATCACTTTACTAGGTGTGCTGATTGTTAAGCCATCATTGTCTGTATCTAAGTTCTCTCAGTGAATGGAACTAGAAAAACCATATACATACACATACCTACATTTATACACATATAAATGTACCTACACCTGCATTCCCCAGGAGTTCATGCTGGTGTTTCTAATTCTGACTCATGACCACACAGTTCACTCTTCTTTCCATTTTTAAACTCAACTTCTCTAGCAATGAGAAACCTGGCTCTCATTATCCAAGATACATTATTTGCTCCATCCTAGAGTACACTAAAGTAGTTTTGGAACTGCTGAACCATACTGCTGTGGAAAACAAACCTAACTAGAATTCAGTATGTGTTTACAGTTATTCTTATCTTTAGTCTGAGAGTATATAGTCGGAATAATGTGCTGAAAAGTTATATACAACTCCTAGATTTTCATAGCTGAAAACAATGGAGTTTTATTCTAAAAAAAAAAAAAAAAAGTGAGATGAGAAGCTTTCAGAAAGCATTAGATGTTTTCGTAAGCCCATCAACTTTCCCTTGAGTTTTACACAAAAATTCTGTTTCAATATGTATATATGTGTCAGGGGAGTGTGTGTGTAATTTCCTTGATTCTGTCTCGTCACAACAAAAATTTGAAGCAATGGACCAGCGTTAAAGCCCTCGGACAGGCCGCATCACAGCTCTTGGGCAGGTCAGTGTTACAGCTCCGTGTTGCAGCTCAGTTTTATTTAGAAAATAAAGGAAAATACATCCTTGAGGCATGAGGGCATGCCGACCCAAAAGACACAGAGAGAAGAGAGAGACCCCCGGCCTTTTGGCTCCTCTTTTTATGTTTTTTTCTCCTTCCCCTGAGCCTGCCCTATGTAAACTGGACTAACCAGGAGTGCTGTTTGTTCCACCTGAGGTCCTCACTCAGGTCCTCGGACCTTCCTTTGTTCTGTTTTCGCAGACTTTGCCCTTCCTTGTCTTTTAGCCACTGCCATTCTGGACTCCTTTTTCTTATTCTAACTACCTAACATATGGATAAGAAAATTTTTTTATTGAAGTATGATTGATTTACAATATTATGTTCGTTTCAGATGTTTAGCAAAGTGATTCAACTATACATATATATTTTCAGATTTTTTCCATTATAGGTTGTTATAATACAAGATGCTGAATATATGTGACTTCACATGGTATTTGTCTTTCTCTCTCTGACCTCACTGTGTATGACAATCTCCAGGTCCATCTATGTGCTGCCACCCTTCCCTAGGTTTGTTGTAGTTGTTGTGTGTAGTAGTTGTTTAGTGACTTTTGTGAACAAATTATGTAAAGTTTCTATTCTTTGTTGCCTGTGGCCACTGAATTCTTTGTTTGGTTAGCTTGGTGGTCAGCCAGTGATTGGGCAGAGATTTCCTTAGGCATCTGGAATCAAAGTATCACCATCTTTACCAAGGGCCTCTTTTAAAAAATTTTTGTTTTGTGATTTTTGGTCACACCGCATGGCATGTGGGCTCTTAATTCCCTAGCAGGAATTGATCTTACACCCCCTGCATTGGAAGGCAGAGTCTTAACCACTGGATCACCAGGGAAACCCCACAAGGGTCTCTTTGAATGTGTTGGGACACACATTGAATCCTCAGTCAGGCATTAGACAGCTCTGCCTTAGCTTTCACTTCTTGCTTCTCTATAATGGCAAAATCAACCAGGGGCAAGAGCTGAGGGCCTTCTCAGGTCTTCCTGGGCATGCACACAGCCCTATGTATAAGCATGGTCTTACAGATTCCCCAGAATATGTGTTAGCATTTCAGAAACCCTCTGGAAATTCTGTTCCTCATCTTTTCTTATTAAACTTATTGACGAATCTATTGTTTGTCACAACTGTTATGCACTGCTTCAGGCAGCTAGCTATGAAATTAACTAATTGCCTGTAATTGCTTTAAACAAATACCTTTAGTAAAAAGCTTTTCACAGGGAATGAACTCAGAGTCAGGTCAGATACAAAAAGCTTTGCAAATGAAATTTTCTAGGAAATACCAGACAAGTCAGGTAATGGCAATTCTTTGGGAATGAAGTTTTGAAAGATCTCCGTCCCTAATCTGCTCTCTTCCGTGGTTTTCAGATAGTGGTATTTTTCTGTGAAAGTGGGTTGTCATTTTTCAAAGCTACTACTGAGCTGGACAGTAGGGAATGGGAGTAAATCAAGTTAAAATGCCACAAAATTCTGTTTTTACCAAGATTCAGCCATTTTTCTTGAATAAATGCTCTCTTGGCTGCACAAGCCTTTGTTTTATTTCCAGAGTTCTGAAAAGGTGGATTTTTACTCTTTTGGCCAATTTTTAAATTTCTTTCACAGAGGACTTTTCACATGTCCTTACTTTGCCATTTTTATAGATGCCACACTAATGTGCCACATTAATGGAAACTTACCTTCATAAAGGAATATAAATATGCTCTCAAGACATAAAACCTAGAGCTGGCACAAATGGGAACAGAATGAAAGAGTTGCATTTTGATAGATGGTGAATTTTTAGCAATCTCTGGCACCAGGGGATGATTTAAATGTAATATTTAACAAGACAAATTACTTTATCATTGTGCCAGAGGCAGGTAGACACTGCCTTTGGGATTTTTGAAAGGCTGTTTCTTGGTGGACACTGGAAAACACGGTTGCAAACATTTCAGCCACACACGAGAAAGCTAAAGAAGGAACTGTGGTTGCAAATGTATTTGAAATAAAAGCAACAAGCTCTGAAGATTGGTTGTGATTTGTTATGAAACATAAAGTCACCTACCTTGAAACTCAGTTTGGGAAAATTATTATAATGTCTTTAAAGGCTGTGAGCTTCTTCAGTGTAGAGACTGATATTTATTTTTGTCTTGTCTCTTTTGTCTTTCCCTAGAGCCCAACATGGTGTCTAATCTCGTGTGTTATTAGTCAAGACTTTCAGTTGTAAGTGATAAAAACCCAATTAAAACTGGCTTAAATAAAACAGTTTATTTTGTATCTCTAAATTTCCAAAGATAACAGACCCAGATGTAGCTGGATTCAGAAACCCAGAAATCTTTCCCAGGAATCTGTTTCTTTTCCTTTCTGTTGTCTCTGATTTCCTTTGGGTTTCGATCTTGAAGCAGTCTTTGTGGACATGGGGCTAGAATACCTTGATGGACCACATTTGGTTCATCTGCTCATTTGTGAAGCCTGATTTAACGGTGTGGGTCAGCACCTTCCAAGTCACATTCATTGATAGGAGAGCGGGACCCTTGGGGAGTTCACAACTTAATGAGTAGCCAGAGATTAAAATGTAAACACAAAATAAATATATAATGACAGCTGTGGTTATTACGTTGCAGGAAGACTAGATGCTACGACAGATGATAATACAGTGCTAACTCACATTGTAGCAGGCAGAAAAGCCCCATTTCTCCAAAGAAGTGGACATATATGCTGAGATCTGAAGGATGGAAGCAACAGTGAGGTGTGTTTGGGGTTGGAGAGCTCTGCGTATGTAAGGGCAGAAGGCATGAATGGGGTTTACTCTTGGAAGAACAGAAAAGACCTCTGTGAGGCTTGACTGTGATGACGGACAGCAGGAAGGGGGCAAGAGGGAGCTAGGGAGGCGGACGAGGGTCAGATCCCTACACATCCGTGAGTTTGGACTTCATCTTAAGAACCCTAAGATGCTTTCAAAGAGTTTTAATCTAGGAGAGAAATAATCTGAATTCTATTAAAACTTAAAAAAAAATTATCTCCGACTGCTGTGAAGACTGTGGACATAGGAAGGTCAGTTAGGGGCCAGTGGCAGTTGACTGAGTAGGGGGATTCTCCTTCCATGGAGGAACTGATTCTGGGGTTGACAGGATATTGACAGATGGTGGGGGCTTCCCTGGTGGTCCAGTGATTGAGAATCTGCCTGCTAATGCAGAGGACAAGTTGGATCCTGGCTGGGGAACTAAGATCCCATGTGAGGCTGGGCAACTAAAACTCCCGTCCACCACAGTTACTGAGCCTGAGTGCTCCACAACTAGAGAAGCCCCCTCACCACCCAGTGCCGCCACAATTTAAAAAAAAAAAAAAAAAAAAAAAAAAGAATTTGACAGATGGGAGACAAGTTAGGAAGACAGAACCTACAAAACTTTGAGTGATGTCAGAGGAGGAGAGAAATTAACATGGTGTTGGTTTCACGATACCTGAGCTTGGCTGGGAAATTTCTGGGGGTGCTTAGTGGTTTGAGGAAAGAGGCTGTTGGTGATCAGCTCAGGAGTGTGGAGGCTTACAATCTGCTTCCAGTTCTCTTCTGCTCTGTGTGCTGCTGTCTTTCCTGATTTGAAACTAAAATGAAGGCTGTGTTCACTATGTGAATAAGCTCTGAAAATATGGCATCGTTTACCAAAGATTTGGCCAGTATCAAAAAGGACGCTTGCGCTGTGTGTGAGGGGTGTCTGGAGGGCACAGACAGTTTTTTAAACTGTAGAGCAACTACTAAGGTCGGAGGTGGCTTGATGGTCACTTCTGCTGGGACTCACAGGCGTGCCTGAGGCTGACACGAGTTCTCTTCTCTCTCGCGCAGGACTCGGAGGTTCTGAACACGGCCATTCTCACTGGAAAGGCTGTTTCAGTTCCCGTCAAGGTGGTGGCGGTTCAAGAGGATGGTTCGGTGGTGGATGTGTCAGAGGCTGTGGAATGCAGGTCTGCGGATGAAGACGTCATCAAGGTACAGTGGGTTTTACTTCCAGATGCCCAGGCATTTGGGCCTTTCCTTCCCGTTCTGTCACACGGCTGCTCTGAACATCCCAGGCTCCCAAGGGCAGAACCTGGATGAGGGTGCTGATGGGTAGCAATAGGGAAGCTGAGGGGGTAGTGATGGGGATGCTGATGGGGAGTGAGGGGGGTGCTGATGGGGATGATGGGGATGCTGAGGATGGAGTGAGAAGGGTGCTGAGGAGGGAGTGAGTGATGACAGGGACTTGCCTGGGATCTGTTTCCCTCCCCGGGATGGAGGAGGGGGCCCCTTTTCTCCTTCTTTTTCTCATAGGACAGTATTTTCCGAAGTTTAGCAATCTACCTGCCATCTTCTCAATTTTTGCCAACTTCCTGTGCCAAATAATGTAATTTACTCAACATGTTGTCTTTAAATGCCTTACTTTTTCAACATTAAATATCTTAAATGTCTCATTAGAAGACAATAAAATCCATTGTAAAACCCATTAGCTTGATGTACTAATTTTTCCTTAATATACGTGAAAATAAATGACGATTAACTTTTTAAAAAGTCCATCCATGTGCCCCCAATTTCACGGGGGTATCAGTGGGACATAGCTCACCATTTGGAGAATCTGGTCATGGATTATTTCTGCTGCATTTTCCATCCAATTAGCTGGATTTATGGCTCCAAATTCAGCCAGGAACCAGCCCATGATTTTTTTCTCCATATTCTTTGCAGGGGTCTGTTTGAATCACTGAATTCAGAGTTTCTGCCAATTTTTTCTTGGCTCACTGGTTGGCAGTTTCCTTTTGCAGCTCAGAACCCCAGGAGAAAGGACTTCCGTCTTTAGAGCGATCCTGTCTCCTTTAAGCTGCTAAGATAGCTCCTAGGTCCTGTGTCTTCATTAATTAAAAAAAATACAGTAATGCTGAATTCTGCCTTCTTTCCATTCTACTGGCTGATGTTCAGAGGTTGAATGAAACTTGGTCTCCATCTGAAGAACTTTGAGGTAGACAGAAAATCCTGCAAGGGTTTCCCTGTGGTGGACAAGATCTGGGAGGGCTTGATTCTTTCTCACGGTGACCTGCAGGAAGCTGTGCCTTATGCCAGAGATGGCTTTTTTGATAAGGAAGAATTGATGTGAGTTCTAATTAAAATTAAGAAAAAATTAATCTTTAATCCTGGCAGGTCTTGGACTCCATGGGCAGGTTTGATTAAACAAATCTGAAGCCTTCTATATTCAGAATCCAGAAAGATCTGAGCCAAGTCATACAAATTCATCTGCGGAGAATGAAAAATACTGATTCATTGTCCTTGGTTGCCTTTGACAACGCATGTTATTTACCATCCCCCTCCTCATCATTCCAGAAGGGAGACATTAGTGATGGCGCCTGGAGATGGCATCTGTGTGATTATGCCACCATGGGCTCAAACGGATGGCTCAGCTCCGTAGTCCCCTCAGCCACATGCCTTCCTGAGAGCCTGGTGTAGAGCCCCCCAAAGCAGGACCCTCACTCTCCTGTCCTGGAGAGCTCTACCCTACATGCTGCTAAGTCGCTTCAGTCGTGTCCGACTCTGTGCGACCCCATAGACGGCAGCCCATCAGGCTCCCCCATCCCTGGGATTCTCCAGGCAAAAATACTGGAGTGGGTTGCCATTTCCTTCTCTGATGCATGAAAGTGAAAAGTGAAAGTGAAGTTGCTCAGTCGTGTCCGACTCTTAGCGACCCCATGGACTGCAGCCTACCAGGCTCCTCTGTCCATGGGATTTTCCAGGCAAGAGTACTGGAGTGGGGTGCCATTGCCTTCTCCTACCCTACATAGGCAAGGCCAAGTTCGTGGTTCCCGTTGTTGCCTTATACTTGGTTATTTCCCCCTCCCAGAAATATACTAAAAGTATCCTCTGTCCTCCCTGATAGAGGAATTGCTCTGGGAGGCAGTAGTTTTTGGTTCAACTATC
The DNA here is from genome assembly GCF_027580195.1 of Bos mutus. Taxonomy (NCBI): domain Eukaryota; kingdom Metazoa; phylum Chordata; class Mammalia; order Artiodactyla; family Bovidae; genus Bos; species Bos mutus. Next base: position 22,250,723 of record NC_091633.1, read on the forward strand.
ACTTTCGTGGCCACATGAAGATGGGGCTTTCTTCTAGCAAATTGTGGCCTGGTCTTGGCAAACCAGAGGGTGCACGTCACGAAGCTCAGGGCTGCCGTAAGACTTTTTTTGTGTGGGGGAGCCCGGGCTCTGTTGCAGATTCCGGGGCCTTTGGCAGTGGAGGGGGATGCATTCAGTGGCCTTGATGCGCTGGTCACAGCTCTCGTGTCCACATTTGTCACACATTCTGTCACAGCACTAAGGTTACAGTGTCAGCCTTGGAGCTGTCCTCTGGCCTCAGCACCACCAGGGACACCCAACGATGTGGATGCACCTTAACCCCCTGGGGAGAGACACCCTTGGTCTGTGGAGGTCACCGTGTCACTTCTTCACGGTCCAGGAGACTCTGTGTGACTCCCCAGGGAGAGTTGTGCAGGTTTCACCAAAGATCGTCATGTGATGGAAATTCTGAGCGTTGGGATGGTGACTTCGGTAAGGGAGAAAAAATGAATTTAGAAAGATGTAAATTGAGGTGATGTCCAAATTGGCTTCTTTGACTTGGGACTTTGGGGGAACTGAATCTGAGAACATAAAGGATTTTGAAGGGCTGGAACCTTGGCAAGATTGGAAGGGATCAATGTCACATTGTAAGCTGACAACTCCCTCCATGTTAAAAAAAAATAGAAGATGCATATTAATTGTGTGTGTATGTGTGTGTGTGTGTACAAGAAACCGTGGCACTTTTGTTCACAGTGAGATCTGATGAACCAACTGTATTTGTAATGGAAGTGTAGTTGGTTTGCAATATGATATTAGTTTCAGGTGTGCTGCTGCTGCTGCTAAGTTGCTTCAGTCGTGTCCAACTCTGTGCGACCCCGTAGACGGCAGCCCACCAGGCTCCCCCGTCCCTGGGATTCTCCAGGCAAGAATACTGGAGCAGGTTGCCATTTCCTTCTCCAAGTTTCAGGTGTACAGCATGGTAATTCAGCATTTTTACAGATTAACCTCCATTGAAATGAGTCGCCAGTCCAGGTTCAATGCACGATACTGGATGCTTGGGGCTGGTGCACTGGGACGACCCAGAGGGATGGTATGGGGAGGGAGGAGGGAGGAGGGAGGACGGTTCAGGATGGGGAACACATGTATACCTGTGGCGGATTCATTTCGATATTTGGCAAAACTAATACAATATTGTAAAGTTTAAAAATAAAATAAAATTTAAAAAAAGTAAAAAAAAAGTAACTTAAAAAAAAAAAAAGGTATTACAAGGTCATAGCTCTAATTCCCTGCGGAACCACCTGTCTGAAGAGACTGCCACAGGTTGATATAATTTTTGTTGGCATTAATGGGTGTGTGACCCCAGAACAGAGGTCCCAGGTGGGCAGACTGGAGGCTGTATCTGATTCAGGGGTGTGCGTGTGCTTATTTAATTTTCTGCCACCCTGTAAAAATTGGCTAATTGTATAGACATCTGGATTTCCAATTTCTTATGAAATTCACAAGGTCAGATAGCCCTGGGCCCACACTACTCCCTGTGACCCTTGACCTGGAAGTGACCAATGGACGCCCCTGTGTGTAAGTCCCTGCACCCAAATCACCACAGTCTCCACCCCTTCCTCTCGTCTCCCTGCTGGAGGTGGACGGACGTCTGTGATTTCTCACCACACTTGTACTGTTGGTTTTCTGATAGTAGGTTTCAGAGGAAAGGGAGCTACTTCTTGTCCCCTGGTCTCTATAAGTCACGGATGATAGATGTCATTTGTCACTCTGATAGAGAAGTCCATGTCTTTCTAGGCATAAGAGGAAAGCTGGAAATTGGATTGTGTTCTGTCAAACAGTGTCTGAGGGGCTGAGAATCCTTGAGATCAAACCGCAGGAGAAATGATTGAAGGAGCATGAGTGTTGAGCCCTGTGATGAGAAGAAAAGGCCCCGGGAGAGGTGAAGAGGAGGACGTGACAGCTCTTTTGAAGTCTTTTGAGGACCATCCTCTGGAATACGGAGGAGATTTGTGCTTTTTAGGTTCCAAGAGTGGAAGTCAAAAGGGAACTACTTGGGCTCAACATAAATAAAAATAATGCAGAGTGAGTGAGTTTGGGGGGTTGGTAAGCTTTCAGACAGGTGATGTCAGTTCAGATGCTAACTCCGTGGGGAGCACCTTTATGAGCTAGTAGCAAAGTATCATTCGAAGTATCATTCCTATGGCTTTCCCATCATGAAGTCAGTTGATAATTGACTTTTTCTGAATTTGAAAGACTTATTTCCATCCTAATAACCTGGAAGACCTATGTATCCATTTCCTCTTGGTGCTGTAACAAATCAACATGAACTTAGTAGCTTTAAACAAAACAAATTTATTATCTGATAGGATGGGAGGTCAGGACCCTAAAATGGGTTGCTTGGCAGGGCTGCCTTGCTTCTGAAAGCTCTAGCAGAAAATCTGTTTGCCTTTTCCAGCTTCTGGAGGCTGCCTGCATTTCCCGACTATGGCCCCCTCTTCCAAGTCAACACTGTAGCATCTTCAAATCTCTCTCTCTCTGACCACTGGTTCCATCATCACCTCTGTTTCTCTGACTCTGACCCTCCTGCCTGTCTCTAATAAGGACCTTTAGGCTCACCTGGATAACCCAGCTCAGGGCTCCCCACCTCTGGGTCCCAGAACCGGTACCTCCTATCAGATCAGCAGCTACATTAGATTAGAAATACAGTGCACAATAAATGTAATACACCTGAATCATCCGAAACCACCCCATCCACTCCTGGTCCATGGAAAAATTGTCTCCCACAAAGTCGGACCCTGGGGCCAAAAAGGTTGGAGACGGTGGACCCAGATACTTCTTTCATCCCAAGGTTCTTTTCTCAGTTACATCTGCAGTCTCTTTGGCACATGTATTAGTTTTCTGTAGCTCCCATAATAGGTTCCCACAAACTCAGTGGCTTGAACAACATAAATTTGTTGTCTTACAGTTCTGGAGGCCGGAAGTCTGAAATCAAAGTGTGGTCAGCTCCTCCCTTCCTCCAGAAGCTCTGGGGCAGAGTCCTTCCTGGCCTCTTCCAGCCTCTGGTGGCTCCAAGTGTTCCTGGGCTTATACCCGTATCCTTGCAGTCTCTGCCTCTGTCTTCACATGTCTTGCCCTTGTGTCTCCGTGTGACCTTATTGTCCTGTAAGGGCACTTGTCATTGGATTTAGGGCCATCGTAATTTAGAATGATCTCATCTCAAGATCCTTAGGTTAATTATATCTGCCAAAACCCTGTTTCCAGGAACTTTCCTGGTGGTTCAGTGGCTAATACTCCAAGCTCCCAATACAAGGGGCCCCAGACTCGCTTCCCAGTTGGGGAACTAGGTCTGGTATGCTGCAATGAATATCAAAGCTCCCAGGTGCCTCAGCTAAGACCTGGCACATCAAATAAAATAAATAGTAAATAAGTATGTTTAAAAGACCCTGTTTCCAAATAAGGTCACATTCATGGTGCTGGGGGCTAGAACATGGATGTATCATTTTGGGGTCACAATTCCAACCCCCATGTAAAGTGACATATTCTGAAAATTAAGATCCAGACAGCTCCGGGGGTCTTTATGCTGCCAGAAAGACTTCCCAGATGGTGCATTGGTAAAGAATCCACCTGCCAATGTAGGAGATGCAAGATACACGGGTTCAATCCCTGGGTCGGGAAGGTCTTCTGGAGGAGGAAATGGCAACCCATTCCAGTATTCTTGCCTGGGAAATCCCATGGACAGAGGAGCCTGGCAGGTTACAGTCCATGGGGTTGCAAAGAGTCGGATATGACTGAGCAACTGAGCAGCAGCAACATGCTTTCAGAAACAACACATTTTCTGTTCTTTGCTAAGTTTCTTTAAAAGTCTTTAGAGGAAGGAAGAAAAATGCAATTTCCACGTTGTAATTATGATTTAATCTTTGAACGTCTATCTTCCTGACTAAGTGATGGCCTCCTGTTTTCATGTGTCAGTAGCTGTATTGTTTGTCAGCGAGCTGTGGTCTCCAGAACCACAGAAGCCTGGCATACGTCACCAGCAGGCGATGAACTCATTCACGCTTGGAGAGAAATCAATGTAAACTCACGCTGATCTTGAAGAGAGTACCCTCCAACTTTTGGCTGCAATAATTAAGTTTCCAGCCTTCTGATATCAGCTGGACTTGCAATAATGAGATGCTAAAGGCCTCATAAAAGGGAATTAACATTTTAAAGCCTTCTCTGCCCCAGGGAAGGTCTTTATTTCCAAACTTGGTTTGCAAAGGGCAAGGGTAGGCAGCGGATGTGCTGTTGAAAAGAAAACATAAAGTTTTCTGCTGCTGGTGTGGGGTCACTAAACAGCCCAATGTCACCTTTGGAGAACGCAGGAAGCTTTGAGAGAGCAGCTGCATTTCTTAGGTTATCATGTAGCCCCTGCAAAATGCTGTGTGACCTGGTTTTCTTAAGTGGTTGGATTCACAGAGACATGAGGTGGCAAGGTGGGCGTGTCCTGAACATGTTCCTTAGAGACGTGGTGTGCATTGATGCCACTGAGCCAGAGACATAACGATTCAGGTGGAGAGGATTGGACAGGTGTGGTAGGTAGTGGGATCTGCAGGCCAGGGATGAAATTCTGCGTTGGTGAGCTTTGCTTTGTTTTGGTTGCAAGTAACAGAAATTCAGGGCTTCCCAATGCAGAAGACCCAGAAGACTCGGGTTCAATCCCTGGGTCGGGAAGATCCCCTGGAGGGGTAAATGGCAACCCTCTCCAGTTATTCTTGCCTGGAGAATCCCATGGACAGAGGAGCCTGGCGGGCTACAATCCATGGGTTTGCAAAGGGTTGGGCGTGACTGAGCTACTAAACAACAACAACAGTAGAAATGCAAATCCAACCATCTTAAGCCAAAGGGAGAGATATTAATACACTGACGTGCAACCAAAGGAGCCGTGGTGACTTCAGGTGAAGGTGTATCCAGAGAAACATATAGACTTAATCTCTCCCCTTCTCTCATTTCTGCCTTCCTCTGTGTGGTTTTGTGCATCTTTTCCCGTGCTCATGCTGCCTCCTGGGCCCAGCAACCCTCCGCCACTGCCTGTACCTGGAGAAAGCTCGGTTGTCTTCTGGATTTGGGTCAGGTGCACCTGCTCTGTGCTTCCACCTTCTTCCTGCTGTTCTGCATCTCCAATCCACGCCCCCCCGCCCGCCACCGCTGCAGTCCTCACCTTTGTGCTTCTGTCCCCCATGTAGACGTGAGTATTAGGGACTCAGTGCACTGTGCGTCCTTGTGCAGGTGGCAGGTTTGCCCCTTGAAGGCAGGTCCATGTCTTACTTCTCTTCCTGCCCTGAAGGGTCTGTTAGAAGGAGCAGTGACACCCACCACAGCCCATGGTGACACTAGGCCAGACTCTGTTCCCCTGATTTTAAACACATTACAGCCTGCAATGTACCTAGCAGCCCCACAGAGTAGGTCCCAGTATTATCCCATTTTACAGCCCAGAAAACTGAGGCTGGAGAAGTTTAAGTGTCTAGGTTGTACATAAATATTAGTCCATTTCGTGTCCAAATTTATGGTGCAGAAAAGTAGATAAACAGTCCCTTCCTACTTCTTCTCATTTAAAGACAGACGTTTCTGAAAATCTAGATTTTTATGCAAGATTTTTGACTTTTCAATGTTGGCACATCATCCAGTGGAAAGAGATGTGCAAATGCCCGGGGTCTGTCGTTTTCACCTCTGTGTGTCCTGTGCTGTAGGAGCAGGTTCACTAATGAAAGATGGGGCCCCGTCACAGGTGAGAGTGAGATTGAGGACCTTGTGGGGACCCCACGATGTTGATGAAGTGGGTTCAGAACAGTCTCTGCACTGACTTACCTTGAAAGGGTCCTTGTCTGCCGTGGGCTCCTACAAGCTTCCAGAGAAACCCTCAGATGGATCCTAATTTTATCAGAAGGAGATGGAGAGAAATCCTAGAGTAGTTTAAGCCCATTTCTCTCTCTTTCAGCGATGCTTGGCAAACGTTCCTCCAGAAAACACTGTTCTTCTATTTCTGGGCATGAATTTCCTTCCCTTCACCCATCACCAGGAGCCAGGCAGCTAAGAATAAGTCGTCAGGCAGCTTGGATGTTATTGCCTAATTTTGTCCTTCTTTATGCTGGTAATTTGGACTTTTATTGTTCCATTCTGATGGGAGATGTGTCATATATTTCCTGTTGGCCAGAGGATAGCTATTGCTGCATCCCCAACCTTTTGTTCCATCAGCATCACTCTGATTTCAATATTAATTAGATCTTTTGTTCCTTTCTGTCTTTAGCATCTCTAATGAAGAACTAACATTCTGGAATTGTTTTGGCGTCATGTGGAGAAACCCTGGAATGAGCCAGGGTAGGTCTGCGAGCCTACTGGCTTCCCTCCCTCAGTAAACATGCCCGCACGCTTCCTTCTCCTCTGCTGGCCACCTCTCACCTCTCCTCTCCATCAGGCCCTGCTCAGGGCAAGGTCCTGGGGGTTCACTGGGGTCTTGGGTCTGTGACTGTATCATCAGTATCAAGTAGGACCAACTATGACTATAGTGCCTCTGTCTCCTGGCACATTTATCCTTGATGTTTTGGAGCTTGGTTTACAATTTCAGCTCCTACCAGGAGTTTTGATGGTGGGCAGAATGTATCAGCTTTATATTCAAATTCATTGAGTTTCCTGGAGAAACTCAAATCATTTAATGCAATTTATTTAAAAATTTTTTTAAATTTATACAATTTTAAAAAGTTACTTTCCATTTACAAAACATTGGCTATATTCTCTGTGTGGTACAATACAGCCTTGTGCCTATCTTTTTTAAAAAATTTATTTATTTACTTAACTGTGCCAGGTCTTAGTTGGGGCACAAGGGAGCTTCCATCTTCATTGCAGTACACTGGACCTTTTAGCAGCAGCATTGCAAACTCTTAGTTGTGGCATGTGGAATCTAGTTCCCTAACCAGGGACTGAATCCACGCCCCTGCACTGGGAGTGCGGAGTCTTAGCCACTGGACCACCAGGGAGGTCTGGAGCCTGTCTTATACGCAATAGTTTGTACCTCCCACTCCACAGCCCTAGATGTCCCTCCTCACCCATTTAAATAAACTTTAGAAGTTACCCATCTAAGAAAAATGATGCATGGGGCATTTAATTATTGTTGCAGAAATGAGGGTCACCCAGTTGGTAAGCGCCAGGGCTGGGGTTTGACTTTGGGCAGCTTGACTCTGAGTCTGGGCTCTCAGCTTCGGCTTTACAGACAGCTTCCCAATTTCACAGGGAACTTAGCCCCATTGGAGTGGTTAGGGTGCTTATTTCAGGGGCAGGGTTCTCCCCTCTACTTTGAGATTATCTGCACATTGACTTATTTTATGCATATCGTGAGGTTAAGATTATCTTCCAAAGATTAAACTGTAGCCTCTTTTTCTACATTTCAAATGTATACAGGGAAATTTCCTCATGTCGGAAACTGGTGAACATAAAAAGAAATCCATGGACTTTCCTGATGATCCAGTGGCTAAGATTTTGTGCTCCCGATGCAGGGGGCCCAGGTTCGATCCCTGGTCAGGGAACTAGATCCCATATGCCACATGCCGCAATAAAGATGGAAGATCCCACATGCAGCAATTAAGACTTGGTACAGCCCAATAAATACATAAATGTTTATTTAAAGAGAAAATCCAACCAGAAAGAGCTAGAACTGACTTCCTCAGCCAAAAACGACTAGTACAGCACAGACTTGATGGGCACGAATGAGAAAAAACTTCGGAGAGTCCCCTGAATATGCAGGGGTCTTGCATGAGCAGTTTATTCCTGCTTTGTTGGTACTTATCCCTAGTCCGATATGGACTTTGGGAAAGTAACTCTGCCGTTCGTTAGCAGTTGGTGGAAATACAAATTCTGTCTTAGCCAGAAACAATGGAATGGGGTTTTCCTGGGACTGGATGGTCTGGATTACGTGTGTTTGCACACCTGCTCAGTTGCTCAGTCATGTCTAACTCTCTGTGACCCCCATGGCCTGTAGCCTGCCAGGCTCCGCTGTCCATGGGATTTCCCAGGCAAGAATTCTGGAGTGGTTTGCCATTTCCTGCTTGAGATCTTCCCGACTGAGGGATTGAACCCACATCTCTTGCACCTCCTGCATTGGCAGGCGGATTCTTTACCACTGCACCACTTGGGAAACCACTGGATTATGTAGCCGCCTATTAAACAAATGGACTCTTATCTCTTCTAATCCATTTTCAAGAGCAGTGGGCTTCCAGCAGGAAACGATCATTTATATTCTTATACTCAGTGTATTCCTTCTACACTACTCTTGGATTAATTTGCCAAGGAAACATTTCAGGTTTAACTTGAAATGTTAAGAGACAATCTCAGATTTCAAAGCACTGCTTTTGACTCCTATTTCTCCCTGCAGAGTTGCCTTAACCTTCTTAAAGGGCCCCTCTTCAAATGTTTCAGATATTTTTGACCACTTCTAAAGCTCAGTTTAACGGGCTCTTTTTAAAATGAAAGGCCCCAGCCCAAAGCGATTGCCCTAATGTAGTTATCTTTTAATGCTCCGGACGCGAAAGCAGTTTCCATCATCAAGGATTTCGGCCATGTCACTCCTCAAGGGATGTGTTCAGAGAAGTGAATGTATCATGACTTCCTAACATCCTTTGTGTCTGACACTTGATAACTATTCGGGTTACACTCTGATGACTTCTTTTCCTACGTGCACAGTTGTAGGAAGAGTAGTCCGCGGTCCGTGCTGAGACTGGCTGTGTGTCTGAAGCCCACTCGTGTGGATGGTGGATTTCCATATGGCTTTTTTTAAAAAGAACTTTTTAATTTTGATTTTATTTGGCTACATCAGGTCTTAGCTGTGGGCCAGGGATCAAACCCGCATCCTCTGGTTTAGAAGGCGACGTCTTAACTACTGGGTCACCAGGGAAGTCCCTCCATGTGCTTCTGACAGCCTTCTTGAGTGACGGGATAGTGGCGAGAATCTTGAAGGATTTTCCACTTTGATACCAGTGCTTGCATTCTGGCCCAGGTTGAGACAGAAGGGACTTTGGTCAAGGAGTTGGGCCAAAGGATTTTGGTTTCACAAATAGGATGCAAATAATATAGAATAAATAAAACATGTAGTAGGACCCCACTCCCTAGCATGCGCCACTCCAGACATCACTAATCCATCCCAGCACTCCTTCCTTCTACAGCCCCGACTTCTTCTTAAGCAGAGATCCCTTGAGCAGCCACTGTGGAGTGATTTGAATTGGCAAGTGAGACAAACCTATTTCCTATTTCTGATAAAGCCTGTGGGGGAACTAGCAAATGTTTTCATAAGAATTGAGGAGCATGATGCTAATGAGGCCATGATATGGACCGTAAAATCTGATATATTGAGAAAAAGAAGCAAAACACAGTATTTCTGTGCTATTGCACTACATCCTATTGATTTCGGGGAGACATAGCAGTAAGTAGCAGCTGGAAGCAAGACCTTAGCTCCCTGATTGGGAATTGAACCCTGGTCGTCTGGGTGGAAACCAGGAATCCTAACTGCTAAATGACAGGGGCCAGGGACTGGAATCTAAGTCGCAATCCTAGTCTACCCTGAAAGGAGAATCAGACAAGAAGACAGAAGGCATAGAAGAAAGTATATTATGTATTAGAAAAGCAGAGTACATGTGGAAATATCCATGGGTAAACTCAGCATGAGAGTTGCTTGAGTTGAGCCTTTGGGAAGTTAAAATCCTTTCTAAGAGGAGGAATCTTCTTCTTGCTGAGTCGTCGCTTCAGATGTGTCCAACTCTTTGTGACCCCATAGACTGTAGCCCACCAGGCTCTTCTGTCCATGGGATTCTCCAGGCAAGAATACTGGAGTGGGTTGCCATGCCCTCCTCCAGGGGATCTTCCTGACCCGGGGATCTAACCTGTGTCTCTCATGTCTCCTGCTTTGGCAGGTGGGTTCTTTCACTAGTGCCATCTGGAAAGCCCCGTCTTCTTTGACTCTCTGGCTGGTTTGTCTCAGGACCCTCCCCTGGGTGTGCTCACACACCTCTTAGTCAAGATGGATTTCATTGCAAAGGCATATAGGAGGAAAATAGCAAGACTTAGTATGGTCTGGCATCCCCTGCCTTTTTGACCCTGGGAAGACTTTTTCACGTGTGTAGCATCTCCCTTGCCCCAAGCATGGAAAATGTATTACCTCTTGATCTCCTAATAGGGTCTGGCTCCTCTTTTTTGCACCCAGTGTCTGATTATCCACCCTATTCCTGTTGTCGTTTCTTGTATAGAAGTACAGATCTTGAAATGTAGACAAGAGTCCAGCCACAAATAGGTAACCCGGAGCCCATCTGTCTCTTACCTCAAGAAATGTAAACAGGGGACTGGTAGTGAGTGTCCAACCTGGAGCCCATCTTTTCCTCACCCCAGGAGGTGTGAACAGGAGGCCAGTTGTAAGTATCCAGCCGAGGGCTTACCTGTCTCCTGTCTCGCTATCATCTCAGGATGTCCTTAGACCAAAGGTCATAAGGTGATAGTGCTCGGTGCTCCGTCAGTGTCTGACTGTGACCCCATGGAGCCCGCCAGGCTCCTCTGTCCGTGGGATTCTCGCAGGCAAGAATACTGGAGTGGGTTGCCATTTCCTTCTCCAGGGGATCTTCCCAACCCAGAGACCGAACCTGAGTCTCCAGCATTGACAGGTGGATTCTTTAGCACTGAGCTACCTGGGAATCCCATAAAATGATAGGCTTTGAGGCAAATACAGTCCCTAAGACAAGCCCCCACACAGAGCAAAGTACTTTTAAAATGTGTTCTTAGATGTCAACACTCAAACGTGAGTAAATGCCACTGAGCCCTGGATCTTCCATCTCTCTTGCAAAGTCAGAAGGTCTCTGCACACAACCCTGACGTTCCCGCGAGGCAGCGGAGGGCTCGGGGGGGCGGGAGGCTAACCCCTTTGAGCAGGGCTTGGGGTGCTCCCTCGAGTTTTTCATAATCCCTGAGTTTTCTGCCTTTCAGAGAAGACCTCCTTTCTTCATTTATGTCACCTCCCTGGGCCCAGAGGGATTGGATTGTTGCCTCAACCCCCATCAGCCTCCACAGAAGCTCCATCATCCCAGGCTAGTCGTGCTGAAAAAAAAAGGGGGGGATGAATTATATGGGTAAACTGAATTCTATTACAAATACCTTAGATAAATAAGTTGTATTAAGTGAGATGTATTAGACCAATGTATTAGATGCAATTATTGTAATTTATTGCTCACACAGGTAGAGGTTTTCGTGAGGCAGAGTCATTTAAGAACAGCTGTAATTTCGCCATGGGGCTACTTCTGTGTTTTCTTACCAGTCTGGAAATTTTTATATCCAGGATTTTAATCAGCTCATGTCACACTGGCAAGGACTCCAAGTTGATCAAGGGGATGAATTCCAGGGACTCCTGTGCTACCGAGGCATTGCTGCGCTTCACCCCTCCCTCTGTGACTGGCTCAGCCTGGCTAGGCTCTGAGTCGCCGGTCCCTCTCAGAAAATCTCCTCTGAGAAGTCTGGATACCCAGCCTTTCCTTGGCAGTGCTGAGCCAACCCTGTCTTTGCCAGATCTTAGGCTGGGCCTTTCATCCTCCGTCTTTTCCACATTCAGATTTTGGAGGAATTGGTGATGAGGTCATTGTTGGCATTTTCTTTTTCCCTTCCCCTGGAGTCTCAGAGACTTTAAACAAAACAAAACAAAACAAAACCCCTCTCAACTACTTTTTATACCTTGAGTCCCCAATTCACAGCATGCTTTGATACAAAAGTTTCTCAGGGAAATTTTCAGAAGTACTTTCAAAATCAGCTTGGAAAACACAAACCCTGCAGATTTCTCATTCCCCTGAGAATATGCTTATCCTGCCAAAATGCCTTTCTTTTATATGACTAATTGCTGTGCAAACCCTGGACACCTAAGCTTGTGACTCCAGCCTGTGTGCCAGCGGAACCTCATTCAGAGTGCTTCTCTCCACCAGGTTCAGTGTCTGCTGTCCGAGCTGGTTCAGGAGGCTGAGCAGCACCATATGCTGGGCTCTTACCAGATAAACAGCTCTTCATCCCTCCCGGGCCACCGTTTGATGCATAGGAAGTGCTTGGATCTTTTCCTAAACTCACAAGTGTTGGTGGTGCTGTGAAAAATCTCCCAATGTCGAGGGCTACAAAGCTAAAATGAAAACATTCCCCAGAGAAGCATATGCTGAATTTTCAACAAACCGTAATCTTGGGCCTAATTTGTTGGTGTGGTTTTGACAAGGGGCACAATTTTGGAAGCACTTGTCTGTTGAGGTAGAATCAAACCTTGTTGAATATGCTTCAGATGGGGATTTTTTTCTCCTAGTGGAAAAGAGCCAGAATGTTGTTATTTCTTCATGGAAGCGGGCTGACTAGCAGAATGCAGTCATTGAGTGGTGATGCTTGACTGACAAGGGGGAAGATGAAGTTGGATGGAAGCGAGTGTCAGCTTTAAAAAAATGCATGAAGTAAAAAGTCCCAAGTTAAGTTTTATTTGGGGCAAAATGAGGACTGTAGCCCAGGAGACAGCACCTCAGACAGCTCTGAGAAACTGCTCCAAAGAGGCGGGGTGCAAGGGGAGGTCAAAATCACCAGTGTGATTTTGGTGAAGGGGGTACACATGCAATCAAACACATTTTTTTTAGAAGGTTGTACCTAGTCATGAGGAACAGTCATCACCATGAAAGATTCTAGTGCTTTTCTAGATATGAGGAGGTACAAGAATTGGGCTCATAAAATTGGCTCCTGAAAAACATCTAACTATCAGACCTGTCCTGCCAGTTTTTCCCCGAAATACAGAGTGCCTCATTTCTGCTCTCCACCCTGAACTCCTTTCAGGGGTGTTGAATATTGGCAACAGCACGATTTAATACTTGTAGAGGTGGATGGGGGGCTTCCCAGGTGACGCTAGTGGTGAAAGAACCTGCCTGCCAATGCAGGAGACACAAGAGACTCGGGTTTGATCCCAGGGTCAGGAAGATCCCCTGGAGGGGGGCATGGCAACCCGCTCCAGTATTCTTGCCTGGAGAATCCCGTGGACAGAGGAGCCTGGCAGGCTACAGTCCATAGGGTCGCAGAGAGTCGGACATGACTGAAGCAACTTAGCAAGCACACACAGAGGTGCATGGCACGTGCTGTTGGCAAGTACCAATTTGTAGTTGACAGGGCATCAATGGGTCTGCAGTGGAGGGGTGTCCCAGGCATCTCGGATGAAGGTGACCTGAAGGTTGGTGAACCTGAGGCAACCAGCGATGTCTGAGCATCTTGTAAACAAATCTTACTGTCCTAACAGTCACTGCTGTTGACAGTGTTTTGCACAGGCATCTCCCTTCTCCACTCGTGCCTTCTCAAGGGCAAGGACTCTTGGGTTTGCTTTGTGTCCTCAGAGCCCTGCTTGGACCTCAGTGCGTATCATCACTGAGTTTTAACCTCAGACTTGCTGCGAGCTCTCTGTGCCTTTGAGATGGATCCTCATCCTCCCCAGGCTGCAGAGTTGCATTCTCTGAGGTCTCTGTAGCACCAAGACTTTAAGATTCTGTAAGGAGGAGTGTGTTTCGGATGAGCTGGGAAGGGAAAGAAGTGAAATGGTCTCCATTCTGCTCACACTGGCTCTGAGATCTGCCCTTGCTGGGAGGACCGGATAATCAGTCAGTTCTGGGCTGGGCGCTGGGCACATTGCTTTGGAAGGATGAAGAACTGACACGTCCCAGCCGTGATCTGACTAGGAAAATGAGATTGATCTGCATGAAAAGAGGATTAACAAGAATAAATGAGTCTGACAGCAAAGCCTCATGATCAGAACTTGACAGTGAATGAGGGAGTCTCCTTAGAGTGGAGGCTTTCAGTGTGGTGCTGGACATGATGGATGGATGGGGAGAGGCTCACAAGACCTGCCTGTTACTGTTGTATGATATGAGCAGATCTGAGCAGAGCACTTCATCTCTCATTTATTCTGCACAGTTCCTGTACATCTACAAGGTACTGGGCCCTGTGCTGTGAGCCTGGGCTGCAGAGAATTAAGTAAGACAGCATGCTTGTCCTCAAAAGACTTGCCTTATGATCTCAGAGGCAGAGAAGTAAGCATTCATATATTAACTCATAGTCTATGAATGTACATATGTGGACATACAGAAGGTTGCTTGAGTCAGGATCCATGGACTTGTCTCCTGGAAATCTTCGTGAGGATAATTTGACTTTGCATATTCATTTTTTAGGCTCTAGTGGTAAAGAAGGCGTCTGCCAATGCAGGAGACATAAGAGATGTGGGTTCGATTTTTGGGTCAGGAAGATCCCTTGGAGAAGGAAATGGAAATCCATTCCAGTATTCTTGCCTGGAGCATCGCATTTACAAGGGAGCCTGGCAGGCTATATAGTCCATCGTGTCACAAAGAGTCAGACATGACTGAAGCGCCTTAGCACCCTTTCATTTTTTTATAATATGAACTCCTGAGAATTCAATTTCATGTTGAAATTCTCCAGGCAAGAATACTGGAGTGGGTTGCCATTCCTTTCTCCAGCGGATCTTCCCGACCCAGGGACTGAACCAGGGTCTCCTGCATCACAGGCAGATTCTTTACCGTCTGAGACACTGGGGAAGCCCCACAGTTATATGCATTTGGCCCCAAATAACATCGTGTGCTTACCTTCACATGTCTCCATATACACATATATGGGTAGAAATTGTGCATCTTCTAATCTGATTACCGTTGTTACTCTGCCTGGTCATGTATTCATCAGTATATATTGGCATAACCTGTGGGGCACACGAGCACAATGGTAAGGGTCTCCACATCTTCCAGAGATGTGTGATGCCTTCTTCTGGTGGCTAAGCAAATCAGTGGTGATGGTGTCCTTGACCTCTGGCCTTCAGGAAGACATTAGAGACTGAATTATGACCCCTGAGAAGCCCTTGGCTAATAAAATGTTATAAGAACTGGAAGATACATTTACAAAAAGTGTAGGTGATAATAGTACACAGAGAGAACCAACACACTATAAATTGCTCAAGGGTTCTGGGCACAGAGTTAAATATGCATATACTGCCCATCTGTGCAATTATATGTGTGTATATATATATACACACACACACGTGTGTGTATCTCATATGCATACATGTTACTGTGCATATTCTTTATATTAAAAATCTTAAATTCTGTGCCTAGTGAATGAAATGGAGAAGGCAGTGGCACCCCACTCCAGTACTCTTGCCTAGGAAATCCCATGGATGGAGGAGCCCAGTGGGCTGCAGTCCATGGGGTCGCTGAGGGTTGGACACGACTGAGCGACTTCACTTTCACTTTTCACTTTCATGCATTGGAGAAGGAAATGGCAACCCACTCCAGTGTTCTTTCCTGGAAATTTCCATGGACAGAGGAGCCCGGTGGGCTACAATCCACGGGGTCACAAAGAGTTGGACTCAACCAAGCACAAGCATGACGTTCCCCAACCAGGGACTGGACCTGGGCCCCCAGCAATGAGAGCGTGACGTTCCAACCATTGGACTGTGAGGGAATTCCCTGTTCTAGAGCATCTTATTGTATAAATCTTATCGGATAAACTTTAATGAGGTAACTTAGTCGTCACAAGCACATAGCTCTTTGCAAGAGTCATGATGCAGGCCTCTTTTTAATAAAACAGCTTAAATTGAACTCAAACTGATTACTTTAGATATAACAGAATCCCCTAAAGGCTCGGAATGGCAGTTTTTATTACACTTTGGCCTGAAGACTGAGACTTTTGCCTTGTAGAGGAAACAGAGGATATGGGAGTGTGTAAAGTTTCCTCAGTGGCTGCTGTTCCCCTCCTGAGCCAACGACACAAGAGATGCCCCGGGGCCACTGCTGGCTCTTCCCTAAGTAGCTGATGGAATTCCCCGAGCAAGCCAGTGGGTACAAGCTCCCGTGTATTTACAGGCTATAAAAGCTCAACCCTCTCACAGGAGCCCCTACCGGGCCTTTCTTAAGTCAGTACAATTTGTCACTTGGATTCTTTTTTTTAGCTTACATGGCTTCTAGCAGAGTCTGCCCTGGGGAAGCAAACACTTCATTTCTCTTTCTCCCTGTGGGCACGTGTCTTTCTCTAGATTCCAGGTTAGTTTGTAGCCCTGCCTCAGCAGTTCTCTGATGTGTTTGAGAAAAGTTTTTACTTTTTATACTTTTTTTTTTTTCAATGTGGACCATTTTTAAAGTCTTTATTGAATTTGTTGCAAAACTGTTTCTGTTTTATGTTCTAGTTTTTTGGCCCAGGGGCATGTAGAGTCTTAGCTCCCTGACCAGAGATGGAACCCGTACCACCTGCATTGGAAGGCACAGTTTTAACCACCAACGGCCAGGGAAGTGCCCAGAAAAGTTTTTAATTTGCAGTTTGGTAAGGGTGGGAGAAGTGCTCTTTTTAGCTGACTACATCTCTGAACTGAAACTGGAATGTGGCTGACATGATTTTGTTTTTGATTTTTATCAAGCAGAGGATAAGCCAGGCTCCTTATTCTCGATTTTATAAGTAATGCTTTAAATGAAAGCTAAGAATGAACTGAATATAGAGAGGGCATCAGTGGTTACTATAGGAACTGTTTGACCAAAAGAAAAGGACAGCGTCAGGTCAGAACATGTTGCTTGGGACCCTGGCCCTCCATTACTGGCTAGATGACCTAACTGAGGTTTAGTCTCCTCATCTGTAAAATGGGTGGAGGATCACTTTCCCACAATACCCAAGTGCAGGACTTTTTTCAGATTAAGGGCCAATGTTTATGGGATCTCACTAGCATTTTATGAAAAGTGAAGGAATAGAATGGACTGGAATGAAATGGCACAGGGCAAAGTGCAGTGAACTAGGATGGGATGGGATGGAACAGAACAGGAAATTCTAACTGGGCTGTCGTCACTGTTTTTCTTTTTGTAACATTTGTGTTTATTTAGTTATTTATTTGGCTGTGCCAGGTCTTGGCTGCGGATATTGGATCTTTGATCTTCATTGCAGCACGCAGAATCTTTAGTTGTGGCATGTTGTATCTAGTGCCCTGTCCAGGGATCAAACCCAGGCCCCCTGCCTTGCGAACAATGAGTCTTAGCCCTTGGACCACCAGGAAGTCCTGTCATCACTGTTTTCTTATCTTGTTTGATTTTCCTTCTAAGTCCATCTTGCTATCTGATTTTGAGTATAATCTTGCTAGCATGTGAAAAGAGTGCAATTGTATGATAGTTTGAGCATTGTTTGGCATTACCTTTTTTGGGGATTGAAATGTAAACTGACCTTTTCCAGTCCTGTGGCCACTGCTGAGTTTTCCAAATTTGCCGGCATAGTGAGTGCAGCACTTTAAGAGCTTCATCTTTTAGGATTTGAAATAGCTCAACTGGAATCCCATCACCTCCACTAGCTTTGCTCATAGTAATGCTTCCTAAGGCCCACTTGACTTCACTCTCCAGGATGTCTGGCTCTAGGTGAGTGATCACACCATCGTGGTTATCTGGATCATTAAGACTTTTACTGTACAGTTCTTCTGTTTATTCTTGACACCTCTTCTTAATCTCTTCTACTTCTGTTAGGTCCTTGCTTTTTCTGTCCTTTATTGTGCCCATATTTGCACCAAATGTTCCCTTGGTATCTCCAAGTTTCTTGAAGAGCTCTCTAGTATTGCATTTATATCCACGTGTGTTAAGTTTGTCTGTCTCCTCCACTGGGTGGTCAGCTCCACAAGAGTAGGGACTGTATTTTTATCACTCTATCCTCAGTGCCTGGGTCTTCATTGACATTAAACAAATATTTATCAAACGAATGAATGATTTATCCTTATTTTACAGATGAGAGAGAAAAGCTATGTCAAACTACACTGAGTCTCCATCCTCCATTGATAGGATGGGAGGGTGTGCGAGCTGGAAACTTCAAGTACCCTCGAGTTTACCAATGGGGCATCTGAGCCTGGAGATGGAGAGTGACTTATTCAGTGTCATGAGGGGAAGAGTTGGATGAGGACCCAGGTTACTGGCTTTCAGTCTGAGGCACCGAGCTGCTGCTTCCAGCTCCCTCACCCTGGACTTGAGCACTAACTATCAAGCTAGTCTGAACTAATCCATACCTCCTGCTTAATGCCACATCACTGGCGGCTTGGGGCCAGCGTGGAGGGAGTGATGGGCCCAAAAGGGGCACCAGGGATCCTTTGGGATGGTACAAGTATTCTGTGTCTGAGTGTGGCAGTGGTTTCATGGTGCACGCACCACCCAACTCATCCAGCTGTACCCTCCAAATGGACTGTGCATTGAACTTAAATTACACCTCGGTGAGGGTCATAAAAAAGTCCCAGTGTGTGTATTTAGGTCTCGTCTTTCCCAATCAGGCCCTCCTTCTGTGGGCTGTATGACGAGGCTAACACACAATGTGAGGAGCCCGCTGCCCCCATTCAGAGGACCTCTGCCCCGTCACCAGGTGTGATCCCTGCAGGAGGTGCCTGTCCTGGGCCTGACTTTCCCCATCTATAATGTAGGGACAAAACACTTAATGAACAGGGTATTCAGAGGAATCAATGGCTATCGTCCTATGTAAAGTTCTAAAAAAGAAAAAATGCATGATGCTAGTAAGCATTCAATACATGATAGCTATTGGTTTTCTTGTTTTGTATTTCTTGGAGATGTAAACCCTCAAGGTCAAATAAATATTTTTTGAGTACCCTCTGCTCCTCAGACATAATGCATTTGCTCAACTTGGTAATAAATACAAAATGTTTGATTTGATGACAATTGAATTGAAAAATGTTTTTTTCTTTTCTTTTTTTTTGTGTGTAATAAAGTTTTATTAAAGTATAAAGGAGATAGAGAAAGCTTCTGACATAGGCATCAGAAGGGGGCAGAAAGAGTACCCCCTTGCTAGTGTTAGCAATGAAGTTATATACTCTCCAATGAATCCAAAGAATGGAGGTTGTAAAGACCTCACCAGATCTACTCCCATAATTTACATTTTAAGATAACAGAATTAGCCAGAAGGTTTAATCCAGAGACTGTCCTCAGGCAGGATACATCCTTGTAAAGACCAGGTCTACTCCCATAATTTACATTTTAAGATAACAGAATTAGCCAGAAGGTTTAATCCAGAGACTGTCCTTAATCCAGAGACTGTCCTCAGGCAGGATACATTATTGTTATATAATCCTAAGGAATGTAGAGAAGGAAAAAAAGGTTTGTCCTTTCTTTCTCCTTGAGAATTCCAGACCCCTCTCTCCTTGGGGACCCCTAGACTCCTTATCAACCTGCCTAGGAAATGACTCTCTCATTGCCCCCTTTTCTTTTAGGAGAATTATGTTGCCTAGGGAAAAGGGGCGTCGTTCTCGTTCCATAACTGCTTCCGAGCTGACAAGGGGCGTTGTCCCTAAATTGGTGAGGCAACATATTCTCCTAATCCTCATATTGAGGATATCTGATCCAGGGGCCCCAAATAGTAGTTGGAGGAAGCTACAGCAGTAGCAGGAATTTGAGCAACCATTTGTAACTTAAAAGCTTTCATGCGACTAGAAACAAACCCAGTTATACACTTACAGATGCAGGGAGCAAACAGCAAAAACTCAACATTCAGAATCAAAATTTAAAGTCACATTATGTCCATAGTTAAAGTGCAACGAGTTGCACCAGTCCATTTTAGGGTTGGTAGATGTCATCAGATGAAGAAGAGGCATCGCATGTGATTGTTGTCGAAGGTATTCACAGACTTGGAGAAAGTCTTTTCCTTGAAGTGGAGATGTCCACCACGGGAAGCCTTCCACTGATGAAGAGGGGAGCGCTCCTCAGACCCAGCAGTTAGACCGATTGTGAAATGCAGCGTAGGAGTGAGCCCAGGACAGGAAGGCATTGTCTTGAGGATCAAACGGCAGACTCAGGATTTTTGGAGTCAGCAGAAGTAGACTCACATAGGTTATCAGGCCCATCCGCTGCCCTTTGCTTAACTCTAGAGCTCGGGTCAGAGCCACGAGCTCCACCAACTGAGCACTGGTTCCCTGGGGGAGAGATTTTGCTTCCAAAACCTGTTCAGCAGTCACCACGACGTAACCTGCTTTACACTTGCCATCCCGAACAAAAGAAATGCCATCTGTAAATATTTCCATGTCAGGATTGTCTAATGGGGTATCCTTTAGATCCTCCCGAGCTGCATAGTTTAAAGTTATCTTCATATGGAATTCAGCATTTATTATGATTTGTGAAATATATTTTTTTATTATATAGCTTTCCCCCCATTATTCAAATCTTTTTATTCTTCAGTAATGCACACACATAACATATATTTATAAAATTAGAATGAGTGTGTCCATATAATTTTAACTCCATCATTTTTCACTAAATATTATTTCCTGATTATATTTCCCTTTCTTTAAATTTTATTTAAATTTATTTTATGATTCCTGGTGTTTCATTTGTGTGCACTGTTATATACTGAACTAGGCATTTCATACAGAATATTTTTATTTTCATTATAAACAGCACTGCAGAAGGCACCCTTTATTTTATTCAGCTTAAACAAACACCATTTACGCTTCTTAAACTGCTCTTGCCAAGTTGTCGAGGAAGTAGACTGCAGCCATTACTCTTGACTGTGTGACTTTTTTTTCTTTCTAACTCATTTCTCCGGGTGGGGGGAGAGGTCAGGAGGGAAGCCTTATAAAGCCTCTATGGTGTAGACACAGATACATCAACAGTGTGGCAGACTCAGGGGGAGGGTGCTGATACACAGACTCAGTTCTTGCTTCTTTTCCAAATAGAAAACGAAGCCAATGGTGTATCTTACAAGATACCCAAAGGAAAACTATTTACGCTAGGAGACCCCTGTTTGCCCCTTTTACTCTAAAGTACTGTAACTGCAGAAGTGTAATTTGACAGTAGAGCAATGAACCTCTGGGGGCAGCCTTCCTGTGATGACATTGACAAGCTGTCTGGCCCATGCTCACAGATTAACATGGCACGAACTGCTGTTTTCAGTCTGCACATTCCCGTCCTCAGCTCTTCTTACATTAGAAATCACAGCGTTTGGTGTTGCTTCAGGGCCTCAGAGAGCCCTGGGGGTATCCTTACGATGAGCGGTAGGAACCTGACTCTGATCTTTGCCTTGCAGTGTCCGTCTGTCTGCTTCCCCAACACACATGCCTCTACAATGTGACATGACACAGAGATCTCCCTTTCAGTTCCTAGCCCAAAGGCCAAATTCATCACTGGAAATCCAGATTTATCAGATTTTTTACCTCAACCTCCTGAGCGTTTGGACTAGGTTTCTTCTCCTTGTCTGCCTCCTCTCATGATATCCTTAATGTGATAACCTGGTGTGCACCACCTCGCCCCCCTTCCTACCCAGATTCAGGCTACTCATGGAGCAGAGGAATGAAGGGGCCCAGAGGAAGCTGGTGACATAGTCACGTTGAACACCTAGTTATTGAACACTTTCTAAATGTCATCTCTGTGCTAGAAGTATGAGAAGAGACGGGTCCATGGCCTCAAGCAGGTTACTTTCAGGTGGAGAACAGAGATAAAAAACAAGTAAAAAATAGCCAGGAGCATTCAGAGAGTGATAAATATTGAAAAGCACATTATAAAATACAACCCAGAGCAATCCAGAGTAACTAACATAGTGCGGTACTCAGTCGCTCAGTCATGTTCAGCTCTGCGACCCCATGGGCTCCTCTGTCATGGGGTTTTTCAGGCAAGAACACTGGAGTGGATTGCCATTTCCTTTTGCAGGAGATCTTCCTGACCCAAGGATAGAACCCACATCTCCTGTTGCGTCTCCTGCTTTGTCAGGTGGGTTTTGACCACTGAGCCACCAAGGAAGCCCTGTTCTTATGACTGGTTGGACAGAAAAGAAGAAGATATGTATGTGTGTGTGTGTGTGTGTGTGTGTGTGATGGGGCAGGGGTGCTGGTGTGTGACTGGGTGGCCCAAGACAACAGTTATATCTGCCTCAGACATGAATGACAAACAGATCTCAGTCATTCAGTCATGGGAAGGTGCTGGCAAGGTGTTCAGTTGGGAATAAGTTCAGGAGAGGTCCAGGGAGAGAAGACCCATGACCCACGAGGGAAGAGCCTGTGCAGGGGGCAGGGAGAGGAGTGCAAAGGGAGCCTGCAGAAGTTGGCAGTACCATGTGCTTAGGTCTTGTAAGCTGTAATCAAGATTTTGGACTTTGTCCTGTGTAGCGAGGGAAGTCTCTAGAGGGAACTGGCGTGAGCAGGCAGAGGAAAAAGCAGGTGTCAGCAGCCCTGAGGGCTGGCTGGCATCGTTACACACATAGGCAAAGCCCTGGGAAGCGATGTTCCCTTTCTTGACACTGAGTTCAGTCTCGGTGCAAAGAGGGTCATGGTGCCTGCCACACGCAATTATTGTGGGGATTAATGCTTCCAGGGAAGAGGAGGAACCTCACAGGCAGTGAGTTCCTATACCCGTAAGAGATCCCTACTGTAATTGATTCTCGTTATTTACACTAGTTATGTCCTATAAAGTCCCTGCAAACACCGAATTAACAAATACTAAACCATTCCTTCTAGAGGAAACACACACACATACGTGCATCTCACATAGGTTATAATAATCCTGCAGATTCAGGAGAGTTGAGGTCTGTACTGAAGGGAGGGAGGTTGAGGAAAGTTCTGGCAATGGGTGAGGCCCACTTGAGCTGGGAGAAGGTGAGGGCAGAACCCTAACGCATCCATTGCGGCATTCTTGTCTGTGAGGAACCCTGTTCTCTTGAGAGAGGTCTGCTATTGCCACTGAGTCCAGGGATGTTTAGGGGTCTTATCGTATGTCTCCCGCTGCAGTGCTCTGGAGGGAAGGCAGAAGTTTCTCTAAAACAGGTCTGTCACCCAAGGAAGGGCAATTGGCTTGGCACTGTGTTGGCCTCACAGGATTTTAAAATAAAAACACAGCTCTCCATTCATTTTTCTGCTTTAATTGAAAATCTTACTCTGGTTGCTCGCTTTACAATCCTAGGCACAACAATACAGATTTATGTCCCACAAACATGCCTTAAAAGACAGCTGACTTGCTTGGTTCATCATTTTTGTTCTCTCCTTTAGGAGGTAAAGCAGACAGAGAGAGATAGGCGAAGTGGATTCTTTTACACTTTGAAAAGTGATGGAAATGTCTTTTCCGACTCCCACTGGAATTTCAGGGGGAGAGACACATTAGCTGCCACTTTCCACTGCCATTTGGGGGCAGAATTTTTGCTGCTCAGAGTAGTGGAGCCTGGAGGTCAGGGGACCCTGGAGGGCTAAGCTCTGACAGGGTGGGAAAGCGTTCCCCGAATGAACTCAGCCTGATGCATGGTTACCCATCAGTACCCCTGTTTATTGCTTTGTAACCCAGGTTAGTGTCACTGTGGTTTCATCCCATCTTCCTATTACTGGCCTTGCTTAATTCTGCGTAAAGATTCCCAGAGATATCAGTGACATGGTGAGGTGGCAATGACAGGGGCCTGTGTCTGTGATTCTGATGTAAGGATGTAAGCATCATTTTAGTTATTTTCTCCTCAGTCTTTGATTCCACTCCACCGTGAACCAGGCTCATCTTTTCCTTCCTGTGGAAGCAAATACACATTGATGTCCTTTTTCTAGGGGGAGAGGACAGGTGGTGATAATTCATCACAAACAACGTGGAGGTTTGCTCTTAGAGTTTGCACCTTGACACTGCTGGCATTGCTCTGGCCGTTCACCTGGCCACGTGGAGGAAGCAGCTGGATGTGTGCCCTGGGGCTAGGAAGGGAGGCTGGGTCGCAGGTACTGATTCAGGTGAGGAAGAGAAGGTCATGAGTGAGCCTTCATTTGTGGCTTGGGAAACAGGCCTCTTGGGGGCACTCCAGGTGAGCTGGGGACCACTGCCAGCAGGCCAGTATCCCTAAAAGTGGTGTGTGACCTTGAGCCAGTGGCGCATCACGTGGCTGGCCTCAGGTTCTTCATCTGTAAAACGAAGGTTGCGGGCCCCTGGCAGTTGTGTGATTCTGTGCTAAACTGATTGTTGCTTGTGTGTCTTCTGCCTATAAAGTGATCTCCTCCCCCTCCCCACCCAGATACGTAAAAGACATTCATTCTTCTGATGGTCTAGGAGCGAAAGCCATCAACATTTCCCTTGCTTCCCTGGAAGATGTGAAGTGCCGCGGGGGCTTACCTTGTCTGATACCTAACCTGCAATGCATCATGTTAAAAGGGTGCCTGCCCCACGTGCTGAGTCAAAAGTCCATAGCAGAATGCCACATCCTCATCTCCATCCCGTAAAATTAATGCAAAATGTAATGGGGCAAAAATAGTTGTATCCACATTTCTGATGCATTTCATGAGTGTGTTTCTACAAGGGTCTTAATCTGTACAAAGCTCTCTAGGTTTTTTTCAGAAAAAAAAAAATCCCTTTTACGGCTCAAATGAAGTGTTGTTTTAGTAACATATGGATACCTTTTAAACATCTTCAGATACCGCACACTAGTGAAATATGCTGCACCTGAGGTTTGATTAGTGGTGGTTTGAGTACATAAAAGAGGTGAGGAGAAGGGAAAAAACACACAGAAAAGGCAGCAAAGGTTATGGAACGCCGTTAAATTATGTTTATGGTTTTACTTGTCAGTAGTCTGTAATACAGAATGGTTTTCCTGGAGTCTATTTATCAGCATTGCCACCAATTAGTGCCTACAAATTACCTTTTGTTCAAGCCACGTTCTCCTGGTTGTCTCGGGGCCTCACAGATCAGAGCTGTTGCGGTTCATGAACTTTTACTGTCGGGTTGCACATGCGCTTTTTCTGCTGACGCATCTGGCGATTCTGTCCCCTCCCCCAAGGTCTCCAATGGCTGTGACTCGGTCTTTGTGAATGGGAAGGAGATGAAGAGCAAAGTGGACACGATCGTGAACTTCACCCACCAGCACTTCACCTCCCAGTTAGAGGTCACGGTCTGGGTGCCCAGACTCCCCCTGCAGGTTGAGATCTCCGACACGGAGCTGAGCCAGATCAAAGGATGGAGGATCCCCGTGGCCTCCAATCGAAGGTGAGGAACTAAGCGTGAGGGGGTGACCCTCAGAGGGAGCTGTGGATCTGAGGCTCCTGGGGCTCAGCTCTGAGGCAAAACGTCCTCGGGGACTGAGGCTCCAGCAAAACTGCATCTACAGTGGGTAGTAACGGGAACAGAGTTAAGATGGGTCTGACTTGGGTCCTTACTCTGACAGGAGGAAATTATAATGGAGATAGTAAGCCCTCTACATACGAACCCTCCTGTCGTGAACTGTCACAGATGCCAATGCATGTTCGATAGTCCAGTCCCATAAAGTAGTTCACATGTCTGGCAGCGTTGTCACACGGGCACATCTACAAGTGGCTGTGCGTTTGTGTACTGTATAGAGTACAGTAGTACAGGGTCTTTGTTTGAAGCCCAGGATGTCCGGAAGTGAGCATAAAAGCGGTGGTGACATAGCTGATATTGTTAACGCGTGCCAGCTGTTACTTTGCACTACTGTACTTTTCAAGGTCCTATGCTATAAGATTAAACATATTTTCTTTATTTTCTATGTTTGTTTTTATGAGTTATTTGCATGAAAAGTGTTACAAACCTCTTACAGTAAGCTACCCTAAAGCCCATTGTCTCAGTCGTGTACCTAGGCTAACATAGTTGGACTTAACAAACGAATTGAACTTAAACGAATGCACTCTTGGAACGGAACTCATTCGTATGTAGTGGGTTTACTGTCATATTATCTACCTCATAGAATAGTTGCTGCTGCTGCTGCTAAGTCACTTCAGTCATGTCCAACTCTGTGTGACCCCCCATAGATGGTGCCCACCAGGCTCCCCCGTCCCTGGGATCCTCCAGGCAAGAATACTGGAGTGGGTTGCCATTTCCTTCTCCAATGCATGAAAGTGAAAAGTGAAAGTGAAGTCGCTCAGTCGTGCCTGACTTTTATCGACCCCATGGACTGCAGCGCACCAGGCTCCTCCGTCCATGGGATTTTCAAGGCAAGAGTACTGGAGTAGGGTGCCATTGCCTTCTCCGAGAACAGTTGCTAGGATTCAATAAAATGATGCAACACATAAGAAGCGCACAGCACAAGGCCTGGCATTTAGGGAAGAGCTCTATTCCCCCTGCCCTAGTGTTCTTTCCTGCATTATCCATTCTCTGCTTCCTGCTTGAAAATGTCACCCATCCTTAGTGGAGCACAGTGCAGTGGCTAAGCTGTGAACTCTGGTATAAGGTCACTGAGTTTTCACTCTGGCTTTTCTGCTTTTGGGTTTCTCTGGTGGCTCAGATGGTAAAGAATCTGCCTGTAATGTGGAGGCCCTGGGCTTGATCCCTAGGTTGGGAAGATCCCCTGGAGAAGGGAATGGCTACCCACTCCAGTGTTCTTGCCTGGAGAGTTCCACGGACAGAGGAGCCTGGCAGGCTACAGCCAGCCCATGGGGTTGCAAAGAGTCAGACACAACGGAGCGACTTTCACTTTCACTTTCCCGTGTATAGCTGTACAACCTTGGACAAGTTACGTAACTTCTCTCTTCCTGTTTCTTCATCTACAAGTTGGAAATGACAGTAGAGTGACTGAATAGAGTTGTTCCAAGAATTCAGTGAAATGATACACCCTGCAGTAGTCAAAGCTCTAAAGATAGCATTTATTCACTTTATAGGAGCAGGTAAGGCAGGACCCGGCACATATTCTAACTCAGGACATATGAGTCTCTGCCCCTCTCTGTCTCAGATCCACCGAGGGCCCCGCACACCAGTCAGCAGCCACCAAGCCAGGTCCTCTCATAAGGGACGCCAGACAGGTTCATCTCGAGGGGAAGTTTGTGGAGTAGCGAAGCCAGAGAGGGTTTCTCAGGGCAGGTCATGGGCAGGCAAGTGGAGCAGAATTTGTGTCAGGACAGGGAGAAGGGCCGGGGCACTGAGGAAGGAGAAGTCAGGATGTGCGTGTCAGACGTGTTTCAGTTATGTTAGCAGCTCGGCCTGGGCGGTGCTGATCCCCCAGCCCTGGGCGGGTGAGGTGGGGCCATGCTGGGTTTCTGTGTTCCGAGCCTGTGGCAGCACGTGTGACGCTCAGTGACCACCGCACAGGGTCCGGGAGTGAAAGAAGCAGCAGATGGTGGGTGACCGCTGGTGAGCACCTCTGGCAGAAAGAAAATCCAGTTCACATGAAACATCACAGTCATGCGGAATCTCGACAAGGGGGTAGGGGAGACCCTTCTTCACCAGGATGACGTTGGCTCTGCTGTGTGTGTGTATCCCAGGCCCACCCGAGACAGTGAAGACGAGGAGGATGAGGAGAAGAAGGGGAGAGGGTGCTCGCTGCAATACCAGCACGCCCTCGTGCGTGTCCTCACCCAGTTCGTGGCCGAGTCCCCTGACTCGGGTCAGCTGAGCTACATGCTGGGCCCTGACTGGCAGTTTGACATCACTGACCTCGTGATGGATTTCATGAAGGTGGAAGAGCCGAGAATCGCTCAGATACAGGATGGCAGGACCCTGGTGGGCCGGGAGCCAGGCATCACCACCGTGCAGGTACGGGCACCCAGCACTCGCCACCTCCCCCAGCCCTGGTCTGTGTTAATAAGTGTCCAGGCAGATGCTGGAGGATAGCATGTGTGTGTGTGTGCATCAGAGACTTATGGGCAGTGACAGAGGGTTAGTCAATTCTAACAGTTCAAACTCAAATTAAATTTTGTGTTACATTTTTTTTTAAAGAGACTTCCCTGATAGTCCAGTGGTTAAGAATCTACCTTGCAGTTCAAGAAACATGGATTTGATTCGTGGTCAGGGAACTGGAATTCCAATAGAATTGGAACAACTAAGCCTGTGGGCTTCAGAGTCCACTAGCCACAACTAGAGAGTCCTTGTGCCCCAACGAAAGATCCCACATGATGCAACTAAGACCCCGTGCAACTAACTAAATAAATGAATATTTTTATAATAGACAATAGAATTCACAAAAATTCACAGAACAATTGAAAAATATAAAGTAATGATAATAAAATTGTATTGTATTTCCCCCCAAAGAAGGTCAAAGTCATTTTCAAATCTTATTGTCTAGAGTAGCAAATAAAAACCTCGAAGAATAATCAAAGAAAAATGTTTGCCTTTTAGAGAGTTGAGAAAAAATATCTCATTTCTTTTATCAAAGCTAAATTTAACACACAGTCTAAGCAATTTTCCCCCTAATGTGATCCTTTACTTTTTATATGTCACTAACAGAAGACAATAGAACCTGTGAAAGCTAGTTTTATTTTCCTCAACTTGAGCATTAACCATTTAGCTATGTTTTACCTTGAACAGTAGACACACAAAAAATTTTAAAACATATTGCACTAAAAATAATAAAAACCACTCTCCACTTTACTATAGTAACAGTAAAACTATTTTCTAGCCAGTGGACAGGATCATTCTGCAGAAAGAAGGTAGCATATTTTTTAATAACAAATTAAAAAGTTACTGCTCACAGTTACGATCATTCTTTCTTTCTTTTTTTTTAAACTTAAAAAAAATTTTAAGTCCTCTATTACTCCTTTAATTTTCACTTCTATAACAAAATCAGATTTTTAGGTGTTTCCCAAGTCAGTTTTTGACAAAGCTGGATTCAGTGTTACGTTCTGTATCACTCTCCTGTTGCCGTGTAACAAAGCAATCGAACATCTCCCAGCATGAAGCACTGCTAATTTTTTAACTCAGAGTTCTGAATGTTGGCAGTCCAGTTGAGCTTGGGGTACCAAGTTCAGGGTACTGCAAGGCTGCAATCAAAGTATGGGTCTGGCTGGGCTTATGTGGGGCTTTGAAGAAATGTTTGCTTCCTGGCTTAGGTTGCTGGAAGAATGCGGTTCCTTGTGGTGCAAGATTGAGGACTCTGTTTTCTTGTGGACTATCAGCCAGAGGTCATTTTCTGCTCCTAGAGGTCACCTGCATCCCTCCTTATGGAACAGATCCACCACCAGATTCTCACTCTTTGAATCTGACTTTCTCTTCTACCAGTCAGGGAGAAAGTGCTCTGATTTTAAAGGCTTGTGTGATTCCATGAGACCCCTGTGGCTAACCCAGTATGGTCTCCCTATTTTAAGGCCAACTGTGCCATATCCTATAACATAGTTGGGAGGGCGATTTCTCATCATATTCACAAGAGAGATTTTTGAGAGATTAGACAGAACGTTTTTGGGGGGATAGGTCTAGAAATTCTATCCACTAGATATGCCTCTTCATTTGATTTCACCCCTGACTGCAAGGGCTTCCCTGATGGCTCAGTGGTAAAGAATCTGTCTGCCAATGCAAGAGACTAAGGTTCGGTCCCTGGATTGGAAAGATCCCCTGAAGAAGGAAATGGCAACCCACTCCAGTATTCTTACTTGGGAAATCTCATGGACAGAGGAGCCTGGTGGGCTACAGTCCATGGGGTCACAAGAGTTGGACACGACTTAGCGGCTAAACCACCACCACTACCTGCTTGCAAGCTAGATGGTAAATTAAGAAAAATGGTTTCTTAGGAGAGTAAGATTCTCTTTCCCACTTTACTCACCTGGTTTATCCAGTGATGACACGGCAGCCCACACAATGGTGATCAGTGGTCCATGTGTGTGTGTGTTAGTCACTCAGTCGTGTCCGACTCTTTGGGACTCCATGGACTTACAGCCCACCAGACTCCTCTGTCCATGGAATTCTCCAGGCAAGAATACTGCAGTGGGTTGCCATTCCCTTCTCCAGGGGTGAGTGGTCCATAGTGAACATCTAATGCTCACTGGAAGGAGTAGGAGTAGGAAGAGATGGCTGAGCACCAACCTTTTAAACAGCTTTTACTACAATTCTGCCATTCTCACAACTAAATATTATTTGTTGGAAAAATGTCAGTCTTTGGTGCCTAGTACCAAGGTAGGCAATTTTTAGTTATTGCCTCTAAATTAAATCAAGTTTAAAAAAATACAGTACTGTTATCATGATATGAATCAAAGGAAAGAAAATGGGCCAAGATGATATTTGTACTTAAAACCCCTTCACTTGGAGAGCGTAATTGAACAGGATCAGGACTTAGCACGCACACACTCATGACTTGCTCACATACACGATTTCGCTACATACACTCACGTCACAGGACACTAGGAGAGCACTTCAGTGGGAACACCAGTTCAGGAGTTGTGAATGGTGTGAGGAGCAGACACTGAGGTTTCCCACTGACTCTGCAGGTCCTGTCGCCTCTCTCTGACTCCATCCTGGCTGAAAAGACCGTGACCGTCCTGGATGACCGGGTCACTATCGCGGACCTGGGTGTGCAGCTGGTGGCCGGCTTGTCTCTCTCCCTGCAGCCTCACAGGTTGGACAAAAGAGCCATTGTCTCAACAGCAGCTGCCCAGGATGTTCTTCAAGCCCCACAGCAGGTGAGATTCCAGAGTCCTTTTGTCGCTGGATGATTGGGACCACTTATTTCTCTGTCACATCTTGCAAAGGAGATAAATAGAGCACTCATAACTGGGACTGGTGATTCTTGAAGCTGCTTCCTATTTCTTATCCAATCTGTCCTGTCTCTGAGAAAAGTACTCAATGTCTTAGATCCATTTTCCTCATATGTTCTTCTTGCTTTAGAGCAGCCTTACCTGTTTTAGACACAGTTTGCTGCCAGACCACCACAGGCTCCCATATTCTTACTTTTGCCCAAGAAGGTGCCTATTGACACTTGGAAATTTCATTTCAGCTACTTGAACAAGCGTAGCATCCAATCGCCACTGTTGACAATGATTGCCAACTCTCAAACTCTCCGCCTCTTTAAACTTTGACATGTCATTGATAAAGATCCTAGGGCACTGTGCCCTTCAAGCAAACTGGTTTTATGATGCATCCTTCCATAAGCATGTCCAGCCAGCGCATGTTTTGCTTCGTCAGCATTGGCTTCCGAATAAGGAAAGTTCAAAGCAATATTCTCTTGAGCAGGCGCCTGATTAGTTGCACCTGAATTTGATTCAGATAAATTGTTTGATCTTTCAGAATGTTTTTAGAAGGGTCAAAGTCAAATTCTGTTGTCTGGCATGAGGTAAATTACAGTAAGTCCCGTACATATGAACCAGTTCCATTCTGAGAGTGTGTTCGTAAGTCCAGTTTGTTCCTAAGTTCAACAAAATTAGCCTAGGTACCCAACTAACACAATCGGCTATATAGTACTGTAAGGCAGTCATTTTATAATACTTTTCACACAAATAATACATAAAAAACAAGCAAAAAGTAAAGAAAACATTTTTAATCATATAGTACGGTACCAGCTACATCACTGCCGCTGCTTTTATACACTTGCTTTCAGACATCCTGGACTTGCATAAAGATGCTGTACCACTATACTCTATACAGTGCTGCGCAGGGAAGTGCACAGAAGCACAGCCGCATGTAGAGGAGGCACGCACATGACAGTATACGCCAGATACAAGGACTAACTTGGGTGACCCGACATGCGAACACGTTTGCATCTTTGAAAGCTCACAACTTGAAAGTTCATATGAAGGGGACTTACTGTAAAATACACTTTAATGCATTTGCTAAAGCATATTGTCTATTTCTTACATTAGTAGAGCTGTGGCTTATGGCTCATGCCAGTTCCAGGCAAGCCAAGAGCTGTTCACAATGATAAAACATAGACATTAATTCTCAGTGTGTATGTTTAAATAATATTACTTAGAAAATCATATTTACATTTGCAGGTTTTGAAGGAACCCGATTATAACAATGCTTTGGTTTCATTTCTCTTAGGAAGCCATCATCAGTTCTTGGATTTTGTTCAGCGATGGTTCAGTGACACCTTTAGACATTTACGATCCCAAGGATTTTTCAGTTACTGTCTCATCTTTGGATGAAATGGTGGTATCTGTCCAGGCAAGCCTTCAGTCCAAATGGCCAGTTGTGGTTGCAGAGGGGGAAGGGCAAGGGCCCTTGATTAAACTGGAAATGATGATCAGTGAGCCCTGTCAGAAGACCAAGAGGAAGAGCATTCTTGCCGTGGGGAAAGGGAACGTCAAGGTCAAATTTGAGCCCAGTATTGATGAGCACCAAGGAGGCACCAACGACATTGAGGGCATAAACCGGGAATATAAAGACCACCTCAGTAACACCATAGATCGTGAGGGAAACCAGGAGAGGGCAGTTCAGGAGTGGTTCCAGCATGGTGCCTCTGTTGGCCATGAGGAACATACCAACAAAAGCACAACCCCACAGTCTCCCATGGAAGGAAAAGATAAGAAGATGCTCAAGAGCGGTGGTCCAGATGCCTTCACAAGCTTCCCCGCTCAAGGGAAGTCACCAGAACCCCATAATCCTAGTGACCTCACGGTGACCTCCAGGGGGCTTACTGACTTGGAAATCGGCATGTACGCCCTGCTCTGCGTCTTCTGCCTAGCCATCTTGGTCTTCTTGATCAACTGTGTGGCATTTGCTTGGAAATACAGACACAAAAGATTCGCCGTGAGCGAGCAAGGCAACATCCCCCATTCCCATGACTGGGTCTGGCTGGGGAACGACGTGGAGCTTCTAGAGAACCCGGTGGACGTGACCCTCCCATCGGAGGAGTGCACCACCATGATTGACAGGGGGCTGCAGTTCGAGGAGAGGAACTTCCTTCTGAATGGCGGTTCCCAGAAGACTTTCCATAGTCAGCTGCTCAGACCTTCTGACTACGTCTATGAGAAAGACATGAAAAACGACCCTCTGAGTTCCACAGGCCCCAAGAGGAAGAGGGTCAAGTTTACTTCCTACACCACCATCCTCCCAGAGGACGGCGGCCCCTACACCAACTCCATCCTGTTTGACAGTGATGACAACATCCAGTGGGTCTGCCCAGATATGGGGCTGGGGGAGTCCCAGGGCTTCAGAGACTACATGGAGAGGCTGCAGGACCAGATGTGAACTCCTTTCTCATGCTTGTATTCACCTTTATGCCTTCTGTTTTTTGAATGGTGGAGCCGTGCGTCTGATCAGCAATAGGGGATGATTTAACAGAGCTTCATTTGTGGCGGTCTGGCGGGATCCCTTTCTAAGCAGGTATCAGAGAGAGCAAAGGCAGCTGGGTTTGAAGCTAGGCAGTGTCTCTGAGTCGGCCACGTGTGGGTCCTAGAGAAATTCTAAGACAATGATTTTATCTGCTGCCTGGTACTAGCTCAGTTCCAGTAGAATAAACCTGACCCCACAGACATTGTTAATCATCTCGTGGCAAAACAGCCGTGTGGAATTAGAAAAGACTTGGGTTTGATTTTTCTACTCCTAGACCTTTTAAAGCACAGTGGACTTTTCTTGCCCTTGGCCTGAGATTGGACATACCTGAAAGATGCTGAATGTAGCCGCCCATATTTGTTACGAGCATTGCTCATTATTTTTATATATCTTTGCACTCGCACCTGGTTCCTTTGACCTCTGCAGTTCTTTTTGAAACATGAAGACAAGAGATGCCATTCTTTTCTCTGAGGTCTGTTTGATTTACATATGAGTTTTAGCCCCACGATTTGCCACGTCCTATTATTTCCTGGGTGTCTGTGCGGGAGTTCAGGGTCTTTCCAGTTTTCCACACTTTATCACTTAGGGGCAATAGCTAAGAAGCTAATCCTCACGCTGTCTTTCCTTTTTTTGTGGTTGAACTTTGTTGTCTCAGATAGGGACGTGGGATTTTACTTAAAATGTTGATGTACTGTGAGGGGGGCCATCTTCTTTACAGTTTTCTACATGATGCTTAAAAACTTTGGAGAAAAATTATGAACTGTGAACCTTTTATCTTCTGCTTGCAGGAGTCATGAGGACCTCCTTCTTGGAGTGCATTTCCGAGGGCAAAGCAGTCCTCAAA
This sequence comes from Bos mutus, assembly GCF_027580195.1. Taxonomy (NCBI): domain Eukaryota; kingdom Metazoa; phylum Chordata; class Mammalia; order Artiodactyla; family Bovidae; genus Bos; species Bos mutus. Next base: position 22,284,485 of record NC_091633.1, read on the forward strand.
ATAGTTGTGTTGATACTAATGCTTTGTGGTCGACACTGTTTGTTATCCAAACTGAAATCAAGGTCTAGAAATGATACGCACAGAAAGGAAATTGCATAGAAAGTACCTTCAGGCCAAACTTTTCTTTAACCAGAACAAAACTTTATTAGAACAGTAAGTGGAATGATGTTTCAACTTAGTAACACATAGAAATATACCCATTCAATGATTTCCACCCCACCACCAAAAAAGCTCGTATATAAACATATATATCTATATCCCTAGTCATGACTCTGGCAGAGGTAAAACCTATACAGGGTGTACATTAATCAAGAAAAGCAATGTTTTTTTTTTCCACCCCAAAATTCATAAAATAAATGACTATTCCAGAAGCTTGAGAAGCAGTTGTGATGAAAAACCATAGCTATTGGGAAATTGAAATGGCAAGTGAGAGAGAGAAAAAAAGCATGATTCCTGCATAATTTTTAAATAATGTTTTTCAAAGAACAGCATGCCTGGTCTCAAGCAGAGCAAGAAGTTCAGATTAGGGAACTATGACAACATTCTGTTAGGATGTGATAGCTGGAAAAACAGACTCTGGATGAGTATGCCTCATTCCAAGCTTTCTTGAACCATTTGCATCTCAGAGAAGTAGAATTTTAAAGACCCAACATGGCCAGGACCTGCAGGAGGTGTTGAAACAGTTCCTTGACTCTCGATGGCTGCTGACTGGACTGTTTATAAGGGTGTGATTCAGTGGTTCTCTTATAGGGTTCCATGGACAGGAACATGAGAACTAGCCTCCTCCAGCCATGACATGGCAGACATAGCATTCTCCCTGTGTCTCTTGCCCACAGGACTACAGTACGTTTATAAACCACGCCTAAGTTATCAGTGATGCACTGCCTGACCTCTGGAGGCTGGTGTTCAGTTGCTCTTGTGTTTAAAATGGGGATTAGGAACTGAAGCTGGTAAGGTTGCCCAAATCTTCCAGTTTGATTGGGAAATGAAGTCAGGAGACCCAAGTATTGGCTTCCAAAGGAGTTTGGAAAGAGATGGCTGACACCTTGTAGGAAGAGCTGCTCTGGTAGCCAAAGGAAGCTGCCTCTGCTTTTCAAAGGACTTGGTGGGGAGGTTGCTCAAAACTGACTGTGTAGGGCTGGAGAGAAATTCACATGCTAATGGAAACAGAGCTGTCTATATGAATCCTGCTCCCCCTATAAGATATTTTCACTTTTCTTTCCCTTTGACAGTCCAGACATAATAGGGGTTTCATTTCTAAAACTGAGGAACCTCAACTGATGCACAGAGTGAGTCTCACACACACAGCAGGCTGGCTCCCACTGGTAAAATGAGAGTTTCCACGGGAAGAATTCAGGAGAAGAGGAACCTACCATTGTCATGAGGAGCCTTATTTAGGCCACCTTCTATGGCCTGAGTGCTTGACGTGATTCAAAGAACACACTGAGGAGAATTAGAAGGAACCCTTGGTTTATAGCTCAGTTGGTAAAGAATCTGCCTACAATGAGGGACACCTGGGTTTGATCCCTGGGTTGGGAAGATCCCCTGGAGAAATGAAAGGATATACATTCCAGTATTCTGGCCTGGAAAATTCCATGGACTGTATAGTCCATGGGGTCGCAAAGAGTCCGATACGACTGAGCAACTTTGACTTTCACTTGATTTCTCAACAGGGCTGGGAGCTGACCGTGGTCCTGAAGTTGCCCCCTGTGGGTAAGCTAGCGTCCCCCAGAGTGATGCAGGCTGCATAAACCACCTTTGCTGGCTTATGCTGAGATTCAGTCAGCTCAAAATAAAGATCAAATGGAAGGTTTTGGGGGAAGGGTCCCTTTTACCACACAACACACACTTCCCTATACTCACACATACATACTTATACCCGTGTGTGTGTGTGTGTGTGTGTGAATAGTGAAGAGCCAGAAATTCAGTTATTTGTGGAAATCAACACTGTCAGTTGTCCTCAGATTGGGCATGGACAACTACTCAGCTGAACAGAATTTCACTGAAGCTCCTTCTGCTCTAAATACTTCCTACTGACTAGAATCCATGCTTGATTTCCAACCTGGTTAATTTAAAACAAATAGGAACTATACTTCCAAAATATTTAAACTAGAATAGGGGGAATGATGTAAATTAAGTAAGTCTTGAAATAGGATTCTCTGGGAGGGGGGAGGCATGCATTTGCCTGGATTTTCCAGGTTTTTAATGGCTGTGACATGCAAAAGATTGGTGTCAAGAGCCTGAAATAAATGATGTAGATAGAATCCCTTTCTCTCCCATAAAAACGGGATGCTCAGGCTCCCCCCGAGGCAGACACCAGCAGCCTCTAATGGGGACAGCAGGCTGTGAGCTCTGTGAATCACACGAGGGGCAATTCAGATGCCATGTGAGGACCAGGTAACCTACAACCATGGAGGATGTGAAACTGCTGCCTCCAGGCCAGCGTACAGCTTTCAAGGAGCAGCTGCCACACAAAATTACTGGAGTTTAAACCTGCAGTGTTACATTTGAGAGAAAACAAAAAGAAAAGATAAAGTTTTCCCAGAAACTTTCCTCAAAGAACTCACAAGGTAGCTGACCTCAGAATACTCCGTGTGAACCAAGAGAGAATCATTGACCCCTAGTGGTTTTCTGTTGCACGCTGGCCAGCATGCATTCCCAGACTGTAATCATGCTTAGACTGTAGGCAGAGAGCTTTTTATTTATAAAAAATTAATGCAGGGAAAAAATGGATTAACTTTTGTCCCATTGCCACATCCGTGGAAGAAGTATTTTGTACCTGGGTAATTTTAAGTTTTAGGAATTGTGCATGTTGATCAGCTGTCTCATCTCACTCTTTTAGAAAAATGTCTTCCCAATGTTGGGACGTTGGGACCACAATAAAGTTTCTGTCAGGGAAGACCACTCATTCCAACCCTACTGACCACAGAGGGTGGTTCCATCTGAATCCTTCTTTCATCACCTTTCTGCTCTCATCAACAGCCTCAGATCTCCATTCTAGTCTCTGCAAATGACAAGATAGGTGGTCTATAAACCCAGCAACCATCTTCTCCCTCAAAATTGTACTATGTGTAATGTATCGTGTGTCACCTGTTATGTAAAGGAACAGTATGGGTGGTGGAAAAGTTATGCTCAAATATGGATAGCAGATATTTTTGTATGTAATATAGGCAATATACTGAAACACTGAAAGGTGTGTTGGAATAAATACCTTTTCAAATAAAAGCATGCAAAGCTGTAGCTTTTAAATGTACAGACATCCCGCTCAGAAATATCTAAACTGATGGTGGGAAACATCAGAACCTGACATCGTGAAATGCACTGAATTAAAGATGCAGCCTTTAGAGGGCATGGCTTCTGTTGGGACTGTGGATGGAATCTGCCAGAACATTTTGATCTTACTCTTCCTTACTTTTGGATTTCTTTTTCCTTTTTTCTTTCTTTTTTTTTTTTCCCAGAACTATTTCAGAAATAAAGTGACTTTGTTTTTCAGCATAAAGGTATATTCTAACCACAGGGTAACTCATCCTTTTTAACATGAAAATAAACATTTAAACATTCTCCAGTGGTTGCATTATTTTATCCACATTTTTCTCTTTTAATTGCAGCAGCTGTATGATTTGACTATATGTATTTTTTTTTTTAGCCAGAGATATTAATACCTTTGATGCAGCAATAAATGGAAACCTAAAGAAAATGTTTCTTGAAAGTTGCAAATAGGGGGACACCTCTTCCTGGATGTCTCAGAAGGAGGACTCCTATTTCTCAGGTCCCTGTCCAGTGTCAAACCACGTTGGATTCGGTGCTGACATGTAGTGCATGTCCCTGCTGTCTTCCTCCTTTTGGTCTTTATTTGTGACCCACTCATGTGTCCATACTTGGGGCAGGGGTTTGGGGTGCTGAGGGCCTAGAACTGGCAGAGCTCTGGACCCATTTAAAAAAAAAACAAAAAAACAAGAGAGTCGGGGATTCTTCCTGGAAGGTTGATGATGTCTGCTGAAAGGCTGACGGGTGCATTGACAAGTCCCTGTGGCTCTCTGTGGTGAGTGTACCCATTCTGACAATGCCAGCATCATCTGTGGCATTTTGGCAAATGTCACTCCTTGTTATCAGGATGAAAAGGGGTGTCTCTATGGCAGTAACAACATGTCCTAAAAAAATGCCCCACCCAAGCATGATCTTTCAGTGGGCCCTACAGACATCATTGGAGGAACGAAGCGTCAACCTGGGAATTGGAAATCAATTTGGAAATTGATTTGGAATCAAATTGATTGGAAATCAGTCAGGAAATCAAATCTGCAGAATGGCAGGTTTCAAAAATTAGCCTGAACACTCTCTCAGATGTCCATTCCCTGCCCCGATCCCGACTCCCATCACACTTAGGGTGGTTGTTTCCCACTAACAGCACACTCATCTTCCCGGAATGAGGAGGAAGGAACCACAGCCCCCAAAGCCTCTTCTCAGATCTTAATATGCATGTATGTGGTTTAGTAAAGTCAGTTTCTGAAAGAGAATGAAAAATAAAAAGTTTGAAATGAGGGCTAGTAAAAGAATAAATCCTTTAGATTTAGATTTCTGTGTGTGCAAAATGCAAACATTGTATTTGCAACATTTGATATGGAAATGCTTAATACCTGTTAGTTTATCATTTGATACAGCTGAAATCAGTTACTAGGTGATTTCTTTATGGTTTGATACAATTTAGATCAATTACAGAGGTAGTTTCTTTATGGTTTGATATGATTTAGATCAGTTACAGAGGTGTTTTGTGTTTGCTTTAAACATTTTTTTTTCCTAAACTCAAAAAATGTGCAGACATTCTAACCCAGTTGCAGTGTTTATAGCCTCATCTAAGAGTCAAGATGATCAGGACATTATCCCCTTTTCCAAGTGGCAAGTAACAATTCCAGTCTGATAGGGTAATTATCCTCCTTGTAAGAAAGCAATGATGTCATCAACTGACAAACTGGACATCTTCACATTACATATTATTGTTGCTCAGTTGCTAAGTCATGTCTGACTATTTGAGACCCCATGGACTGCAGCACATTAGGCTTCCTTGTCCTTCACCATCTCCTGGAGATTGCTCAAATTCATGTCCATTGAGTTGGTGATGCTATCCAACCATTTCATCTTCTGCCACCCTTTTCTCCTCCTGCCTTCAATTTTCCCTAGCACCAGGGTCTTTTCCAGTGAGTCTGCTCTTCGCATCAGTTGGCTAGAGTATTGGAGGTCAGTTGTCCCGATGAAACCTTTTATCTTGAGGACTATGATCTCTTTAGGTGTTGCAGAAACTGAGGTCAGTTTATACATCTATGCTGCCCATTGGAAGAAAGCACTTTACAGAGAGATGGGTATTGCTTTGGGATTCAGGGTCCATGTGATGTTGACCTTTACACCCCCTTGATAGCATTACTTCTCTAAGATGCTTTGAGTCACTTGTGACCTGATACTTCTTTCTTTACCTCCAAAGAGCATGGACAGCGTTTTATTTTTCCATGATAAGGTTGGAGCTGAAATAATCTATTTTATAGTTACTTCCTTTAGAGGAATCTGAGTCACCAAATGAAATAACCCAAAATGCCAGGGTAGATACTTCCCATATGATGCCATTTCTTCACATAGAGATGCTTCCCTGAAGAATATGCCTTTTTTTCTCCTTGCTGTAATCACTGTAGTATCTTCATTTTACCCTTATATTCCCACATAGTGTGAGCATGCTTTATTCCCACAAATATTTTAGGCTGGCAAGGGTCACATGCCTCCAGGTTCTTAACAATTTAATTTGCCATTCTGGTTGGTTTAATTTACTATTCCCCTGGGCGAATCTGTAAATTTGCATTGGATCTGCTATCTATCATACCAGCTACTCTGAAGCAGGGTGTTGTTCAGCACCACCAGCCCATGTGCTGTAAGATGCCAGGACTGGCAGACAGAGGGATCCAAGTGCTTCCTCTGGTCACAGACCACTGAGTGGGGGATTCCCTTTCTGTAGTTGACTTCCACTGGGAGAATTTTTATGGACTTCTAGCAAGGACATTAATTTAAAACCCAACCCACTGCTCGGCCCCCATGACAGTCCGTGTTCTAGACACATCATTGAGGGTCGAAGCAAACACCCAAACTAAGAAAGATAAGGGCTGAGAGTGGAGCATGAAATAGGAAGTGATCAAAGCCAGGAAAAGAGAAGTAGCTCTAAGACACTGTGAAAAACAGTCCCTTGCACATGAGTATTATACAGCAGATCCATCCTCTTGGAGGGACCCACATGAGTCTCCTGTGGCAAACCATTTTTTCATTGCTGCTTATCTATTACTTGTGTCTAGAGGGCATGCTGTTTGCTCACCACTTATGGTGTTGTGTTTTGTTTTCTGCAACATGTGGCATGTGGCATGTAGTTCCCCAACCAAGGATCCAACCCACATCCCCTGCAGTGGAATCATGGAGTCTTAACCACTGGGACACCAGGGAGGTTCTTGCTCATGATTTAAATCCTCAGCCATCTGGTCCCAGCCCTGGATTCTTCTTGGGTGGATCCGATCTGAGCTGCAGAACACAGACAGGAGGCCAAACCCACACCACCCAGCCAGTTCTGCACTTTTGGGTGGCTTCAAGGCATTTGGAAAAAAAAAAGTGTAATCTTCTATCTCCCATTTTTCTGAGTTGGATTCTTGTTTCCTGGTATACATCAGCTATTATAAACAGAGCGTGCCATTACAACGCTGCATCTCTATACCTTTTCCATTGTGTAATGAACCTGTCTCACAGTACCCACGGCTTCCAGAATGATCTGTTGTATCTGTTCCACAGTGTATTTAATGTACCTGTAAAGGCACTTCCGAACTGTTTGAAAATGAAGAAATAAAACGTTCTGGATGATTCCTTGTCATAGTAAAACAGTCCATTGGTAGGCTCCAAGAAATTATCCCATCCTCAAATAGTTGTTCAAACGAAGATATTAAGAACTCTTTATGTTCTGCAGCAGTCTTCAAGGTCTTGAGGACAGTCATTGGCTGAGAATTTCAGAATTAGAAACAAGCATGGCAAATTTATTTTTTCTTTATTTTTTGGCTGCACCATGTGCCATGTGGGATATTCCCCAACCAGTGATCAAACCCCCACCTGCTGTGCTTAAAGGTGAAGTCTTAACCACTGGACCACCAGGGAAGTCCCAGATAGTTGTTTTAAGTGGCAAGATTAGCAACATTATTGAAGTTGATACTTCCTAATAGTTTTATTTTTTCATAAAACACAGGGAGAGATTGTATTTTTTTCTACTTTTTAGTTTACCAGAATTTTAAGACCATCTTTGACCTAGGAACTTTGTCTCTTTCAGCAAGAATCAGAAAGTAATTTGTATGGTACAGGTTGTGGAGTCTGTCAGTTGGATGAATAACATCTCTTTCTGCGTGCATTGGGAAGGTGATCAGAGAGGCAAGGAATGGAACATAATTATTGTCACTGTTACTCCACATGGGTCAGATCTGCCCAGGGGAGAGATTCCTTCCTGTTTAATTGGGAATTGCTAGCCCTTGAAGTTCATTTGAGGAATACGAGCTTTACTAAACTGAAGGATCCTAATACCCTAATACACTAATGAGGTCTTCTGTCCTAACATTGGTCTGCTTCTCAGGGAGGCTCCAAACTTCCTGTCCAAAATGCAAGGATCAGAAGTACAGATATGACCTCAGGCGACCCGCCCTGGCCCTAGGGCAGTCCTAATCCCCATACCCAGACTCTCAAGTACAAAGAGGAAATTACCAAACCCAAAATGACTATTCAGTTCAGTTCAGTCGCTCAGTCGTGTCCGACTCTTTGCGACCCCATGAATTGCAGCACGCCAGGCCTCCCTGTCCATCATCAACCCCCAGAGTTTACTCAAACTCATGTCCATCGAGTTGGCAGTGCCATCCAGCCATCTTATCCTCTGTCGTCCCCTTCTGCTCCTGCCCCCAATCCCTCCCAGCATCAGAGTCTTTTCCAATGAGTCAACTCTTCGCATGAGGTGGCCAAAGTATTGGAATTTCAGGTTCAGCATCAGTCCTTCCAATGAACACCCAGGACTGATCTCCTTTAAGATCGACTGGTTGGACCTCCTTGCAGTCCATGGGACTCTCAAGAGTCTTCTCCAACACCACAGTTCAAAAGCACCAATTCTTCAGCGCTCAGCTTTCTTCACAGTCCAACTCTCACATCCATACATGACCACTGGAAAAACCATAGCCTTGACTAGACAGACCTCTGTTGGCAAAGTAATGTTTCTGCTTTTCAATATGCTATCTAGGTTGGTCATAACTTTCCTTCCAAGGAGTAAGCGTCTTTTAATTTCATGGCTGCAATCACCATCTGCAGTGATTTTGGAGCCCAAAAATATAAAGTCTGACACTGTTTCCCCATCTATTTGCCATGAAGTGATGGGACCAGATGCCATGACCTTAGTTTTCTGAATGTTGAGCTTTAAGCCAACTTTTCCACTCTCCTCTTTCACTTTCATCAAGAGGCTTTTGAGTTCCTCTTCACTTTCTGCCATAAGGGTGGTGTCATCTGCATATCTGAGGTGATTGATATTTCTCCCGGCAATCTTGATTCCAGCTTGTGCTTCCTCCAGCCCAGTGTTTCTCATGATGTACTCTGCATATAAGTTAAATAAGCAGGGTGACAATATATTGCCTTGATGTACTCCTTTTCCTATTTGGAACCAGTCTGTTGTTCCATGTCCAGTTCTAACTGTTGCTTCCTGACCTGCATATAGGTTTCTCAAGAGGCAGGTCAGGTGGTCTTGTATTCCAATCTCTTTCAGAATTTTTCCATAGTTTATTGTGATACACGCAGTCAAAGGCTTTGGCATAGTCAATAAAGCAGAAATAGATGTTTTTCTAGAACTCTCTTGCTTTTTTGACAATCCAGCAGATGTTGGCAATTTGATCTCTGGTTCCTCTGCCTTTTCTAAAACCAGCTTAAACATCTGGAAGTTCACGGTTCACGTATTGCTGAAGCCTGGCTTGGAGAATTTTGAACATTACTAGCATGAGAGATGAGTGCAATTGTGCAGGAGTTTGAGCGTTCTTTGGCATTGCCTTTCTTTGGGATTGGAATGAAAACTGGGCTTTTCCAGTCCTGTGGCCACTGCTGAGTTTTCCAAGTTTGCTGGCATATTGAGTGCAGCACTTTCACAGCATCATCTTTCAGGATTTGAAATAGCTCAACTGGAATTCCACCACCTCCACTAGCTTTGTTCATAGTGATGCTTCCTAAGGCCCACTTGACTTCACATTCCAGGATGTCTGGCTCTATGTGAGTGATCACACCATCGTGATTATCTGGGTTGTGAAGATCTTTTCTGCACAGATCTTCTATGTATTCTTGCCACCTCTTCTTAATATCTTCTGCTTCTGTTAGTTCCATACCTTTTCTGTCCGTTATTGAGCCCATCTTTGCATGAAATGTTCCCCTGGTATCTCTAATTTTCTTGAAGAGATCTCTAGTCTTTCCCATTCTGTTGTTTTCCTCTATTTCTTTGCATTGATCACTGAGGAAGGCTTTCTTATCTCTTCTTGCTATTCTTTGGAACTCTGCATTCAGATGCTTATATCTTTCCTTTTCTCCTTTGCTTTTCACTTCTCTTCTTCTAACAGCTATTTGTAAGGCCATGGGGATGGTCTTGATCCCTGCCTCCTGTACAATGTCACAAACCTCCATCCATAGTTCATCAGGCACTCTATCAGATCTAGTCCCTTAAATCTATTTCTCACTTCCACTGTATAATCATAAGGGATTTGATTTAGATCATACCTGAATAGTCTAGTGGTTTTCCCTACTTTATTCAATATAAGTCTGAATTTGGCAATAAGGAGTTCATGATCTGAGCCATAGTCAGCTCCCAGTCTTTTTTTTTGCTGACTGTATAGAGCTTCTCCATCTTTGGCTGCAAAGAATATAATCAATCTGATTTTGATGTTGGCCATCTGGTGCTGTCCATGTGTAGAGTCTTCTCTTGTGTTGTTGGAAGAGGGTGCTTGCTATGACCAGTGCATTTTCTTGGCAAAACTCTATTAGCCTTTGCCCTGCTTCATTCTGTACTCCAAGGCCAAATTTGCCTGTTACTCCAGGTGTTTCTTGACTTCCTACTTTTGCATTCCAGTCCCCTATAATGAAAAGGACATCTTTTTTTGGGTGTTAGTTCTAAAAGGTTTTGTAGGTCTTCATAGCACCATTCAACTTCAGCTTCTTCAGTGTTACTGGTTGGGGCGTAGTGGATTACCGTGGTATTCCACCGTATTCCATGGTATTCCTTGGATTACTGTAAATTGAATGGTTTGCCTTGGAAACGAACCGAGATCATTCTTTCATTTTTGAGATTGTATCCAGTACTGCATTTCAGACTCTTGTTGACCATGATGGCTACTCTATTTCTTCTAAGGGATTCTTGCCCACAGTAGTAGATATAATGGTCATCTGAGTTAAATCACCCATTCCAGTCCATTTTAGTTCGCTGATTCCTAGAATGTCGACGTTCACTCTTGCCATCTCCTGTTTGACCACTTCCAATTTGCCTTGATTCATGGACCTGACATTCCAGGTTCCTATGCAATACTGCTCTTTACAGCACAGACCTTGCTTCTATCACCAGTCACATCCACAACTGGATATTGTTTTTGCTTTGGCTCCATCCCTTCATTCTTTCTGGAGTTATTTCTCCACTGATCTCCAGTAGCATATTGGGCACCTACCAACCCGGGGAGTTCTCCTTTCAGTATCCTATCATTTTGCCTTTTCATACTGTTCATGGGGTTCTCAAGGCAAGAATACTGAAGTGGTTTGCCATTCCCTTCTCCAGTGGACCACATTCTGTCAGACCTCTCCACCATGACCCATCTGTCTTGGGTGGCCCTACACGGCATGGCTTAGTTTCATTGAGTTAGACAAGGCTGTGGTCCATGTCATCAATTGGCTAGTTTTCTGTGATTATGGTTTCAGTGTGTCTGCCCTCTGATGCCCTCTCGCAACACCTACCGTCTTACTTGGGTTTCTCTTACCTTGGACGTGGGGCATCTCTTCAGGGCTGTGCCAGCAAAGTACAGCTGCTGCTCCTTACCTTGGATGAGGGGTATCTCCTCATGGCCGCCCCTCCTGACCTTGAATGTGGAGTAGCTCCTCTCGGCCCTCCTGCACCCGCTCAGCCACTACTCCTTGGATGTGGGGTTGCTCCTCTCGGCCACCTCCCCTGACCTTGGGCATGGGGTAGCTCCTCTCGGCCGGGCTTCTGCAAGCTCCGTCGCAGCCAGCAGGCTTCTGCACAGTCTGTCGCAGCCGGACTATCAGTTCAGTTCAGTTCATTTCAGTCGCTCAGTTGTGTCCAACTCTTTGCGACCCCATGAATTGCAGCACGCCAGGCCTCCCTGTCCATCACCAACTCCCGGAGTTCACTCAAACTCATGTCCATCGAGTTGGCGATGCCATCCAGCCATCTCATCCTGTGTTGTCCCCTTCTCCTCATGCCCCCAATCCCTCCCAGCATCAGAGTCTTTTCCAAGGAGTCAACTCTTCGCATGAGGTGGCCAAAGTACTGCAGTTTCAGCTTTAGCATCACTCCTTCCAAAGAAATCCCAGGACTGATCTCCTTTAGAATGGACTGGTTGGATCTCCTTGCAGTCCAAGGGACTCTCAAGAGTTTTCTCCAACACCACATTTCAAAAGCATCAATTCTTCGGCGCTCAGCTTTCTTCACAGTCCAATTCTCATATCCATACATGACCACTGGGAAAACCATAGCCTTGACTAGACGGACCTTTGTTGGCAAAGTAATGTCTCTGCTTTTGAATATGCTATCTAGGTTGGTCATAACTTTCCTTCCAAGGAGTAAGCGTCTTTTAATTTCATGGCTGCAATCACCATCTGCAATGATTTTGGAGCCCCCAAAAATAAAGTCTGACACTGTTTCCATTGTTTCCCATTATAGACACATTTAAATGCCTGCAAGACAATATTATGCTAGCTTCATTGAGAAGTTTAGAACCCATAAAATTTTCATGACTTTTGAAAACAATTCACGAGTGAGATAACTTTCCGAGAATTTCTGAAGGTGGGACGGTGATCACCAAGAAATATAGCCAGTTGTAAATGATGAGTTGCTTAAAGCTAATATTTTCAGAGGTGAAATAATAATTTTATCAAAGAATCACAGGTCACATTCACACATGATTTTATCATAAATGTTCAAGATGACTTGGAATGAAACCTCTAGATGGAAGTACTTTGGTGATGGTCGGGGTGAGGAGGTGGGTGGCACAGGAGGTGTCTACTGAACCCTTGAGAGAACCCTATTTCCAGGAATCAACCATCTGGAATATTCTCTTCCTGATGATGAGGTTTGGGTTCAGAGAAGACACAAGCCTTAAGAGACCAATCAGTAAATTTGAAACTAAGAATACATTGTATCACTTCACATTTTATCTGACTACATGTAATAATGAATCTGTAGTTGGAAAATTATTAAATACTCTTTTAAAAACCTATGTTACCTTAGCCTGCAATATTCTAGATATTAAAATCACCAATATGCTTTACTTTATAGTAACATAAAATTATAGGACAAAACAAGAAAACTCCAGATTGTTTTCCACATCAAGGGCAATATTTCCACTCATATGAAATGACCCATGAAAAGCCAAAGTAACTACCCACTTGACTAACATAACAGTAAAGGATCATAATGTTAACTTTGTTACTGGGTCATGGAGACAGTAAAGAAGGACTAAAACTCCATGTCTACAGGTTCCTGATACTTTCCAGAACAGAGGGAGCTGGTAGTGGTTTGGGGTGGGGTCCTTACGGGCAGGTAAAACTGAAATTGTGTACCAGGTTCAGGGAACACAACATGCCAAGGCAGGAAGGTCCATGTGCTTGGACCCTCAGGGTCAAGGGACCCTGGTTGGTTGGGGGAGCTTCATGGCCAAGCATAGACGCTGAATGACGATTCTTGCAAAGCAGATAAGAGATGCGACCTAGTTGTTGCTGTTGTTATTTTTTAAATAAACCTGAGGGGTGGCTAAGGGGGCTTCCCTGATAACTCAGTTGGTAAAGAATTTGCCTGCCAATGCAGGAGACCCTGGTTTGATTCCTGGGTCAGGAAGATCCCCTGGAGAAGGGATAGGCTATCCACTCCAGTATTCTTGGGCTTCTCTTGCGGCTTACCTGGTTAAGAATCTGCCAGCAATGTGGGAGACCTGGGTTCAATCCCTGGGTTGGGAAGATCCCCTGAAGAAGGGAAAGGCTACCTACTCCAATATTCTGGCCTGGAGAATTCCACAGACTGTATAGTCCATGGGGTCGCAAAGAATTGGACACAACTGACGGACTTTCACTTTACTTCCAGTGGCTAAGACTCTAAGCTCCCGATGCAGGGGACCTGGGTTTGATCCCTGGTTGGGGAACTAGATCCTTCTTCATGCTGCAACTGAGACCAGGCACAGCCAAATAACTAAATAAATAATTAAAATATATAAATGTTTTTTTAAAAAACAAGCTTAAGACATACCAGGTACACACAGGGCTCTAGGTTTGGGTCTGGCATGCTAGGATATTTCTTTCTCTAAACTGTTCATAGACTTCTAAAGATGGGAAATCTGGGCATAAGCTGCCCGAATTCTGGACAGTTCTAAATGAAAAAAAGTATTGTTGGGCTAGGGCTTCCCTGGTGGCTCAGATGGTAAAGAATCCACCTGCAATGTGGGAGACCTGGGTACAATCCCTGGGTTGAAAAGAACCTCTGAAGGAGGAAATGGCAACCCACTCCAGTATTCTTGCCTGGGGAATTCCATGGACAGAGGAGCTTGGTGGGCTATAGTCCATGGGGGTCACAAAAGAGTCAGACACAACTAAGCAGCTAACACACACACACAATCAACAAGACAAGTTTGGGTTGTAAGGCAGTAACCTCTTAATGCAGCATTTCTTAAGTGTGTTGCAATAAAGAAACTTGGCAAGATCAGATGGTGGGGAAAAGGGAAACAAATTTAAAAACTTGAACACATATACAAACATACACAAAAAATCATTCCAGGAACATATCCTACCATGAGAAATGCTTTTTAATCCTCCCCCTTGAAAATTTTCAGACTACATTTAAGGTTTTGAGAAGTCTGCTTATAAAGAAACATTTCACGTATTTCAAGTATTCCTCAACCTCATTTTCCATAAGTCACTCACTTTAATTTTATTTTTTCCATTTTAATAAGTTATTCATTAATTTGATTATTTGCTTAGTTTTGCCTAAAACCTATTAAAACTCTAATGGATTGCACTGTACACTTTGAAAGACCCTTCTTTGGAGCAATCTAGCAATACTGTTAATGCAGATTCTATGTCGTTTTTATGTTGCCAGTGTTCTCAGGAAATAAAGGTAGTGATGCGCTAAGAGGCTAGGGCAACTGTGGAGGTGAGTGCTGAGTGATTTTAGAACAGCTGCTTCCCTTTTGAGCTGACTCACTCCTTGCTGTGTTTAAAATACAGATCTGTAATCAGTGAAGCTTTGGGACCTGAGACATATCACAACATCCATCTGTAAGTGAGGGATCTCTAGGGGTTGCTGAGCCCAGGAAACTTTGGGTCCTGCTCAAGCTAAGCAAGATAAGGAAGGTAAATTCTTTCATAAAAATTCATTTTTTAAAGATTTTTTTGATGAGAATCATTTTAAAAGTCCTTATTAAATTTGTTACAATATTGCTTCTGTTTTGCGTTTTGGTTTTTTGGCACAAGGCATGTAGGATCTTAACTCCCTGACTAGGGATCAAACCAGCAGCCCCTGCATTGGAAGGCGAAGTCTTAAACCCCTAGATGGCCAGGGAAGTTCCTAAAAATACACTTTATAAGAACGAATCTGTCTCATATGGACCCAAACACTAAGATGACATTCACATTAGAAAACTGAAATCAGCTGCTTTTACTTGTTCTTTGATGTTTGTTTATAACAACTGTATTGAGATATAATTTACCTCCCGCACCATTAATTCATCTAAAGTGTACTGTTCAGTAACTTTTAGTATATTCACACTTTCACCAAAATCAATCTTAGAATATACTCACCAGGCATAAAAGAAACCCCATACCCACCACCAGGTCACTTCCCAAGTTCTCCAACCTACAGGCCCAGGAAACCACTAATCTACTTTTGAGTGTATATAGTTCTGGTTTTCTGTACATTTCATGGGAATGGGATCATACAATATGGGGTTTTGTGACTGACCTCTATCACTCAGAATAATGCATTCAGGGAATTCCCTTGTGGTCCAGTGGTTAGGACTCTGGGTTCTTAATACCAAGCACCTGGGTTTAATCCCTGGTCAGGGAACTAAGATCCTGTAAGCCACAGCCAGGCCAAAAAGAAAAAAAAGAAAAGACAAGACTACTGCTTTCAAGGTTGAGCTGTACCTAAACCTTGATACATCTAAAATACATCTCAATACACCCTGATAGACCTAAATATAAAAACTAGAATTTGCAACTTCTCAAAGAAAACATAGGAGAATATTTTTCTGTCAATCTTGGGGTCAGTAAAGCGTTCTTAATCAAGTCACAAGATCATTTAGTGTAAGCGAAATGTCAATGATTGACTTCATCAAAACTAAAAAACCTACTTTTCAAAAGACATCATTATGAAAATAAACAGGCAATCCAGAGAGTGGGAGAAAACATTCTCAAAGCAGGAGACTTATATTCAGAATATACAAAGAATGCCCGAAGCTCCATAAAAAGACAAATAGCACTGTTGAAAATGGGTCAAAACTTTGAACAGAAATTTCCCAAAGGAAGATCTGTGACAGGCACAAGAATGAGTAACTTTTCCCATTTGTCATCAGGGAAATGTCAGTTTCAACGATCATGAAATGCAAGTGCATGACATCTATCATGGGCTTCCCTGGTGGCTCAGTGATAAAGAACCTGCCTGCCAATGCAGGAGACCAGGGTTCTATCCCTGGTCCAGGAACACCCCCTGGAGAAGGAAATGGCAACCCACTCTTGTATTCTTGCCTGGGAAGTCTCATGGACAGGGGAGCCTGGCAGGCCTCAGTCCACGGGGTTGCAAAGAGTCAGACATGGCTTAGCAACTGAGTATGCTGAGCATTCACCATCTATTGCTGCTGCTGCTAAGTTGCTTCAGTCGTGTCCAACTCTGTGTGACCCCATAGACGGCAGCCCTCCAGGCTCCGCCGTCCCTGGGATTCTCCAGGCAAGAACACTGGAGTGGGTTGCCATTTCCTTCTCCAATGCATGAAAGTGAAAAATGTGAAGTGAAGTCGCTCAGCTGTGTCTGACTCTTAGCAACCCCATGGACTGCAGCCTACCAGGCTCCTCGGTCCATGGGATTTTCCAGGCAAGAGTACTGGAGTGGGGTGCCATTGCCTTCTCCGTCACCATCTATTATGGCTGATATTAAAAAGAATGAAACAGCCGTTGTTGGCAAAGATGTGGGGGAAATTTTTCTGGCGTTGTCGGTAGGGACTGAGAAATACTATCACCACTTTGGGAAACATCTTGTCAGCTTCTGATTAAGTTAAACATCTACTTAACATATTAGCTAAGAAGAGCCTTCTTTGGTATTTATCCAAGAGCAATAAAAACATATTTCACAGGAAGACATGTTCAGAGCAGTTTTATTCATAATGCACAAAAAATAGAAACAACCCAAACTGCCATCCACAGGAGAATGGATAAACACTGTATCTTTTTCAGACAGGGGATGCTACTCAAAATAGGAACATGCTTCCGATTTATGCAGCTTCATGGACTTAACCAAATGAAAGAAGCAAAACCTAGGAGTACTGACTGTATGATTCCATTTACATGAAATTCAAGAACAGGTTAAAAAAGAAAAGATCTCTGGGGATAGAAATCAGAGCAGTTTTTTTTCCTTTATTGGGGTATGTGTTGACTAACTGAACTAGGGTGAACCTGGTGACCCATTGGTTAAGTATCTGCCTACCAATGCGGGGAACATGGGTTCCATCCCTGGTCCGGGAAGGTCCCACAGGCCACAGGGCAACTAAGCCCGTGCACCCCAACTACTAGAGCCCATGCTCCGCAGCAAGAGAAGCCACCGCATGGGAAGCCCGTGCACCCCAACTAGAGAGTAGCCCCCACTCTCTGCAACTAGAGAAAGCCTGAGTGTAGCAATAAAGACCCAGGGCAGGCAAAAATGAAAAATCAATAAAAACTTAAAAATTTACCAAACTATATTATACACCCAAGACCTGCCCATTTAATTATATGCAAATTATACTCAAAATAATGTTATATTCAAAATAATGTGAAAATAATCTTTAAAAAATACGAAGTGAGCAAACCACAAATATCCTTCATGAGGCCCCTTTTGCTTCTGTCCTTACACTTGTGGCCAGATTTCTCCCAGTCTCAGCGTTGCTCTGCTCCACCCTCTTCCATCCCTGCCCCTCCCTCTGCCCAAAAAGCCAAAGAACACGAAACAAGGAAACTTGCAGATTTCTGTGAGCTTTGTTGGCAGGACCAGGTTTTGTGGCTGCTGGAGGAAGAGTTGAAATGAAGAAAGGAAGGAGCCGGGGAAGGTGTACACGATGTCATAGCTTAGGACAGTGACACGCCACACACATGGTCCCCTGCAGAGGTTCCCACCTTGACACCCTGAGCCACGGGTGCAGAGGGTGGCAGACTGACGTCATTTGGGTATTCTTGGTTTCCTGTGGGGCCTTCAAGAGCTGATCACCTCTGGCTTCAAGCATCCTTATTCATTTCCACTTTTTTCATCATGCGTGTGGCACATGTGTTGGCAGAGAAAGGTCAGACCATGACCACACTTTTTCTTTTTTTTTAATTTTTTGGCAGTGCCACTAGGCATGTAGGATCTTTATTCCTTGACCAAGGATTGAACCCTCACCCCTGCACTGGAAGCATGGAGTCTTAACCACTGGACTGCCAGGGAAGACCCAAGACCACACTTCTTAATGGCACCACTGGCTTCCTCTCAGCCTCATGGATGGTCCTCCCTCATGGTCAGGCTTTTGATTAGGGTCCAAAAGGACTATTCTGTGGGGTTCCATGTGGTCTGCTGTGGCCCAGCAGGGGACTGGCCATCAAAAGTCCCTTCAGCACTGACCACCATACTCTGTTGCTCATAATGTCCTGGAGAAGTTGAGCAGGTTGCCGTGATGTTGTCTGAGGGCTTAGACAGACCCAAGTTGGGGTTTTCTTGGGAGATGGTGGCAAATACTACTGACTGCTTTGATTATATTAATACATCATTTTAAGGAAGGAAAAAAATGGTAGCATGAAGATTTTCTGTATGAGATAAAGCATATCATAGAATTCTGTGACAAGCTTAGCTCGATTATAGTTTATGGAGACCTTAAGTTGCCTTCAAGCGCGGTTACCTCTTTGAACAAGTAGCTCAGTTGGTAAAGAATCTGCCTACAATGCAGGAAACTCCAGTTTGATTCCTGGGTCAGGAAGACCCCCTGGAGAAGGGATAGGCTACCCACTCCAGTATTCTGGCTTGGAGAATTCCATGGACAGAGGAGCCTGGCAGACTATAGTCCATGGGGTTGCAAAGAGTCGGACACAATTGAGCAACTTTCACTTTCTCCAAACCAGTTAGAGATGCTTAAATCAGCAGCAAGTGATCCAAACATGAACAAGTTCATATCTGAGGATAAAATAGTCCTTCTCAAAGAACAAGACCTGGAGCCTACTAACCTTTCATTTCAATTGTTTATAGGTCATATTCAAGGACAGCTATTGTCCCTAAAAGCAGATCATCTCCAGTCTCAAGAGGCTGAAAGCAAAATATCTCAAGCAGTTAAATCCTTTTGGATGCGTGGCAACAGCTTCTGATATCATCAATGGATGATTCAGATGAAAATGCTGAGCCTCAGGAAAGTCTAGCCGGCTCTAACAGGAAGCAGAAGTGGGGGAAATAAGAGAGAAGGATTGGATTGAACAGAACAATACTCAAGCAACTCTATGCATGTAGAGAATTTTAAGAGTGAGGGTCAGCTCATCTCTGATGGAAACCTGCCCAAAATGGGGGATCCACCTGCTGTCCAAGAAACTCCACAAGAAGTGGCAACCTGGATACAAAAAATGAATCAGAAAACGGTTCATTATATCAAAGCTGCTTTGTAGAAACCATGCTTTATGCAGCTAAGTTAGTGCAAGGAAAGGTTAGGAAATATACATGCTACCAGGAGGAAATCAAATCAGCAAAGCACTCAGCATTCAATCACACTCTCCCAACAACAACTAGCATTTCTGTAGTCAGAGAGCGTGGTCTGAAAGGGAAAAATTTAAACTTTGATAGAAAATGAAAATGCAGCTTGAATTATACCAACAGCATGTGTTGAAACTGCACAGAAAATTATAGGAGGAGATGAACGCGGGGATAGAGAAGAAACTTAAAAGGCATGAAAAAAAATGCAGCCACACCTCTCAGAAGATGACGAATCAGGAGGAAAGAACAGTGTCTTCTATTGAAGTCCATTTATTTAAGAGTTTAGAAATTTCAGAGAATTGGCTGATGGCTCTTGTGAACCAAGAGAAAGCACAGAGACGCAGGGAGAAACAAACATACACACCAGAAGTGAATTTTATCTGGAGGGGCTTAAATGAGCACTTTCATCAAAAGGTTCTTGCGTTCCCGCTGTTCCAGTGCAGAACCTGGTAGAAGCCCGAGGAATGAACAGTGATGGAGAACTGGGTATTTAAACTGCTAGATTTATTTCCTCTCTCTACTGCCCTAGTATAAAAAAATATTTTATTTAATGAAAGTAATTTATAGACATATCATTTTATGCCTTTTCTTTTGGCCGGACTGCAAGGCATGTGGAAATTATATACCTGACTCTGGATCAAGCCTGCAACACTTGCATTGGGAGCATAGAGTCCCAGCCACTGGACCACCGGGGAAGTCCCTATGCTTTTTAGATGTGATGTTGGGATTGGGGCAGGAAATTAAACATGTAAGAGTAAGGGGTTTACCTGAATTTATATATTATCTAAGCATTTTGCAGCTCTCTCTCCAACTAGGCTCTTAGAAATTGAAACAGGCAGATGGTTCATGGAGGATGATATGCCCAAGCTGTCTGTGACATGCCCAGAGTCTCACGAATATAGAATTAATCACTTCCACAGGTTTGCTTTGGGTATATCCTCTCTCTCTGGATTGCAGGTCCAAAAGCAGAGACCAGTGCCTGATACAGAAGAGTACTTGAGGACTGTTTGATGAATGAGTGGTTGAATGGATGAGTTCTATAATTGTCAGGATTCTTTTGATTGATAGTAACTGAGATTTATCAAGCAAGCAAAACAAACAAACAAAAACCCCAAAGAGTCAGCAAGGAATTTACTGGCACTCATGAGTGAAAAGTCAAGGATGTGATTTCAGGTACAGTTTGATCCAGCTCCTCAATCAATATTCTTAGGACTCTGAATCCCACCCTCTCTCTTTCTTCATCTCTTAGATATATTTTCTTCTGCACTGACCTAATTTTCAGACAAGATCTCCAGTCAAGGACTGATGCTGAAACTCCAATGCTTTGGTCACCTGATGCAAAAAGCCAACTCATTAGAAAAGACCCTGATGCTGGGAAAGATTGAGGACAGGAAGGAGAAGGGGGCAACAGAGGATGAGATGGCTGGGCAGCATCACCAACTCAATAAACATGAGTTTGAGCAAAGTATGGGAGATAGTGGAGGATAGGGAATCCTGGTGTGCTGCAGTCCATGGTCACAGAGAGTCAGACAAGGCTGAGCAGCTGAACCATAGCAACAATGCTGGTCACAGATAAGGACCCATGTTGATCTAGAATTACCTTCTGCCAGCTCAGGCCCTGTAAACACACTTGGAAAAAGAGATATAAATGAGGATGCTCCTGTGCCTGGGGGTTGATGGCAGCCATTCTGTGATCATGAGGTGGATGTGACTAGGATGTAGCTGGAAGTGTGGAGAAGAAGCACAAGAGACAGAAGCACACCAGAGCCATGGGAATACTGTTGAACTGCTGGACAGAGCTGCTCTGAGGTGCATTGTGTATCTTTATGTGAATGAACAAATTGTCTTTTAAATTATTTCAAGCCCAGTTTTCTCTTATTTGCAGTGGAGATATTTCCCATTGACAGGGATGAGTAATTTCCAACTGACAGGCATGTTTTTGTGTATAGCCAAGAGGCACTTTAAAGGATTTTAAAAACATTTATTTGTGATGGAGAAGAAGTGGAAACCAAACTTAAAAGTTATTTTCAGAAGCTATGTAATTAGTCTCCTGCTTAATATCTCCATTTTTCAATCCAGTGGTGAAAACACCCACTCCCACCTCCTCATTCTAAATTCAAAACAAGAAACAAATCAAAGCATCTACTAGTGGATTTAATTTCATGTTGGTTGTTGGTAATGTTGCAAAGATGGATTAGGTACTGGCCTTACTGTTGAGAATGGGGTCACAATTGCAGTATAAGTTGAGGATGTAACACACAGCCCTGTGGACAGAGTGGTTGCGTACTCTGCAGGTGGGATTTAAAAAAAGAGATAAAAGTATCAAGGTAATAAAATAGTAAGATTTTTCTTGTGGTTTTTCTCTCAACTTATGGTGTTCGTTATTTGCTCTTTAGTGCTATTCTAAGTAAACAGACATCGTGAAGGATGGAAACAAATTTTGTCATTAATCTTTATACTGTGTAAGACCAGTTCTAAATGTAAATACCAGTGCATTTAACTTGTATGCAAAGGCACTGAAATTGAAAAGATCTGTATCTTATAGATTTTAAGTGCACATGTATTTTGTTCTTGCCAGCACAGTGTAAGTGTTGCACAAGATCGGCTTGACTGTTATTATTTCACATTTTGAGGTGCACATATTCTAGGAACAATCCCTCCCTTCAGCTTGCTGATGAGTAAAGGAGGGATGGAAAGAAAAGGACTGCCACATTGGCCTATTTTTCTCCTTTCTTCTGGGTCATCCTTTCGAGGATCAGTGGGTGGTTAATGTAGGAGAGTAACATGAGTCAGCAGTCCACAATGGGGTTCTCTGACCATTTGTGTTTCTCAGCACGCTGCTTCTTTTTGCCTTCAAAGCAAGTTCAGGTTCAAAAGGAAAGTGAGGGAGAGGGTTGGTCAGCGCCCTTGCTTGCCAGTTGAAGATGGATCTTCCAGTATCCTGGTATCATGGGTGTAATATGTGGCAGGGAACAGCAGGCACGCAAGTTACATGTATATTCTCTGCTCTCACAAGTGGCCTGATGCTCCATCTGACTCCCTTTACAAACAAAAATTTAAAGGTAAAATTGTTAAGAATTTCAAGATGGTGACACCAGAGCATTAAACCAACCATGGGACCCTTCTGAGCCCCGGGTCACATGTACCTGTGCAGGTCAGACACCTGTGAAAACTGTCTCTGCCTGCAGGGCATCAGAGGAAGGAAGGTTGCTGAGATGTCATGAAAGTGGTGGCTTCTGAGACAGTGAATGAACATGAGGTTGGTTATTCTTGGGAATCAACTGGGGAAGGACTTAATAGGATGAAGGACAGTCTAGTGCCCTGGGTCTGAATACTCCAAACCCAGGAGAGGGTAAGCCAGTGGTGGGAATGGGTTTTGAGGCACCTTGGACCGTGGCATCAGAAAACCATGGCTGTGAATCCAGACGTGGTCACATGGATGGTGCAGAACATTGGATGTGACTTGCCCTCCCTGATCTGTTTCTCCATCTGTAAATGGAGAGAGATATCCCTCTCTTGTAGGGTTATGGTTGAGCACTAATGGGCTGAGACAAGATGGTTGATACTTAATTCACCCTGGTCCGTATTAATTCACCTCATTCTCCTTCTGTGTACACACTGTGTCTAGCAACAGCTGGACTCAACACGTAACTGTCATGACTAAAACCATCCAGTCCTGGGTGAGCGCCCGCACGTGGCCTTTAGAAACCCTGCTGGTCCCTTGGTGGAACGCTGGGGCCAGTCAGGGCATCTGAACAGCCCTCAACATCACACTCCGTGCTGGCTGTCTCATCTCACTGCACGTTTGGGGGATATTTCAAGCTTTGTCTGAACATTTGAAGGAAGAAGAACATTCAGAATACTTATATTAATAATGATGCAAGCTGCCAGATGTTAACTTAATCCTCCCTGATAACTTAGATCCTATTTACCCCTGAGTTTTACAACTGAGAAAATTGAGGCTTAGACATTAAAACAGACCAACAGAGGCAGGTGACAAATCTGAAATTTAAGACCAGGCATCCAGACCGTGCAGCCCATTATTCCCCGCCTCAGTGTGGGGGGAAACCCATAGGTCACAAAGTGTATCAGAGAGTGGAGGTGACACTTTGCAGAGAGGCTCATCTTACAATTTCACCAGGACATTTCAGAATGGAGGTTTAACTATGCAAAGTGAATTTCTTAAAGGTTGAGAAGAGACACTTCAAGCTGAGTTGTCTTCAAGTGTCTCCATCACTTGAAGGCCAAGGAGAGTGAAAATAAGATAACTGGAAAGTCCAAGTGATGTCTGTCAGAAAATGTGGCAATTTGGCGATTTCCAGGCAAGCTGCTTTGGAGAATCCCACCTCTGTTTTGTAAAGTGAAGACCATATCTACCTTTGGGTCTTGGTTTCTTCCATTAAAAATGGATGTCCCAGGACTTCCCTGGAGGTCCAAGGTGTTCCCTGATAAAAATCCACAATCAAGAGAATGAAAGAAGTAACAGCAATTCCAGCCTGAGAATTTTGCAGTCAGGTTCAAGGCTCCTGCTGTGACTGGGGTTGAACTTTGGGGAATTCTGAAGGGACTTCTATTCTAGTGGCTGACTTGGGAGCAGAAGGAGTTATCAAACCACACAGAGATCAAGAATGTATCACAAGTGATGGATGTGACGTGCTCACCTTGTCCGGCTGCCCTTTCAACCCCCATGTTGTATTTTTCTCCAACACTGAACAAGCTTTGATGCAAACACACATTATCCCATGACTTTTCTGATGCTCAGATCTAGAAATCAAACCAACAGCCATTTCTGCCACAGAGAAACAATGATGATGGATTCGTTACACATGCAAATATATTCTGTGTGATGCTTGAGGTGTATAATGATAAGACAGTAGAAGATAATGAAATTAATATTGCAAATACCATGCCCTATTTAAATGACAGTTAAGCTTTGGGGTGGATCGGGAGTCATCACAGAGTTGCGTTCTTCTGGGTAAATATTCAGGCTATGGTGACATTCTGTAATTACTTAGGGCCTGGGGCGTGGGAAACGGGGAATTAGATTTCCTTTGCCACCTGTTGCTTTAGCTCCTGGTGTCCTTGAGGCTAACGGGGAGGCACCCTTCACCACACCGGTCTCCTGCTGCTGCCAGGTAAGCTGTCAGAGAACAGCTGCAGAGAACGACTCCGCTTAGCTCAGGGTTAAAGTCTAATTCTAAACCCGGAAAATTGGATTAATGGCCAGATCTAATCATGAACAAATAATGGAATGAGGTTCAGGCTGATTAGCTGTGCAGAGTCAGTATTTGGTTTAAGGGAAAGTACACATTTCTCTTCATGAGCCGAATCTATCTCAAAGCAGAGTGGGCGCTCACGTGCGTGTTGCATATGCGTGTTCCAGATGCCCTGCTACTTGGTCGCTCTAGTGGTTCAGGGTCTCATTTAAATCTCGCCCCAACTGTGCCATCTGGGCATGGTCACTATTCCCACTTAGGGGTGGAGGGAACTGAGGTTCAGAGAGGTGGATTCCTTGTCCAGTCTCACATGGCTATGGGAAGAGCTGAGGTTCTAAACCAGGAGCACCTGCCTCTGAGACATCAAGAGAGACGATTTTACAAAGGTCACTGAGCTCACTGCAACGCTCCCTCTAGCTTCCCCAAAGCATATGGTGCCCTCGGGATTCGGACGAGGTGGGGTCTCTCCCCCTTGGTCCACAGGGAAAACCTCCCTCCTTCCCGGTCCACCAGCCCCAGAGCCGCGCAGCCTCCCTCCACCTGGAAGGTGTCCCGGCTTCCCCTGTCCTGGTCAGGCTCCATCTGGCCCTATAACAGCGCCCCCTATCGCCGGCGTGGAGCGTCTCCGGGGTCCGCGCGCGGGCTTGCGTGGGCGCGCCCTCTAGCGTCGATGGGAAGGAATGCACCGCGTGGGGCCAGGTCCTGCTCGCGAGGGCGCACCAGGGTCTGCCATACTGGAGATGAATTCCCTTCTACTCTCACAGAGCAGCCTACCCCGCTTCTTATGTGTCCTTGTCCTTTCCCTCTTTTTTCCTCTCCCTCTGTCTTTCTTTTTCTTTGTTTTATGTTCTGCCCTTTCGCACCACTTCTAATAATGAATTCTCTCTATAGTTTAATAAATAATAATGCTATAATTTATATAATATATTAATTATAATAATCAAATGATGAACCTCCTGCTCAAGGACCCAGAATTCAGCTTGAAATTTTAACTTTTGGTAAATCACAGGCCTGTTTCCAAGGTTATGGACAAGAGTCTTGGCCACATCAGGGCCTCTGATTTAAAAGCGGTGGTGGTGGTTTAGTCGCTCAGTCGTGTCCAACTCTTTGCGACCCTGTGCACTGTAACCCACCAGGGTCCCCCATCCATGGGATTCTCCAGGCAAGAATACTGGAGTGGGTTGCCATTTCCTCCTCCAGGGGATCTTCCCAACCCAGGAATCAAACCCAGATTTAAAGAGAGGACAGGCTAATTAAATTTCTTTCTTCCCCCTGCCCCCAGATTTCTTTGCTTAATACAATTAAAGCCTACATGGAATTTCCAAATATGTGGTATGTTTTCAGTGTTCACATTTGAATAAGCAAATGCTTTTTAAATTGCAAAAGGTATAATACAAAATGCACAAGACACTTTGAGGATTTGGGAACATCATTCCCAGCACAGTCCAGGAAATGCAGATGGAAGTTTTCAGTGGTGTGAAGAAGGGCTGTTTGCTCTGTCACGAGGCATGTACCTTTCTTTGGAGGTACTATCAAAAGGCCCACATTTATTGCTTTGAGAATGCAGGAGCTGACCCCACCTATATCCACTCTCAATCCCCCGCTAAGATCCCCTGATGGAAGCATTTGGCTCCTGTCTCCTGTTTCCAGTGCCCTGGCCTGTGTGGGGGGCCAATGAGTGCTTGTGTGCCCCCTGCTCCTGGATGCTTCCTAAGGCTTCCAGTAACAGTGGTGGCTGCCTTAGTGAGTCTGTGTGATGTGTGTCTGGAACTGCTCTCATAGCAGCCCCTGAAGAGAGGGAAGCTGAGTGCACAGGGATGTAGTTATACAATTATGAGGACTTGCGATCATGGGTGTTAGAGTCAAGAGTAAGCCCTGGTCTACCCCAACTCTGCTTGAGGAATACAGGAGAAAACGGAGAAGCAGAACAAGGAACAAGCTGGGTTACACAGTGGGGAGACAGCTGAAGGCTGGTTAGGGTACAGATCCCACACCTCTAGACCCTAAATACCGACAGTGATTTATAAGATTCAAAGATCCTTCTGACAGCGGGACGTAACACAGTGCCTCTCAGACAGATGAAAAGCAGAGGTCTGTGATTTGCAGCTCCTGTTGAAAGGGAGCAGGGCCCTATGGTCCTTGCCGCCCTGCCCACCTTGTCCTCCGCCTGCATTTTGCATGTGGAAAAACTTTAGCCAAAGAACAAACTTAATGAGAGAAGTGAAAAAATGCAGAAACAAAGAAAAACAGCCTAACAAGACTAAATAATAATAGTTTAGTCACTAAACATAGTCAAGGGGCTGCTACGAGAGCAGTTCCAGACACAGGTCACATAGACTCACTAAGGCAGACACCGCTGTTACTAGAAGACTTAGGAAGCTTCCAGGAATGGAGGACACACAGGCATAGTCCCTGCTCAAGGGCTAGAGATAATATTCTGAGCCATATCCTGTGAGCTGTCTTGTAGATTTAAAAAAAAACCCACTGGGTGGAAGAAGTTAGCTACATGATGACCAGACTGTACCCATGATGTAAGCTGCCACAGTTCTGAGAACTGGCCTCAAGGAAACGGGAACAAACTGACGCTGGAACTAAAGATGAAGCATTCTTAATCAAGATGACGCTGATCAGACTACTGATGACCAATTTCAAGAGGACTGTCAGAGCTAACTGTGCTGTTTCTATAGGTAGCCTCCTCCCTCTGTCCATAAGAGCTCTTGCCCCCTGATTGTCAGGGTTGGGGGAGAGGGAAGTTGGCCTCTGGACAGAAGTGTGCTCTCTCCCCAGTTGCTGGCTTGAAATAAAGCAAACTTTCCTTTCCACCAAACTTGCCTCTTTATTGGCTTTTGAGTGGTGAGCAGCCGGACCCCCTTCCAGTTCTACTTTGAGAGAAAGCTGTCAGCCTGGCCACGCAGGGGGCCGCACCGGGGGACAGGCAGCAGAAGCTGGGCTGTAGGGGGAACAAGCGGGGGTGGGGGTAGCTAAGTTTTGAGCTCTCCCTGTGGATCAGCAATTTGTATAATGTTGTGAGTTTTAGGGACATAGAGATTGCTTTGAGTTATTCGGTCCTTGGTCCAGGGCACCAAGGAAGGAACACTGTGGCTGGGAGACCCGTAAGGGAAGAAGTGGCTGGGGGGCGGAGGGAGCACTTAATCAGCTGCTCAAAAGGGGAAACAGACTGTCCTTAACAAACACGTCAAAAGCAGGTCAAGATAACATGAAGAAACCAAGCAAACAAATAAACTGTACTATGCAGTCTGTTACTTGGGAGGACCACAGGCTGGGTTCCACAAGAAACGCCTCCTCCATCTTCCAGACTGGTTTTCCCTGGATGCGCGTGTCTGGCAGGACCAACTGAGACAGTAAATAAGGTTACTTCCTCTGTTTCCCAGCAGTTTCACAAACTGAATGTCATCTAGCCCGTCTTTTCGCATGATGCACTCTGTGCAGAAGTTGAATAAGCAGCGTGGCAATACATAGCCTTGACATACTCCAGTCCCAATTTAGAACAAGTCAATTATTCCATGTCCCGCTCTAACTGTTGCTTCTTGACCTGCTTCTTGACCTTGGTTTCCCAGGGGAGACCAAGGTACAGGAAATTGGAAGGATGGGTTTAAAAACATTTATCATCCCAAGGATTTTTCAGGTACTGCTTCATCTTTGGATGAAATAGTGGTGTCTGTCCAGGCAAACTTTCAGTCCGAATGGCTGGTTGTGTTTGCTGAGGCTAGGGGGTGGGTGGTGGATGGCAAGAGCCCTTGATTAAACTGGAAATGATGATCAGTGAACCCTGTCAGAAGACTGAGAGGAACAGCATTCTTGCTGTGGGAAAAGGGAATGTCAAGGTCAAATTTGAACCCAATATTGATGAGCACCAACGAGGCACCAACGGTATTAAGGGCATAAACCAGGAATAAATACTACCTCAGTAACACCATAGATCTCCTGTGAAGGGAACCAGGAGAGAGAAGTTCAGGAGTGGTTCCAGCCCTAGAGCTGTATCTATTCTCTCACCTCCTTGGTTGACAGTGTTATTGGTGAAATCCCTGGTCTTTATAGCGCTCATGACCCACTGCCATTGACCAGTCATTTTTTCTGTTATTATCCTATTGTAATTACCCTGGGAAACATCTGTTGTTGAACACAGCACTGCAGGCACAGCCATGCCTGACTGATTTCTATTAATTCTATTCATAAATCAGGGATTAAAGTGGATGCAGAAGCAGAGAGCAATACGGCAGGAGTTGGGGGATGGTGAGATGCCATTCGAATTTCCCTTGGGAAGAGGGAATTCAAGAGAAGTTGCTGGATCTTGGTGCTTCCCCCTGTTGGCTGCTTTCTCTTCCTCTCTCTTGTTCCAGATTTCCTTCACAGAGGGGTCAGAGGCTCTCTGCTCAGCCCTGTATCCTCCCCCGTGTCTGTCACAGGAAAGTTCTTGCTGTAAGGATGCAGAGAGGCTTTCAATACTGATACCTTTCAGACTCTTCCTCCAATTTTTGATCTCCTGGAGGACGGCGCCCTTGTCAATTTCAGCCGTATTTCCTGAAGGATGAAATCCATCAGCTTCTGGGAGCGGAGCTTGCTCCTGTGTGCGCTGCCCAGGCAGGTTCCGGGAAGCCTTGTGGTACACTGGGGAGAAAATACCCGCTTTTGTGCTGCCCCCCAGTGAGTAGAGCTGAGTTCCTCTGCCAGTCCAGAGGCAGCCTGTGCCCCAGATGGGCATTCAGAGGACACCAGACAGCTCTGGCCGAGTGACAACACACTGGGGCTCCTGGCGACTTTGAGCAGGAAGTGACTCTGGGAAGCCCAGGGCCACGATGGGGACAGTTGTGCTGTTGTTTAGGCACTCAGTCGTGTCTGACTCTTTTTGACCCCATGGACTCTAGCCCACCAGGCTCCTCTGTCCACGGAGATTCTCCGTGAGTTGTCATTTCCTCCTCCAGGGGATCTTCCTGATCCAGAAACCGAACCCACGTCTCCTGCATTGGCAGGCAGATTCTTTACCGAGCCAGCAGGTGAGCCCTTACGATGGGGATGGCGCCCCACTAATGAATGTAATTCTCCACCACAAATGAGCCCCTAAACTGCTTTCAGCAGCAGATCCGCAGCCAGCGTGTCCTGGGTGGCAAATGTTTTCATCCAACATTTGATTTGGAAACATTTGTGGCTCTTGAAAACTGCAACCTTGGCAGGAGAAAAATAAACTTCTTTTCACGTCATTCCAATTCGACCAGCTTCATTTTCCACGGACGGAACGAAGCTGGATAGATTGGTCACCCCTCTGTACCATTCAGGAACATTTTCCCATAACGAGGCATTTTGATGATAAGCACAATAGTGATTGCAGTGTTTTTCTCCAACTGCTGTGTCTGTCAGTAAATAACCAGAATAATAACAATGAGTATTTTATTCAGCAGGTCTGAAGGGTCAGCGTTGATTGGGAAGATGAGCTCCGTATCACACTGGGGGCATCCTGGTGAGGTCCTCCCATCACTGCAGTGTGGAGGGAGCTGGCGCATTCTCTGTTTGAGACCCGAGGCTGGGTTGTCTTCATCTCTGACTCTGGTGAGGGCAGTGCCATTTCTCACTGGCCAGGTCCTTAGAGCCAGACTCCATCCTGTTACTGTCAGGAAAGACACTGAAGATCACTTCACCTGTGCCTGTGGTTTGCCTGATTTTTTTATTTTTGGTTATAGGAGACAGTGATCAGGAATGTGTTCACAATTTTTTTTTCAAAGAAATATTTATTTATTTGGTTGTGCTGGGTTGTCACATGTGGGATCTTTGAGCTCTGTTGTGGTATGCAAGGGACTCCCCAGTGGCTCAGCAGTAAAGAATCTACCTGCAATGCAGGAAGTTCAGGAGACATTGGTTCGATCCCTGGGTGGGGAAGATCCCCTAGAGGAAGGCATGGCAACCCACTCCACTATTCTTCTCTGGAGAGTCCCGTGGACAGAGGAGCCTGGTGGGCTACAGTCCATAGGGTTGCACAGAGTCAGACACGACTGAAGCGACTTAGCATGCATGCATGTGACCTGCAGACTCTTAGTTGTGGCACGTGGGATCTGGTTCCATGACCGGGGTTCCTTAACCCCCTGCCTTGGGAGTGCAGAGTCTTAGCCACTGCACCATCAGGGAAGTTTTTTTGAAACCCATATTTTCTTTATGATACCATACTTCTAATCATCTCTTTCATAGAACAAATATTAATTTGGCATCTACCACAAGCCAGGCATTTCTCTATTTCCTTGGTTGTGTCCATTTCATCAGTAAAAGAGAAGGTATGGCTTCCAGGTGAGAAGCAGAATGGGGGGTAGACGCTGAAGCTTTGAGGAGAGAAAACACACGAACATTGAGTGAGAAAAGAGAGGCAAAATTCCTGCCCTCAAGAAGAGCATTCGCGGTACAAACGAACTTATTTACAAAGCAGATGCAGAGAACAAACTTACGGTTACCTGAGAGGCAGGGAGCAGAGGGGAGGGATAAATTGGGAGAATGGAAGCGACACATTCACACACTGCTGCTGCTGCTGCTGCTAAGTCACTTCAGTTGTGTCTGACTCTGTGCGACACCTTAGACGGCAACCCACCAGGCTCTCCTGTTCCAGGGATTCTCCAGGCAAGAACACTGGAGTGGGTTGCCATTTCCTTCTCCAATGCATGAAAGTGAAAAGTGAAAGGGAAGTCGCTCAGTCGTGTCCGACTCTTAGCGACCCCATGGACTGCAGCCTACCGGGCTCCTCCATCCATGGGATTTTCCAAGGAAGAGTACTGGAGTGGGGTACCATACACACACTACTATTTACCAACTATTTATAACTAAAAAAGGCCTACTGTATAGCACAGAGAATTCTATTCAATAGTCTGTAAAAACCTATGTGGGAAAAGAATCTTAAAAAGAGTGGATATATGTATATGTCTAATTGATTCACTTTGTTCTATGGTAGAAACTGACAGACTATTTTAAATCAACTATACCCCAATAAAAATTTTAAAAATTTTTTTGAAAAAAAAACCCTGAAAAAAGAAAAGCATTTGTGTTCACATGCATGTGTGTGTGCTCAGTCACTTCAGTCGTGTCCAGCTCTTTGTGACCCCATGGACTGTAGCCCACCAGGTTCCTCTGTCCATGGAGCTCTCCAGGCAAGAATACTGGAGTGGGTTGCCATGCCCTCCTTCAGGGGATCTTCCCCACCTGGGGATTGAACCCGTGTCTGCCTGTGTGTCCTGCATTGCAGGTGGATTCTTTACCCACTGAGCCACCTGGAAAGCCCATTTGTGTGCGGAAGACACTCATAAACATGTTAACAAATTTCTAGCATAATACAATTTCAAGTCTTGATGGCTGTCTTCTGTGTCACTGCTTATGCAAGATGAGAAATTCAGCAGAGAGCTGAAGTCAACACAGTTGTTTTAAGTCTCTGTTCTCTAATTCATACATTTGAAAGGGGCAGGAGGAGACAAAATTACTCCCCTGGTGGTCCAGTGGTTAAGAGTCTTAGCTCCCAGGGCAGGGATTGCGGGTTTGATCCCTGGTTGGGGAACCTACATCTGCCATGCTGCCAAGTATGGCCAAAAAAAGAAAGAAAAAGAAAAAAAATTTGTGTTTTGATGTCATGAGTTGTATGTTCTATGTTTCAGACACGTGTAAACTTGAGAGGGGATGGGAGAAGATGTGCATAGCCCACGTCACAATTACAGAATGACTGTGTTGCCTCCTCTGTCCCATCTGCCCGCTGGTGTCCCATCCTGGTGAGCCAGCAGCCTTGCTGAGCTGGGCTCTGTCTTCCCCCAGGGACCATATAATTGCATGGTCATGACCACAGGAGGTCAGGGATGTTAATTCACAGTGGGAGGTGCTTCTTATCCCTCATCCAGCCTCACTCACCTCACTGCATTTGGTCTTTGCAAGACCTTTGGTGTAGGTAGCATAGGTATCATTGCCTTTACAGGTGGGGCAATCTAGCAGCAAGGGTGCTGTGAGTTGGCAGAATTGCTGGAGTGAGACTCCATCCTCTAATCCCTGGGGCTGATCCAGAACTCACAAGGGGGGTGACCCCTGGCTGCCCTGGGTGCAGGAGAGCGAAGCTGTCGTGCTGAGGGCAAAGGGTGACAGATAATTCATCATCTCTCCTGTGCCATTCATGAAATGCGTTGGATGGAGGAAGCACTGGGTTTTCAGCAAAGAGGCAAATGAAGGAAACCACAAACTCCCTAGAGTTGAGAATCTTCCCATGCTACTCTGAAAACGGATGCAAAACCCATCAATTTCACCTCCCTCAACCAGGAGGGAGGGAGAAGAGGCCCTGGGGTTGGGAGCAGGGAATTATGCTATTTCCTCTGGTACTGAAACCACAGAGACAAACCGCAGTCTAGCACAAATACATTTTCCTCCCATCAGCATTTCAATGCAGGCCATTTAGCGTGACATCAGGAGGTGGAGGAATCAATGCCCTGAGAGCTCATGATCATAAGCAGTCTTGGGAAATTTGTGAGCAAGTTCTGAATTAATTGAAGTTTCATTTGACTACTGTGCACATGCTGTGTATTTTATTGTTTTTTTTTAATATATATTAAAAAAAATGGCCATACTGCCCAGGCAGGCAGAATTTTAGTTCTCCAACCAAATATGAAAACTGTGCCCCCTTCAGTGGAAATGTGGAGTCTTAACCACTGGACCACCAGCGAAGTCTCAGTACTTACTTTGTTGTAGATTATCTCCGAGAGAAGCAACAAGGCTCCCTCCTGTAGGTTGCCTGATGACAGTGAGCCTGCCAACTGCCATTCAAAGGGAGAGGTGAGAGTGTTATCTTTAATGCCCCGTTGCTGGAGGAAACACACATGTGGAACATCATGGGGGTGATGATAAGATGTTCAGTTGAGAGATGGCATAGGATTGGCTGGGCCTCTTTTTCTATTTTGATACTGCTTCTTGTTGTTAATTCTATAGATGTCCAAAATTGGACTCATTTAATCTCCTTAAATTATACCTGGTCAGTCTGTTATGGAGCGACTGTTTAATGACATCTCTACTTTTATCAGGCAGTGAAACTAAGATGGATAGCTTTCCGATGGTTGCATTAGTCCACAGGGGATGCCCGAGAAGACTCGGCTGGGGAGAGGGGTTTCTAATTCAGAGAATGTCTGGGGCTTGCTGTCAGCCTGGGTTCTGAGCAAGGATGAATGTTTCTGAACTGGAAAGCAATTATTTGTATTCACAGTTGGCTAAGGAGGCTTGGAGCTTTTTGCAGGGTCACTTGCCAGACTGACAAAAGGAAGTTTCGCTTGGATATTTTCCTTGTGATTTTCTGGCAGATGGTGGTGGGGGAAGATTGTACCTCTCACATGGGATGGAAGGAAGTCGGCCAGATTGCTGGGCCCCTATAATTAAACTCCACACACCGTGGTTTTGCCCCATAAATCTAGGTCAGAGCTCTGAACTGTGAGTAAAAGCATCAGAGGTGTTTATCCAGTTTCATGAGTGAGTTGTATGAACACACCTCAGCACTTACTTAGACTCACATTTGGAAAAAATAAGGGGCAATCGTGCTTCCGTTAATTTTATAAAGAGACATAAGCCATGCTGTACCTTTGGTTGGAGCTTTGAAAAAGAATACACCCAATCCCAGAAAATAGTCTTCATATATTGATGCTTATCGTGGGTCTTGGAATTTCACAAATAGGATATTAGTTTCTCTGGCATTCTAGATCTACCCTGTGTTAGTGCCAAATAATAGAAGCTTCAGCTGGACAGCTTTAAACCAGAGGCGTTATTATCTCATACACCAAGAAGCCTCCTCAACATTTCAGCTGATTCTTTGACTTTTCTCCTCAGGGCCACAAGGTGGCTGTCGGAGCTCCTAGCATCACGTCCTTATCCATTAACATTTAAAGGCAGGAAGGAGATAAGCTCTGGGGAGGGGAGTGGAAAGGAGAGGTCTGGCTTCAACAGAGGTGAAGCATCCTGTGTGTGTCTCTTTTTATTGAGAAGGGAACATTACAGAAGACTCCATCAGTGTCCTCTCAAGTCTCCTTTGGCCGACATTGGATTGCATGTCATCTCCAAAGAGTCTGAAAAAGTGACTCAGTATCAGCATCTACTTTGAGACGTGAGTTGCTAGCAAGGAGGGTGATGGGGTCATTGGTGGGCAATCAGAATATCATTGCCCCAGAAAAAGCCTTTGAATCCTGGTTCCTCCAGGGAGAGGTTACCGGTTAAGCTGTTACTGATCATTATCTTTTTTGAATACTGATTCACTGCCTCCTTTTCCTTCTCGGAGCATCTTCAGGTCTGATGAGGCAGGAGAAGGGATTTAGAAGTAGTAGAGCAGGGGATGAGGTGGGATGTAGGGATGGTCCTCAAGAAGGGCCTTCATCCATCAGTTCAGTTCAGTTCAGTCGCTCAGTTGTGTCCGACTCTTTG
Organism: Bos mutus; assembly: GCF_027580195.1. Lineage (NCBI taxonomy): Eukaryota > Metazoa > Chordata > Mammalia > Artiodactyla > Bovidae > Bos > Bos mutus. Next base: position 22,319,360 of record NC_091633.1, read on the forward strand.
CGACCCCATGAATTGCAGCATGCCAGGCCTCCCTGTCCATCACCAACTCCCAGAACTTACCCAAACCCATGTCCATTGAGTCAGTGATGCCATCCAACCATCTCATCCTCTGTCATCCCCTTCTCCTGCCCTCAGTCTTTCCCAGCATCGGGGTCTTTTCGAATGAGTCAGGTCTTCATATCAGGTGGCCAAAATATTGGAGTTTCAGCTTCAACATCAGTCCTTCCAATGAACACCCAGGACTGATCTCCTTTAGGATGAACTGGTTGGATCTCCTTGCAGTCCAAGGGACTCTCAAGAGTCTTCTCCAACACCACAGTTCAAAAGCACCAAGTCTTAGGTGCTCAGCTTTCTTTATTTATAGTCCAACTCTCACATCCTTACATGACCACTGGAAAAACCATAGCCTTGACTAGACGGACCTTTGTTGACAAAGTGATGTCTCTGCTTTTTAATATGCTGTCGAGGTTGGTCATAACTTTCCTTCCAAGGAGTAAGCATCTTTTAATTTCATGGCTGCTATCACCATCTGCAGTGATTTTGGAGCCCAGAAAAATAAAGTCAGCCACTGTTTCCCCGTCTATTTCATCCATCAGTCAGAAGGAAAAAGATGTGCAGATTCAGGGCGGAGGCTTGGCCCGCATCCAACATGCTGACTTGCTGTGGTCAAAATGTGCAGAAATAATTTATACATTGTTGCACCTTAAAATTCGAGTGATCTCATATAAAGATCTGGACTTTTGGTCTCTGGGCTTCCCAGGTGGCTCAGTGGTAAAGAATACACCTGCCAATGCAGGAGACACAGTTTCAATCCCTGGGTTGGGAATATCCCTTGAAGGAAATGGCAACACACTCCAGTTTTTGCCTGGAAAATCCCACGGACAGAGGAGCCTGGTGGGCTATAGTCTGTGGGGTGGCAAAGGGTTGGACACAACTGAACACGCACACACATGTCCACAAACCAACTAGAAGCTATGGGGTGGGATGTGGGGAACGGTCCCGTGTGGGCTGGGAGTCTGCAAGGTTTGAGTTTTTTTCTGCTGGCACCAAAAGAAGGAAGGCACCAGGGGTTTCTCGGGGATTTCCCAGTGGGAGGCTGACCCAGAGTGTCTATGTCCTGGAAGCTTCAGCTTCTGACCCCAGACAGGTGGATGAAACAGCCTGATGCTTGGTGGGGGGACTCGGTACCCTCATAGTTCTCCTGGGATGGAGCACTGTTGGGCCTGGGAAGAAGGTGACTGGTGATGAGGGAACATGACTCTGTTGTGTCCAGTGTGTGTCCTCATATAGACCATGCCCATCCATGGAGTGGGGTTAGAGGTCCCACTCACAGCTGTGATTACCTTAGGGCATGGCTGGAGCTTGGTAATGGCAGCCCGAGAGATGGAAGCAACCTAAGTGCCCATCAACAGATGAATGAAGAAAGATGTGCTGTATATATAACACATATATACACAGTGGAATACTACTCAGTCATAAAAAGGAATGAAATTTTGCCATTTGCAACCACATGGATAGATTTGGAAGGCATGATGATAAGTGAAATAAGTCAGCCACAGAATGGGAAATACTGTATGATGTCACTTATATGTGGAATCTAAAAATACAACTAACAGGTTATTATAACAAAAAAGAAGCAAACTCAGATATAGACAACAAGCTAGTGGTTACTAGTAGGGAGAGGGAAGTGGGGAGGGGCAAGACAGAGGGAGGGGATGAAGAGGCACAAATTATTATGTACAGTATAAGCTATAAGGATACATAGTACAACACAGCAAATATAGCCAATATTTTATACTAACTATAAGTGAAATACAAACTTTAAAAATTGAAAATCACAAAAAGAAAAAAACACCGTAAAACCAAAAAGTTTGTGGGGACATCCCTTGTGGTCCAGTGGTTAAGGATCCATCTTGCAATGCAGGTTCGATCCCTGGTTGGGGACTAAGATCAAGATCCCACATGCTGCAGGGCAACTGAGCCCTCATGCTGCAAATCAGACGTGATGCAGCCAGATAAATAAATTACGAAAATGGTGAATCACTACACTGTACGCTTGTAGCATATAATATTGTACACCAACTATACTTCAAAAAAACACAACATTGAAAGTCTTCCTGTGATTCTCCATCAGCGTAGCTAACCCGTCAATGTAGAATTCCACAAACCCCACTGGTTTCGATGCAGTTAATCTGAAAGTCATGGTAACTGGGATGAGGCGAGTTGCCATGTCTTTAAGAAAATATCTGATGACCAAAGAAACAGTATCCAAGTTAACAGGACAAATATGAGTCACTGGTAGCTTTTTATTGCAAACTCTTAAAGGAAAAACAACAAAATTCTCAAGCCTGATGAGACAATGACACTTCATTCTCATTTATTATTATTAGTCACTATCATGTAAAATGGTTGAGCTTTTATGTTTGTCCATATTATTTAAATTATCTTCCATGTGAGTTTGACAGTAAAAACATTGTATTTCTGTTTCACATCTGTAATCCTGTAACCTTTTTCAATCCTCACGGAGTCAGGATTGAAGAGGTTCTGATGTATTTCTCCTCTAAGGACTTGTTTGCTTTGAAAAAGGGAACATAAATATTCACCAAAAAAAGGCAATTGGAACTTGCCTTCACTAGTTGCATTTGTCACATGCTGCTTTTCTGGGATCTGTCAAAAACTCTTCCAGAAGAATCTATCCTTAGCCTTTGGCTCAAAACTGCAGATCTGAGATGAAGAGAATCACAAGTTGTCTAGACGGAGAGGTGAAGCCGTGTACTGGAGTCCTTTCTGGCTGCAGAAAATGACACTCTTGCTTAACATGCGTATTTTGTGATGCACTTTGCCAGTTCACTTCATACTCTGTTACACACTGTGCTACTCAGGAGACTTCCAGAGACTGAAGTCTGGGAGGGTTCCCTGTGGAGACGGGAGGAAAGATAATACCAAGTGTTACTGGCAGGTCTCTCTTTGGCCCTGACATTCTGTCTGAACGGGGTTTGGACCTCTCCCCAAAATTCCCTTCATGCCTGAGCTCTGACCTTCCCAGATGTCGATCATTCATCTGTCAGAAAGAGAAAAATCACATATTAAATCAAATACCACATATTAAACGTATATGTGGAATCTAGAAAAATGGTAAGAAAAGTGCAAGTGATACTCACTCAGTTCTGACTCTTTGTGACCCATGGACTGTAGCTTGCCAGGCTCCTCTGTCAGTGGAATTCTCCAGACAAGAATATAGGAGTGGGTTGTCATTTCTTCTCCAGGGGATCTTCCTGACCAGGGATTGAACCCAGATCTCCTACATGCAGGCAAGTTCTTTACCATCCGAGACACCAGGGAAGCCCCTAACAATGGGATAGATGATCTGATCCTCAAAACAGAAATAGAGACACAAACATAGAGAATAAACGTATGGACACCAAGCTGGGGGAAGTTGGGGGAGGAATGAATTTAGAGATTGAGATGGACATATACGCACTATTGATACTATGTATCAAATAGATATCCAATGAGAACATACTGTATAGCTCAGAGAATCCTACTCAGTGCTCCCTGGTAACCTAAATGGGAGGGAAATCCAAAAAAGAAGGGATACGTGCATATGTGTAACCGAGTCACTTTGCTGTACAGCAGAAACTAACACAACGTGGTAAAGCAACTATACTCCAATACAAATTTAATTAAAGTAAAATCATTCATCTGTCATCCTCATGATTTTAAAAAAAATCCACCATTTGCCCCAATCATCTCACAGGGACTTTATTCACTGAGCACTTTCCTGTAACTCAAGTCACTGCTTTAGTTAGAAACAACACTGAAATATAAATCACACACCACTGACATAAATGTATCAGCTTGTGGCTTCCACGGTCATTAGCAGTCAAGATTTCAGGACAAAAATCAATGTCTCTTGAATCATGACCTTGCAAACTTCAGCTTCTTTACAGAAACAAACGGCATTGTGGCAGCTCTCCAGGAGAAGTGGTCACGTGGTATTCAGTGAGTAATAAAACAGCCTGCTCTCTGTCCGGACAGGAATCCACAACAACCCTGGGACTGTTTGGGGTCTATTTGGAGAGTCAGGATGGTATCAGGGGCAAACAAGACCTGATACAACCTTAGGTGTTGGTTGATTTTGTCCCTAAATTAATGTGAATGCAGCTTCCGTTCCCCTAATAGGTCTCCTGCTGCTGCTGCTGCTAAGTCGCTTCAGTTGTGTCTGACTCAGTGCGACGCCCTATGTGGCAGCCCACCAGGCTCCCCCGTCCCTGGGATTCTCCAGGCAAGAACACCGGAGTAGGTTGCCATTTCCTCCTCCAATGCATGAAAGTGAAAAGTGAAAGTGAAGTCGCTGAGTCACGTCCAACTCTTCGCAACCCCATAGACTGCAGCCTTCCAGGCTCCTCCATTTATGCGATTCTCCAGGCAAGAGCACTGGAGTGGCCTAATTGGTCTAAGTTACTCTAAAGGCTATTGGAGGTCCCCAAATGTTTTCTCCTACTCCCCTCATCCAGGTTCCTGATTTTCAGTCTTTTATGTGACATCCTTATGATGATCATACCTGCTGTGCCATTTACACTCTTCATTAAATAATATTTTCCTTTTAAAATATATTGCTCGAATAAAAACATTTACAGAGGAAACCATATGTGAACACTACGAATGGGAAACTGATACTGGTTTAGCAATCTTCTCAACCCAGGGATCGAACCCAGGTCTCCTGCAACGTGGGTGGATTCTTTACCAGCTGAGCCACCAGGGAAGCCAGAGAACACTGGAGTGGGTAGCCTATTCCTTCTCCAGTGGAACTTTCTGACCTAGAAATCGAACTGGGATCTCCTGCATTGCAGGTGGATTCTTTACCAGCTGAGCTACCAGGGAAGCTCCTAGTTATGAAAATAGATACAATGAAAAGAAAACATATCAGAGGTGATCCGAATGCCAGCTTCCTATTTGCTAAAAAGGGAAATGAGTATGTGGTTTTATTGTTTTTGTTTGTTTGTTTGTTTTTATTTCCTTTGGCCGCAACATGTGGCTTGTGGGATTTTAGTTTCCTAACCAGGGGTCAAACTTGAGCTCTGACAGTGAAAGCCCAGAGTCCTAACCAGTGGATTGCCAGGGAATTCCCAGTACAGGTTTGAAAGAAACTTAAGAAACTAGGAGCAGAGTGGGGAGACAATACTAGAATATCCCCCATAGAGACTTCCCTGGCGGTCCAGTGGTTAAGACTTCCCTTTCCAATGCAGGGGGGTGCGAGTTTGGTCCCTGCTCAGGAAGCTGACTCATTGGAAAAGACCCTGATGCTGGAAAAGATTGAGGGCAGGAGGAGAAGGGGACGACAGAGAATGAGATGGTTGGATGGATCACCAACTCGATGGATATGGATTTGGGTGAACTCTGGGAGTTGGTGATGGACAGGGAGGCCTGGCGTGCTGCAGTTCATGGGGTCGCAGAGTCAGACACGACTGAACTGAACTGAACAGGAAGCTAAGATCCCACATGCCTGGCAGCCCAACATCCAAAGCATTAAACAGAAGTAATATTATAATAACTTCAATAAAGACTTTAAAAAATTAATCCCCCCAAAGAACTGGTGAGGGGACCACTTCTTTGCTATGAATTTCATGTTATGTGAGCTCCCTCTGAGTAACACTGGAGACTATTATTAGCTTGTCACCGTCTCTCCCACAGTTAGTATTCTAAAAGTCTTTAGAATAACTTAGACCTGTTAGGGAAACTGACAGTCCCTGATGTGGTTGGGTTTTTGCCCAGTTTTGTTCAGATGAGTAGTATTTTGCTGGGCACCTAGTCCCAAGCATGGGTCCTGATTTTTTTTCCCTTAAAATCAATTAATTAATTTACTTTTATTTTCTTGGCCATGCTGCACAGTACGTGGGATCTTAGTTCTCCAGCCCTGGGATCACACCAGCACCCTTTGCACTGGAAGGTAAAGTCTCAACCATTGGACCGCCCAGGAAGTCCCTGATTGGTTTGAGCCACTCAGGGGCGTTCCATCCCTCTGTGCCCATCAGTGGTGCTGGGATGAATCATGGGACGCACTGTAATATACGAAGTCTGCTGGCCTTTTCCAAGAAAATTTTTCTTCTCTGATGAAAGGAAAAGCAATGTTAGAAGAAGTCCCCTCTCTGCCCCTTTCCCTCCCACTGGGGCTGTGCTATGAGGATGCAGTGCCGGGATATATGACAGCCGTCGCCATACTACGTGGTTCAAAATTCTGTATGTGAACCAGCGTGCTGAGGTGGGGGTCAGAGTCTGGGGCCCTGATGATATCGCTGGGTTGTTGACCCAATTCTGCCTGCTCTGCAGTGCTTCTTACTAAATAATAAATATCCTTATGGAATAAAGAAATAACACTGGATTTTCTATTACTTGTAGTTTAACACGTTGTTAAGGAATGCATTGATCCTAGTTACTCCTGTTGATACCCCAGTTATCCCCAAACCTTAGCTTTTTCTCAGCCAGTCCCTGTCATCCTTGCTTTTCTGCCCTTGTGCTATCCATTTCCCAGTTATTTTTCTGTAAATCCTGCCCAATATTCAGCTTCAAGACACTGAAGTCAGGGTAGACTTCTGAGGGTTACAATCTTCCTGAAGGTGGTTCTGACAAAAAAAAAATTAAAACATGTAAGAATCACAGTAACAGCAAAATTATTTAGGATATGCATGGACTAAGAAGAGAGGGAAAGCAAAATACAACGTACATGCCTTTTTCTTTCTTTTTTTCTTGATCCTTTCATCTGCTAAATATTTAATAATTACCTAGGAAATGCCCAGCACTTTCCAACATTGGGGATAAAATCTCAAATGACACAGATACCGTCTTGTTTTCGTTACTGTTACTGGCAATGTGTTTCCTTGTGCATCGTGTCTCATTTGGTCCCCGAACGGATTGACAACGGCAGCTGCAGTGTCCTCTGTCTAAACTCTGCAAGTTTTGCCAAAGTGGAAACTTGTGAAATTGCATTATTTGTCTGAAGGCTTTATTCCATACGATCTCTTGATGAACATTAAACGGGAAAATAAAATTAAAGTTGTGCGAAAGATGAAAGCCATCTTGTACTAATGAGAGACATCTGTTTATTCCTGTTTGGTAAATGTGCATTCACTCACTAGACAGGAATTTTTTTTTTTAAGTTAGAAATAAAAGTTAAAGGAAAAAAAAAGGAAGTAAAAGACATCAAAGATAGCTGTTGGTACTCAGGGAAAAATTGACAGCATCAGGGCTAAATGTAGTTAGGAAAACTGTGTTTAGAGAAAAGATGGGGCATTTTATTTCACAGTTTCAGATGCACGTGTTTGAAATTCAATCTTTTGAAAACTTTTATTATTTTATTTTTGGCTGCGCTGGGTCCTCATTGTTTGCTCAGGCTTTCTCTAGTTGCGGTAAGCAGGGGCCACTCTTCATTGCGGTGCATGGGCTTCTCATTCGGGTGGCCTCTCTTGTGGAGTACGGGCTCTAAGCATTTGGGCTTCAGCAATTGATGGCACGCAGGCTCAGTAGTCGTGACACACGGGCTTAGTTGTCTCATGGCATGTGGGATCTTCCTGGACCAGGGGTTGAACCTGTGTCCTTTGCATTGGCAGGTGGATTCTTATCCAATGTGCCACCACTGAAGTCCTGAAATTCAATCTTGCAAACGCTCAGTATCCCATTTATATGGACTGTTCTTCATGTATCTACTTGATAGAGATTAATTGTCTTCCATGAGCTGGATGTTGCCAGTGCCAAGCCTCGGTAAATAAGCCAGACCTGGTCCCCTACCCCAGGGAGACTGTGATGTATAGCGTGATACACTCAGGGATCAATAAAACCTAGTAGCTGGGGTATGGCCACAATGGCAGGGTCAGAAGACCCTCAGCTCACCTCCTTCCACTGGTATATAATTTTCCTTCCACAAAATTACAACAATTTACAGAGCAATTATTGATGAAAGTGACATGAAGACTAACAGCAAACATTTTCTACAACTGCAGGTATAAAGAAAGAGCCACAGTGTGACAGATCAGAAGGGCAACAATCAAAAGAATATTCCATGGCATGGAAAACATTTGATTAGGAGATTGGGGTTGATATATACATACCACTACATATAAAATGGGCTTCCCTCGTAGCTCAGTCAGTAAAGAATCTGCCTGTAGTGCAGGAGACCCGGGTTCGACCCCTGGGCTGGGAAGATCCCGTGGAGAAGGAAATGGCAACCCATTCCAGTATCCTTGCCTGGAAAATCTCATGGACAGAGGAGCCTGGTGAGCTGCAGTCCATGGCATCACAGAGTCGGGCACGACTGAGCGACTAACACACTTACATATAAAATAGATTAACAACAAGGACACTGTATAGCACAGGGAACTCTGCTCAACATTTTGCAATAACCTACAAGGGAAGAGAATCTGAACAAGATATACCTGTATATTTATGTATGTTGTCTATTGTTTGGTTGCATGATTGTCTCTCACTCTTTTGCCACTCCGTGGACTGTAGCCTGCCAGGCTCCTCTGTCCATGGGGATTCTCAAGGCAAGAATACTGGAGTGGGTTGCCATGCCCTCCTCCAGGGGATCTTCCCCACCCAGGGATTGAACCCAGGTCTCCTGCATTGCAGGTGGTCTTTACCATCTGAGCCACCAGGGAAGCCCAAGAATACTGGAGTGGGTAGCCTATCCCTTCTCCATGGGATCTTCTAACCCAGGAATTGAATCAGGTTTCCTGCATTGCAGGTGTATTCTTTACCAGAAGAGCTACCAGGGAAGCCCTCTCCAATATTTACCTATATTATATAAAACTGAGTCACTGTGCTATACACTTGAAACTAACACAATATTGTAAATCAACTAAACTTCAATACATTTTTTAAATAAAAAATTCAATTTCTAAGTTCAGTGTCCACAAATAACATTTTATTGGAACACGGCAAGTCGTCCATTTGTATCCTTTGTGGTTGCTTTTTGTGTGACAAGGACAACAGAGACCACAGGGCTCCCAAAGTGAAAAATATTTCCCATATGAGCATTTCCTGAAAAAAACTTTCTGACCTTGATATAGAAAAGGACGGAGAAGGGACTTCCCCAGTCCCATGGCTAAGGCTCTGGGCTCACAATGCAGGGGGCCTGGGTTCAATCCTTGGCCGAGGAACTAGATCCCACGTGCCACAGCTAAGACCAGGCACAACTAAGTAAATAAAATTTTTTAAAAATTCCCTTCAAGTGTATATATATTTTTAAGTTTTTATTTATTTATTTTTGGCCATGCTTATTATTCACTGCTGCTTGAGATTTTCTCTAGTTGTGGAGAGCAGGGGTTACTCTTTGTTGCAGTTCGAGGGCTTCTCATTGTGGTGGCTTCTCTTGTTGCAGAGCACAGGCTCTGGAAGATGCAGCTCCTGGGCTCAGTAGTTGTGGTACATGGGTTTAGTTGCTCTTTAGCATGTGGGATCCTTCCGACCCTGGGATGGAATCATTGTCTCTTGCATTGGCAGGTGGATTCTTTACTGCTGAGCCACTAGGAAGTCCCAAATAAATAAATATTTTTAAAATATATAAGTGAGGCTGCATGTGATCAGCTTTTGTCAATTTCCAGCAGGCTGCCCACTGCTGAGGCCACTGCCATTGACTTCTTCTGGAACATGGATGTTGCCCATAATTAATTACAGCTCTTTCACCCAAAAAATCCACCCCAGAAAAAAAGAAAAACCCAAACATATGCCGTTGATGTTGCATTCTGTTTACTGGGAGTGTTTCCTCCTGTCCTTCTCTCTCTCATGGTGGCCTTCTGAGAACTCCATGTGGATCTTTTGTGTGCAAAATTCCAGTGACTGTTCCTGGGATTGGCAAGCCTCTTTTTCTTCTTGTACTTTCTCAAAAGTCTTATTTCTTGGTTCTTTTTTACTTCAGCACAGAAAAGGCAGCTCTTGGGACTGGCAGTGCCTTTATTACCACTCGGAAACATGCCAGAGCAGCTGGAGGGGGTGTTTGGAGACAGTGTCTGTAGACTTTGAAGCACAAAGGTGCATAGACACAAAAGGGAAGAGCAGAGAAGGCGCAGCCCGCATCTCAGAGCTGAACCACAATGGGCTCTGGAATGACTTTTCAGGCACGATGCCTTCTGTTTAGGGTGGAGGAAAAGGCTGGTCTTATTGGCAGGTGGATGGTGCTATTGACCAAATGCAGAAGTAGTCCTGAGCAGAGGGGTGACTCTCCAAAGGCTCAGCTCTGGATCCTCAGGGGATTTAGTACCAGGGCTAGAATGAACCCAAACTATCCCTTTAAAAGGCTTCCCAGGTGACTCCGTGGTAACAAATCCGCCTGCCAACGCAGGAGACTCAGGTTTGATCCCTGAGTTGGGAAGATCTCCTGGAGGAAGAAATAGCAACCCACTCCAGTATTCTTGCCTGGGCAATCCCATGGATAGAGGAGCCTGGTGGGCAGTAGTCCGTGGGGGTTGTAGAGTTGGACATGACTTAGCGACGAAACAACAGCAACAGCCCGCCTTTAAAAGCGATGATGCTGAAGCTTCTCCTTCTGACTGTGTTCCCAGAATGAGCACTTGGAAACCTTGTCCTCTTCAGACCCTCCCGCTTCCCCTCCTGCAACATGAGAGAGTTGGGTAGAGTTCCCAATTCTGTTTTGTATAAACCCTTCTTAAGAGATGTGCTTCTGAGAATTCCCTGGTGGTCCAGGGTTTAGGACTCCACACTTTCACTGCCAGGGGCCTCGGTTGGATTCCTAGTTGGGGAACTAAGATTCTGCAAGCCCCGCCTTGTGGCCAAAAAAAGGGGGGCTTCTGAGAAAAATACTTTCATAGCCAATAACTCGGTAGAAATTTAAAATAATATCTATTTAAGTGACTCATGAGGACCACCAGGATATAAAAATTTGATGTCCAGCAGTAAGGAAATCTGCTTAAATTCACCTAGTTTTTTCATTTGTTCACCCATTTCTTCTCATCCATATAGTTCTCATGAGAACTAAGAGACGCCTAGGATAGTAACCTCCCATATACTCAGTTAAATGGGTATCTTTGTACATATGGACCTTTCTGCATCCTTCCATTTTCATGCTTTTGCCCCTGCTCCCCATTTCATTCCCTCTCACTCACTCCCTCCAGACTTGTAGCTAACACCCCTTCATGGTCTGGAACCTTCTAATTAGTCCCCCACATCCCTCTTGGCCCCTCAAATTTGTTCTCTGTGCTATAGCCAGTGGGATCATTTTTTACATGGAAATCTCATCCTATTCTTTTTCCCCTACCAACGCTGCCTTCCCATTGTTCTTAGAATAAAAGCAAATATTTAAAAAACTTTTCCATCAAAGCCAGGCATCTTCTAGCCCCTACCGAGCCTGGGCACCCCTGCACTTCCACAGCCCAGCCGCAAGCCCTCCTCTGCCATTTCCTTTAGTTCACGGGTTCCCTGTGTCCCGAACATTCCTCCCCTGCTGTTAGCTGGTTAGCCCCTATTCACCCTCCAGGTATCCCATCTCGAATTCCATTCTCTTAGGGAACCTGCTTTGATTCTGCAAAAGCAGGTCACGTCACGCTATTTTACATTCTTAGGCAACCATGTGGGTTTTCTTTGTTGCTCTGATCCCATCACGCTCTTTTACATGATGACAGGACTGCAGAGCTCTGCCTTCGCCCACTGCTCGTTTTCACACCTTTACACGCAGAGTTGACTGAAATTTGTTTCCCCTCTGAAAAACTGTGACCTCCTGGGGTGGGTCCAATTTCATCCCCTGTTATGTTCCCAGCTTTTATGTTGGGGTCAAGAATTATAGGTGTGCAGTAAAGCTGCTGAATGTATAAAGGGATGAATTAATATGCCAGATTCTATACTAAGTACAAGAGGTAGAAGGATGAAGAAGATTTGACTGCTGACCTAGGGGAGATGAATAATAATTAAAATAAAGTGTGTATTAAGCAGATATAGAGTCACAGATATAGAAAACTTATGGTTACCAGAGGATAAGTGAGGGGGGGTAAATTGGGAGATTGGGACTGGCATAAACACATTATTATATATAAAATAGATAACTAATAAGGACCTACTGCATAGCACAGTGAACTCTACTCAATACTCTGTAATTACATATATGGGAAACCAATCTTTCATATACGTATATATACATATATGTGTGAATATATGTATACGTATTTATATATGTATATGTATAGCTGATTCACTTCGCTGTACACCTGAAACTAACACAACATTGTAAATCAACTATACTCGAATAAAAAGAAATTCAGTGTGCACTGACAGGTCTCAGCATAAAACAGTCCTGTATAGAGAGAAGCATGGAAACTCTGAGAAAGGAAATAAGGAAGAAAATCTTCCCAGTGGGTGTCTCCTCTCCACTCAGAGAAGAGGAATACACGGATGTTGTGGTGATCACATTTATTTGTTTCCATGGACAGCATGTCTCTTCCTGATCTTTCTAGTGTCAACTCAGTTTTTATTCTGAGCCTGTGTAAGCGCAGTGGGGCCAGCCCAGGATCCTGGATACCTCATCTGGACCTACCCTGCTCCAGCATGTCCTTGTCTTATTTTAAACATTTTTTAAAATTTAAATTTATTTTTTAATTGGCGGAGAATTCCTTTACAGTATTGTGTTGGTTTCTGCCATATATCAACAGGAATCAGCCATAGGTATATGTATGTCCCCTCCCTCTTGAAACTCCCTCTTACCTCCCACCCCATGCCAGCCCTCTGGATTGTCACAAAGCGCCAGTTTTGAGCTCCCTGCATCATACAGCAAATTTCCAGTGGTTATCTAATCTTACGTATGTTAATGTATATGATTCAAGGCTACTCTATCATTTTGTCTCACCTCCTTCCTCCCCACAAGTCTGTTCTTCGTCTTAACTTATTGCATCTCCAATTGAAACTGTGAAACTCACTATGGGACTTGAATTCATGGTCTTTTAACTGAGATGATGTACCTGGTTTCAGGACTTAATGAAGCTCAGGTTCTTGATGTTTCATTGCAGAAAGAATTCAGAGAGAGACAAAGTGATGGATAAGAAGTGGATTTATTTAGAGAGAAGCACACTCCATAGACAGAGTGTGGGCCACCTCAGAAGGTGAGAGGCCCTGAAGTATAGTATGCTTAGTTTTTATGGGCTGAGTAATTTCATAGGTTAATGAAAGCCTGTGTGCATGCTTAGTCGTGTCTGACTCTTTTGCAACCCCATGGACTGTAGCCCATCAGATTCCTCTGTCCATGGGATTCTCCAGGCAAGAATACTGGAATGGGTTGCCATGCCCTCCTCCAGGGGATCTTGCCAACCCAGGGATTGAGTCCATGTCTCCTGCATCTCCTTCTTTGGCAAGTGGATTTCTTACCACTGAACCTCCTGGGTAGCATAGGTTAGTAAGTGGGAGGATTATTCCAACTATTTGGAAAGGGCAGGGATTTCCAGCAATTTGGCCACTGCCGCCTTTTTGATCCTGATGGTCAGCTTGGAACCCTCTGGGTACCTGTGCGTGTGTCACTTATCTCACTTTTGTATTACAATGAACTCATGCTGAGGCTCAAGTGGAAGTCGACTCATCTACCATCTTGTAAGTGAAACTTGCTCAGTCATGTCCAACTCTTTGTGACTCCACGGACTGTAGGCCACCAGGTTGCTCTGTCCATGAAATTCTCCAGACAAGAATACTGGAGTGGGTTGCCATTTCTTTCTCCAGGGGATCTTCTTGACTCAGGGATTGAACCCAGATCTCCTGTATTGCAGGTGGACTCTTTGCCATAATCTGAGCCACCAGGGAAGCCCTCATCTACCATCTTGCACTGATTTGATTCTAATCAGTTTATGTCATGTCCTTAGGCTACATCATTCTTTCAAAAGTTGTGCCCTACCCCCTTCCCTCCTGTTTCACAGTGACCCTATTTCCAAATACACATTCTGCTTTACTGGGTGGGGTGGTGGTGGTGGTTAGAATGTCAACACATGAATCTGGGGAACACAGTTCAATTTGTAACAGTTAGGAATGGTAACAGGAGGGTTGGGGTACTTATTAAAAAATTTTATTTGGTTGTGCCAGGTCTTAGTTTTGGCAAGTGGGGTTCTTAGTTGTGGCATGTGGGATCTAGTTCTCTGATCAGGGATGGAACCCTGAGCCCCCTGCGTTGGGAGTACAGAATCTTAACCACTGGACCAGCAGGGAAGTCCTGGGTAAAGGGACTTCTGAGGAGTTCTGGTTTATCCTTCAGAGGACAGAGTGATCCTGTCCTCTGAATCACAGATGATCCAAAAGGCTCTTCCCTGTATCATCTATAAGCAAACAGGGAGGTTGACATCTTCACATTCTCCTGCTCCCCACCCCTAGCTGCTGCAAAACTGAAAGCCTGCCATTCTGCATGAATCCTCAGGTGTCTTTGTGTCTTTAAACAGAAATGTTTTCTTTCTTTTTTCAATCCAACTACATGCACTGAACTGACATCGTGTGAATTTTCCTGAGTTGTAAAGTGTCTGGGGAGGCTGTTGTCACATCCTCCATCTCATCTTTGCCTTGAGACACCCTCGTGTGTGCTAACTCGCTTCAGTCACGTGCGACCCTTTGTGACCCTATAGACTGTAGCCAGGCTCCTCTGTCCATGGGATTCTCCAGGCAAGAATACTGGAGTAGGTGGCCATTCCCTCCTCCAGGGGATCTGCCTGACCCAGAGACTGAACCTGTGTCTCTTGCGTCTCCTGCGTTGGCAGGTGGGTTCTTCACCACTAGCACCACCTGGGAAGCCCCCAAGGTCCTAATTACCTTCTCGGGTGCAGACCAGGACGGGGGCTATACAGTGACCCCCATTTGTCTGGAAGATCTGCACCGTATGGCGAGGACAGAGCTCATGGGAAAGGCTATGGAGTGCACCTTAGACTGGGTGCAAAGGGCAGATTCAAACAGCTCCTAATGGAGGAGCTGTCCAAAAACAATAGTGCAACTAAGGCCCCCACCTAGGTGGAGGATGGTAACTTCAGGCTGAGCACAAGCACGTATATCTCACACTCCTTGGAACCAGAAGACTGATGACTGAGATTCCTGGATCATCACCTATTACCTCTCCACCAACCAATCTTAGGAACGTCACATGCCCTGAAGATCTGCCCCCAAATTTTGCCTGTTAAAGGTCTTCCCTAAAACCTAAATATTGGGTTCAAATTATACTTATTCATTTTTATGACTGCATTTTTACAATAACTAAAGGGATGCTTAATTTTCTGCCAAATTGAAATGAACACCTTTCTCTAGTAGCCCATATATTATCCTGTGTGTTTGTGTTAGTTGCTCAGTCATGTCTGACTCTCTGTGACCCACAGACTGTAGCCCGCCAGACTCCTCTATCCGTGGAATTCTCCAGGCAAGAATACTGGAGTGGGTTGCCATTTCCGTCTCCAGGGGATCTTCCTGACCCAGGGATTGAACCCGGTCTCCTGCACTGCAGGCAAATTCTTTACTGTCTGAATCACCAAGGAAGCCCATATATTATCTTAGGATATAAATTTACTACTCCTGATCCCTGAAGGAAAGTGGAGAATAGTTTTAATCTGTTCTTATATTTATCCCACAACGTTAAGACTCTTTTCCATTGAAGAAGTAAAGAACACCCTCAAAAATAGGTTACGTTTTGATGGGGAAGAGGAAAACATCCATTCTGTTCTCTCAAATAGAACACTTTTGGGAAAAGAGCATTATGAATGTCATTTAGGTTAAAGCTTCTTACAGAGTGTTCCAAAGGTTTTGCACAGTTTCTTTGGTGAATATTGAAAGGAATCAGATGCTGGGTGGAAAAAAAAAATCACTACCCAGATTCAGGTAGGGGTGTGTGTGTATATAACTTGGTATTAGGGAGTCTTGACCTATGGCAGTTTATAGCTTTGGTTTTCATCTGTTATTCTAGACAGAAGCTAAGTGGTCCCTGATACTGGGAGGAAATGGAGATCAGAAAGCATTTAAGATCACAGAGTAGTGATCCTGGTAAAGGATACACATTTGTATGATCTTTTAGGAACAGCTACAAAGGCCCTCAACTTTCAAGTCTGATGATCTACAAACGATACAGAAAGGAGAATGTGATGTTGAGGGCAAATGGGAAAGAAAGAGGTGGAAAGGGGAGGAGAGAGGGAAGGACAAAGGTGTTTATTGAATTAAGTTAGTTTAAAGGCAAAATAAGCTAATGAATAGTGAAATATTGATTCTGCTAGAAAAGGGTTCTTCTTAAAAAATCATTTCTAATTAGAGGATAATTGCTTTCCAATGTTGTGTTGGTTTCCGTTCTACAAACATGGATCTGCCATAAGTATATGTATATCACCTCCCTCTTGTGTTTCCCTCCCAACCCATCCGCCCATCCCACCCCTCTAGGTCATCACAGAGTGCTAGGCTGGGCTCCCTGTGTTATATGGCAGCTTCCCACTAGCTAGCTATTTTACACATGGCAATGTACATACTGCAATGCTACTCTCTCAATTCATCCCAGCCTCTCCCCCACAAGAGGAGGGTTCTGCTCCTAGCAGATTCTCAGCTTGGGTTCAGGTACTGGGGAGAAGGCAAAGCTGGAGAGATGTCCGCTCACCTGGATCCGGGGAAGGCAGGGCAACATCAGCACATTACCCACCCTGAAAAACTGCCCTGCACCTCTTCCAGGGTCCTGGCTGTCTCTAGGGGTCCCTAAGGGAGGGAGGTTGGAGTATGCCATGGGTAGGGTGGTTCTTGTTTCATCTGCAAGCAGGACACCCTCTGGTTTCCACTCCCATCTCTGGTGTATGAGCCAGAGCAGGAAAACCCTGACCCTTTCTCTCCATCCCCGTTTTTCTCTTGTCGTGCCACCCGACCATGCTCCTTAGTATCCAGAAGAGATAAAGCTGCTCCTGGATAGGCCAATGGGCTGAAGCAGGTCCTAAAACTCAGATAAACATTTGAACTTCTGAATGCTTATTGAATAGAATTGTGCCGCTGAAACCTCAGGGTATAATCTATCACTCCCTCCAACTTTATAAAACCGAGACCATTATCTTTCCCGTCCAAGCTCCACATAATGGTTGTACAATGATTTTTGTTAACTGCATGGAACTGGGAGAGACATACTTTTCAGCAGATATTATTAAAAGGCTTTTAATCCATGAAAGCTTAACTAGCTCAAATGGGTTGAAAGCACCATTGCTCCTTTATTGAGGATACATGAGGCATTTTGATCTAATATCCACCATTTGCTATAATAAAGATTTGGGATCAAAATGCGTTATTTAAAATCTATTCCTGCCAATAGTTCTAGACATTCATAACCTCTTTTATTGCCTTCTCCTCCTTTGAGAATGGAAGGAAGGGGTACTCTGTTACCTCCAAAGTCCCTCCAGCATCTGAATTGAATTCTCTTTTTTCTCCACCTTAGGATACTCTAGCCTCATTCCATAGCAATGGCTTAGAACTTCAAGAAAATAGGAAATCTTGGATCTGAGCTCCATTGTACGCTCAAGGAAGCTGCCTTTTCACAGAGTATATTTCATATCCATTTGTCTTCAGAAAAATGTCAAGTAGTTTTGCACTCATTTTCCTGTCCAGGACAGCTTTTTTGACCATGCTGTGTAGCATGTGGTCAGATCCCCAACCAGGATCAAACACGCACACCCTACATTGGAAGTGTGGAGTAACCCCTGGACCACCAGGGAAGAGTCCCCAGGAATACTTTGACCCACTCCTGGCTCACTACCTTTATAGAAAAGGCTCACATACAACCTCTCTGAAATAATTATCAGATAATAATGGTAACAGCCAATGCTTACTATGTATCTGGGCTTGTTTGCAATTATTTTCAGATCTAATTTGTATACCTAATAAAAGAATGTGTGTGTGCTAAGTTGCTACAGTCATGTCCGACTCTGCTTCTCTGTCCATGGGATTCTCCAGACAAGAATACTGGAGTGGGTTGCCATGCCCTCCTCCAGGGGATCTTCCTGACCCAAGGATTGAGCCCACGTCTCCTGTGGCTCCTGCATTGCAGGCAGATTCTTTATTACTGAGCCACCAGGGAAGCCTTAATAAAAAAAAACAGCTACTACTTATTAGATCATGAGGCAGACATAGAGCAAAATCTGGCTATTTGGTAACAAAACATGGTCCTGGCCCCCCGGAGACATAGCTCAACAATGTTCCCAGCATCCTTAGACTGTTCTGGCCAAAGGGACATGATGTATGCATTTCTAGCTTTGGTCCACGTTACCTCCTGCTGGGTCCTTCGTGCTCTTTCTTCCCTCATCTCCTGGCCAGATGAAGAGGATGGCTGAGCACTTCCTCATGAGTTGGAAGGGCCCTGGGTCTCTTAACGCCTCACATGTCCATGGATTCCAGATGTTTTTACCATATGCATCATAGACAAAGTATATCATACTAACTCATAAGGTTTCTTTTGCTAGCAAATACCATTATTGTGTTTCCCAGAAGCTTTCCCGATAAGATCGTCAGACTTAACAAATCTAAACATAAGATGCCCAGTTACAAGTTGAATTTAGATAAACAAAGAAGAGTTTTTTTCATGTAAGTGTGTCTCATGCAACATTGGGGGCACACGTATACTAAAAAATAGTTTATCTGAAAAATCAAATGTAACTGGGCTTGCTGTATTTCATCTGGCAATGCCATCTCCTAAGTTTACTAAGAAATGAGAGTGGTATAGGAAGGGCTAGTCTGGGAGCTTGGGAAGGACATATACACACCACTATATTTAAAATGGGTAACCAACAAGGACCTACTGTGTAGTACACTGTGCTCAATGTCATGTGGCTGCCTGGATGGGAGGGGAGTTTGGGAGAGAATAGATACATGTACATGTATGGCTGAGTCCCTTCTCTGTCCACCTGAACCTATCACAACATTGCAAATGGATATACCCCAATACAAAATTAAAAGTTAGAAAAACAAGTGAGAGTGGATGTTCTTTCTTCCTTCCCAGATGCTCCCCATAAAGGAAGAGAGTGGACTGCAAGCCTCTGCTAATCCTTTCCTTCCTAATGGATATATAGAAAAGATACTTTTTCTCTTGTTCAGTCACTAGGCTGTGTCCAACTCTTTGCAATCCCATGGACTCTGGCACGCCGGGCCTCCCTGTCCCTCAGTATCTCCCAGAGTTTGCCCAAGTTCACGTCCATTGAATCAGTGATGCTATGTAACCATCTCATCCTCTGTCGTCCCCTTCTCCTCCTTTCCCAGTGTCAGGGTCTTTTTCAAAGAGTCAGCTCTACTAGTCATGTGGCCAAAGTATTGGAGCTTCAGCTTCAGCATCACTCCTTCCAAGGAGTAAGGTTGATTTCCTTTCAGGGTTAATTTCCTTTGGGGTTGACTAGTTGGATCTCCTTGCTATCCAAGGGACTCTCAAGAGTCTTCTCTAGCACCACATTTCAAAA
Organism: Bos mutus; assembly: GCF_027580195.1. Lineage (NCBI taxonomy): Eukaryota > Metazoa > Chordata > Mammalia > Artiodactyla > Bovidae > Bos > Bos mutus. Next base: position 22,338,772 of record NC_091633.1, read on the forward strand.
GCATCAATTCTTTGTGCTCAGCCTTCTTTAAGGTCCAACTCTCATATCCATACATGACTACTGGAAAGACCATAGCTTTGACTATTCTTTCTCTCTATCCATTCATTATCCATGTTCCTTTTACCCAGCCATTAACACATGCAGATTCAGGAGGTTTATTTTTTTTAACTACAGATAAATTAGGAAATGTTTTGAGTGTGGGAAGGACCTCTCCGGGAGGAAATAAAATAGATTGGGCAAGACATTCAGGACAGCTGCTGACACGGGAGGTAACCCTTTCTTACATAAAGTGTTTGTAATCCTCCCAATCCCACTTTCTAATATTTTCTTTGAGCAAAGTTTTTTCTTTTCACATTTTTCCTGTTCCTCTTTTCTGTGAAATCAGAGTGACTCAAATTTCAGAACACTTCGTAATGTGACACAAACAGAAAATATACAATTAGTTATGTTGCCAAACCTGTGCGCATTCTTCAGAATATTCTTCAGCCCATTCTTTCTTGACTCAGAAAGGTCAAGTGCTGTTGGCTGCGGGCCTGCACAGGCTAGGGTGCTTGTGGTTCCCCATGACGCAAATCCATTCTCAATTTGACTTAAATAACCAAGAAAATTTAATGGTTCTCATAAACAGAAAAGAACAGCAGTAGGGTGGCCTTCGGGTGTCTTGATCAAGGTCTCATTTAATTTCTCTGTGAAACTGTAAGCTGAGTTCCTCTTCACTTGACCTTGCTGGCGTTGCTGTGATCCTCACAGCTGCTGCAGTTCTGCAGCGCACTTCCCAAGGGCATAGACCAGAGCAAGGAAGACATGGAGCCCGGGTGTGTACCCAGAGCATCTGAATCGAGAATCTGAGCTCATAGCCAGCAGACTGAACCCAGGCTGGATATTACATGTGTTGCGTTTAAACAGTTACTGCTCTCAATTCAAAGTACTTACTTCAATCAGTAAGTAGAAGGTTGCATGCACGCGTGCGGCTAAGTCGCTTTAGCTATGTCTGACTCTGTGCGATCCTATGGTCTTTAGCCCGCCAGGCTCCTCTGTCCATGGGATTTCCCAGGTAAGAATACTGGAGTGGGTTGCCGTTTCCTTCTCCAGGGGATCTTCCCAATGCAGGGATCAAACCCGCATCTCTTATGTCTCCTGCATTAGCAGGTGGGTTCTTTACCACTAGCGCTGCCTGTAAAGCCCCAGGTAGAAGGTTAAAGAAAATCAAATGTAGCAGCTTTCTGTATTTAGAGGATCTCTTTCTTTTATTGATCTTAATTATAGAGGTGATTTTGGCCAGTTCTTCAGCCTTTCAGTATATTTCTTTTGGTTCAGGGAGTAGAAGGTTAAAGAAAATCAGATGGAGTACTTTTCTACATTTAGAAGGTCTCCTTCTTAGAATGTTTATATTAACTGCACCAGTGATTTTTGGCCCATTCTTCAACCTTTCACTATATTTCTTTTGGTTCCTGAAATGTGATAGAAGATTAAGATGGGGATTGTAATGAGAACAATGGAATGAGAAATTTCATCTATGGGGAAGGATTAATTACAAAGCTATTTTAACAATCTTTCCTGGAGCCTGTAGGAGAGAAATACTTGGGCTTGCAGTTATAGGAAAAACTATATATTTGAGACTCGTGCATATTTATACTAAATCACATATAAGAGTAAACATCAGATCAATTTTTGTCTTGTTGGCTTAATGCACCATAAAATACATGTCCCTAGAGAGAAAAGAAAGGATTTCTCTAGCAAGAAAAGGTTTAAATATACAAATATTTTGATAAACATTAATGCAGGTAATAAAAGAGTCTGATGTATTTTCCTGATAGGGGATTTACATGGCTTTTATAAGAATTTTTGTTGGAATAAAAATGAAATATGAGCATATTACTTTCTCTGACCAGTTATTCTAATAATTTCTGCTATGTTCATGTGGTCATTCTCATAAAAATTCTTGTAAATATCATTCTTATAAATAAGAGGGTGTTTTGGTTGAAAATAAGCACCAGAAACTTTCAAAACTCTTTAATGCTAGAAGTTCTAGATAATAGAATTATCCTTTTAATGATTTCTGGAGTTTAAAATTTTTTTATTTAAAAAAAATGTTTAGAGGCAGAAGCTAAATTTCATACTGAAGGCACACTATGTTTGCAGGAGGTATCTATTATTCTATGCTGTCCTGTCTTAGATAAAATAATGCTAGTTTCGGGAACATATAATCCCCAAAGCTTAGTGGCCTGACCCAATAGAAGGGTATTTTAGTGAAGCTTATTTCTTCCTCTTTTAAAAAAAATTGTTTATTTGTTTGGCTGCAGCAGGTCTTTGTGGAGGCACACGGCATCTTTCAGTCGTGGCATGTGGGATCTAGTTCTCGGCATATGTGTTAAGTTGCTTCAGTCGAGTCTGACTGCGAAGCTATGGACTGGCAGACCTGTAGCCTGCCAGGCTCCTCCACCCATGGGATTCTCTAGGCAAGAATGCTGGAGCGGGTGGGACCTTCTCTACCCAGGGATCGAACCTGTCTTACGTCTCTTATGTCTCCTGCACTGGCGGCTGGGTTCTTTACCACTAGTGTCAGCTGGTAAACCCTGACCAGGCATTAAACCTGGGCCCCCTGCACGGGAAGCATGGCGTCTTAGCCACTGGACCACGATCGAAGTCCCACGTGGGAGATATATTTCCTGCTTTTGGGGGGACAAAGGAGGTTCAGAACATCTTTCTTGCACCAACTGTTTCTTGAGTAACTTTAATTCAAAATAATCAACATCCCAAAGGGATCCACTTTGCGGTGACATGCTCTGCCCTCCTTCATCTACATTTTTGATGTGTGGCCAAAAGGAAATAGTGTTCTAGGGATATGATGAATATTATCCTTAACAGTTTAGATGATTGTTTCTTCTGTGGACATGGAAGTTTTCAAGTATTGAATTGATTGTTTGGTTTTGGTTTGTGTGCCTGTATATGAAATAAATGCCCATTTCCCAGAAAAACAATCTCTGAAGCTTTGCCAACGTGGTTTCTCTGGATCTCCAAGCCCTCGTAAAGTTCAGTATTCAGAGGGAGTGAAGTGAAGTGAAAGTCGCTCAGTCATGTCTGACTCTTTGTGACCCCATGGACTATGGAATTCTACAGGTCAGAATACTGGAGTGGGTAGCCTTTCCATTCTCCAGAGGATCTTCCCAATCCAGGGATCAAACCCAGGTCTACCACATTGCAAGTGGATTCTTTACCAGCTGAGCCACCAGGGAAGCCCAAGAATGCTGAAGTGGGTAGCCTATCCATTCTCCAGTGGATCTTCCCAAACCAGGAGTTGAATTGGGATCTCCTGCATTGCAGGCGGTTTCTTTACCAACTGAGCTATCAGGGAAGCCCAACATTTAGAGGGAGGGTGGAGCCATTGGAATTATCCGGAATGGGTCATCTGTTCTGGGGTCTAAATATCTTCCACACTGAATCCCAAAGGAGGCATGCAATCTAATTCAGTATTAATTGTTTCAGAAATGTTTTTTCCCAGTGTATCAGTTTAGAATAGGCTGTTTTCAAAGTCCACTGGTCCGTGTAATTCACCATGCAACTAAAATAACTTTCTTTCAAAATAGTATACTTTTAAAAGGTGCTTGTTTAGTTACCATGAACCCATGGAAGAGATGGATAAGCCTCATAGAGCATTTTATTTCATGGGTAATACCATGCGAATGGGCTTCCCAGACAGCACTAGTGGTTAAAAAAAACCTACTTGCCAATGCAGGAGATGGAAGAGACTCGGGTTCAATACCTGAGTTGGGAAGATCCCCTGGAGGAGGGCATGGCAACTCACTCCAGTATTCTTGCCTGGAGAATCCCACGAACGGGGAGCCTGGCAGGCTACAGCCCATAGGGTCCAAAAGAGTCAGACACACCTGAGGCGACTTAGCACACGTGCACCACGTGGACACAATGCTTTTCTGGTGGCGATTATAAGACCACCCGTTTATACCCACCCAGTTCTCAGGCTGGTCGTTCTGCTAAAACTTCCACTTCAACTCCACTGCCCCCTTCCATCCCCCTCGCTCCTATGTCCACTTGGCTGTAAATGTTATTCTACAAAGAAGGGAGACTGAGGTTAACTATAGATGGTCCTGAATTTATATGTATCAGGTTGGCCTCTTTCTTTCATAAGAGTCGATCCAATTCAAATTGGCTTACACAAATAACACAAAAATATGTTTTGTGTTGCTAAAGTATTCATGAACAGTTTGGCTTGAAGGTTCAGCTAGATCCAGGGGCTCATCAGAATAGAGTTTTTCTTAACCTCATTTCTTTTTTTCTAAAAAAATCTGTTTATTTATGTATTTGGCTGCTCTTGGTCTTAGTTGAGGCATGTGAATTGTTAGTGGCAGCGTGTGGGATCTGGTTCCCTGACCAGGGATCAAACCCGGGCCCTGTGCATTGAGAGTCTTAGCCACTGGACCAGCAGAGAAGTCCCGTAACCTCATTTCTTGCCGTCTGCCATGTATGTTCTGTTGTCAGGCAGGATCTTCCCTTATGGGGGCAGCATGGGCTGCCTGTTCCTCCAGGCTGAAGTCCAGCAGAAAAGAGCATATTGTTTCTCAGTAGGTCCCACCAAGCCCTGGGATACACTCTGGTTGCAGCTTGGGCAGTGGGTGGGGGAGGGACCTGGCTGGACCTTCTGGGCTGAGCCCCTCTGAGGCATTGAGCTGATGGTTCCGTCCACAGAATAGACGTTGTACACAGTTGCAAAGCATCTGGCAGATGTAATGTCCAGCCATCACGCATAATCTGTGGACCGTGGGTAACATGGTACTGCTTGTGATGGCAGCTTTTATAAATCCACCAGGTTATTGCTTCAGAGTTTCTGGATGCTGTCATTGGAAAAACAAAAAACATTGGTTAGCCCTTACTCACCAAACCGACAGGACCTCAGCGTGGATGGGCAGTTGTCATCACAAACCTCCTGGTGTGATGCTAAGTCATTTCAGCCGTGTCCGACTCTGTGAGACCCTATGACCTGCCCAGCTCCTCTGTCCATGGGATTCTCCAGGCAAGAATTCTGAAGTGGGTTGCCTTTGTTCAGGGGATCTTCCTGACCCAGGGATCAAATCCAGGTCTCTTAGTCTCCTGCACTGGCAAGTAGATTCTTTTTCACTAGTGTCCCTGGAGAAGCCTGCTAAAATATGGACAGTTTGTGCTTCCTGAGGTGAACTCTAACTTCAGCAAGGTTTCTGCAGCAGAGAGCTCATTTCCTGCAGCCCACTAATCTTGTGGGACTAGGGGTCAACCCTCTATTTCTAGAACAACGACTGTGCCCAGAAGCTCACCAGCCAGCCCCTTGCCCCATTTGCTCAGAAGCATTCCTCATGTCAAGCATTTGCAAGTCCAAGAGACTCTGTCGAACATGGGAGGAAGCTGGGAGTCACAAGGACAGGGATTACACCACAGCAATGCAGATGACTTCACGGGGACCCTAAAGCACACCCTGACTCTTCAGTCTGAACTTTACATGAGGCTGGGTCTTCAGGCAGGGAGCCTTTCCTTGGAGCCCACTTCTGGTTGATTTGACTCCTGTCTCCACCGTGATCACTGTCTGTATATTTGCACAGATGCCAAGTGGGGGAAGCAGTGGGGAGCCTGGCATGCAGCTCCTGCTCTGCCCACCAAGTACTGAGATGGACAAATGGACCCCCTGTAACACATGTAAGGTTTCTTGGGACTTCCTGGCAGTTCAGTGGTTAAGACTCCATGTTTCCCACGCAGAGGGTTCAATTCCTGGTTGGGAAACTAAGATCCCGCAAGCCTTGGGGCATGATCAAAAAGAGAAAAAAGGTGCCCTTTAGGCTGGCTACCTCAGTTCCTCTCCCACCCTTCTATACCCCTCTACTTGCTGTGCTTGTCTTGCTTTTACAAAGGATCACTAATAAATACCTCTCATTACCTCACGTGTGTGTGTGTGCTCAGTTGCTCAGTTGGGTCCAACTCTTTGTGACCCCACCAACTGTAACCCACCAGGTTCCTCTGTCCTTGAAATTTTTCAGGGAAAAATATTTGAGCAAGTTGATATTTCCTCCTCCAGGGGATCTTCCCAACCCAGGGATCAAATCTGCACCTCTTGCGATCCCAGCATTGGCGGGCAGATTCTTTACCAGTGTGCCACCTGGGAAGCTCCATCATCTCATGAAGAATTGTGAAAAGCATTTTTGATTGTTTTACATTCAAGAGCTTGGTTTCCAAGCTTGGTTTTCCCCGCAAATGGCCTCTGCATATATCTTCCCAAGCACAGGGTTCCCTTCCTTAAAGATATTCCGCATGATATTAAGATAATAGACATTTCAGTTTATTTCTCTTGCTCCCTCTGCCTTTCTAATGCCTATTTCCCCCCTCTTTTCCAGAATGATTTGAGTTAGACTATTATTCTTTCTCTCCACTTACTGGTTCTGCCATTTTCCATTCTGTTACATTTTTTTATGTGGTGAACATTTCATTTTTATTATGCCTAATTGTGAAATTATGTCCTGAAAGTAATTCATTGATTGTCAGGACTCTTACAAGGCGCTATGAATTCCTCCCAGAGGTGGGACAATTGCTGGGAGTTCCCCTGTTTTCCTAGCAGTACTTTGTCAGACTTTATTTTTCTGGGCTCCAAAATCACTGCAGATGATGACTGCAGCCATGAAATTAAAAGACGCTTACTCCTTGGAAGGAAAGTTATGACCAACCTAGATAACATATTCAAAAGCAGAGACATTACTTTGCCAACAATGGTCGGTCTAGTCAAGGCTATGGTTTTTCCTGTGGTCATGTATGGATGTGAGAGTTGGACTGTGAAGAAGGCTGAGCGCCGAAGAATTGATGCTTTTGAACTGTGGTGTTGGAGAAGACTCTTGAGAGTCCCTTGGACTGCAAGGAGATCCAACCAGTCCATTCTGAAGGAGATCAGCCCTGGGATTTCTTTGGAGGGAATGATGCTGAAACTGAAACTCCAGTACTTTGGTCACCTCATGCGAAGAGTTGACTCATTGGAAAAGAGTCTGATGCTGGGAGGGATTGAGGGCAGGAGGAGAAGGGGACGACAGAGGATGAGATGGCTGGATGGCATCACTGACTCAATGGACGTGGGTCTGGGTGAACTCCGGGAGTTGGTGATGGACAGGAAGGCCTGGTGTGCTGCGATTCATGGGGTCGCACAGAGTCGGACACGACTGAGCAACTGAACTGAACTGAACTGAACTTGTATCGAACCTTTTGTTTTTGTATTGTTGTTCAGTCACTCAGTTGTGTCCAACTCTTTTGACCCCATGAACTGCAGCACGCCAGGCTTTCCCATTCTTCACCATCTCCCAGAATTTGCTCAAACTCATGAGCAAATGAGTGAGTTGGGGATGCCATCCAACCATCTCATCTGAGACACATTCATAGTTTCACCCTTTGCTCCATTTCTAGTCTTCTCCCTGGCCAACCCAGCTGGGGGAGCTTGATTCTGCCAGGGGCTCTCTTTAGCACCCTCCACGTGATGGTAAATTTCAGACCCGTTCTGGAATAGGTCCTAGTGCAAATACTTCTTTCCTTCATCTGAGACAAAGCCTTCAATTTATGACTTAAATAAACTGTGAAAAGCTTAAAACAACCATTCGCATGGCTATTTTTATAGTAGCTTCTCTACTGTGTTTTTACAGCACAGGATGGGAGGCGATTCTGCTTTGTCTTCCATTTGAATAATTTCTGATAATCATGTGTTTTTTCCCCCCGAAGTGTGGATGTTTTAGAATGTTGTGTCTAAAATGACTTGCATTAGAATGAGGCATCCTGTTTTTCCAAATTATGGTCTACTCCTTTGAGAGCTGACAGTTGTTCTCCCTGTTTCTGTGCAGACAATTTTGTATCTTGACGTGACTCCCTGTTGTTTGACCACTTGAAACGGTTTTGCAGTTGGTTCTTTATTTATTTGTTTATGGCCGTGCTGGGTCTTTGTTGCTGTGCTTGGGCTTTCTCTAGTTGCAATGAGCAGGGAGCACTTTCCGTTGTGGTGCACCAGCTTTTCATTGTGGTGGCTTCTCGTGCAGTGGAGCACAAGCCTCCAGGGCCCACAGGCTTTTGTAGTGGGGGTTCACAGGCTTCGCTGCCCCTTGGCATGTGGGATCTCCCCTGACCAGGGATCAAACATGTGTCCCCAGCATTAGCAGGTGGATTCTTCACCACTGGACCACCAGGGAAGTCCCTTGCAGTTGGTTTTGTTGGACTGGGAATAGGTCCACAGGGGGACACTGTCTCACTGTCTGCAGAAATTTTATGGCTTTACTTTCTCATCTTAGAGCTATCTTGTGATGATCCTTTGGGCTTTCCAGGTGGTGCTAGTGGTAAAGAACCTGCCTTTGGTTCGATCCCTGGGTTGGGAAGATCCCCTGAAGGAGGGCATGGCAACCCACTCCAGTTTCCTTGCCTAGAGAATCCCTTGGACAGAGGAACCTGATGGGCTACAGTCCATAGGGTCACAAAGAGTCAGACATGACTGAAGTGACTTAGCACACACAGCCCCCTAACCAGGGCAATAGATGATACAAAGAGATGGCTTATTCTGTGTTGTCTCATGCTAAACCTGGCTCAGAGCGTCAGGCAGGTGGTTTATTGCTCTGTTATGGAAGATATTTTCCACAGAATACAGAAGTGATCCTTGAACAACCTAGACTTGAACTGTAAGGGTCCACTTATACCTGTTTCCCCATACACACTCCAACCTCCACCCCATAGTAATACTTGAAAGTGAAGTGAAAGTGAGAGTCGCTCAGTCATGTCCGACTCTTTGCGAGAAAATGGACTGTACAGTCCATGGAATTCTCCAGACCAGAATACCAGAATGGGTAGCCGTTCCCTTCTCCAGGGGATCTTCCCAACCCAGGGATCAAACCCAGGTCTCCCACATTGCAGGTGGATTCTTTACCACCTGAGCCAGGAGAGAAATAATACTTGAGTTTTACACAATTCATGGTTGGTTGAATTTGTGAATACAGAGGGTTAACTGTAAGAGATATGTGAATTGGAGGGTCAGCACCGCTAATCCCTCATTCTTCAAGGGTCAGCTGTAGTTTGTTGTGGTCAGATTATGACCTTCACCTGGATTTTGCAGTGTGGCCAGACTAGGAGGACAGACCTCTCAAGAAAGATGACCATGATTACTCCTCCCATAATTTTTCTTTCTGAACATTTTTTTACTTATTTGTTTTGACTGTGATGGGTCTTTGTTGCTGTAGATAGGCTTTCTCTAGTTGCAGCGAGTGGGGGCTACTCCTCGTGGTACATGGGCTTCTCTTCTCCCTGCGGTGGCTTCTCTTGTTTTGCTGGCTCAGTAGTTGCGGCACTCGGGCTTAGTTGCTCAGTAGCATGTGGGATCTTTCCAGACCAGAGATCAAACTGGTGTCCTCTGAACTGGCAGGTGGATTCCTAACCACTGGACCATCAGGGAAGTCCTATAACTTTTCCTTATCTTGCTTACTTCACCCTGCTTGAAAATTCTTTGAGTGCTATCCTGTTTTATTAGCAGCTGTTCACATCCATTTCACTATCTCAAAATCATCAAGATCAAGTTGCTTTTTCCCTAGTAATGAACTGAAACAGATGTTACCATGTAGGGTATTTGATTAAGGGACCAATGTAAGTGTTGGCATTCTTTTCTATGTACCCTGACATCACTCCCCACTCCCACCTCACCCCCAACCCTTCACCCAGAGGGGAAGTTGAGAGGCAAAATTAATCATGCTAATTATTTTAGTGTGAAAAAAATTTCCCTTTTATGTTCTTAATATTAAGATGGGTACGAGCCAGGTCACACCCTGACTATGGTGATACAAACCGCCCTATTTCCACTGTAGAAAGGAAGGCTATCTTAAAACACTTTTGGGATTTCCCTGGTGGTATAGTGGTTAAGACACTGCCCTTCCAATGCAAAGGGTGTGGGTTCAATCCCTGGTCTGGGAACTAAGGTCCCATATGCTGCATGACAAAACAAACAAACTCCACTTTTATCTATTACAAATCTAATTATTTCTTTGGGGCAATATAATCTTATAACTTTAGGGATCTTTTAAAACTATTAAGCCACTGAAAATCCCCCAAATGTTCCCTTGACCTCCATAAATCTATCCTTTTGTATGTATAGAGTAAGCATCTCAATAAGCCCTATTATTATCAAAAGCTTCTGATTATATATTTCCACAAAAGGATTCTAGCTTTTGTCTTTTATCCATTAGAATTTCATTTCTTGAGGCTGGAAATATCAAACCCTGCATTCAAATATTAAAGCTTGCAAAAATATATTATCTCCTTATAAATTCTAGTTTTCAAAACTGCTATTTATTAAAGAAAATGAATAGGGTTTTGCATTGGGTCCTTGGATTGTTCCTGTACTTTATAGTCTGATTTTTTTTTCCTTTGAGACTGGAGGTGCAAATAATCAATGTAGAAAGAAATTATTTAAAATATTTCTCCCTAGCATCTAGTTCTTATATCAATTGAGATTTCTAAAGATGAAAAAGAGCATGAAGTAAAACAAGAATAATTATGTAGGCACTGTTCATGCTTCTTAGAAAAAGGAGGAGGAAGATGTTATGAGAAGAATGATTAGATTTACCAAGTAAAATTGCCGGATACCCCAGTTAAATTAAATTTCAAATAAGTAATCAATAATTTTAATATATGTATATTCCAAGCAATATTTGGGACATTCTTACACTAAAAATTGGACTTCCCCAGTGGCTCAGCTGTAAAAAATCCACCTGCAATGCAGGAGCTGCAGGAGACCCAGGCTCAATCCCTGGGTTGGGAAGATTCCCTGGAGGAGGGCATGGCAACCCACTCCAGTATTCCTGCCTGGAGAATCCCATGGACAGAGGAGCCTGGCAGTCTACAGTCCATAGGGTCACAAAGAGTTGGACATGACTGAAGTGACTTAGCATGCATATCCTAAAAATTCATAACCTATGTGAAATTCAAATTTAGTCAGATGTCCATTATGTCACTTGGCAACCCTAGTTCTGAGAGGGGTGATGGGGAGTGATGTGTAAAGAAGAGAAATGAATGACTGATTTTATGTCTACAGGGAATCACCAGACAGTTCAGGAGTACAACATAACTGGGTGAGAATGAGAATAAAGAGTATACTGAAACATCAAGATTGGCACATGAAAAGATGCGCAACATTGCCAATCATCAGGGAAACACAAATCAAAGCCACAAAGAGATGTCACCTCACATCTGTCAGAATGGTCATCATGGAAAAGACCACAGATGCTGGTTTACTTAGCAGATGGGGTCTGAGAGCCTGGAATTGTTTACCTCCCTCTGGAGGGGCTGTCCTGGGCAGATGAATTCATTAGTTGTCAAAAAAAAAAAAAAAAAAGCATTAGAGAGAAGGAGATAACGACTTGCCTGAGGTCAGTGAACATCCTAGCTGAGAAGCCAGGAATCTAACAGTTGCAATAACAGCACTGGTGAACACCACCCCTGGTGAACACCACCCCCTTGGCTTCAAGATCAAGCCCTGAGCCTTTGGAGTGGGAGCACTGAGTCCAAGACCCTAGACTACCAGAGAAGCAACCCTGGGAAGTATCAAGTAGTGAGAACTCACACAAAGGAAACCACTTGAATACAAGACCAGGCATCACCCAACCACCAGTAGCACCCTGTGCAGGATGCCTCATCTAAACAACAGAGAAACAAAAATACAAACCCGATCATCAGCAGACAGGATTACCACCTCACTCAACCTTGCCCATCAGAGGAAAAACAAACAAACAAAAGCTCAGAACAAATCTCACCCTAAAGGAAGCTTACACAACCCACTGGACCAACCTTAGGAGGGCAGAAACCAAAAGGAAGAAAGAATTCAACCTTGAAGCCTGGGAAAAGGAGACCTCAGGCCACAATAAATTAAAAATAATGAAAAGGCAGAGAAATACTACACAAATGAAGGAACAAATTAAAAACACAGAATTCCAAGTAAATGAAGAGGAAATAAGCAAACCACCTGAAAAAGAATTCAGAATAATAATGGTAAATATTATAAAAAAACCTTGAAAAGAAAATGGAGAAAATGCAAGAATCAATTAACAAAGACCTAGACTCTGATTCTGGGAGGGATTGGGGGCAGGAGGAGAAGGGGACGACAGAGGATGAGATGGCTGGATGGCATCACTGACTTGATGGACTTGAGTCTGGGTGAACTCCGGGAGTTGGTGATGGACAGGGAGGCCTGGTGTGCTGTGATTCATGGGGTCGCAAAGAGTCAGACACGACTGAGTGACTGAACTGAACTGAACTGAACTGAGAAGAACTAAAGAATAAACATACAGAGACAAACAACACAATTACTGAAATTAAAAATGCTCTAGAAGCAATCAATAGCAGAATATCTGAAGCAGAAAAATGAATCAGTGAGCTGGAAGATAAAATGGTGGAAATAACTTCTGAAGAGCAGAATAAAGGAAAAAGAATGAAAAGAACTGAGGATAGTCTCAGAGACCTTTGGGACAATATCAAACACATCAACATTTGAATTATAGGGGCCCAGAAGAAGAAGAGAAAAAGAAAGGGTATGAGAAAATTTTTGAAGAGATTACAGTTGAAAATTTCTCCAAAATGGAAAAGGAAATAGTCAATCAAGTCCAAGAGGCACAAAGAGTCCCATACAGGATAAACTCAAGGAGAAACATGCCAAGACACATACTAATCAAACTAATAAAGACTAAACACAAAGAAAAAATATTAAAAGCAGCAAGGAAAAAGCAACAGGTAGCATACACGGGAAACCCCATACATTTAACAGCTAATCTTTCAGCAGAACCTCTGTAGGCCAGAAGGGAATGGAAGGATATATTTAAAGTTCTGAAAGGGAAAACTCTACAACCAAGATTACTGTACCTGGCAAGGATCTCATTCAAAATTGACAGAGAAATCAAAAGCTTTCCAGTTAAGCAAAAGTTAAGAGAATTAAGTACCACCGAACCAGCTTTACAACAAATGTTAAAGGGAATTATATAGTCAAGAAATACAAAAGAGGAAAAAAGACCTACAAAATCAACCCAAACAATTTAAAAAATGGCAATAGGAACATATATATCAATAATTACTTTAAATGTAAATGGATTAAATGCTCCAAACAAAAAACACAGAGTGGCTGAATGCATAAAAAAACAAGACCCATATACATGCTGTCTACAAGAAATCCACTTCAGACCTGAAGACACATAAAAAAAGAAAACATATAAACAGAAAAACATATAAAAATAAAACTACAGGCCAATATCACTGATCAACATGGCTGCATATATCCTCAACAAATTTTAGCAAACAGAATTCAGCAATACATCAAAAAGCTCATACATCTTGATCAAGTTGGGTTTATTCCAGAGATGCAAGGATTCTTCAATATACACAAATCAATCAATGTGATATACCATATTAACAAATTGAAATATAAAAACCATATGATAATCTCAATAGATACATAAAAAACCTTTGGTAAAATTAAGCACTCATTTATGATTAAAACTTTTCAAAAAATGGGCATTTAAGGAACTTACCTCGTCATAGTAAAGGCCATATATGATAAGCCTACAGCAAACATTATTCTCAATGGTGAAAAACTGAAAGCATTCCCTCTAAGATCAGGAATAAGACAAGAGTGCCCACTTTCCCCACTATTATTCAACATAGTTCTGGAAATCCTAGCTACAACAATTAGAGAAGAAAAAGAAATAAAAGGAATCCAGATCGGAAAAGAAGAAGTAAAGCTCTCACTGTTTGCAGATGACATGATACTGTACATAAAAAACCCTAAAGATAGTATCAGAAAATTACTAGAGCTAATCAGTGAATTTAGCAAAGTTGCAGGATACAAAATCAATACACAGAAATCACTTGAATTTCTATATACTAAAAATGAAAAATCAGAAAGAGAAATTAAGGAACCAATCCCATTCACCATTGCAACAAAAAGAATTAAATATCTAGCAATAAACTTACCTAAGGAGGCAAAGAACTGTAGACAGAAAATTATAAGACACTAATGAAAGAATCAAAGACCACATAAACAGATGGAGAGATATTCCACATTCCTGGGTAGGAAGAATCAATATTGTGAAAATGACTATACTACCAAATGCAATCTACAGGATTCAATGTGATCCCTATCAAATTACCAATGGCATTTTTCACAGAACTAGAACAAAAAATTTCACAATTCATATGGATACACAAAAGACCCGAATAGCCAAAGCAGTCTTGAGAAATAAGAATGGGTCTGGAGGAATCAACCTTCCTGACTTCAAATTATATTATAAAGCTACAGTCATCAAGACAGTATGATACTGGCACAAAAACAGAAAAAGAGGCCAGTGGAACAAGATAGAAAGCCGAGAAATAAACCCATGCACCTATGGGTACCTTATTTTTGACAAAGGAGGCAAGAATATACAATGGGGCAAAGACAGCCTCTTCAATAAATGGTGCTGGGAAAGCTGTATGTAAAAGAATGAAATCAGAACACTTCCTAACACCATACACAAAGATAAACTCAAAATGGATTAAAAACCTATTTGTAAGACCAGAAACTATAAAATTCTTAGAGGAAAACATAGGCAGAGCACTTAATGACATAAATCAAAGCAAGATCCTCCATGACCCAGCTCTTAGAGTAACAGAAATAAAAACAAAAGTAAACAAGTGGGACCTGATTAAACTTAAAAGCTTTTGCACAGCAAAGGGAGCTATAAGCAAGGTGAAAAGACAACCCTCAGAATGGGAGAAAATAATAGCAAATGAAACAACTGACAAAGGATTAATTTCCAAAACATACAAGAAGCTCTAACAACTCAATACCAGAAAAACAAACAACCCAAACAAAAAGTGGGAAAAAGACCTAAACAGATGTTTCTCCAAAGAAGACATACAGATGGCTAACAAACACATGAAAAGATGCTTAACATCGCTCATTATTAGAGAAATGCAAATCAAAACTACAATCAGATATTATCTCACACCAGTCAGAATGGCCACCATCAAAAAGTCTACAAAAAAAAAAGTGCTGGAGAGGGTGTAGAGAAAAGGGATGGGAGGGAGGTTCAAAAGGGAGGGGAATATATGTATACCTATGGCGGATTCAAAATCACTGCAGATGGTGACTGCAGCCATGAAATTAAAAGAAGCTTACTCCTTGAAAGGAAAGTTATGACCAACCTAGATAGCATACTCAAAAGCAGAGACATTTCTTTGCCAACAAAGGTCCGTCTAGTCTAGGCTATGGTTTTTCCAGTAGTCATGTATGGATGTGAGAGTTGGACTGTGAAGAAAGCTGAGTGCCGAAGAATTGATGCTTTTGAACTGTGGTGTTGGAGAAGACTCTTGAGAGTCCCTTGGACTGCAAGGAGATCCAAACAGTCCATTCTAAAGAAGATCAGCCCTGGGTGTTCTTTGGAAGGAATGATGCTAAAGCTGAAATCCCAGTACTTTGGCTGCCTTATGTGAAGAGTTGACTCACTGGAAAAGACCCTGATGCTGGGAGGAATTGGGGGCAGGAGGAGAAGGGGACAACAGAGGATGAGATGGCTGGATGGCATCACCGACTCGATGGACGTGAGTCTGGGTGAACTCCGGGAGTTGGTGATGGACAGAGAGGCCTGGAGTGCTGCGATTCATGGGGTCACAAAGAGTTGGACATGACTGAGCAACTGAACTGAACTGAGCTGAACTGAATGGTGGATTCATGTTGAGGTTTGACAGAAAACAACAAAATTCTGTAAAGCAATTACCCTTCAATAAAAAGATAAATTAATTTTAAAAAAAGACCACAAATAACAAATGCTGAAGAGGATGTGCAGAAAACAGAACCCTCCTACACTGGTGGTGGGAACATAAGTTGTTGCAGCCACTATGGAGAACAGTATGGAGGTTCCCTGAAAAACTTAAAAATAGAACTGCCATATGATCCAGCAACCTCACCTTGTGTATATATCTGAAAATACCAAAAACACTGACTAGAAAAGATACATGCACCCTGTCATAACAGCATTATTTATTGATTTATTGCCAACGTATGGTAGCAATCTAAGTGTCCATCAACACATGAATGGATAAAGAAGATGTAGTGTATAGGCCCAACGGAATACTACTCAGTGATAAAAAAGAACGAAATGTTGCCGTCTGCAGCAACATGGACGGACTTGGAGGGCATCACGCTCAGTAAAATGTCAGAAAGCAAAAGGCAAATACTGTATGCTATCACTTACATGTGGCATCTAAAAAATACAACAAATTAGTGAATAAAACAAAAAGGAGGCAGACTCACAATTATAGAGAACAAACTAATGGTTACCAGTGGGGAAATTGGGAGGGGAGCTATAGGTGTGAATGCAAGGGAGAGACAAAGTATTGAGTGTAAGACAGGCTACAAGGGTATATTGAACAGCTCAGGGAATATAGCCAGTATTTTGTAATAACTCTAAAAGGAGTGCAACCTTTAAAAATTGTATCAAAAGTAAAAATGATTTTAAATATCTGGAGAGAGAAAATAGAATTAATCATCATGGGGTGATGATTTCTTTTTAATCATTGCTTGACACATTTCTCCCCTGGGACGGTCTTAGAAATCCTGACATCATGCAGATGAACTCGCAGGGCCTTCTTTGCCTAAGATATATGTTGGCAGGCAAAGAGAGAATGAGCTTTGGAAGGAGGAACACTTGTTCAGACTCAGGACTTCATCCAGTCTGAGCCCCATGTTGACCACCAGCCCTAGTGTTCTGGACCTCAGTTATCACACCTGTATCCAACAGCGCGTGTATATGGACTTTCTAGCAATGTTCTGGGAATGATATATCTAGATAGATCTCATCAGAGACTGTCAGGGACTACACAACTTTATTTCTAACTTACAGACACTGAGTTCTGGAGGATCAGAGACCAGAGCTGTCTTGTTCAGTGTCTCACCCATAACTCCTAGCGAACACCTAGCACAGAGTCAGATTAAAACAAAATTTCATTGTAGGAATGAATAGCAATACAGTAAGTCCCCTGCGTACGAATTAGTTCTGTTCTAAGAACACATTCATAAGTCCAACAAAGTTAGCCTACATACCCAACTAACAGTTCTTACTCCTTAAAGACTGTTAGAAGGATTAATTCAGGGCATGTATATACAATATTTTCAATGATGATGATGATAACTATCGCAGAAATTAGACTTAGCAACTTTCCCTCAGCCTCATTTTTCTCCTCTATTAGAGCAGTGTTTCCCAACTTTTTTTTTCTGATTACTTCCCTAAGTAGCTAGTTTGCATCTTTGAAAGTTCGAAACTTGAAGTTTCATGTATAGGGGACTTATTGTATACACACAGTGAAATTTGAGCAAACGTAAAATTGAAATAATCCTCCCACTCTCTAGCTTAGAATGATGTAAAGATGGCTGCTGTAACAGCGATTGAGGGGCAGGGACTAGCAGTTCCAGATCCTCTTGATTTCCCCAGATGTCAAGTCTGCACAAAATACTGTTAAAATAAATAAGTCCTTAATTTTAGGACTTACTCCAAAACTCTTTCATGAATAAAGTCATCCAATTGAAAGAAAGAGGGTGATGTCTATGGAAGAGAAACTGGAAAGGCATAGACACAAGTACACAGAGAATGTCCACTTCACTGGGTAGAACACTTTTTTATTCTCATCTTTTCCTCTCTCAGTGGGGAGCTTTATTTGCATAACAAGAAGCCAATCAACCATCAGTGTTGCACAAACCAAAGGCATTTCAGCCCCTTTCTGCTAATTGAGGATCGCACTGGCATTACTGGCTATATATAAATGTATTCCTACATCTCGATGTGGTTCTAAGGATGAAAATGATCAACGTGTAATTAATTACTATTCATTATGGGATTAAATAGAAACCAACATGATTGAGATGATTGTTTGCAGGAGCTGAACACTCCTTTACCATTTAATAAAAAAAACTAACTGATCATTTTGAGCCTAATAAAAGCCTAAGCAACCAAATTAAGCCTTTATTTTTCAATCTTTAAGTATTTGCAGCATGAGGTTTGCTGCTACAAAACAACCTAGTCAACAAAGAATGCAATTGGAGTTTCTTCTGCCCTTTTAGCTGAATGTCTGAACTTGGCAAAATAGATGTGATTTTGTTCACTAGACTTTGTCATGAAGAATAAAGCACAAAATATGTTCCCTTTTTGCTTCTCTTGTCTAAAACCATGTAACTCAGCTTGGGACTTGAACCCAAGTGGCTGGGACTCGAACCCAGCCTAAACACAGTTTGGGATTTGAACCTACAGTCTTTTAATTAGAATCACTCACCTGCTGTCTGGACTTACTGAGGCTCAAGTTCTTTGTGTCTCAGTGCAGGAGGAATTCTGTGAGAGATAAAGTGAGAACTAAGAAATGGATTTACTTACAGAGAAACACACTCAACAAAGTATGGGCCATCTCAGAATGCAAGAGAGACAGCTTCAAAATATGACACAGTTAGTTTTTATGGGCTGGGTAATTTCATAAGATAGTGAGAGGATTATTTCAATTACTTGGGGGAAGGGGCAGAGATTTCCATGAATTGGGACATCACCTACATTTTGGCCTTTTATGGCTGGCCTCAGAGCTCTCCTGGCACTGGTGGGTGTGCCATTTAGATGTTAATATATTACAAAAGAAAATATAATAAGGCTCAAGGGCTACTGGAAGTTGAATCATCCACGATCTTTAACATAGTTGGTTTTAACCAGTTTTTATCATGTCCTATGGCCAAATCATTCTTTTAAAGAGTGTGCCCTGCCCTCTTCCCTCCTGTTTCAGTACTGGGATCCTTTTACTTTGCATGGGCATTCTTATCTAGATTAAAGAAAAAAGCCCCCAAAACAACAAATTCTAATGAACTCCCTTTAAAAAGTATCCATAGCCTTTTCTCCCATTACAAAGCTAACTACCAGGTTATTTAAATGATTTTAATCTCTCAGGGCTTTATCTTCTGTTTCTCGTGCACTCATTTCATGTATTGGGGAATGTTTGTTCTGTAAGAACTATACCCAGGTTTTGGTATGTTTTGTATTTCCCAGACTCTTTTATGCCTGGGCTGGGTGATTCATTCAGGCTATTTGATCATATTTCCTATAGACATCTATATGTTTAACACATGAAAGCAAGGTGAAGTCACAGTCATTTGTGATACCACTGGCTTCCTTGATTCCATATCTACTCACTTAACTTATCCTTTGAATTCAGCTCCTGACTCTCCCTGACATCTGTTGTTTCTTTTCCTTTTCAGATGCGAGAATTGTGCCCTGGAACTGGGTTTTTGAGATAGCCTCTTTACTGGACTTCTCATATTCATTTGTATATACCCCAATTCATCTTTCACTTGCCAGCCAATTAATTTCCCATCGTATGATGGATCCAGTTCCAGAATTTTTGCATCATCCCATACTGAAACTCTGTAACCATTAAACAGTTGGAGAGATCTTTATCCCACAGAGATGGAGACTCATTACTAAAGCCCCCAGGAATGACTCACCATCTACTGTGAATCACAAATGTTGAGATAAAAGGTCTTTGAATTATCCAGTCCTTGGAAGCAACAGTCTTTGGAACTCTGCATTCAGATGCTCAGAGTTCCAAAGAATAGCAAGAAGAGATAAGAAAACCTTCCTCAGTGATCAATGCAAAGAAATAGAGGAGAACAACAGAATGGGAAAGACTAGAGATCTCTTCAAGAAAATTAGAGATACCAATGGAACATTCATGCAAAGATGGGCTTGATAAAGGACAGAAATGGTATGGACCTAACAGAAGCAGAAGATATTAAGAAGAGGTGGCAAGAATACATAGAAGAACTATACAAAAAAGAGCTTCACAACCCAGATAATCACGATGGTGTGATCACTCACCTAGAGCCAGACATCCTGGAATGTGAAGTTAAGTGGGCCTTAGAAAGCATCACTATGAACAAAGCTAGTGGAGGTGATGGAATTCCAGTTGAGCTCTTTCATATCCTGAAAGATGATGCTGTGAAAGTGCACTCAATATGCCAGTAAATTTGGAAAACTCACCAGTGGCCACAGGACTGGAAAAGGTCAGTTTTCACTCCAATCCCAAAGAAGGGCAATGCCAAAGAATGCTCAAACTACTGCACAATTGCACTCATCTCACATGCTAGTAAAGTAATGTTCAAAATTCTCCAAGCCAGGCTTCAGCAATACGTGAACCGTGAACTTCCTGTTGTTCAAGCTGGTTTTAGAAAAGGCAGAGGAACCAGAGATCAAATTGCCAATATCCACTGGATCATTGAAAAAAGAAGAGAGTTCCAGAAAAACATCTATTTCTGCTTTATTGACTATGCCAAAGCCTTTGACTGTGTGGATCACAAGAAACTGTGGAAAATTCTGAAAGAGATGGGAATACCAGACCACCTGACCTGCCTCTTGAGAAACCTATATGCAGGTCAGGAAGCAACAGTTAGAACTGGACTTGGAACAACAGACTGGTTCCAAATAGGAAAAGGAGTACGTCAAGGCTGTATATTGTCACCCTGCTTATTTAACTTCTATGCAGAGTACATCATAAGAAACACTGGGCTGGAAGAAGCACAAGCTGGAATCAAGATTTCTGGGAGAAATATCAATCACCTCAGATATGCAGATGACCCCACCCTCATGGCAGAAAGTGAAGAGGAACTCAAAAGCCTCTTGATGAAAGTGAAAGTGGAGAGTGAAAAAGTTGGCTTAAAGCTCAACATTCAGAAAACGAAGATCATGGCATCCGGTCCCATCACTTCATGGGAAATAGATGCGGAAACAGTGGAAACAGTGTCAGACTTTATTTTTGGGGGCTCCAAAATCACTGCAGATGGTGACTGCAGCCATGAAATTAAAAGACGCTTACTCTTTGGAAGGAAAGTTATGACCAACCTAGATAGCATATTCAAAAGCCGAGACATTACTTTGCAAAAAAAGGTCCGTCTAGTCAAGGCTGTGGTTTTTCCAGTGGTCATGTATGGATGTGAGAGTTGGACTGTGAAGAAGGCTGAGCGCCGAAGAATTGGTGCTTTTGAACTGTGGTGTTGGAGAAGACTCTTGAGAGTCCCTTGGACTGCAAGGAGATCCAACCAGTCCATTCTAAAGGAGATCAGCCCTGGGTGTTCTTTGGAAGGAATGATGCTAAAGCTGAAACTCCAGTGCTCTGGCCACCTCATGCAAAGAGTTGACTCATTGGAAAAGACTCTGATGCTGGGAGGGATTGGGGGCAGGAGGAGAAGGGACGACAGAGGATGAGATGGCTGGATGGCATCACCAACTCGATGGACGTGAGTTTGAGTGAACTCCGGGAGTTGGTGATGGACAGGGAGGCCTGGCGTGCTGTGATTCATGGGTCGCAAAGAGTTGGACATGTCTGAGTGACTGAACTGAACTGAACTGGAAGCAACATATTGATTCCCAGGTGGTCCCCTGTGGTCAGCTTAAATGACCTGGTCTCGAGGAATTAGTATGATTGTGGTCTTTATCATTTGTATTTTACTTGCCCAAAGTCCTTCCCCATTTCATACAAATGTCGATCCCTAGTGACTTAGCATAGCATAGCATAGTGAGTAAGGAAAGAGGCCGTAGAAATTCCTCATCCACAATTGGGAGGACCAAAGTTAAGGGCTCACACTTCAGCATCATTAGAATGGCCTGCGGGGCTTGTATACCATCCCTCATTGGTTCTCAAACTGCCTGACAGTCATTGGTTGGGGGTGGAGCTGCTTTGAAAATTATTGACTTCTGGGTCCCACCTTAGACAATGTGCTTTAATTGAGTGTGGCAAGGCCTGGGAGATGGAGAGAGAAATTAAGAGAGAGGAGGTTATGGAAGCATTATATTTGATAACAAAAAAATATTTTGCAGTCAGCCAAAACTATGGCATTCATTTCCTTTGGAGTGGGAACACACTTACATTTTTGGTATATACTTTGATTACATGATTGTAAAAAAAATTTTTTTTTGGCCAGGTAACAATTTTTAAAGACATGATATGGAGGGTAGGCTATTATGTTTCTCTCCCTAACCCCAAGTTTCCATACTTACCAAGTCTCATCTCCATGAATAGTGCTGTCCAAGGACCTGATATTGAAACCAAATCGGCACTTCATCCTCTAATTCACATCAAAAGTGCAGAGTAAAATTATTTTTAATAGCTATTACTGTGGAAAATTTTAATAGTATATTTTAAAATAATGATAGTGATTACTGAGAAGTATACTTGAGAGACAGCAGTGGTGTAAAATTACTTACATCTTGTATCTCATACAATCTTTCCAATCAGCCAATGGACCAGGTACTATAATTTCCTCTATTTTATGCATGAGGAAATTGGAATTTCCTAAAAGATTACTTTTACCTGCTAAGTATCAGAGGCAGAAATGAAACTCCATTCTCTCTGACTCCAAAGTGGTGCTGGTCACCACTGAAGATGAATCCATTCAAGTGACCTTTCCACAGGGTGAGTAGGGGCTGCCAGCAGGACCGATTTGCCTGTCCCCACCTCCCATCCCACAAGAACCTGAGGTGAAGAACTTCAGCCTCGTAGCTAAGGAAGGCTGTGACCGCTAGGAGTCCCACTGCAGACTGGGAAGGAGAGGTCTGACGGTCATTAAGCCATTTCCGGCTTCCATCTCATTCCCCAAATACAGATCAGCAGTGGCTATAAATTAACATTTTTATAAATACCATAATTATTTCACAACTAGTACTGTTATGCCACAATGGTTTTGCCTGTGTTGACAGTGTTTATTTAGAACATATCAACATTTACAATACTCCACAGTTTCTGTCAACTTGTGTTGGCATTTCTCCTTTTTAAAAAAAATGAAAGGAATTAGCTGGGCTTTTGTGGACTTTGCAGGGGGCCTTGATCTTGTAAGCGAGTTGCTGCTGGTGTGAAAAAAACTGTAAATGAGAAGGGATGGATGTCAAGGAGAGGGTACACTTCCATCGACCGGAGTGATTACGGTCACGGTCAATGTTTGTTCGTCCGGGGATAATTTTGTCTCCCTGGAGAATTAACAAAGGCGTCTCTGGGACTTCAGTCGTCCAATGGCTAAGACTCCTCTCTGCCAGGGCAGAGGGCCCAGCTGGATCCCTGGTTAGGAAACTAGGTCCTGCATGCCGTAGTTAAAGATCCCAAGTGCCGCAACTAAGACTTGGCACAGCCTAAATAAACAAATAAACATTTAAACAAACAAACAAAACACTCCAGTTTAAAAGCAAACAAACAAAAACCCAAAGAGGTCCCTAAAATGCCAAACAATCTCATCCTCTCTTGAAGATATGTTTTCTTCCATCCTGAGGCAGCACTGCCCTGAAGTGAGGTTTAAATACTTTCTCCCTCAAGGGTTAGAGGAATGGATGGGAAGAAAGATGTCACACACCTGTCCGCACAGGTAAGCAAGTGGCTAAGGAGAGAGGCGGGCCTTACGATCCTGGAGCCATGACCAGGGGACTTTGCACTCCCGAGAGCAAGCAGAAACACAATTGCGCACCTCTGGCTCAGAGGCACCTGCTTAGCACCTGACCATGCCTACATTTCTCTCCGACTCTTGATCCTCAATGGGTACCCCAATTCAGCCCCATATTTACTCCATTAAAACCTTCGGTGTCTCCAAATGAACCTATCTATGAAAGAGAAACAGACTCATTGACATAGAGAACTGGGGAGAGGGATGGAGAGGGAGGCTGGGGTTAGCAGATGCAAACTATTATAAACAGGACGGATAAACAGCAAGGTCCTACTGTGTAACACAGAGAATTAGATTTGAACCATAATTGAAAAGAAAAAAAATTTTTTTAATGTGTATATATACATATACATTCTTTAAAAATATTTTATACATATATATGTATAACTGAATATAGATATGTATATAGGTATATATGGGCTTCCCGGGTGGCGCTAGTGATAAAGAACCTGCCTTTCAACACAGGAGACGTAAGAGATGCGGGGTTCGATCCGTGGGTTGGGAAGATCCCCTGGAGAAGGGCGTGGCAACCCACTCCAGTATTCTTGCCTGGAAAATCCCATGGAAAATGGAGCCTGGCAGGCTACGGTCCACAGGGTCGCAAAGAGTTAGACACAACTGAATGGACCTAGCACACACGCATATGTATATATAGTATATATATGTACATATTATATCTAGAGCTTCCCTCATAGCTCAGGTGGTAAAGAGGCTGCCTGCAATGCAGGAGACCCCAGTTTGATTCCTGAGTCAGGGAAGATCTGCTGGAGAAGGGATAGGCCACCCACTCCAGTATTCTTGGGCTTCCCTTGTGGCTCAGCTGGTAAAGAATCTGCCTGCAATTCGGGAGACCTGGCTTTGATTCCTGGGTTGGGAAGATCCCCCGGAGAAGGGAAAGGCTACCCACTCCAGTGTTCTGGCCTGGAGAATTACATGGGCTGTATAGTCCATGGGGTCACAAAAGTCGGACACGACTGAGTGACTTTCACTTTCACTTTTCATTATATATATATACTGTGTATATATACATTCTTTTAAAAAATATTCTTTTATATATATATGTATAATTGAAGCATTTTCTGTACAGCAGAAATTAACACAGCATTGTAAATCAACTATACATCCATAAAAATATTAATAAACAAGAAACACTTTTGTTGTCTCATTGCAGAAATTAATACATTTTGTGACCCTGCTGTAACAAGAAAGGCATGTTTGTTAGGGCAACAATCCTTTCAAAATAAAATGTTTTTCAGAACATGTTTGAAGGACCTGGCTGAAAAAAGGTGTTGGCTGAAAATTTTCGCTTTTCATGGTATTGTGACTTTTATCTCATTAGAATTCTATCCCCTAATTCTGAGGAGGGAATTGTCTAGATTATTTAAAAACTTCCAAATATAGAGAGCATTCCAAAAGCATAGTGGTGTTGATTCCGATGTTTTTGAAGTAAAAAATCATTCTGCTTGGGACTATAGAACCTTCAATCACTTAATAAATGGATCGCCCCACACAGAATGTCCTAGCTAGCCCAGATACTTTCTTCTGAAGGGGAACATTGGTTTTGGTAATAAATGCTTGTTATATTCTCTATGGCTTAAATGAACAGAAATGGAATCTACATATTTTAAAGTTACATTCATTGATGTGCAAGAAAGTGCAGCGTCCCCTAGTGGACTCCTGTGTACCACCTCCATCAGCGCTTACCCTGCGCCAGGGCTTGAATGGAAATCCTTACACCACGGTTTCTTCCAAGGTCACACCCAGAAATGTTGTTGTTGCCCTTCAGTCGCTCAGTCATGTCAGACTCTTTTTGACCCCATGGACTGCAGCACGCCAGGCCTCCCTGTCCTTCACCATCTCCCAGAGCTTGCTCAAACTCATGTCCATGGAGTTGGTGTTGCGATCCAAACATCTCGTCCTCTGTTGTCCCAGTTACGTAGAGGATACGAACAGACTCCCCAGAGCTTCCAATATACCTATCTGGAGTCGCTCAGTCGTGCCCGACTCTTTGCGACCCCATGGACAGTAGCCTGCACCAAGCTCCTCCGACCATGGGATTTTCCACGCAAGAGTACTGAAGTGGGTTGCCATTTGCTTCTCCAGGGAATTTTCCCGACCCAGGGATCAAACCCAGGTCTCCTGCATTGTAGACAGACGCTTTACTGTCTGAGCCACCAGGGAAGTCCATCTGGAGACTTCAATAAACTTAAATTCCGCACCAAAATGTTGATTGCTTGAGTCACACACAGCCACAATCAAAGAGCTTAAACTTATTTTTTACTGTAAAAGGCAGTATGAATTCTTACGGCTTTCTGTGCTTCCAACACACATTTCTGTTATTTTTCTAACTCTGCTGCTTCCCTTAGTGTATTGAAGTGTTGCCCGTATAGAATGTTGGCTGGCAAGACCAGGACGATGCACTGAAATAGTTTAATCAACACTTGTCGTTCAAGGGAAATAATTTCTTACTCAAACAAACTTGGACTTAACAGGATTTAACACCTTGTATTTAAATTGATGATAACTATGAGTCACTTGAAAAATTAGCTACTGGGCTTGTTTCCAAAGTTAGGGAAAATTTATGACAAATTTAATATTGACCAATAATATTTTAAAAGTGTTAAAAAAATTTTCAGCACTGCTGGTTACAAGGAATTTATTAAAGGCTGTAAAATGTTATGAAGTAGACTAGTTCTCTTTTTGAAATATTTTAGTAGATGATATACCAGGTAACAGTAAATGTAAAACTCCTTTATGCATAATCCTACTTCAAATTATGGATGTGCTTTAAAGTTTTCATGCTAAGAATCACCCCAAAATCCAAAATTGAAAAAATAACTATTAGAGAGGAAGGACAAATTGGGGAATTAACAAACTACTATGTAAAATAAATAAGGATGAATTTACTGTATAGCACATGGAATTATACCCAATATCTTGTAATAACCTATGCTGCTGCTGCTGCTGCTAAGTTGCTTCAGTCGTGTCCGACTCTGTGCGACCCCATAGATGGCAGCCCACCAGGCTCCCCTGTCCCTGGGATTCTCCAGGCAAGAATACTGGAGTGGGTTACCATTTCCTTCTCCAATGCATGAAAGTGAAAAGTGAAAGTGAAGTTGTGTCCGACTCTTAGCGACCTCATGGACTGCAGCCTACCAGGCTCCTCTGTCCATGGCATTTTCCAGGCAAGAGTACTGGAGTGGGGTGTCATAGCCTTCTCCCTAATAACCTATAATGGAGTATAATCTGCAAAAATACTGAATCACTATGCTCTGTACATGAAACTAACATAATACTGCAAATCAACTCTTCTTTAATAAAAAATAGCTTTCAAATGTCACAAAAAGTGAATACCGAGACACTAAATTAAAGTAAATGTTAATTCCTTCGGTTGTTGTCATAACTAAGCTATGTAATTAACTTATTTGCAAATGGACACATATGAAACTTGAGCGGTAGAAACCACTTGAATTTTTGCTCAAATACGGTTGCATGAACTGTTTTATTTATATGAACTGTGGGTTTGTTTCTGTCCAAGTTGATGTAGTGTTTCTTTCAATGTTTAAGACAGTTTATGAGAAATTATTCTTTGAGAATGAGGATCAAAGACCAAATGTCTTATGGTGGATCCACTTTGTCCCCAGATTAACGGTGTTCTGGAAATTTCTCTATTTGTTATGATCTGTAGACAGAGGTTCATGACAGGACTAGAAGTAGTTGCAGACTTCACTTTATGAAGGACAAGCTGAGGAAGACACATTAGCTTCATCATCAGAAGCCCTGAAGAGCATCTTTCTATGTGATCTGCTTAACTTCTCTTTCTAACTGGCTCTTTATGTACGGAGTTATGGGATGAACCCTGGTGGTCTAGTTGTTAAGGTTCCACACTTCCACTGTAGTGAGTACAGGTTCAATCCCTGGTTAGGGAAATAAGATCCCACATGCCACATGGCATGGCCAAAAATAAAAAGAAGCGTCATAAAGATTTGTTTATGTGGATTCTTGTCTTATTATTCAGGCTTCCCAGGTGGTGCTAGTGGTAAAGAACCCGCCTGCCAATGCAGGAGATGTAAGAGATGTGGGTTTGATCCCTGGGTCAGGATGATCCCCGGGATGAGGGCATGGCAATCCACTCCAGTATTCATGTCTGGAGAATTTCATGGACAGAGGAGCCTAGTGAGCTATGGTCCATAGAGTTGCAAAGAGTAGGACACTACTGAAGCAACTTAGCACACACGCATGTCTTATTATTCATCTTATATACATACCTGGGTCCACAGCTTGGGAAGCTGCAGGACTTATTCTAGAAATTTCTCTCTGGCTTGTGTTTGAAATAACGTTTCTTCAGCTCAACTCTCAGCAGACAAAAAGTATGGGTTTCAAAACAGCACTCAAAGTGATCGTGATTGTTTTTCTCATCCTCTCACCTCCAACAAAACAGAAGTTCCATTTCTCTCATTATAGTGAAGAAAATATGATGTGTGTCCACATAGACTTGCAAACAACACATAAGGGTCACAGACTCTCTCTCGCTTATGAATAATGTTATCTCTCCAAGGTAGGGACTAAGAAAGCCCACCACCTAATCTGGGGCAAAGAGCAAGGAAATTGATGACTCTCCACTGTCACCTGGACTTTGGACAATATGCCACTAATTCACTGGGCTTTGTTTTTTTATTTTTTATTTGAGTACAGTTGCTTTACAATGTTAGTTTCTGCTGTACAGCAAAGTGAATCCACTATCTGCAGCCTACCAGGGTCCTCTGCCCATGGGATTTTCCAGGCAAGAGTACTGGAGGGGGTTGCCATTGCCTTCTCTGCTATATGTATACATATATCCCCAATGTTGGGGGTTTCCTTCCCATTTAGATCACCACAGAGCACTGAGTAGAGTTCTCTATGCTATACAGTAGGTTCTTATTCAGTTCAGTCACTCAGTCGTGTCCAACTCTTTGTGACTTCATGGACTGCAGCACACCAGACTTCCCTGTCCATCACAATTCCTGGAGCTTGCTCAAACTCAAGTCCATCGAGTCGGTGATATCATCCAACCATCTCATCCTCTGTCATCCCCTTCTCCTCCTGCCTTCAATCTTTCCTAGCATCAGGGTCTTTTCCAATGAATTGGTTCTTTGCATCAGGTGGCCAAAGTACTGGAGTTTCAGCATCAGTCCTTCCAATGAATATTCAGGACTGATTTCCATTACGATTGACTGGTTTGATCTCCTTGCAGTCCAAGGGACTCTCAAGAGTCTTCTCTAACACCACAAAATGTGGTCCACTGGAGAAGGGAATGGCAAACCACTTCAGTATTCTTGCCTTAAGAACCCCATGAACAGTATGAAAAGGCAAAAAGATAAGACACTGAAAGATGAACCCCCCAGTTCAGTAGGTGCCTGATATGCTACTGGAGAAGAGTGGAGGAATAACACCAGAAAGAATGAAGAGACGGAGCCAAAGCAAAAACAGTGCCCAGTTGTGGATTAGTTATCTACTTTATACAGAATATCAGTAGTATATATATGTCAATTCCAGTCTCCCAGTTCACCCTACTCCCCCTTCCCTCCTTGGTGTTCATACAATTGTTCTTTGTGTCTGTGTTTTATCTCTATTTCTGTTTTGCAAATAGGTTCATCCCTACCAGTTTCCTAGATTCCACATCTATGCGTTAATGTGCGATATTTGTTTTTTCCCTCTGAGCTTTAATGTCTTTACTTGCAGGAGGACCCGTTACTGCTGTTGCCTGTGCAGAAGGCATATCAGGACGAGTGATAGGACAGAGGTGCTTTACTGCCGATGGTGCTTTTGGATCCTGAGTTTCCTGCTCCCCAGTCGGGGGTTTAAGGCTCTCTTCTGCCTTGATGGAGGGTTTGACCTTCTAAGTCATATTTTTACTGGTGAGAAGGAGGTCCTGGCTTTCCTAGAAAATTTCCTAGGAATTCTTAGGAATTTTACCTTCTACTTCTAAAGGTGGCTCAGATGGTAAGGAGTCTGCTTGCAATTTGGGAGACCCAGGTTTGATCCCTGGGTTGGGAAGATCCCCTGGAGAAGGAAATGGCAACCCACTCCAGTATTCTTGCCTGGAAAATCCTATGGATGGAGGAGCCTGACGGGTTATAGTCCATGGGATTGCAAAGAGTCTGACATGACTGAGAGACTTCACTTTCCTTCTTTCTATATCTAAAACCTACCTCCCTAAGCCTCTCTCTCCCTCTTCAGTCATGCAGTCATGTACGATTCTTTGCAACCCCATGGACTATAGCCCGTCAGGTTCCTCTGTCCATGGGATTTTCCCAGCAAGAATACTGGAGTGGGTTGCCATTTCCTTCCCCACCCCAAGGCTCTACCCCATTAAGATAGAAAGCCCAAAGTCCAATACTAACGTCACCATTAGCCCGTTGTGTGATTTAAATCCACTAATTTCAAACCTTGACAGTTTTCATGTGGGAGTGTTACTATGTGCTTCACATAGTGTGAAAATAGATAATCAATTTTGTTTGAGTCACTGGAAACATGATGCATTTATTAAGAAATAAAAATGAAAAGCACTAACTTATCCTCAGGAGGACTTCCCAGGTGGCTCAGTGGTAAAGAATCCGCCTGCCAGTGCAGGAGATGCAGGTTTGATCCCTTGGTTGGGAAGACCCCTGAAGGAGGAAATGGCAACCCACTCCAGTATTCTTGCCTAGAAAAGCCCATGGACAGAAGAGCCTGGTGGGCTATATCCCACAGGGTCAGAAAGAGTCAGACCGAACTGAGCACACATACACCCTTGGGGACAGTCTTTAATTTATTATTAAAAAAAATTTTTTTTGATGTGGACCATTTTAAAAGTTTTTATTAAACTTGTTACAATACTGCTTTTCAGTTTTTGTTGTTATTGTTTTATGTTTTGATTTTATGACTGTGAAGCATGTGAGATCTTAGCTCTCTGACCAAGGATGGAACCCATACCCCCTGCATTGGAAGGCAAAGTTTTAACCACTGGACCATCAGGGAAGTCCTTCAAGGACAGTCTTTAATTTCTTTCTTTCTTTTTTTTAAAGGAAATTAGTATCCCAGTGAAAACAAATGTCTTTTCCAAGTGCTCACCATCTACCCATGGAACCTTAACCTCAAATACCTCAGACTGGGAGCCTACTTGGAAAGGGGGTAATTAATTAAAATGAGGTCATACTGAAGTAGGATGGGGCCCTCATCCAACATAACTAGTGACCTTAAAAGAACAGAAGTTTGGAAAGAGAGACATTGCATAGGGAGAGTGGACCATGTGAAGACAGGAATTATGCTGTCATAAGACAATGAACTATCAGAGGCTAGGAGAGAGGTCTGGAACACACTGATCCCTAGAGCCTGTGGAGGAACATGGCCCTGTTGACACTTTGGTCTTGGACTTCTGGCCTCTGGAACAGACAGAGAATACATGACTGTTGTTCTCAGACACCCAGTTTACAGTGTTTTGTCATGGCAACCCTAGGGAAACTAATTGAGCTAGTCTGGTTGATTATCACCCTCTTCCAGCCCCGCCCATCTGGATTCATTTGTGACCATGAATTTTTTTTTTTTTTAACACATCTCTCTGGGAGACCAATTGGAACTGGGCTGTGAAAGGCAAGCTTGCTGCAGTTCCTGCAGCAAATGGGAGGCAAATGAAAGCACAGACTTGGAGACAATCATTTATCATCTCCAGGCCCCAGTTTGCTCTTTTGTAAAATGGGGGCAAGAGTACCTGCCTCTTACATTTCCTGTCACACCCTGATGTAGCCTGTCCTGGGTAATGAATACATCATCTTGGGACCTCCCTGGAGGCCCAGTGGCTAAGACTCCATGCTCCCAATGCAGGAGTCCTGAGTTTGATTCCTGGTCAGGGAACTAGATCCCACATGCCACAGCTAAGGCCTACATGCTGCAACTAAATATTCAGAATACTACTAAGATGCGGCACAGCCAAATAAATGAATAAAATAAAATAGAAATGGGATTTAGGGAAATAGTTTGTTATTACTGAGCTCAGTTTTGAGAAGGGAATGGCAACCCATTCCAGTATTCGTACCTGGAGAATTCCATGGACAGAGGAGCCTGGTGGGCTACAGTCTATGGGGTCACAAAGAGTCAAACATGACTGAGTGACTTATATTTCACTGAGCCCAATTATTAGACATGCCTTTTATCCCAAACAGCAAAATTACAAAACAGGAGAAAGTTAAACATGAGTGATGATTTGTAGCAGACAGAAGAGGCAGCTGAGAGCATTCTGAGCCTAATTTTTCATGTGACTCTCTTCAACTCAACTTCTTAAATGACCAGAAAAGCTACTTTGTGAAAATATGTGTACTTGGGAAATAAGTCCAAGTTCCTATATGATACATAGTACTTTTTATTTTTATCATCAAGGCAAAACCTGATTTGGATGCTAAATTATTAATAATGTTCTTTCTACAGTTGGGGAAACGTTTTAATTTTAAAGATGATAGAACACCATTGAAATGGGGGGAAAATATCACAGAATTTGAAAACATTTATAAATAGGTAACTGAATGGCTTATCTGCCAAAAACATATGCTAAAAACAAGAAAACAGATCAAACAGCAAATTCATCTTTCAGGTGAATATTTTTGGTAGGCTCCATGCTGCTAATGGAAAAATAAAGATGGCTTTTGTTTCAGTTTTGGGTGAGTTTGTGAGTTGAAGTTCCCTATTTGTTGTTTGGAAACATAATTTTCCTGTATGTGATTACATCATTGCATTGTCAAAGGACAGACATAGTTAAAAAGGGAACACACGTTACCTATAGCAGCAGAGATGGGGAGAGAAGGAAAGACTTCTCTGCTCTTCTCTGATGGGGTCCAAAGTTGTGTGAATCTTGGGGACCCAGTACAACACAGCCAACAGAGCAATTTGGTTTGGAGTGATTTTAAGAGGAGCATCTGGCCGGAGCGAGAAAATGCAAACTGAAGGAGGCTAGCCTATCCTGCCTGAGACAGGGGTAAAGGGCTTAAGGGTTAGATGCTGCTGCTGGAGAAATGGGACTTGTGGGTACCAAGGAAACTGTGCTTGGATAGGAAGACCAGAGGGGTCTCTGGAGAATCCATGGAGCTGTCCATCAGAAGAAGAATCAGCTTTTAATACTTGTAAAGCCACCTTCCTAAAATGCTTCTCAAATAAGGATATGCTCACTCTATGTATCTCTCTGGGGGTAAAAACCTTAGCCACCCCAACCTTATCTTAGGGGGAACACATTTAATGAGGAAAGAGCCAGATCTAATCAGGGAAAGCATCTTGTTCATGTCATTTAAATATTTGATTTATATAATTAACATCATTTTTGGATTACACATTTGGACTTTGTTGTCTTCAAGATAGCATGATTCTGGGACTTCTTGGTGGTCCAGTGGTGAAGAATCCACCTGTCCATGGTTGAGGTTCAATCCGTGGTTGGGGAACTAATATCCCACAGCTAAGCCTGCACACCAGGAATAGAGAGAAGCCCACGCTCTGCAACGAAGAGCCTGCAAGCTGCAACTAAGACCTGACATAGCCAAAAGAAAGAAAGAAATATTTTAAAACTATTTTCAACGACAAAACAAACAAAAAAAGATATCCTGAGACTGCTTATA
Source organism: Bos mutus (assembly GCF_027580195.1). NCBI lineage: Eukaryota > Metazoa > Chordata > Mammalia > Artiodactyla > Bovidae > Bos > Bos mutus. The sequence continues at coordinate 22,371,904 of NC_091633.1, forward strand.
TGAAGTGTATTAATTAGAATAAGAGTAAAGTGAAAGCTTTAGTCACTCAGTCATGTCCAACTCTTTGCAACCCCATGAACTGTAGACCACCAGGCCCCTTTGTCCATGGGATTCTCCTAGCAAGAATACGGGAGTGGGTAGCCATTCCCTTCGCCAGGGGATCTTCCTGACCCAGGAATCGACCCGAGTCTCCTGTACTTCAGGAGGATTCTTTACCGTCTGAGCCACCAGGGAAGCTCAGAGTAGGAGTAATTGGCACAGCAAATAAATCCCCCAATCTCAATGCATCGATTGACACAAGAGAATTCTTTCCCCCTTAACTCCTGGAAGTCTTTTCAGGTGGTGCCTGGATCCTTCTATTTTATGAGTCTATGGATGGAGAAGAGAAACAGGAAGAAGACACTCTCATTTCCTACACACCTTGGTCCAGAAGTGTTGCATCACTGCTGCTCACACCTCACTGGTGACAACTGGTTACACACCCCTGTCTAGATGCCAGTGGGGGGCAAAATCCATCCTAGGCTGGAAAACTGCTTCCCTGAGACAACTTGGAGTTGGAAGAGTGAGTAACATTTTTAGTGGCTAGCAGCCTCTCAGTGTCAGAAACTGGGAGCTACCAACCCATGGAACTTCCTAGTCCTTCACCAGGGGGTGTGGAAAGGCTCATTCTCTTCTCTGAGCTGGAAGGCAAGAGACAAAGAAGTAACTGTTTCTCTGATGGCTTCCCTGATGTTCTGATGGTTCAGGGTAACAGTTATATACGACAGCAGGGCTCCTGTGGACATGACAGGTTTCCACTGAAGCCACAGGAGAGACATTGAACTCACACAAGAGGGTCAATACAGACAAGTATTGTCTCTTTCAATACAGACAAGTGTTGTCTCTTTCATTTTCTCTTTTTTTAAAATGGAAATACAGTTGATTTACCATGCCGCGTTAGTTTCAGATGTACAGCAAGATGATTCAGAAATATATATATATATGTGTGTATGTACATATATATAATTATTTTATTATATGAGCTTCCTGATAGCTCTGTTGATAAAGAATCCACCTGTGATGCAGGAGACCCCAGTTTGATATACATTTATTATATACATATACATATAATATACATATATATAATACATATATAATAAAATATAAACTAAATGTTGTATATTAATGCATGCATTTGGAATCTAGGAAGATGGTACTGATGAAACTATTTGCACGGCAGCAAAGGAGACATGGATGTAGAGCACAGACTTGTGGACACAGTAGGGGAAGGAGAGGGTGGGACGAATTGAGAGAATATCATGGAAGCACGTACATTACCATATCTGAAATAGATAGCAAGTGGGAATTTGCTGTGTGACACAGGAAGCTCAACCCATGCTCCATGACAGCCTAGAGGGATGGGATGGGGTGGGAGATGGGAGAGGGGTTCAAGGGGGAAGGACATATGTATACTTGTGGCTGATTCATGTTGGTGTATGGCAGAAACCATCACAATATTGTAAAGCAATTATCCTCCAACTTAAAAAAAATTAAAAATATATATTCATTTTCAGATTATTTTTCCCTTATAGATTATTACAGAATATTGAGTACAGTTCCCTGTGTTATACAGTAGATCCTTGTTGGTTACCTGTCTTATATGCAGTGACGTGTATCTGTTAATTACAAGCTCTTAGTTTATCGCTCCCCTCCACCCCCTTCTCCTTTGGTAACCATGAGTTTGTTTTCTATGTCTGTGGGTCTGTTTCTGTTTTGTAAATACTAATAAGTTCCTTCGTATCATTTTTTTTTTTTAATGTTGTCTCTTGAGATGGAGGACTTCAAGTTGAGGCGAGGCCAGTCAAACATCCAGGGACAACACCCTAGAAAGAGCGGGACTTTGGTTCCCGACCAAAGATTGAGGTCAGGGCAGAGAAGCGAGAGAGCTGAATCCTAGCCGCTAGACCAGTGGTCAGTGACCAGGCCCTGGCCCTTTGGCTTTGCAGAAAAAGAGTTCCCACAAAGGCGGAGTATAGTGAAACAGGTGAAGTGTTTATGAGGAGGAAAAGAGGACAGTACGTGTGGACAGACACTCAAGTGAACTCAGAGAGTTGCACCCTCATGGTGATTTGAATCACTTTATAGGGCGATTGTCCCAGGTTTCCTTTGGCCAATCATTCTGATTTGCCTTGTTCTGAGTCTGTATTTGGTCAGTCTCAGGATCCTCCCATGTGTGCGCACATCAACATCTCTCAGCCAAGATGGATTCCACCGAAGAGGCCTATGGGTAGTTAGCATCACTTAGCATCACTCTCCTTTTGGCCTCCAAGGAGCCTTCCTGCACATGTGCAGTTGAGAAGGTCTCCTAATTTTGAGAATGAGGAATATATGATCTCTCATCTCTTATCTTAGCCAGGCCTAGCCTCCTCTCTCGATTGTCCTGCTATTGGTATTTTGAATTTTTGTTCACAGGGAATGAACTCAAATTGCTCACTCTGGGTTGGGGGCAGGGAGGGCATCCACCTCCTTTCTCAACATGAGCAGAGGCATCACAAACTCTGGGATCTACATGGTTCCCCTGGTGTGTGGAGGGAAAGGTGATGGGGTTGGATACTTGGGCAGGTGGGTGTGGGGTGGGGACTCCTGATTTCAGCCAAAAGCTAAATGATGACAGATTTTGTTACCCACTGAGGGTTTGGGGCTTTACCCTGAAGGTAATGATGAGCCTTTGGAAAGTTGTCAGCAGGAGGTGGCCTAATTAGATTTGCACTTTAAGAAGACATTCTCCCTGCCTCCTTCTGTCCCTGGGCTCACATTAGAGTGTGTATCAATACTTTATCTTTAATTACACATTCCATAAACAAACAAACTCCAAATGCCACTGAAAGGGAACATTATCTTACATAGCTCTAAAAAACAAGCACTGCATATGTTAAAACACTGATGGCAAGATGGACCTAAAATTGAGTGATAAGAAACTGAGAAAAAATGTCACATGAAAATAAGAAATGCTCAGAGTTCCTTAAATGTCTTCCCAAGTTCTTTCTCCAGCAAGCTTGCAGGTTCTTTGAGTGCTGACCAGAACTTATGGCTCTGATTTACTTACTTTTTGCTGTGCTAGGTCTTCATTGCTGCACGGGCTTTCTATAGTTGTGGCCAGTGGGGGCTACTCTAGTTGGGATGCCCAGGCTTCTCACTGCAGTGGCTTCTCTTGTTCTGGAGCAAGGGTTCTAGAGAGCTGGCTCAGTAGATGTGGTGCATGGACTTAGTTGCTCCATGGCATGTGAGATCTTCCCAGACCAGGAATCGAACCAGTGTCCCCTGCATTGGCAGGCAGATTCTTAACCACTAGCTCACCAGGGAAGCCCCAGGATTTATGTTTTTATGCACCTGGTTTTATAGAAATATATACTGCCTGACTGTATATCCTTCAACCTGTTATGTAGTAAGTGTTAAATGGATGCATACAAAAGAGCTGAACTAGAAAATGTCAGATCATTTGAAAGGAAAACCAAAAGTTCCAATGTGGATGAGAAAAGAAATGAAAATGCTAGATATTTGGGAGAAAAGCTGTAAAGAAAATTTGTCAAAATTAACTATATGAAAAAAAAAAATCGAAGCCCTGCGTGATATAATTTAACGACTCATACATTTCAACCAGACTTGTGACAAATTTAAACTGAACAAAGCCCAAACAGTCCCATCTGCCCATTTTCCCTTGCCTGGAGGCAACCATTCTATTTTGACAAATTTGGGGCATTTATCTCTATAGTTCTAAGTAGTATGTTTTATTGAAATGTTCCTTTTCATTTTGGTTCTTGCTAACTCTGCTAAAAGAAAATTCAGAGAGGGCTTCCTTGGTGGTCCAGTGCAATGTAGGGGACAAGATCTTTCTGGTCTGGGAAGATCCCACATATCGCAGGGCAACTAAGCCTGTGCAACCTGCTGAGCCTGCGTTCTAGAGCCGGTGAGCCACAACAGTTCATGTGCCTAGAGCCTGCGCGTTACAAGAGAAGCCGCTGCAGTAAGAAGCACACGCAAAATAGCTAGAGAGTAGCTCCCACTCGCCTCAGCTAGAGAAAGCCCTTGTGCAGCAACAAAGACCCAGAGCAGCCAAAAGTAAATAAATAACGAATATTTTTTTAAAAACACGATTCAGAGAGCTTCATTTATGAATCTCAGGACTCACACCTGAAATGGGCTTAATGATCTCTGCCTTTCACACACTAAAAGAAAGTTGTGGGAATCACATTGGTTAATGGAGGTGACAACGATTTCATATATTATGTGTGACATAAATGGAAGGCCTATTATTACTCCATTGTATACTAGAATATTGAAAACTAGACTTATGTCTAGGTCCTAGTATAGAATACTTAGCAAATGATGGGATTTCAGTACATGCATGTGGCATGAATGCATGAATATATTTATACACATTGTCCAAAACTAAGTTATGTAACATACAGAAATTTTCATGGTGGGTGTGAATCTGAGTGTGCTACTGAAGATAATCCTGGTTGCTGTGACAAAGAAACAACACTATGATGGATATATTTAGTACCTTGATTGTGGTGATGGTATATAATGTTATGTGCGTGCTCATTTGCTTCAGTCTGTCTGACTTTTTGTGCCCCTATAGACTGTAGCCTGCCAGGCTCCTCTGCCCATGAGATTCTCCAGGCAGGAATACTGGAGTGGGTTGCCATGTCCTTCTCTAGGGGATCTTCTTGTCCCAGGGTTCGAACCCACATCTCCTATAGCTCCTGCATTGCAGGTAGAGTCTTCACCACTGAGCCACTGGGAAATGATCTGGTATTATGTTTTATGTATGCATCAGGAAGCAACAGTTAGAACTGGACATGGAACAACAGACTGGTTCCAAATAGGAAAAGGACTACGTCAAGGCTGTATATTGTCACCCTGCTTATTTAACTTATATGCAGAGTACATCACGAGAAACTCTGGACTGGAAGAAGCACAAGCTGGAATCAAGATTGCCGGGAGAAATATCAATAACCTCAGATATGCAGATGACACCACCCTTATGGCAGAAAGTGAAGAGGAACTAAAAAGCCTCTTGATGAAAGTGAAAGAGGAGAGTGAAGAAGTTGACTTAAAGCTCAACATTCATAAAACTAAGATCATGGCATCCAGTCCCATCACTTCATGGGAAATAGATGGGGAAACAGTGGAAACAGTGTCAGACTTTATTTTTTTGGTCTCCAAAATCACTGCAGATGGTGACTGCAGCCATGAAATTAAAAGACACTTACTCCTTGGAAGGAAAGTTATGACCAACCTAGATAGCATATTCAAAAGCAGAGACATTACTTTGCCAACAAAGGTTCGTCTAGTCAAGGCTATGGTTTTTCCTGTGGTCATGTATGGATGTGAGAGTTGGACTGTGAAGAAGGCTGAGCGCCAAAGAATTGATGCTTTCTTCAGTCCATTCTGAAGGCGATCAGCCCTGGGATTTCTTTGGAAGGAATGATGCTAAAGCTGAAACTCCAGTACTTTGGCCACCTCATGTGAAGAGTTGACTCATTGGAAAAGACTCTGATGCTGGGAGGGATTGGGGGCAGGAGGAGAAGGGGACGACAGAGGATGAGATGGCTGGATGACATCACTGACTCGATGGACGTGAGTCTGGGTAAACTCCGGGAGTTGGTGATGGACAGGAGGCCTGGCGTGCTGCGATTCATGGGGTCGCAAAGAGTCGGACATGACTGAGCGACTGATCTGATCTGATCTGACCAAGGAATGGGAGTTGGTGATGGACAGGGAGGCCTGGCGTGCTGTGATTCATGGGGTTGCAAAGAGTTGGACACGACTGAGCGACTGAACTGAACTGACTGATGCCTATATTCATCAAAACATATACATTAAATAAGTACAGTTTTTTTCTCTCCATTATACCTCAATAAAGATTTAAAAATAAACCTAAAAATACAAAGAGATTCAAGAGAAGTATATTTCTTACTGGTAGGACCCTCCATGTGGTTTTTCTAAATTACTGAAAAATTCAACTTACTCTTCTAAGCAATAATTTGTTCCATATATGGCTTTGCCAGATTCAACACAAGGCTTCTAAAATGTACATATTACCAATATTATCCCATGACAAGATGAAAAAAAAAAGGAAAAAAGAAAAAAAAAGCAGAGAAGGCACATATGCATCATTTTCCCCTTTGATGTTTATTTATTTGGCTGCTCAAGGTCTTAGTTGCAGCACATGAATGTGGGATCTTTAGTAGCAGCATACAAACTCTTAGTTGTGGCGTGTGGGATCTAGTTCTCTGACCAGGGATCGAACTCCTGCATTGGGAGTGTGCAAAGTCTTAGCTGCTGGACCACCAGGGAAGTCCCACATCCGCATCTTGAGATACTTACTATCTACTCATATTTCCTAGTCAAGGTTTGGTCACCTGACTCCATCTAGATGACAGAAAATGAGATGCTAGCATGAGTGACTGCTCCCAGCAAGAGCATCAGAAAGGCGTGTTTGATGAACAGGTGGCCATGCTGTCACTGTCTGTATCTCGTCAACCCAGACATTCTGGTTCAGAGCCGATGCTCTGTTTAGAGCTTTCAGTGCCTGTGTTAAACTGTGTGTGTGTGTGTGTGTGTAAGATGCAAAAACTATTCTTACTATGTTTGAAAATATAAAGACATATGCAGTATTTTCCACATTATGGCACAAAATTTCTTTCCTGTTTTTTTCTTTACAGAGATCTCCCTAATCCATATCCATGATTGGTTGGGGGTTTCATCAGGGCAAGGATTCTATATATTCTTCAGACTGTCAAGTCAAACCCTGGACACTGAATTGGTACTGAGTAGATACATTAGCCCGGAGAAGGCAATGGCAACCCACTCCAGTACTATTGCCTGGAAAATCCCATGGGCGGAGGAGCCTGGTAGGCTGCAGTCCATGACGTCGCTAAGAGTCGGACATGACTGAGCGACTTCACTTTCGCTTTTCACTTTCATGCATTGGAGAAGGAAATGGCAACCCACTCCAGTGTTCTTGCCTGGAGAATCCCAGGGACAGGGGAGCCTGGTGGGCTGCCGTCTATGGGGTCGCACAGAGTCAGACACAATTGAAGCGACTTAGCAGCAGCAGCAGCAGCAGAGAAAAATATTTTTAAATATGGAGGTATACTGACTAGACTTTTTTTTCTTTGCAAGCAAATCAACTTGGGTTAACTTAAGCAAAAGGTGATTTGATGAACAGAAGTTGGGACATTCTCAGAATTAGTGAGCTTGATATCAGCCTAGGGAGAACAAGGCAGCCCAGGGAGACTGGGAGTGGGGACTTCATTAATGCTTCTTTGGCACAAAGGAACTAGAAAACAAGCCACTTTTGGAGTGAAATGGAATACAAGCTATATTCTGTTCTTTGGATCTCTTTTCAAGGTGATGGGGAGGGTAAAATTGGTCTAGCTTGGCTCACATGACCAGCAGAATAGAATGCATTTGATGTTGTAAAAGAATTCTAATGCAAACAAGTAGGGGATTGTCAGGAAAGAGCAACTGGTTCTGGGGGAGTATATGGGGAAATGAATACATAAGTGGCCAGCACATTCAATAATTACCTTTTTTATTTTATCAAAGCACCTAGTCCTCTGGTAGATAAGTATTATTTGCACTACAAGACTCTATAATCACTCACCATTGAAGGGAACACCAAAGGAATTTTGACCCTCCTTTGCTAGTTGATGTTTAACATTAGCATTACTTGAGGTCAAGGAAACATATTACTACATCTCATTCTTAGTTCAAAGCTCAGAAGCGGTTAACTTGCCATTGCTGTTGTTCAGTTGCTCATATGTGTCTGACTCTTTGTAACCTCATGGATTGCAGCATGCCAGGCTTCCCTGTCCTTCACTATCTTCTCTATGAGTTTGTTCAAACTCATATCTATTCAGTAGATGACGCCATCCAACCATCTCATCCTCTGTCGCCCCCTTCTCCTGCCCTCAATTTTTCCCAGCATCAGGATTTTTCCCCATGAGCCGGCTCTTTGCATCCGGTGACCAAAGTATTGACTTATTATAAATTACTCCTCATCAGGGGCTTAAGTAGGTACCATATAGATTAAGTCAATTGTTATCAGGAGCTGAGATTAAGTTTCTTCCACTTATGGGTTCATCATAGAATTGAAATTCAGTTAGAGAAAACTCTTTCTCTTTCTCTCTCTGTATACACACATTCCTCCCACCTTCTCCACCCTTACTATCACACACACACTTAACAGTTTGGATCAGAGAAATTTTTATTGCAGGGTCTAACAAAGAGAATAGACAGTTTTTGTTCAGAAACCTGGAACTCCCCAAATGGTTTAGGGGGAAAGTTTTTATAGGTAAAATTTGGGAGGAGGGCTGCAGAGCGTGTGACTTTCTTCTGATTGGTTGGTGGTGAAGTAACGGGGTGGTGCTCCAGGAATCTTGTGCTCAGCCTGAATTTACCATCCTCCACTTGCGTGGAGGCCTAAGTCCCTGCAGAAAAACTCAGAGATACTGTTATGTATATTCCTTGAGGAGGAACCAGGACCCTGCCCCAAGGCTGCACTGTTGTTTCCGGACTGCTCTTCCTTTGACCCTGTATTCCCTCCCTCCCCTGATTAGTATCTGCTGGAATCTGCCCTTTGGAACTCAGGCAAGGTCATGGAGGCTGAAGCCTTTATCCTACAAATAAGAACGTTTGCTCAGTAGTGTTCAACTCTTTGGGACCTCAGGGACCTGATAGGTTCCTCTGTCCATGGGAGTCTCCAGGCAAGAATACTAGAGGGGATTGCCATTTCCTCCTCCAGGAGATCTTCCAGACACAAGGATCAAACCCACGTCCCCTGTATCTCCTTCACCGGCAGGTAGATTCTTACTACTGTGCCACCTGGGAAGCCCCACGAATAAGAATGGGGGATCTGAAAAGGCTTTTGTGCCCAGGAGGGCCACAGGGTCTTGCTTGGTTTCAGCCTCAGATCCCACCTGCTCTCCTTCATCTAGAATATATACACATATGTGGAATAAAACTCACATACGTGAATTTTTTGTGGCAAGATCAGAAAACTTTAAACATGAAAAATTCTTTTCTGCCCTTTGACCTCTCTTCTCTCCACATCGTGCATTGAGTATGTGCATTAGGGATCCACCAAATCTTCCCCTTTGGCAGAAATACCTGCTCAACCATTAAGATCAATACTCTCCTAGTGTTAGAGGAAACCCTGACTGAAACTACACCCCTGGCCAGGTGAGATAGTGGCCATCTGCATGGGTTATCATACCAACAGGAGGTCCTGGTAAGGAACGTGGGCCTAACAAGCTAGCACCATCTGGAAGAATTTGGTAAATATCAAAAGGAGAGAGGAGACAGCAGTCCCACCAACCTTTCAGAATACTCCTCCCTGGAATCCATCTTGGCTGAGTGATGCAGATGCCACCAGTAAGGCCTCCAAGTCAGAGACAACCCAGAAACGAATCCCATCACCCTAAAAGCCAAGACTGTGAACCACGTGGCAGAGCAGTCCTCCTGGGTTCCCTGACCCTCCTGCTCTCCGCCTGGGTGCCCCTTCCCAATAAAGTCTCAGCATGTGTGTCTCCTCAGACAATTCATTTCAGAGTGTGAGACAAGAGCCCACTCCTGGGCCCTGAAAGGGGTCCCTCGACCTGCAACACTAGAACCAACAAGACAGCCCCTTAAAAGATAACATTTCTTCTTGATCGTGTAAGGGGGTCACATGACTCACCATAATGGCACCTTAATCTGGATTATGTAAACTGTCAATAATACGACATCATTTCCTGTACAGCCCTCTGTATCAAAAAAACTATATAAACTGCATCTTGACATCTAATGGGTGGAACAGTTCTCAGAGCTTTCTGCAATGCTCTTCCCAGGTTATAATCCTCAAATTTGGCTCGAATAAAATTTTCCATTTCTTTCTTAGATTGACTGATTAATATTTTGTCAACATATACCTCACCTTGCCTGATTGTCTTTGGAATTCTTCATACTTTTAGGATTCCCTGTGCGAATGTTAATACCTTTGTTTTTTTTTTTCCTGGTAATCTACCTTATGTCATTTTAAATGCCAGCCGAAAAAACTGAGAAGGAAAAGGGAAAATCTCCCTTCCGCCACATGCCCAAGCTTGGGCTGATTTCATTCATGATGCATTTCTGACTTCTGTGCAAGGGGTGGCGTGAAGAGTCTTTAGGCTGAGTCCCAAGAACTTATTTTGTTTCAATGAAATTGATAGGGACAGAGTAAAGGGACAAAGTAGGTGATTAAATAGTAAATCCCACTAGAGGTTTATAAGTAGAAAAATATGGGGAACTCCTGAAAGTTAATGATTACTCAAAAAAGCAGTTTGGTGGCTCAGCTGGTAAAGAGTCTGCCTGCAATGTGGGAAACATGGCTTCGAGAAGATACCCTGGGTCGGGAAGATCCCCTGGAGGATGGCATGGCAACTACTTCAGTATTCTTGCCTGGTGAATCCCCGTGGACAGAGGAGCCTGGTAGGCTGCAGTCCATTGGGTCACAAAGAGCTGGATACGACTGAGAGACTAAGCACAGCACAGCACACAGCAAAGCAGGTTTGCTTAACCGCAAAACCAAGCAGCCTCGCTTAGCAAAAGAGCCACGGGACAGACGCAGAAGACGTGCCCCCAAACAATAAAATAATGGTGGCATGAGCCCCACATCCTGCCCAGTGAGCTCAATCAGTTAATGATCCGTAGGACATGCTCTCTGTACACATAAAAAAAAACAATAATCTGTGGACCTAACTTGACCATGTAGGGACCAGAAGACTTCCCTGCCCAACCTGGAGGAGGAGCTGATGATGAACACGTGATGTCTACTCAAGAAAGACAAATAAGATTCCCCCTCACTTTTCCTTTGATTATAAAACTATAATCCAAAATGTTCTTGGGATGTGACACCCCCTTGCTCGCCCACTTGTAAACTTCACAAGCATCCTATTCTAATAAATCACTTCTTATCTATCATTTTGCCTCTCACTGAATTCTTTTTGGTGCAGAGACATAAAGGATGATGGTACCAGAGCTCTTTGGAGCCCCTGGAACAACACCAGTCAGTTTCAAAATAGTGTTTAGTACTTGCATTTGCTGGCGCTCACCACCCAGGAAATGATGGTGCCCTTGGAAGCCATGGTGTCCTTGCAGAAGACCCCACACCTAGAGAAGGCACCAGGAGAAAAGAGAAGCCTGAGTCAGGCAGCTTTAACCCTTGTCTTTGTCTTCTCGGTAATTCTTGGAAATGGAAAAACCCAAAGACAACCTTATGAGTAGCTTGGCTTTCCATATCGATTCACCTTCCTGAGAATGACATCAGTGAGTGCAGCTGACATTAACAACAGAACAAGACTTTGAAATATGCATCACTTGTATTAACTGCATCCATCTACTGCCCAAGTATGCTCTTGGCTGATTTTACATAATTAGGATTTCTCAACCATGGCTGCACAATGGAGTGAATAATCTTAGGATCTTTTGAAAATAAACGTGCCTGGGACTCAGCCCCTGAGAGTCTGATTCAGTTCCTGTGAGATGAAACCCAATTGATGGATGACATTCTTACAAAGCTTCTCGGGTGATTATAATGAGCAGCCAGAGCTGAGGATCTCTGACCAGCTTCTATAATCTATGCCAGGGAGATTTATCATTTGGATTGGAATGTATGTCAAGGCAGCTCCACGTTCTGACAGGCTACCCAGGATTTCTCCCACATGAAAGTGTGACAGTGACAGAAAACTTGAGAGTCGCTCTGCTGTGACCATCTTTAATGAACACGAGCATGCATGTGTCACCTGTGTTATAACTAGTGGCAGAAGACCCTTTAGAGTCAGGATCTGGGGGATGTATTTCTAATGATTAAAAAAAAATGTTCTAATGTCAAAGACTAGCCATGGTGTTACTGAAAGTGGGGTCTGGCTGCTCGCCACTCAAATGCCAATAAAGAGGCAAGTTGATAGAAAGGGAAGTTTGCTTTCTTCTGGATGCTAGCCACTGGGATTGGGGTGGGGGAGTTTGGGTGCTTGTCCAAAGGCTGAATTCTCCCCGACCTCCTGATAATCAGTGGGCAAGAGTTTTTATGGACAGAGGGAGGGGGCTACATGCAGAAAGAGCACACTCAGCTCTGACAGTCCTCTTGAAGTTGGTCATCAGCAGTCTGATTGGTAACCTCTTGATTGTTTTTTGTTTTTTTTTTTTAACTTTACAATATTGTATTGGTGAATCTTCAGTTCCAAGGTCGGTTTGCTCCCATTTCTTTCAGACCATTTATTGGAATTGTGGCAGCTTGTGTCGTGGCTTCAGTCTGGTCATCATGTAGTTAACTTCTTCCACCTGGTTGGGGTTTCAGTATCTATAAGACAGCTCAGCGAACATGGCTCAGGATATGATCTATCACCCCTGAGAAGGAACTAGAAGTCTTTGCCTTTGCTTAATGACTAAACTATCATTCTTTGATCTCCTTTGATTATTTTCCTTTGTTTCTACATCTTCACACTTCTCTGATTAAGCTTATTCTTTCACTAAAGTTTTTCCACAGACAAAAGGCAGGTGGAGGACAGGGGAGTGGGAGACGGACCCGCTTCTCCTGCTCAGAAAGTCCTGCTCCTTCTCAGTGGCGCAGGGTAGTAAATCGTAGTGGGGTTAAGTTTAACAAAATAAGCCAGAAAGGTGGGGGTGGGCATCATCAGTTTTCCAGTCTACTAGACTGGAGTTGTGTGGGACTATAGGACAACAATCAATTCTCATTAATTGGGATTCTCCCTATCTTAAACCTTCTCTTACCTGTTATGGCCAAAAGGACAGAAAAGGGAAGCGCATAACAATGAAGTTGTCATGATATCTAAAAAAAATTATGGTGATTTAAAAATACCTATCAGTCATGTCCTTCAGTGTTTGTTTTTCAAATGGTGGTTTTATTGCAATGCAATTGATGTGACACAAAATTCATTTTTTTAAAGGATACAGTTTAGCTTTTTTTGTACATTCACAAAATTGTACAACCATCACCATTACCTAATTCCAGAATATTTTCATCACCCTGTTAGAATATTCTGCCCCCTCCTCCACTGCAACCATTGGCTCTGGCAACTACTAATCAGTCTTAATGAATTTTACCATTATGGATATTTCATATAAATGGACTTGAATGATATAATGATACAATGATACCATGATAAACAAAATCATAGGATAGCCTTTTGTGTCTGGCTTCTTTCACTTAGCATATTGTTTTCAAAATTCATCATGTCTTACCATGAATCAATACGTCATTCCTTTTTATTCTAATGGAATAATATTCCATTGGATGGATAGGCCATACTTTGTTTATCAATGCATCAGTTAAGGAACCTTTTGTTTCAATTCTTGTCCATTATGAAAAATGATAATATGAGCATTTGTGTACATGTTTTGGTGTAGGCATTTATTTTCTATTCTGTTGGGTGTTATTTAAGAGTGGAATTTCTGGGTAATGTGGTAACTTTATGTTTTACTGTTTGAAGAATTGCCAAAATGTTTTCAAAGCAGTTGCACAATTTTACATTCCCACCAGCAATGTGTTAGGGTTTCAGCTTTTTCATTTCTTTTCCAATACATACTATTGTCCAACTTTTAGATTCTGAATTTAAAATGATATCTCACACTAGTTTTGATTTTCATTTACCTAATGACTAAAGATGTTGAACAAACTTTCATGTGATTATTCACCATTTCTGAATATTTTTTACATATAACTTTTCATTCAAATTATTTGCCCGTTTAAAAAATTAGGTGGTCTGGTGTTGAATGTGAAAATGAAAGTCACTCAGTCATATCTGACTCTTGTGACCCCATGGACTATACAGTCCAAGGAATTCTCTAGGCCAGAATACTGGAGTGGGTAGCCTTTCCCTTCCCCAGGGGATCTTCCCAACCCAGGGATCGAACCCAGGTCTCCCACATTGCAGGTGGATTTTTTACCAGTTGAGCCACAAGGGAAGCCCTGTTATGGGTTATTTATATCTTCTACATACAAGTCCCTTCTCAGATATATGATTTTCAAATATTTCCCCCCATTGAGGGCTGTCTTGTCACTTTCTTAGTGATGTCTTCTGGTGAACAGAAGTTTTAATTTTGATGAAGTTCAATATCCATTTTTTTCTTTTGTCACATGTGTTTTTGGTGTCATAACTAAGAAACCATTACCTGGTCCAAGGTCATGAAGATTTACTTTCATGTTTTCTTCAGAGATCTTTAGAATTTCAGAACTTACATTGAGGTCTATAATCCAATTTTGAATAAGTTTTGATGTATGAGGTAAAGAAAAAGTCTAATTTTATAGGCAAGATGGGATGACAGTCCTGCCATAATCTGAATTTTAAATCTCTGAAATTCAGAGAAATCTGAATTTTTAAATATGAAATCCTATGTACTTGAAACTTTGGTAACTAATTTTTTAAATATGATAGGATCAAAAAGTCAAAAACATCTGTGGGTCTGATTTGGCCACCAGACCACTTTCAACCTCTTACTTTAGCTCTCTGCACCTGGTTTTCCTCAACTATAAAGTGCAAATTAGAATGCTTGACTTGAAGAAGAGCAAGGATTTACAAATTCATAATATTAAATCACGGCTCTTAGAATATCCCGAATATTCCATAAATGTTGGTTCCTCCAGTTATCCCCAGTAATTTATTGACCTACAAATTCTCTTTTGGTTCCTTCCCCAGAGAAATCTGTATATAACAGGCAGAATTAAATGACCACACAACTGACTGATCATCCAAAAGGGAATCACCATTTTGGGTTCTAACTCAGTGGCATATGAAATTCCAGAAAGAACAATTTGTAAGCCCAGAGGAAAAATTCATAAATCAGGTCAAGCCTTTGACTTACTCTCTAATTTACTGATGCTCTTTGAGCAGCCCTTGTATTTTGGATACATACCCCATGCTCAGTACATTTGGTTGAATTCCTCTTTCTTTCTTTTAGTCTCTGTGTCTTCTTTGCCCTCTTTTTATTTCAGAAATGAAGGTATTATGAAAGCATTCCATTTGCCCATTTTTCTTTTTAGACATTACACAAGAATTAAGCCCCATGAAGGCAGGAGTTCATCTACTTGGGTCACTGCTACAGTCTGCTGTCTCTCAGCTGATAGAGGGTCAAGAAATCATAGTTCAATGATACATAAGCTTTCAATGTGCTGGGTTCCTTCCTCTGTTTGCCAGGCATAGGGTGCATGGTTGAAATGAAGGGTGAGGCTGAAGGTGTTCACGATCCAGGTCCTCGCCCCAGTGCTCGGGGAATGACACGTGATGGAGGCGGTTCCGGGCATCAGGGCGTCACCAAGGACCCTGCCGCGTGCTCCTCTCCGCCCTCTGGTGCAGCGCTTGTGGCTTATTGAACAGCTCACCTGACGAATGCCGTTTTAAAAGCTTCTTTGCTGCTTCATTTGAATAGAGATTTTTATTTATTCCTCCTTACACTGAATTTTGTATCATGGGTGGGGTGAGCAAGAGAGTGGCCCCATCAGTGAGTTCCTTCCATCTGTTTACCATCCATCTCTGGGCCAGGGAGCGACATCCGTGTCACCTGCGGAGGCAGGCTCTAGCCGCCAAGATGAAGGTTCTGGAGCATCTTTAATTTCCCCGAGTTAGCTACTTAATCAGCATCCAGGCCTCTGCCAAGATTGATGAATTGCAGAGAAGAGTCATGGCTCCTGGGCTTTCGGTGCCCCGTGTGTGCTGGCAGCTGCCACCGGCTCCTACCTGTGACCCGCTTAAAGGCTTCCCAAAACAGCCAAAAACAAACTTTCTCCACCCATTTCACTTTCTTCTTCAAGTCAATCAGCAATGTCAATCAAGTCTGTGTGCTCAGTTAGCAGTGTGAAGGCGTCTGAAAACCAGACCGCCTTTCCTGGAGGCCGAAAGTTGCTGTACATCTGCCAGATAAATAACCTCAGTGACTGTGTCAAGGGCGGGAGGAGGGGGCCACAGAGAAAGATGAGAAGTGAGCTGGGGTTGGGTATCAGAAGACCCCCAGTGACCACTCTTTGGATTCTTTACATAAGACATGTGGGTTAGATCCCTGGGTGGGGAAGATACCCTGGAGGAGGGCATGGAAACCCACTCCAGTATTCTTGCCTGGAGAGTCACATGGACAGGTGAGCCCAGCAAGCTACAGTTCATAGGGTAGCAAAGAGCCAGATAGGACAGAAGCAACTTAGTGTGCATAAGCATGCATGTGTATGCTGCTGCTGCTGTTGCTGCTAAGTCGCTTCAGTCGTGTCCGACTCTGTGTGACCCCATAGACGGCAGCCCACCAGGCTCCGCCGTCCCTGGGATTCTCCAGGCAAGAACACTGGAGTGGGTTGCCATTCCCTTCTCCAATGCATGAAAGTGAAAAGTGAAAGTGAAGTCGTTCAGTCGTGTCCGACTCCTAGCAACCCCATGTGTATATATTATATTAAATTATAATATATAATATATCCCATAATATATTAATATATATACATAATTTTGTCTTTTTTTCTTTAGGTAATCAGTTCTCTAGGTAATGAGTTTGTTATGTTCACTGCATTGTCTGAACCCTCACAGTATCCTGTGGGGAGGTGCTATAGTACATGGTTGGATTAACGTGGACAGTTTGAATAACAAATCATTTTGCATTCTTTAATCCCTAATCCCACTGCATGTATGATAAAATCTGTGTTTAAGGAATTCCATAAAGAATGGGTTCAAAAGGTCCAAACTATTAGTTATAAGAGAAATATATTTGGGGCACATAAGATATTCACTTTCCTGCGTTGGAGAAGGAAATGGCAACCCACTCCAGTGTTCTTTCCTGGAGAATCCCAGGGACGGGGGAGACTGGTGGGCTGCCATCTATGGGGTCACACAGATTCGGACACGACCGAAGCGACTTAGCAGCAGCAGCAGCAAGATATAGCAAGGTTACTGTAATTAATAATACCATGTTGTGTAGTTGAAAGTTGCTAGGGAAAGAAATCTTGAAAGCTCTCATCACAAGGAAAAAATTTAACTATGTGAGATGCTGGATACAAAAAATTATAACTACTATTTATAGTTTAACTGTAAATTAAACTCATAGTAGTCATCATTTCACAATTTATGTAAATATCAAACCATCACATTGCACACCTAAAATCAATATGATGTTATAAGTCAATTAAAAAAAATAATGCAGGGATTTCCCTGGTGGTCCAGTGGCTAAGACTCCGCACTCCCAAAGCAGGGAGCCTGGGTTCCATCCCTGGTCAGAGAAGTAGATCACACATGTTGCAACAGAGAGTTCACATACCGCAACTAAAGATCCCACGTGCCCCAGACAAAAATGGGAGACCTCATGTGCTCCAACTAAGACCTGCCACAGCCAAAAATAAATATTTAAAAAATAATGCAGTGTTGTCAAAGGCTTTTAAGTGGGAGGGTCGCATGATTCATTTCATTATTTAAAACAGTTGCTCCAGCACAGACATGAGACCCATCAGGAAGGCAATTAGGGGTTCTTCAACTCTCCACCCGAGAGGAGATGATGTGTGGATCAGATTGGTGTCAAAGATGTAGACAGATCTGCTGACTGTGACTCTACAGGTTACTTTAGTAGCGTGATTCTGTTCCCACTGCTGTTTATGGGTTGGCTGATCCTCTGCGTGATAGAAATGGGGGTACTTTCTGAGTTGAATCTCCTTGGGGAGCCCTCAGGAACCACTTGGCTTCTAGTGAATTAACCCCAAATATTCCCAGCTAAGCAGTGCAGGTGGATGTCCCTGGGAAAATGGCTTCAGCTGATGAAAACTGGAGTACGAGCACATTGAAAAAAGCCTACCCATTATCAAGTGTTGCTAACTAGAAAATAATAATGGTAACCAGCTGCACTGGGGATACTGAGAAGAGATAGTGTTTCCTTAAGCATGGTACCCCAAACTGTCTTTTTAAAGCAAAGGTAACTCTTTAAAAATATTTGGTAATAGTAGTAGCCAGCATTTACAGATGGCCTCCTATGTATGGGCTTTCCAGGTGGCTCAGGGTTAAAGAATCCACCCGCCAATTCAGGAGATGCAAGAAACTTGAGTTAAGTCCCTAGGTCTGGAAGACCCCCTGGAGTAGGAAATGGCAACTCACTCCAGCACTCTTGCCTGGGAAATCCCATGGACAGTGGAGCCTGGAAGGCTCCATGTTGAGGGGGTTGCAAGAAGTCGAACGTGATGGAGTGCGTGTCCGTGCACACACACACGTGCACACACACACCCCTATGTCCTGGGCACAGTGCTTTTGTGTTTAAGGTGGGAAAAAGTGGTTATTGGATAATGTAGCATCCATTACTTAACTCCCTCTCCTGATCATCTTCGTGTTGCAGTGGCCAAATCCTAGTCAATGTGGTAGAAGTAGAACTCTTCCATAGGGTTTTGTAAAAAGCATTTGTTTTGCTAATCATCAACCCGTCCCTTCTGTCTTTCTTTTTCCTCTTGCTATGGACACAGCTATGATGGCTAGAGCCGCAGAAGCCACGTTGTGACTTTGAGTCAAAGGACCAAAAAAGTCAAAACTTTTGTCCAGACATCATTAAGCCCCTGAAGTAAAGTGAAGTGAAGTGAAAGTTGCTATGGGGTTGCAAAGAGTTGGACACGACTGAGTGACTAAGCACAGCACATTATTTAAGTTACTGTGGTCAAGTTTTATTAACTGTAGCTAAAAGAATTTCTCACGGACAAGCAAATGCTGTATCATTTAATCTTTAAATAGCTCCCCTTGTTTAAGAGGAGAAAAATTAATGCTAATTATGGTGGTTCAGCTAGTAAGTAGAAGAGCCACATTCTGTGCCCAGATATGGCTAACCATTTTATTTTGTCTTGTGGCTTCTCTGAAAAATGTTAGTCTTAGAGAATAAGTCCTTAATATACCATGTTATGGATTATTTAGAAAACCACTCTGAAATAAAATAGAATTATCCTCCTAGAGACAACAGCTATAATTTTTCAGAAGGGGTATCATTTTCTTGTATATTTTTCCTTTTATTTAAAATCACCTCAATGTATTCTACCCTCTTGCCCTGCCTTACTAGGTATTTTTATAACACTTACTGCTTTCCAGTATTCTTTATAATTTGCTTACTTATTATTTATCACCTCCCCCTTACCAGAATATAAATGCCACAAGAGAGATCATTTTTTTTTAACTAGCAACTCCACATGAATGAATATGATGAACACAGCTCTGTTTGTTCCCACAGCTACACATGTGTTTCATAAAAACGGTTCCATTTGTTTCTTGAAATAATTGGCTCCCTGAATAAATGAAATGTAATTAACACATGTATACATGCATAGATCATAAAACAGTGCTGAGCCCAGCATATGGTTAGGGCTTAATAACTGTTAACTATTGCTTTGATATTATGAAATTGGTCTTCTATCTTCTAAATGGAGCAGCGGTCCCCAACCTTTTTGGCAGCAGGGATCAATTTTGTGGAAGATAATTTTCCCATAGACAGAGGTTGGTGGGAAGTGGTTTTGGGATGATTCAAGAGTATTATATTTATTGTGCTTTTTATTTCTATTATTTTTTATTATTTATTTTTTTTAATTTTATTTTATTTTTAAACTTTACAATATTGTATTAGTTTTGCCAAACATCGAAATGAATCTGCCACAGGTATACCCGTGCTCCCCATCCTGAACCCTCTTCCCTCCTCCCTCCCCATACCCTCCCTCTGGGTCATCCCAGTGCACCAGCCCCAAGCATCCAGTATCCTGCATTGAACCTGGACTGGCGACTCGTTTCATACATTTCATTCATTCATGTTTCAATGCCATTCTCCCAAATCTCCCCACCCTCTCCCTCTCCCACAGAGTCCATAAGACTGATCTATACATCAGTGTCTCTTTTGCTGTCTCGTAACTGAAGGATGATTGCTTTACAATATTGGTTTGATTTCTGCCATACATCAACATGAATTAGCCATAGGTGTACATATGTCCCCTCCCTCTTGAACCTCCCTCCCACCTCCCTATTTCTATTATTATTACATCAGCTCCATCTCAGATCATCAGGGATTACTTCCCAGAGGTTGGGGACCCCTGAAATAGAGAAACAGAAATCCAGTCCAGAGGTTAGGTGGGAAACACATGCCATGCCACTCTCTCTCCATCATTGCTTGCTTTCGCTGCATCCAATCAACCATCCATCTCCAATTAGAAAACCAAACCCAGGCTTGCCTGGTGGCGCAGTGCTAAAGAACCTGCCTGCCAATGCAGGAGACAGGGGATAGACCCCTGGCCTGGGAAGGTCCCACATGCTGGGGAACAGCTCAGCTGGTGTGCCACAACTGTGGAACCCGTGCTCTGGAGTCCATGCCCCACCACTACGAAAGCCCTCATGCCCTAGAGCCTGTGCTCCGTAACAAAAGAAGCCCACTGCACATTGCAACTAGAGAGTAGCCCCTACTCACTGCAACTAGAGGAAAACCCATGATGTAACAAAGACCTAGCACAGCCAAAAATAAATAAATATTTTTTAAAAAGAAAAACAAACCCACCAAAGACACATGTTACCAGGCTGCTGCTTCCCTGTCGCTGCTACTCGTGTGCGATTGCAGCGCGAGTTGCCTACACCTTTGCCAGCAGAAGTGAGCTTTCAAGAGAATATTATTCCAGCGTTACTCTTTATAGTATTATATAAAAACCATTTACTGCAGCTATTAAAACAATCTGTGTAAACATAATCTTTATGGCTGAATGATACGCCAGCATATGGCTAAACTATCGTTTACTTAACTCTTTCTCTATTGTTGGATATTTAGGACGTTTTTGTTTTCCCTGATGATGAGCAGGGTGATGATATTCCTCTTGGAACATAAAAGGCAAAGTCCTCCTTGAGGGGAATCTTGATGATGGTATTAAAAAGACAGAACACAGCTATAACCATCTGCACAGGAGTGATTGGCTGTAGCTGAGATTCAAGGCACCTTAGTTGGGGAGGGGCTTCACCAAGACTCTGGGAAGGGAGCCCTGACTTCCCAAAGCCTGGTATGACCTGTACTCAGGTCCAGAGAAAAGATGGCCTGTGCTGAGGACATGTTGTCAGGTATGCCCAGAGATTTATCAGTAAGCAAGAGACACGATAGAGTGTTCATTCATTTATTCATTTAATGAATATTTATTGAGCACCTACTATGTGCCAAGAATTTTTGGAGCCATGGTTCTCAAAGTGTGGTTCCTGGACCATCAGCATCAGCGTCACCTGGGAACTTGGCAGAAATTCAGATTTTTGGGTACCACCCCAGACCTACTGCATCAGAAATTCTAGGAATGGGAACCCCAAATCTCCATTATGACAAAGCTTCTGGGAGACTCTGATCCATTCTAACATTTGAGGATTATGATTACAGCAGTGAATAAAACCCCGGCTTTTTTTGTACATTCTAATGAGAGGAGATGGGAGAAGGCAATGGCACCCCACTCCAGTACTGTTGCCCAGAAAATCCCATGGATGGAGGAGCCTGGTAGGTTGCAGTTCATGGGGTCGCTAAGACTCAGACACGACTGAGCGACTTCACTTTCACTTCCCACTTTCATGCATTGGAGAAGGAAATGGCAACCCACTCCAGTGTTCTTGCCTGGAGAATCCCATGGACGGAGAAGCCTGGTAGGCTGCAGTCCATGGGGTCGCACAGAGTTGGACATGACTGAAGCGACTTAGCAGCAACAGCAGCAATGAGAGGAGACAGACAGCAAACTTGTGTTTAAATACAAAACAGTATGTCAAGTGATGAGTTTGGAGGAGGAGAATGAAGCAGGGGTCTTTGGGCAGATGGGAAGCCCAGTGGCTCAAAGGGAAAGAATCCTTTTGCCAAGCAGGAGACATGGGTTCGATCCCTGGGATGGGAAGATCACCTGGAAAGGGAAATGACAGCCTACTCCAGTATTCTTACCTGGGAAATCCCATGGACAGAGGAGCCTGGGATTCCAAAGAGTCAGATAGGACTGAGTGACTAAACAATTTGAAGGAGATAAAGATACAAGGAAGCATCTGGATACTTGGATAATTTCCGACAGAGGGCACAACAAGCACAAAGACATACTAAGATGCTCTGGGTAGACTTGTAAGATTTTCTGTCTCCGCACCAGCCAGTGGACTAGATGGCCGGTCTACTGTCTCTGTGCTGCTGGGTTTTGCTGTTCCTGATGATTAATTTGATGTGTCAACTTGACTGGGCTAAGGGAGATCCAAAGAGCTGGTAGAGCACTATTTCCGGGTGTGTCTAGTTGGGTGTTTCTGGAAGACATTAGCATTTGAATCGGTGAACTCAATAAAGAAAATTGCCCTCACCAGTGTGTGTGTGTGTGTGTGTGTGTGTATGTGTGCATGCAAACTCACTGTTATTCTGACTTACACAGGAAGAAACAGATGAGCTTCCAGATCTGAAATGGCCCAAGGTAATTTAAAAAGCATTATGGGAAATTCCCTGGTGGTCCAGTGTTAGGACTTCCTGCTTCTGCTGCAAGGGGCATGGGTTCGATCCCAGGTTGGGGAACTAAGATCCTTGCATAACTCACAGTGTGGCCAAACCAAAAAACTATAAATTAGAAAAAAAAAAAAAAAAAGCACAATGAGTTGATGAGTTTCTCGTCCTTTCCTCCCGTATTCAGCCACCTCAAATAGGATGGTGAAGAACACTCTGAAAAGCTTTGTAGAACAGAATTAGAATCATTGACACGTTTGGAAAAGCTCTCCAATTTACATCATCTTCAAAGAGCCTGAGATGACTACAGTCCTTTGCCTGAAGTCGTCAGGTAATGCAAGGACATGAAACTGTTCTAAAGTCGACTCCTTCAGAACTACTTTTTTTAACTCCAAGAGAGAGACTCATTAACATGAAAATCTGCCATCTGCATTTGGTCAGCCTGTCGACACTTCCTGAACACGTTATCTGGAACATTTTCTGTTACTGAGCTGTCATCTTGCGAATGAAAGAGATGAGGCACTGAATGGGTTTTGATGTGCATGGGAGTCTGAAGTTCCAAAAGATCTCAACTCATTTCTTTGATGGTGTGATGACTTGGGCTTCCTGGTAAAGTCTTGGTTTGATTAATAGGAAAGTGTATACATCCTTGGGGCTTCCCAGGCAGTGCTAGTGGTAAAGAACCCACCTGCCAATGTAGGAGACATAAGAGATGCAGGTTTTATCCTTGGTTTGGGAAGATCCCCTGGAGGAGGGCATGGCAACCCACTCCGGTACTCTTGCCTGGAGAATCACCTGGACAGAAGAGCCAGTGGGCTACAGTCCATAGGGTCACAAAGAGTTGGACACGACTGAAGAGACTTAGCATGCACTCACGTGTGTACATGTCCTTAAGTGACATTTCAGAAGAGGAGCAAGATATCCACATATTTGAATGGCATCCCCCTGTAACTTTGGTCATGTAAGTGATGAAGTCTAACCTATGATTAGCCCTTGAATTGTATGCCCCACCCTTAGGGAGGGGGTGTGGAAGCTCTCACTGCTATGTTCATAACTAAGACCAGAACACAGTAGCCAGCAAGAGTCTTGTCTTGCAAGTTTATAGCTGAAATTAGATGGCAAGAGTTAGTATTTCTGTTTTCCATGCGGAGGGACCTGATCATAGCTTTATATTTGGAAAAGGGAAAAGACAACCCCCTTCGTTTAGATATTGAATTTGGTTACTCACATGGGCCTGAGGCAACCTTTGAAAAATACTAGATGTCTCCTATGAGACGGCATCTGGAAACACTTGGCAACAGCTGTTGATATAAATTATTCACTGTTAATTGATTACAGAGGTGCTTCTGAAACTGACATGCCATATTGAGTAATAGGATGACTGTGTAATGGAAGGTGATAATGTGAACATTATTTATTCTTACCATACATCTGTAGGTTATAACAGAGAAGACCCTGTCCCCTTTTCATTCATCTATGGATCAATCACAGACAGATGTTTAGAGAAACTGCATGCTCTGTGGTCTTTACACTTCGATGGTACTGTTAGGTTTTTTTAATTTTATTTTTAAAAATTTTATTTAATTGGCTGTGCCTGGTCTTAGTTAAGGCATGGGAGAACCTAGTTCCCTGACCAGGGATTGAACATGGGCCCTCTGCACTGGGAGCATGGAGGCTTAGTCACTGGACCAGCAGGGAGCCTGGTCCATTTAAATTTAATGATGATTTATTCTCTTTTAGATTCTAGTTCTAATCAGCACTTTTGAAATAACATCTATTTGGTGAAAATAACTCAACTGGAGTCATGGTTTGGCTACTCAAGTGTGCAGAGCTTGAGGGAAGCTAGAAGGTAGAGAGGATGTTTATCCAGGTCTGAAACTCAAATTTGTTGTTGTCATTCAATCACTAGGTGATGTCCAAATCTCTGTGACCCCATGGACTACAGCACACCAGGCTTCCCTGTTCTTTACCATCTCCCAGAGTTTGCCCAAGTTCATGTCCATTGAATTAGTGATGCCATCCAACCATCTCGTCCTCTGTCATCCCCTTTTTCCTCCTGCCTTCAATCTTTCCCAGCATCAGGATCTTTTCCAGTCAGCTCATTGCATCAAGTGGTCAAAGTATTGGAGCTTCAGTTTCAGCATCAGTCCTTCCAATGAATATTCAGGGTTGATTTCCTTTAGGATGGACTGATTTGATCTCCTTGCTGTCCAACATAGGACCTCATATATAAGTATATCACTTTATGTTGAAAGACCATTGTTCTACTTGGGAGCATATGTTTGAAAAACAATAAATTTGTAAGTATTTAAAATTTGATGTGATTTTTGCTATTGCTTCTAGAAATTTTAATAGACAGAGACTTGTAAGTTCCTGGTCTGGGTGTGACTCAGCCTCTGAGAGATGAAGGCAAACCCATTTTTCTAGGACTTTCACCTTCTCTGGATTTCCCACTCCCTCCTTGCACTGGAGCTCATTAACCAAAAAGACATTTTAACTGAACTTTTTCTTCCCAGAACTGAACTATTGAACCGAATGGTAATAAGCTCCTTATACAAGTAACTACAGTAAGTCCCCTACGTATGAACCTCCAAGTTGCAAACTTTCAAAGATGTGTGTTCTATCGATTTCAGGTGAGAGTGACGTTGCAGATTGCCCCCCGTCTCCTGTTGCTGTCAGTCCTCTCGCTCTACCATTTCCCACCTCTTCTACCTCCTCCAGTCAGTAACTCTTCTTGCCTCTTCACTTGATGCCAGCCCCTGTATGCCAGCTGGTGTACTGTACTACTGTACTTTTCAAGGTCCTGTACTGTAAAATTAAAACTGTTTTATTTTTTGCATTTTTTAAATGTATTCCATTCAGTTCCGTTCAGTCACTCAGTCGTGTCCGACTCTTTGTGACCCCATGGATTGCAGCACACCAGGCCTCCCTGTCCATCACCAACTCCCAGAGTTTACTCAAACTCATGTCCGTTGAGTCAGCGATGCCATCCAACTATCAGAGTATTATTTGTGTGAAAAGCATTATAAACCTATTACAGCACAGTATTATATAACTGATTGTGT
This sequence comes from Bos mutus, assembly GCF_027580195.1. Taxonomy (NCBI): domain Eukaryota; kingdom Metazoa; phylum Chordata; class Mammalia; order Artiodactyla; family Bovidae; genus Bos; species Bos mutus. The sequence continues at coordinate 22,397,445 of NC_091633.1, forward strand.
TAGTTGGGTACTTAAGCTAACTTTGTTGGACTTATGAACAAATTAGACTTACAAATGTGCTCTCAGAATGGAACTCGCTCATATGCAGGGGACTTACTGTCATGGCTTAATGCCTTCTCTGCCCCTAGATTGTGAGTTCATGTCTGCATTTTATGAGTATTTCTTCTTATTGTTTCAGCATCTTTTTGTAAGGATCTGATACACAGTAATATTTGAAAGCGGATTCATAAGATTAAAGCACAATCATCTTGGAAGATTTGGAGTGTTCCTGGAATCAATGAAAATGTAAATGCAAATAGAAAAAAAAAAAGACTGCAGGCAACACGGGCCTTTTTAAGTCAACTCATAATTTTCATTTGTGACTGGCAGGCAGCTTGACCAGAAGTGAGTCTGAACAATATCACTTCTAGTTCCTCACAAAGATTTCTGAGTCAAAAGCTCAGCTTTGTAACTAGATTAACAAAAATAAGATCTCCACTGTCTAAAGGACATTTTAAAGAAATCCTTGATTCGTCCAGTGTCACGATCCATTCCTTTTCTCCTCTTTCAGGAAGTCTTCTCTGACTGCTAAAGACCATCCCTTTATCTTGGCTCCACTGACAGACTATTCAGATGGAGAATGCTCTGGATCATCTCAGGGTGTGCTCTCCAAGCCACCAGAAGATGATATAAAATATAAGTTGGGTTAGCCTTTTGTTGTTGTTTAGTTGCTAAGTCATGTCTGGCTCTCTGTGACCCCATAGACCACAGCATGCCAGGCTTCCTTGTCTTTCACCATCTCTTGGTGTTTGCTCAAACTCATGTCCATCCAACCATCTCATTCTCTGTCACTCCTTTTTCCTCCTGCTCTGTTTGCTCAAACTCATGTCCATCCAACCATCTCACCCCCTTTTCTTCCTGCCCTCAATCTTTCCCAGCATCAGGGTCTTTTCCAATGAGTTGGCTCTTCGCATCAGGTGGCCAAAGTATTGGTGCTTCAGCTTCAGCTTCAGCATCAGTCCTTCCGATGAATATTCAGGGTTTATTTCCTTTAGGACTGACTGGGTTGATCTCCTTGCTAGTTAGCCTTAGTGTGAATTATTTTTTAGTGCAACCGAGCAGGACCCTACACGGCCTTCCCAGAATAGACCCCCACCCATGTCTTCCACTTGCCTTTTGTCTGTAGAAAGACTTTAGTCAAAGAATAAACTTAATCAGAGAAGTGAGAAAATGCAGGAAGAACGGAAAACAATAAAGCAAGACAAAGGAATAATACTGTGGACATTAAAGTCAAGGATCTTTAGTTCTTCCTTGGGAACTATAGCTAATATTCTGAACCATGTTCTTTGAGCTGTTTTGCAGGCACTGAAACTCCCACCCAGTGGGAGAAATTAAGTGTCTGCTGCCCACAAGCACGGAGACCCCAGACCAGTTGGAACCAGAAGGCTGATGATGCTGACTCCCAATTACCTCATCACCAACCAATGAGAAGAATGTCCATGAGCTGACCACACCTTGATCCTTGAAAACTATAAAACTCTTCACTACCCCTACAGTGCAGGATAGAGTCTAAAGGACATTAGCCCCCTGTGGCCCCCTTTGCCTGGCAAAACAGTGAAACTATTTCTTTCTGCTTTATCCAAAACTCTTGTCTCTGAGATTTAATCTGGCTCCAGCATATAGAGGCTGAATTTTGGCAACATTAGTGCTAAGTATTTTCTCTTGTGTTACTCTATAATCTTATTCATAGTACTTATCTCTACCTGGTATAGCTGTGTCTATTTCTTTGCTAATTGTTTATTATCTTCTTCTTCCCATTAAGAGATAAACTCCAAGAGAGAAGGAACCATATATGTCCTGTTGAGTGAAGTAATGCTGATGACAGACACCGTTCTTGGCTTCTGATATGTCCTTAATAAATATATTTGTTGATGGAATGAAATGAGGCCATGGTTCCTACACAAATAAATATTCATCATTTCTGCTGAATAGCTGATGTTTCTTTATGCAAACACCTGCTCCAATGACATTTCCCTCAAATGATGCATCAATAAATATTCTTGTGCCTGTACTTTTGGTGGCTGGTGAAACATATAAATTAGATATATTTCTGAAAGTAGATTGCTGTGCACTTGAAAGTTTCTATGGATATTGTCAAGAGGCCTCCAAAAGGTTAAGCAAATTTGCATCCCCACTAGAAGAGTGTAAGAAGGACTTATTCCCCCAGACCCTAAGCAAATTTGGATAGTATCAATGTCTAGAACTGTAGATGGGAGTTTTAAAGTGTGAAAAGATACTCTTCTGGAGAGTTTCATTGGGAACAAGTCTCAAGTGTATAGTGGCAGGAAGAGAGGAGGGTTCAAGTTGTCAAAATGTGTGTGTGTGTGTCTGTGTGTGTAAGCAGATGTAGGTATGTAAGTGAGTGTCTGTGTATGTAAGTGTGTGTGTGTGTCTTTATGTGTAAGTATGTGTAGGTTTGTAAGTACATAAGTGTGTGTGTGTATGTGTATCTCTATGTGTATGTGCAGGTTTGTAAGTACATAAGTGTGTGTATGTGCGTGTGTGTGAGAGTGGGTATAGATATGTAAGTGGGTATCTGTGTATGTAACTCTGTTATGTGTGTCTCTGTGTGTAAGTGTGTGTATGTGTGTAAGTGGGTGTCTGTACATAAGTGTGTGTGTGTGTATGTGTCTGAAAAGATTGAGTTGCTGCTCAGAACAGTTGGAAACTCCTGGAAGTGTCACACTGATTCTAAATGAAGTTCCTTAGGCGAGGTGTGGAAGTTCACATGGGCGAAAAGTTCCTGACTTCGTTAGACTCAAGGTGCCACTAGAGCTGGTGAACGAGTGTGAGAATCCAAGGGCCTTCTTTTCCTGGACATGATTTCGTGACAGAACAGGGATGAAGGAAATATCTTCCAAGTGTAGGGGCAACTAGGAAAACATTTTTAAAGCATGCTGCTGCTGTTAAGTCGCTTCAGTCATGTCCGAGTCTGTGCGACCCCACAGACAGCAGCCCACCAGGCTTCTCCGTCCATGGGATTCTCCAGGCAAGAACACTGGAGTGGGTTGCCATTTCCTTCTCCAATGTATGAAAGTGAAAAGTGAAAGTGAAGTCGCTCAGTCATGTCCTACTCTTAGCGACCCCATGGACTGCAGCCCACCAGGCTCCTCTGTCCATGGGATTTTCCAGGCAAGAGTACTGGAGTGGGGTGCCATTGCCTTCTCCGTTTTAAAGCATAACTTCCTGTTATTTAAACCTGGAATTAAGGGACTTCCCTGGTGGTCCAGTGGCTAAGACTGTGTGCTCCCTATACAGGGGACCCAGGTTCAATCCCTGGTCAGGGAACTAGATCCCTCATGCCACAACCAAGAGTTCGAATGTTGCAACTACAGATCCCTCATGCTGCAACCAAGACCCAGTGCTGCCAAAATAAATAAAATAAAAAAAAAAAAAAAAAAACAAAACACCTGGAATCAAAACCTCTGTCAAAGTCAGTTAAGAGGCAGATTTGCCATGGAATTTGACAGCTGGGACAACTTCAAAGTTTGCTAATCATCATAGTGAGCTGTTAATAGATTAATACAAGCTCACTTCATGTGCCCGTTTTCAAATAGCAGTTTTACCAAAAAGTAATAATTCACCTACAATCGCAGACTTTAAAATGCATAAATTCAATCATTGCAGTAGTAATGACACTTTGACTAATAATCAGATACCCCTGCTACTCTTAATGAGGATCAGATGAGAATTATGCAAATTTGGAATTATTTTCCATTTCCAGGAATGCACTGTTCTCAGAACATAGCCCCGCTTTGTGTTAAAAGCATGCCACAACACAGAGGCCTGGTACTCCCTGCCTTGGATAAGCACTGAATGGCTTTTAAAAAACACTGGCTCATTGCAAAAAGATGAAGCAGTTAGAAGTAGGTGAATTATTTTAAAATCCTCCTAATAGAATAGATTTTTACTGAGTACTTAATATGTAAGTGCTCTCAGTGCTAGGATCTATATTAGATGCTTTCTAGTATTTATCTGAATTAAAGCTCACAATAATCCTGGAGGTGGAAACAAAGACTTTCTTCATTTTATCAATGAAGACACTGAGTCTTAAAGAGAATAAACAATTTTTCTTTCTTTCTTCCTTTCTTTTTTAATTCCTATTTTGTACTGGAGTAGGGCTTCCCTGGAGGCTCAGTGGTAAAGAATCCGCCTGCCAATTCAGGAGACTCGGGTTCGATCCCTGGGTTGGGGAGATCCCCTGGAGGAGGAAATGGCAACCCACTCCAGTCTTCTTGCCTGGAAAATCCCACGGACAGAGGAGCCTGGTGGGCTACAGTCCATGGGGTCACAAAGAGTTGAACAGGACTGAGTGACTAAACAACAATGTTGATTAACAATGTTATGTTAGTAGTTTCAGGTACATAGTAAAGTGATTCCGTTATACCTATAGTGTATCTATTTTAGCAATTTGTCTACACTTATACTGTCAGTGAGTCATAGAGCCAGTTTTTTTTTTTTTTTTTTAAGAGATTACAGGTGATTTTTTTTTTAAGTGTTTATTCCTTTATTTGACTGTGTTGGGTTTTAGCTGTGGCACACAGGATTTTGTTCCATCATATAGGGTCTTTCATTGTCGCACTTAGGGTCAGTAGTTGATGGACCTAGTTGCCCTGAGGCATGTGGGATCTTAGTTCCCCGACCAGGGACTGAACCCATATCCTCCACATTGCAAGACAAATTCTTAACCACTGGACCACCGAGGAAGTCCCTCGTACCTATTCTTGAAAGTTCTTAAAGTGTCCCAAGCAAAACCTACCTAATACCTATGCCTTGGAAAAACAAAACCCAGAGGCTTGTAGAGGAAGGGAAGTAAGTGCTACCCCATCCCCACCCCAGGGCATAGGTGAAGCCTCTGTTTTTTAAGAATTGGCAACATTATTGCCAATATTTGTGGGAAGGACTGATGCTGAAGCTGAAGCTCCAATATTTAGGCCACCTAAGGTGAAGAGCCAACTCATTGGAAAAGACCATGATGGTGGGAAAGATTGAGGGCAGAAGAAGGGGCAACAGGGCATGAGATGGTTGGATGGCATCACCAGTTCAATGGACATGAGTTTGAGCAAACTCTGGGAGACAGTGAAGGACAGGGAAACTTGGCATGCTGCAGTCCATGCAGTGGCAAAGAGTTGGACACAACTGAGTGACTGAACAACATCATTACTGCCCTGTGTGTGTGTGTGTGTGTGTGTGTGTGTGTGCACATGCACGCATGTGTGCTCAGTCACATCTGACTCTTTGTGACCCCATGGACTGTAGCCCACCAGGTTCCTCTGTCCATTGAACTATCAAGGAAAGAACACTGGAGCGGGTTGCCATTTCCTTCTCCAGGAGATCTTCCCGACCCAGGGATTGAACCCACATCTCCTGTGTCTCTTGCATTGGTAGCTGGATTCTTTACCACTGAGCCACCTGGGAAAGCCCTTATTGCCAAGTACTTATTAAAATATATATATTATTTACTTATGTATATATTTGGCTGTGCTGAGTCTTAGTTGCAGCGTGTGTGATCTTCTTCCCTGACCAGAGATTGAACCCAGGCCCCCTGCATTGGGAGCATGGAGTCTCAGCCACTGGACCACCAAAGAAGTCCCCATAGGTGAAGACTCTTTGTACTGGGAAAACTGTATCAAATAAAATTCCTCTCCCCCTGGGTGGGGGGAAGGAAACCTTCCTGGGCAAAGAGAATTAGACATCTCTAACAGGAGTGTGTGGGACGTCTCTGGTGGCTCTAGTGGTAAGTCTACCAATACAGGAGACATAGGAGATGTAGGTGACTTGGGTTTGATCCCTGGGTTGAGAAGATCCCCTGGAGGAGGGCATGGCAACCCACTCCAGTATCCTTGCCTGGAGAATCACATGGACAGAGGAGCCTAGTGGGCTACAGTCCATGGGGGTCTCAAAGAGTCCGAGATGACTGAAGAGACTGAGCACGCGTGCATGCAATAGGAGTGTATTAGTCAGCTCATGCTGCTACAACAGAAGACCTCCCCCAAACCCCTCACCTGCTAACAGCATTGCATGTCAGGTCTGGAATGGATGGTTTCCTGGGGTTTGGGTATAGGTCAGACCTAGTGGCACTAGATGGATACAGAGTAGGGAAGGGCTGCTTTCTCTCCAAAAACCACAAGCTACCAAGCAAAGGAGAGATGGTGGAAGCAGTGAGAAGAATCAAGTGTTCATCACAAGCAGTTGTTAGAAGACGAAACTGGAAAGCAATCTGGGGCCACCTTGTGATCTAAATTGAAAGTTGGGGGAATGTAGCTGGAGAGGGAAGAAACGGGACATCCAAGGGCCAGATAAATAGCTCTTTCTATTGTTTTGCTCTGTTATGAAAATAAATAAAATGCTGAAGCAATTTGAGAAACAATTTCCTCTCTCTGGAGCAAAACTCTAGCTTGGCTCAGAAATATTGCTTTTATTGTCTTCCCACTGTTTGCAAGGCTATGTGAACCATTTACAAGAGTGCTATTAAGATGAGATGGAAAGTTTTTATTTGTCCCCAAGTTTATAGATAAGAGTCAAGACTGTAGATGTGGATGTGTGTGTCTGGTGGGGAGGGGTGGTGGACTTAAAGGTACAGTTTATAGGATAGAGCAAGCCCTCTTTTTCCTCCATCTATGCAGGCCTACAGTCCTTGAAGGAATGATGTAGGCATGGACACACTGAGAGGATGGCATGTGAGTCTTCTGAATGGTGGTGGTGGTTTAGTCACTCAGTCATGTCCAACTCTTTGTGACCCTATGAACTGTAGCCCGCCTGGCTCCTCTGTCCATGGGATTTTCCGGGCAAGGATACTGGAGTGGGTTGCCATTTCCTTCTCCAGGGGAACTTCTAGACCCAGGGATCAAACCCAGGTCTACACTGCGGGCAGTCTCCCACATTGCAGGTGGATTACTGATAAAACAATCCCCAGTCCAGGGTGGGATGTGGTCGTTCTTTCGATATCTCAGTTCTGGTCTTGGTACTAACATTTAAACACCAGGTTCTAGGAACTGTGTATTTAACTAAGGAAGAGACAGGAAAACAAGCTCCTGGGTCACTGGTTTGAAATATATCCGTGGGTCCTTCTCCTCCTTCCTGTTCTAAGTGGGCAGAGACTGCCCCCTGTCTCTAGTTTAGCTGAAGCTCAGGTGTGAGAAAGGATAGAGGATGTTGGATGTCCTCTGTGTGCTGATGGATGCTGTATTCACGCAAGGCTGGAATACTCCTTTCCTCTGTATGAAAAGGGGGTGTTAAAAAATGTCAATTTCATATTAGTCAACATCGTAGTTGCTTAATTCTGATAAATACCAATGCAAATGGGAAATTTTTGCACCTGTGATTTACCAAAACTCCAACTGCTTCATCCCACTGAGTGTTGATATATTTTGCCAAGTTTCCTTCTTAGGCCAAGTGTTTAGAGAATTTCCGCAACCCAATTATCTCCCTAGAATTAAGAATTTCACCTATTATGACTGGAGTCTTTTCAATAGGAGCAACTTTTCTTCCATCATAACTTTTCATTTATTCTGTCCTCCATTCCCTAATAGCTTCATTTTCATGAGGATAAAATGATTCTGTACTTAGAGGGTCCATGACTAGCATTTTGGATTAAATCCAAAGTCTACCCACATCAAATAGCAGTGACTTCATTAAAATGGTACACTTTCATTCAAGTTGATAATGTAATATAATGTATTTGCTAGTATATTAATGTTAGTCGCCCAACGGACTGTAACCCATCAGGCTTCTCTGCCCATGAAATTCTCCAGGCAAGAATACTGGAGTGGGGAGCTATTCCTTTCTCCAAGGAATATTTCCAAACCAGGGATCGAACCTGGACCTCTGGCATTGCAGGCAAATTCTTTACCATCTGAGCCATACAGGAAACCCTGTTTGTAGTTGGTAACAACTGGCTTAAAGATGAGCTATTGAATTAAAGATCCTCAAACAGCATTGGGATAAGGCTCTAATGCACCACTCAGGATTTTTGTATTGAGGAGGGGTTATATTAGGAGGGTGTGTCAGTTGTCCTTTCTTTGCAGCCCTGGAGACAGAGGAGTTTACACACCAGGGATATCGGTTATCAGGTGGCTCTAAAGTGGGGAGGGCAACTTTGATGCTGAGCTTCAGGGAACTCCTGAGAACTTTCCCAGCTCCGAAGTGGGTCTGAAGGAAATTAATTACCTTTATAGACCTACCCCCACTGAAAATGGTAACTGGGGTCTGTGACATCATAGTCCCGCAGGAGACTAGTTCCAGAAGTTGTATAAGCCATGTTTAGCATGCAGTCAGGGACGTGTCCATGGATGTCTTTTCATTCCAGTGCATTCTCTGAAGTTTTCATAGAGTGGATATGGTTGCAATTGACATGGCCGGTGACAGCTCCATCAAATAGGATGGTGAAAGCCCTTAGTAAGAATAGGGCTGATGTGTAGGAAGTGGCACAGTGGTCCTCAGAGGATGGATGTCCAGCCACAAGAAGTGAGCGCCTCCTGGGAAGGTGGATCTTACAGTTGCTGTGTCTGTCTTGCTCTGTTGGCCTCAAGCCTTGTCCTTTGCACGGACAGCTGGGTGGCTGAGCTGGCTTCAGAGAATTCTTCCATGTCTTTCCCTGAGCTCACAACAGCCATGCCCTGTTGGTCCATGTGTAGCAGGCAGCTTTGATGCCTGTCTGAGCTGCTCATTCTCTGTCTTGTGGGTCAGGCAGGGTCACCGTCAGCGGAAGAAGGAGACAGCAAGAATGTCAGTCAGTTATGAGGAAGTCTTATATACAATAAGATCTGCATGTCCTGTTCCTTTTTCAGTCTCTCTGCAGTGTTGACAGCAGACCATGCCCCATCTGTTCATTCGAGACCCAGCCCCTTCAAAAAGAGACAATATGCTTAAAAAAATAAAATAAAAATAGACAACATGTGTGCATTGGAGTTCCTTTTCAGCATTCTCTCATGACGTAAAATATTCTGGTGATCCAGTGGTTAGGACTCCATGCTTTCACTGCTAAGGGTGAGGGGTCAATCCCTCATCTGGGAAATCAGATCCTACAAACCACACTGCTCAGCCAATACATAAATAAATAAGAAAATGCATTCAGACTTTTCCCCCCTAAAATTGAACTTCTCTTATTCCTCTAGGCCTTACTGAAGTATAATTGACAAATTAAAATTGCATATATTTTTTAAAATTGCATATATTTAAAGGTATAAAATGTGATAACTTGATATATTCATTGTAAAAAATTGCACAATTAAGCTAATTGACTTAATCCATCACCTCACATGGTTACCTTTTTTTTGGGGTGGGGGGATAACATTTAATATCTACTCTCTTAGCAAATTTCAAGTCTACAATATAGTATTACAGTATTATTGGCTCTAGTCATCCTGCTGCACATTAGAAACCCAGAATTGAAATTGAAATAGTAAGTTTGCATTCTTCTGAAAGAAGAAGAAAGTTTTCTTCTGAAAAGAAAGAAATACTCAGAATACTTTCTGTATTCTGAAAGTTTATACTCTTTGACTAGCGTCTTCCCATCTTTGCTCTACCCTCAGTCCCTGGCAGCAACCCTTCTATTCTCTAAGTTGAACTTCTTAGATTTCAATATAAATGAGATCACGCAGTACTTGTCTTTCTATGTCTCTTATTTCACTTAACATACATCTTCTGGGTTCATCCATGTTGTCACAAATGGCACGATTCCTGTCTTTTCATGACTGAATAACATTTTATTATATACGGTTGACTTGAGTAACACAGATGTTAAGGGCATCAACCATGTCTCAATCGAAAATCTACGAAGACCTTTATAAATTATTCTCACTTTCGATTGACAGAGTTTGCATAAGCAGATGAGGGGCAAAGATAAATGGAGGGGTAGGGTAAAGACAGAGGAGGAGAACTCTTTAATATTTATATCTTTAGTATTCTTTCAGGCAACAGCCATAGGAGACCAGCAGCTAATGTACAGACCAGTTCATATTTGTGTCTTCAGGAGACGTCCACGATATTTATATTTTCTGAGAAGCCCCATGAACTGTATCTATAATTTAACTCCAGCCTGGGGCTGCTATTAAATTAAGAGCCACTAAGTCCCAGACAGAAGAGAATGTCCTATAGTCTCTGAAGAGTTGACATCTTTGGAAACTTCCTTGGTGGTCCAGTGATTTGGCGCTTTCACTGCTGGGGCCCAGGTTCAATCCCTGGTCTGGGAACTAAGATCCCACAAGCTTTGTGATGCAACCAAAAAAAAAGAGTTGCCATCTTTTACTCCAGAGCCAGCCACACTATCGTGTTCACAGCTCTGCTGCAGCGGCAAAGCTAAGCCAACACATCTCTGTACCCTTTCTGCTAAGCTCCGAGTATTGACATATTTTAGCAGACTTTAGTCTGTATAAAACCAGAATGTCATTTTTCTCTTTAGAGCATTAGAAACTGATTTGAGCTTCTTTTGTGGAGGGAAGGGGGATATTTTGACTTTCTTTTAACATTAACATTTATTTCACCCCAAGGAGCATCTCCATGCTTCTCTGAAAGTGTTTGGATTGATCTCTGAGAGGGAAGACTCAGCATGTTCTTAATTTGCCTGTTTTAGAACCAATTAAGTTTCCCTGCTCTCAGCCAGCAGTGCAGTTGGTGAGCCTGCAAAAGACGTTTGGTTCCATCCCGCGTGATGTATTAATGGTGCAGGTGAGTGCCTGAGGCATCTTCTCTGACAACGCAAATCCCCAGGGAGTGCTGAACACACCGGAAACATGAACTCTGGCCATTTGGCAGCGGATTAGCAGATTTCTGATAGAGATCTATTACAAAATAGGGAGGTTATAAAGATTGAAATCCACATGTGATGTTTCTGTAGATTTCTCTTTCATTTCCTTTTTGTTTTGCTTCCACCCAGGGATTTTTATTTCTGTAGCAGAGCAGAGGGCGCTGAGAACGAATGTTTGGGCAATGAAGAAATAGGATAGAGACTCAAAATAAAGCGATGAGGAAAGAGTCGATCGATTGTGCGGAAAGGATGGCCAGGATTTCCAGCAAGAGGAAGCAGTGAAGAATGGATGGGCAGGTTTTCTTCTTCTGATCCACACAGGATGGATGGTACCCAGGCTACTCTGCAGCCCACAAAGAGTCATAGCTGTGATATACAATATTTTACCAAGAGCAATGACTATTGCGGTTTAAAGTCAGGGGGGAAAAACTCAGAACTTCACACTCTTGGTGATCTAAAGCCAGTATTGTGGAGAGATACAGCCTCTGTGAAAGCCGAAGCTCATTTGGTGGGATCTGGGAAAGCTTACCTGCACTTACCTTAGAGCACAGCACTTTTTGCTCCCAGGTGTATACACAAGAGAAACATAGGCTTATGTCCAACAAAAAACATATACATGAATGTCCACTACATTTTTAAAAAACATAGACCATTTTTAAAGTCTTAATTGAACTTGTAACAATATTGCTTCTATTTTATGTTTTGGGTTTTTGTCAACAAGGCATGTTGGATCTTAGCTCCTTGACCAAGGATCGAACCTGCAGCGGAAGCTCAGTCTTAACCACTGAACCACCAGGGAAGTTCCCCCTAATCATTTTTTTAAATTGAAATATAGTTGTTATACAATGTTGTGATAGTTTCTGGTGTACAGCAAAGTGACTCAGTTATACATATGTACCCATATTCTTTTTCATATTACAGGTTTCTTACAGGAAATCCCCTTTTCCCTTTGGTAACCATAAGTTTGTTTTTTATGCTGTGACAGACTTTCTTACTTTTGATGACTTTGATGGTTTTGTCAGTATTTTGCAGGATGACCCAAGAGTGGAATTTGTTGGATATTTTTTTCTCATGTTTACGCAGGGGTTATAATTTTGGGGGACTTAGACAACAGAGGTAAAGCATCATCTACATAATGTCACACCAAGGGTATACACCACCAACGTGGTATATGTACCAAAGTGACTTAGCACTGTTGACACGGACCTTGATCACCTGGCTGGGGTCTCTACTGTAAATTTATTTGTTTCCTTCCTTTTCCAGGCTGTCCTCCTTGAAAGGAAATCACTATGTACAGCCCACACCTGAGGAGTTGGGGAAGGGGTAACACTCATCCTCCTTGAGGGCAGAATATCTACGTAAGTTTTCCATGCAAAATTCTTGTTGCATGGAAAATTTGTCTCTTCTCTCCATTTACTAATTTATTCAATCATTTACTTATATCAACTCGGGCTCCTGGACAGTTATTTTATACTTCCGGTTACAATCCAATACTACCTCATCTGTTTATCTTTGCTCCAAGTGTTCCAACTTTAACCACTGGAAGCTCTTTCGGTTGGCTCCTATGTTCCAGGACATACCACCATCAATGTGGACTTCTAACAATGCATTTCCTTAGTTTCTGGCACTCTAAGATGCTCCAGACTCATCTTGTATATTTCATGCTCCAGTCCTAGAATCAGCCTTTCTCAAAAGAACCCTGGTTCCTTCTACTGAACAAATGATATTAAAAACCAAGATCTAGATGCAAGAGGTGCTCATTGCTATGGGGTGTCATTTCTTTTAAGTCCTTTCAGCTGACAGAACAAGGAAATATATGTGTGTGTACTAACCCTTGTATTATCCAACACATATCTATAAATATTTCTATACATAGCCATCTGTATCTATATGAAAGTACACATGAATTTGTATTGATGTCTCTGACTCTAGTCCATTACCACAGGAATTATTCCAGTGACCTCCTCTTTTTTATCTGTAAATTCTCACTCCCACAGTCAGAAATATGGTTCCTACCTCCTGCCATCTGTTTACTGAATTGTTCAATTCTATGTGAGTGCTATTTTTAAAAACTGTCAAAATAATTTTAGACTCACATAAAAGTTGCAAAAATAGTGCTGAGAGTTTCTATGTACATTTCACTCCAGCTTTCCTAATAACATTTTACATAACCACAGTGGAATTATTAAGACCAAGAAATCAATATTGCTGCATTACTCTTAACTGACTTTTATAATTCGTTTGGATTTTACCAGTTTTACACGTATTCTGTGTGTGGGTTTTTGTGTGTGTGCATGTGAATGCCTGCATGTTAAGTCACCCCAGTTGTGTCCAACTCTGCAACCCCATGGACTATTGCCCGCCAGGCTCCTCTGTCCTTGGGATTCTCCAGGCAAGAATACTGGAGGGGTTGCCATTTCCCTCTCCAGGGGATCTTCCTGACCCAGGGATGGAATCTGCATCTCCTGCAGCTCCTGTATTGCAGGCAGATTCTTTACCGCTGAGCCACCAGGGAAGTCATGTGAATAGTTCTACAAAATTCAATCATATCTACAGATTCATAGACCCACCACCACAGTTAAGAAACAGAAGCAGCCCATCACCCAGGAAGCTCCCTAGTGTTACTTTTTATGGTCTACCTTCTCTCCAACTCTGACTGCTGTTCTCCATCACTATAATTGTGTTAGGGAACCACTGACTGAAACCACCCACCCTGGCCAGGCACAACAGTAACCACTTGCATGAGTTATCCCAAACAGCAGGTCCTGGTAAGGATGCGGAACTAACAAGCTACCACCAGCCAGAAGAATTCAGGGAAGGACAAAAAGAGAGAAAAAACTCTAATCCATACATGCTACCAACCTCCCAGAATTCATCTTGGCTGAGTGAGTGTGTACCAGAAGGAAGGACCCAGAGTCAGAATGATTGGGCAGAGACTACCTAGAAACTAAACTTACCACCATAAAACCTGAGACTGAAAGCCATGTATGGATCTAACAGAAACAGAAGATATTAAGAAGAGGTGGAAAGAATATACAAAAGAACTATACGAAAAAGATATTCAAGACCCAGATAATGATGATGGTGTGATCACTCACCTAGAGCCAGACATCCTGGAATGCAAAGTCAAGTGGCCCTTAAGAAGCATTGCTACAAACAAAGCTAGTGAAGATGATGGAATTCCAGTTAAGCTATTCCAAATCCTGAAAGATGATGCTGTGAAAGTGCGGCACTCAATATGCCAACAAATTTGGACAACTCAGCAGTGGCCACAGGACTGGAAAAGGTCAATTTTCATTCCAATCCCAAAGAAAGGCAATGCCAAAGAATGTTCAAACTACTGCACAATTGTACTCATCTCACATGCTAGCAAAGTAATGCTCAAAATTCTCCAAGCCAGGCTTCAGCAGTACGTGAACTGAGAACTTCCAGATGTTCAAGCTGGATTTAGAAAAGGCAGAGGAACCAGGTATTAAATTTCCAACATCTCTTGGACCGTCGAAAAAGCAAGGGAGTTCCAGAAAAACATCTACTTCTGTATTATTGACTATGCCAAAACCTTTGACTGTGTGGATCACAACAAACTATGGAAAATTCTGAAAAAGATTGGAATACCAGACCACCTGACCTGCCTCCTGAGAAATCTGTATGCAGATCAAGAAGCAACAGTTAGAACCAGACATAGAACAACAGATTGGTTCCAAATAGGAAAAGGAGTATGTCAAGATTGTATATTGTCACCCTGCTTATTTAACTTATATGCAGATTACATCATGTGAAATGCCAGGCTGGATGAAGCACAAGCTGGAATCAAGATTGCTGGGAGAAATATCAATAACCTCAGATATGCAGGTGACACCACCCTTATAGCAGAAAGTGAAGAAGAAACTAGAGTCTCTTGATGAAAGTGAAAGAGTTGGCTTAAAACTCAACATTAAGAAAACTAAGACCACGGCATCTGGTCCTATCACTTCATGGCAAATAGATGGGGAAACCATGGAAACAGTGACAGACTTTATTTTGGGGGGCTCAAAACTCACTGCAGATGGTGACTGCAGCCATGAAATTAAAACGCTTGCTCCTTGGAAGAAAAGCTATGACCAACCTAGACAACATATTAAAAAGCAGAGACATTACTTTGCCAACAAAGGTCCATCTAGTCAAAGCTATGGTCTTTCCAGTAGTCATGTATGGATGTGAGAGTTGGACTATAAAGAAAGCTAAGGGCTGAAGAATGGATGCTTTTGAAGTGTGGTATTGGAGAAGACTCTTGAGAATCCCTTGGACTGCAAGGAGATCCAACCAGTCCATCTTAAAGGAAATCAGTCCTGAATTTTGATTGGGAGGACTGATGCTGAAGCTGAAACTCCAAAACTTTGGCCACCTAATGCGAAGAACTGACTCATTGGAAAAGACCCTGATGCTGGGAAAGATTGAAGGCAGGAGGAGAAGGGGATGACAGAGAATGAGATGGTTGGATGGCATCACTGACTTAATGGACATGAGTCTGAGCAAGCTTTGGGAGTTGGTGATGGACAGGGAAGCCTGGAGTGCTGCAGTCCATGCGGTCGCAAAAAGTCAGACACGACTGATTCACTGAACTGAAAGCCACGTGGCAGAGCAGTCCTCCTGGGTTCCCTTACCCTCCTGTTCTTTACCTATGTTCCTCTTTCCAATAAAGTCTCTTGCTTTGTCAGCATATGTGTCTCCTCAGACAATTTATTTCCAAGGGTTAGACAAGAGCCCACTCTTAGGCCCTGGAAGGGATCTCCCTTCCTGCAACAATTTGTTCATTTGAATCATATGGTATGTAACCTTTTCAGATTCACTTAAAAAAAAATCAGTATAATACTCTTAGGATCCATCCAAAGTTGTTTTGTGTTCAGTAATCATTGTTTTATTGCTTAGTCTGTCCCTTAGTTCATTCATCCTTCCTTTTGATGGACAGTAAATTGTTTCTTGTCTGTGGCTATTACAATGAAAACTGCTATGAACATCTGTGCACAGGTGGGAACCCATGTTTTCTTCTCTCCAGGATAAATACCCAGAAGTGGTAATGTTGGTTTACAGATGTCGTACCTGGAATAGGCAGCCATTATGGAACACATCCAAGTTCATTCATTTTGTAAGGTGAAGACCTCAGATTTGGCTATGAGAAGTCTAATTCCAGATCCTGTGTTTTTAACCAGCACACTATGCTTCTTTTTAACAGCCATATTCATTATCATAATAATATCCATGTTAACTGGGCATTTATCACAAAAGGACCATACGTGAATCTCTGTAATTTAACTCTAATATTCACAGCACCCCTGTGTGAATAAAATAGATAACCTACTATATAGCACAGGGAACTCTACCCAGTGCTCTGTGGTGACCCAAAGGGGAAGCAAATCCAAAAATGAGGGATGTATGTATACGTGTAGCTGATTCATTTTGCTGGACAGTAGAAACTAACACAATATTGTAAAGCAACTGCATTCCAATAAAATTAAATATAATAATCAAAAAGAAACCTCCTGATTTTCCCAAAACTTTGGCCACCTGATGCGAAGAGCTGCCTCATTAGAAAAGACCCTGATGTTGGGAAAGATTGTGGGCAGGAGGAGAAGGGGACCACAGAGGATGAGATGGTTGGATGGCATCATCGAGTCAATGGACAGGAGTCTGAGTGAACTCTGGGAGATAGTGAAGGATAGGGAAGCCTGGCATGCTGCAGTCTATGGGGTCGCAAAGAGTTGGCACGAGTGAGCGACTGAACAACAACCTGGTTTACCCAGGCTGAAGAATTTTAAAAATATATATTCTGAATCATATGCAGGTGGGAATTAGTTCTCTAGGCAGGGAGCCCTCCTTTCACATTTAATGTGTTGCTACTTGGGCCCCCTTCCCGGGTGTTGGCATTTAATTACAGTATTGGCTGCCCACAGAGGATGTTCATTCTGGGGGAGAAGGCGGAGGCAGACGGCAGGGTTCTAGCAGAAACACCATCAACACAGGCTCTCAGGGCGCTAACGTTGGCCAAGTCCTGTGTATCGTGTCAAGGTGATCACTCGGCCGCATTTTCTGGTTCAGAGCCACTTTCCTCCTCAGAGAAGGCAGTGTGGTTGCAGCCACAATTCCAACAGAGAAAAGTTGGGTCACTGTCCTGGATTCTGAGACCTGGGGTGAAGCGAGGTGCCAAATGAGATTGAGGAAAAACATCCCATCTCAGGCCACACCTTCAAAGCCCAAGCACCAGTATTTTGATTTATCTTTCAGCCCTTCCCTCCATGTAGTGAAAGCTCATCTCTATTTCCATAGCCTCAAGGCTTCCTCCCCATAAAAATCTGCCCAATATCCTCTACTCCTTGCTTTTCACTGTGTTCAAGTCATAGGTCTTGATCTTTTCACCCAGAAAAAATTGAAGAAACATTTAATACATGGGTTCGTATTTAAAAAAAAATACCTTTCCACCGTGTGTATCATATTCTTTTTAAAATATTTATTTTTATTTATTTATTTGGCTGTGTTGGGTCTTAGTTCCAGCACGTGAGATCTTTAGTTGCCCTCTGTTCCAGTGCAACCAAGCTCCAGTCCCCTCACCAGGGATCAAACCCATGCCCCCTGCATAGGAGTGTGGAGTCTTGACCACTGGACCAGGAGGAAGTCCCTGTGCCATATTCTTAAAGCTGTATTTTGTTCACAAGGTACATGCAGGAGAAGTGGGTATGTCAGTCTGAAATCCTCTTATCTGATCCTTTTGCGTTCTTATTATTTTTCCATCTTTCAGCCACTCAGTGGTCCGTAGACAGCATGACTGTCTGCCTAAATGAGACACCTTTTCCAAGCCCATCCCCTGTGCCTGTATTGTCACCTGACACTCACATCCTTGTCATGAACGCCTCATGCTCACCTGCCATCAGCCACGTCTGATCAATCCTGGTGCTGGGAACACCTTTTGCTCTTGAATTTCTCCTGACTTCTCTTAAAAATTCCTCTTCATTCTCCCTACTCTTAATGCTGGACTCTCAAGGCTCAGTGTTGAACTCCCTACTCTCCTTCCCCGGGAGATGTGGTTTGACTCTTGTGGGTTTAAGCACCATCTATTCACTAGTGCCTTTCAAGAGTCTTCCCTCTGACTCTAGGGCCATATATCTAAGTTTGTACTTAACATCTCCTATTACGTGGATAAAATATTTTTCAAACTGAATGTCTCCCAAATGAATCCTCATCCTCCCAGCGCATCTTCTACAGTTTTCATTATCTCATTCAATGGTGCCATCATTCATGGAGCTGCATAGTCAGACTCCTTGGAATTGTCCTTGACACCTCTCTTTTTCTTATAATTGCAAATAAGTCCCCATATAGACAGAGGATGAGATGGCTGGATGGCATCACTGACTCGATGGACGTGAATCTCAGTGAACTCCGGGAGTTGGTGATGGACAGGGAGGCCTGGTGTGCTGCGATTCATGGGGTCGCAAAGAGTCGGACACGACTGAGCGACTGATCTGATCTGATCTGCTATTACTTTCTCGACAAGAATGTAAGCACCATGAAGGAGAAATCTGGGGTTTGTTCCTTTCTGAATCCCGAGTCTAGAAAAGTGCTGTCATGTGTCAGGAGCTCCAAACATTTAATGGATGAACAAATCTTTTACCTAGCTGATCCCATTAGAGTTTTTTATTCCAAACATTTAGAGGAATAACATTTCTTTTTCTTAAAGATTTTTTTTAAATGTGAACCATTTTTAAGACACTATTGAATTTGTTACATTTGTTTCTATTTTAGGTTTCAGTTTTTTTGGCCACAAGGCATGTGAGATCTTAGCTCCCCAACCAGGGAAGGAACCAGCACCCCCTGCCCTGGAAGGCGAAGTCGTAACCACTGGACTGTGAGGAATAAGATTACTTAATAAAAATAATCCCTAAAAAAAAATAAATAAAAATAAAAATAATCCCTGCCTAGAAAATTCAAGAGTTGTGTTTCAGGACCAACAGTGTCTGACATTTTGAGCTTCCATTTTCCTGGTCCTCAGTGCCCAAAAGATTTGCAGGGCTGATGCAGAGTAAGTTCTGGGGAACAGAGCATCTCAGCGAATAATTTATACTGCACATAATTTATACCATGTCCTTGTCTGCAATCACATACAGAAGAGACTGAACTCAGGGTGTGCTTTAGAAAAAGCTTTTCCAGTCTAGATTCCCACCCCACCCACCCCATCATGTTTTCTGTTGGGACAGCCCAGTCTGCTCAACCAAAAATACACTGTTTCCCTCAAGTCACTGCTGTCATAAAACAGTATTTAACAACACAGGTGCCACCTCGTATTTTTAGCTCTTGGCTTTGGATGAGGGAAGCAACAAGAGATTTATGTGCCTGTCAAAGAAGGGCAAGATGAAGCGTATTCTACCCGTGTCTCATATATTTTTAGTTATACATTTTGTTCACGGTGTTGGCGATTATTCATTCTTTCAGTTTCTGTCTTCTCACTCTGCTTTGGTTCCTATTAATTACTGGGAGACAAAGATATCATTTCCATGGGTGAGACTTAAAAGAAATTTACCAATGAAGGAGAACATTATTTTCTATGGTGGGCACTTTTCCTTCTCATCCAATCAATTCTCAGAATGTAGTTTGATGAGGACAGACATAGAGGCGTGCAGGTGAAGTTGTTGTGTACACACACTCAGGTCTTTTAACTCCTGGGTGGTTCCAAAGAAATGGCCTGTGCTATTCATTATTGACTACTGACAACAATTCAATACCAGTCAGAGTTGATGGATGTCTGGCCTCCAACTCTTTCAGCAGCTAAATGTTTGATTTGCATTGTGCCTGAATTTTCAAGAGCTGTAAAAGATTTCAGCCCATAGGATAAATCAGACTCTGGATTGATGGTTTGGTTGCTATGGTAATTGATATTGTCATCATTTTAATGACCTCATCAAATTTGAGTCTTCAGTAACAATGAAGCACCGCTACGTAATTTAAAAACAAACCATAACAACTTGTGACTTCATTTGAAAGAATCCAGAAAAAAAATTGAAAGCAACTGGAAATGAATCACCTCAAGCCTGAGATGTGTAAATAGTGAGCTGTGAGACTGGACATTCCCTGGAAAAGATTTTGTGATTGGAAGCACTATTTTTGATGAATGGTGAAAAACCATGATTGGTTGTAAAGGAAATACCTTTGTAGCCAGACCAGTTTTTCCCCATCACTTTCAAGCAGGCAAAGAGAAGTACATGCTTTATCACAAGTTTCAGTGATGGGTTTATATCACTGATTCTGGGGTTATAGAACATGAATTTTGGGCATGGATTCTGGTATTTCAAGATATAATTACTACAAACTGAATCTGGGTTGAAAATATTGCCAGGAGGCTAAATTGTTAATGGCCTTGGTCTTGATGACATGATTATTTGTATTTCTATATATTCTCTTTTTAAAAAAACTCAAATGTATTTTGTGAAGAAATTACATCTTTATTTTTCTGATTTTCTGAAGTGTGTCATGTGGTCAAGGTGGTTGAAATAAATTACAGTTAGGAGAGCCCTGCACCCTCTATAGACAGGTTTCCCCAAATTCCACATCACCATCACGATCATGTAACAGACTATTGGTACTCGTGTGTCTATGTCCAGTCACTCAGTTGTGTCTGACTCTTCGTGACCCCATGGACTATACTCTGCTAGGCTTCTCTGTCCATGGGATTTCCCAGGCAAGAATACTGGACTAGTTTGCTCTTTCCTCCTCCAGGGAATCTTCCTGACCCAGGGTTCCAACTTTTGTCTCCTGTGTCTCCTGCATTTCAGGAAGATTCTTTTACCTCTGAGCCACCAGGGAAGCCCGATGTTGGTGTGTAGGACATACCAATCTCATATTTGTTTTCACAGTCAAATACAGAAGGAGTTGTTAAAACGGCTGAATAGATAAAGAATTTATAGATTAGGTCAGATCGTTTTCTCTCTCTCATTTTTTCCATGTTAATCTCTCAACTCTACCACCACTAAGCTCTGCCTTGTATCAAGAGTTAGTTATGCGATATCTAAATCCTGAATTCTTGAAAGAATAACTTATTTCTTGACCCCTGTCTTCGTAGCTGCTGCTGCTGCTGCTGCTCAGTCGCTTCAGTCGTGTCCGACTCTGTGTGACCCCAGAGACGGCAGCCCACCAGGCTCCCCCGTCCCTGGGATTCTCCAGGCAAGAACACTGGAGTGGGTTGCCATTTCCTTCTCCAATGCATGAAAGTGAAAAGTGAAAGTGAAGTCGCTCAGTTGTGTCTGACTCTTAGCGACCCCATGGACTGCAGCCTACCAGGCTCCTCCGTCCATGGGATTTTCAAGGCAAGAGTACTGGAGTGGGGTGCCATTGTCTCCCTAGCAACTTAGCCCAATTCTTCATTGCATTTAGTATGTTCTCAGTCAACTTTTTGAAATCACTCATTGGGATTCCAAGATTCTGGGGGCTTCAAGCAGTGAGGAAGTGAGGTCATTGTTTCTTTTTAAAATTTGCTTAATTATGTTATTGGATCTGCACTGAATATCTTTTCTGCAAAAGGTGTTTTAAATAGATAAAAAGGAGAACAATAAACACTTGTCGGTCCTGTGGGTCTCAGGATGTGAGCCCTGTTTGCTTTCAAAGTTAGAGCTTTTGGGGGCTCATCTCTCAGGTGCAGGTACTGAAAGATTTCTGCAGAACCTCTGAAATGCCAAGAATTTGCCTGCTGTTCCTAAGTTAGGAGAAATACTGCCTGGTCCAGCAGGTCGGAGGACCTTACCTTTGCATGGGGCCCACCGTATAAAAAAAATAAATAAATAAACACTTGTCTCATCTTAATATCTTGAGCAAGTGGTTACCTCCCTACTCATCAAATTATTTAAATTTCTGGGGTATAAGCACAGCATAGTATCAGTCCAATAAATCTTTTGTTGTCCCCTCTTAGTCAAGATTAAGCAGAAAGGACTTCCCTAGTGGTCCAATGGTTAAGAATCCGTCTGCCAATGCAAGGGACACAGGTTCGATCCCTTGTTGAGAAAATAAGATCCCACATGCTGAGGGGCAACTAAGCCTCTGTACCACAACTACTGAGCCCAAGTGCCACAACTAGAGAGTCCATGCACCGCAGTGAAAGATCTGCATGATGCAGTGCCATAACTAAGACCAGAGGTGGCCAAATAAATTTTTTTTAAAAAAAGAAGAAGCATAAAAAAAACACATGTTTCTAGAAGTCACTTAGCAGCCTCTCTCCTTGTGTACATGATATCTTCACATCACCAGCTGGAAGCCACCTGCAGTTAATAGAATTTCTGGTTGGGTCTTCGAGTAACTGGACTGGTTTTAAGCTAAACTAGTCCTGAATAGGATTTTGTGTTTGTCAAGGGCATCATGTCAGCCCCGCACAGTTAGAGATACTGGAGCTCTGGAGCTGTGTATGTGTTGCTGCTGCTGCTGCTAATTCACATCAGTCGTGTCTGACTCTGTGAGACCCCATAGACAGCAGCCCACCAGGCTCCCCTGTTCCTGGGATTCTCCAGGCAAGAACACTGGAGTGGGTTGCCATTTCCTTCTCCAATGCAGGAAAGTGAAAAGTGAAAGTGAAGTCGATCAGTCGTGTCTGACTCTTAGCGACCCGATGCACTGTAGCCTACCAGGCTCCTCCATCTATGGGATTTGCCAGGCAAGAGTACTGGAGTGGGGTGCCATTGCCTTCTCCGTGTATGTGTACTTCACCATTTTTAATTATTCCACTTGCCTGTCCAGCCTGGCTGTCTTCAGAGTCCACTGCCTCATGCTTTGCTGAGTGGGTGGTGAGTCTAGTGATCTTGACCTGGTGTCAAGATGATTAGATCAGAGTGAGCACTGAAACCAGAGCCAGACCATTCAGAACCTCTTTCCTGGGACTCTGGACTTGAGTCACAGATTTTCTATTCAATCTCTGTCAGACAGCTGAGGGGCCATGGCTGAGTCATCTGTGAACAGTCAAAGAAAGTCCATGTAGAGGAGGGAAGAGATAGTTGAAGGTGGTCAGAGAGAAGCAGAGGAAGAGAGATCAGAAGGCTCTAGAGACAGGAGAGGGAGAGGAGCTGTCTTGTTATTGGCAATGGTCACTCTTTGAATCCTTGTGTCTTTCAATAAACCCCTTCTTTGTCTCAGCAAGTCAAGTGGATTCTGTTCCTTGTAAATAAAGCAAGAACTGGGTGAGTCAAATTAATTTCTAAGATAAACCTCTAGGGGCTTCCCTAGTGGTCCAGTAACGAAGACTCTGTGCTTCCAGTGCCCGGGAACCCATGTTCAACACCCCTGGTCAGGGAACTAGATACCACATGCTGTAACTAAGAGTTCACTTGCCATAACTAAAGATTCCTGTGATCTGCAACTAAGACCTGGGATGGCCAAATAAATATTTAAAATAAAATAAACCTCTGAAGCATGTCTCTTCCCTCCTGAGTGGACCTGAAATGGACTTGCATTACAGCTTCTCTTTGGTTGCACTAGTTTCTATTTCTTTTCAAAATACAGCCAATGGATAATATACAAAGGAAGTGATAAAGCTATTATATAAACATCCTTAGACATTTAAGGAAGTGAAATTACTTGGTATTCAGATCAATGTTTATTTTTCAGTTTTTTTTTTTCCCCTTCACTTTCTTGGTTAAAATTCAACATACTATTGGGATAAAATGATCTACATAATGATTTGAGTAAGAAAGCAAAACCCAAAATATTTGGCTTTGGTCAGCATTTGGCATTCAGTTCAGTTCAGTCACTCAGTCGTGTCTGACTCTTTGCTACCCCATGAACCACAGCACTCCAGGCCTCCCTGTCCATCACCAACTCCCAGAGTTCACTCAGACTCATGTCCATCGAGTCAGTGATGCCATCCAGCCATCTCATTCTCTGTCGTCCCCTTCTCCTCTTGCCCCAATCCCTCCCAGCATCAGAGTCTTTTCCAGTGAGTCAACTCTTCACATGAGGTGGCCAAAGTACTGGAGTTTCAGCGTTAGCATCATTCCTTCCAAAGAAATCCCAGGGCTGATCTCCTTCAGAAAGGACTGGTTGGATGTCCTTGCAGTCCAAGGGACTCTCAAGAGTCTTCTCCAACACCACAGTTCAAAAGCATCAAGTCTTCGGTGCTCAGCCTTCTTCACAGTCCAACTCTCACATCCATACATGACCACAGGAAAAACCATAGCCTTGACTAGACGAACCTTTGTTGGCAAAGTAATGTCTCTGCTTTTGAATATGCTATCTAGGTTGGTCATAACTTTCCTTCCAAGGAGTAAGCGTCTTTTAATTTCATGGCTGCAGTCACCATCTGCAGTGATTTTGGAGCCCAGAAAAATAAAGTCTGACACTGTTTCCACTGTTTCCCCATCTATTTCCCATGATGCTGA
Organism: Bos mutus; assembly: GCF_027580195.1. Taxonomy (NCBI): domain Eukaryota; kingdom Metazoa; phylum Chordata; class Mammalia; order Artiodactyla; family Bovidae; genus Bos; species Bos mutus. The sequence goes on from NC_091633.1 coordinate 22,421,610, forward strand.
CAATTGTCAGATATGGGGGTTGAGAAACATCAGAAACAAATGTGATAATAAAAATGTGACAGAAGCAATATCAATAGAATAGCTTTTTGTCCCAGGAGGAGACTCATCTAGGGGTTCTATGTCGATGTGTTTGAAGACTTTTTTTTTACACAAAACGCATTCAACACACAAAGACCTGGATCCAAGCAGTGTGTCAAAAGTGTTTAGATAACGTTGATGGAGTGACCGGAAAAGGGTGTGAGGAGGGGGAACAGCTGAAGATGAGGGGAGGGAAGCGAAATTTGCTGGAGTTATTTCCTTGAACAGGTGAGGGCAGATGCAACCTCATCTGGGGCGGACGGGGCTAGAAATAGGAGCTTGGCCGGTTCCCAGGATGCTCTAGAGTGGGAGGCACCGGATACGGCACTAGGCAGGTGGGGGCCTGGGGGAAACCTCCGCTGCTTCAGTCCTCAACGCTAACTGAACGTGTTACGACAGCGTTTGGCCAGCGACCCCAACTCGGAAAGCTCCAGTTTTGTTCCTTAGACCCCAGACCCCTGGACTTTATGTTCCGCTCAGACAAGGTGCGCTGGGAGGGCTCTGCTCCTTAAAGGAAAGAGGGTGCACGAAGCCGGTTCCCTACGTGACCTCTGTCGGGTCGACCTCTTTCCATTTCAAGTCTGAGACCTCCCCAGGAAGGTGGGCCTTCAACCGTGGGGAGACAGAGCGGGTCTACACAGCCTGAGCAGGCGTGGGTCTACACTGTCTACAGGACGCGGGCCGAATTATTCCGACGCGGGCCGAATTATTCCGACGCGGGGCGGATTATTCTGACGCGGGGCGGATTATTCTGACGCGGTGCCGCATTATTCCTCCGCGTGGCCGCCAGGTGGCCCACGCGTCGTCTGTGTCATTTCCTACTCAATCCACACCCCCTCCTGAGGATGCCAAGGACTTTGGGGGTGTCGATGTCATCTGCGCGTACTCGCGACAAGCCGAGCTATGTGCCCAGAAGTCCTGGGAGGAGGTGGTGCCTCCTCTCGGCCCCGCCCCCGTGGTTTCCAGCGCAACGGGTTGGCCCCGCCTCCACCGCAGAGAGCGCGCAGGCGCAGAGGGGAGGCTGAGAGGCTTGTGGGGTTAACTGGGGCAGATCCCCCACGCAGGCGCTGAAGCAGTGGTGGAATTTGGGTGAGTGTAGGCTAGCAGGGTCTGGGGTCTTGGGGAGAGAGTGGGACAGATCAGGATAATTTTTTTTAAAGTTTCTTTGAAAAACAGGGTCCTACTGTATAGCATGGGGAACTATAGTCAATATCTTTTATGATAAATCATAATGGAAAAGAATATGAAAAAGAATGTGTATTTGTATAACCCAGTCACTTTGATGTATAGCAGAGATTAACATAGCATCATAAATCAACTATACTTCAATAAAAAAAATTTTTAAGTTTCTTTGCACGTTTAATTTATAGATGTTAGCATTTTTAAGAATCACATTTCTGGAAGAAAGAATTCCCCTCTCAAAGTGAAATATCACTGTTTTCCACTATGGCAAGGATATGGATGGGGAAAGGGGGAGCTTTGCAGATAAAAGGGCAAATTGGAGCTTTCCATTCTTTTTTCTGGATGCTGCTGCTGCTCAGTCGCTTCAGTTGTGTCCGATTCTGTGCGACCCCAGAGACGGCAGCCCACCAGGCTCCCCCATCCCTGGGATTCTCCAGGCAAGAACACTGGAGTGGCTTGCCATTTCCTTCTCCAATGCATGAAAGTGAAGTCGCTCAGTTGTGTCCGACTCCTAACGACCCCTTGGACTGCAGCCTACCAGGCTCTTCCGTCCATGGGATTTTCCAGGCAAGATATTGTCAAGTAATTGTTGAATAAGTCTGTGTCAGCCCTGTTTTCCTCTTTTTGGTAACATTAAACTGCTCATTCCTAATATAGAACATCCCTAGATTTTGGAGAGTGTTGAATACAATTGAAAGCAAAATCCTCTCCCAACCTAGAAAACCCTCTCCATAAAGATGGTAGAGAAAGAAAACAGATTTGTTGTTGAATAACCATTAAACCAGAATGTGATATGCATCAGAGGGTAATGCCTAAGAGCTGAGACTGGGAAAACAGAAATCTCACCCTCTTCTGCAGCCTACCCATTATGATTTTTTAAAAATATCAAACTATTTATTTGGCTGCACCAGGTCTTGGTTTCAGCATGAAGGATCTTTTCTTTGCGGCGGGTGGGACCTAGTTTACCAGTCAGGGATTGAACCCTGGTCCCTGTGGCCCCCGTCATTGGGAGTGTAGTGTCTTAGCCACTGGACCACCAGGGAAGTCTCAAGCCAACCAATTATATGCATGTCTTCAAGTGAGAGAACGTGGCAACACTATTTTTCACAGGGCGTTGGCCCTAACCTTATTTGATCACTGGATTGACCCTCTGCTTTAGCTAACTGGCTTTCTCCAGAGGAAAGACAAAACTCATACCTTTATGGCAGGAGGTGGTCTTGGTGGCTCAGAGGTTAAAGCGTCTGCCTGCAATGCAGGAGACCTGGGTTCAATCCCTGGGTCAGGAAGATCCCCTGGAGAAGGAAATGGCAACCCACTCCAGTATTCTTGCCGGGAGAATCCCATGGACAGAGGAGCCTGGTGGGCTACAGTTCACGGGGTCGCAAAGAGTCGGACAGGACTGAGAGACTTCACTTTCACGTTTACTTTCCCCTTCAGTAATAGTTCCAGGAACTCCTGTGGCTGGGTTTCCTGTGGTTGAGAAAAGGAGAATCCAGCATCCTTACAAGGATGCTCTTAGTTGCCCTAGTGATTCAAGTCTGTGCATTACTGTGGTCCTATTCCGCAGGTGATAGAACTGAGTCCCAGGGTGGTTACTGGCTTAAGTGTCCAGAGGCCTTGAGAGACTTTGGCTCTCAGGAGGGAGAGGAGAGTAAATGAGTTAGGTCAGTGGTCCCCAATATTTTTGGCATCAGGAACTGGTTTTATGGAAGACAGATTTTTCATGGACCAGATGGATTCGAGTGAGGCAGAGTGGCTGTAAATATAGAAGCTTTGCTCCCTACCCCACCACTCATCTCCTGCTGTGAGGCCTGGTTCCTAATAGGCCATAGATGGGTACCAGTCCATGTCCTAGGGGTTGGGGATCCCCGAGTTAGATCATTTCCATTTTCTGTTAACATCTGGGTGAGTCTCAAGGCTCTGCCACCTCCAAGCTTTGTGATCTCGGACAGTGGCTTAATTTCTTGGAATTTCATTTTCCAATCTTCAAAAAAAGGGGGAAAACTCCTGCCACAGAGGGCTGTTGTAGAAATTAAATGAGATGAATAGAAATGTTGGCCAAGGGGACAGCAGAGCCCATGGGTTAATCACTGTGCTACATCCATCATTGCTCTTAACTTCAAGAGGTGAGGTGGACTGTTTCTGAAATGATTGCACATATTCCATTACATCTGCTTCCAAATACCACCACATTAGGGCTTAGGGCTTAAGCATATGAATTGGTTAGGGATGGGTGGGACATACAAACACTGTCATTAGCACTGTGCTTTGTTCCCAGGAGGAAGCGAGAAAATCCCTGAAGGCTAACACATTTGTACAAAACAAGTCTGCCAAGGATAGTGCTATTGCCTCCAGTGAAGACCCTCCATATCCAACTCTTCCTCTTTCTTGGAAGATGAGCTTGATACTAACTGATAGCTCATGATGCAGGAGCAGCAATTGTTACTGAACACAAGCTGCTGTACCCAATGCACAGCGAGGCCAAACAAACTGAAATATTGGTGTTTGGAGCAGAGAAAAATTTATTGCAGGGCTAGGTACTAAAAAGCCTCTTGATGAAAGTGAAAGTGGAGAGTGAAAAAGTTGGCTTAAAGCTCAACATTCAGAAAACGAAGATCATGGCATCTGGTCCCATCACTTCATGGGAAATAGATGGGGAAACAGTGGAAACAGTGTCAGACTTTATTTTGGGGGGGCTCCAAAATCACTGCAGATGGTGACTGCAGCCATGAAATTAAAAGATGCTTACTCCTTGGAAGAAAAGTTATGACCAACCTAGATAGCATATTGAAGAGCAGAGATATTACTTTGCCAACAAAGGTCCATCTAGTCAAGGCTATGGTTTTTCCTGTGGTCATGTATGGATGTGAGAGTTGGACTGTGAAGAAAGCTGAGCGCTGAAGAATTGATGCTTTTGAACTGTGGTGTTGGAGAAGACTCTTGAGAGTCCCTTGGACTGCAAGGAGATCCAACCAGTCCTTTCTGAAGGAGATCAGCCCTGGGATTTCTTTGGAAGGAATGATGCTAAAGCTGAAACTCCAGTATTTTGGCCACCTCATGCAAAGAGTTGACTCATTGGAAAAGAGTCTGATGCTGGGAGGGATTGGGGGTAGGAGGAGAAGGGGACGACAGAGGATGAGATGGCTGGATGGCATCACTGATCCAATGGATATGAGTCTGAGTGAACTCCGGGAGTTGGTAATGGACAGGGAGGCCTGGCGTGCTGCGATTCATGGGGTTGCAAAGAGTCGGACATGACTCAGTGACTGAATGGAACTGAAGCCAGGGAAAGGCTTCCCTGGGTAGCTAAGCTGTGAAGAATCCGCTTGCACTGCAGGAGACCCCGGTTCAATTCCTGGGTTGGGAAGATCCCCTGGAGAAAGGATAGCTACCCACTCCAGTATTTTCAGGCTTCTCTGGTGGCTCAGATGGTAAAGAATCCACCTGCAATGTAGGAGACCGGGGTTTGATCCCTGGGTTGGGAAGATTCCCCTGGAGAAGAGCATGGCAACCCACTCCAGTATTTTTGCCTGGAGAATCCCCATGGACAGAGGAGCCTTGTGGGCCAAAATCCATGGGGTTGCAAAAAGTCGGATACACTGAGCGACTAAACACAGCACAGCACAAGCTGGGAAAATTGGTTGCTTGTGCTCAAAAACTGGAACTTCCATCAGTTTTCTTTTTTAAAATATTTATTTTTTATTGATTTATTTATTTGGCTGTACCAAGTCTTAATTGTGATTCATGGGATCTTTGATCTTTGTTGAGGCATTAGGATCTTGAGTTGCAGCATGCACACCCTTAGTTATGGCATGGGGATCTAGTTCCCTAACCAGGGATCAATCCTGGCCCCCCTGCAGTGGAAGCTTGGAGTGAAGCCACTGGCACCAGGGAAGTCCTTTCACTGGTCTTCAGGGGAAGTTTTGATAGGCAGAATTTGGGATGAGGGCTGCAGGGTGAGTGACTTTCTTCTGATTGGTTGGTGGTGAGGTAGCAGGGCAGTCCTCCAGGACTCTTAATCATGAGCCTTCAGGTTTCAGACAATCTGGGGTCTCAGCATGTATTTACCATCTACGTAAGGGGGCACATTTGTTCCTTTAGAAGAACTCAGAGATGGTGTTAGATATATCCCTTTGGGAGGAGCCAGGACCCCGCCCCAAGGCTGCACTCTTGTTTCTGAACTGGTTCTCCTTTACTTCTCCATCCCCTCCTTCCCCTGATAAGCAAATGTTTGAATCTGCCCTTTGGAACTCAGGGAAGGTCAAGGAAGCTGAATAAAGCCTATTTCCTACAAACAAGAAACAGGGGACACAGAAAGGATTTGTACCCAGGAGGGACCCACAGAGTCCTGCTTGCTTTCACTATGATGACCTGAAACCTAGGGGCCACTTTCAAAGTCTAATCTCGAGGATTCTGGACCTGCCATCCATGTAGCTTCAATTTGCCCATATGATAGTGCCAATCTGCTATCCAATAGAAGATGCTGAAAATAGCCTCCCAAGTGGTGGTCTACAAAGCCAGCAGCTGTGAAGGTCAGACAAAAGGCTTGCATGGGTTGGAGAAAGGAGTTAAGGCCTCTCACAATGGAGAATGATGTACATAGCTTGGGGATGGTCACTGTAGAACTTGAAATACTAATTAGGGAGAGCATCTGGCATCTGTGTGTTACAGAGACAAACCTTTGAGTTACACTGATAAGAAAGAAATGAAATGCACTATCAGCTAAACAGAGCAATTGCTCGTGAAGTGAATGCAAACCTGGTATTATCCTCTTTCATCACCATCTGATGTCATACTAATTAATAATAAAGATTCTACAAATTGGACCCAATGCTCTACTCTAAAATTAAATGGGAAAAAAAAAAAAAAACAGGGAACGTGATCATTTTGTCTGTATTTTGGGAATAAGAGACTATGCAGGAGTCTCTTATTATCTCTGATTCTGATCCCAAGTAAAGTTCTGGTGCTGAAACTGTGCAAGGTAGATTGGGGCTTGAACCCATGGTCTTTTAACTGAGATCACACACCTGGTCTCAGGACTTAATGAAGCTTAGGTTCTTGATGTCCTGTCACAGAAAGAATTCAGTGAGAGACAAAGCAATAGCTAAGAAGTAGATTTATTTAGAGAGAACACACCCTGCAGACAGAGTGTGGGCCATTACACAAGGCGAGAGACCCCCAAATATGGCATGGTTAGTTTTTATGGGTTGACTAGTTTCATAGATTAATGAGTGGGAGGATTATTCCAAGTATTTTGAGGAAGTGGTAAAGATTTCCAGGCATTGGGCCACTGCCCGTTCTTTGATCTTTGAAGGTTGGCCTTGGAACTGTCACGGTGCTGGTGGGCGTGTCACTTAGCATGTTAATGTTTTACAGTGAGCTTATAATGAGGCTCAAGGTCCACTGGAAGTCAAATCTTCCGCCACCTTGGACCTAGTTGATTCTAACCAGTTTTTGTCATGTCTTATGGCTGTGTTATACTGTGCTTAGCAGCTCAGTCGTGTCTGACTTTGTGACCCCATGGACTGTAGCCTGCCAGGCTCCTCTGTCCATGGGGATTCTCCAGGCAAGAATACTGGAGTGGGTTGCCATGCCCTCCTCCAAGGGTTTCATGGCAAATAGATGGAGAAACAGTGGAAACAGTGGCAGACTTTATTTTGGGGGGCTCAAAAATCACTGCAGATGGTGATTGCAGCCATGAAATTAAAAGACACTTACTCCTTGGAAGAAAAGTTATGACCAACCTAGACAGCATAGTAAAAAGCAGAGACATTACTTTGCCAACAAGGGTCCATCTAGTCAAAGCTATGGTTTTTCTAGTAGTTATGTATGGATGCGAGAGTTGGATTGTGAAAAAAGCTGAGCGCCAAAGAATTGATGCTTTTGAACTGTGGTGTTGGAGAAGATTCTTGAGAATCCCTTGGACTGCAAGGAGATCCAACCAGTCCACCTTAAAAGAGATCAGTCCTGGCTGTTCATTGGAAGGACTGATATTGAAGCTGAAACTCCAATACTTTGTCCACCTCATGCGAAGAGTTGACTCACTGGTAAAGACTCTGATGCTGGGAAAGATTGAAGGTGGGAGAAAGGGACAACAGAGATGAGATGGTTGGATGGCATCACCAACTAAATGGACATGAGTTTGAGTAAGCTCCGAGAGTTGGTGATAGACAGGGAGGCCTGGAGTGCTGCAGTCCATGCAGTCGCAAGGAGTCGGACACGACTGAGTGACTGAACTGAACTGAACTGAACCTCCAGGGGATGTCATTCTTTTGAAGTTTGTGCCCTGCCCGCTTCCCTCTTGTTTCAGTACCAATTCCAGTGTGTGTATGAAGGTGGTTTTCCACACCACCAAGCAATCTTCCAACTTCTGGGTGTCCTACAATTCAATTAAATTCTAACACTATTTACCTGGAATTAACATCTGATCCCACAAGACTATCCCCATCTAGGTGCTAATCACAAGTCCAGGTTGTTACCTGTGCTTCTGACAGATTCGCTGTAAATGGAGATTTCCAAGACCCCCTTCTTGAGTTCAGTTAATTTGCTAAAATAGCTCACAAACCCAGAAAAGCATTTTACTGACCAGATTACCAGTTATTATGAAAGGATGTTGTTGTTGCTTAGTCACTAGGCTGTGTGTGACTCTTTTGCAACCCTGTGGACTGTAGCCTACCAGGCTCCTTTGTCCCTGGGATTTCCCAGGTAAGCATACTGAAGTGGGTTGCCATTTCCTTCTCCAAGGGATCTTCCTGATTCAGGGATTGAACCTGTGGCTCCTGCACTAGCAGGCAGATTCTTTAGCACTGAGCCACCAGGGAATCCCCTGTGAAAGAATATAATTCAGGAATAGCCAGATGGAAGAGATGAACGGGGCAAGCCATGGGGAAGGGGATGGAGCTTCCATGCCCTCTCCGGGTGCTATGCTCCTCAAATCTCTATGTGTTCTGCAACCAAGAAACCTTCAGTCCCTGTCCTTTCGTGTCTTTTTTTTTTTTTTTTTAACGGAGGCCTCATCCCATAGGCAGGATTGATTGACTCATCATCTATCTATCCCCATTCATGCTCACCATGAAGGCTTGGCTATGCCCAAAGCTTTCTTAGCTGCTTTTCACCCCACATCAGACAAGACTGAGACCCACTGTTACTTATTTTGTATTTTTTCACTCTTTCCCTTAGTTCCTTTAAAGACAGGTCTGGCTTTTTAAAATGCCTGTCATCCCCATTAGCACAAGGCTGACTCACAGAGAGCAGTGCTTAGATACTGACTACATTACTGTGTATTGTCTGGCCCAAGTAGCATGGGAATGCTCTGGAAGAAATGAATTCAGCAATAAAGTCCCACCTTGGAATCTAGTAGGTCTGCACATTTGCTGAGGGGTGGAGAATTGGGGGGCTTCCTAGGTGGCGCTAGTGGTAAAGAACTCACTTGCCAATGCAGGAGATGTAAGAGATGTGGGTTTGATCCCTCGGTCAGGAAGATACCCTGCAGAAGGGCATGGCAACACTATCCAGTATTCTTGCCTGGAGAATATTTGGGGGATTTATCCAAGGAAACAATATTAGATTCTTGTCCTCACATTATGCTTTGAGGAAATTGAGATGAAACTTTTAAGTATAATTTTTTTTTAATTTATTTTTATACAATTTTAAAGGTTATTTTCCATTTCCATTTATTACAAAATTATTGGCTATATTCCTAGTATCATGCAATACATCCTTGAGCCTATCTGATATCCAGTAGTTTATGCCTCCCCCTACCCTACCTCTAAAAGTAATTTCTGTTCTGAACAAGCCTTCTGGATAATCAAGAGTGGAGGCCTATTTCCATAGATAGGTACAGGTAGGAGTGCCATAGAGGTTATTCTACAAAAACTACTTTATTTCAATTTGTTTATTAACTAAAAAGATGTCTGAGCAGAAGGAGGACAATGGTTGGAAAAGAAACAATGGAGATCAACGTGCTTTCATTTACTGACCGTTTTCTTCTTCATTGTGTAGAATATCAATTGCAAAAAAAAGAATATACAATTGCAAAACTCCTCTACTTCTCTCATGAAATAAAAATCTGGGCTATAACATACAAATAAAATAAAACCTTGAAGGAAGATCAGGAACACAATTATTTGCTCAAAAACAATCCTTGGTTTTTTATTCTGATCACTAAGTGAGCAAGCATGTCAAAGCTTTGGAGGCAGTAAAACGGGCTCTCTGAAGATGGCTGGAATTTCCAATTTGAGAGAAAGTTTTCTCAAACATCAATGATGAAGTGATGAAAGCTTCAGCCTCCTTAACTACCATGAAATGAGGTCTTTCCCAAACCCGTGACAAGTGCAGTATTTCCATCTCCTCTGGGAAAAGCAAGTCAAGAATTCATTCTGTTGTGAAGATCATTCCCTGCACAGGTGAGGGAGACAGGTGATGGAGAACCCGGCCAAGACTGCCATCCCACCATTGTGCCTGCCCTTCCAATCTCAGAGGTCTCTATGCAGAATTCTGATGGTCCTCATGCTGGGAGGATCCGCAGTAGGACACTGGAATGAAGTCTGCCTTTAAATATGGCAATTATTCCTAAAATGTCTTTGTTGACAGCTGGCGAGGCACAAAATAAACACAGGCCTCTTTGCAAGTAAGCAGGAATTAGCATAATCAGCAGCTGTTGCATTACCCACAGACATGGAACCATAAAGAACCTTGTTCCTTCTAAAACAAAGTTAAAGAAGAGACACGCATGGAATCATGAGTTACCACCTGCCAATGTCCAGCGAACTAAAGCAAAAAAGAAAAAAAAAAAGTGGCCATTGCTACCAGCCTAAGCATTCTCCAGAGGTCATTTTTCCAATTAAAATAGGAACTAATCTCATGATAAAACTATGGCAGCCCAGCGATTAAGTGCCCTTGTAGATGATCAAAAAAATAAATAAGTAAAAGCACTGAATTCCTTCTCCATTGTCCCAAAGGACTCATTATCTGAGTCATCTATGGAGAGTGCTTGGTGACAGTCTCCTGTGTTTCGTCATCCCAGAGTTTGATCAAAATGCAAGAGCACACAGAAGAGAATTTGAGAAAATAGTGGTTTTGTATTTTGGGTTCTGAAGGAGTGCCAGCCTGTGTGCCCTCTGAGACCAGGATCTCCAAACCCAGGGAAAGTTAGCCTTGGTGGCTATAATTAGAAATGGAACAGCATGCTATATGACCATCAGATTTTCTGCACAGTCCAGCTCCCTTCTGTTGCCTGGGTGGCTGACAACAAAATTATTTGCACACTCCGGTCAGAATGGGCACTTTCCTCTTAGCAGAGCTGGGAATGATCCTTAGGAAAATGGCTTTTTATTGTTCAAAAAATCTGTGATGGCCAGAGGCTCACGGAGGGCAGAGAGAGCTTTAATTAATCAGTCTCTCTCAGTCTTCTTCAAAAATACCATTTCCTGCTGAATACACCGGTGTCTACCTTTCTGCTGCACATTTTTGAGTTTTGAAGTCTATCTTAAAGGTGTTGCTTTATTCAGGCCAGACCTTTGTGAAATAGACTTTTATTTTCCCACGTTCTGTGACAATAAAAGATCTTCCCTGAAAGGCTTTCTCTCTCTCTCTCTCTCCCCACTGCTGTTAAGAGAATGCTGAATTCCCGGCCGTGTTTCACAGTCCCCGCTGGCTGCAAAGTACCTTTATACCTTCACAGAACTCGAAAGGCACCTGCCATCTGGGCATGACCTTTGTGTTCGCCCACATAATCAGCTCCATGGCCTTTCTCTCTGACACTGCAGAGGCAAACTGCCCCCGTGGATTCTCTCCCATTTCAGGCATGAAAAGTAGGTCAATTTTAAAAATAAACACCAGTGTGTAGCCCAAATCCCATGATGTATAGAGCAGGTCTAAACGTGGCTCTGAAGTAAGAGTGACTGGCTTTAGTGTGGCTTTGTTTCCAAATTCTCTGCACATTTCAGATGCAAGAGAGTGGAATATGTTGGCTTGTTGTAGCTTGCGCTCAGTCGTGTCCAACTCTCTGTGGCCCCATGAACTGTAGCCCGCCAGGCTCCTCTGTCCATGGGATTCTCCAGGCAAGAACACTGGAGTGGGTAGCCATGCCCTTCTCCAGGAGATCTTCCCCACCCAGGAATCAAACCTGCCTCTCCTGTGTCTCCTGCATTGGCAGGCCAGTTCTTTACCACTAGCGCCACCTATGGAAATGCAAAGGAATCACTCAGTCTACAAAGTGGTCAAGCAGTGTCATTTAGCTCCTAAGATCTCAGTGGTAGGGGTACAAATCAATGCAAAATACACAAGTACAATTTGTGTGTTTTGTATCAATTTTTAAGACTCTTTCTTGCAGAACTCCTCTTGCCGAAGTATCAGATAAACTTTTTTTTAATTTTTGAAAAGCTTATAGATAATAAGAGCCTGGAACCATGGATGAATCGAAAAAGGAAAGCCACATCACAGAAGGAAGAGTGAAGAACTGGGTATTGATGGCTTGCTTGAATTCCTGGGTCCCAGTAGAGCTAAACATTTTATTTATATCAGATTACATTGAGCCACTTTTTTTGCTGAATCCAATTTGAGTGGATTTTCTGATATCTGCAAGCAGAAGAAGAACCACTGGCCTGGAGATTGTATAAGAGGCCACGAACCTGTCCTACCCTGGGGGAATGACATGAGGAGAAGATAGATCATTAGCAGATGACCATCAGCACACATCCCTGGGGAGTCCTTGGAGAATTCATAGGATATGGAGCAGCCCAGATGGGAAGCTCTGATGTCAAGCAGGCCCCAGTAGCATGTGACTGGCTTTCCCCCTGATATGGCAGCTTGATGAAAGGGCTAGTCATGTGGTCTCTACAACGTGGAGGGTGGCCAAAGAGAAAGGCCGTTGGACAGCTGATCATGGCTACAGCGGAACCAGGTGGACTTCCCAGGTGGCGCTAGTGGTAAAGAATCTGCCTGCCAATACAGGAGACGGAGGTTCCATCCCTGGGATGGGAAGATCCCTTTGAGAAGAAGATGGAAACCCACTCCAGTATTCTCGCCTGGAAAATCCCATGGACAGAGAAGCCTGGTGGGCTATAGTCCATGGGTCGCAAAGAGTCAGACATGACTGAGCACGCACATGCATCGTGGAACTGCCCAGCATGAAGAGGGTGCATCACAGAGGAAAAATCTTCCCTTTAGGGACCACCTTAGAACCTTTTCTATTTCCCTGGCCAACCCCTTCCACATGTGTTTACTACTCCTTCAAGGACGAGTCAAGAGAACACACACATACCACAGAGAGGGATGTGCATACACGACACGTACGTTATCCAAATTTATTTAATAAAACGGAAAGAATTCACCCTCTGAATACAGAGGGAAGAGCCTCTTTTTAATAAAGATTTACTAAAGGAAATAGACATAAATTTTAGACAGTCTGGGCCCACAAATAAGACTAGTCCTGGCGGGCAGAAGTGAGAGAGAGTTGTAATTCCCGTCACTGAAGCAGCTGTCTAGATTAGCTGTAAATATTGCCTCTGGCTGTCATCTATCTTGAGAAACCCAAGGAATTAAGTGCAGACATCTGGGGAATGTGGGAAAGAGGAGCAGCCGGCACACGGAATGTCCTCCAGGTATCGGATCCCCCAGGTTTAATAGAGCAGAAGGTGAAGATGGATGTGATCCTTATTAGGGCAGGTCTTTAAGGCTCTCCTGCACTCCTCAGTGGACCCTCGTTTAAGCAGCAAACACACTGCTCGGTAGTCCTCACACATTCTCTAAGCTGATTTTTCCAATTGAAGGGCGGTCATGCCATGCAGCTAAATGAATAATCAAGCCCTCCAAACCCTTCTGTTTGCTCACAGATGAGAAGATTTAGGGTAAACCCATAAGGAAGGAACACAACACTGGGAATGCCCAGAATTGCATGAGTGATGGAAACAGGGAGGCATCATCAGTAAAGAACTCGGGTCAGATCTAAAGTCAGGCAGGAATTTTTTGTCCTTCCCATAATTGTGCCTCTTTTATTTATTTTATTTTAATTCTTTTTTTTTTTAAGTTGGTATGTTACATTTTTATTTTTATTCAGTTCAAGAAATTCTTTTTCTTTTTTTCTTTTTTTCTGCCATGCATCTTGCAGAATCTTAGTTCCCAGACCAGGCAATGAACCCGCACCCCCTGGACCGGAGGCGCAGAGTCTTAACCATTGAACCGCCAGGGAAGTCCCATGTACCTCTTTAGAGAAGCAACAGAAAATAGACATTTTTTAGGGTTCTAAGGCCAAAGGCGATTCTGTATTTAGCATCCTGCCCTGCCATGTCAAGCTGTGGTGAGGACAGGTTTATGTATTCATGACCCTGTAAATATTTTGGATGGCTAAGCAAGATACCAAAGGGAAACCCTCAACGAAAGTGGTGTGGTTACTAAGCTCACTCAGACTTTTTCTAGTGAACTGATTTCTTTAGTTATCATGGAGAAATTAAACAAACTTTGGAAATGAGATGTAAAAGACTATGTATGTGTAGTTTATTAAATATAAATGTATATATGTAACTATAAATTATGTGTTGCTTATATGTTGTACACATAGTAGTACCATATATTAAATATAACGTCCACTGCACATATGTACTAGAAACACTTTACAAAAAAATGTGAAAATACACTGTTTACTTTTCTTTTTTGGCTGAACCACACTGCCTGTGGGATCTTAGTTCCCTGATGAGGGATTGAACCCAGGCCCTCAGCAGTGAAAGTATGGAGTTCTAACCTTTGGACCACCAGGGAATTCCCCCAAATACACTGTTTTATATGTAGAGTTTCATATTATGTATTTTGAAATTTTACTTAGTCCTTTATTTGCATAACTAATTCACAAAGTAATGTAAATAAAGCTCAACATTCAGAAAACTAAGATCATGGCATCTGGTCCCATCACTTCATGGGAAATAGATGGGGAAACAATGGAAACAGTGTCAGACTTTATTTTTCTGGGCTCCAAAATCACTGCAGATGGTGACTGCAGCCATGAAATTAAAAGACACTTACTGCTTGGAAGGAAAGTTATGACCAACCTAGATAGCGTATTCAAAAGGAGAGATATTACTTTGCCAACAAAGGTCCATCTAGTCAAGGCTATGGTTTTTCCAGTGGTCATGTATGGATGTGAGAGTTGGACTGTGAAGAAAGCTGAGCACCAAAGCATTGATGCTTTTGAACTGTGGTGTTGGAGAAGACTCTTGAGAGTCCCTTGGACTGCAAGGAGATCCAACCAGTTCATCTTAAAGGAGCTCAGTCCTGGGTGTTCATTGGAAGGACTGATGCTGAGGCTGAAACTCCAATACTTTGGCCACCTCATGCGAAGAGTTGACTCATTGGAAAAGACCCTGATGCTGGGACGGATTGGGGGCAGGAGGAGAAGGGGACGACAGGATGAGATGGCTGGATGGCATCACTGACTCGATGCACATGAGTCTGGGTGAACTCCGGGAGTTGGTGATGGACAGGGAGGCCTGGTGTGCTGCGATTCATGGGGTCGCAAAGAGTTGGACACGATTGAGCGACTGAACTGAACTGAATATATGTGCATGCTCAGTTGCTTAGTTGTGCTGACTCTTTGCAATCACATGGACTGTGGCCTGCCAGACTCCTCTACCCACAGAATTTTCCAGACAAGAATCCTGGAGTGGGTTGCCATTTCCTACTCCAGGGGATCTTCTTGACCCAGGGATCACACCTGGGATCACACACTCTTATGTCTCCTGCATTGGCAGGCAGATTCTTTACCACTAGTGCTACCTGGGAAGCCCCCAGTATAAAATATAGCATATAATATATATCGTATTCTTTACCAACTGAGCTATCAGGGAAGCTATATCTAGCTCAAACATGTATATTATATCTCTAATATGTATCACACATATGTATAATATATCCAATATATATTACCCAAAATAATGGATTACAGAAGTTAGTTTCTGATTACCCATATGGTGTTTTCCTGTACTTTCTGCCAGGTGCCCTGACCTGCTTTATTATTATCATCACTTCTTTTTCCCTCTCTCCCCAACCACTGGTATAGAACTCCTTTGTAATTAGTAACCTGTCTGTCACATTTTTCTATCTTTAGACATGCAAGCTCATCCAGCCTCTTTGAAGTCCAATTTTAATTTAGATGCAAACTACTCCCCATAGTACTAATAGTCTAAGAAGAACTTGGGGCAGACTGTAATTACCCAGGGCTGGCATTTGCCATCTGATTAGAATGTCATTTCCTTTACTCCTGTTGAACGGCACCCTTGAGCCTCCTGTTCATGCAGCCTGGCCCCCTACCCACCGGAACACCTGTTTATCACACATAATTCTTCACATTTCATTGGCTGTTGGTTTATTTATTCTGGGAGCAATGAAGTCTGAATTAAGAGAAGATATTTATATACATATTGATATTAATAAAGAGATTCATGATAAGGAATTGGCTCACACAATTATAAAGATGGCAAAGCCCAAGATCTGAAGGATGAGTCACAAGCTGGGAGACCTGATGGGTTAGTTCTAGTCTTATAACCGAGAAGGACGGCATGGTGCCTTGGCGGGGGCAGGCTTTTCCCCCAGGTTCTTCTGCTCTGCATTACCTAGATAACAGTATTTGATGCACATTTCCTGAGTTGTTTTACAGATGTGAAAACTCTCCATTAAATAGAAGATGTTACTACTTGATGACCCTGAGCACATAGCCCCAGGCCTCCTGGAGCCTAAAGGCTGATAATGTGAATCCCTGTGACACTGCCTGTTACCACACCATCTGCCAATCAGAGAACTGTGCATAAACTGATCACAGACCCTGTAACACCCTCCCTCTTCTCACTTGGCTTTTAAAAGTGCCTTGCCGAATCTTTGGGGAGCTTGAGGCTTTTTAAGGGCATCAGCCATCCATCTCCTTTCATGGCCCTGCAATAAACCTTTCTGTGCTCCAAACTCATTTGTTTGGCCTCACATGAACTTGTGTTAATAGCCTGAGTCTAGAAGACTGAGAACCAGAGAGTTGATGCTGCATTTCTAGTCTAAAGGCCACACAGAGCTCTACACCTGGGGAACAAAAAGGATTTCCCTGTTGCTCCAGTGGTTAAGACTGCACATTCAATGTAGGGGATCCCAGTTTGATCCCTGGCCAGGGAACTAAGACCCTGTGTGCTGCGTGGCCAATAAACAAGAGAGCAGTATGTAATTGGGTCTGGGTTTTTTTTTTAAAGTATCATCAGATGCCCACCCCTCCTTTTTTTTTTTAAGATTATTTTTCTATGTGGACCATCTTAAAAGTCTTTGTTGAATTTGTTACAATATTGCTTCTGTCTTATGTTGGGGGCTTTTGGCCCTGAAGCACGTGGGATCCTAGTTCCCCGACCAGGGATTAAACCCACACCCTGTGTTGGCAGGTGAAGTCTTAACCACTGGACCACCAGATATCCCTCTTATCTTGGTAGATGAAGCCCTTGGTGGTGGCAGCTCACAGGACTCTCCTGCTTCCCACTCCCCCTCCTCTGTTCCCCACACCATCCGCAGCGGACCCTGCTACTTCCTGTCCCCATCACTTTGCAATTGGGATGCTCACAGCTTGCAGAGCCCCCTCAGGCATGATCTCTGCTGGGAGTCCTTTCTGCTCTCTCCTCCCCAGGGTGGAGTTCTTCACTCCATCCTCTGATCTGCTGTGATGCCTCCCAGTTATCTCCAGCCCACTCTTACCTGAGTGGACTCACTGTTGGGTAAGAGGTCTGTACTCCTGGGAGTCTGTGTGCTTGGAGGGGAAGATTCACATCTTTGTCTTCCTTGACGCCTTAGTATATGATGGTGCGGCAGTGATGGTTCAATGCTTGCGGAATGCATCGGCCAAGGTTCTGCTTGATTTTTTCCCCATCTCACTGCTCCATATTCGATTCTTTCCTTTCCTTATCTGTTTTCTTTTCAATAGCTCTCTTGAAACATAATTTACATACTCAGATTAATCCATTAAAGTCTACAATTCATTGTATTTTTAGTCTATTCAGAGAGTTGTCAAATCGTCACTACAGGGTCTTGCTTGGTTTCAGCCTCCCTCTTCAGAATGTCTTTATAATCCTTCCTAGTATGTGTCCTTGGTGAAGCCCCCATATCCCACCTTATATAAGAAGTAGAACAAGGACCCAGCCCATTCTGCAGGCCAACATGATCTCAGATTCTTTAAAAAAAAATACAAAAGGGATCTTTAAGACAAATGTGTAGTAAGACTAGGGAGATATTGACATATTGCTTGTATCTGCAAATCTTCAGCGTCTTAAGGAAACTTTTTATGCATTCAGCCTAGGGGAAACATATCTACTCAAAGGAAAAATCAAAAAGATTAAAAGAGAGCATTTGAGGTAATATTTTGAACTTTCAAAGAAAGATGTTAAGTAAGCTGAGATTTCTCATAATTGTATTCCCTCTACAGAGTGATCACTCCATTAATGAAAAATCTTTACCAAAAGGAGGAGGAACAAAGGGAGGAAGGAACACAGAAGCAGTGGTTCTGTTGATGGAACAGCTCCTGGGATGTGATCAAAACACTTAAAAAAAAATGTGTTCAGAGGATAATCCACCCTTTCCTGATTGAAAACTTTTAGCCAGCCCAGGACTTCCTGTCTTCCACCATCAGGTAAAAAATGTCTAAAGTGCATGCTAAGTTGCTTCAGTCATGTCCAACTCTTCAAGACCCTGTGGACTGTAGCTTGCCAGGTTCCTCTGTACATGGGATTCTCCAGGTAGGAATACTGGAGTGGGTTGCCATGTTCTCCTCCAGGGGATCTTCCTGACCCAGGGATCAAACTTGTGTCTCCTATGGCTCCTGCATTGCAGGCAGATTCTTTACTGCTGAGCCACTGGGGAAGCAAGAGCCCATCCAAGCTACCAATCAAAATTCTAAATGTGATGGAGCATCAACTCTGGTCTCAATCTGGAAGACTGCGGGGAAAATAGTTTCTCCTTTTCTGTGCCCATGGCAGCCCCAACCATCTGTGAGCCAGGAAGGAGACCCTCAGCTGCCATCTACCCTGCTAGTGCCTTGACCTTGGACTTCCCAGCTTCCAGAACTGGGAGAAATAAATGTCTATTGTTCATAAGCCAGCCAGTCTGTGGAACTTGGTTCTAGCAGTCACTTTGAACAGGGTCATCAGGAGGGACACAAAAACTGAGAAAGAGTGGTCTTGGCCTGCAGTGACTTGAGGCAGGGCTTTGGTTCCCGGCCAGAAATTGGGTTGGGTCACGGCAGTGAGAGTGTTGAATCCTACCCTCTAGACCAGTGGTCAGGGACAAGGCCCTGACCCTTTTGACTTTTCAGAAAAAGAATTCCCACAAAGACAGAAATTGGTGAAACAAGCAAAGTATTTATTTGAAGGAAAAGAGTATAGTATCTGTTGATAGACACATGAGCATACTCAGAGAGAGTTGCGCCCTTGTGGCAGTTTGAGTCACTTACATGGGACATTTCTTCCAGGTTTCCTTTGGCTGATCATTTTGCCTTGCCTGGTTCTGAGCCATATTTGGTATATTTCAGGATCCTCCCTGTGTGTGCATGCATCTCTCAGCCAAGATGGATTCCACCAAAGAGGCCTATGGGTAGTTAGCATAACTTAGCATCACTCTCCTTTTGACCTCCAAGGAGCCTTTCTCTGCATATGTGGTCAGGGAGGTCTTTTGACTTCAAGAATGAGAAATATGTAGTCTGGGCGGAGCCCAACCTCCTCTCTTGATTGTCCTACTATTCTTCTCTTGGAGTAATGATCCACAGGGAATGAATCTCCAATTGTTTTATGGAGGAAGGGGCCCATTTACCTCCTTACCCTGCCTCAAGATGAGGGTAAGGAGGAGATGAACTTGCAGGCAGAGAGGAGGGAGATGTATGTCCTGGGAGTGAGGGGGCATGGTAGGCATGCATCCTCACACCCCCTGTTCCATCACACTAGTTTGTTCTGGTTTCTGACCTTCAAAATGAGCATTACCATCTGAAATAATATGAATGATTTATTGACTTGTTGTCTCATTCGCTAAAATGTTAGTTGTCTGAACTGATGGTGCCAGCTGCTGCTTCAGAATCTAGCAAACAGCATAACAGACTAGACACTCAACCAGTTTGTGGGATGAATGAGGTGAGGAGGTAAGACTTCTTGTCACTCCCTGTCCATATCCCTCACCAAGAGACTGTTGTCTTGCTTATTAACTTCATGGGGTTCTCTCTGCCCAAAAGCAGAGATCACATACCCTGGGACCCTCTCCCTCACTTTGTCTTTAAAGACTCTTTAAAAGTCATAAGGGGGAAAAAAAGTCATCAGGGAGACCAGGAATTTGGGGAATGAGCTGCCTGTTCTCCTTGCTTGGTGCATGCAATAAACACTAGTTCACCACAAACCACTGTAGATTGGCTTTGCTGAGTGTCTGGTGAGTGGACCCAAGATTGGTTTGGTAACACTTTGCTAAGTAAAATAGTAACAATTAACAGTCATGCTAGACTTTCCTGGTGGTCCAGTAGTTGAGAATCCGTCTGTCAATGCAGGGGACACAGGTTCAATCCCTGGTCCTGGAAGATTCTATATGCCTTGGGGCAACTAAGCCTGCATACCACAAACACTGAGCCCACGAGACACAGCTACTGAAGCCTGCGTGCCGAGAGCCTGTGCTGAGCAACAAGAGAAGCCTCCACAAAGAGAACCCATGCACTGCAACTAGAGAGGAGCCCCTGCTCACCACGGCTAGAGAAAGCCCGAATGCAACAGCAAAGACCCAGTGCAGCCAAAATAAATACATACATTTAAAACATCACAGTCATGCTGGGGCAATAAGCAGGAACCATGACTTCTCTGGGCAAACAGGGGTTGTGGCCCACCTGCCCATGCAGGACAGGGAGCCAATCTGGAGTCCTATTGAGGGGGGTCCTGCTGGAGAACAAGGGAACCTCAACAATGGGAGTGCATGTGGGATGGGTGGCAGGTTTAGAAGCTGGGTGGGGTTTGGGAGGGGCTGCAGAAGCAAAATGTGCATAGCCCTGCACTTGAGCCCTTCTAGGTTAGCTCATGACTTATTAATGCAGCAGCTTGCACACTGAAACCTGATCCTCTCAGTCTGTACCTCTCAAAGAGAGATGCCCGCAGCCCTTCCACGTGTTGTGTTTAAATGGTCCTGGCATTTCACATTCTGATCTTTGGTGCACATTTCCCTGTATATGTTCTACTAGGTGTACGCTGTCACCTGCTTAAATAGCTCAAACGCTGCTGGCAGAAAAGACCTAATCCTGACAGGTGCACAGTGTGGAGCCCTGCAGCGAAATGTTTAAGAGCTACAGAGCCATGCACCATTTATGACTCACTCAAACAGGTACCACACTGGCTGGCACATTTGCACTTAGAAGTGGGTATTCAGAGCAAAAAAAAAATCCTTAATAGCCAGGCAGTCTTCTAAATTCACCGCATGGGATCATCCCCTGGGGGTATCAGGTGTTTTCAAGTGGAGGAGATTAAATAATTTGATGGGATGGGTGCCTTGGGTTAAGTGCCTGCTCAGAAGATTCCAGAGGACTACAGGTAGACCTCAGGGAGACTGTAGGTTTCAAACCACTGCAATAAAGCAAACATTGCAATAAAGTGAATCACACATTTTTTTGGTTTCCCAATGTGCATAAAAGTTATGATATACTATAGTGTAGTCTATTAAGTGTGCAATAGCATTATGTCTAAAAAAACAATGTACATACCTTCATTAAAAGTGTAAGCTGAAGGATTTCTCTCTACCTGGTGATAGAGTGGCTAAGAATCCGCCTGTTAATGCAGGGGACATGGGTTCGATCCCTGGTCCAGGAAGATCCCACATGCCGTGGAGCAACTAAGTCAATGGGCCACAACTACTGAGTGCTCACTCTAGAGCCTGCGAGTCATAACTACTGAGCCTGAGCACCCTAGAGCCCATGCTCCGAAACAAGAGGAAACACCCCAGTGGGAAGCCCACACAACCAGAGAAAGCCCATGTGCAGCAATGAAGATCCAGAGCAACAAAAAATGAAAAAATAAATAAAATTTAAAAGTATAGAAAGTGCGAGGTGATAGCTTATTTTGGGTTTTGATTTGCATTTCTCTGATAATTAGTGATGTTGAGCATCTTTTCGTGCACCTGTTGGCCTTCTGTATGTCTTCTTGAGAAGAATGTCTATTCGAGTCTCCTGCCCATTTATTAATGGGGTTGTTTGGTTTTTGATACTGAATTATAGGAGCTGTTTAAATATTTTGGAGATTAACTCCTATTGATCATATCATTTGAAAATATTCTTTCCTATTTAGTAGATTGTTTTTTCATTATGCTAATGGTTTTCTTTGCTTTGCAGAAGCTTCTAAGTTTAATTAATTCCCATTTGTTTATGTGTGGGACCTTTATATCATGCTTTAGACCTCTGTTGTTGGAATTACTCTGTTAAACAATGTCTCCATTGTTTTGAACCATTTTTTGGTTCTCTAAGAAAAACCATACTCTTGGGACTGGCAAGAAAGCAGGTGCCACAATACTGTCTGTAGACTATTTCTTTAACTAGAGTGAAGAATACACTTTAAAAACGTATTTATTTAGGATGCACCAGGTCTTAGTTGCAGTACATGGGCTCCTTTTATTTATTTATGTTTCATTTTTGGCTCCACTGGGTCCTCATTGCTGCACATGGGCTTTCTCTAGTTGTGATGTGCAGGCTTCTCATTGTGGTGGCTTCTCTTGTTGCAGTTCCCAACTTCTAGAGCACAGGTTCAATAGTTGTGGCACATGGACTTAGCTGCTCCCAGGCATGTGGGATCTTTCCAGACCAGGGATCAAACTTGCATCTCCTGCATTGGCAGATGGATTCTTTACCACTGAGCCAGCAGGGAAATCCCGGAGGCATTTCTGAGGAGGCAAGTTCTCCTTGACTCCAAAACAGCTTCACACTTTTGGAGTATAAACCACATCCCTCAGGTCTAGTGAGGGAAGAGCAAATGCTGCCCCTAACTGACAATTATGGAATCCTTACTCTCAAGAGGAAAGCATCTTTGGTTTTCTGCCTTAGATGACCACTTTCTTAATTCAAACAGAAACCACCCCAGAAAACACACATTCACTTTAAACTAAACAAGGAATGCAGTACACATGAGATGAACAAGGCATTAACATGTGGCACACTGATCAAGGCAACCAAAAATGCAAAATAAGAAATTAGTACTTAGGAGCAGCTGTCAACAAAAGAACAGATGCCCGGGGGGCAGAAGTGATAGGTTGGAGCGAAGTGGGAAGCCCTCAACACAGCAGCAACTGGCTTGCAGAAGGCAACAGCCCCGAGGCAAGATGTATGGGCTTTGGGAGTAAAGTATCATCACCTTTTGCAAAATGTATCTTTATAATTCATCTTTACAGAAAAAGTGTGTTAGGAATGCACTCTGTTTGGGAATACATCATTGGCTGGCTGTTTCTTGTTTTCTTTACTGAAAATCTAAGGAAGACAGCAGAAGTCTGTTCTAATCTCGTGTAAGTGCTTTCTGTGCCTCCAAAGTCTTTGCTAAGGAGAGGACCACTCGTGTGACTGGTGGTACCCTGGGCCGCAGTAGTGGCAAAGCGGGGCCGTGAACTCCCCAGAGGCAGACGAGCATCTGTTCATCCCCCAGCCCCAGAGAATGACAAATCTTTTTTTTTTTTTAATAATTTTATTTTTGGCTGTTCTGGGTCTTCATTGTTGCACAGGCTTTTCTCTAGTTGTGGCAAGAGGGGGCTACTCTCTAATGGCTATGCATGGGCTTCTTATTTCGGTGGCTTCTCTTGTTGCGGGGCACGGGATCTACAGCATGCAGGCTTCAGCAGTTGTGGCTCCTGGGCTCTTGAGCACAGGCTCAGCCGTTGCGGTGCAGGGGCTTAGTTGTTCCCCAGCATGTGGGATCTTGCCTGATCAGGGACTATATCCGTGTATCCTGCATCAGCAGACACATTCTTTACCACTGAGCCACCAGGGAAGCCCTGAGGATGACAATTCTTGAAGAAACTTTATTGAGAGTTTAAATCTCCAACTTACATCACCTGCTAAACTTTGTTGACTCTTCTCTTTGCCTGCATATTATACCCTTTCTTTGCACCATGGGTTTAGTGGACCATGAGTAGAAGATGAATCAGAATAGTCCAGGAGGTCAAGCCATTGCCCCATGTCAATGACCACTACTGGAATGGAGGATAAAGTTCAAAGTTGTTGGGACTTTCCTGGTGGTCCAATGGCTAAGACTCTGTGCTCCCAGTGCAGGGGGTCCAGATTGGATCCCTGGTCAGGGAACTAGATCCTGCATGCCACAACTAAGACCCAATGTGACCAAATAAAGAAATTTAAAGTTGTTTTTCTGATTTGACTCTGCTTGACTCTCTAGCTCCATCAGTGACCCATTCTCCAAACACATTCATTAACTTTCCTTGCGTTCCTCAAAGATGTAAACTTTCTCCCTCCTGGGGTCTATGAGCCCAGAATTTTCTCTTCCCCATCAGCTCTTCCTGTGTTGCCTTCTAAGCTCACCTCCTTCTCTCTATTTGGGTCTCAACACAGATAACCCAGGTAAGATACTTGCTCCATTCCTGGGATCAAGGACCGCCATCTTGGAAATCAAAGTCCCAGTACAAAGATGCTGAAATCACATTTTCTGCCTCCTGGTCCAGATGCTTAACCAACCACCAGGCCTTCCCCTCTGCTTTCTGCAAGAAGTTTTTTAAAAATGAAAAGCTTCTGAAATTCAAAAATCTCCATGTATTCCCTGAATATAAAATTCTAATTGCCCATGGGGCTCAGTAGAATTCAATAGAGATTTTTTTTTTCTTTTAAAAATAAGAGTAACCCCCACACACTGTGTGCCAGTATCCTTCCAAGTCCTTTATATATTATAACTAACTTAATCCTCATAAGCGCCCTGCAAGGCAGGAACTCTTCATAATCCAGTGTTACCAAATCTAAGGCACAGAGGTAAAGTTATTTGCCTGAGGTCACACAGCTAGCAGAAGAATTAGGATTAGGATCCAGGCTAGGATTTGGGTCCAGGTGACTGTGCCACAGAAGAGATTAGAGTAAGTCCCCTACATACGAATGAGTTCTGTTCCAAGAGGTAGTTTGTAAGTCCAGTTTGTCTGTAATTCCATAAAGTTAGCCGAGGTACCTAGCTAACACAATTGGCTACATAGTACTGAGATGGTTGGATGGCATCACCGACTCAATGGACATGAGCCTGGGTAAACTCTGAGAGTTGGTGATGGACAGGGAGGCCTGGCGTGCTGCAGTTCATGGGGTCACAAGGAGTCGGACACAATTGAGCGACTGAACTGAACTGTATTATAAGCCTATTACAAAAGTAACACATAAAAAACAAACCCAAAAGTAAAACATTTTTAAACTTACAGTACAGGACCTTGAAAAGCACAGTACAACAGCTCCACCATCTTTTCACCTCACTGTACTCTCGATTATATTCACTTTTGTTTTCATCATCGCTTGGCACTTAGCCGCTTTTACACTTGCTTCTGGACATCCTGGCCTTGAAGTAAAGATACTGTACTAGTGCCCTCTATACAGCACTATATAGTAAAGTGCACAAAAGCACAGCCTTGTGTAGGATGCACACACACGACAATGTACTCCAGACACGTGAATTAACTTACATGACTGGACCTGTGAATGCACATTTGCTGCTTTGAAATCTCGCAACTCGAGAGCTCACATGTAGGGAATTTACTGCAGTGTCTTCTGACAACAGAGTTCAGTGACTAAAGGCATGAATTCAGCCCCATCCTTGTGAGAAAGAACCACATATTCAAGGCAAGTCAATTATATCTTGCAGGCTATACATTTCCCCAAACAACATATGAAAGAAAAAGAAAAGAAAAAGGTAAATTGAAATGAGCATGACTGTTTTGAACAACTCTTTGGCACAATCTACTCAATCTGAACAAATATATGACTTTAGAGATTCCTAAGTATATGCCTGGGCTTCCTTGGTAGCTCAGTGGTAAATAATCTACCTGCCAATGCAGGAGGGCCAGTTTCAATCCTTGGGTTGGAAAGATCCCCTGGAGAAGGAAATGGCAACCCACTCCATTATTCTTGCCTGGGAAATCCCATGGACAGAGGAACCTGGTGGGGTTACAGTCCATAGGGTCACAAAGGAGTCAGACATAGCTTAGTGACTACATCGCACAGAACAAGTATATACCCAACAGATAGGTGTGAATGTGTCATCAAAAGAAAGGTTTTAGAAGGTTCTAGTTACATTGCTTGTACAAGTCAGAAGGTGGAAAGTGCCCAAATGTTTATCAGGTGTAGACTGGAGAATGAATTAA
The DNA here is from genome assembly GCF_027580195.1 of Bos mutus. Taxonomy (NCBI): domain Eukaryota; kingdom Metazoa; phylum Chordata; class Mammalia; order Artiodactyla; family Bovidae; genus Bos; species Bos mutus. Next base: position 22,447,212 of record NC_091633.1, read on the forward strand.
TAAATTATGCTATAGAGCAGTGAAAATGAGCAATCTATAGCTACATACTGCAGTAGAAACAACTCCCACAAATATATCGTTGGCTGGAATGTGTCCAAGTTACCATGAGATTCTTTTTTTTTTTCTTAGCCATGAACGTGGCTTGTGGAATCTTAGTTCCCTGACCAGGGATGGAACCCATGATCCTGGCATTGGAAATGCAGTATCTTAACCACTGGACTGCCAGGGAAATCCTTAGGGAAAGCATTTTAAAAATGATGCTGCAAAAAAAATTGTACTTAATGACATGGGAAAATGGCAATTACATACAATGAAAATTAAATCAAGTTACAGAGCAGCATGCACTGTATGCTATTTTAAGAAAATCTATAGCAACTTTAATGTATTTTTGAGTGGAATAGAGAATATCCTTCATACATCATATTAATTCATACTTTAATCTTAAAATTGCCCTGGAATAGGATAATGGTTTTAGAAAAAAGAATGAAAAACTATTTATCATCCCTTAGTAGAACAAGGTTACTGCCTTATTCTTCTAAAAATGATTTTAAAATAATTGCAGACTCACAGAAACTTACAAAGAAACATACAGGGAGATCCTGTCCAGTCTTCACCCAACCTGTTCCCAAATTGACATCTTGTATGTAAAGGCCTTCCCAGGTGGCTTAGTGGTAAAGGATCTGCCTGCCGATGCAGGCGGCACAAGAGATGCACTTTCAATCCCTGGGTTGAGAAGATCCCCTGGAGAAGGAAATGGCAACCTGCTCCAGTATTCTTGCCTGGAAAATCCCATGGACAGAGGAGCCTAGTGGGCTATAGTCCATAGGGTTGAAAAGAGTTGGACACAACTTAGCAACTAAACAACAGCAATAACATATAACTGTAGTATCAAATATTACAAACCTGTGATGTCAAATCAAGAAATTGATGACATTGGCCCAATCCATGGAGTTCATTCAGGTTTTACCGGATATATATACGACTCTATGTATCTGCCCGTTAACACTGGCAAATTCAGACAAACTCGGATTTCAAATCATGGTTTCAAATCCATGGTTGGTTGAATCTAAGAACTCGGAACTTGCCCATATAGAAGACCACCTCTACCAGCTATTTACATGAGGGACTTGAGCATCTGTAGATCTTGGTATTCATGGGGAGTTCTGGAGCCACTTCCTTGTGGATTTCGTGGGATGACTATACATGCATTCCTGTGTGTGTCTGAAGTCTTCTCACACATGTGCTTTCATGTAGTCATCCTCCCAAGACAGATATATGACTCTCTCTGCTACAAAATTCCTTAATGCCGCCCCTTCATACCCTACCAAACTCGTGGCAATCACTAATCCATTCTCATTGCTATAATTTTGTTATTTTGCAAATTTTATATAAATAGAATTTTCAGCAAGTCTCCTTTTAAGACCAGCTATTTCACTCAGGATATACCAGCATGCCATGTGCATCCATGGTGTATTTTTTTGATTGCCAAGTAGTATTCCTGAGAAATCTATATGCAGGTCAGGAAGCAACAGTTAGAACTGGACATGGAACAACAGACTGGTTCCAAATAGGAAAAGGAGTACATCAAGGCTGTATATTGTCACCCTGCTTATTTAATTTATATGCAGAGTACATCATGAGAAACGCTGGGCAGGAGGAAGCACAAGCTGGAATCAAGATTGCCAGGGAAATATCAATCACTTCAGATATGCAGATAATATCACCCTTATGGCAGAAAGTGAAGAGGAACTAAAGACCCTCTTGATGAAAGCAAAAGAGGAAGGTGAAAAAGTTGGCTTAAAGCTCAACATTCAGAAAACGACGATCATGGCATCTGGTCCCATCACTTCATGGCGAATAGATTGGGAAACAGTGTCAAACTTTATTTTTTTGGGGCTCCAAAATCACTGCAGATGGTGATTGCAGCATGAAGTTAAAAGACACTAACTCCTTGGAAGGAAAGTTATGACTAACCTAGATAGCATATTCAAAAGCAGAGACATTACTTTGCCAACAAAGGTCCATCTAGTCAAGGCTATGGTTTTTCCAGTGGTCATATATGGATGTGAGAGTTGGACTGTGAAGAAAGCTGAGCGCCGAAGAATTGATGCTTTTGAACTGTGGTGTTGGAGAAGACTCTTGAGAGTCCCTTGGACTGCAAGGAGATCCAACCAGTCCATTCTAAAATAGATCGGTCCTGGGTGTTCATTGGAAGGACTGATGCTGAGGCTGAAACTCCAATACTTTGGCCATCTCATGTGAAGAGTTGACTCATTTGGGAAAGACCCTGATGCTGGGAGGGATTGGGGGCAGAAGGAGAAGGGGACGACAGAGGATGAGATGGCTGGATGGCATCACTGGCTCAATGGACATGAGTCTGAGTGAACTCTGGGAGTTGGTGATGGACAAGGAGGCCTGGCATGCTGCGACCATGGGGTCGCAAAGAGTCGGACACAACTGAGCGACTGAATTGAACTGATTCCTTAGTGGGCTTCCCTGGTGGCTCAGCTGGTAAAGAATTCACCTGCAATGCAGGAGACCCCGGTTCAATTCCTGGGTCAGGAAGATCCTCTAGAGAAGGGATAGGCTACCCACTGCAGTATTCTTGGCCTTCCTTGGTGGCTCAGGCTGTAAAGAACCTGCCTGCAATTCAGGAGACCTGGGTTCGATCCCTGGGTTGGGAAGATCTTCTGGAGGAGGGCATGGCACCCCACTCCAGTATTCTTGCCTGGACAAACCCCGCAGACAGAGGAAGCTGGTGGGCTGCAGTCTATGGGGTCGCAGAGTCAGACACAACTGAGCGACTAAGCGCCCATACACATATTCCTTAGTAAGGCTGGATTGCTGTATATTAAACTTGCTCATTTGCTAAAGAATATGTGGGTAGTTTTCAGTTTGGGGCCATTTATGAATAAATCTGCTATGAACATTAGTGTACATATTCTGCATAGAAATCAGTTTGCATATCTTTGGAATAAATGCCCAAGAATTCAATTACTGGGTTGTATGTTAAGTTCACTTTTAGTTTTACAGTGAACTGCCAAAGTATTTTCCAGAGTGGCCGTACCACTTTCTATTCCCAGAAAGGACCTGTGAATAATTCAGCTTCTCCACATCCTGCCCAGTATTTGTTGTCAAGTGTGCTTTCCTCAGTGTGTCTGGTTTTGGGGGAGAGATTGCAGCACTGCAACCCTTGCAAAATCTTAGTTCCCCGACCAGGCATCAAATCTGTGCTCTCAGCAGTGAAAGTGGAGAGTTCTAACCACTGGTTCGCCAGGGAATTCTCTCAATGTGTCAGTTTTCCTTAGGAAAAAAACGAAAAGGCTGAAATGACATACACTAAATACATTAACCACCGTGAGTGGCAGGATTGATATGATTGCAAATGATTTTCCTTGGTTTCCCTGAATTTTTGACCTTGAATATATGCTGCTTTTGTAATCAGAAAAAAAAGTTATGGTTTTATTCAAGAAATTGTTAGGACACTCTTGACATAGGACCACGAGCAAACATAATTAAGGATCTTACAGACTGTAGTGTGCAGTCTGTAAGGGTTTACCTGGCAAAGATTCTTCCCAGCTGTTTCTGAATGAAATAATATTGAGTTTGCGCCCTATTAATTATATCCCAGTTTTACTGTTGTTGTGGGTAACTGTAATTTGAATTTAACCAATATTTAAGTCAAACACAGTACAAGCTAGATTGACATGCCTTGGGAATTATGAGTGAATGAAGATAAGAGAGGCTCTGAAAAATCACAATTTTTAGTTGGCAAATGAAGGGAAAATCATTAGCTGGTGACATATTGGGGACAAGGTTTCTGAAGGAATGAATCTGTTCATTTTCATTTCAAATTCAGGCATCGATCTGCATTTACCGTTACTTTCAAAAACCAATTTAACTCAAAAGGGACACATGCAGAGATTATATTTGAAGCTGGTTTGTCACTAGACCTTAACAGTTTAATCTGCAAAACAGATTTGCAAAAATAAATTTAACCAGAAGCAGAGATTATCAGTTTCACTGTTTATTATCTTTCACTCTATCCGGCAGAAGTCATTTAAAACTCAATCCTTTTTTTCGTCATCTGTTAGGGTAAAATTAATTAGAACTGAGCACCGATTATGTTTGTGCATGTGAGTTTCTAGAACTCCTGGAAGTTTGTTTTTGCTGGGTGTGGCTAGTGGGAACTATAAAAACCCACAGCCTGAGAAATCAAACAACACTTGGGACTTTGAAATGTTCTTTCCTTTCTGAATCCCTAAAGCATCCTTTGCTTTAATTTGGGTCCTCACAAGGGGCATCCAGACCACGTCTTTCAGGCTGGAGGTTTCTGCTAGCAGTCTTTATTGCAGAGCTGGTACAAAATGAATTAACCTGTGACACCTGAAATTTTCACCCCTGCCAGCAGCAGACAAGGGGAAAATGCCATGATCTTAATTGCACTTTAAGTTTTCTGCTAGAGTTCAGCCGACCTGTTGTTTTTCTTTTCATTTTTGGCTGAACCTTGTGGTATTCAGGATCTTAGTTCCTCGACCAGGGATCAAACCTGTGGCCCCTGCATTGGTACTGGGGAGTCTTAATCACTGAACCACCAGGGAAGTCCCTTGACTTGTTGTTTTTCTACATAGAAAGTTGGATAAAAGATGCACAGCTGTCTCTGGTACTTTGAGAGTTCTCTGTAAAGGGTCATCTCTTCCGTGGGAACCAGGAGAGATTTTATTTCCTTTAGCCCTATGGCCTCTGCTGCTTTGTAAGACTTGGGTTTTCACATCCTTGTCGATTCAAGCCTCAGAAATCTACGAGAGGGAAAATGTGACCTTGACAACACACATCTCCCTCCCTGTTTTCCTGACCTATTTTCTTATATGGATAGGAGTAGAATGGTTATTTGTTTTGACAAATGCTGAGTCCCTTTGAGAATGGGGCATCCATGGGTGCCCAGAGGGAGACATAGCAGGTGGAAGGAACAGTGGATGAAGGGGTAGCATGCACGAAATGGGGTGAGTGAGGAAGGCAGTTCATCATGGGGACAGTGTGAGCTGGGTGCAGAGAGAAGAGACAGAGGGAAGGGGGCCAGAGTCCCTCAGCCTGATGTCAATGTGCAGTCCCCAGCAAGTTACAACTTAGAATCCTGCCCCAACTTCTATCTCAGTGATGCTCAGAAGTTACACAGTGTCATCCTACTTCCTATAGGAGCAAATCAAGATTCAGAGGAAACAGGGCAGCTTTCCTAGGTCACCTGGGTGCTGGGTAACCCAGCAGACCCCCTAGCCGGAGCGTGGACAGGAGCTCAGACTCCAGAGCCAGTCTGCTCCAGTCTGATCCCAGCTCTGCTGTTCCCCTCCACATGGACCCTGGCAGGATCTTGGCCTCTTTGTGCTCAGTTTTCTTGTCTGTATAACGGGAATGATGCTAGCTTCTGGAGCAGTACCTGACACTCCAATCCAGCGAGATACAACACCTAAATTTGTACCCTAAAAAATGTAAGACCTCTCAATGGAGTGTGTTTTAATATGTACATAAATGCAAACAACAAAGTCCTACTGTATTGCACAGGGCACTATTAATATATTCCATATCCTGTGATAAACCGTATGGTAAGTAATATGAAAAAGGAATATATATATATGTGTGTGTATGTGAATATATGTATATATAATAAAACTGAATCACTTTGTTGCATGGCAAAAATTAACACAACATTTCAAATCAACTACACTTCAATAAAATAAAATTTAAAACAAGATGTAGATAGATGCTAGTGGAAAGTTCTTTCTGCACAGATAATATTTAATAATTTTTAGATGATTCCATCTAAAGTTTTATTAGATGATCTTATGATCCTTTTCTCCCACCTCCTCAAACAACACACACACACACACACACAGGTGCACACGCAGACCTCTCCTTCTATTTTCTCTCTGGATGTTTTAGGTAACATGATTCCCAGCGTCTCCCCTCGGGGCTAGTTTACGGTGAATTGTGCTGAAGCGTTCTGGTCATGGGTTTGTGTCTTCAGGATGAGGCTAGAGGAATGTCTCATTAAATGCAGCTCCTGAGACCCAAACAACCTCAGGGATGAGAGCAAAGACCCCTCTGCAAGGAACAAGTGTTGCTGAAATTCAACCCCTGTACCTCAGTACTGGATTAGACCTTGAGACAGAGTTAGGGGTGAAGTCGAAAAGAATAGCTTTGTTGTGTGGCCAGGCAAAGGGGGCTACAGGAGGCGAATGCCCTCAAGGCTGCATGTCCTCCCTGGAGGGGAAGTGAGGAGTCTTACAGTGCTCAAGGAGCAGGGTGTGATCACCTCATGGACATTCTTCTGATTGGTTGGGAGTCAGCATCATCAGACTTCTGGTTTCAACAGGTCTGTGGTCTCTGTGCTTGTGGGCTGCAGACAGTTAACTTCTTCCACCTGGTGGGGGTTTGAGTATCTGCAGAAGAGCTCAAAGGACGTGGCTTGGAATATTATCCATAATCCTTGATGAAGAACTGAAGGTCCTTGACTTTGTTTAACAGCTAAATTCTTATTATTTTGTCTTGCTTGACTGTTTTCCTTTCTTTCTGCATATTCTCTATTCTCTGAGTCAAGTTTTCCTACAGACAAAATGCAGATGGAGGACATGGGTAGGATTTTATTCTGGGAAGGCCCTAGAGTTTGTTCAGTTACAGAAGCAGGTGACAGAAAATTCTAAGAGGTTATCGCCATCAGGGCACAAACAGGATGCTAACAAGTGCTGTGTTTAGAAGGAAGCCTTGATGTTCACTGAGTGAGGCATGGTAGCCTTGGTCCCCACCCAGTGTGACTGGGGCTAGGGCTCAGGGTCAGGTTTACTACTGAGTGTGTTAATGAATGTATTCCTGAGTGTGTTGACAGGTGTACTAATGCGTGTGTTAATGAACGCATTAATCAGTGCACCCATATCTGCAGTGGCTGGGAGCTTGGCAGGGGCAAGGCTGCAGCTGGTTACAACCAGCCTCTCACAGTGGAGTCAGACCCGCGGTGGCCTTGTGCCTTCCAGGCCTGGGACGAGCTACACAGGTTGATCTGCTGTGAACGCCTCCCGTTTCCTCCTCTGAGTCGGCCTGGCTCCTCCCGAGAAGCAGGACCCTGTGGTTTCCTCAGGGCTCAATCTCTCAGGTTGTAACAGGGAAGAACAGAGTCTGACTCCATGTTGGATCTGTTTCTCTTATTTTAACTTTTGCTTTCCATTGCTTCTGTTACTATAATCACTGAAAGGATGCTGTCTATAGCTGTGAGCATACATAATGGCCTGCCTTGGGGAACCTGCCCCCTCTGCCAGAATGTTAAACTAAAGAGCCTTTGTTCAGTTCACAGGGAGACATTCTGACCCTGCCCACCTGGGAATGGCTGCAGGAAGAAAGAAATGAACACATCCCCTCCCCAATGCTGGCCAACCCAGGTGATATTTTGTGAGATTTATAGCCTTTTTTACTTTACTTCCTCACCTCCTCCCCCTCTGTTTTCTATAAAAGAAACTGGCATCCAGATCCCATAAGATAGTACTCTAGGGTGCTAGCCCAGCATCTTCTCAGATGCCTGGCTTTCCATATAAAGTCGCTATTTCTTGCCTCAACACGTCATCTGCCTTGTTGTGCTGCAAGCAAACTGGGCTTGGATTCAGAAAAAAGTTGATAGACAGAGAGAGACATATGAATGGGGTGATGGAGCAGCCGTAGTCAGAGAGGTCTAGGAAGCCTCCTGAAGGGGGTGAAACAGGGATGCGGTTCTCCTGGAGGGAAGATTCGAAAGGAACCAGACCCAGGCAGGAGGTCCAGGAAGAGGACAGACAGGGGTGACAGCTGGGGCACGAACAGGCTAGCTTGCTCTAGAAACAGAAATGGATTGGGTGCTTGAGGGTATGAGTGTTGATGGCCTGACCACCTGTCAATAAGACCGCTTATGAGGCAGGTTTTGAGAGCTCTGATTCTAAGTCAGTTGAGGAAAGAGGACAGTCTTTGAGGATACTTTGGTTTATTGTTCTTTTCCAGCTACCTCCTACCCAGAATTGGAGCCAGTGAGCTGGTTCATTTAAATGATTTGCGCTCCACTGCATCCAGGAAGCAAGGAAGGGGACTTCCTTGGTGATCCAGTGGTTAAGACTCAGGTTCCAATGCAGGGGGCACAGGTTTGATCCTTGGTTGGGGAACATGCTGCATGGCACAGCCAAAAAAGAAAAAAGAGCAATGAAAGTGAGGAAGGCACTGTCCAGACAGGATTCTCTAAGAATCCCCCAGTGCAGACTCCCTGTTCTTAACTCTTGTGCCAGAATCAGAGGTGTTAGATGCTATATGACTCATACCGTTCATGTTGGCCCATCAATAGCATTGTCTCATGACGTCTGGGTTCATGGGATGTTTCCCCAGAAATTCCACGCACGTGTTCTTAGTTGCTCAATCGTGTCCAACTCTTTGCGATCCCATAGACTGTACCTTGCCAGGCTCCCCTCTATCCATGGGATTTTTCAGGCAAGAATATTGGGGTGGGTTGCCATTTGCTCCAGGGGATCTGCCTGACCCTGGGATAGAACCCGAGTCTCCTGCATTGGCAGACAGATTCTTTACCACTGAGTCATTTGGGAAAGCCCCCAGAAATTCCATAGGTTGAGACAATTCTATCGTCCACTTTTGTTCCCTGCCATTGTAAATTTTACCTTTGTTACATTAGCTGGAAGCTTCACATTCACTTCTATTATAACAAAAGCTGATTTTACTTCTTTCAGTCAGTGCTTTAATTTTCTACCAGAATGGTAACAAAGCTCATCTTTTAGAATAAACTAAGCCGTGTTCCGCCTGTTGAACGGTTTAGGGATGCAGCAGCCATGGGCAGTTTGGCAAAGGTGAATTTAATGACGGGATTTGCTGCGTTTCGGGGAACCAAAGTGGAATAAAAGGCTGGCATCCTAATCTATGGAAATGAAACACAAAATCACCTATGCTATAGCAGGGATTTAAAAAACAGGCTCACACATTTGAGGAAACTTGAATTCTGTCAAGGTACAGGATGATTTAAATTATTGTGCATCAGTTTAGGCGTGACATGGTATTGTGATGATGTTTTTAAAAAATGGTTGATAGCCTTCAGAAACATGTACTAAAATATTTACAGGTTATATGTTAAAAAGGGCTTCCCTGGTAGCTCAGTTGGTAAAGAAATTGCCTGCAGTGCAGGAGACCTGGGTTCGATCCCTGGGTCAGGAAGATCTTCTGGTGAAGAAAATGGCAACCCACTCCAGTATCCTTGCCTGGGAAATCCCATGGACAGAGGAGCCTATTGGGCTACAGTCCACGGGGTTGCAAGAGTTGGACACAACTTAGTGACTAAACCACCACCATATGTAAAAAAATCTATCTCTGAAGAGACTTCCAAAGGTGGCAGAAACATGTAGATGTAGGTGAGGTCCAAGATTTTGCTTCTGCTGGTACGACCATGTGAATATTTGGAAATCAACTCAGTATTTTGACCTCATGACCATACTGTCCATGGCCACTTATGAGGTCTCCAAACTTTGAACCCCCCTTTTTTTTAAGGTCCAGACCCATCTTTAGAGCCTTTGCTCACAAATTTGCTTCTAAATATGCAGTGATGAATCCTTCCAGGGCTGGTTCTAACTTCCGTGCACCACAGAAGCTTCCAAATGCATTTTGGCCATGGCGAGAATCCCTTACTGAAAAGTCCTCTGAACGGAATAATTGCATAGACATAATTACAGGGCTCTGTGCCATGTGAAATTGTAAATAGCACTGACAATGTAATTTGTACTCATTTATGACACAGTAGCTCATTATGGCTCCAATTTTCATCCCCTTCATTAACAAGCTCATCTGTTTCTCTGATAGAAGCCTGTTTTGTGTGAGATGTGGTTCTTTGCTCAGAGAGAGGCGAGTGGACTGATGAGAAGTGGGCATTTGTGTTGCTGATGGAGGGGGGCACAACACAGTGGTACCTCAAAGTATGTCTTCATGGCAGCTAAAGAGCAGAGGGTCTAGTGAGATTGGGTGTAAATCTTTAACGTGCATTTTGCTTGCTTGGATCCCCAGGAATTCTTACATTAAATAAATGATTAAAATAGACTCCACCAGGGTCTTCTCTGGTGGTTCAGTGGTTAAGACTTCACCTTCCAATGCAAGGGGTGCAGGTTCAATCCCCCGGTTGGGGAGCTAAGATCCAACATGCCTTGTGGCCAATAAACCAAAGCATAAAACAGACGCAGTGTTATAACAAATTCAATAAAGACTTTAAAAAAAAAAAAAAATTCTTTCTAAAAAATACAACATGCTAGGCTGAGGAGCCAATGGGGCCAAGCTACCAACTGTGGGATTATGACTGAACGCCTCTAAATCAGAATCGCGCCCAGGCCCCTGGAGCCTCGGTTGGCCTCAGATAGCCTGTCCCCAGCCATCCTCGCTGCCCCTGTCCAGGGTCTGGTGTGGAGAGCCCTTCGTCCTGGGACACTGGGCATGGCAGGAAAGGCGTCCGCCCCCTTGCCCGTCACGCACCGCACATTCGTGGGGAACCTGGTGCTAAACCGTTAGTAGATGACCTGCTTCTGGGTCGGGGTTTAGTAGGTAGCAGAGCAGCTCCCTCACTGCCATCTATTGAAAGTCAGCCCTCGGACACAAGGGTTTGCAAAGAAAATAAAAAGTAAAACAGAGCACACAAAGGAAAAAACAAAGTACTAGAAAAGAAAATGAAAAGCAAAAAAAAAGGGGAAAGAAAAAGAAAATTAAAAAAAATATAGACTCTACCACCAACAAAATAATAATAGTAATAATAATGAGGAGGAGGAAGATGAGGAGGAGAAACATACAGTCAAGTACCATATTCCTTGTGGACCTGATCATAGATCAATTTCAGTTTCATTGTAATTCCTCAGAATCCTCTGCTGTATCACTTTGCTGTTGTTGTTCAGTTGCTAAGTCATGACCAACTCTGTGACCCCATGGACTGGATGCCAGGCTTCTCTGTCCATCAGTATCTCCCTGAGTTTACTCAAACTCATGTCCATTGAGTTGGTGATGCCATCCAACCATCTCATCTTCTGTCACCCCCTTCTCCTTCTGCCCTCAGTCTTTCCCAGCATCAGGGTCTTTTTCAGTGAGTCAGCTCTTCGCATCAGGTGGCCAAATTATTGCAGCTTCAGCTTCAGCATCAGTCCTTTCAATGAATATTCATTTACTGCACTGTTTTAAATCTTGGATCCTATTGCTGTTCATCTTTCTAAAGGCATCACTTCCACTCTTTGTTTGCCAGCAGCATCCCTAGCCTATTCCTGCTGGACCATGAAATAGTAACTTCCCTCCTCCAAGGACTGTTGAGATGTAGTTGTCCTTCCTTTCCTGCATCCCTGTGGGAGTCCTCTCTGAAAGGGAGCTTGTTAAAGACAAATTGCTGCCTTTCTGGTGCATCTTGATTAGATAAAGTTCTCCCTGCTCCATGTTGGGCAGTGTGGGAAGCCTCCTGGGGTGTAGCCAAGGAAGTGGACAGCCCCTTCCCCCCAGCTGCTGGTTGGGGGCAACTTTATCTGTCTTGGCTCTTTGGGGAGAAGAAAATACTGGTGCTGCGACACCTGACATGACAAATCTTCAACATTTGTTTTGAAAGATCAAGCCTACTACCTTCGAATACTTATCCTCTCCCCTTGATCAAGCCAAGAGAAATCATGTTTGTGACGTCTTATTGGCTAGCCCTGCTTTCTTATTGGTTCAGTTGACCAGTTTGGTAACAGTGACATTTATTTCCAATTTAGTTTTTAAAATGGGTTCATTTATATTAACTGGAGGATAATTACTTTACAATATTGGAAATGAATTTGTAGATTTTTTGATGATGACCCACCTCCTAGAGTGAGTAAAATAAATATAAGAAAAGACAAATGGGATCTAATTAAACTTAAAAACTTTTGCACAATGAGGGAAACTGTAAGCCTCTCTCATACATCAACATGTGTCCATAGGCCATAGGCATATATGTGTTCCCTCCCCTGCCCACCCTGTCCCTCCAGGTTGTCACAGAGCACTGGCTTTGGGTTCCCTCTGTCATACATCAAACTCTCACTGGCTATCTATTTTACATATGGTAATGTATATGTTTCAATGTTATTCTCCCCAATCATCCCACCTTCTCCTTCACCCATTGTGTCCAAAAGTCTGTTCTTTATGTCTGTGTCTCCTTTGCTACCCTGAATGTAGGATCATTGGTACTATCTTTCTAGATTCCATATACATGCATTAATATACAATATTTGTCTTTTTCTGACTTACTTCACTTTGTATAATAGGCTCTAGGTTCATCCATCTCACTAGAACTAACTCAAATGCATTCCTTTTTATAGCTGAGTAATATTCCATTGTGTATATGCACCACAACTTCCTTATCCATTCATCTGCTGAGGTTGCTTCCATGTCCTAACTATTGTAAATAGTGCTGCAATGAACACTGGGGTACATGTGTCTTTTTCAATTCTGGTTTCCTCAGGATATATGTCCAGTTGTGGGATTGCTGGGTCATATGGTAGTTTCATTCCTAGATTTTTTTTTAAGGGGTCTCCATACTGTTCTTCATAGTGGTTGTATCAGTTTGCATTCCCACCAACAGTGTAAGAGAGTTCCCTTTTCTCCACACCCTCTCTGGCATTGATTGTAGATTTTTTGATGATGACCCACCTCCCATAGTAATGGAAATAAAAACAAAAATAAACAAATGGGACCTAAATAAACTTAAAAGCTTTTGCACAATGAAGGAAACTATAAGCAAGGTGAAAAAACAACCCCCAGAATGGGAGAAATTAATAGCAAATGAAAAAATTAAGAATTATTCTCCAAAGTATATAAGCAACTCAATACCAGGGAAACAAACAACCCAATCAAAAAGTGGGCAGAAGATCTACAGACACTTCTCCAAAGAAGACATGAAGATGGCTAATAAACACATAAAAAAATACTCAACATTACTCATTCAGTTCAGTTCAGTTCAGTTCAGTTGCTCAGTCGTGTCCAACTCTTTGCGACCCCATGAATTGCAGCACGCCAGGCCTCCCTGTCCATCACCAACTCCTGGAGTTCACCCAGACTCACGTCCATCGAGTCAGTGATGCCATCCAGCCATCTCATCCTCTGTCGTCCCCTTCTCCACCTGCCCCCAATCCCTCCCAGCATCAGAGTCTTTTCCAATGAGTCAACTCTTCCCATGAGGTGGCCAAAGTACTGGAGTTTCAGCTTTAGCATCATTCCTTCCAAAGAAATCCCAGGGCTGATCTCCTTCAGAATGGACTGGTTGAATCTCCTTGCAGTCCAAGGGACTCTCAAAAGTCTTCTCCAACACCACAGTTCATAAGCATCAATTCTTCGGCGCTCAGAGGCCTTACAAATAGTTGTGAAAAGAAGAGAAGCGAAAAGCAAAGGAGAAAAGAAAAGATATAAGCATCTGAATGTAGAGTTCCAAAGAATAGCAAGAAGAGATAAGAAAGCCTTCCTCAGTGATCAATGCAAAGAAATAGAGGAAAACAACAGAATGGGAAAGACTAGAGATCTCTTCAAGAAAATTAGAGATACCAAGGGAACATTTCATGCAAAGATGGGCTCGATAAAGGACAGAAATGGTATGGACCTAACATTACTCATTAGAGAAATGCAAATCAAAACTATAATGAGGTATGATCTCACACCAGTCAGAATGGCCATTATCAAAAAATCTGCAAACAATAAATGCAAATTAGTTTTGAGGATTAAAAAAACATAAGCAAACAAAAAATCATGAAATACTGTAAGTTTCCTACTTATGAACGAGTTGCCTCCTGAGAGCACATTTGTAAGTCCAATTTGCTTGTAAGTTCAACAATGTTAGCCTAGGTGCCCAACTAACATAATCAGCTATATAGTATTGTGTTGTCAGTCAGTCAGTTCAGTCAGTTCAGTCGCTCAGTCGTATCCGACTCTTTGTGACCACATGGGCTGCAGCACACCAGGCCTCCCTGTCCATCACCTTGTATTGCCTTGTAATAGGTTTAATAATGCTTTTCACACAATTAACACATAAAAAACAAACACAAACAAAATATTTTAAATCTTACAGTACAGTACTTTGAAAAGTACAGTAGTACACAGTACAACAGCTGGCAGGGGAAGCTTTGCCTCTTTTAAGTTTGCATCCTAAAGGTTTGTACGTAGGGGACTTACTGTGTTTGTAAAGATGCTGTGATCTGGCTCTACAGCCCCAGTACCAATACAATGCCTGTAACATAGTGAGCAGAAGGTAAGTTCTGTGATGGAAAGCAAAAAAAAATGAATGAGAAAGATTGGCCCTAGATTAACTCTAGCCAGGCTCTTGATCCTGCTCTAAACATGACATCATTCAAGAGCTTAAACAGAGTAAGATCAGATGGAAACACACGGGCCCATGAAAATCTGGGGAATAGTCTTCAAGTTATCAATTAATTTCCACATCTCTGTGTAGTTACTTATGTTTTTCTCCACATAAAAGTATGGCAGGAAAGAAATCCTTATAGGATATAACATAGTCAACCTTTCACTGCTACGAGAGAAGCATAAAAAAATGTTTTGAGTAAGGAGTTTCCTGTTCCTGCCCAGGCATGCTCTACAAGTATCATCCTAATAGATGACATGTTAGATCCATCAAAGTCTACAGTTTTTTAAACGTAAAACTTAACTTCCATTACACTTATTTGAATGTTCTTGTCTTGCTTCTGTTAATTACCTAGTGTTATCTCATTCTCTTCAAGGACAGAAAATGTGACATTCCTTTCTTATGGAAAATTTCAACATCAAAAAAACAAAACAAAACTGGAGAGATATGGGACTTTCCTGGTGGTTCAGTAGTTAAGAATCCACCTTGCAATATAGGGGATGCAGATTTGATCCCTGGTTGGGGTACTAGGATCCCACATACCGCAGAGCAACTGAGCTGCAACTCCTGAGCCCATGCCTACAACTAGAGACTGGGTGCACTGCAATCAAAGATCTTGCATGATGCAGCAAAGATCCTGCATGCTGCAACTAAGACCAACACAGCCCAATAAATAAATAAATACTTTACAAAATGGAGAAATATGTAAGTGGTCTTCCATTTACTCACTATTCTGTTTTAACAATTATATCAATTTACTAATCTTGTTTCTTTGCATTCACTCCACCTGGAATATTAATAAAAAAACATTTCAGATATCAGAGCATTTTATTAGTAAATACTTTAGGCTGCATCTCTAAAGAGGACTTAAAAAACAACTATAGCATCATCATTACCTTAAATAAAATTAACAATGATTTCTTAGTATCTTCAGATATCCAGACAGTGTTCAAATTCCCTGATTGTGTCAATGACTGTTTACCCAATTGCATATTTCAATCAGGTTTCCAAGAGGATCTACACACAATCCTTCTCAATCTCAGAAGTTATCAGGAAAATTCATTTTTTAAAAAAGTGAAATGTATTTAGCAAGATTGGACAAAAAATGTAGTAATATCCATATTTGGAGTAATCCTATTGGTGAAAAGGTACACAGTTATAACTTTATAGAAGGTAATTTAAACTAGCAATTGAGATGTACATATTTGTGTACCAGATCGGTATGTTTTAATGATTCAGGTCCAATAAGCAGACTGCCATAAACAGTTGTGCTGGTTGTACAACTGGGCCATTTATAAGAGAAAGTAGTCACATTCATATGTTATTTATTCAGATTATTTTCCAGCAGACAATAGGAAAGATTTCCAGTCTTACAAAATCAATATAATGTGAACATTTATTGACAGAAGCATGGAAAAAATGATGTTTTCTAAGTTTTTACATTGTGTTATACTGGGTAGTGCTGGTCTGGCATCTGAGAACAAAGAGGATTATTCAAGAAGTGGTGGCATTATTTAAAATAGCAAAAGGCTCATGATGATGTCAAGCTCTTTATGTGTAATGACACAATTTTTTAGATGTATTGGACAAATTTTGAGGTCATGAGAACAATATGTGAGCAACTCTGCCTGGATTTAAAGACCTATTCTGTCATTTATTAATCCTGTGATCCCAAAACATATTACCCAACTACTCTCTGCTTCCTCATCTGGAAGTTTCCTCATCTGGAACCTGGAAGCCATAGTAACACAGTGGCTATCTCCTGAGATTGTTGTGAGATTCAATGAATGACTATCTGAAGAATTCAGAATATAGCCAAGAACCTGGGCCATTATAAGGGATTCATGGGCTTCTTAGATGGGCTTCCCTAGTGGCTCAGAAGGTTAAGAGTCTGCTTGCAATGCAGGAGACTTGGGTTCAGTTTCTGGGTTCAGAAGATCCCCTGGAGAAAGGAATGGCTACCCATGCCAGTATTCTTGCTGGAAGGATTCCATGGACAGAGGAGCCTGGCAGTATGCTGTTTTCATTATTATTATTATTTATATTATTATTTTCTCACAACAGTGATGAATAATTTGAAAATGTTAATATTTCTAGCCAATAGTTAGCATTCATTTTAAAAAATGCTTCTTATTTCATAGGTAAAAGACAAATTATTGTTATTAAATATGATTTTGATCAATAAGACTGATTCTAGTGTAAGTTTTTCCAGTACGTTTAATTCCTCTTCTACGGATTTTCAATGTGAGTCCCCAACCCACATACTAATGACAGTTAAACATGAAAGTACTTTTTATTTTTAAAGATTTTGTGAAAAGAATGCTTACAGGATCATGAGTGTCAGGCTAATTCACATACCAAGGGTCCTTACTAAAGAATAATTAAATAGGATATTTTCCTTCAGAAATAAAGTTTTAAAAAAGGAAATCATTTTGAAAATAAAAATATTGAACAAAATCCAAATATAATTTACACATAACAAAGATCATAAAATTTCAGCCCTGTTCCCAGAATCAGGGGTTTATGTAAAACTCCTTTTGCAAAATGTTTATACAAATTATAAAATGAACACAAATAACTTAGAAGGTAAACTATAAATATAGCTGGTGCAATAAAAGTTTTGAAATTGTGAAATGCCAAAGGCTAAAGTTTATTACACAATTCATGATCGATTTTTAGTCCATGTGCGGGATTGCAGACTCCAAAATTTCATTTTAAGGCTTAACTGTTGGCCCAGCCACCTGGGAGAAAGAGTTCCTAGGAGAATCTGCAAAAGTTCAAGTTCAGAGCTCTTCAAACTCATGCTCTCTGATTTTCATTGTTCTCTCCTATTTTTCAAGGACATGTGGACATCGGGGTTTCCCCCAACCCATCACTGGAATGATGGATTCATGCTGGGAATTTTCCAACTGGAAGGGGTTTAGCAGTGTAAATGCCACCCCCCTCCCCCAGTGTAGTTTCTGAGTTTCCCTTGAGCCAGTGCCTTCTTCCCCTTGGGGAAGGTGACAAGATGGAGGGCTTTGACCTCACAGCTTGAGGCTAACAGCTAGGGGCTGTTGTACCCCAAGTGGGGATTCCTTTAGTAAGGAAGGATGGACTAGGATGCTGAAAGGACCAGGTTGAAGGGTTAGCACTGCAGGGAAAGTCATCATAGACAGATAGACTCTGAACCCCTCATCCCTGCCCTGGTTTATAGGTAGATTCCTGGGAAAATAAGATGAGGTCCACCTGCAAATCCAGGAGATGGGCATAGGGTTCTGATGCTGATCAAACCTCTGCACCTGACACCAAATTAAATCTCAGAGACAGAGTTTTGGGTGAAATAGAAAAGAATAGCTTTATTGCTTTGCTAGGCAAGGGGGCCACAGTGGACTAATGCCCTCAAAACTGTGTGTTCCCACCTGGAGGAGAAAATAAGTTTTATAGTAATGTTTCAAAGAGGAGGGTGTGATCAGCTTGTGGACTTTCTTCTGATTGGTTGGTGATGAGGTAAGTGGGAGTCAGCATCATCAACCTTCTGGTTCCAGCCAGTCTGGGGTCTACATGCTGATGGGCAGCATACAGCTAACTTCTCCCACCTGGTGGGGGGTTTCATTTCAGTATCTGCAAAACAGCTCAAAGATACTGTTCTGTGTATCCCCTGAGGGGGAACCAGGACCCTGACCCAAGGCTGCACTATTGTTTCTTGATTGCTCCTGCCTTGTCTCTGCATCCCCTCTCTTCCCTGATTAGAAGCTGTCTGAACCTGCCCTTTGGAACTAAGGGAAGGTCTTGGAGACTGAATGAAGCCTATGTTCTGTAGTCAAGAAATGGGGGACACAGAAAGGATTTTGTGCCCAGGAGCTCCATGGGGTCCTACTCGGTATCAGTTCAAGGTCGGGGTGAGAAAAACAGTATACACACAGAAAGCAACAGGGGCAAAGACTTGAGAAGTGATTGTGTATTTCATCCATCATGAATCCAGGGGAGACAGAAGATGAGGCCATTTCCCAAGTGTCAGGATTCTTGCAGGAATGCAGGAACCCATCTGGGAGGACTCCAGAGTTTTTTCTTTTTGCACAAGTTGCCAGGAGTATGCAGCTCTTTGAATAAAAATCTGGCTCCAGAGATGCCATTGAGTAAGCAAACAGGATGTTTCAAAGCACAGATGATACTAGTGGAATATGGTTTACAAATCCAGAAAGATCTGGAGGGTTTGCTAATTTGATAATGAGTATTTTATGTTATTTCTCCTTTTTCATAAATTTGCCATTGAAGCAATCTGTTTGGATTTTGTGTATGTGGCCGTTTTCTATTTTCAGTTCTTTCTAGTCAACATTATTCTTATTTTTGGTGAAGCATTTCTTTCTTGATACTCTTGTAGCTATAACTAAAAAGTATGGACATTTCCAGGGAGTTTTATTAATTCTTTCAGGCACTTAAGGGAATATTTGTGTCATCATCCAGTCAGCTACACTGAAGGGTTAAAGTTTCTCCAAAGATGAAGCATATATTTTTTATTAAACTGTCAACTTATAAAATATCCAGAACTTCAAAGTTGAGAGTTATGTTTTATTTGGTGGGAATTTTTAGGATTTCAGGTCTGGGAGGCAGCATCTCAAGTAAATCTGAGAGAACTGCTTTGAGGAGGGAGAAGAGGAGCCAGGTTATATAGAAGTTTTGCCACAAAGGGCAGGTAGTCTGAATATCAAAAGATTATTGTTAATTAAAGGAAATCAGGAAACCTTAACTTCCTCAAGTCAAGGAATTTACTGCTTTTCTATGTATAGCAAGATGAAAGAGTCTGGGCTCACTGACATCATTCCTCTTATATGCATCTCAGCTATCTTGGGCCAGTATCCTGTGTTTTCTCATACGTCCTGAACTTCCTTGAGGCTCACCATAGGGAGTGGCTGCAGTCCTGATGGCTGCTAGATCACAGATATTCTTCTCCTTCCTGAGTGCCCTTAGGACTCACAAACTCGCATTGGAGGGCTGCAGTCACTGATGGTTGTGCCATCCTTGTTCACTGATATAGCAGGAGATACCCCATTTCTCAGAACAATAAAACAAACAAAAGTCTAATGACAAGATTTCTTTTAGATGTGACTGGAGCTTCAATTAAAGGACAGTATCAAATGAGTGCATATAATAGAAATCTTTAATCATCCACAGATCATGTGGCCTCTGGACCACACCTCAGGATGCGGCTGCTTACCAAGGGAACCAACCAAAATTAGAGGGTTGGAAATTTCAGTCCTGACCTCTGATTTCTTGGAGGGTAGGTCATGTTTGGGGGTGAGGGGATGGGGGGAGTGGCAGGCTTGAGAAGGAATCAATAGCAAATGGCCAAGGATTTACTCAATCATGCCTGTGTAATAAAGCCTCCATAAAAACTCAAAAGGAGGAATTTGGTAGAACTTCCTGGTTGGTGAACATGTGGTGATAAGGACATGTTGATAAGGACATGTCATAAATGTTTACTGCTATAGAAACATGTCCCAAATGCTAGTAGATTTAGTTCACCTACTCTTACCAGCAAACCTATGGATAAGTCACCATCACTGTGTCTGTTTATAGATGGAGAAACAAAGGCACCAAGAGATGAAGAAGATGCCCAGCCCAGCAACTGCAACCCTTAGAACATACCTGATAAAATTGAAAATATATATTCACACAAAAACATATACTGGAATGTTCACAGCAGCATTATTCATCAGAGCCCAAAGTGAAAAAAAACCCGATGTCCATCTACTGATGAATGGAGAAATAACCACGTGGACCAATATATTGGTCCACTGGAATATTATTCAGCCATGACATCAATGAAGTTCTGGGGCTTCCCTGGTGGTCCAGTGGCTAAGACTCCACTCTCCCAATGCAGGGGATCCAGATTCCATATCTGGTCAGGAAACTAAATCCCACATGCCACAAATAAGAGTTCACATTCCCCAACTAAAGATCCTACATGCCGTAACAAAGACCTGGAACAGCCAATAAATAAATATTTTTTAAAATAAAGTTCTGATATATGCTGTTTTGTTGTTTGTTGTTTAGTCACTAAGTCATGTCTGACTCTTTTGTGACCCCATGGACTATTGCCTGCCAGGCTCCTCTGTCCATGGGATTCTCCAGGCAAGAGTACTGGAGTGGGTTGCCATTTCCTTCTCCAGATGATCTTACTGATCCAGGGATTGAACCCTCATCTTCTGCACTGGCAGGTGGATTCTTTACAGAATGAGCCACCAAGGAAGCCTCTGACACATGCTCCACCATGATGAACCTTGAAAATATGCTAAATGAAAGAATCCAGACACAAAAGGAAAGTATTGTCTTATTCCACTTATACAAAGTCTCCAGCATAACCAAGTCCATAGAGACAGGAGGTAGATTAATAGTTGCAGGCTGAAGGTGGGGTGGGGGTGGGGGTGTGGAGCGACTACTGCTGGGTACAGGGTTTCTTTGGGAAGCTCTGAAAATGATTATCAACCACCATTATTGTGATTAATGATGATGATTACCTGACTTTACTAAAAAACCCATTAAACTGTGTACTTTTAGAGGGCACTATTTTTGGTATTTGATTTATATCTCAATGAAGCTGCTACTACAAAAAGAAAATAGGGTTTCTCTGGTGGCTCACTGATAGAGAATTCACCTGCCAATGCAGGAGACGAGGGTTTGATTCCTTGTCCAGGAAGAACCCACATGCCTCGGAGCAACTAAGTCCATGCACCTCAACTGTTGAGCCTGTACCTTGGAGTTCATGCTTCACAACAAGGGAAGCCACTGAAATGAGAAGCCCATGCACCACAATTAGGATAGCCCGCATGTACCTTAACTAGAGAAAAGCCCACACAGCAACGAAGACCCAGCATTGCCAAAAATAAGTTAATAAATAAAATTACTTTAAAAAGAAAGAGAAACAAATAGTCCAAAGTCACAAGCAGAAGTGACAGGTCTTGGATTTGAAACAAATTGGGCTGTAGAGTGTGTGCTCTTGGTTTCTCTTCTGTGGACCATTTATTCTTTCCAATAGTTGAAGAGAGGCATGATTCTTCACTCTACAGAGGAAACTAATCCCCCTACTCTGAAGATTAAAACCACTGTAATCTATGGATGTCTTCAAAATTAATTTCAGCCAGTGCAGCTGTTTGGAGACCCATGGAGGATTGCGTTTGTGCTGACATCATTTATTATTAGCATCTGGGAGCCGATTTTATGGTTTCCTACATAAACAGGTGTGATACCTCTAATTAGGAAACAAATTACAGTTGACCCTTGAACAA
The DNA here is from genome assembly GCF_027580195.1 of Bos mutus. Lineage (NCBI taxonomy): Eukaryota > Metazoa > Chordata > Mammalia > Artiodactyla > Bovidae > Bos > Bos mutus. The sequence goes on from NC_091633.1 coordinate 22,468,869, forward strand.
CAACAGAGACTTCGGTGCACTGGCTCTCCATGCAGTTGAAAATTTGCTTTTAATTTTTGACTCCTCCAGATCTTAAGTACTAACAGCCTACTGTTGCCTGGAAGACTTAAGGATAGCATAAAGAATTGATGAACACATATTATGTATACTGTATCTTAATATATTGTATATTGTATTCTTATAAGAAAGAAAGCTAGAAATTATTAGAGAAATGTGAATCAAAACTGCAATGAGGTACCACCTCACACTGATCAGAATGGCCATCATCAAAAAGCCTATGAATAACAAATGATGGAGAGAGTGTGGAGAAAAGGGAACCCTCCTACACTGTTGGTGGGAATGCAAATTGGTACAGCCACTATGGAAAACAGTATAGAGATTCCTCAGAAAACTGAAAATAGAACTACCATATGAGCTGGCAATTCTGGGCATATATCCAAACAAAATTCTAATTCAAAAAGATACGTGCACCCCTATGTTCATAGCAGCACTCTTCACAATAGCTAAGGCGTGGAAACCACCTAAATGTCCACCAGCAGATGAGTGGATAAAGAAGGTGCGGCACATATATATACTGCAATACTATTAGGCCACGACAAAGAACAAAATATGCCACTTGCAGCAACATGGAGGCAATTAGAGATTATCATACTAAATGAAGTAAGTCAGAGCAAGACAAATACCATATGATATCACTTATATATAGAATCTAAAATATGACACATTTATCTATGAAACAGAAAAGACTCACAGACAGAGAGAACAGACTTGTGGTTGCCAAGGGGGAGAAGGGTTGGAGGAGGGACGGAATGGAAAGTCGGGATTGACAGCTATTAGCTATTGTTCCTAGAATGGATAAACAACAAAGTCCTAGTGTATAACACAGGGAACGACATTGCAACTGGGTCAGAGGAGCTGGAAACTCTTCCTGGATCTTCCATCAAAATGTCTTTGATTTGGGGCAAATGAACTTTCCATAACCTCAGATTTGTCATTGGTAAATCTGGATTATTAATAGTATCCAGTTGTAACTGGTTACTGAAAACAATGGTTTCAAATGATCATTTATTATCTGTCTTGGGTCTGGGAATTTCCTACAGATTCTCAGGCATTGGTGTCCTATGGCTGCTATTTGATGGTGGCTAAGGCTGCCACCATCTGAAGGTACTACAAGGCTGGGTGGCCACAGCGGCACAGACATGGCGGTGATGTTGACCCTTGCATTGACTCATGCTTTGTTCCTAATGCTAAAGATAGAAGTGTTTGATTTGGGGGCACGTTAACTTCTTGTGGCCTCAGTCACCTCATTGGTAAAGTTAGTAAAAGTACTGAGTTGATAGGTAGTAAGAGCGACAAGTCAGTAGTTGCTTTGTCAATTACCTGCTAATATTTTGTGGATACTGATGAGGGGCTATGGAAAGGACCCTTCCCTGAGCCTCATGCTTGAAGCTGAGCAACACATTGTGGTCATGATAGAGCTTTTATGGGGGACACACATGTGGCTTTGTAAGGACTAGCTGACCCATTGTTGCTGTTCCTTTGCTTTTATAAAGGAAGGTTAATACAAAAGGCATACCTGGCAGCGAAGCCACCATGGGCTGGAATTTACTGAAGATATAGTAATTCTATTAGTGTTCCAAAATTCGCCTATTGAAGAGGAAATAAAAGAAAAGGCAGATTTATCCTTCTGTGCCTCACGCTGCCCTTGAGGTATACATCTTTTGCAAGCTGCAGGTGTTTTCTCTAACTGAAACATTTTAATGCATCCCCTTTATATCTGGAATAGTTGAATTAATGCAGGTGCTCAGGGCAGGCAGGGGCCAGGCTGCATGGCATGAGTCCCAGCCTCTTCGAATGGGTGTCACTCTATACAAACATCACGTCATTGGTTGAATGTCAAGTGTATTAACATGTCAGACCTGAGCACAGTTGCCTTGGAGCATCGTACTGTTCAGAGAATGCTGGAGAATGGAATGTCATTCTAGTTCAGCATCTTGCTTACAATTAAAATAGGAGGGTTTGCATCCTTCCTAGCCATAGAATTATCTTTCAACAGCTTTAAAGCCCTAACAGTACAACGATGTCTTGTCTGGGCCTTGTCTACAGAATTCTTGAAGAAGACCAGCTTCAGATAACAGATGTATTTAGCCAGATTCATATGTACATGACCAAGCAGTGATGAATAGCTCTTTAGTGGAGCATGAAATGACTTCAATCTTAAAGCTCAGTGTAGATCTGAAGTCTTACCTGCCTGGCCCTGCCTGGGCTCCGTCCTGCAAACTGTATTTGGAGAAGTCCCAGGGTCAGAAACTGAGAAGAGGTAGGATCCCGCCCCCCTCCACATTACATATAACTTGCTCTTTAACTTTTCCTTTGGAGTGTGGACTACAGATGGAATGAAATAATTATTTGTACAATTACTTTTCCTCTTCAAAGTCACAGTCTTCCATACAATACTAGTTGGAAAGGTGAATTCAATGAAAGAAGCAGTCAATAGGAAACTATTGTGTGTACCCCCAGCTAAACAGAACAGTGAGGGACTTCACTGGTGGTCTAGTGGTTAAGACTCTGAGCTTCCAATGCAAGAGATGTGGGTTTGATCAATAGTCAGGGAACTAAGATCCCACAAGCTATGTAGTCAAAAAATAAGAGAGAGAGAGAATAGCCAGCACTCATGTCCACTAGCCATCTCCATGCAAGAAATGGGCCCCTAATTAATTCCTCTTTCATATTTCAACGGGAAAAAAAAGAGATGCTATTTTAACAGGTAACATTCTGGTATTTAAATGTTGGTGATTAATTTAATCAAAGAATACACAACGTGGTAGGCAATTGCCCTGTTCTGTCAAACTTTGCAGAAGATGAATGCCTGTCTTACTATCTGTCTTCTAGGTCAAAAGAGGAAAGAGCCACCGCAGCCCCAGACATTAGCCAGATCACAGAAAAGAGGTTAAACCTGCATGTATTCAGTGGGTGAATCTGACAAATTACAAACCGCCATGCAAAGAGTTGGCATCCTTGGCCAGAGAATGCTATTTACTTTAGCCAAAAAATGTGGGAAATGTTGATTTCTAATATGGCTTGCTTATAGTTATTTCTAGGTTCCTTTGAGTTTTGTTTTCAGTTTCTTATTATGGGACAAGGGTATATGGTTTGTGGATGGAGTATCATGACAGAAAGGATAATTCAGTTTTCAAAACCCACCCAAGGGGAGAGAGTACTGTTTCAGAGTTCTTTGCCAATCTTTGCCATTTCAAGGTTAGAGAAAAAGCATAGTGGACTTATTTGGGTTCCCATTCATCAGAAATTTACTAAGAAGTTTTTGAAAGAACCTTCCACTTATGCTCCCTCACGGATGAATGTAGCAGGAATCAAGAGCAGCATACAAATGATATTGAAGGAGCAAGAATGTCATTGACATCATTAGTGTAAATGTCAGTGCTTTCGTCCTGTGGCATGTCATTTATTTTTTGGAAAAGGAGATCAGAGGAATGGTAAACACACACACACACACTTACACACACACCCGAAGCCCAGCAATGGGGCTATGATGTGAATCCATCAATGACACACTCCCTAAGAGGTTCTCCTGGAAGACACAGAGGATGGCTGCCCTCTCTGGCCATTGCCACCCCTCTCCCACTCTCAGCCCAAACCCAGACCTGGTTTTGCAAAGGGACTGCTTTACTAGCCTTCTCCCATGTCACCATCCCTCTGTCTCCTGTGAATTCCATGCCAACACAGACAAATGGTCCAGCCCGCTCATCTTAGCATCTTCTGTATCATTTGCCAACCCAGAAGTGTTTTTTGAACCTATAACCTGATGTGGTGGCATCACCCTTACTCTGTCACTCTTATCCTTCCACTGCTGTGCTTTTTTAAAAAATATATATTTATTTTACTTTTTTTATTTTGGCTGCTGCGGGTCTTAGTTGTGGCACTTGGAATCTTCAGTCTTCACTGTGGCGTGCAGCACTTTATTTGCAGCACGTGGGATCTAGTTCCCTGACCAGGGATGGAACCCAGACCCCCTGCATTGGGAACACAGAGTCTCAACCACTGGAAGTCCTTCCACTGCTATGGTTTCAGGCTTCTTGTCACTATGGCTCTGACCCTTCAGAGGCTCCTGAGTGAAAACTGGAGCTGGTGGTGGTGGACTCCAGGGAGTAAACCACAGAAGATGCTTCTTCCTTTCTTTCTCCATCCCTCCCTCGCTCTCAGAGAGCATTCAGTTCCTGACACCTGACTGCACCTTGCTGGCTCTGCAACCTTGGGCTGGCCTCTCTGAACTTCCACTTCCACACCAAATCATGGGGACCGTCCCGTCCACCTTGAAGTGTGGCTGGGAGTTTATAAAGATGATCAGAAAGGATGACCACACATTCAACTGTTAAAGGAATATTTACTGATGGTTGACTGTACAAGGTGTGGGGGGAGTGAAATACAGTTTTTTTTTTCCCTATTCCACTTGTTTGAGGAACACCTTCATGATTTGGGGATCTCTGACCCCTAGTTTGTGGGGAGACCATTGGGTTCAATTCAATTCAGTTCAGTTTGACTGTTTAGAGCATCTCCATCTTTGGCTGCAAAGAATATAATCAATCTGATTTCGGTATTGACCATCTGGTGACATCCGGGTGTAGAGTCTTCTCTTGTGTTGTTAGAAGAAAGTGTTTCCACTGGGTGCATTCTCCTGGCAAAACTCTATTAGCCTTTTCCCTGCTTCATTCTGTACTCCAAGGCCAAATTTGCCTGTTATTCCTGGTGTTTCTTGACTTCCTACTTTTGCATTCCTGTCCCCTATGAAGAAAAAGACATCTGTTTTGGGGTGTTAGTTCTAGAAGGTCTTGTAGGTCTTCATAGAACCATTCAACTTCAGCTTCATCAGCATTACTGCTTGGGGCACAGACTTGGATTACTGTGATATTGAATGGTTTACCTGCATTGCATGGTGGATTCTTAACCACTGGACCACCAGGGATGTCCTTATATTCTTTCCTAAAAGGAGCTTAGGCTTAAATTACACCATCAACATGTCCTGACATGGTCAAAATAATTCGGTTGTATTTGGACTCATTCATATATGACAAAGAAAGGGTTAAAATATTTGGGGATTTGTTCCTTCTTTTTTTTAGTTTAATTTTATTTTATTTTTAAACTTTATAATATTGTATTAGTTTTGCCAAACATCAAAATGAATCCGCCACAGGTATACATGTGCTCCCCATCCTGAACCGTCCTCCCTCCCCATACCATCCCTCTGGGTCGTCCCAGTGCACCAGCCCCAAGCATCTAGTATCGTGCATCGAACCTGGACTGGCAACTTGTTTCATACATGATATTATACATGTTTCAATGCCATTCTCCCAAATCTTCCCACCCTCTCCCTCTCCAACAGAGTCCATAAGACTGTTCTATACATCAGTGTCTCTTTTGCTGTCTCGTACACAGGGTTATTGTTACCATCTTTCTAAATTCCATATATATGCGTTAGTATACTGTATTGGTGTTTTTCTTTCTGGCTTACTTCACTCTGTATAATAGGCTCCAGTTTCATCCACCTCATTAGAACTGATTCAAATGTATTCTTTGTAATGGCTGAGTAATACTCCATTGTGTATATGTACCACAGCTTTCTTATCCATTCATCTGCTGATGGACATCTAGGTTGCTTCCATGTCCTGGCTATTATAAACAGTGCTGCAATGAACATTGGGGTACACGTGTCTCTTTCCCTTCTGGTTTCCTCAGTGTGTATGCCCAGCAATGGGATTGCTGGATCATAAGGCAGTTCTATTTCCAGTTTTTTTAAGGAATCTCCACACTGTTCTCCATAGTGGCTGTACTAGTTTGCATTCCCACCAACAGGGTAAGAGGGTTCCCTTTTCTCCACACCCTCTCTAGCATTTATTGCTTGTAGACTTTTGGATCGCAGCCATTCTGACTGGCGTGAAATGGTACCTCATAGTGGTTTTGATTTGCATTTCTCTGATAATGAGTGATGTTGAGCATCTTTTCATGTGTTTGTTAGCCATCTGTATGTCTTCTTTGGAGAAATGTCTATTTAGTTCTTTGGCCCATTTTTTGATTGGGTCATTTATTTTTCTGGAGTTGAGCTGTAGGAGTTGCTTGTATATTTTTGAGATTAGTTGTCTGTCAGTTGCTTCATTTGCTATTATTTTATCCCATTCTGAAGGCTGCCTTTTCACCTTGCTAATAGTTTCCTTTGATGTGCAGAAGCTTTTAAGTTTAATTAGGTCCCATTTGTTTATTTTTGCTTTTATTTCCAATATTCTGGGAGGTGGGTCATAGAGGATCCTGCTGTGATGTATGTCAGAGAGTGTTTTGCCTACGTTCTCCTCTAGGAGTTTTATAGTTTCTGGTCTTACGTTGAGATCTTTAATCCATTTTGAGTTTATTTTTGTGTATGGTGTTAGAAAGTGTTCTAGTTTCATTCTTTACAAGTGGTTGACCAGATTTCCCAGCACCACTTGTTAAAGAGATTGTCTTTAATCCATTGTATATTCTTGCCTCCTTGTCAAAGATAAGGTGTCCATATGTGCATGGATTTATCTCTGGACTTTCTATTTTGGTTCATTGATCTATATTTCTGTCTTTGTGCCAGTACCATACTGTCTTGATAACTGTGGCTTTGTAGTAGAGCCTGAAGTCAGGTAGGTTGATTCCTCCAGTTCCATTCTTCTTTCTCAAGATAGCTTTGGCTATTCGAGGTTTTTTGTATTTCCATACAAATTGTGAAATTATTTGTTCTAGCTCTGTGAAGAATACCGTTGGTAGCTTAATAGGGATTGCATTGAATCTATAAATTGCTTTGGGTAGTATACTCATTTTCACTATATTGATTCTTCCAATCCATGAACATGGTTTACATCTCCATCTATTAGTGTCCTCTTTGATTTCTTTCACCAGTGTTTTATAGTTTTCTATATATAGGTCTTTAGTTTCTTTAGGTAGATATATTCCTAAGTATTTTATTCTTTCCGTTGCAATGGTGAATGGAATTGTTTCCTTAATTTCTCTTTCTGTTTTCTCATTATTAGTGTATAGGAATGCAAGGGGTTTCAGTGTGTTGATTTTATATCCTGCAACTGTACTATAATCATTGATTAGTTCTAGTAATTTTCTGGTGGAGTCTTTAGGGTTTTCTATGTAGAGGATCATGTCATCTGCAAATAGTGAGAGTTTTACTTCTTCTTTTCCAATTTGGATTCCTTTTATTTCTTTTTCTGCTCTGATTGCTGTGGCCAAAACTTCCAAAACTATGTTGAATAGTAATGGTGAAAGTGGGTACCCTTGTCTTGTTCCTGACTTTAGAGGAAATGCTTTCAATTTTTCACCACTGAGGATAATGTTTGCTGTGGGTTTGTCATATATAGCTTTTATTATGTTGAGGTATGTTCCTTCTATTCCTGCTTTCTGGAGAGTTCTTATCATAAATGAGTGTTGAATTTTGTCAAAGGCTTTCTCTGCATCTATTGAGATAATCATATGGTTTTTATTTTTCAATTTGTTAATGTGGTGTATTACACTGATTGATTTGCAGATATTGAAGAATCCTTGCATCCCTGGGATAAAGCCCACTTGGTCATGGTGTATGATCTTTTTAATGTGTTGTTGGATTCTGATTGCTAGAATTTTGTTAAGGATTTTTGCATCTATGTTCATCAGTGATATTGGCCTGTAGTTTTCTTTTTTTGTGGGATCTTTGTCAGGTTTTGGTATTAGGGTGATGGTGGCCTCATAGAATGAGTTTGGAAGTTTACCTTCCTCTGCAATTTTCTGGAAGAGTTTGAGCAGGATAGGTGTTGGCTCTTCTCTAAATTTTTGGTAGAATTCAGCTGTGAAGCCGTCTGGACCGGGGCTTTTGTTTGCTGGAAGATTTTTGATTACAGTTTCAATTTCTGTGCTTGTGATGGGTCTGTTAAGATTTTCTATTTCTTCCTGGTTCAGTTTTGGAAAGTTGTACTTTTCTAAGAATTTGTCCATTTCTTCCACGTTGTCCATTTTATTGGCATATAATTGTTGATAGTAGTCTCTTATGATCCTTTGTATTTCTGTGTTGTCTGTTGTGATCTCTTCATTTTCATTTCTAATTTTATTGATTTTTCTCCCTTTGTTTCTTGATGAGTCTGGCTAATGGTTTATCAATTTTATTTATTCTTTCAAAGAACCAGCTTTTGGCTTTGTTGATTTTTGCTATGGTCTCTTTTGTTTCTTTTGCATTTATTTCTGCTCTAATTTTTAAGATTTCTTTCCTTCTACTAACCCTGGGGTTCTTCATTTCTTCCTTTTCTAGTTGCTTTAGGTGTAGAGTTAGGCTATTTATTTGACTTTTTTCTTGTTTCTGGATGTATGCCTGTATTGCTATGAACTTTCCCCTTAGGACTGCTTTTACCATGTCCCACAGGTTTTGGGTTGTTGTGTTTTCATTTTCATTCGTTTCTATGCAAATTTTGATTTCTTTTTTTATTTTATCTGTGATTTGTTGGTTATTCAGCAGCATGTTGTTCAGCCTCCATATGTTGGAATTTTTAATAGTTTTCTCCTGTAATTGAGATCTAATCTTACTGCATTGTGGTCAGAAAAGATGCTTGGAATGATTTCAATTTTTTTGAATTTACCAAGGCTAGATTTATGGCCCAGGATGTGATCTATCCTGGAGAAGTTTCCATGTTCGCTTGAGAAAAAGGTGAAATTCATTGTTTTGGGATGAAATGTCCTATAGATATCAATTAGGTCTAACTGGTCTATTGTATCGTTTAAAGTTTGTGTTTCCTTGTTAATTTTCTGTTTAGTTGATCTATCCATAGGTGTGAGTGGGGTATTAAAGTCTCCCACTATTATTGTATTATTGTTAATTTCTCCTTTCATACTTGTTAGCATTTGTCTTACATATTGCGGTGCTCCCGTGTTGGGTGCATACATATTTATAATTGTTATATCTTCTTCTTGGATTGATCCTTTGATCATTATGTAGTGACCATCTTTGTCTCTTTTCACAGCCTTTGTTTTAAAGTCTATTTTATCTGATATGAGTATTGCTACTCCTGCTTTCTTTTGGTCCTTATTTGCATGGAAAATCTTTTTCCAGCCCTTCACTTTCAGTCTGTATGTGTCCCCTGTTTTGAGGTGGGTCTCTTGTAGACAACATATGTAGGGGTCTTGTTTTTTTATCCATTCAGCCAGTCTTTGTCTTTTGGTTGGGGCATTCAACCCATTTACGTTTAAGGTAATTACTGATAAGTATGATCCCGTTGCCATTTACTTTATTGTTTGGGGTTCGAATTCATACACTTTTTTTGTGTTTACTGTCTAGAGAATATCCTTTAGTATTTGTTGGAGAGCTGGTTTGGTGGTGCAGAATTCTCTCAGCTTTTGCTTGTCTGAAAAGCTTTTGATTTCTCCTTCATTTTGAATGAGATCCTTGCTGGGTACAATAATCTGGGCTGTAAGTTATTTTCTTCCATCATTTTAAGTATGTTTTGCCATTCCCTCCTGGCTTGAAGAGTTTCTATTGAAAGATCAGCTGTTATCCTTATGGGAATTCCCTTGTGTGTTATTTGTTGTTTTTCCCTTGCTGCTTTTAATATTTGTTCTTTGTGTTTGATCTTTGTTAATTTGATTAATATGTGTCTTGGGGTGTTTCGCCTTGGGTTTATCCTGTTTGGGACTCTCTGGGTTTCTTGGACTTGGGTGATTATTTCCTTCCCCATTTTAGGGAAGTTTTCAACTATTATCTCCTCAAGTATTTTCTCATGGTCTTTCTTTTTGTCTTCTTCTTCTGGGACCCCTATGATTTGAATGTTGTAGCATTTAATATTGTCCTGGAGGTCTCTGAGATTGTCCTCATTTCTTTTAATTCGTTTTTCTTTTACCCTCTCTGATTCATTTATTTCTGCCATTCTGTCTTCTAATTCACTAATCCTATCTTCTGCCTCTGTTATTCTACTATTTGTTGCCTCCAGAGTGTTTTTGATCTCATTTATTGCACTATTCATTATATATTGACTCTTTTTTATTTCTTCTAGGTCCTTGTTAAACCTTTCTTGCATCTTCTCAATCCTTGTCTCCAGGCTATTTATCTGTGATTCCATTTTGATTTCAAGATTTTGCATAAATTTCACTATCATTATTTGGAATTCTTTATCAGGTAGATTCCCTATCTCTCCCTCTTTTGTTTGGTTTGGTGGGCATTTATCCTGTTCCTTTATCTGCTGGGTATTCCTCTGTCTCTTCATCTTGTTTAAATTGCTGAGTTTGGGGTGTCCTTTCTGTATTCTGGCAGTTTGTGGAGTTCTCTTTATTGTGGCATTTCCTCGCTGTGTGTGGGTTTGTACAGGTGGCTTGTCAAGGTTTCTTGGTTAGGGAAGCTTGTATTGGTGTTCTGGTGGGTGGAGCTGGATTTCTTCTCTTTGGAGTGCAATGAAGTGTCCAGTAATGAGTTATGAGATGTCTATGGTTTTGGGGTGACTTTGGGCAGCCTGTATCTTGGAGCTCAGGGCTGTGTTCCTTTGTTGCTGGAGAATTTGCTTGGTATGTCTTGCCCTGGAACTTGTTGGCCCTTGTGTGGTACTTGGTTTCAGTGTAGGTATGGAGGCGTTTGATGAGCTCCTGTCAATTAATGTTCCTTGGAGTCAGGAGTTCCCTGGAGTCAGGGTTTGGTCTTAAGCCTCCTGCTTCCAGTTATTGGTTTTATTTTTACAGTAGTTTCAAAACTTCTCCTTCTATACAGCACCATTGATAAAACATCTATGTTAAAGATGAAAAGTTTCTCTACCGTGAGGGTCACCCAGAGAGGTTCACAGCATTACATGGAGAAGAGAAGAGGGAGGAGGGAGTTAGAGGTGACCTGAATGAGATGAGGTGGAATCAATAGAGGAGAGAGTGGGCTAGCCAGTAATCACTTCCTTATGTGCACTCCACAACTGGACCACTCAGAGATGTTCATGGATTTATACAGAGAAGAGAAGAAGGAGGAAGGAGACAGAGGTGGCCAGGAGGATAAAAGGGGGAATGAAAAGGAGAGAGACAGATCCAGCCAGTAATCAGTTCCTTAAGTGTTCTCCACCGCCTGGAACACACAGAAATTCACAGAGTTGGGTAGAGTAGAGAGGAGTTAGGGAGGAGACACAGGCGACTTGGTGGAGAAAAAGGAGAGTACAAAGGGAGAGAGAGTAGTCAAGCCAGTAATCTCGCTCCTTAGTGAAAAATGGGTCCTGAAGATTGGGTTCTTAAAGGTACAAAATTGGTAACAAATACATAAAAGCAAAAATTAAAGATCTAGAGTAGAGTTTGGAATTTCAAAAATACGATGTTAAAGAAAAGAAGAAGGAAAAGAAAAAGAGAAAAAATGAACAAACAAAAACAAACAAGGTCGCGAAAATTATAAAGAAAATATAGGTACAAAATTCATAACTAATACCAAAAAGCAAAAGTTAAAAATCTAGAGTAGAGTTTGGAATTTCAAAAATACAATGTAAAAAAAAAAAGAAGAAAAATAAAGAGAGAAAAACAAACAAACAAAAAAAACAAACAAAGTCATAAAAAATTAGAAAGAAAATACAGGTACAAAATTGATATCAAATACCAAAAAGCATAAATTAAAAATCTAGAGTAGAGTTTGGAATTTCAGATATACAATGTTATATAAAAGAAGAAAGAAAGAAAGAAACAGAGGGAAAAAAGTCACAGAAATTATAAAAAAAAACTATAGGTACAAAATTGATAACAAATACAAAAAAGCTAAAATTAAAAATCTAGAGTAGAGTTTGGAATTTCAAAAATACAATGTTAAAGAAAAAGAAAAAGAAAAGGTCAAAAAATTATAAAAAAATATATATATGAAGTTTGCTGTAAAAAAAAATAGGTTTTTTTTTTTTTTTTTGCAAAGTAATAGGTTATAAAAGTGAAAATTAAAGGAATAATAGAGGACTTAAAAATTTTTTTTAATTAAAAAAGAAAGAATGATCATAAAAATAGTAAAAATATATCTAGGACTTTCTCTTGTTTTGTTGTGAGTATTGTGGGTTCAGTTCATTTTTGGCTAGTTCTTTGGTCCGACTTATATTTCTCAAGATCTATAGGCCCCTTCCTATGTAGTTGGTAGTAACCACAGGGTTTTAATCTATTGCCTGTAGCTTCCAAGGTGGTTCCCTCTCTTATAGCTTCTTCTGTTTGCTGGTCTCTTCAGTGTCTGGTTTCCGCCCTGACACAAAGGGGATGGTAGAGGACACTATTTTTTTTTTTTTAGGCTCACTTGTTCAGTCGTGCTGTGGGGAGGGAGGGAGGGAGGGATGCTGCAAACAAATAACACTGGTGTGTGCTCGTAGTGCCTCAGCCACACTGGGTCTGCCCCTACTCACGGCGCATGTAGCCTCCCTGCCCACACTGCTCAGGCTCTAGGTTGCTCTGCCGGGAACTATCCGTGGCCGGCCCTGGGCTGCCTGCACCTCCCAGGTCCAAGCTGCTCAGGTTCAGGCACTCAGGTAGTCCTCAGAAGCGCAGACTCGGTTGGGCCTGCGTTTTGTGCCCTTCCCAGGTCTGAGCAGCTCAGGTGATGAGGTGTTTGGCGAGCGTGATTGCTGCGACTTATCGCCTCCCTGCCGCTCGGTTACCTAGGTGTACAACCGGAGCACCTTCTCAGGCAGATGTTGACTGTCCAGACCCCCAAGAAGTTTTAGTTAGCAAAGAAGCCTGCTTACAGTTTTATAGATAATGTCTCTCTGGGGCTGCTATTGCCCCCTTCCGGTTCTGGCTGCCTGTCACCGGAGGGGGAAGGTCTGCAGCCGGCTATCTCTGTTCAGTCCTTTGTTCCCTGCGCGGGCCTGGCGATGTCTTAGGTTAGGGCTGGCTTTTCGCGTGATAGATATCCCACAGTCTGGTTTGCTAGCCCAGATTATTTCGCTCAGATAGCGCTCAGGGTATTTAGGCCAGGTCCTTACTCTAAGCGATGCAGCCCATGCCGCGCCTCCCCGCCCAGCCCCTACTTGCTAATGGCATGTGCAGGCATCTGCACTGCTTCTCCACTGGGGGAGTTACCGTAGGGCTCACAATCTGCGGGTTTTAATTGTTTATTTATTTTTCCTCCCTGTTATGTTGCCCTCTGTGCTTCCAAAGCTCGGCACAGATTCGGCAGTGAGAAGGTTTCCTGGTGTTTGGAAACTTCTCTTTTTAAGACTCCCTTCCTGGGACGGAACTCCGTCCCTCCCTCTTTTGTCTCTTTTTTTTTGTCTTTTATATTTTTTCCTACCTCCTTTCGAAGACTTGGGTTCCTTTTCTGGGTGCCTGATGTCCTCTGCCAGCATTCAGAAGTTGTTTTGTGGAATTTACTTGGCGTTTAAATGTTCTTTTGATGAATTTGTTGGGGAGAAAGTGTTCTGCCCGTCCTACTCCTCTGCCATCTTGGCTCCTCCCCCAGATTTGTTCCTTCTAAATCAATCGGGTATCAAAAAGGCAATTCTCAAAAGAAGAGATTAAAAAGTGCTTAATAAGCACATGAATAAAAATTCATCATTGACCAAAGAATCAATAAAAATACATGAAAGAATAATGAAAAGTTTTTGTTTTCAGTAGTGGAAAGTTAGGTAATTCTAGGATCATTCTAAGGTAATGAACCTTCCCCGCGAGGACCACAAAAAGAATGAATGCAAATAACAACCAATGGTTTATTAATAAAGAATTCTCAGGCTAGGATCTAGAGTTTTATAGAGATCTGGGGTGGCAGTCTATGATTCTGAGAGCTTCTCACCTCTCTGGAGTCCAGTTTCAGAGGAATTATTGGATATACTGGGGCCTGAGAAGCTTGTTTCACAGCTGGGTGATGAGGAGGAAGAGGAATCAGGTTTGGGATTGACTGGACGGGGGCTTGATGGTTCCCTCCACACTGTACTTAGGTCAAGAGGGCAGCACCCTAGGAGAAAATGTGCCCCAGAGCAAGCTTCTCCTTGTCAGTGATGGCATCTCAAGCCCAGTCCCCTTTCATCAACCCTTCCTTTTCCTAGATAGACAGTGTCAAGAAGAAACCGATCTAGACTTAGGCAAGGAGAGACTTTATGCAAAATGATTATGAAATAGGGCAGAGGGACCACTGTAATAGGGGAAAAAACTACTGTAATAGGGAGAACATTCCAATCTGAGATCAGCAAGCCTCTCAAAGTGCAGGCAGAAAAGGGGCTTTTCTTTCATGGGGCAAGTCTACAAGGCTAGGAAGAATCTGGTTTCAGAAGTGAAATAAGCCCAGATTATTGATCAGACAGGGATTGATCAGACAATCGATCAAGACTACGTTTCAAAGGGAAAAAAAAAAAAAAAGAAATGGTGATCACCCTCTCAAGAACCAGAGGAGAATAGAAACAGCAATGAGCATGTTGTAATGCTTTATAATTTACAAACCGATGTCATATATTAAATCAGTTTTGAATTTCGTAATGAGAGTGTTTCAGTTAAATATTTAGAAATGTTTATAAATGAAGAAATTGAACCATGGAGAGTTTTTCTGACTAACGCTAAGACTCACGTAATTTGGAAATATTGAGGTAAAATTAGCATAACATAAAATTAACCATTTTAAAGGGGATAATTCAGTGGCATTAAACACATTCATGAGGATGTGCAATCATCACCTTTATTGGGTCTTTTTAAAAATTAATTAATTTTTGGCTGTGTTGGATCTTCATTGCTGCATTCTTTTTTCTCTAGTTGGGACAAGAGGGGGCTACTCTCTAGTTGCAGTGGTTGGGCTTCTCATTGTGGTGGCTTCTCTTGTTGCAGAGCACAGGCTCTAGAGCTCAGGCTCAGTAGATGTGGTGCACGGGCTTAGTTGGATCAAACCCATGTCCCCTGCATTGGCAGGCAGATTCTTATCCACTGTACCACCAGGGAAGTCCTTCTATTGAGTTCTGAAATGTTCTCACTAGCCCCTAAGAAAGCCCTGTACATATCAAACGGTCATTTCCTAACTCTTCTCCCATTTCTGTAAACCAACAGACTGCTTTCTGTCTCAATGTGGCGGTGGTGGTTTAAGTTGCTAAGTCGTGTCCGACTCTTACGACCCTGTGGACTGTAGCCCGCCACGCTCCTCTGTCCATGGTATTTCCCAGGCAAGAATACTGGAGTGGGTTGCCATTTCCTTCTCCAGGGGCTCTTCCTGACCCAAGATTTGAACCCACGTCCCCTGCATTGCACCACATATAGATTCTCATCTGACAGCATCCATCACCAGGGGGCGCTAAAGGTAAAGAACCCACTGCCAATGCAAAAGACACAAGAAACGCAGGTTCCATCCCTAAGTCAGGAAGATCCCCTGGAGGAAGAAATGGCAACCCACTCCAGTGTTCTTGACTGAAGAATCCCTTGGACAGAGGAGGCTGATGGGCTACAGTTCCAGGGATTGCAAAGAGTCAGATATGATTGAGGTGATTTAGCACTCACTCTCTCCTGCTTTGTAGGCAGATTCTCTACCGACTGAGCTATGGGGGAATCTGTCTCAAAGGGTTTGCCTATTCTGGGCTTTTCATATAAATGGAATCATACAATATGTGGTCTTTTGTATCTGAATTCTTTCAGATCGTGTTCAGAAACAGAACCGTGTTTCTGAGCTTTACCCATGTTGTAGCAGGTGTAAATGCTTCATTCCTTTTTTTTTTTTTTTTTTTTTTTTGGCTTTCCCACACAGATTGCAGGACCTTAATTCCCTGATCAAGGATTGAGCCCAGGACCCAGGCAGTAAAATTGGAGTCCTAACCACTGGACCTCCAGGGAACTCCCAGTGTGCATTCCTTTCAGTGGCTGAATAATATTCCATTTTATGAATATAACCCATTTTGTTTATCCATTCAACCTTTGATGGACATTTGGTTTGCTTCCATCTTTTGGCCACTGTGGAGAAGTACTACCATGACTTATTGTGTAATTTTATTTTTAAAAAATATTTCGTTATGTGGCTCTATCTGGGCTTCTTTGCAGCCTTTGGGATCTTTAGTTGGGGCATGTGGGATCTAGTTCCCTACCAGGGATTAACGCTGGGACCCCTGTATTGGGAGCATGGAGTCTTAGCCACTGGACCACCAGTTTATACTGTGATTTTAACCTATGTCTTTTTAGAAAATTTATGGAGATGATTTGACAACTTAGCATCAGAGCATAAGATCTAGAATTTACTCTTCTCCTTCTTTGATTCAGCAATATGCTTGGAGTGCTTCAGTTCAGTTCAGTTCAGTTCAGTCACTCAGTCGTGTCTGACTCTTTGTGACCCCATGAATCGCAGCACGCCAGGCCTCCCTGTCCATCACCAACTCCCAGAGTTCGCTCAGACTCATGTCCATCGAGTCAGTGATATCATCCAGCCATCTCATCCTCTGTCGTCCCCTTCTCCACCTGCCCCCAATCCCTCCCAGCATCAGAGTCTTTTCCAATGAGTCAACTCTTTGCATGAAGTGGCCAAAGTACTGGAGTTTCAGCTTCAGCATCATTCCCTCCAAAGAAATCCCAGGGCTGATTTCCTTCAGAATGGACTAGTTGGATCTCCTTGCAGTCCAAGGGACTCTCAAGAGTCTTCTCCAACACCACAGTTCAAAAGCATCAATTCTTTGGCGCTCAGCCTTCTTCACAGTCCAACTCTCACATCCATACTTGACCACAGGAAAAACCATAGCCTTGACTAGATGGACCTTTGTTGGCAAAGTAATGTCTCTGCTTTTGAATATGCTATCTATGTTGGCCAGCAAATTTGGAAAACTCAGCAGTGGCCAAAGGACTGGAAAAGGTCAGTTTTCATTCCAATCCTGAAGAAAAGCAATGCCAAAGAATGCTCAAACTACCACACAATTGCACTCATCTCATATGCTAGTAAAGTAATGCTAAAAATTCTCCAAGCCAGGCTTCAGCAATACGTGAATCGTGAAATTCCTGATGTTCAAGCTGGTTTTAGAAAAGGCAGAGGAACCAGAGATCAAATTGCCAACATCCGCTGGATCATGGAAAAAGCAAGAGAGTTCCAGAAAAACATCTACTTCTGCTTTATTGACTATGCCAAAGCCTTTGACTGTGTGGATCACAATAAACTGTGGAAAAGTCTGAAAGAGATGGGAATACCAGACCACCTGACCTGCCTCTTGAGAAACCTATATGCAGGTCAGGAAGCAACAGTTAGAACTGGACATGGAACAACAGACTTGTTCCAAATAGGAAAAGGACTACGTCAAGGCTGTATATTGTCACCCTGCTTATTTAACTTATATGCAGAGTACATCATGAGAAACGCTGGACTGGAAGAAGCACAAGCTGGAATCAAGATTTCTGGGAGAAATATCAATAACCTCAGATATGCAGATGACACCACCCTTATGGCAGAAAGTGAAGAGGAACTCAAAAGCCCCTTGATGAAAGTGAAAGTGGAGAGTGAAAAAGTTGGCTTAAAGCTCAACATTCAGAAAACTAAGATCATGGTATCTGGTCCCATCACTTCATGGGAAATAGATGGGGAAACAGTGGAAACAGTGTCAGACTTTATTTTTTGGGCTCCAAAATCACTGCAGATGGTGACTGCAGCCATGAAATTAAAAGATGCTTACTCCTTGAAAGGAAAGTTATGACCAACCTAGATAGCATATTCAAAAGCAGAGACATTACTTTGCCAACAAAGGTCCATCTAGTCAAGGCTATGGTTTTTCCTGTGGTCATGTATGCATGTGAGAGTTGGACTGTGAAGAAGGCTGAGCGCTGAAGAATTGATGCTTTTGAACTGTGGTGTTGGAGAAGACTCTTGAGAGTCCCCTGGACTGTAAGGAGGTCCAACCAGTCCATTCTGAAGGAGACCAGCCCTGGGATTTCTTTGGAAGGAACGATGCTAAAGCAGAAACTCCAATACTTTGGCCACCTCATGGGAAGAGTTGACTCATTGGAAAAGACTCTGATGCTGGGAGGGATTGGGGGCAGGAGGAGAAGGGGACGACAGAGGATGAGATGGCTGGATGACATCACTGACTCGATGGACATGAGTCTGAGTGAACTCCGGGAGTTGGTGATGGACAGGGAGGCCTGACGTGCTGCGATTCATGGGGTCGCAAAGAGTCGGACACGACTGAGTGACTGAATTGAACTGAACTGAACTGATGTTGGTGATAACTTTCCTTCCAAGGAGTAAGAGTCTTTGAATTTCATGGCTGTAGTCATCATCTGCAGTGATTTTGGAGCCCCAAACAATAAAGTCTGACACTGTTTCCACTGTTTCCCCATCTAGTGGGGAGCAAATTCTGTTCTAGTCAAGGGGACACAGCAGTGAACTACACAACTCCCATGTCTAGGGGCACCGTCTAGTGACTTAGGCAGTAAACACAGTTGGTCCACAGAGACATACCACCCGATGCTAAGGGCTGGGAAGAAGCTGGGTAACGGGGTAAGACATGCCATGGATTGAGAATGGGTGGCCATCTCACACTGAAACTTTCAAAGAAGTTTCTCTTGCAAGATGACATTTGAGTAGATACTTTGTGGAAATGAGAGTGGGAGCATTTCAAGGGAAGAGTGCTTTAGGCGAAATTAAACCCAGATTCAAATCCCGGCTTTGCCAAATGGCAGCTGCATTGCCTTGAGCAAGTGATGGGCTCTTTAAGGTTCAGTTTTCTCTGTTGTATTGTGGGATAAAATAATACCTGTCTCATAAGGTTGTCTTCTCAATACCTTAAGGATGCTGTAAACTGCTCTGCTTTTTAGCAGTTTGTTGTTTCGATGCAGAGGGCTCCCCATGGTACATTTAAGAATCTGGCAAATGCTTTGAGAACAAAATTGGAGGGTGGCGTTTACTTCTTGGGGCTTCTTTTCTGTTCAGGATCATGGCCCCTCAAGTCCTGGCTTTTTTTTTTTTTTGGCAACTGTGAATGTAATTTTTGCCTCTCCATGCGTGTGGGATTGCTAAAAGCTCTGCTGGATTCTTATGATATTTATTTCAAAATGCTCCCAAAATACACGGAACCTGATGGAACCAAAACCAATTTAGCAGCTACTTCTCCAGGCAAGGATGCGAGAAGATTGAAAAGAGTTGCCAATTTCAGGTAATCCAACACAGCAGTGGAATTCTATATATATCATCGCACTTAAAATATTTAACAGCTTTTATGAGAAGGATTATTTTTTTCTTTCACTCTTAAAACTTTTTCCAGATTTTACCTTAAATTGAGAAGCTGGAAAATCCATGTCTAGGTTAAGGAAAATCAGTCTCTCCTGCTCAGATAGACATTAAAGAACTCCTTTAATCTCCTGAGCCATAGAAGTTGCATGAACAAAGATGCTTGGGAATATCCACCCTGCAAAGATTTGAGGAGAGTAAAGTAAGATATAGAAAAAAAATCTGGTGGAATTATTTCCTATTACCTGCTCTTGGGTCATTTCAAATACTCACCGTCCTGCTCGACACTTTTTTTTTTTAAGATTTATTTATTTTTTGTGGAGAAGGAAATAGCAACCCACTCCAGTATTCTTGCCTGGAAAATCTCAGGGAAAGAGGAGCCTGCAGGACTATAGTCCATGGAATCGCAGAGTCAGACACGACTGACAACTGAGCAATTTTTTGGCTGTGTTGAATCTTCATTGCTATGCATGGGTTTTCTCTAGTTGTGGCAAGTGGGGGTTACTCTTCCTTGAGGCGCAGGGGTTTCTCATTGTTGTGGCTTCTCTTGCTGCAGAACACAGGCTCTAGGTACACAGGCTTCCTTGGTTGCATTGTGTGGGCTCAGTAGTTGTGGCTCACGGGCTCTAGAGTGCTGGCTTAGTTGCTCTAAGGAATGTGGGATCTTCCCGGACCAGAGATTGAACCGGTGTCCCTTGTGTTGCAAGGCAGAATTTTAACCGCTGGGCCACCAGGGAAGCCTTGACACTTCTTTATTTTGATTTCTCTGTACCCATCTGCCTCTCAGTGCTGCCAACATATCTATTATCAAGTTGGTGGGGGCAATGATGGTGTTTGCAAATTGCCTCCCAAATGGCCACAGTGAATAGGAAATCACTCAGAGAGTGATGTTTGCAAGATAAAGGCTGCCCCCTGGTCTCCTGGCATGATGGATGGGTCTTGGCTGTTTTTGTGTGTGTGTGTTTGGTGGAGGGGTGAGTTTCAATGGTTCCCTTATGCAATTTTGTCATTTGGAAGAGTATGGCTGCCTCTGATAACAGATATTAAACCTTAGTGGTTTTGATATAGGACTCAAATGCCTGTCCCTCCAGTGGGGATGTCTTGTTTTACAAGCTGTCATAACCCTGAGCCCCCAATCCTCATTCCCTTGCTGTGCTGAATGTTGATGTCAACCACTATTTCATTCTCCAACAATGGGCTCTTTGCTATCCAACACCATTATGGAAGGTATTGGAACTGGTGAATTTCATGAAAGTGGCCAGCTGTGGAGTAAGGATGACTGAAATTGATGATGAGGAGGAGAAGGTGGCCAGGCCAGCAGATGGCTGGCTGGATGTGGGGGTTACCATTCAATGCTGGCCTCCATCACTTGTGAGACAGTGAAACTCTATGTTTCTCAGCCTTCTATCTGTGCAACAAAGTGCCAGTAACACCCATGGCAGATCATTGTTGGAAGTGTTTGGCGAGAAAATGCACCCAAACTTCAGTGCTTGGCCCAATCCACACCGACCTCTGTCTTCAGTAAACATGCCACGCTAGCAACAAATCTATGTCTTCTGTCATTGATCTATTGATGCCACTTGATCAAACCAGATTTACTTGCTGTATTCCTTCTATGTACAAGGCACGTTCTAGAAGCACTAATGATTTGAGAAATACATTTCAGTATCATTAAATGTAAATAATTGTTAATGTGTTTGCTCTGGTGGGTAAGAGTTCATTAACAATCAAGAAGCCCTGAGGTTTCCAATCTCCCAAGTGGTCCCCTAGCCTTAAAACTCCAAACTCTTCACTTAAAACACAATGTGACTGCTGACCCCAGAGTTATAGAACTGAGTGGTGACCTCACTGGGTCTACGGTTCAGAATTCTTTCTGCTATTCTTGAACTTTCCTGAGCACGGAAGGCGTGCGGGAAGTCCAGGGAAAGTAGACAAGGTGTCCTCCTTTCTGCTGTTTGCTTCCCTTTCTCCACCCAGCATCTGGTCCATGTGGGACACAGAGATGGGAGCAGGCAATCCACAAGTGGCTTTGCAGACAGATTCCATTATGGGTTTTGGCACCTGCAGCCTTCATCTCCCTGTTTCTTGAATTCAGCAAAAAGAGATTTTATTGCTCTAACCTTGGGACATTTTGGAATATAGAAAGCAGGTGATGCCCCCAAACCCGCGGTGATTTGGATAAGAGACAAATGAGATGGAGTCACTTTATCTCCGACTCAAAAAATAGTCATAAAAATACACAATCGCAGGTGCTGGGTTTCTAGGCTCTTCCCAGTTGCCTGGAAGCCAATTTTTGAGCTGAAGGGCTCAGGCCAGTGCTATGTAAGTTTGCCAGGAAGTAAGGCAAAAAGCCAGACAAATATTGTGGTTGTCTCCATTTTCCCCCCTAAAATATTATGTAAATTTAATGTGCTTGCCAATGGCTCCTTGGCTCTGGGTGTCCGTGAGGTCTGCCATATTGCTCCCTGGGGCCAGGGGTTTTTCTGATAAGAACATGACAGATCCTAGAATTAAACTAGATCTGTTTAAAGCTCTTCCTTCCACCAGCCTATGTCACTGCCTGGGGCCTCATTTACTATTTTTTTTTTAAAGTTTTATTTATTTTGGGGGTGTGCCAGGTGGCATGTGGGATCTTAGTTCCCTGACCAGGGACTGAACCCATGCTCCCAGGAGTGGAAGCATGAAGTCTTAGCCACAGCACCATCAGGGAAGTCCTTCCAGCAACTTCAAATGCATTCCTATCTCTCTGATAACTACATGCTCCATTTTGAATTCCCAAAACTGAGATTTCTTTATCCATTGAATCCTCGGCATGAGTTTTGTTTCTGAACCCCTGGAAAACAAAAACAAAACCGAAACTATTGTTCCTTTACTGTCCACTTCAGCGAGGTCTCTCTGAATCCTGCTGTGCTGGTGACAGTAACATTGTCCCAAGCAGGAGCAAATGGACAGAAGTAGAGCACAGAAGGAAGATTTGGGGAATGTCTGAGTTGATGCTTCTCACTGATGTTCTAGCAGAAAGTAGCATGAGTCTCAGGGTTATCAAAGGGCCCTGTCATCAGTAGACACTTCAACCAAGTAATTCATGACCCACAAAGCTTCAAAAACACTAGAAACCTTATTTTAAATTTGTTGCTCAATTGTTTTCAAAGAAGATTACTACGGGGATTCCCCCAGGAGCCCAGTGGTTAAGACTCCACACCTTCACTGCTATGGGCCTGAGTTCGATCCTTAGTTGGGGAACTAAGATCCCACAAGCTGTGTGGTGTGGCCAAAAAATAAACAAAACAAAACCCTAAAAAGATTACTATTACCAGGGAAAATGAAAAATAGAGTCTTGAAAAAAAAAATCGGTCTGTCTACCTATCTATCAATAAGGTGGGTGTTGCTTAGTTGTGTCCAACTCTTTGTGACCCCATGGACTCTAGCCCACCAGGCTCCTCTGTTCATGGAATTTTCCAGGCATGAATAATGGAGTGGGTTGCCATTTTCTTCTCCAGGGGATCTTCCGAATCCAGGGATTGAACCTATATCTCTTATGTCTCCTGCATTGGTAGGCGGGTTCTTTACCACTAACGCCGCCTGGGAAAGCATCTATAAGGTAGATAACAATATTATCCCCATTTTGCAGATGAGGAAACAAAAGCAGTGCCTGGGCTTGCCCACATGTGCTTAGGAAACTTTCAGAGCCAGGTCTCAATTCAGGCAGGCTAATGCCAGAAAACCTGCCATTAACATGGTAAGCAGTTGCTAAGCTGCTGTAAGTGAAAGTGAAGTCACTCAGTCGTGTCTGACTCTTTGCAACCCCATGGACTATAGCCTACCAGGTTCCTCCATCCATGGGATTCTCCAGGCAAGAATATTGGAGTGGGTTGCCATTTCCTTCTCCAGGTCTTCCTGACCTGGGGATTGTACCTGGGTCTCCCACATTGTAGGTAGACGCTTTACCGTCTGAGCCACCAGGGAAGTCCACAGGAAGGCTGCTGTGGGCATCCTCAAATGGGCTTTATTTATTTTTTGAAAGAAGACTTGGTGAAAAAAAAAATGTGATAGAATCAACACATGGGCTCCTAGTAGGCATGTCAGTGTGTAAATCATGCCCATGTAAAACTTTAGAATCAGGCAATGGAAATTAAAATGCCAGGACTGGGAGCTCCCTAGTGGCCTGGTGGCTAGGACTCTGTACCTTCACTGCTATGGCCCAGGTTCCACCCCTGGTTGGGGAACTGAGATCCTGCAAGCCATACAGGGTGATCAAAAGTAAATAAACTGCTATAAAAAAAAATGCCAGGGCCAGGGAGGTGAAGGGAAGTTGGCTAAACATCAGAGACAAAAAAAATGGACAACCTCTCTCTTAGGTATCCTCATGTTGATGGGTGGTCCTTGGAAAGACAGACATTCTGATTATTTCACAAGATGCCAGAAATCTGGAGTGTGATTTAAAATCTCTGTTTTTATACACTGGCAACACATTTAATTTAGTTTTTAACACTGTGCAGGTCAATCTTGGAAAAAACAAGGGAGGCTCAGAACAAACCTTTGAGAAGCAAAGTAGCCTGCAGATATAAGGGTAAGACCTCCAGCACTGAATTTGTTTTGAGATTTGAGCTGCAGGAAATTGTTTCGGACCAGTGGTCTGGACGCTGTGAGCATAGCTGGGTGGGCCTGGGGTCTGTGGGTTCTCAGTGGTTTCCTCCTATCTTAAGGCCATAGGGACCGGATCTTGCTACTTAAGACAAAAACTTCACGTCTGAGCCCAGAGGCGCGGAAGAATGGACTTGCATAATTGATCATAAGGCACAGAGTCCAAAGCTTCCCAGCATATTAAAGGCATTATCAGCTGAAGCCGGATGGATATCTTTCCACCCTCCGCTAATGTCTCAGTTCTGTGAGGAATTTAAAACTCAGCTTTGCATTAACAAATTTAAGAAGGAAAACGGCGATAGGAGAAAAGTCAGTATAAACCTTTCTCCTGAAAAATCCTGGAGGCCACTATCCAGTAATGATGTGGGGGATGTGGTTCCCATGAAGCTAATGAGACAGAATCCATGAATACACAAGTTGTCTGTGTACTGGGTTAAGGGTATTTTTAATGTTTCATGTGATGTCTGGTCATCCTAAATAGACTCACAAAGTTTGTTTAGGGATAAAATGAGAAGAAAACCACATTCTGCTTGAAGATCCATTGATCTTTTGTGAACAGAAACGAGGCCAGCAAAAAATATGTATATAAAGCAAAATCATCAAAGGGAAAAGATCTATGGAAGAATCTGCAGGAAACTGGGTTCAAGATTCCAAAGTCCCCTTCCCAGGGAGTTGCACAGAATGTCTTTAATTCCACCAGTCTCAATTTATGACAACATGACTGAGATGTTGACTACTAGCCAGTTTATTAGAGACTCAACATCCAGGGTGTTTATTGAGAGCTGTTCATATAGGCACCTTCTGCCTGGTACATACCAAAATTTCGGACTCCTAGAAGGAAAGCAGTGTTCAATATAAATCATATGATTTAGAGACATCCCTGGTGGTCCAGTGGTTAAAACTACGTGCTTCCTGTGCCAGGGGCACAGGTTTGATCCCTAGTCAGGGAACTAAGATCCCACATGCTGGGTAGCCAAAAGAAGGAAATCATTTGTAGTTTAGGCATAAGGAAAAACCTTTACAAGGGCTTCTAAGCAGTGTGGCCCGCATCTGCTATGTTTTTTGGTTTTCACACAGGAGAGAATGTTGCGCTGGGCCTTACATCATCTTAGAGAGATAAAGAAAATGTTGGTGAATATTTATACAGCTGCTGCTGCTGCTGCTAAGTCGCTTCAGTCGTATCTGACTCTGTGCGACCCCATAGACAGTAGCCTACCAGGCTCCTCTGTCCCTGGGATTCTCCAGGCAAAAATACTGGAATGGGTTGCCATTTCCTTCTCCAATGTATACATGCATGCTTAAAAAGTCGCTTCAGTCGTGTCCAACTCTGTGTGACCCTGTGGACAGCAGCCCACCAGGCTCCCCTGTCCGCGGGATTCTCTAGGCAAGAATACTGGAGTGGATTGCCATTTCCTTCTCTATACAGCAGCTACCATAAAATTCAGATTATAGGTATACCTGGTCTGTATCCCATCAACATAAAATTGAGTTGTTCCCTAAGGCTACTTGCTCAAGAGGGCAAATACATTATTTGAATATTAAAAAGTTTTAATATTGATAGTTCTGCTGATCTATATTATTGAGATCATAAGTGCTGGTGGGAGAAAAGTGCATTTGTTAAAAAGATTGCTGTAGAAAAATGCGATAGGTATTCTACAGCATAAACGAAGAGTTTGATCATTAACCCATTCTGTCTCTCCCTGACTTGATCCTAAAACTTCACTACTACATAAATGACCTGCCTTTACTCTGTGGCTCAGCTGGTAAAGAATCTGCCTGCAATGTGGGAGAACTGGATTCGACCCCTGGGTTGGGAAGATCCCCTGGAGAAGGGAAAGGCTACCCACTCCAGTATTCTGGCCTAGAGAATTCCATGGACTGTATAGTCCATGGGGTCGCAAAGAGTCAGACACAACTGAGCAACTTTCACTTCACTTTAACCAGAAGAAGGGAGTCTTCCTTTGTCCTGGATTTTTTTTTTTCCTTATCGTGTACTTAGTTGCTCAGTCATGTCCAACTCTTTTATGACCCTATGGACTGTAGCATGCCACACTCCTCTATCCACGGGATTTTTCAGGCAAGAATACTGGAATGAGTTGCCATTTCCTCCTCCAGGGGATCTTCCTGGCCCAGGGATTGAAACCACATCATCTCCTGCATTGAAGGCAGATTCTTCACCTTGTGAGCCATTGGAAAAACCCTCCTTTCTACAGACCTGTGTGTAAATTCTTGTGATGCTGACAGATTCATTTCTAAAAACCAGTGCAAATTAGCGCCTCCCCCTGGCCACCTCTTTTACACAAAGAAACATGTATCTTCCTTCATCAGCAAGTTTTCACATCACTGACATCACTGTCAGCTCAGGAGAACCTTGTAGGCACAGGAATGCTTTAAAGGTTGAGGAGAAACCTCCCAAGGAGGATCCAGGGCAGATATGCTCAAGCATGAACATTCTTGGTGAGTCTTGCACAACATGGGGCCCTGGAAAGAACAAAGTCAAAGAGATGGGATTAATTGTAAACGATTTTCTTACCTAGAGGGAAACTGGATACCATGTTACGTTTTCCTCCCTCCATTTAAGTGTATGCCCTGTGCTTGTAAGAAGCCACAGGTAAACCATTCATTCACTCCCACAGGATCTTTTATGCATCATAAGTATCTCTGAACAACCCTCCCTGCCATCTTCCCTTGTGCTTCCTCCAGCCAAGGACACTGGCAAGTACTGCAGGAGGTGGGAGTTTAAGAACATTCAGTTCAGTTCAGTTCAGTTCAGTCACTCAGTCGTGTCCGACTCTTTGTGACTCCATGAACCGCAGCATGCCAGGCCTACCTGTCCATTACCAGCTCCTGGAGTTCACCCAAACTCACGTGCATTGAGTCGGTGATGCCATCCAGCCTCTGTCGTCCCCTTCTCCTTCTGCCCACAATCCCTCCCAGCATCAGGGTCTTTTCCAATGAGTCAGCTCTTCACATGAGGTGGCCAAAGTACTGGAGCTTCAGCCTCAGCATCAGTCCTTCCAATGAACACCCAGGATGGATCTCCTTTAGGATGGACTGGTTGGACCTCCTTGCAGTCCAGGGGACTCTCAAGAGTCTTCTCCAACACCACAGTTCAAAAGCATCAATTCTTTGGTGCTCAGCCTTCTTCACAGTCCAACTCTCACATCCATACATGACCACAGGAAAAACCATAGCCTTGACTAGATGGACCTTTGTTAGCAAAGTAATGTCTCTGCTTTTGAATATGCTATCTAGGTTGGTCATAACTTTCCTTCCGAGGAGTAAGCGTCTTTTAATTTCATGGCTGCAATCACCATCTGCAGTGATTTTGGAGCCCAAAAACATAAAGTCTGACACTGTTTCCCCATCTATTTCCCATGAAGTGATGGGACCAGATGCCATGATCTTAGTTTTCTGAATGTTGAGCTTTAAGCCAACTTTTTCACTCTCCTCTTTCACTTTCATCAAGAGGCTTTTTAGTTCCTCTTCACTTTCTGCCATAAGGGTGGTGTCATCTGCATATCTGAGGTTATTGGTATTTCTCCTGGCAATCTTGATTCCAGTTTGTGCTACTTCCAGCCCGTGCTTCTTCCAGCCCAGCGTTTCTCATGATGTACTCTGCATATAAGTTAAATAAGCAGGGTGACAATATAGCCTTGATGAACTCCTTTTCCTATTTGGAACCAGTCTGTTGTTCCATGTCCAGTTCTAACTGTTGCTTCCTGACCTGCATACAAATTTCTCAAGAGGCAGGTCAGGTGGTCTGGTATTCCCATCTCTTTCAGATTTTCCCACAGTTTCTTGTGATCCACACAGTCAAAGGCTTTGGCATAGTCAATAAAGCAGAAATAGATGTTTTTCTGGAACTCTCTTGCTTTTTTGATAATCCAGAAGATGTTGGCAATTTGACCTCTGGTTCCTCTGCCGTTTCTAAATCCAGAACTTTGACCAAATGACTTCAAAGAAATCTACAAGAGTTCTATGTCTGAGGAACCTATTTTTTTTTTTTTTGCCCACACTATTTCTGCAAGACTGATGCTTTCATTCCCCCCTCCCCACCCCTACCACCCAGTACAAACCAGGAAATAAAAAGCTAGAACAAAGACTTTTGTCAAACAGAGGTGTTTTTATGTTTGCCATCTTTCTGTTGCTGAAACTTGGCCTCTGTTCACCGGTGCTGAACAGAAACATAGAGACAGAATTTTGGGAGAAGTAGGAAAGAGTAGCTTTTATTTCTTTGCCAGGCAAAGGCGGCCACAGCAGGCTAATGCCCTGAAGACCATGTGACCCACCCTGGAGGGATTAGGGAGGAGTTTTACAGTGTTAAAGGAGCAAGGAGTGATCGGGCACAGTTCTAGGGTTGGTTGGCATCAAGGTGAAGTTTCAAACATCATCAACTTTCTGGTTTCAACCAGTCTAGGGTCTGTGTTCTTTTGGTTGGCAGTTTTCATCTGGAGGGGGTCTGCTTCCTGTAAAAAACAACTTAGGAATGTGCGTTAAGACTTTAATCTGTATTGTTCAGGGAACTGGGAATTTGGTGATGCTGTGATGTGGCAGAATTATAGTCTAAATTGTTACCAGTTTCTTAGCCCCAACAGCCATGCTTTGTTTCTACATCTTCACATTTTCCCATCATTAACTCTCGAGTCAGCATTTTACTTCAAAAGACAAGGACACAGGGGCTTTTAGATGGTTTAATTCCTGACCCCCTGTCTCCATCACTTTGGAGACAAGGAAATTTTCTAGCAACATTGCCTGATAATAGGTAAAGAGTTTTTTAAAAGTACCTGGTATGCTTGTGGCATTATTCTATTGTCACACATTCAATTCATTGGGTGAACCTCAGGGCAGAACATCATTTTAATGAAACGCTTTGTAAGTCTTAGCTGAAGAGATGAGATCAGCATTGCTGTCCTGCACACAGTTATGGATTTACAAAACCATGATTACATTTATATAACAAAACTTTGCATGAATAAAAAGGAATAAATATAATTAGTATTTGGAAGGGCAAGGACAGCTGCATGAAAATGTTCATCTTTTATTAATCGCATACATTTTGCATAAGGAGATTACTTTGCCTGGTTTGGGCTAGCACTGCAGAATTATTGTACATCATTGTGGAAACAGTGGGCCTGTGACAATTTAATGATATTTCGCAAAACCTTCATTTTGTAGGCTGCTTGTCATCAGCTGACTTCCCCCAGCTGATTTCTTAATCACAAAAACATTTCTGAGGACAATCGATGCACCTATAGTGATGCCCATGCCGCTGCGACTTGCTGCCAGCTCCCGTAATGTAATCTCACTGTGTCCAGTTTCCACTGAGATGCTTTAAGGGCACGGACAAGGGCCGTCAGAAGTGGGTGATGGGCCCTGGGCTTTCCCTTGGCATTTTGACCCCAGGAATCTGTTCATCTCACATCCAGCTTCACATCTCCTTGGCAGGTGTGTTCATTTACAAGACCTGTTGGGATGAAGTATCACAGATGCTTAAATGACAGAAATGTCTTCACAGTTCTGGAGGCTTGATGTCCAAGGGCAAAGTGTGGGCAGGGTTGGTTCCTTGTGGCGGTTCCAAGGAAGAATCTGTTATGGCTTCTCATCTAGCCGCTGGTGGTTTGTGGGTGATCCTTGGCTTTCCTTAACTTGTAGAAGCATCACCCCCATCCCTGCCTTCATCTTCACGTGGCGTTCTGTGTGTGTCTGTCTCCCAAAGTCCACTTCTCAGAAGAACACCAGTCATGTTAGATAAGGGGCCACCCTAATAACCTCACGTTTAGGAGTTACATCAGTGGGACTTCCCTGGTCCAGTGGCTAAGACTCCAATGCTCCCAATGCAGGGGGCCTGGGTTCGATCCCTGGTCAGGCAACTGGATCCCACATGCCACAACTAGGAGTTTGCATGTCACAACGAAGGATTCCACTTCTAATACTAATACCTGATGCAGCCAAATTTTTTAAAAAGTATCTACATCTTCAATGAACTTGTTTCCCAATGCGGTCACATTTTGAGGCACTGTGTATTAGGCACTGGGGCCTCAACCTATGAATTTGGGGGGAGCACAGTGCAGCCCATAAGAGCTGGTCACATATGAAACCTTTTTGTACACGGATGTCTGAAGACCTGAAGGACAGAACTGCAGACTTTTTTTTAATTTTTAAAAGTCATTTTTGGCTGTACCACTTAGCGTGTGGGACCTTAGTTCCCTGGCCAGGGATTGAACCCGAGTCCCCTGCTTTGACGCATGGAATTTTAACCACTGGACCAGTAGGGAAGTCCTTGGAACTTCAGACTTTAAGACGGAGCTTTAAATCACACTGGGTACCCATACTGGATACAGTTTCAGAAGTGAACCTGCAGCCTTCACAAGGACAATGAATTCATCTGCCGGGCACCAGAGGAGACTCTGTTTTGACAATTGCACATGGAAATAAAACTCTTTTTTACATTGTCTCTAAAGAACCTCACGATTGCTGGTGCAAATTTCCTTTAGTAATCTAAGTGACATTTTCCTTCAGCAAGGTTTCTTTTCTCCAGGCCTCTCCAGGTTCAAGGAGTAGGCAGAACACCTTCTTTTGAGTTTTTCACCATCTTGTTTCCCATCCTCTGTTCCTTTTGTATCAATACCATCGATGCTTCTCCGAGGCCTCTTCCCACTTCCCCCTCAGACTTTGTAGCCCGGGTGGGAGGAGTTGAGCAATGGAGAGATAGAAAAAGAATATATTCTATTTCTCAGGCCCTGGATCCATCCATGCCTGAAGCAACGACTTTCCCTGAATCATTTCCTTCATCTGGCACATGAACCAAGATATTCCCTTTTTGCTGAAACTCATTTGAGATGGGCTTGTTACCCACAATGAAAGATATGAGTATAATTTACATGCAAAAATTTATAATTGCAAAAAAAATTTTAAGTCCATTCCAGAACATGTGTCTTTTATTGGAGTTCTCTCCTGAAAGCTTTTAAGTCAAGCTGAGTCAAGGTGTGATAAATATCCAAGGAGAAGATGAGGGCAAGCTCTTCTTCTAGTAATTGCAAGAGAACAAGAGAATGGGGGATGCCTCCTGGAACCTCATCCCAGATCATCTCAGACAAAAACTCAGACTGGTCTTTAATGTGCCAGGCAGATTGCATGAGAGTTTCCTCGGGGTATCCTCACAAGCCCTGGGAGGTAGACACGATATATACCACCACTTGTACATGAAAAATCAGAGCTTCAGGGAGTTGAAGCAAATTCCCAGGGTTGCACAGACCTGGTAAATGAAGGAGTTGGTAACAGGACCCAACAGTCTGACTCTAAAGTCCATATACATCTCCCTTTTCTTTTTGACCATTCCATGTGGGATGTGGGATCTTAGTTCCCTGGCCAGGGAGGGAACCAACTCCCCCCAGGATTGGGAGTCTGGAGTCTTAACCACTTGACTACCCATGTCTCCCTTTTCTATATTACACTTGACAGAGGTAATGTGTGAGCATCTGCCTTCTTGCTCATCTTGACAAGCCTTCTTTCCAGTATCTTTTTGTAATGAACTTTATTCTGGGTGACAGAGGCAATCAGGAACAGAGCATATAAGATCCCTGCCCGTAGGAGCCCATGTCCCAATATGGTGGGTACCTGGTGATAAACAGATAGTTTCAATGAATGATGTATTGTTCAAGTCAGAGTGATGGAACAGAGAATCTCTAGGGCATCAGGAGAGAGAAGGATATGTGATTTTACGTAGCTAGGGAGTCAGGGAGCATCCTCACAGGGAGGTGATATTTTATTTTAAACTTAAGTGATGCTTGTTTTTTTTTTTAATTTATTATGTGTATATTTGGCCGTACCAGGTCTTAGCTGCACAATGCAAGATCTTTTAGTTGTGGCATAAGGGATCTAGTTGGAGAAGGCAATGGCACCCCACTCCAGTACTCTTGCCTGGAAAACCCCATGGACGGAGGAGCCTGGTGGTCTGCAGTCCATGAGGTCGCTAAGAGTCGGACACAACTGAGTAACTTCACTTTCCCTTTTCATTTTCATGCATTGGAGAAGGAAATGGCAACCCACTCCAGTGTTCTTGCCTGGAGAATCCCAGGGACAGGAGAGCCTGGTAGGAGGCCATCTATGGGATCGCACAGTCAGACATGACTGAAGCGACGCAGCAGCAGCAGCAGCAGCAAGGGATCTAGTTCCCTTATCAGGGATTGAACCCAGACCCCTTTCATTGGGAGCTCAGAGTCTTAGCCACTGGACCACCAGAGAAGTCTTTGTGATGCCTGTTGAAATCAGGCTATGATCAGACTCTTGGGGGACTAAGGGTCATATTTCTTAGCTCTCTATTGCTTCTGGAAAAAATTACTGCAAATTTAATGGCTTAAAATACATGACAGATGTTATCTATTGCATCCCTGATCTCATTTAGAGGCACAGTGAATTAGATGGCCAGTCCATGATCCCACAATTGATGACTTAAGACCTTTATTCAAGTCAAAATCTTTCAGACGGTCTTGAGTGAAATACCCATCCCCTTGGTGAGGAAGAGAGGCACAGGTCTTAGAAATTCCACATGTGAAAGAAATACCCACCAGTCATGCAGCAAACCTACAGCTCCGTATGAAACTGAGCATTCAAGATCTCCAGCTCAATGTTCTTTGGCCCTTGAGTTTATGTTTGTGAGAGAAAGTATACTCAGTGTCTCAGTCGCTTAAGTACGACTTATGAATAATGTATTGGGGCGAATCTCAAAGCATGATTCTCTGTCACTGAGAGCTTACATTTTATCCCTGTTAACCAAAGCTTAACATAAAGCATGGTGATGACTTTTATTATAGGAAATGCAACATGGGATTTGAATTTCCTGTGGGTAGGCAGGTGCTGTTTTCTTTTTCTCTGCCTTGCATTCAACTCCCTGTCCACCATCTTCTACTTTCTCTTGTTCTTTCCCTGTGCATTACTTTTGTAATCTCTTTATGATATGTTTTTTTTAAAGAACTCTTAATTTTATATTGGAATGTGGCAACCCACTCCAGTATTCTTGCCTGGAGAATCCCCACGGACAGAGGAGCCTGGTGGGCTACAGTCCATGGGGTTGAAAAGAGTTGGACATGACTGAGTGACTAAGCACAGCACATAGCCACTTAGTGGAGCTCCCAGGTGACTCAGTGCTAAAGAATCTGCCTGCAGTGCAGGAGAAGCAAGAGATGGGTGTTCAATCCCTGGGTTGGGAAGATCCACTGGAAAAGGGCAGGGCAACCCACTTCAGTATTCTTGCCTGGAGTATCCCACGGACAGAGGAGCCTGGTGGGCTAAAGCCCATAGGGTCACAGAGAATTGGACACGACTGAAGTGGCTGAGCACATAGCCGCTTAACAATGTTGTGATAATTCCAGGTGCACAGCAAAGGGACTCAGCCATACATATATATGTGCCATTCTCCCTGAACTCCCCTCCTACCCAGGCTGCCACATACCATTTATTATTATTTTTGGCTGTGCAGAGTCTTTGTTGCTTTGTGTGGGCTTTCTCTACTTGCGGTGAGCAGGGGCTACTCTTCGTTTCGGTGTGCAGACTTCTCATCGAGGGGTGGGTTCTCTTGTTTTAGAGCATGGGCTCTGTAGCCCTGCAGCATGTGGGATCTTCCCGGACCAGAGATAGAACCAGTGTCCCCTGCGCTGACAAATGGATTCCTTATTCACTGCACCACTAGGGAAGTCCCTGCCATATAACATTGGACAGAGTTCCCTGTGTTATACAGTAGGTCCTTGTTGGTTATCCATTTAAATACAGCAGTGTGTACATGTCCATCCCAAACTCCCTAACTATCCCTTCCCCCAACCTTCCCCCCTGGTTGCTATAAGCTGGTCCTCTAAGTCTGTGAGTTTGTTTCTGTTTTGTAAATATGTTCATTTGTATCATTTCTTCTTAGATTCCACATATAAAGAGTGTCCTACGATATTTCTCTTTCTCTGCCTGACTTACTTCACTCAACAAGATGGTCTCTAGGTCTTCAGCTCATGTCTTTTTCACTCAGTAAGGGGATACAGTACTGGGGGTTATGGTTCAGTTCAGTTCTGTTCAGTCCCTCAGTCATGTCCGACTCTTTGCAACCTCATGGACTGCAGCACAGCAGGCTTCCCTGTTCATCATCAATCCCCAGAGTCTTCTCAAACTCATGTCCATTGAGTTGGTGATGTCATCCAACCATCTCATCCTCTGTTGTCCCCTTCTCCTCCTGCCTTCAATCTTTCCCAGCATCAGGGTCTTTTCCAATGAGTTAGTTCTTCGCATCAGGTGGCCAAAGTATTGGAGTTTCAGCTTCAGCATCCGTTCTTCCAATGAATATTTAGGGCTGATTTTCTTTATGATTGATTGGTTTGATCTCCTTGTAGTCCAAGGGACTCTCAAGAATATTCTCCAACACCACAGTTCAAAAGCATCAATTCCTCGGCACTCAGCTTTCTTTATAGTCCAACTCTCACATCCATACATGACTCCTGGAAAAATATAGCTTTGAATAGACAGACCTTTGTTGGCAAAGTAATGTCTCTGCTTTTTAATATGCTGTCTAGGTTGGTCATAGCTTTTCTTCCAAGGAGCAAGCATCTTTTAATTTCATGGCTGCAGTCACCATCTGCAGTGATTTTGGAGCCCAAGAAAATAAAGTCTGTCACTGTTTCCACTGTTTCCCCATCTACTGGAGGTTGTGGTAGTTCATGAACAATAATTATAAAAAAGAAGCCCTGCTAGTATTCATCCTGCCCACTGACTTAGGTGCAAGTCTCCAGTTTTATGTTTATACATTTATCCCAACACAGAATGGTTGTCATGGAGGCTTGCTGACATCTGTGATGTGATATGACTGATTATACTTCTGTTTCAGGGTCCACACTGTAGCTTTCCCCTTCCAAGTAATATTGATTACCTGCCCTATTAGGGAAA
Organism: Bos mutus; assembly: GCF_027580195.1. Classification (NCBI taxonomy): domain Eukaryota; kingdom Metazoa; phylum Chordata; class Mammalia; order Artiodactyla; family Bovidae; genus Bos; species Bos mutus. The sequence goes on from NC_091633.1 coordinate 22,503,580, forward strand.
AGAATAATGATGTTATAAGTATTGCAAATTTATAAAGCTTTAATGTCTGCATATTGATTGAGTCTTATACTCTGATTTTTCAGTACTTTAGAAGGGAATCTTTTTTATATTTATTTGTTTGATTTTGATTCTGTTGGGTCTCAACTGGGGTCTTTTGTGGTGGCTCAGGCTTCCCAGGTGGCGCTAGTGGTAAACAACCCGCCTGCCAATGCAGGAAACATAAGAGATGTGGATTCGATCCCTGGGTCAGGAAGATCCCCTGGAGGAGGGCGTGGCAACCCAGTCCAGTATTATTGCCTGGAGAATCCTACAGAAGAGGAACCTGGCAGGCTACTGGTCTTAGTTGCAGTATGCAGGCTCTTTGTTGCTCCATGACATGTGGGTTCTTAGTTCTCTGGCCAGGGATCATTTTGTCCTTTTCGTACAAAGGTGGATTCTTAACCACTGGACCAGTAGGGAAGTTCCTAGAAGGGAATGTTAAAAATTTTTGAAACACATGAAGCTGCTCATAGCATGGACAAAATACAGATGATTTAACACAATTATTAACTTTTCCATAGTTTGTCAAGCATGTATCTCCCTCAATCTCATCTGTGAAATGGGAATAATAATAGCACCTACCTTCTGCAGATGCTATGAAAGTTCCATAAATAAAAAGACATAAAGTATGTAGAAGAATAACATGTACACACTCTCTCTCATACTAGCTAGCTGTTTTATATTTAAAGTATGGCAATAATAGCACCTTTCTTTGGAGCCAAGGTTATGGTTACAGTGAAAATTCCCAGTGTCTACTACATAAGAGAGTGATTACATATTGGACTCACTATTGATACTATCAGCATGCCGACTCCAAGTCTGAGTAAAAACATGTCAAGGTGATTCTGACCTTGGTGGAATAACTTTTACGTTGTCATCAAGCTGTACCCAGCATGGTCTCCCATGCAAAGTGTAAAACAGGAAAAGTGTCCTTTCTACCAGAAAACACTTAGAACCCCCAAAGCTCTGAGGGTTTCCTAGTTCAAGTCCTTCCATAAGGCAAAGAAGAATAGGATCTGTTTTTCAGCTTAGGATCCACTCTGCAATTTTATGGAGTGCCTATCATCAGCTCTTACTAAGATCATAGTCAGGAAATCACTTGGTGGGGATTTAAGAAAATCTCTGGGTATATCACAGAGACAGTAGCAGGTGGAGAGATTGGCCTCCAGTCTTGGCAGGAGACAAGAGGGTAGGACTATCTTTTTCCTTCTCTGGCTGTGACTTTCAGCCTGGCAGCAGTGAGGCTTGAATAATTTACTGAGACCAATTACATGAAAATTTTAAGTTTGTAATGGTGACAGGGGCTAGACTAGGGCCAGAAAGCAAGTTCTCAGGGTACACATTAGTTTGTTTGCTTTTAATTAATTTTTATGGGAGTGTAGTTGTTTTTCAAAGTTGTGTTAGTTTCTGCTGTACAGCGAAGTGAATCCAGTATCCATATACACATATCCACCCTTTCTTGGATTTCCTTCCCATTTAGATCAACACAGAGCATTGTGCTGTTCCTTGTGCTATGCAGTGGATTCTCATTAGTTATCTATTTTATAAATACACAATATCAACAGTGCATATGTGTCAATGCCAATCTCCCAGTTCATCCCACCGCCTCCCTCCCATCCCCATATTCATATATTCATTCTCTATGTCTGTGTCTCAATTTCTGCTTTGGAAATAAGTTCATCTGTATATCATTTTTCTAGATTCAATACATAAGCAATATTATATGATATTTGTTTTCCTGTTTCTGAGTTCCTTCACTCTGTATAACAGTCTCTAGGTCTATCTACATCTCTGCAAATTGCACAACTTCATTCCTTTTTTATGGCTGAGTAATATTCCATTGTATATATGTACCACATCTTCTTTTATCTCTTCTTCTGTTGATGGACATTTAGGTTGCTTGCATCCCCTGAGTATTATAAATAGTGCTGCACTGAACACTGTGGGTGTACATATCTTTTGGAAGGGAACGGCAAACCACTTCAGTATTCTTGCCTTGAGAACCGCATGAACAGTATGAAAAGGCAAAATGATAGGATACTGAAAGAGAAACTCCCCAGGTCAGTAGATGCCCAATATGCTACAGGAGATCAGTGGAGAAATAACTCCAGAAAGAATGAAGGGATGGAGCCAAAGCAAAAACAATACCCAGCTGTGGATGTGACTGGTGATAGAAGCAAGGTCCAATGCTGTAAAGAGCAATATTGCATAGGAACCTGGAATGTCAGGTCCATGAATCAAGGCAAATTGGAAGTGGTCAAACAAGAGATGGCAAGACTGAATGTCGCCATTCTAGGAATCAGCAAACTCAAATGGACTGGAATGGGTGAATTTAACTCAGATGACCATTATATCTACTACTGCGGACAGGAATCCCTCAGAAGAAATGGAGTGGCCATCGTGGTCAACAAAAGAGTCCGAAATGCAGTACTTGGATGCAATCTCAAAAATGACAGAATGATCTCTGTTCGTTTCCAAGGCAAACCATTCAATATCACAGTAATCCAAGTCTATGCCCCAACCAGTAATGCTGAAGAAGCTGAAGTTGAACGGTTCTATGAAGACCTACAAGACCTTTTAGAACTAACACCCAAAAAAGATGTCCTTTTCATTACAGGGGACTGGAATGCAAAAGTAGGAAGTCAAGAAACACCTGGAGGAACAGGCAAATTTGGCCTTGGAATACGGAATGAAGCAGGGCAAAGACTAATAGAGTTTTGCCAAGAAAATGCACTGGTCATAACAAACACCCTCTTCCAACAACACAAGAGAAGACTCTATACATGGACATCACCAGATGGTCAACACCTAAATCAGATTGATTATATTCTTTGCAACCAAAGATGGAGAAGCTCTACACAGTCAGCAAAAACAAGACTGGAAGCTGACTGTGGCTCAGACCATGAACTCCTTATTGCCAAATTCAGACTTAAATTGAAGAAAGTAGGGAAAACCACTAGACCATTCAGGTATGACCTAAATCAAATCCCTTATGATTATACAGTAGAAGTGAGAAATAGATTTAAGGGCCTAGATCTGATAGATAGAGTGCCTGATGAACTATGGACTGAGGTTCGTGACATTGTACAGGAGACAGGGATCAAGACCATTCCCATAGAAAAGAAATGCAAAAAAGCAAAATGGCTGTCTCAGGAGGCCTTACAAATAGCTGTGAAAAGAAGAGAAGCGAAAAGCAAAGGAGAAAAAGGAAAGATAAACATCTGAATGCAGAGTTCCAAAGAATAGCAAGAAGAGATAAGAAAGCCTTCTTCAGTGATCAATGCAAAGAAACAGAGGAAAACAACAGAATGGGAAAGACTAGGGATCTCTTCACGGAGAAGGCAATGGCACCCCACTCCAGTACACTTGCCTGGAAAATCCCATGGGCGGAGGAGCCTGGTAGGCTGCTGTCCATGGGGTCTCAAGAGTCGGACACAACTGAGCGACTTCACTTTCACTTTTCACTTTTCACTTTCACGCATTGGAGAAGGAAATGGCAACCCACTCCAGTGTCCTTGCCTAGAGAATCCCAGGGATGGGGGAGCCTGGTGGGCTGCCTTCTATGGGGTCACACAGAGTTGGACACGACTGAAATGACTTAGCAGCAGTAGCAGCAGCAGGGATCTCTTCAAGAAAACCAGATATACCAAAGGAACATTTCATGCAAAGATGAGCTCGATAAAGGACAGAAATGGTATGGATCTAACAGAAGCAGAAGATATTAAGAAGAGATGGCAAGAATACACAGAAGAACTGTACAAAAAAGATCTTCATGACCCAGACAATCACGATGGTGTGATCATTGACCTAGAGCCAGACATCCTGGAATGTGAAGTCAAGTGGGCCTTAGAAAGCATCACTACAAACAAAGCTAGTGGAGGTGATGGAATTCCAGTTGAGCTATTCCAAATCCTGAAAGATGATGCTGTGAAAGTGCTGTACTCAATATGCCAGCAAATTTGGACAACTCAGCAGTGGCCACAGGACTGGAAAAGGTCGGTTTTCATTCCAATCCCAAAGGAAGGCAATGCCAAAGAATGCTCAAACTACCACACAATTGCACTCATCTCACAAGCTAGTAAAGTAATGCTCAAAATTCTCCAAGCCAGGCTTCAGCAATATGTGAACTGTGAACTTCCTGATGTTCAAGCTGGTTTTAGAAAAGGCAGAGGAACCAGAGATCAAATTGCCAACATCCGCTGGATCCTAGAAAAAGCAAGAGAGTTCCAGAAAAACATCTATTTCTGCTTTATTGACTATGCCAAAGCTTTTGACTGTGTGGATCACAATAAACTGTGGAAAAGTCTGAAAGAGATGGGAATACCAGACCACCTAATCTGCCTCTTGAGAAATTTGTATGCAGGTCAGGAAGCAACAGTTAGAACTGGACATGGAACAACAGACTGGTTCCAAATTGGAAAAGAAGTTCGTCAAGGCTGTATATTGTCACTCTGCTTATTTAACTTATATGCAGAGTACATCATGAGAAACGCTGGACTTGAAGAAACACAAGCTGGAATCAAGATTGCCGGGAGAAATACCAATCACCTCAGATATGCAGATGACACCACCCTTATGGCAGAAAGTGAAGAGGAACTCAAAAGCACCTGGATGAAAGTGAAAGAGGAGAGTGAAAAAGTTGGCTTAAAGCTCAACATTCAGAAAATGAAGATCATGGCATCCGGTCCCACCACTTCACGGGAAATAGATGGGGAAACAGTGGAAACAGTGTCAGACTTTATTTTTCTGGGTTCCAAAATCACTGCAGATGGTGATTGCAGCCATGAAATTAAAAGATGCTTACTCCTTGGAAGGAAAGTTATGACCAACCTAGATAGCATATTGAAAAGCAGAGACATTACTCTGCCAACAAAGGTTTGTCTAGTCAAGGCTATGGTTTTTCCTGTGGTCATGTATGGATGTGAGAGTTGGACTGTGAAGAAGGCTGAGTGCCGAAGAATAGATGCTTTTGAACTGTGGTGTTGGAGAAGACTCTTGAGAGTCCCTTGGACTGCAAGGAGATCCAACCAATCCATTCTGAAGGAGATCAGCCCTGGGATTTCTTTGGAAGGAATGATGCTAAAGCTGAAACTCCAGTACTTTGGCCACTTCATGTGAAGAGTTGACTCATTGGAAAAGACTCTGAAGCTGGGAGGGATTGGGGGTAGGAGGAGAAGGGGACAACAGAGGATGAGATGGCTGGATGGCATCACTGACTCGATGGACATGAGTCTGAGTGAACTCCAGGAGTTGGTGATGGACAGGAGGCCTGGCGTGCTGCGATTCATGGGGTCGCAAAGAGTCGGACACGACTGAGCGACTGATCTGATCTGATCTGACCAAGGAATGGGATTTCTTTGTCATATGGTAGTTCTATTTTTAGTTTTTAAAGGAATCTTGTACTGTTCTCCATAGTGGCTGCACCAATTTACATTGCCAACAACAGTGTAAGAGAATTCCCTTTTCTCCACACCCCAGGGTGCAAAATTTAAGGCATCACTTGCTCTCTGGCTGTGTGGGTGCAGGCAAGTACCCAAGCACTGGTGCCTCCTTAAATTCTGAGTCCTGTATGCCTTGCCTCTTTCACCCTAGTCCTGACCCTGGAAGGTGGTTCATATTATGTAAAAGTCCAGAAACTAAGTGTGATGTCATTCCACATGTTTCCTCAACTAAACATCCTTAAATTGTGCCCTTCTTTTAAAATAAATCTGTCTGTAGTTAATCATCTATGAATTAATTCTTTACTCCTCTAGCTTCCTTGGTGGCTCAGATGGCAAAGCATCTGCCTGCAATGCAGGAGACCCGGGTTCAATCTGGAAGATCCCTTGGAGAAGGAAATGCAGTCCACTCCAGTACTCTTGCCTGGAAAATTCCATGGATGGAGGAGCCTGGTAGGCTACAGTCCACGGGGTTGCAAAGAGTCGGACACGACGGAGCGACTTCACTTTCACTTTCCTCTAGCTTACTTAGTTTGGAGCTGAATGGCCTCTGGGCAGCTAAGGATAAGTCTCTGACCACACCTGACCTGCCTGTGGTTTCAGGCTGACAAAGGGCAGAAATAACAAGTGTTTCTTTGAACTACAGATGAGCTACGAGGACAGCTGTTAACTCCCCTTCCCCATGACTTGGGGTGGCCTCAAGGCCTGGTCCTGCATTTCTGTGTGTTTCACTTGTCCCTGCTCCCCAGGGTAGTCTGTGGTGAATGACCACCACTGAGCCCCTACTCCCGGCTCCAAGGGTAGGACAGAAATCCACTTAAACTCCCCAGCAACCCTGAGCAGGAGGAATGCTTGTGATCCAATTTACAGGTGGCAAAGCTGAGGCCCAGAGAAATGCAGGCACATCCCTGGGGGCCCTTGGCAGGCATGGGAGATTCACAATGTTCCCAGGGAGCCTGCTGTTTGTAGGAGCCTTTGTCATCCTCTGTGGGTGCTGGGTATGGTCACTCCAAGGTGAAGTGCATTAATGAGGCTTCCTTCTGCGGCTCTCACCCTGCTCTGGGTGTGGACTCATGTAACACCTGCAGCTGTGGTCTCAGGCCAGTGTGACTATCAGACTCTCTTTACTGTCACATCTTCCATGGCAGGTCTGATCGTCCCTTCCAACAGAAGGGATGGAGCCCAGAAAATTTATAACCTGCTGTCAGATTTCTTGGACTTCCCTAGTGGCTTAGACAGTAAAGCGTCTGTCTACAATGCAGGAGACCTGGGTTTGATCTCTGGGTCGGGAAGATTCTCTGGAGAAGAAAATGGCAACCCACTCCAGTATTCTTGCCTAGAAAATCCCACGGACAGAGGAGCCTGGTGTCCAGTTCAGCTTAGCAGGGAGGCGAACTGAGCATCCTTGGGCCATCTCACGATCCTTGTGTGCTTTAGCAATCTCATCTGTAAAATGGAAGGAAATGATTCTGATTCTATTGGATCGTGGCCAGGCACATTTGAGTTCACCTTGGTTAAGCATTTCAGCTTAACCAAAGTGAACAGCTATTTCAATGTGAAGATATTTCAAAATAAGATATTTATGACTGGTTTATAATATTAATAAAGTATTTTCTAAAATATTGAATGGAAAATAACAAGTGGATAGTGCATGTTTTATGAGACTATTTATGGTTATGATTACTGTCCTGGAGACAGTGAAGGGTAGGGGAGCCTGGCATGCTGCAGTTAATGGGTCTGCAAGGAGTTAGATATGACTTAGCAAATGAACAACAACTGTCCTGGGGGGTGGGGAGGGCTCAGACGCTGTTCAGTTCACTGGCCTCCCCAACAACGGAAGGTCCTGTCCGAGCCAACTTTGCTGACCCCCTAGGCAGCTCCAGGGTCTCTGGTACATACCCAGTTATTCATGGGAACAATGAGAATATTGCCTTTGATTTTTTTTCTCTCTCCTCTCTTCTCTATCTGATCACAAAGTCTACTGAATTCCACCTCCTGGCCATGTTTCTCTTATAACCATGATCTTGGCTGGCCCTAGTGTTAATTTACGCTCTGTTGTCTGTCATTTGGCCTATTACAATGGCCCCAGAGAACAGGAAGGAGTTTTCGATGAATTTCAAACACAAATATTGGGTTGGCCAAAAAGCTTGTTGGGCTTTTTCCATGACTTCTTATTGGGCAACCCAGCATGACTACAACACTGCCCTATGTGAGATGGGCTGCGTGACTTCTATTGCCCTTAGGATAAAATCCAGACTCATTCGTGGGAATCTCTGCGATCTGTCTCCACTGTTTCCAGATTCCATTAGTTGACGGTCATTTTCCCTCCTGAATGTGTGTGCTGCGTGCTTCCAGGTCATTCTATTGGTAACAGTACATGGCACTGCTGATGTCTCATTTCTGTCTTCTCCGCTGTGGAGGCAGGGGCCACAGCTGTCCTGTTCACCCCTCTCTCCAGAGCAACCCAGATGCCCAACCAGGTACGTCTTAAGGAGCCCCACAACACCAGTTGTGTGCTCAGCCACTCAGTTGTGTCTGATTCTTTGTGGCCCTATGGACTGTAGCCCATCAGGCATTTTTGCCCATGGAATTTTTCAGGCAAGAATACTGGAGCAGCTTGCCATTTCCTACTCCAGGGAATCTTCCTGACCCAGGGATCACAGCAGTATCTCCTGTCTCCTGCATGGACAGGCAGATTCTTTACCACTATCATCACCTGGGGAGCCCCACAAAATCAGGTGGAAAGATGGATAAAGGGAAGATTCAAGAGTCCATGCTATTTCCTCTATGCTGCATTAAATTTCTAGCTGATCCAATAAAGATATCTGGGGTTTAAAAAAAAAAGTATTAAAGCATTTCAATTTGGGTAATAAAAATATCAGTTTACCAGATTCAGCTGATTGGTATTAATTTTACTGATTTGATGAGCTTGTTCAAGAACTCATTGGGAGTTTAGCCAGACAGTTATGTAACTTTTTATATAACTATCTTTACTAAATCTGGAAAAATCACAAACTAAAAATATATTTTTCTCTATCAGGCGATCAAATATAGATTTAGCTACAGTAATATCTTATCCTCAAGGAGAACTATGCTAAGAAGACAGTAGATCATATGTTTAATAATTTCATTTAAGTTTGGACTCCTATAGAGGAAAATTTGGAAAGATTCTGCACCAAAAGATTAAGAGTGAAAACCTCTGGGGGTGGAATTGTGAGAAAATGGGAAGATTTCATACTGAAAAAAAAAATTCAATGTGAAGATATTTTTAAAAATAAAATATTTATGGCTAGTTTATAATATTAGTAAAATATTTTCTGAAACATTGAATGGGGAAAGGACACAAAATTATTAGCAAATAAAAGAGAAAAATTCAGTAATTATCTTAATTGATGGAGAAAAAATCTGAAAATTTCTTCATGTCCATGATGTAAACAGGAAACATGTAAAGCCATAAGTAGAAGGAGAGTATATTGACCTGCGATAGAATATTCACAAGATATAACTTACAGCAAGTCATTTTGTTGTTGTTTCGTTGCCAAGTCACGTCCATCTCTTTCGTGACCTCATGGACTGTAGCCTGTCAGGCTCCTCTTGTCCATGGGGTTTCCCAGGCCAGAATACGAGGGTGGGTTGCCATTTCCTTCTCCAGGGGATCTTTCCAACCCAGGGATTGAACCTGCATCTCCTGCATTCACAGGGGGATTCTTTACCACTGAACCACCTGGAAAGCCCATTACAGCAAATCATACCTAATGGCAAAATATTGAAATCTCTTTCTGTAACTGAAAATGAGAGCAAAGGCACCTAGTATCACTACTTGTATTAACCACTGTGCAGAAGTCATAGCCAGTCTCATGAGCGATAGAAAGAAAAAAATACATATTTAAGGATTGAATAAAGACTGTCATTGTTTGTAGATGGCATGATTATATAGCTAAAAGAATATAAAGACTTTTTAAATCAATAAGTAAATGTATTCAGATAACTTGCACACCAAATCAATATAAGAAATCAATTATATTTTTGTATCACAGTAACAGACACTTAGAAAATGAAGTTAAGTAATGTTTCCATATAAAGTAGAATAGAGAAGATCGGTTCAGTTCAGTCGCTCAGTTGTGTCTGACTCTTTTCGACCCCATGGATCGCAGCACGCCAGGCTTCTCTATTTATCACCAACTTCCAGAGCAGATAACGGATACTAAATCTAACGAAAAATATTTAAGACTTCTACAATGGAAACTATAAAGCATCATTCAGATCAATTAAAGAATGGATATACAGTGGGATATACTATGTTTCATGGATTTCTTAATACCGCCAACATGTTAATACAGTTTTATATAACATCAGTGAAAATCCCAGAAGGTATTCAATGATCAGTTGATTCTAAGATTTATGTGAAAATACAAGGAGCCTGGAATAGCCAAGAAAATGTTTAAGAAAAGAGGTGACTTTGGAGAAATGACTCTCTCAGATATAATAAAATGTTTTAGCTATTGCATCAGTACAGTAATGGTGCAGAGAAAGATAATCAGACCAGTGGAACAGAATAGAGCTCCCAGAAAGAGATCAGCACCTCTATGGACCCTTGACTGATGGCAAACGTGACCCTATATCATGGTAGGGAAGGGGACTCTTCAATAAATGGTGTTGGGTTATTCAGATATCATCTAGAAAAAAATTATGATGATTACCCCAAAACATATACAAAAACCAGATTTATGGGACTCTTAAAGCTGTAGGCAAAAGGTAAGACATAGAACTTTTATAAGAAAACCTGCTGTTTGTATAAGCAAAGATTTCTTAAACCAGACATAATAAGCAATGGGTACAGATTTTGATGAATTAGACTACAGTAAAACTGGGAACTTCTGTTTTTTTAAAAGACCACATAGAGAACATGGAAAGTTAAACTAGAATGAGAGAAAATATCTGCATATATAAAATCAACCAAAGGCTCATATCTGAGACATATAGAACTTCTATGACTCAATCAGCAAAAGACATTTAAAACCTGTTAGAAAAATGGCAGAATTCTTGAAAAGTCAATTTTGTTTTTGCTTTGTTTTTCTTTTTAATTTTTTGTTGTCATTTGAAAAAGCACTTTTATTTATTTTTTATATATGTATAATGGCTTTATTTTTTTGCCGTGTGATATGCCTTGAAGCATGCAGGATGTTTGTTCCCCATCCAGGGATGGAACCCATGCCTCCTGCTTTGGGAGCAGAGTCTTAACCACTGGAAAAGGTGCTTGTAAATATTGGGAAATGGATTGCTGATATTCCACAATCAATAAATACATCAAAGTGTTTTCAAGCTCATTTGTCATAGACAACTAGAACCACAACAGCATTGCTTATACACCTATCTATATAGCTAAAGATTTTGAAAGCCAGACAAGTTCCCAGTATTGGTGAGGATTTTGATTAACTGGCTTTGTCATATTCTACAGGTGGAAATCAAAACTAGTCCAACCATTGTAGGAAACCAGTTGGTATTACCTAAATGGAACATGTTTATAGACTCCAATCCAGCAATTTCACTTGGTATACCAAAGCATGTGTAAGGAATGGTATTAGTGGGATGGTTAAAATAGCCCCACAACAGACAAACCTAAATCCTCAGTATAATGAGTTAAAATACACTTTGGTATATTTCAAATATACCAAAGTTAAAAGATGTGGAGTTTGAGTCCTTGGTTGGGAAGATCCCCTGGAGGAGGAAGTGGCAACCCCCTCCAGTATTTTTGCCTGGGGAATCCATGGACAGAGAAGCCAAGTGGGCCGCAGTCCATAGGGTTGCAAAGAGTCGAACATGACTGAAGCGACTTAGCATGCATGCATGCACGCGTACAAAGTGAAAAGGAACACATCATGGATATACATCAAAGGTAGACGGCTCTTACCAAATTCAGAATGAAATAAACCAGGCAATAAAGGATATATAACCATGATAATTCCATCTATGTAAACTTCAAAACAGGTAGAACTGGCGGGAGTGTTGACATATGGGAGTTGGGGGAGTGAGTGTGTGTAGTGACCAGGAAGGCAAACCACAGGGAATTTGAGGACATTCCTATGTTTTATTTATTGACCTAGGTGGAAGCTGTACATGCGTGTTCCCTGTGTGGTAATTTATCAAGGTATAATCTTTTTTTAAAAAAAGTTTATGGGAATATAGTTGCTTTAAAGTGGTGTGTTAGTTTCCGCTGTACAGCAAAGTGCATCAGCTATACATATACATGTATCCCCTTGTTTTTGGATTTCCTTCCCATTCAGGTCATCAAAGAGCATTGAGTTCCCTGTGCTATACAGTAGGTTCTCATTACTCATCTAGTTTATATGTAGTATCCATCATGTATATATGTCAATCCCAATCTCCCAATTCATCCCATTCCCTCCTTTCCTCCTCAGAAGCTCTACTCTTCTGATTTGTGTACTTTGAGGATCTGTTACAGTTTGATGAAACAACTTTCAAAAATTGCATACAGGTGTCAACTTTGTAGTATTTCTAAGTGAAAATTCTCAGACAAGAGTGTGCAAGTTTTTCAATACTCTGTATCTTGTGACTACTGCATAGACACTGATGAACTTGCATTCATTACTCGGAATGTCATTTCGGTGAATATTATTTTCTCAGACTGTGCAGGAGAGGAAAGAAGTCTTGAAACAAATCTCAAATATCATAAGCCACTCTTTCTGGAGCTCTAGTGGGGAGGCATTTGCTTGTCCGTGGGATTGACATTGTGTTTCTCCTGATCCCCAGAACAATGGATGAGGGAGAATTTGGATTGTGTTGGATACTTTGCTGCAAGCAGAGACTATTTACAGTTATGCTGATTTATCCTTTAGTTCATTTTCCCTGATGAGATTCTGATCCCCAAAGATAAGATCACTAAAAACCAAATAGATGGGAGGATATTGCATTTTGCTATTGACCCTGAAAAATGCAGGAACACTGGGTTAAAATTATGAATTGAATGTGCTTTTAAGGACTAGATGTGTCTCATTTATTTAGAATCCCAGGATGCTTCATTTTTATAAGATTAGTAAGAGCCTCGGGACCCTCCATAGTTGAACTCCTGACTCACGTCATTTATTCAGCATCGATAAATATATTCCATTACCCTGGAGCAAAAACAGGCAGGCCTTCTCAATTCTTTTGCAGGAAAACATTCTCTTGCTGTATTGGGAGGGGTCGGGGAGAAGATGATATTTATATAGAAGACTGATCAGCATAAGAATAAAATATTTGTCTAGTAGTCTGAGCTTTCTCTTTAGAAGAGACTTTTCCATTAGGAAAGATGTGCATGCATATCAGATTATCTTAAAGAGACTCACATACAGTTATTAGAATCAACTTTTATTAAGGGTGAACAGGGCAGAGAAGAGCAGATTTGTTATATGCAAACATTTTCCCATTCTAAATAAAGATTATTTTTTTCTTTCCATAAACTACAGCAATCACAATAAAAATGATTCACTGGAGTGGGAAGAAAGAGGTGGCAATTGGGAAAGAGGGAGGGCATTGGTTTGGCTTCATCAAATTATGTGCCTTTTTATCGTCTATATGGATGGTATTGTATTTAGCAGCTTTGCATATTCTAATTTATTTCCCCGGATTGCATACAATTTTCTCTGTGCTGACCCAGCTTCCTTGGGCCCAGGGGAAAACCCTGCATCTCGTTTTCATCCTCAGATGTGTTTGGTAGGGATGAGGCGTGCGGTGTGCCATGCTGAAAATCCTGCCATTCTCATCTGTGGCCCGTGACTTGCACTGTCCATCTCCACTTGGACACTCCCTGTCACATTCGCTCCCCCAGGCCACTCCAGGGCTTCTTTCATGTTGAATGAGTACTGCAGGTGGTTGTAACTGCAGCCTCCCCTACTCAAGATCCCTCCTTTAAGAAAAGCTGCAGTATAACCCGCGTGCCGTGTCCCCTAGAGTACCTACACCCCACCAACCCGATCATGAACGCCAACATCCATGTGGGCACTGAAGTGGGGCTCATCCTTTTCTTTTTTAATATTTATTTGGTTGCACCAGGTCTTAGTTGCAGCACGTGGGATCTAATTCCCTGAGTAAGGATCAAACTGGGCCCCTTGCTTTGGGAGCGCAGAGTCTCAGCCGCTGGACCAGCAGGGAAGTCCCTTGTCATTTGGTTTTAAAAATGGTACAGATGAACCTATTTGCAGGGAAGGGATGAAGACATAGACACAGAGAATGAACACTGTAGGGAAGGAGAGGGTGGGAGGAATTAAGAGAGTAACACTGGCATATATACCCTGCCATGTGTAAAACTGATATCTAATGGGAAGCTGTTATATGACACAGGGGCCCAGCCTGGTGCTCTAAGACAACCTACAGGGGTGGGATGGGCAGAGTAGGAGCGAGGCTCAAGAAGGAGGGAGATATATATATATATATATATATATATATATATATATAAAATTGTGGTGGTTTAGTTGCTAAGTCGTGTCCAACTCTTTGCAACCCCACAGGCTATAGCCTTCCTGGCTCCTCTGTCCATGCAATTGTCCAGGCTAGAAACTGGAGTGGATTGCCATTTCCTACTCCAGGGAATTTTCCCGACTCAGGGATCGATAGCTATGACTTATCCCCATTGTTGTATGGCAGAAACCAACACAGTGTAAAGCAATTGTCCTCTAATTTTAAAAAAGAGTCACATAGATGTGGTTCAAAAATGATCTCATAGGACTTCCCTAGCAGTCCAATGGTTAGGACTTTGTGTTTCCACTGCAGGGGAGGTGGGTTCAATCCCTGGCTGGGGAAACTAAGACCCTGCATGCTGTGTGATGTGGCCACAAAAGTTAAAAAAAGAAAGAAGGGAAAAAAAATGTCACAAATGATCGATCACTGAATGAGATTTCTGCCCAAAAAAGGGAGCAAAGCTAGACAGAGAAAGACACAGAAAACGGGAGTGTCAGCATGGGAGAGAGTGCTGAGGGTCCCCAGGGTGATGGTGAGGGCAGACCCAGGTAGCTATGCCCAGACATGAGGGCCCCTGGGCCAGATGGGGACAGCCCAGCAGGTGCTGGAAGCTGTTTCCAGAAGATGATGATTAGGCTGTTGTGGTCAGTTTCCTGCTCTATAAACTGGGTCTAACTTATGACATCCCCGGGTGCCAGAGGAATGAAGACACTTACGTATAGTTGCTGGTCTTGCTCCCTCCCCACTTCCTCCAAGAAAGAGTTTTATCTGACATGTAAAATTTCCAATAAAGATTTCCCGAAAGAGAGCTCCAAAAAGCAATCTTCCCAAACCAAAATAAGACACAAGTTTTCCTCCAGCAAGGAGAAACACTTAATGAATGGTACAATTTAAATATTGTTTTATTTTTAGCAAAGACACACATGTAAGAAATCACTACAGCTCACATCCATGTGCTGAAATAAAACAATTTCAATGGCTTGCAATCGGCTGAAATATTAACATTTGTGGAAAGCATGATATCAATACGGGAGTATGAAAAAGACAGGTGTCCAGCTCTCTGGTAAAAGGCCATGGCAGAAACATACATTATCCCAGTTCAAAAGAACCTTAAAAAATGTCTTTCCTGTAGCTTCAGATGATTTAAAATTGATCTCCTATAGCTTGTCCTACTTTTATATTCTTAGCCACAGATAAAATCATGGCTTTCATTATCAGGCAAACTGCTTTGAGGACCCAGGGTTCAGTCCTGTAGTTATTCTCAGGGTTTCCTTCACGTGTTAGCTTCCTTTGTAATCCCATTGTGGGGAGAAGAAACATCACAACTTTGATTTAAACCCCAATTCCAAGCTGCAACTTCCACTTTTCAAGGGATCAAACATACTCCATACACCTGACGTGGCAGATAGGAAAGCTCACATACATGTGTTTCTGTGTGTGTGTGTCTATACTAAGCAAAAAGCATCAGCATTTTGAGGTCATCACAATGAAACATTAAGGAGGGAGGGAGGTCTGCAAATCGCCCTGTGGTTTTCATCTGAAAGGCTTGATGTTGATTTTTAGCAAAATTTCCCTGAGTATATTCAAGCAAGCCCTTGACAGGCAAAGGGTAACAGAGATAAACTGAGACCCAGCCCCTGTCCTGGAATTTCTTATGTTCTAGGAGAAGGACACTGGAGAAGGCAATGGCACTCCACTCCAGCACTCTTGCCTGGAAAATCCCATGGACGGAGGAGCCTGGTGGGCCGCAGTCCATGGGGTCGCTAAGAGTCGGACGTGACTCAGCGACTTCACTTTCACTTTTCACTTTCATGCACTGGAGAAGGAAATGGCAACCCACTGCAGTGTTCTTGCCTGGAGAATCCCAGGGATGGGGGAGCCTGGTGGGCTGCCGTCTATGGGGTTGCACAGAGTCGGACACGACTGAAGCGACTTAGCAGCAGCAGCAGGAGAAGGACACAGTGCTCATAGAAACTCTGCTGTCCAAGGTTGGTGCAGGTCACGAGGAGGACCAGAGCAGGTCTGGGGCCACAGATTCTCTAAGGTGAGCGCCTTGGCCTTCCTACAAGATGTGGGGATGATCTGGGTATCTGGGGAAGGTGACTTTTGAATTGGGTCTTGAAAGATGTTTGTGTCAAGAGGAAAGGAAAAGCATTCCTGGTAATAGACAACACAATGAACCAATGGTGAGATGACCTATGTTCTGAGTACTGAAAATCAGGAATTAAGGAGATGTTTGAATGAAAAGCATCCTTCAGATAAATGCTGGACAGGGTGTGAAGAATAGAGAATCCTCCTATATAGTTGGTGAGAATGTAAACTGGTGTAGCCACTATAGAAAATGATATGGAGGTTCTTTTAAAAGCTGACGATAGAGCTACCGTGTGATCTAACCATCCCACTCTAGACGTGGATGGAACCCACGTCTCCTGCTGCATCTCCCGCATTGCAGGCGGATTCTTTACTGCTAAGCCACCAGGGAAGCCCTCCTCATTCTTCTCTTCATTGTTTAAAATAATATCATTGGGACAATGCCTCATAGTAGCAGGGGCTTTTCTCAGAGATGATGACTTGGGAACACACACACTCTCACACCAGGTGCCAACATGCTTGTCTACACGGGGTAAGTGATAGATTTTATTAACAACTAAGCAAACTCTCCTTTTTCCTGTGGATATCAGCCTGATGAAACTGAGTCCCATGATTTTCTGGATCTTGGGGTGTCACTTGAATAGGACTTAGGGAAAGAAAGTAAAGCATGGAAATTCCGGATTGTTGGCAATTTCACTTCCAGTGTCAGGAAAAGGCCACCCACTTGCAGATGCCATATGGCCCAGAAAGGAAGCTACTAAGACATGCTCACCAGCACACGCCTGATCTACTGTGACAGGTTCTATGCTGCCAGGAAGCACATCAGTGCCTCCTGTTGGAGAACAGTTTTCCGGGGAGGGGATCTGATCGTCCTGGGGGCCCCTGAAGCTTGCCTACCTATTATCCCTTGGAATACAGGGAAGCTTGAAGCATCTGTGTAACTTTCTGGGGAAGACTGTCTCTTGTGAATTCTGTCTGTCAACTTCTTTCCCCATCCCCACCCCCAGCTTCAGTAACTGAGAATTTGTTGTACCTGGGATGGTATTGGTGCAAGTACTGTTCGGTGGCTAAAGATAAAATGGCAGGTATAAAATTCCTTAGGATAGGAACTTCCTTTGTGGTCCAGTGGTTAAGAATCCAGTTTGCAATGCAAGGGGTATGGGTTTGATCCCTGGATCAGGGAACTAGGATCCCACGTGCCAAGGAGCAACTAAGCCAGAGTGCCACAACTAGAGAGTCCGTGGGACGCAATGAAAGATCCCACGTGCCACAAATCATACCTGAAACAGCCAAATATATAAATATATAAATAAATTCCTTTGGATACACTTTAAAGTCAGATTTATACTTAAATTACTAGGTAAAATGAGGCAAAAGCTTATTCTCCCTTTCCGTATCCCAAATCACCAACCACATTAAATTGAATTCTGAAAATGTCTTTAAAAAAGATAAGCGGTTATTGCATGACGCTTACATTCACTATGTAACTTCTGTTACCTGTTCCTCTATATGGTGGAACTCTTAAATCCTTGTTTCCTGCCAAAGCCCCTCTCAGAATGTATCCATCCAGATGGATCCATCGTGTCAATGCAGTAGGGGAGTTTTAAATAAAGAAATCCAACACAGACACCATGGGAAAGGGTCCTGGGGTTCAAGGATAATGAGGAAGTTGATATTCCTCCTGCAAAGATGAAAGTGACATCTTCTTAAAATTGTTAATTCAATTTGAAGGGAGAAATAATTACCTCCTCTGGTCATCATGTTGAAATGTCCATGGGGAGGAAAATGGACTTCACCCGCATTAACTCCATGGGTCATGGCCAAAAGCTGCATTAGCCAAAAAAAGGGCATAACCCCATGAGATCAAAAGCGTGTCCTCAGGAGAACAGAGTGTTAAATTTTGTGGGTGACTCTAGCTAGAATCAGATGGGGACTTTTTTATTTTTAATGAATCTCTCATGTATTGTAGGATAAGCAGGTCCGCAGTTGGAAGCTGGGTGAAGCAGGGATAGAGTATCTGAAATGATTTTCCAAGTTCTCATTGATTCAAAACTATGTCTCTGGCTGGCAGTGGTCCCCCTGGTATTGATCTTGGCAACCATTCATACCATCAGCTCTTACAACACAGGACAACTTCATCTTTACTCTCTTCCCAGTGTGTTCAGACAATGACACCTTCTTTTCATTTGTGGCCATAGATAATGCCAACTGCTTAAAAACATAAAACCTAATTGATCAAATGCAAAGTTTAAAAGTGCCTCTGCATTTGGAAAGAGCCCTGGCCAGGAACATTTTCTCACAAGCATTAATGGATCACTCTGGCTACCTAGTGACTCAGCGGTAAAGAATTCACCTGTAATGCAGAAGATGCAGGGGACTTGGGTTCAATCCTTGGGGTGGGAAGATCCCCTGGAGGAGGAAATGGCAACTCACTGCAGTATCCTTGCCTGAAAAATCCCATAGACAAAGGAGCCTGGTGGGCTACAGTCCATATAATCACTAAAGAGTCAGACACACACACACACACACACACACACACACTGGCTACATCATTTAATAGGATTGTCTGCTATTGCTGCTGCTAAGTCACTTCAATCGTGTCTGACTCTGTGCGACCCCACAGATGGCAGCCCACCAGGCTCCCCTGTCCCTGGGATTCTCCAGGCAAGAACACTGGAGTGGGTTGTCATTTCCTTCTCCAATGCAGGAAAGTGACAAGTGAAAGTGAAGTCGCTCAGTCGTGTCCAACTCTTAGCGACCCCATGGACTGCAGCCTTACCAGGCTCCTCTGTCCATGGGATTTTCCAGGCAAGAGTACTGGAGTGGGGTGCCATTGCCTTCTCCATAGGATTGTCTACACACATTCAAACTCTCAAAAAGAATTCTGCATTCTGTATTTAGAGAGCAATTCAAGTCAGGAGCATAGAGCAGGGGGTATTATTTTATTTTCCTCCAAATACTAGAAATCAAGCATTGATTTGTGATAAAACAAGTTTTGGGATGATTGACAGTCATTTTGTTCATGAAGAAAGCAGAAAAAAGAAATCTAAAGAGACTTCCTGTTGTTTTTGAGGGAGCTTTCTTATAGCATCTGTTGTGCTCTATTTTCTGTGCATCAAGTCTGGAAGTAATGAAAGCACGTGTGTGTGCTAAGTCACTTCAGTTGTGTCTCTTTGCAGCCCTATGGACTATAGCCCACCAGGCACCTCTGTCCATGAGATTCTCCAGGCAAGAATACTGGAGTGGGTTGCCAGTGCTCTCCTCCAGGGGATCTTCCCTGCCCAGAGATCGAACCCACATCTCTTATGTCTTCTGCATTAGGCAGATTCTTTACCACTAGTGCCACCTGGGAAGGCTGAAAGTAATGAATAAGTTGCTGTAAATAATTGTTTGAAGTGATGCTCAAATGACTGCTTAGTACTTGAAGTGGGAACCATGTCTTATTCACCTGGTGTCCCTTGAACACAACACGGATGTCGAACTTCCTCAATGGTGACTGAATAAATGATGCACAGACATAAAGATGAATACAGAAACCAGAGGAAATGATAAAGTGGGGCACATGAAAGAAAACAGCTTGGGAGAGCCTTTGATCTGGGGGATCTAGCCCTGACTCTTTGACTAACCCTTCCTGACCTCAGAAATATCATGTGAGTTTCAGTTAAACTCTTTAATCAAACAGCTTAATTCTATGTCTGGGAGGCTCTGGCTTCCTGTATCTGTCAGGAGGCTCCAGGACAGAGAGAGGCATGTGGGTCCGTGTATCTATGTTTAGGGTTTGGAGCTGATGCTGTGGCTAGAGCAATCTAGCTCTATTCCTGTTCTTCTTTAACCAAAAGTTAAGGCTCACTTGGATGCAGGTGGTTTCCTCTTCTTATTGATCAATTCACAGCATCCATTAAGAACTGATTATGTACCATCACTGATGGGATCTTAGCTCAGGAGTCTAGAGTGATCATGGCAGAAGATTTCATTGGAGGACACCCTAGTGAGGATGGTAGATACAGGCTTCATGGAGATCACAGAGTAGTAGAGTGAGATCCATCCTCCCATTCATCCACCCACACATCCTCCCATCTATCCACCCACCCACCCATCCATCCATCTACCCACCCACCCATCCATCCATTTATTCATTCACAAGCATTGACTGAGCAAACACTCTGTACACTGGCATGATGGGAAAATGTCACTCAGTTCCCAACTAGTGATGGCCATAGGTTTACATTGGGCAGCACTCTAGTGAGGGATTTGGAGGCTAGTCCTGTAAAATCCCATGGATGGGGGAGCCTGGTGGGCTGCAGTCCATGGGGTCGCCAAGAGTCGGACACAACTGAGCGACTTCACTTTCACTTTTCACTTTCATGCATTGGAGAAGGAAATGGCAACCCACTCCAGTGTTCTTGCCTGGAGAATCCCAGGGATGGTGGAGCCTGGTGGGCTGCCGTCTATGGGGTCGCACAAGAGTCGGACATGACTGAAGCGACTTAGCAGCAGCCAGTCAAGGGAAATATTCGACCACAAGGTGGCAGTAGCAGACAACAGGCTTAGGTGGGTAACACTGACAGGTTGGCTGGCAGGAGTCACCCACCTCATGAAATTGTCCAGAGGCTGTGGTGTGGGGGCCACTACCCAGAAAGGAAGGACAACAAGGAAGCTCTGTGGAGAGGGAGTCTTATGTGTCCAGGTGATCGGTGGTCTCTTAGGAGCTTTAGGTGTTGAGGAAGGGGGAATCTCTGGGTGAGAAAATTCCAAAGGCGCTTATATCGTCTATGCTTAAAACAATCCATTGAGCAGGAAAAAAAAAAAAAAATCCGGTGCCAATAGGCTTTTGAGCTAATGGGTCTCATCCAGGCTGCAGTGAAGAAATACACAATCTAGAGGCCAATATACAGGGAATATCCGGTTTATTTACATCACATGAGGATGGTAGATCCTGGCTTCATGGGGATGCGACACTAGTGAGTGACACAGACGTAACCCACCCATCCATTCACGCAACGAGCACTGATTAAGCACTTAGCATCATGCTGGGCAGGGGAGCTACAGAACAATAATGAGTCCTATTGTGCTACACGGTAGGACCTTGTTTATTAGTAGTTTTATAACTTTCTTTCTTTCTTTGTGCTGGGTCTTCACTGCCGAGCGCGGGCTTTCTCTAGCAGGAGCTACTCTCTAGTTGCGGTGGCTTCTCTTGTTGCTGAACATGGGCTCCAGGGCCTTCAGGCTTCAGTAGTTGTCACTCCTGGGCTCTAGAGCACAGGCTCAATAGTTTTGGCATAAAGGCTTAGTTGCTCTGTGGCATGTGGGATCTTCCTGGACCAGGGATGGAACCCATGTCTCCTGCATTGGCAGGTAGATTCTTTACTACTGAGCCACCAGGGAAGCCATACCTTGTTCTTTATCCATTCCACATATAAAAGCTTACATCTGCTAACCCCAACCTCCCACTCCATCCCTCCTGACCCCTTCTCCCCTTTGATAACCATAAGTTTGTTGTCTATGTCCATGAGTCTGTGTCTTATTTTAGAGTACACATATAAATGATATCATATGGTACTGGCCTTTCTTTTTCTGGCTTACTTACTTAGTATGATAATCTCTAGGTCCACCCAGGCACTCTGATTTTTTAGCATTACTTGATTAGTATTTAAGACTAAATACTTGCAAATTTTCACATAAAAATTTAGATTTGGGAGTCTCCTGAAATTGGAAGAGCTAGTCCTACGTGGGAGTACTGGGCTCGGACCAGGTGGGATATAAGACTTTCAACATTGCCTACTCTCCCCAGTTCAGTTCAGTTCACTCGCTCAGCCATGTCCGACTCTTTGTGACCCCATGGACTGCAGCACGCCAGGCCTCCCTGTCCATCGCCAACTCCCGGAGTTTACTCAAACTCATGTCCGTTTAGTTGGTGATGCCATCCAACCATCTCATCCTCTGTCATCCCCTTCTCCTCCTGCCTTCAATCTTTCCCAGCACTAGGGTCTTTTCCAGTGAGTCAGTTCTTCACATCAGATGGCCAAAGTATTGGAGTTTCAGCTTCAGCATCAGTCCTTTCAATGAATATTCAGGACTGATTTCCTTTATGAGGCACTGGTTTGATCTCCTTGCAGTCCAAGGGACTCTCAAGAGTCTTCTCCAACACCACAGTTCAAAAGCATCAATTCCTCGGTGCTCAGCTTTCTTTATAGTCCAACTTTCACATCCATACACGACTATTTGAAAAACCATAGCTCTGACTAGACAGACCTTTGTTGGCAAAGTAATGTCTCTGCTTTTTACTACGCTGTCTAGGTTGGTCATAGCTTTTCTTCCAAAGAGCAAGCATCTTTTAATTTCATGGCTGCAGTCACCATCTGCAGTGATTTTGGAGTCCAAGAAAATTAAGTCTGTCACTGCTTCCCCATCTATTTGCAGTGAAGTGATGGGACCAGATGCCATGATCTTAGTTTTCTGAATGTTGAGTTTTAAGCCAACTTTTTCACTCTCCTCTTTCACTCTCCCCAGGTCCACAGTTTTACCCTGAAGTCCTTATTTAAGTGTCTGGGCTGGCCTCTGCATGCCTGTGAATTTGAGAAGCCAGGAAAAGGAGAAGATAGGAAATGGCCTGTTCTCATCTTTTGATCCTTTGATTATCAAAGCCCTTGTGAAGCTCAGCCCTGGCTAATGACCCTCAGAATCATCAGGCTCAGAGGCGGGCGGGGGCGCCCCTTGATTGTATGAATTCCTAAGTGGGCCCTGGAGCTTCTTTGTAGGTTCTACCCTAGCAGATCATTGCTTCTTTTAGAGAATGTCTGTCTCAAATTTTATCCCCTTCCTTAATAACGACCTCCCTTTTGTTCTACTTGGGTGAACCTAATACAATTTCTCTGAACATCTGTAAAGTTAATTCATCTCTGTCACCCTGTATTTGAAACCGAACCAGAAAATGACACTAATCTCTAATTTATAACAAACCAGTGGTGCCTGAATTTCATTACATCATAGGGGACTAAAAGAAAGACTTTGTTTTTATCTCAGGATGAATTTGGTGAAGGCCGCTTAATATCACATTTTCGTTCAATGAGTCGAATAAAACTGGCTGCTCTGTTTGCTCCCGGGGATATTAAATATATACTCAGCCCTTACAACCTGCAACTTCTTCCTCATTCTGAGCTGAGAAAAATTCTCCTCTGTCAAGAAGGAATATTTAGATCGAGTCATTTAATCCCTGACACACAGATGGATTAAACTTCTTTATTAAACAACTCTATACAATTTACATAATATAATAGCTCTGTCCACACAACTAAGTGGAGCCAGAGTAATGGAAATTATAATTATTGCCACACATGTTAAGTATCTTATCAAGAAAAATTCACATCCTAAAAGGTAGTTCCTTTCATGAGCAAGTTGCCCTGTTCATAAAGAACTCATTTCGTAGGTTGAGGTTTGTGTATTTAAATGATTATAATTAATATTGTTACTTAGGAAAGAGGAGTCTCAGGTGGGGTGAATTTCTAACCCACAAGTCCTCTGTGAAGACAGAAGACTTTGTCCCCTGCTCCTGTAGGCACCCACTTTCAGGATAACCACAACTTTGTTATCTGTAATTGGCAGAACAGAAATGAGGCATGCAGCGACCAACAGAGGCAGTCGGATGATTCTGAAGTCAAAATGATATGCTCAGGGGACGCTTGTCTTTACTAAACCTGTTTCTGACACAGAATTCCAGAACTACATGGCAGCCTCACCCAACTGTGTGTGAGATTTCAGTCTACTTTCCCTGGGTTCAGTGTTCCCAGATAAAGCATAGAACATACAATGCAATTCGGGTTGTTGTTGTTTAGTAGCTAAGTTGTGTCCGACTCTTGCAATCCTGTGAACTGTAGTCTGCCAGGTTCCTCTGTCCAGAACACTAGAGTGTTTCCTCCTGCAGGGGATCTTGCTGACCCAGGGATTGAACCTGCATCTCCTGCATTGGCAAGCGGGGTTTTTTTGCTTTGTTTTGTTTTTACCACTGAGGTGCCAGGGAAGCCCCAATCTGGGATCATACTTGTACTACAAATAGAGTCCTCAGATAAGATACAGGATAGTCTGCCGTTTGGGACACATTTGGGCTTAGAAATTATTTGTGGTTTTTCTGAAATTCAAACTGAACTGAGTGGAGGAATAAATTGGGAGATTGGGATTGACATATACACACTGCTATATATAAAACAGATAACTAATAAGGGCCTACTGTATAGTACAGGAAACTCTACTTAATACTCTGTAATGACCTATCTGGGAAAAGAATCTTAAAAAGAGTGGATATATATATTTGTATAACAGATTCACTTTGGTGTACACCTGAAATTAACACAACATTGAAATTATCTATATGGCAGTAAAAATTAAAACAACAAAACCCTACCCAAAACCCCAAACAACAACAAAAATTAAACTGAGAGTCCTGTAATTTTATTGAATAAATCTGACAACCTTCTCGATGCCAGAAACTCATTACCCACTGCCTCAGTCTATTCAGGAGAGGACTTCATTTTAATTAAAAAAAAAAGAAGAAGAAGAACAAATACACATTGGACAGATGCTGAATGTCAAAATTCTTTCGCTCTTGTTGGCTCAGGGTCCTGCTTGTGGGAGGGATGATCAAAAGTGACTGCAGAAGCATTTTAAAGCCCTTAAATCTGCCATGTGTGGATTGAAGAGTACAGATCCTAAACATCTATGTTTGGGCAAGTTCGTGCTAACTTTTAGCACAGAGAATCATTGTCTAGTGGTTAAAAGTATAACTGCAAATGATATGGGGTATGATTACATGTGTATGTATGTGTCTGTAAGTCTGTGTGTGTTGAATGTGTGTAGGAGGGTGTGTGTATGTTGTGTTGAACTTAGGTATTTTTGTGCACGTTTGTGCATGTGAGCCTGTGTGTATATTAAGTGCATTGTGCGTGTGTATTTGAGTGTGCACATGCTTCTGTGTAAAGTATGTTCATGTTTCTATGTATGTGTGTGCCTGCATGTGTGTGCATATTTGTCTGTGTGAGATGGTGCAGCATCAGGGTTCTGAGTGAGGGTCAAAGCCAGCCTGCCCTGGGGCAGTTTTAAAGGTTACTTTCCATTTACAGTTATTACAAAATTATTGACTGTATTCTCCATGCTGTACAATACATCCTTGAGCCAATCTTATTACACCCAATAGCTTGTACCTTCCACTCACCCACCCACATATTGCCCCCCACTCATCCACCAGTAACCACAACTTTAAGCAGCCTAATACACATGTATTCAGAATCCCCAAAGGAAAGGGGGGACAGAAAAATAGTTTAAGAAACAATGGCCAGGACTTCTCTGGTCGTCCAGCGGTTAAGCATTGCCTGCCTATGCAGGGGACACAGGTTTGATCTCTCATCTGGGAAGATTCCACCTGCCAAGTGACAACTAAGCCCTTGAGCTGCAACCACTGAGCCCAGACGCCCTAGAGCCTGGGCTCTGCAACAAGAGAAGCCTCCACAACCAGAGAGTAAAGCCCTGCTCTCAGCAACTAGAGAAAGCCCAAGTGCAGGAATGAATGTCTTGTGCAGGCAAAAATAAAGAAGTAAATAATAAAATCTAAAACAAAGAAACAATGGCCAGTATAAAATAAGCTTTATAGCTTATTTAGGATACATTGTACAATTCTATTTATAGCTATAAAGGGGTATAACCTTTAAAAATTGTGAATCACTACATTGTACACCTGTAACATATAATATTGTACACAACTGTACTTCAAGTAAAAAAAATAACCATAATCCCAGGGATCTTAAAAAACTCGATGATCTGATGGCAATAAAAAAGGGGATGGGAGAAGGAGGCGGTTGGGAGGAAGAGAAGGATGAAGGAAAAGAAGGAAAGAAGAAAAGTATGCCAAGGCACGTCATAGTCATAATAGAATTGGTCAAGCCAGTGATAACATCTTAAAAGAGTCAGGGAAAAAGTCTCCTTAGAAAGACTGGTTAGGTAAAAACGTCAAGTTCTCCGGAAGAAAGTTAAGTATGATGCAAGGTTTCTCATGGGAATTGAGTCAAGCCAGAAGACAACAAAGCAATGTCTTTAAAATTAAGGATTGTCAAATTAGAATTATATACTAACTTCTAGAAAGAAACGTCTTTCAAAAAAACAGGTGAAGTAAAGACTTTTTCCAGACAACCAGAAGCTGAAAGAATCCATCAGGATGTCCCTCAGGCAGAAAGCAAGCAATCACAAGTAGAAATAGGGTTTTACACAAAGATTGAAGCACAACGGACATGGATTTCTTAAATTATCTGGGTTTATAAGAGCAAGTCAACTTCTTGGAAATGGGACTTTTGGAAGGGATTTAGAAACAGCTGTTTTAAACAGCAGGGATGAGCGTTTGTGCTCTGCTGGGTTGGTGGGCGAAGCGGAAATCCTCTCATTGGCGCCTTCTCACCTGGTCTCCTAGCAACGCGTTCTTCACCTTCCTTGGTAACCGCCAGGGAGAAGCAGCTTGGCGGGAATCCTGAGATCCAGATCTGTGAGGAGACCTTGATGAGAAGAGGAAAATGAGGACCATTCTCCCACACTGCGTCTTCGTGGCTCTGATCCAGGCCGGTGGGATGTCAATTCTTCTCAGCAGAAGTCACCGAGGTCTCCGGGGATGAACCTCAATCTCTCTTCTTGGGAATTTTCCCCTCCACTTTCCACTGGCCTTTAGGTATGTCAGATTTAGTGCACTTTGTGCCAGGTACTAATATATAATCACTTTGCAATTTATTTATTTTTTCCATTTAATTCTCACAACAGAACTAACGAGGTCAATTCTCTGTTTAACTGCGTTTTCCGGATGCGGAACCGCGAGTAAATTCCTTGCCAGAGGTCACCTGGTTGGTGGGGACAGAACCTGAGGGAAGCCCCCGTGTACCACTTAGATCCTGTGCTCCTCCTCACTGCCAGGCTGTGGGGTTGACCAGGCGGCTCCAGGAGACCCTGCTGAGACAGAGCAGTGGGTATGTGGGGTTGTGGTCACCTGAGTTTTTGCCCCCAGACACCCTGTATCCGGGGGCCTCCTAAGAACACATGTGAGTTCTGGGAGACCCAAAGCTGTTCTGAGTGAAGGGAATCCAACTGCCCCTAGGAGAGGCCACCTCTCCATCAGATTCCACCTGCTTAGTCAGGCGGTGCTCACTCCAAGGAGACAGAAATCCTAGAATGTCTCTGGCACTCATCCTGGTTTCAATGAATGGGCTTCTGCCTCTCTGTTCCTTCCCATTTAGGATGCCAAAGTGATCCATGTCTTGGTTTTCCAGTAACACCTCAATCCGTGCTATGTCAGTATGAGTTGTTGCCTTCAGGGTGGTTTTCATCCAGAGAAAGACCATCTGTGGCTGTGCTGTTGCTGTGCTTAGTCACTCAGTCGTGCCCGAATCTTTGCAACCCTTTGGTCTGTAGCCCGCCAGGCTCTTCTGTCCATGGGGATTCTCCAGGCAAGAATACTGGAGTGGGTTGCCATGCCCTCCTCCAGGGGACCTTCTCAACCCAGGGATCGAACCCAGGTCTCCCACTTTGCAGGTGGATTCTTTACCAGCTGAGACACTAGGGAAGCCCAAGAATACTGGAGTAAATAGCCTACCCCTTTTTCAGGGGAACTGCCCCACCCAGGAATCAAATCAGGGTTTCCTGCACTGCAGGCAGATTTTTACTAGCTGAGATACCAGGGATGCCCCATCTGTGGCTACTTGATTTTAAATTAAAAATCAAAATACTAAAGTAAAATCCCTGAACTCCAGAACTTTTCTTTGTAAGTTCAACTTACAAATCCTAATAATCTATTTATAAAATGAGTATGTTTTAATGAGGCTCTTTATAGCATCATTCAATAAATTTATTTTAAACTGGTGTAGAAATGTAATAGTCTGCTTTATTTTTCAAAGAAGTCCTCATTGAATTTGTTACCATGTTGTTTCTCTTTTATGTTTTGGTTTCTGGCCTCTAGGGATGTGGGATCTTAGCTCACCGACTAGGGATCAAACCCACACCCCCTGCATTGGAAGGGAAATCTTAATCACTGGACCACCAAGGAAGTCCAAGTCTGCTTTCTTTTTAAGCAACTCAAATGCCATTTATCAAGCAAAACTATCTTATGGATTTAAACAGACCTAACATATCTACTAAATAAACAAGTTGTCTTCAGTACTCCAATATAGTTTCAGTATTAATATAGAGTTCTCATACTTTTCAACTTAAAATCACAAGTCAAAAATTGAGTTCAAATTGCTTTCTAGCTGAGAAAAGAGGTGAATCTATAATGTCATAGGGGTTCAGTTCAGTTCAGTCCCTCAGTCGTGTCTGACTCTTTGCGACCCCATGGACTGCAGCATACCAGGCCTCCCTGTCCATCACTTGCTCAAACTCATGTCCACTGAGTTGGTGATGCCATCCAACCATCTCATCCTTTGTCGTCCCCTTCTCCTCCCACCTTCAATCTCTCCCAGCATCAGAGTCTTTTCAAATGAGTCAGTTCTTTGCATTAGGTGGCCAAAGAATTTAACCCTATGATAAATTAAATTTACCCCCATTTATTTAATTTATCATGGGGTAAATTCTCTTAACTATAAATGCTCTAAATACAAATAATTCCCCAATTATGTCTCACTATAACAGAAAAATAAAATAGGCTTGTCATATAATTCATCTGTGCTATTGTTTCTAAACTTTCCTAGGTTTAAAGACCTACTAAGGAAATAATTTAACATTTCCAGAAAATGAGGATTATAATCTCAAACAAATTGGGATTTTTTTTTCTTTGAAAATTATTGACGTTACTTAGTGGACTTTAAGTTACTTAGAGATGCCATATTTTCAGCTGAGCCAGGGGATCTGGGCTTCCCTGTGGCTCAGATGGTAAAGAATCCACCTGTAATGCAGGAGACCTGGGTTCGATCCCTGGGTTGGGAAAATCCCCTGGAGGAGGGCGTGGCAACCCACTCCAGTATTCTGGCCTGGACAATCCTGGTGGACAGGGGATACTGGCGGGCTATAGTCCATGGGATCGCAAAGAGTCAGACGGGCTATAGTCCATGGGATCGCAAAGAGTCAGACACCAGACACGACTGAGCGACTGAGCACAAGAGTCAGACACCAGACACGACTGAGCGACTGAGCACAAGAGTCAGACACCAGACACGACTGAGCGACTGAGCACAAGAGTCAGTCAGACAGCCACTGAGCACAAGAGTCGGACACCAGACACAGCTGAGCGACTGAGCACAAGAGTCGGACACCAGACACGGCTGAGCAGCACAGTCGGACACCAGACACGACTGAGCCACTGAGCACAAGAGTCAGACACCAGACACGACTGAGCGACTGAGCACAAGAGTCAGACACCAGACACGACTGAGCGACTGAGCACAAGAGTCAGACACCAGACACGACTGAGCCACTGAGCACAAGAGTCGGACACCAGACACGGCTGAGCGACTGAGCACAAGAGTCGGACACCAGACACGGCTGAGCGACTGAGCACAAGAGTCGGACACCAGACACGGCTGAGCGACTGAGCACAAGAGTCGGACACCAGACAGGGCTGAGCGACTGAGCACAAGAGTCGGACACCAGACACGGCTGAGCGACTGAGCACAAGAGTCGGACACCAGACACTACTGAGCGACTGAGCACAGGGAATCTGGAGCGGCGGATTCACTGGATGATTTTCCCACCATCTGTACCACCTTCTTAGGCCTTTTCAAGTATCTTTATATCAGTTAATAGGAAGGTCCCTGCTTCTGAGGCGAGAGATCTAGCAGCCAAAGGTCCTCAATACAAGGCCCACAGTAGCCAGTCTTTGAAAAAAAAAAAAAAGTAACGTGCCTATTTTATTATTGTATTTTGGGCTGTACTGGGTCTTTGTTGCAGTGTGCATGGCTCAGGCTTAGTTGCCCTGAGGCGTGTGGAATCTTAGCTCCCAACCAGGGACTGAACTCATGTCCCCTGCATTGGAAGGTGAATTCTTTACCACTGGACTACCAAGGAAGTCCCACAGCAGCCAGTTATGACGGAAACTCCTCCCACTTAGAGGGCGTCAGCCCTTGACTAGGTGAATCCTTCTGCTGCTTGATTTTGGTCTCTGTGACTCCCCATCCTTCCTTCCTGGCAGTGCCAGTGCTGCCCCTGCCATTTCAGTGAGCACACACTGGGATTCTGTGCCCTTTGAATGTTTCTGTCTGCCTCTTTAGCCTTAGTGTCTAAGGTCATCTCAATGACGCTCACCTTTGGGGTTCCCATCCTTCACAATCAATCAAATCTGCTCTGTCATTGTCCTGGCTGGCTCAGGGTTACCTCTCCCTGTTCTTGGGGGAGGTAGTGTGGTATGTTATTTACAATCTACCTGAGGGCTTCTTTCTGGTGCTTCCCTGCTGGTTCAGATGGTAAAGAATGCCTGTGATGCAGGAGGCCCAGGTTCAATCCCTGCGTCAGGAAGATACCCTGGAGAAGGGAATGACAATCCACTCCAGTATTCTTGCCTGGAGAAATCCATGAACAGACCATGGGGTCGCAAAGAGTCAAGACACAACTGAGCAACTAACATCTGTCATTGCCAACCTACTGGTCAAATTAGCACATTCAATCCTATTTGGCCACTGTTGATGATTTCTTGATTGAAATTGGGTTTCTTTTGATCTGAACTCTTTATATATAGATATAAATGTAAATGTGCATATATGTGTGTGTGTATATATATAAATATGTATATATGTATATAGAAAGAAAGTGAAGTTGCTCAGTTGTGTCCGATTCTTTGCTACCCCATGGACTGTAGCCCACCAGGCTCCTCCCTCCATGGAATTTTCCAGGCAAGAATACTGGAGTGGATTGCCATTCCTTCTCCAGAGGATCTATATATATACACACATATATGACTTAAAAATATTTTAAGCCCTCAAATGTGCAGGACCAATTCATTAAACTTCCCGGAGAGATTAAATGACATTTTTTTAAATGCTGTCTTTTTCTTATTACTTAATAGACGCTAATAAGAGACAGAACATGTAAAAATTAAAATTACTATAAAACTTATTACTGTATTTGTGTTTCAGCATATTCTAAAGCACCATATAATTGATGTAATTAATTTCATTACTCACAAATACAGCCATATGATTAAGAGAACAAATGAAATTCATATATACACACATGTATGTACACAAATATTGAGTACTTGTTTAAATTAAAATGTCCTATTAGTTAATTCCCTGGCAGTCCAGTGGTTACGACTCCAAGCTTCCATTGCAGGGGGCACAGGTTTGATCCCTGGTAGGGGAACTAAGATCCTGCATGCCATGGCACAGTCACAGAAAGAAAAAAAAATTTCTTTAATAAGTAAGATGTCTTATTATATTTTTTCCTTTTGAATCAAGGTTTTCCTTTGAATAAATTTAATTCATTACCTTTCACAAACAGTTTATTTCAATTAGCCATAAACTATTGCTATGAGTATTTTGTCTCTTAAGATTTGCACAACTGCAAAGGGCCAGCAAGAGCCTTTAACTAAAGAGCTCTTCCCCTTTAGAATTCCTTTCCATATTTAAACAAAATGTTCTTGCTTTCTGGCAACATCAGCAAGTTTCTGACCCCATTTTTTGCCCCAGGGTTTAGCATCAGTTGCTCTCAAATGAGTGCTGGATTCTTTGGGCTGAGTTGATGTTGGAGACAAGAATGTAGGGTCTAGTGGGCATTGGTGCTTGGCAAGTGGGCTGATGTTATTCTTGAACTACTTTTAGATAGTGATTTAGGGTAAATGTTGACCATGAACATTGAAATGTAACTCACTGGGTTTTGTACCCAGTTGTTTATTTCACAAGCTTCCCTCAACCACGAGGACTGTGACGTCACCCCCTCTTCTTGCTCAGCTGTGGCTCCATTGCCTCTGTCTCCTGTCTTCCATATGTACGAGGCTACTCCCTGCTCCCTAAGGTTTTGTTTAATTGTTAATTATTTTTGCCTCGGCCAACTGGTCGTCTCAACGCATGTATCTTGGTATTTTCCCCACTCTTATGGTTTTTCCAACAACTGTCTCTATGATGATCATCGCCAAATAGGTACTCCCAGACCAAAACTTTTCCTCTGAGATTCAGGTACACATCACCAGCTATTGAAGTAGCTGGAATTTTAAAATAAGGCCTTCAACACGTAGAAATTTTTAGCTTCAGATAGGCAAATTATTGACCTGAAAAAATTCTTTTTAATTCAAATTGTAGTATTTCTAGAAAAGAAATGGAACAACAAGAAAGACCCCTGAAGATCAAAATTCAGCGTGGCTTTGAAGAATTGCTTGTTTCAAGGATGCTTATAGAGAGAAGAAGAAATAAAGAAAAAGTGAAACAATGAAGGAAGGAAAAGATGAAGGGAAGGAAGAAAAAACTGAAAAATCCTAGCAAATGAGCTACTAAGTCTCCATTTTCGTGTCATTTGCAATGAGTAAAGTGGACACTGCAATCATGGGAGTTAGTGGCAAAGAAAGCCACAGGTCAAGATTCAGGTTTACACTGGAAGTTTTCTTGGGAAAATTACTTCAACTCTGTAATTTTTAGTTTTATCTTCTCTAAAATGATGATGCAAACATACGCAAGCTTAAAAAAGAAATGTGAATACACATAACCAAATACCTGGTTCTTAGCCCTAAATCCACTTTGTTAAAATATCCAGAGAATGAGAGACATACACCTGGGAAGTGAATGCTGGGGTCCTAGACTATGCATTTTACAAATGAAGGCTGCTCTGCCTGGTTCCATGCCTTCAAAGGCTGTGAAGAAAGATGGATGGAACTTCTCTGGGTGGTCCAAGCTCCTAATGCAGGGGGCCTGGGTTCCATCCCTGGTTGGGGAATTAGATCCCACATGCTGCAACTAAGAGTTCATGTGCATCAGCTAAAAAAAAAAATCCCACATGCTTCAAGTAAAGATCCTGTATGCTGCAACTAAGATCTAACACAGTCAAATAAATAAGTAAATATTTTAAAAAAAGATTTATGATGAGGTATAATTAAATATGAATTGCACTTTTGATAGTTCATATTGTTTGTGATTCATCCAAAATAATATACTTAACCTGAGTGTACCTTATCCCCATAGATATTACAAGTGCAAAATTATTTTTGTGTGTGCTGACAAGTCTAAATATTGTTAAATTGTTTTTAAAAATCAGTATTGAACCACAAAATTAAGTAATTTCCGTCTTTCCTTCATGACCACCTAACTAACAGTTGGGGCACTAATAGCTGATTGAAATGAGAACATTCCCTTGATTAGATCCTTTGATCTTTTCTCCAATGTCCCTCCAGCATTTAAAAGGTATAATTTAAGGATAAATAACAGAAGGAGGTGATTTTTCCAGTGGGTGGTAAGTATAAGGAACTCACTGTCTTTACAGTCTTGTGCCACTAAGCTCTGAAATTGGTAAAAGAGGGATTTGTTAACTGAATGAGGGTGTGCAAGAAAATGACTTTAAATGTATTTCAGAAAGACTTATTTAAGAAATTTTGTAAGTCCACAGCCCAAATCTATAGGCAACCACAGGGGGCGCTGTCCTCGATCAGGGTGGAAAGTGAGAGAAAATGCTCAGTGGAGTGTGGAGTTTGTGCCTTGGGCAAGACACCAGGCAGGGTAGATTCCAACGTCCTAGAGTAACCTTACCTGCCAATGGGACCCATCCACTGTAATCTCATCATGCTAAAAATATTTCTTCCTTTTCATCCTGTTTGCTTACAAACCTGTACAATTGCCCACTCACATGATGAAGTGTGAAATATATTTAGTTTTTGGTATGTCTGCTTCACCCCTTACCTCTTCATTTCTCTGACTCCACAGCTTCAGATAACCTCAACTTAACCTAGCTTTTAAATTCCTCTTCCAAAGGCTGTCATCCTCAATCTTATTTACAAAGAAGAAATAGAGACATAAACTAAAACAAACATATGGACACCAAGGGGGGAAGAGGGGAAGAATTGGGAGATTGGGATTGATGCATATATACACTATTGATATTAGGTATAAAGTAGATAACTAATGAGAACCTGGGCTTCCCTGTGGCTGCGATGGTAAAGAATCTTCCTTGGGGAGACCAAGGTTCGATCCCTGGGTTGGGAAGACTCCCAGGAGAAGAGTATGGCTACCCACTCCAATATTCTTGCCTGAAGAATTCCACGAACAGAGGAGCCTGGCAGGCTACATACAGTCCATGGGGTTGCAGAGTCAGTCGGACATGACTGAACTACTAACTCTTTTACTTTAAAATGAGAACCTACTGTATAGCACAGGGAACCCTACTCAATGCTCTGTGATGAGCTAAGTGGGAAGGAAATCCCAGGAAGAGGGGATACATGTATATGTAAAGCTGATTCGCTTTGTGGTAGAGAAGAAACTGACATAACATCAGTAAAGCGACTCTACTCCAATAAAAATTGACATTTTGAAAAAGAAAATAAAGGATGTCATCCAGTAGTTTTCAGCATGGAGAGGGCACCTAGGTAGCTGCTTGCAGATTAAATAATTGGTACATTGGAATCTCAGTCTTTCTCAGGAGTAAGGCTGGAGTCTGCTTATTTATACTTAAAGTCACTTCTTTGCTTATCGCTTGAGTTTCTAGCACAGTCTCTTTGGAGGCTTGACAAACTGAAGAGACCACAGTTTAATAGCCAGATAATCCAGTCACAATGACAGGCAGACTTTTGGAAAGACGAAAATCTCCTAGCACTAGGACTTAGCTCCGTAAAGCCGTTCAAACACTTGCTGGCTACACAAAGCAGGCAGCCCCTGTGCTGATAAGGGGGAGATTTCCAGTCAATGCCCCTGATAATTAAGTGGCCTTGTCAGAAGGTTGAGATACACACAGATGCATTGGGGGAATATTTCATTTTTAAAAAGACATAAACACATAAAGGAGAATGAAAAAGGGTTTTAAAGAATTGCCTTTGACTCTTTGGATGTCAATCAAACTTAAAATATGTTGCTACCAAAAGACACCCAATCCTTTACTCTGAGTCTCTTTTAGGAAAATGTGGGGCTTGACAAAAGCTTAAAAGTGCTTTTGTACACTTTTTAACATTTATATATGTGCGTTGTTGCATTTTTATTATGTAAATCTGGGTTTGGCAAGGACTGAGGCTACTTCTTCAGCAAATGTAACAAGGGACAGTTAAGGCAATTAGAATAGGAAGACCATTCAGGTAGATGGCAGGAATTGCTCTGCTGTTGGAATACGCTTAGGCAGCCATATTGAAGATGGATATACATGTGCCAACTTCTTCAAAACACATGGTTCTTTTCTAGGTCTTTTGTGCTTTCATACAAATTGTAAACTTCTTTTGTTCTGGTTCTGTGAAAAATGCCATTGGTAATTTGATTGGGATTGCATTGAACCTGTAGATTGCTCAGCCATGAAAAGGAACAAAATTGGGTCATTTGTAGAGATGTGGGTGGATCTAGAGAGTGTCATAGTGAAGTAAGTCGGAAAGAGAAAAACAAATATCGTATATGTGGAATCTAAAAAGATTGGTATAGATGATTTTATTTACAAAGCAGAAATAGAGACACAGATATGGAGAACAAACATGGATGCCAAGTGGGAAAGGAGGGTGGTGAGATGAATTGGGAGATTGGGATTGACATATATACACTGTTGATATAGGGCTTCTCTGATAGCTCAGTTGGTAAAGAATCAGCCTGCAATGCAGGGGACCCTGGTTCGATTCCTAGGTTGGGAAGATCCACTGGAGAAGGGATAAGCTACCCACTCCAGTATTCTTGGGCTTCCCTTGTGGCTCAGCTGGTAAAGAATCTGCCTGCAATGTGGGAGACCTGGGTTCAACCTCTGGGTTGGGAAAATCCCCGGGAGAAGGGAAAGGCTACCCGTTCCAGTATTCTGGCCTGGAGAATTCCATGGACTATATAGACCATAGGGTCACAAAGAGTCAGACATGACTGAGTGACTTTCACATTGCTGATACTGTGTATAAAATAGATGTTTCCCAGGTGGCTCAGTGGTAAAGAATCTTCCTCATTGGATCCCTGGGTCAGGAAGATCCCCTGGAGTAGGAAATGGCAGGTCACTCCAGTATTCCTGCTGGAAAATTCCTGGAACAGAGGAGCCTGGCCAGCTACAGTCAGATGTGACTGAGCGTGTACAATAAAACAGACAACTGGTGAGAACTTAGTTAGAACTGTATAGTCCACGGGGTTGCAAAGAGTCAGACTTGACTGAGCGACTTTCACTTAATGAGAACTCACTGTATAGCATCGGTAACTCTGCTCTGCTGTGACCTAAAAATGGAAAAGAAATACCCAGAAGAGGGGATATGCATATAGGTATAGCCTATTCACTTTGCTTTACAGAAGAAACTAACAGAACATCCTAAAGCAACTACACTCCACTAAAAATTAATTAAAAAATGATCTTTGTAAAATATGCCATTAGCTGATTATTATTAAGAGGGATCTTGTCAACAGCTTTTACTGCTGTCCATCCTGATTTACAGACGACCTAGGTGGCACTAGTGATAAAGAACTCTCCTGCCAATGCAGGAGACATAAGAGACACAGGTTCGATCCCCGGGTTGGGAAGATCCCCTGGAGGAGGGCATGGCAACCCACTCCAGTACTCTTGCCTGGAGAATCCCCTTGGATAGAGGAGCCTGCTGGGCTACAGTCCATGAGATCGCAGAGTTGGACACGATTGGAGCGACTGAGCACACTCAGAACATCCTGATTTACAAATAGGAGACAATAGTTCTATATTATCCTGGAGGATTTGCTGGAGACTAGGTAGCTGTCATGGTAGATGATGTTTACTTAAGCTTTGCACCATGAGGCATCACAGCATTTTGAAACCCAGGATGCAGAGGGACTTACTAGGCTGTGTTCAAATCCTGGCTCTGCCACTTCTTAGATGTGCACATTGGGGTGATGTCATAAACTCATCATTTCTGTTCTGTAACAGGGATGATGTCAAAGCTACTGCCTGTGTTAATAATAAGTTAATGAATGTGAAAAGCTTAGTCTTGGGTCCAGCACACTGTTCTCCACATGTGTGAGCTGTCATTATCCCCTAGGGACCAGCCATCTAGCCATCAAGTGGCCCACTGGCCCCTTACTTTCCAGGAGACAATGAATAGAGGAGGTGAGTCTACTGAAGAGCAAAGGGGAGAAAAAAGAGAAACACCAAGGAGAATATCCTAACAAAATGGTACCATTGAGGTAGATGGGCTGAGAAGCTGGTGTTTGTCAGGAATAATATACTAGAGTTTCGTTTTCCCTAGACTCTTCAAGGGCCAAGTTAATGGCCGAAGCGGAACTCTGCTGGAGTAAACAGATAAGATGACCACTAAGAAACAAGATGACCATGAGAAGCAAGATAATTGGTCAAAGGTAAACAAAGACCTGAAAGAACTGTCCTACGTAAGTGATTTTTTATTTTTGGCTACGCCATGCAGCGAGTGCAATCTTACTTCCCCTACTAGGGATTGAACCTATGCTCCCTGTGTCAGAAGTGTGGAGTCTTAACCACTGGACTGTCAGGGAAGCCCCATATAAGTGATTTAAACTGTGTCTTTACTGCACTCCTCCTCCTTAGGGAAGATGTTCACATCTTTTGTCTCCGGGTGTGTATTTCTGCCTTGCTTCTGTTCTAAATAAACAAATTGCTTCTCTGTGTGTTCTCCCACATGTTGTGTGTGCTTCTAATAATAAACTTTGTACCTGTTTTTACAGGTTTTGCCTCCTTGAAACATTCTTGTTTTCAAAAGAGTCAAGAGCCAGGGTGACTTTGCTCCTAGTCTCTAGCCCCTGGTGGACTAATGGCTGGGATTCCTGGTTTTCATCCAGGCTCCCCAGGTTCAATTCCTGGGCAGAGAAACTCAGATCTTGCTTCAAAACACTGCTCACTGTGCCTCTGAGATCAACATCTCAGAATGTTATTTTAGCCACAAAATTAAGTGAGAAAATTCCAAGGGAATTTTTATTCTTTGTGCTTATGTCCCTGTCCATTTAATAAATTCTATGTGAAAAATTATTTACATGGCTTGTTTTTTTCATATACAAAGAAGCAAACAGATTTGTGTGTTCACTGTCTGGAATATCCAGAGGTTATGGGCAACTTTGAGGATTCTTCTTCCTCCACTCCTCTCTCCCTCCCAGATTCTTTCTTCTTCTTCTTTCCTTTCCTTTTCTCCCCCTCCTCCTTCCTGCAGAGCCATGTACCAAGGTCATGGGAGCCTTATACCAAGGTCATAGGACAAAAATTTCCAGAAATAACCAAACACTGTAGCAACTGTTGCCGTGAACCTCTGGATCTAAACCAGCCAGTTCCCTGATGGAATATTAGGTGAAATACCCACCCATCACTCACTCTATAGCATCCTAACCAATGACCTAATGCCAACCTCCCAGTAGGAATTTTCTTTGTCTTCAGGCTATACAAATTGGCTACTAGCTCACATAAGGGCTCTCCCTTGAGCTGAGCGTCTCCCACTCTAATAAACTCTCCTCTCCTCTCATTCTGCCTCATGTCTGGAAAATCTTTTCCAACCAGTGTACAGACCACAACATTTACCTCCTTCCTTCCCTCCTCTATTTCTTTCTTTCTTTCCTTCTCCCTTTCTTTTTCTTTCTCTATTTGTTCTCTTCCTTTCTTTCACTATTATTGTTTGAAATTCACCCAGAGCCAGTGGTGCTATTCTGACCATAGAAAAGTAGATTTCCTCCAAATGGCTTTGTCTCCTCTAAGAGATAATAGATTACTTTTTTCCCCTTCAGTACAAACCAGAAATTGAAACAGACGGAGCACGTCTTCAGCAGTGTCAGGCAAAGGAATCTGGCTTGTGGAGAGTCCATCTCTGGACAAATTTGGAGAACAGGGAGAGGAGGAAGTCGTCTTGGTTCACAACTGGAGGTGGGGTTGAGGGTCCGCTCTCTCCAGGACTGATGGGGGTGTAGGACTCTCTCTTCTAAGGGCATTCTGACTGTAATATATGCCTTCTTATAGTTTTGGCACAATCTTCCCAAAATAGCAAGTTTGACTGTTCAGGATATAACAACAACAACAATAAAACTGAGTAAATTTGAAGATCTAATTGGCTTTCTTAAATGATTCATGAACTAGGCAACATCTCATCTGGCAAACAGACAGGTGAGTGGGGTAACACAACAGGAAAACTTGTAGTAAGGAGGGTGGGACAAGAAAGGGAAGTCATCAGTAAGGAAAAAAATGACAACCCATTGGAGGAAAGTAGAAGTTCAGGTGAAGACAGCTTCGCATTGGCTGAGCTGTGGCATTTTCTATTGGTTGAGAAAGAAGGAAGTTTTCCTTCGTCCTGCTGGGTAGTGAGTAGTCAGACTTCCTGTTTGGGAGTGCTGGTGTCCTTTCCTGATGGAATCAGTAACTGATGTCTTCCTGTTTGGGGTAATTGATGATGAGAGGTAGAGTGTTACAGCTCCCTTTACAGGCCATCCCGACTGTCTGTAATTGAGGCCTCCTTGTATTTTTCACAAGAGGTACATAAATCAATTGGGAAGTTTAGAAGGCAATGGCACCCCACTCCAGTACTCTTGCCTGGAAAATCCCATGGGCGGAGGAGCCTGGTGGGCTGCAGTCCATGGGGTCGCTAAGAGTCGGACACGACTGAGCGACTTCACTTTCACTTTTCACTTTTCACTTTCATGCATTGGAGAAGGAAATGGCAACCCACTCCAGTGTTCTTGCCTGGAGAATCCCAGGGACGGGGGAGCCTGGTGGGCTGCCATCTATGGGGGTCACAGAGTCGGACACGACTGATGCGACTTAGCAGACTTAGCAGCAAGGAACTTATTATCAATACTCACAGTACTCTCAGGGTCATTCAAGGGCATATGCAGAGCAGCAGAATATCTGAGTCACCATTGTGTAGGGAATCCCAAGGACAGAGGAGCCTGGTGGGCTGCTGTCTATGGAGTTGCACAGAGTTAGACACGACTGAAGTGACTTAGCAGCAGCAGCAGCAGTTGAAGTCAAATAAGGTGACACTTGGCCTTCTGTTCCAGCTCTCTTATTGTAAACAAGCATCCTTTTCATGACCACCTTGGTGTCACGTTTTTTTGCCCTTTTGCGCTTTTGATTGATGATTTCCTGTTTAAAATGGACCCTAAATAGTGCTTGGAGCTGAAGTGCTGCCATGTGCCTTACAGAGAAGTATCAGTAAATAACATGAGTCCTTGTCCTAGTTTTAAAGTTGGCCATGAGTTCAAAGTTAATGAATTAACAATGTGTATTAAATACGTTGCCTTTAAACACAAGCACAGATTCTAAAATGTTATGTATTGGTCAGCTGATGAAAATATGAGAAGAGGCTTCCTGGAGTCTCTATCTGTATTTCCTCTGGAATCCCTAGTTTTGGATTTGCTAATTCAATGTTTGCGATGACTTTATACAACACAACCACCACAGACAAGAATTGACTCCTACTTGGAAGAACAGTGGCCTTTATTCTTGCTTCTCCATCTTTGCAGGCTTTTTTTATTTGAAGAAATACAAAGTCAGTTAAGGTTAACATTTGCCCCCACTGTCTATAGAGGATTCATTCTCTTCAGTACATCGACTTTTATTTTGGAGGTGGCTTAATTAAAACTGCAACAAGGAAGTTAAGAAAGGGAATGGTGTTTCCAGGTTTGTGCATGTGTTAACCTGCCTGTTCTTGGCTGCTTGCAGTATTTATTGTCCTTGGTCTTTTGGCATCTTTATGATGCTGTGACTCAAATTTTGTAGCTGTTTGACCAGGCTAATTTTCCATGCTGCATTTTGTCAGCCCATCTCAGACACCCAGCCAGTTAACTCAGCATCACTTGTGCTGTGAACTGCATCCCTTCCATCATCCAGGAAGCCTCTGGCTCTCTGCTGCTCTCCAGCAGCTTGGAAACAGAGGACAGGGAGGAGAAAATACAAAGTTTCCCCCAAACCTTTTCTCATAATTACTAGGAAATGATAATTCCTAGTGATTCCCTTTAATATTTTTGACTGTTGTGACAGCTATAAAAGAGTACCTCCAAAATCAATGGGGTAGACCTTGAATTATGCACTCGGTCTGAGTTAACACAACTGAATGTATATTCTTTCCTCTCCTGCTAAAGGTCCTTTGTGAAATCTCATTGTGATGTGGCTCAGATCAAACAGGATTTTATTTTCAGTTAGAGAAGCAACAAAAGGATTTGTGACCTTTAGTTCCACAATATGACTCTTGATTTGAAGACTGGGGACCCTCATCTCCTTCAATGTCTCCAACCACAGTGAATTCATATATTTTTTAAAATTGAAGCATAGTTAATTTACAATGTATTGACGCCTGCAAAGTGATTAGTAATACATATATATTCATATATATATATACCCACATTCTTTTTCATTATGGTTTATCACAGGATATTTCTACATTTCACAGAGAATATAGTTCTTGGTGCTATACAGTAGGACTTTGCTGTTTATCCATTGTATATGTAATCATTTGTATCTGCTGACCCAACCTCCTGATCCTTCGTTCCCCAACCCCGCTCCCACCTTGGCAACCACAAGCCTATTCTCTACGTCTGTTGTGAACTCACATGTTTTTAAGCCCCACTCTGGTTTGACCTCTGACTATGACTTTGCAGATAAACCAGGTTGGCTGCCTTCCTCTGAGCATCTCAAGTTCAATTCTCTTGGTCTGCACATCCTCCAAATGGAGAAACTCTATTCTGTGAGCATGATCTCTGTGTCTGAATATGAGAAAGTGGAGCCAAAAATATTCTACACCTGGGGGGAATCAACCATGTAGTGTGGTTGAGATGGGGTTTTTTTCCTAGGACAAGGGGCTTTCAGTGTTTAAATAGGGAAAGTCCCAGAAAAACTAAGAGAAGTTGGAGCCCTAATGCAGTTAGGTGTCTTGCAAATCAGTTGTGTTCTGCCCTCCTTTGGGCGTCTCCTTAATATTAATAGCAGTTTAAAAGGAATTCCAGAACAGAGACAGAAGGCCAAAGAGGAATACTGAAGTGGGGGCCCTTTTGTGAACTTACTCTGGGTGACACATCAAGAAAACCTGAGGTCTCACCCAGCGTCCACCTCCCTGGACACAGTGGCTGAGAACAGGAAGGGATATTAGGGTGTCACACATTCATCCAATATTAAAGTCCCTCCAGTTTTGAGGCTTCACATAGACTTGGAAGAAATAAGAAATACAAAATAAGGTTAAAATTCATATTTATGTTCTCATTTTTAAAAATTTTGCTTTTAGTTTTTTAAAAACTGCTTTCATTTACTGTGGTGGTGGTCTAGTTCCTAAGTTATATTCGACCCTTTGCAACCCCATGGACTAAATCCCCACCAGGCTCCTCTGTACATGGGGTTCTCCAGGCAAAAATACTGGAGTGGGTTGCCATTTCCTTCTCCAGGGGATCTTTCTGACCCAGGGATCGAACCTGGATCTACTTGCATTGCAGGTGGATTCTTTACTGGCTGAGCTACCAGGGAAACCCTCATTTAGCATATGTACATCTAAAAGAGGGCTTCCCAGGTGGCCCTAGTAGTAAAGAACCTGCCTGCCAATGCAGGAGACATAAGAGACACGGATTCAATCCCTGGGTAGGGAAGATCCCCTGGAGATCATGGCAACCCACTCCAGTATTCTTGCCTGGAGGATCTCCATAGAAAGGGAGCTTGGCTATAGCCCATGGGATTGCAAAGTCAGACATGACTGTAGCAACTTAGCACACACACACACACACACACACACATCTAAAGCAGGAATTTCACTCTCATAGCTGGAGTCTGCCTTCCCTTGTCTCAGGATCCTCTAGGCTCCAGCCACACTGTCCTAGAAGAGGAAGCTCTGGTCTGGAG
Organism: Bos mutus; assembly: GCF_027580195.1. Lineage (NCBI taxonomy): Eukaryota > Metazoa > Chordata > Mammalia > Artiodactyla > Bovidae > Bos > Bos mutus. Next base: position 22,546,485 of record NC_091633.1, read on the forward strand.
TTTCTGGCTGAGGACTTATTAATTCAAGACTCAACACTTCTGAAGCCTGTTCTCATTAGCGGCCACATTTGAACAGACCCAGATCAGCACAGTCTTATTAATATTCTTACCCACATACTTTGGTTCTAAATAATAGATGGTCTTGAACATTTCCCAGGTAGTTTTATTTTGTATCATATATTTTATCCAAACTTCTTTGAATTATTTAGTTAGAATTTAAAAAGGCACTAATCATGCCATTTTCCTCTTCTGATTCTCCTACACAGCAGGATCTTAAATTATTCCAATATTTTGCATCACCAACAGAAATAAAGAGCCCTATATAAAATTTAGGTCACATCAAGATTTTCTGGCCCAATAAAAGTGTTAGTTGTCTGGGAAACCCTTCCAGGCAATTATAAATACGTCAAAAATAATGTAAAAGCATGGCATTTGAGACTGAGTCCAGAGTGAGCATTTAAAAGTGGTTATAAATGATTACATTTACAGTTAAACATATGTTTAAATATACACACTCCTGTGTCTTCTTGAGAGCTGGCATGACCAAAGTGCAATTTTGAGAAACTCTTTAGAGCTGACAGTCACAGTTTGCTAAGCAAGGTTCTGAAGGTGATCAGGAAATTAAAAACAATAATAATATTAATAATATGAGTTCAATTGGGTTGTAGAGGAGGATGGGGAAGAATGAGCATCTTTCTGCCCCCAAATCTTGAGACTGTAGGTTTGTTGGCCCCAGTCTGTGAAGCACTGGATTTTATATTTAGTATTTACGGGGGTCAGAGGAACTACTATGTATAAAATAAATAAGCTACAAGGATATATTATACAATGCAAGGAATACAGCCAATATTTTACAATAACTATAAATGGAATATAACTTAAAAAAATTTGAATCACCCTGTTGTACACCTGAAACTTCTGTGATAACTGTTATACTTCAATCAAAAATATAAAAAAGGAGAATTGGAGTACCTAAAGGAAGATAGTTAGAACTGGACATGGAACAACAGACTGTTTCCAAATAGGAAAAGGAGTACGTCAAGGCTGTATATTGTCACCCTGCTTATTTAGCTTCTATGCAGAGTACATCATGAGAAATGCTGGACTGGAAGAAGCACAAGCTGGAATCAAGATTGCCAGGAGAAATATCAATAACCTCAGATATGCAGATGACACCACCCTTATGGCAGAAAGTGAAGAGGAACTCAAAAGCCTCTTGATGAAAGTGAAAGTGGAGAGTGAAAAAGTTGGCTTAAAGCTCAACATTCAGAAAACGAAGATCATGGCATCCGGTCCCATCACTTCATGGGAAATAGATGGGGAAACAGTGGAAACAGTGTCAGACTTTATTTTTCTGGGCTCCAAAATCACTACAGATGGTGACTGCAGCCATGAAATTAAAAGACGCTTACTCCTTGGAAGGAAAGTTATGACCAACCCAGATAGCATATTCAAAAGCAGAGACATTACTTTGCCAACAAAGGTTCGTCTAGTCAAGGCTATGGTTTTTCCAGTGGTCATGTATGGATGTGAGAGTTGGACTGTGAAGAAGGCTGAGCACCGAAGAATTGATGCTTTTGAACTGTGGTGTTGGAGAAGACTCTTGAAAGTCCCTTGGACTGCAAGGAGATCCAGCCAATCCATTCTGAAGGAGATCAGCCCTGGGATTTCTTTGGAGGGAATGATGCTAAAGCTGAAATTCCAGTACTTTGGCCACCTCATGGGAAGAGTTGACTCATTGGAAAACACTCTGATGCTGGGAGGGACTGGGGGCAGGAGGAGAAGGGGACGACAGAGGATGAGATGGCTGGATGGCATCACCGACTCGATGGACGTGAGTCTGAGTGAACTCCGGGAGTTGGTGATGGACAGGGAGGCCTGGCGTGCTGCAATTCATGGGGTCGCAAAGAGTCGGACACAACTGAGCGATTGATCTGATCTGATCTGATCTGATCTGAAAGGGAGATGAATCAAGAAATTTTCACTGTCAGCAAATTTCAGCATGTAGGAAACTTTTAGTTTTACTTGAGCTGTATTTCTGTGACCTTCATGGGTCAGTAGTTGAGACTTTAAGGCTCACAGCTTATAGACATAGATGTCCACTTGTATTAATTTATTGAACATCTTATAACTGAAATAAAGCAAAACCTTTTCTCCACTGCCTTCTGACAAATGGATTTTAGTCCTATTGATGACCAGGTCACACATCATAGATTCTTATTGAATTGACCAGGAGTGGGGTCCAGGCATAAGAGAGTTCTTCAAGTTCCATAGATAATTCTAACATATACTCAGGGCTGAAAGCACTTACAAAGGATGGAAGATGTCTTTTTATTCCCCTTTCAAGGAAAACGCTCACACTGTAGATTTCTCTCCTAGAAATACACATTTTCCATATGTCAGAGGATAGAGAAAGCTTGGATTTCAAAAGTCTGAAGGCTAGGTAGCTGAATTTTTCTGAAAAGAGGTAGTTCTAGGTGTGCCATTGATGTGGAGGGGAGCAGGTAGCCCAACTAGAGGGTTACTAAGCCAACTGAAAAGTTTGGAGGAGGATAAAAAGGTATGATTTAGGGGAGCAGCTGTTCTGGGTTAGCCAGGACTAAGGGGTTCCTAGGAAGTGAGACCTTCTGTGCTAAAATAGAGCCCTCACAAACTAGGATGTTTGGTTAAGGTTGTATATCTTGTTACTCAAGGACATCATCCTGAAAAGCTGGAGGCAACTGGGGACCTTACCAGGCTGGGTGGATACAATATGTCTGGCCCCAGCTTGGCATAAAGGGAGGAAGCTGATACCTCTGAGTGGATGTAGGTCGGGGACACCTGGAAACAGCAGCCATGATGGTCTGAGGGTCAGAGAATTTCCTTTTATTCTGGATTGAGCAAGCTCCAGGAATCTAGTTTGGTCTTCTGACGTTGATAAACAAGGAAGTCCTTCTCTGCTTCAAAGTCTTTAAATGCTGGAAATGACACAGATACCAGCCCAGAGACACTTTGAAAGTACACAGCTAATAGTTATCCCAGGTGGCACAGTGGTAAGGAATTCGCCTGCCATTCTTGCAAGTGATGCAAGAGACTCAGATTCAGTCCCTGAGTTGGAAAGATCCCCTGAAGTAGGAAATGGCAATCCATTCCAGTATTCTTGCCTGGACAATTTCAGGGACAGAGAAGCCTGGCAGGGCTACAGTCCATGGGATTGCAAAGAGTTGACCATGATTGACCGCACACACACATACACAAGTTATTCTAAAGGAGGGAGCCAAATTGGGTGGACTGGTTGCTGTGCTGTCTGGATTTCCAAAACCGTGAATATGGAAATCTATGACTCCAGGTGAAAGCAGTCAAACCAAGTGATGGGAAATGATCATCACACATGTTCTTTTCATGTGGCTAAAACTTGGGGAAAAAAAGAATTCTGTGTGGTTTCATTGCATCATGCCATTGATGTGTCTTGGAAGCCCTTGTTTCACTTTTGTTTCAAAAGGAATTTCAGCAATTAACTTCCATTTAAAAATAACACGACAAGGACATTTGTAATAGCAAATTTACCAGGAATGATTAAATTGTTGAAATCATTTTCTTCTTGTAGTTGGGATCTGAGTTATTACTTATTTATATGCAAATATCAGATTCCCAAGCCTATTTCTTGAAATGTTGAAATAGTATTTATTTCCTAAAAATTTACATGACCAGAGTCCTGATAGGATAGTGAAACCATTCTGATATCAGGTTAAGAAAATGCATTCCTGACTCCAAACAGATGTAAAGCCAACATTGCTCATTTATGTATTCAAATATGAGAAATTATTCTATTTTTTCTCAAGAGTATAACCACCTATTGATTTTTAAAATCGGAGTTGAATTTTAAAAAGACGCATTCACCTCTTGGTAGCAAAGCTGATAGGTGACACACCAACTTTGTCTTTTAATTATGCAACCTTCTCTCTGTATACAATAGTGACTTTGGGGTGAGCGTCCTTTCTCAGCTCTTTTGTCTTTCCGTGGTAATCCTCCAGTCTGATTGCTTCCATTTTAACTGTATTTTAAGTCCTTACTGGGGGAGCAGCTTATAATGAAAATGATGGCTAATTACTGGTTGCTAATTAGTGGCTGCCTAATGAAAAATTACAAAACAATTTGGTCCCTGCAGGGAGATGAGTGACCAGAGAACAATTGCTCTTTAGGGACAGTGTGTTTTTGTTTAACTTTCTTCCTGCAGACAAGAGCTCCAAAGATTATAGCCTGTTTAGAATGTGGCAGAGTATAAACAAAAGAGAAAACAAGGCGGTGGGTTGTTCTAGTCAGTCACATTCATGAAAGGCCAGGAAAATCAAAGAGCGGTCTGAGACTTCTGTTTGTGTGTGTATGTATGTGCTCCACTGTGTTGGAATTTGCAAGTCCATGGACTACAGCCGACCAGGCTCCTCTGTCCATGGGATTCTCCAGGCAAGAATACTCAAGCGGGTTGCCATTTTCTACTCCAGGGGAATCTTCCCTACCCAGGGACTGAACTTGCATCTCTTGCATCTCCTGCATTGGCGGGTGCAGTTTTCACCACTGTGCCACCTGGGAAGCCCAGGCTTCTGTTTAGGACCACCCCAAATTCAACACGGCCAGTCAAGAGCATCCAGAAATTCTTTGGAAGGAACGCCTCCGTGGATGCCCCAGGATGCTGTCCACAACTCAAGACTCGGCAGAAAGAGCACGTTGAAAGGCAATCTTTGACCCTGTTGGTTTTCAAGGCTGTTAGTAACACTGCAAAAACATCTGCTCTGTTCTCCTTCGTCTTCTCCTTCCCACCCAGTTCCAGCCCTCATTAGCCAGGGTCCTTTTTACCAGATGATAAATGAGAAGAGAATTCATTTGAAATAAATGAACATGATCAGGACATGTGTGGTTAGTGACTTGCCTGCAAATGCCATGTCTGTGTGTGCGAGGAATTCATTATAGCACTCATTTTAATTCAGTGTGCTCAAGGCAAGGGTTCACCCCTTATATACACAAGCAGGAGATGCCAGCTGAAAACAACAGCACATCTGAGATCAACAGGGTACAGGATTCCCCAGAGGTTGCTGCCTTTTTTGAACTTGTTTATAGATGCTTCTGTAGAGGAATAGCCCATAAGATGCTTGCTATTATGCTGTTATTTTAATGATTCATTGATGACGATACTACAGGTCAATGGTTAGCAATATCAGAATCACCTAGAAGGGACTTCCCTGATGGTCCAGTGGTTAAGACTTCACCTTCCAACTCAGGGGGTATGGGTTCGACCCCTGGTTGGGGAGCTAAGATCCTACATACCTCAGGGCCAAAAAACCAAAACATAAACCAGAAGCAATATTATAACAGATTGAATAATGACTTTAAATATGGTCTGCATAAAAAATCTTTTTAAAAAGTGAAAAAAGAATCAACTGGAAGTCTTGTGAAAGCAAAGATTCCAGAGTTTCTGATGTGGTGGGTCTAGGACCTGAGAATTTGTACTTGAGACAAGATGCTGCTGGTCCAGAGACCATTCTGAAAACCATTGCTGTATGTTATGAAAGGCATTTCTGGAAGTGGAATAATTTCATTGGAAGATATGGGAAGTTGATGTTAAAATTTTTTTCCCTGCTGCTGTCATCACCATCCTGATATAAGAGGGATCTTCGCATACCCAGTGAATATATCTGTTTGCATGTGATATAAGCAAAGGGAGAGAAGGATCAACAAACCTGCTGTTTGTCATAGGAACTCAAATTTAGAAATGGCAGTGACAATGGAGGAAAAGGTACTGAAGGCAACGGAAGGGAAGAGACTAAGAGGCATTGATTATGGAAATCACACTCACCCCTTTGATAGATGATTGGAAAAATCAATAGGCAGAATGTTTAGCACATCAGCCCAGCCTTTGGGGTCACATTGTCTCAGGATCTTGGCTCCATGACTTGGCTGATCTTGTTTGTGAACTTGGTTCAGGTCCTTAAAAAATGTAAGGCTTTTTGAATTATGGTTTCCTCAGGGTTTATGGGCTTCACTGGTGGCAGCTCAGTGGTAAAGAATCCACCAGCAATGCAGGAGCCACAGGAGACAGGGATTTGATCCCTGGATCGGGAAAATCCCTTGGAGGAGGGAATGGCAACCCACTCCAACAGTCTTGCCTGAAGAATCCCATGGACAGAGGAGCCTGGTGGGCTACAGTCTATAGGGTTGCAAAGAGTCAGACAGGATTCAAGTGACTCAACCCACATGTAGGTACACAGGGTTTATGCCCAGGGTGGGATTGCTGGGTCACAGAGAGAAGTTACGGAGAGAAGTCAATTCTGACTCCATGTTGGAAGTGTTTTTTTGACTTGCTTTCCACTGCTTTTGTTATTATAATCAAGCGTAATTGCCTGACTCAGAGAATGCTGCCGCTTTGCCTGACTGTTAAGCTAAAGTGCTTCTGTTCAGAACTGTGTCCACCTGTAGATTGCCGAAAGGAAGAAACGACCCACACCACCACCACCCCTGCTGCCTGAGGCTTGCCATTCTAGGAGATATGTGGAAAATTAATAGCCTTTTAACTTTGTTTCATTACCTGCCCCCGTCTATTATCTATAAAAGAACCTGGTATCCAAACCCAGACAAAATGGTGATTTGGAGACAGCCTGCAAACTTTTGGGTCAGCCATTTTTTCAAAGAAAAACACCTCACCCCTCTTCAATTGGCCTATCCTGTGGTGAGCTGAGTGAGCTTAGACTCGGTAACAATATGGTAGTTCTATTTTTAGTTTTTGAAAGGATATTCACACTGTTCTCCATAGTGGTTGTATCAACTTACATTCCCATCAGCCAGCAGTGTTCATTGCAGTACTGTTTGCAATAGCCAGGACATAGAAGCAACCTAAATGGCCACTGACAGATGAATGAATAAAGATGTGGTACATATATACAAGGAAATATTACTCAGCCATAAAAAGGAATGAAACTGGGCCATCTCTAAAGATGTGGATGGACCTAGAGCCTGTCATACAGAGTGAAGTAAGTCAGAAAGAGAAGACAAATATCATATAATAATGCCTACATGTAAAATCTAGAAACATGGTACAGTTGAACCCATTTGCACAGCAGGAAGAGCCCAGATGTAGAGAATGAACATGTGGACACAGACGGGGAAGGAGGGTGGGATGAATTGGGAGATTAGGATTGATATATACACCGTGTGATATATATACCATGTGTAAAATAGATAGCTAGTGGGAACCTGCTGTATAGCACAGGAGCTCAGCTCAGTGCTGTCTGATGACATAGAGGGGTGGGATGGGGTGGGTGGCAGGGAGGTTCCAGAGAGAGGGGATATATGTGTGCATATGGCTGATTTATTTCATTGTACAGAAGAAACTAACACAGCATTGTAAAGCAATTATACTCTCAAAAACTGTAAACCTTAGTTCATGCTCTATAAAATGGATATAATACTACCTGTATTGCAGAGGTATTATAGAAATTGAATGGACCATGTGGCTTAGCTTATAGTAAGAGCTCAATAAATATTAGAGCTCAATAAATAATCATCTTCATCATCATCATCTTCAAACTACTAGGAGGAAATATAGGGGCTTCCCTGGTGGCTCAGATGGTAAAGAATCTGCCTGCAATGCAGGAGACCTGGGTTCGATCCCTGGGTTAGGAAGATCCCCTGGAGAAGGGAAAGACTACCCACTCCAATATTTTTGCCTGGAGAATTCCCATTGACAGAGGAGCCTGGCAGGCTACAGTCCATGGGATCCCAAAGAGTTGGACATGACAGAAAGACTAACACTTTCACTTTCATAGGTGAATTTAGGTATAAGCTTGTGAGTTAGGAAGTGAGGGAGAACATTGCTATTAAGAAGCAGAAGTCTATTCTATGGTGGAAAGAAAGTTATTTTTAAAATAAGATTTTACTTAGTTGAGCAATAAGCTATTTATTTACTTATTTAACAATTCTTTATTAATCCAACATCATGCTAATCAGCCAATATGTATCAAAAGAGATGTGTTTCCTGGAAAAAAAAGAAATGAGGTTGTTTGAGCAGATAAAACTTGGGGAAATTGGCGCACACAGAGGGTTGGATTTTCTAGAGATAAAGTACACAGGAGATGGGATTTTAGGTATGGCATTGAAGAGAAGTCTCAACATTTGATGGGAAAGTACAGGACGGTAAACCTACAAGTGAGACAGATATTTTATGACCTGAAAATTAGGTTATGAAATCCAGGAGAGAAAAATCAGAAGAGTAAAAAATAAATCTATGACTAACCTAAACAGCATATTAAAAAGCAAAGACATCACTTTGCTGACAAAGGTCCATCCAGTTAAATCTATGGTTTTTCCAATAGTCATGTATGGATGTGAGAGTTGGATTATAAAGAAAGCTGAGCGCCAAAGAATTGATGCTTTTGAACTGTGGTGCTGGAGAAAACTCTTGAGAGTCCCTTGGACTGCAAGGAGATCCAACCAGTCCATTCTAAAGGAAATCAGTCCTGAATATTCATTGGAAGGACTGATGCTGAAGCTGAAGCTTCAATACTTTGGCCACCTGATGCGAAGAACTGACTCTTTGTAAAAGACCCTGTTGCTGGGAAAGATTGAAGGCAGGAGGAAAAGGGGAGGACAGAGGATGAGATGGTCGGATGCATCACGGACTTGATGGACATGAGTTTGAGCAAGCTCTGGGAGCTGGTGAAGGTCAGGGAAGCCTGGTGTGCTGCAGTCCATGGGGCTGCAAAGAGTCAGACATGACTGAGCGACTGAACTGAACTGACTGGAAAAATAAATCACCACCTCATTCATTATTCAAGGCCCCCAACGCATGACCTTCAATATTCTTCTCATCACTACATACTTCCAACTTACCTGGATTAAAAATAATTGTTCATCAAAATATTCTGACTTTTGCATCTTGTTTTGTTCCAACTCTTCCTCATATCTTGAACATCCTTCCTTATCCCTCAATTCGCTCATCTGTAAAATGGAGATAAAAATAAAGTTGGTGAATAAAGTATTTAGATGCCTGGCCTGCAGTAAATGTGGTATAAATGCTTGCTGCTATTTTTATTATTACTACATTTTCTGTGATTTATCTCTAATGTCAACTTCCTCATAAAGCTGGCAGCCTCAGATGTGGGATCATTTCCTCCCTTGATATAATGGGGAGTATTGACCAGAAGGTCAATCTAATCAGACTGAAGCTGAGGAAGTGTATTGTTGTGTAGAATGAGCCTATAAAGGGGGTTTGGTGGTTATTTTTGTAGAAGTATAGCTCTATAGAAGATATTTTGAGTTTTCTTTTAAACTAAGAAGTGTTGCATCAGGGAATGCGGGGCTGGGGGCGGGAAACTATGTATCATTCAGGAAAATATTGGGAGAATCTGTGGCAGAAAGCAGGGGGGCTAAGATTTGTATGTTATCTTAACCACAGAGCAGAGAGTCTGCACTGAGACACATGCTGAAGCGTCACAAAGGGTTGCCCCAGCAACAGGCATCTCCTGTTCTCACAGTAAGGGTACTATAATGAGAAAAAAATATTTTCAGAAGAAGTGACAGCAAATGGGGAGCCAGAGCAACACGTGGTCTGTCAGCTCCTCTTTAGGGACTGTTTGAGAGGGAATTTCAGAGAAGTTTTCAGAGATGATGAAAATGACAGGGTCTGATGAACAATGAAATTGCTTGATGGCATCCCTGGGCTGCCACACGCTCATCAATTTTCTAGAACACTGAGGGTGACCCCACACTGTTCCCCACATCCTGCCTGCATTCATATGGGTAGATGCTTTTAGCTCCAAGCAATGACATTTGCAGAGGGCATTTGAATTATGAAAGCCCAACCCTCTCTTGGTGGGCAAAAACCTAATGGAAAAGGTTTTCATTATCTCACTGATTGCCTAATTCTTTGGTTTCCTAATGGAGCCAGTATAGAATTTTATTGCCTGCACTTCTGTATTAGATAATAAAGAGAGAGGAGCATTTGATGAACGCATTAGTTTAAGTTAAAACAGATTGATTTCTCCATATATATTAGCTTTTGTTAATGAAAGACAGAATGCCTACCCTCAACAGGTGATGGCTGGTCCACAGCTCAGTTGCAGGAACTCAGAATATGCTTGTATGGATTCGGCCACTGATCAGTAAACTGTAGTCTGAAGGCCCAATCCAATCTTCCACCTATATCTGTATGACCCAGGACCTAAGAGTGAATTTTTCTTTACATTGTGAATTTAAATCAAAAGAAGATAGTATTTTATGATGTTTGAAAGTAATATGACATTGACATTTCAGTGTTTATAAATAAAGTTTTCTTGAGACACAGCCAGGCTCCATCATTTATGGATGGTCTATGGCTATTTTGTGCTGTTAATCCTCTGTAACACTACACTGCTCACACAGAAGTGTTGGAACTGTGCATGTGACTGCTTGACTAAGTTGCCCCTTGAGGCCAGTTTTATCCAAGTATTTCCCAGAAAGGAGAAAGTGATAAAACTAAGGGCACAGGAGTGCAGACTGTTGAAATGATGGATGGATGGATGGAAGGATGGATAACTGGATGCATGGATGGATAAATATTCAGATGAGAGAAGGAATGAAAAACAAAAACTCATGGTACATGCTACAAAGAAATTTCCAATTTAAATTTCAGTCCTAAGTAGGTTGACATTTAGCAAAAGACAAGGGACCTGATAATGTTTAAGTGACAAAGTTTTAGCATGAGCACAAACTGATGAGTAATATCAGTGGTACTCTTAAATGTCAAATGGATCATTTAATGCAATCCAGCCACTGGACCCTTTCAATCCAATGGTGGTTGGTGGTCACTCCCTTGTCTGGTTCCAGACAACTGAGGAAGACTTGAAAGATTGTTACCTACAAAACATCCAGCTACCTGACTGAATAGCAGTTAAGAAAGGAGCAAAATACTTCTAAAATAAAATAAAGGAAATGCTAACAGCCCTTTTGACTGGCAGAAATTGGCTCCTGTCATTTTTCTTCCTGAGCTAATGGGAAGGGGATCTAACTTTATACCATCTTCTTGACTGCTCCTGCCCTTATCCACCTGGACAGGTATTAAAGCTCTGGCCATGCTGAATTTCTAAAGGCCAGGATGTACGTTTGACTTAATGGTGTGACACCAACCAGGAGAAACAAGACCATAAAAACAGACATTGCTCTCCTAACTCATGTCTGCAACGGCAGGAAGGAAGAAATGGGCTGGAAAAGAGGAGAGACCAACTAGGATTATATGGACACCCCCACCTCAGTCTTTCTCATCTTTTTTTTTAAAAAAACTTTTTATTTTATATTGGGGTATAGCTGATTAACAAACAATGCTGTGTTGTTTCAGGTGGACAGCAAAGGGACTCAGCCATATGTATACACGCATCCATTCTTCCCCAACTCCCCTCCCTTTGACACTACCACGTAACACTGAGTGGAGTCCCGCGTGCCATACAGGAGTTTCTTGTTGGTTATCCATTTTAAATAGAGCATTGTATACATGTCCATCCCAAACTCCCTAGCTATCCCTTCCCCACTCCTTCCCAACCAGAAGTTCATGCTCTATGTCTGTGAGTCTATTTCTGTTTTCTAAGTTTATTTGTATCATTTCTTTTTAGATTCCACATCTAAGGGATGTCATACAATATTTCTCCTTCTCTGTCTGACTTACTTCACCCAGTATGCCAGTCTCAAGGTCCATCCATGATGCTGTAAATGGCATTATTTTATTCTTTTTAATGCAGTGTTGCCCCTCTTGATGAGATTGTGGGCAACAAACTAGGTATGTGCATGAATAATAATAGTGGTAATAATAATAATGATAATAGACACAAAATTGGCATTTTCTAGATGCCTAATTTTGTCACAGAGGTTGATTCCCATTTGCTAATTATGTGATCCTCACAATGGCTCAACTTGGTAGAAAATATTGTGATTGTCCTCATTTTACAGATGGAGAAACTCAAATCCCAGTAGGCTAAGCAACCTGCCCAAGGTGGCCTGGCTAATAGGCTCTCAGAATCACCTCCCTAGATTACCTGCTGAGGCAGCTCTTGCCTTAGTGCCAGAGAAGCAGACCTCTGTCTACAGGGCAACATCTAACTGCCAACATGATTGTCCTCTCTGTCTAATCCATGTGTCCAAATGAAAAGGTGATATAGGTTCCTGTCAGCCTTCCTAGGTGATGCTAGTAGTAAAGAACCTGCCTGCCAATGCAGGAGATGTATGAGACGTTGGTTTGATCCCCTGGAGGAGGGCATTGCAACCCACTCCAGTATTCTTGCCTGGAGAATCCCATGCACAGAGGAGCCTGGTGGGCTACAGTCCATAGGGTAGCAAAGAGTTGGACATGACTGAAACGACTTGGCATGCACAGGTTCCTATTAAACATACTCAACTATTTGTATTGCTTCACTTCATTTTCTTTGGAAATATCATTAACATTATAGTCATTTTGAAAAGATAGTAGGAGGTGACATAAGCCCAAGAGGAAAAAGCAAAGTAAAAGTGTGACAAAAGCAAAATTTGAAAGCTGAAAAACTGATAGGCAAGAGGTATTACCCACCAGGGTTCTTGGACTCAATAGAAATTGATGAAGTGTCAGACGAGAAATTCGGGCAAGGCTTTACTGGGACTCGGGCTGCAGATCAAGAGAGTGAGAACAAGTAACAGGTTCTCTTGCTTGCTCCCAGAAGCAGGGAAGCGTGTGGCGGGGAATAGTTTCTTAAATGGTTTAAGGGTGGTGACATCATGGTGAGTTGGGCAGAGGAGTGGCTTAGGTGGTCTGCCCACTCCTTTGGTGATGCTGTGTGCAGGGGGCATGCCCAGGGAAATGCTTTTGCTCCTGGAGCCTCAGAAGTGGAAGCTGGGTTTTGACCTTTTTGTATCTTGTTGTTAATTTGCCCCAAATGTGCGTGCAATGCAGTGAGTTTTAGTCTCTTATAGTTAGGACAGGGGAACCTGGTGGGCGACATTCCATGGGGTCACAAAGAGTCGGACACCACTTAATGACTGAGCACACATACTTTGTATCTGTCGCTCTAAGATAACATTCGTTCAGGGTTTCAGGTCCCAGCCAAAGGCAGCTGAAACTGAACTCAACAGTGGGGCAACCCAGAAGAAATGAAGTTTATCCAGCAGAGGCCCCCAAAGTCTCAGGTTTTCAGGCAATTAAAAATGGAGACATGTGTGCATCTGAAAACAGGAGAATTCCATTACAGTCTCTAGAATCTTAAGATAATATTCCCTCCCCTCCCCAGCAACTAGGAAGCTGCCTCTCCCACCCATGAGAAAGAGGCTTGGAATCACTTTATGGAAAGAGGAAACTAATGGTAAATTTAAACCGCAGGCCATCTTATGCAAGGAACCTCGGATTCAAAATAGGAAGTAGAGAAAAGTCAACTTCCCCTCCAGTGAGGACACCCCAGTGCCTTCCTGGAGCTCAGATCCAGAAAGCAGGCAGTCAGGCTCCCCGCCTCCCTCTGTGCCTCAAGGCTGGGTGTGTCTCCAGGGAGACTGACAAGCCTTAACCAACAAACTGAAAATTACAAATACTGACCTTGATCCTGAAATGAGCCAGCCCAGCCTGGAAAGCCACCCAGTTGGCAAGTTCTGACCACAGACCCAGAGCTTCTGGGCGGCTATTCCATTCCCCACCTTTTCAAGATGAACAGGCATCAGTGAACCATGCACTGAAATGAAGCCTCAACAGGACAGATGGGAAGGAAAAAATACAGGAAAGAAGGGACACCCTGGGGTCAGTGAGAGCAGGCAGGGCCAAGGGATAGTTAGGAAAACCTTTCATGTTGTAGTAAGAGGACGCTGAGTAGAGGGCAGAGATGGGAGGCATGGCAAGCTCTCATTCAGGTGTCAACCCTCACCTGGAGGACAGACGGGAGGGAAGGTGGACTGGAAGCAGGTGGACAAGTCGGAGGCCACCACTGAGATCTGGGGATCTGGTGACACCACTCTACACCCCAGCACATGGTAGAGAAGAAAGGATGGTTTCACATTTCTGGGTGTGGTAATTCACTAGGTGAGGGATGCTCGAGGAGAAAGAATTTCTGATCAGGAGTCACACTCAGGTCTGGCCGACTCCAGCATCTCTGAGTCTGTGCCGCCAAGTCCAGAAAAACAGGGATGACCCACCTTCTTGGAGGGAAGTGTGTGAACTGGATGGGATTTTGTGGCAGCTCTCCAGACAACTATGCACAAGGGAGGGTTTATGATTGATAATAATAAACCAGTGTGGGGACTTCTCTGGTGGTCCAGAGACTAAGACTCCATGCTCCCAATGCAGGGGGCTGAGTTTGACCCGTGGTCAGGCAACTAGATCCCACATACTGCAACTAAGACCTGGCACACGCAAATAAATAAATAAATGTTTTAAAAAAATAAGACACTGAGAACATGACAGATGAATTAACTCAATGTCTCAGTCCACAAGAAACAAAAAGCACATTTTAGTTAGCTTTATTTTTTCTCATTTGACTAATTTTATCCAATCACACCATGATTTTGACAGGATTCATTCACGTAATCAGCAGGTTTTCTATTATTACAACTGCTGGTTTCTCTGCTTGACACAAAGGTACCAAACTGAATCAGAAATGACCTTAAGAAGTCCCTGACCCCTTGGGTGCTAGTCAGAGAAGGGGGATAAGGGAGACTGTTTGTTCATTGCCCCATTTCGTACAGTGAGGGCGGAAGGTGGGATTTGGAGTGTTAGCGGTCATGTTTATAGACCCTGGTAGAACGATGTGTGGAGTAAGGATGTGGAACAGAGAGGTTTCTTGGAAAGGCCAATAAACAGTTGGGGCACATCCCCAGTCCTTGCTTCATACATCCCCCAGTCTCAGCTCCACCCAGTCCCCTTCTGACATATGGTATCATGAACCTATAAACTCCCTCCTTGGTCTGAGACTTTTCTATTGGGTTTCTGACACTTGCAACCAAAGAGGCTGGACTATTACATACAATTTCCTGGAAGGGGTTACTTAAACTGTGCCTTAAGAATACACTGTTTACAATAGCCAGGGTATGGAAGCAACCTAAATGGCCATTGACAGATGAATGGATAAGGAAAATGTGGTGTATATATATATACAATGGAATATTACTCAGCCATAAAAAGGAATGAAGTTGGATCATCTGTAGAGATATGGATGGACCTAGAGTTTGTCATACGGAGTGAAGTAAGTCAGAAAGAAAGAAACAAATACTGTATACTAACACATATATGGAATCTAGAAAAATGGTACAGGTGAAGCTATATCTGTTGCAAGTATACCTAAACCTATACCTAAACTAAACTTTGCAGGGCAGGAATAGAGATGCAGATGTAGGGAGTCGACACATGGGCCTGGGTGGGGGTGATGGGGAGAGTGGGATGAATTGGGAGACTAGGACTGACATGTATACACTGCCATGTGTAAAACAGATAGCTAGTGAGAACCTGCTACACAGCATGGGAAGCTCAGCTCGTTGCTCTGTGATGACCTCGGCAGGTAAGGTGGGGAGGAAGGGAAGTTCAAAAGGGAGGGGATATATGTGTGCATGTAGCTGATTCGCTTTGCTATAAAATGTTGTGAGGCAACTATACCCTCCTCCAAAAAGAATGATAAGAAAGTTGCTAGTAAAAGAATGGAAGTGTCATTTCAGATGGAAGGACAATATGGACAAAGAGCCCAGTACACTGGTGGAAAGGAATGTAAGGGTGGTTTTGCTGGAGATAACATGAATGTCAGGGGTGTGGAACCCATACAGGAAAGAGACTCTGACCTCAGAGTCTTGGCTGCTGGATGAAGAACCCTATGTCTTGTCATCTCCAGGCTCCATGTGGACAAACATTCACCACTGTATCCTCTAGAAAGTTCAATGAGAAGGTTCATGCTTATCTCTATGGAAGGGATGTGAAACAGGAGCAGAGAAAGACACTATTTCTCTGGTCCCGTGGCTGAAGCTCAAGGGTGAACGACCTGAACATGACATTTTTAATCCTGAACGTATCCACTAAGTGGGTCTCAGGAAGTTAAAATGTACAACGAGAGAGAAAATGATCATTTTGCTAATGACTCATAAGTAAGTCAGACACAACCTTTCATCTTTCCAGCTATTTTCGAGGAAAATGCGCTTAGTTGGGGTTAAAGAGGAAGAAGTTCCAAAAAAGGAAAAAGAAACAGGCACTGCCTGCCACACACATGCCTATGTGCACACACGCGCGCGCGCGCACACACACACACACACACACACACACAAGAGCTGCACTGGCTCCGGAAGCCTTAGGAATCACACTGTTTTCTCAAAGACAAACAAAGGGTATCATGATCGAAGGACATCTCTGCCAAAAATACTGATCATTCTGTGAGATTAAATCTCATTAAGCACAGCAAGCTTGATTTGAATGTGCCTCCTGCCTTCTTTCCTGGCAAAGAAAATGACCAGGGCACGGGCAGGAGAAGAATATTAGTGTCAATGAAACAGTTGATTCCACTGCTCTCTGCTGGCGTCAAGAAAGGGAGCCGTCTAAGGGCAATTACCTCCCTCGGTTGGACAGAGAAGGAATGAGGACGACTAGTCATGGAGAGAACTTCAGAGGCATGTGTTTCCGGCTATCTTGCCAAAACACTCTTTTCAGCCCAATGAGCTGTATTTTCAGCAGAAGGGTGGGTTGGCATGGCTTATATCTGTTCTCCATGCCTGCTTGGCCCATTTACCATTCCTCTGCCACATCCTTCCCACCCAGCTTTCCCAAAAGGAGGGTCAGGGATTATAACTCTTACTGAAAGATGTGGAGTCTGGCTCCTTGCTGCCCAAAAGCCAATATACAGACCAGGTTGGCAGAAAGGAAAGTTTGCTTTATTTCAGATGCCGGTAACTGGGGGCCGGGCTGGAAGTCTGTCCAAGGTCTGTTTCTCCCACCACTGACAAACAGGAGCTGAGAGATTTTACCGGCTGAGAGAGTGGGCTACATGAAGAAACAGCACAATCAACTCTGACTGTCATCTTCAGATGGGTCGTCTTGGTGGTTTCATTGGTAATCTTCAGTTTCAGGGTTGTTTCCATTTCTTTGTGGCCAGTTCTTAGAAGTGGCAGCTTATGTCATGGCTACAGTCTGGTCATCATGTAGTTAACTTCTCCCACCTGATGGGAGTTTCAGTATGGACAAGACGGCTCACAGGAGATGGTTCAGAATATTATCTACAGCCCTTGAGGAGGAACTAAATGTCCTTGACCGAGTACATAAGCATGATTTGGTCTCCTTTTTGGCTGTTTTCGTTTCTGCATGTTCTCATTTCTCTGATTAAACTTATTTTTTGATTAAAGCTTTCCCCCAGACAAAAGGCAGGCAGAAGATGTTCCCTTACACTACAGAAGACATATGGGGAAGGACCATAGGGTCCTGTTCACAAGGAGAAAGAAAATGTGTGTCCCACCCAAAGGGCACAGCTGCTACTCAGTGGGCATGAGGTCTCAATCTTGCACAGCCCTGATTTTCCAAAGTAGAGATCCTGAAATTGAAGCCAGTACATTTGGAGAACAGAGCCAGGAGTTCATGAGAAAGAGAGATTCCAATTCTTATTTGATCAAGCAGCACCTAAACCAGTACTCAGAATGTTCCAGTTAATGATTCGGGTGATAGCCTTATTCTTTTCTTTTTGATTAAGCTGGTTTGAGTTGGGTTTCTGTCTCTAGCAAAATGAAAGGGACCTCAGTATTCCAAGAGGCCAAGTGTTAGGCAAATTGAAGATTGAGACATCCCTGGACTGGAGTCAACCAAGGACAGGAAGTCTTCACGGAAGAGGGGGCTTTTGGCCTGGGCTGGATCATAGAGGAGGGACATCCAAGGGCAGTGAACAGTAAGAGTTAAAGCAGGGGGGTTGGGAAAGGCTACTTAGCAGAATGTCTATACACCTTGTTTTGCCCTGGGTGATGGTTTCCCTGGTAGCTCAGATGGTAAAGAATCTGCCTGCAGTTCAGGATATGTGGGCTTGATCCCTGGGTCAGGAAGATCCCTTGGAGAAGGGAATGGCAACCACTCCAGTATTCTTGCCTGGAGAATTCCATAGACAGAGGAAACTGGAGGGCCATAGTCCATGGGGTCACAAAGAGTCAGACACAACTGAGTGACTAACACTTTCACTTTGCCCTGGGCAGTCCTGATGCAGGCCTGCTCTCCTAAGATGGTATTAACAGCACTCCCGCCCATAACTTAGAGTACCTGAAAGGACCCAATCCTGACGCTCTGATTCCCAGCTGTCGCACAGTTGGGAATATAGAGTTTGGCTTTCTCCGTGCTGTGATCCTCAGCTCCATCCAGGAACTCCTGAGTGAGAGGGAGAGAAAGAAAGATGGAGAAAGAGAGAGAGGTCTTTAAAGTGGTCCAGGGATGAGTTCATTTTGGAACAAGAAGAGAGAAATTTGCCTTCCTGAAAATGGTGGTGCTGGGAGGGCAGGCTGTTGATGGAGAGGATGACTCAGTTGTGAGCTGGATGCTTGTCAGCAGACTGCCTCTTTGAGCTAATTATTGTCTACCAATAAACAACAAGCTTAAAACAATGAAAATAAACTCAGTTCAAGGACACACGTCAAAAATGGAGCGATTAGCATTCTGAAAGGTCCATTAGTGCAGGGGACTTAGGAGAAATCTTTTCTTGTAAACTGCTAATCATATTCGGCATTTCAGAGCTAAGGTTACGAGTCATGTGTTGCCTAATAGCTAACATTACTTAGTGAGTGCCGTGTGTCCCAAGAGACCAGGGTCGGAGCTTAAAAGGGTGTCTGGTTTTGCAAAGTGTACGCTTTCTCAAGCTGCTTGTGTGTGTGTGTGTGTGTGTGAGAGAGAGAGAGAGAGAGAAAGAAAGAAAACCATTATTTGACTCTGTGTGTGAATCATCATTTTGTGCAAGTGTGGTTTCCTTCCTAAAGAAATGTCATACTGTGCAGGATAAATGTGTAAAAATCATTTTTAACCCAATGATAAATATTATTATATTGTAGTCCAGTGTGTATTGAAAACATCCAGAAACTTCTAAGGATTGGGAAGTGTTTCTGAGCATTCAGAAATATTTGCAAGTAATGTCACTCCTGTGTAACTGAAATGAATTATTTTTTTCTTCCTTGAATTCCAATCCCCTAATTCTCAAAATAGCTCCCTGATTTCCTATGGGCCAGACCACTCTCATGACACAGCGATTCCAAATGCCCTCCAGGGTGGGAATAAAACCCTGGAAGAGTCAATCCGTGTAGTCCATCAACTTGGCAACTGTGATTGGCTCAAGGTGGTCATGTGACCCAGTAGAGTCCCAGTTGCTCTGGGACCAGTTGCCAAGGGATGAAAGGCATGGGTAGGAAAGCTATCCGTACACCCGCAGACCCTACAGGAGCCCATTACTGAATGGGAATTTCAACTTGCCTTTGGCATTTGCTGGTTTCCCAAGTGGCTCAGTGGTAAAGAATCCACCTGCCAATATATGTGACCCGGGTTCAATCCCTGGGTGGGGAAGATCCCTTGGAGGAGGAAATGGCAACCCACTTCAGTATTCTTGCTGGGATAATCCAATGGACAGAGGAGCCTGACGGCCTACAGTCCATGGGGTCACAAAGAGTGGGACACGACTGAGTGACTGAGTGTGCAACTTTGGCATTTGCCACTGATGCTGCTGCTAAGTCACTTCAGTCATGTCCGACTCTGTGCGACCCCATAGACGGCAGCCCACCAGGCTCCCCCGTCCCTGGGATTCTCCAGGCAAGAACACTGGAGTGGGTTGCCATTTCCTTCTCCAATGCATGAAAGTGAAAAGTGAAAGTGAAGTCGCTCAGTTGTGTCCGACTCTTGGCGACCCCATGGACTGCAGCCCACCAGGCTCCCCCGTCCATGGGATTTTACAGGCAAGAGTACTGGAGTGGGATGCCATTGCCTTCTCCAGGCATTTGCCACAACCCAACCATATAGTGCTTAGCCTGCCTCAGGCTCATCTGATTTGCGTCAGAAGCCAGTTCCTGACATAATAGGCAATGAAGGTTCAAATACTGATAATGTGCAGCCTTGTTTCCCCATGAAGGCTTAATTAATTCGGCCAACATTTCCAGCATCGATTTTTCCCATTTAGTTTCAGTTCGTGAATTAGCAGTTCCTTTCCAGGCACAACTTAGAAGGCCCTGTCTTGAGCAATCACATTATGGAACCAAGCAGTTCGCTCCAGCCCTTTCTGGTCCGAGGTGATGTCCCCAAGGTGTTCCTGTCAGACTGATGCTCATTAAATCTGGAAGAGAGAGGAAGTGCAATCTCTCTGGAAAAAGCTTCAGGTTGAGTGCTCTCTGAGACTGGAGACCAGCCTAGGGGCTGGAAGCATGGGTTCAATTCCTGGGTCGGGAAGATACCCTGGAGTAGAACATGGCAACCCACTGCAGTATTCTTGCCTGGAAAATTCCATGGACAGAGGAACCTGAGGGGCCACACACACACACTTCCCCAGTGGCCTGAGGCAACAGGCATCCCTTACAATGACCTTGAATGGGACCTCCCATCCAGGAGATCCTGAGGCTATTTCTCCCTGAGGGCAAGGCAAAGAGCTCCTCCCAGCTTGCATCAGCCAAACCAGAGAACCAATGGCCCTTCCTTGGACAACCTGAGACAGGCAATGCCTTCTGCCCATGGGAAGTCCACATCTTGGAGAGATTTCATGAACTGACTGGAAAAATCAGAGACACCAAAAAATGAGTCCTTCAAAATTGAGGGGTTTTTTTGCCAACAAAGGTCCGTCTAGTCCGGGCTATGTTTTTCTCCAGTGGTCATGTATGGATGTGAGAGTTGGACTGTGAAGAAAGCTGAACGCTGAAAAATTGATGCTTTTGAACTATGGTGTTGGATAAGACTCTTGAGAGTCCCTTGGACTGCAAGGAGATCCAACCAGTCCATTCTGAAGGAGATCAGCCCTGGCATTTCTTTGGAAGGAATGATGCTAAAGCTGAAACTCCAGTACTTTGGCCACCTCATGGGAAGAGTTGACTCACTGGAAAAGACTCCGATGCTGGGTGGGATTGGGGGCAGGAGGAGAAGGGGATGACAGAGGATGAGATGGCTGGATGGCATCACTGACTCGATGGACATGAGTCTGAGTGAACTCCAGGGGTTGGTGATGGACAGGGAGGCCTGGCATGCTGCGATTCATGGGGTCGCAAAGAGTCGGACACGACTGAGCGACTGAACTGAACTGATCTGATATCACTGTGGGTCCTCCTCTCTGGGCAGTAGTAATTCAGAAAAGGGGGAAGGAGAAAATGGTGAGAACTATAATGTATCTAAATTGTAGAATGTTCAGTTCCAGATATCAACTCAGTGGATATTCCATTTCCTAGACCTAAATCATGGGTCATCTCTTAGTGAACTCTGACGTCAATTTAAGAGACTTCATCTGTCATTTTTCAGACACACAGAATCAAATTTTTAAAAATCAGAATATATTCTTGGAAAAAGGTACATATTCTGTTAAATAAAATTTTCCTTTAAATGATATATTTTGTTGTTGTTCAGTTACTCAGTCATGTCCAATTCTTTGCCACACCATGGACTGCAGCATGCCAGGCTTCCCTATCCTTCACCACCTCCTGGAGCTTGCTCAAACTCCCATCCATTGAGTCCATGATGCCATCCAACCTTCTCACCTTCTCATCTTCTGTCGTCCCCTTCTCCTCCTGCTCTCAATCTTGCCCAGCACCAGGGTCTTTTTCAAGATAATGATACATTAAATTATAAATATAAATATATATATGTATATATGTCTTTGTCGGGGTGAGGTGTGGTGAGCCCTAGTGTGGCATGCATTTTGATAAAGAAATTGGAATTACACAAGACTGATCGGTTATTCCTAACATTGGTCTTCCTTCAGAACCTAGATGGTCTCATATTTCCAACAGACTCCCTGTCCTCTCCAGCTCAGATTGTCTCCTCCCATCTCTGAATATTCTGAATCTGTCAGTTTACGGCCCAGTTGTCTATGTCCCTGTCTGGATCTTTATTACTCAGCACCAAAAGCCTTCCATCAATCGTTCAATCAACAAGTATTTCATCTCCCACATGACTGTTCCTCCTTCTAGCAGCTCCTCTGAGCACCTGATAGCAGGGGCCCAAGCAGAAGTAACCTTAAGCCAGGCTGCAAGGTCAGTGAGAGGATCAGAATACACACTCGTGGCACAGACATGATTTACCTAGGGGACATGAAAGAGGACGAGTCATTGCCACAGAAAAATCTGCTCCCTTCCATTTTGCTTGAAACACATGGAGGATTCCATTTTTTAATTTTCTCACTTGGATAGGGACATTGACACATGAAGTATTTCATGCTTCTCTTAGCTCTCCTGTAAGAAAATGACAGCTCAAGTGAAATGATTAATGGCATGGATGCTCAGCTTCTATGACAGGGAACAACAGGGAGAGAAAAGGGGCCGCAAAAAGGCAGAGAACACACGACAATTGGTACTCAGCGGGCATGTAGGAACAGTGTGCCAGCCATCAGCTTTCCCAAGGAAAACCCCAAACATCTCATATGTGCCCCGAGGGAACCAACCTCTGCAGCAGACATGCATGATGGTAACTGATGGACAGGACCCGACTTACTCAGAGACAGCCCTGGGCTGAAGACAATCTTCAGATTTTTTGCCTGGGATCAAGTGTCCTGTTACAGGAACATGAGTGTGTGCATTATGTGTGTGCACTCACTCATGTTTTGCTATAAGCTCTCTTGCTTCTTAAAGAAAACCAGACAAACGAAGCAGACTTCTATTGCCCAGGGACTATGGATGCTTATTAGCATCTATTTATCTAGAACATATAGTTATCTGCATATTTATGCTCATCAAGGACACTGCTTATGGTACGCTGTCAGGTGTGGTTTCCCGATCTCCTTCTTCCCCAGATAAGTAAGCTCCTTTTAGGGTTAAAAGAACAGTGATTTCTCCCTCTTGCCCAGCTCTATTTTAAGCCAGTTCTGTAGGTACTTCAGCTCCCTTATCTGGCGACATAGGCTTGGACCCCACCCGCCACCCTGCCTGCAGTGACGGACACTGGTAAATCCAGCCACTTAACATCCAAGTTTCTCAGGCTTTGTCATTGTCACAGGCTTCTCAAAAACCAGTCCATCATCCCTTTGGGGTGGAAATGTGTCCACTTTACATGGTGCACTGTGCTTGGCTCTCCAGTCCCTCCTCTGGTGCCCAGTGGGTGAGGGTGTCACAGAGAACATACTTGACACTGTTGGATCTATTCCTTTAGCTCTGACCCTTGTGCTGTTTTCTGGATGAGTCAGGGCTCTGCATCTTTTGTGAAAGAATCTTACCTAGAGCCTGAAATAAACAGTACAGCCCCTTTGCTAGGCTCTGATCATTAAAGATATAACACTTTTCCATTCATAGAGAGAGAAAAAGTTGCAGAACATAAAATAAAAATTACCTTGTTGGAGGTTTATAGGAACACGGTGACCAGGCCAACTGTGGACAGCTGCAAGAACAAAGGATTCCTGCACCCAAAAGTTTGCAACAACCAGCCATACCACCTCCCCTTTTAGTACAAAAGAAGCTGGAATGGTTCTTTGGGACACCATTCCACTATCTTTTCGGTTCACCGACTTTCCAAGTAGTCGCTATTGCTCACCCTGGCACCTCATCTCTTGATTTATTGGCCTGTCATGTGGCGAGCGGTATGAACTTGGATTTGATAACAGAGGCATCCTTCTTCCCAGAGGTTGCCTTTGTTTCTCACCCCTGGTGGCCTCTGTCATGACACGCCTGGCCCTGGAGTATAACATAAGTCAGAGGTGAGACACTATTTTGGACAAAATTACAGAGAAAAGAACTATCATTTTGGTGAGGGTGATCTAAGCTCATCGGGGCTTTCTCTTGGAAAATAAATTGGAGTGCCCAAGTTCCCTTCATGTAGCAGCTAGCAGGAACACTTACGTGGAAGGCTGGCTGGGGTCATAACTGTGAAATATGGCCCAAGAGAAGGGAAGTTATGAGACTGATCAGATGCTGAAACCAAATGCTGATGCTTTTCTCTATTAGAACAGCTCTGGGACATAACATTACCTAAGAAACAATGATGCAATTTGTTCCATCTTTCTTACTCTTCCCTGTTTTTGGGGATCCCAAGCTTAATCCAAGCTTGGTAACTGAGGTGTGAAAATCACTTCAGGGCCAAAGCTGGTGACTTGAGGATCAATATCCCATCTGGTTATGGCTCATTTGTCACTTAGTTTGCTGATGTCTTCTCTTACTAATTCGATGGGCATTATCTTGTTTTTTTTTTTAGAAAGTGTAATTTCTTCATAATCTATTGCTGGTATCGTATTAAGAAACCCGATTTTATTTCTATTAGAAAAAGAGAGGCCTGTGGGATACTAGTTCCCTAACCAGGGATCAAACCCATGTCCCTTGCAGTTGAAGTGTGGAGTCTTAACCACTGGACCACCAGAGAAGTCCCCCAAATCACATACATGCTTTGGGAAAAGATAAAACTTGAAAAAACACACCAGAAAATAGACCACTTAGAGACTGTGTGTGTGTGACCTAAGTTGCTTCAGTCGCGTCTGGTGTCTGACTCTTAGTGGCCTTATGGACTGTAGCCCACCAGGCTCCTTGGTCCATGGGGAGTCTCCAGGCAAGAACTGGAGTGGGTTGCCATGCCTTCCTCCAGAGGATCTTCCTGACCCAGGTATCGAATGCATGTCTCTTACATCTCCTGCTTTGACAGGCAGGTTCTTTACCACTAGCACCATCTGGGAAGCCCAAAGCTGGCAGAGTCGTATTTTAATTAGACACACTTCATTCACTTTCTTCACAGGTGGAGGCATATATACTCATACCCCCCCACACACACACATCAGCTAAAGTCAATTTGACTTTTAATATTCAGCTAATTAACGAAACTTTTTATTCCATATCTTTAAGCAAGTTCATTATCTTCACTCTGAATTTGCATGCTTGCTAAAGGAATTAAATTTTATCTTGTTTGCTCACTCCATAATGCCTTTGGGGTGCCTTATCTGAGCCAGGTTCTGTTCCAGGCCCTGAGGTCTTCACAGCAGGCAGATGAGCCTCTGACTCATGGGTCTTTCACTGCAGAGGAGATTTCCCAGGGATTTCCAACTCTGTGTCCAACTAGATTCCAGTTTGTCTTCTAACTCTATTCCTGCTTCCTGCTCCACTGCTGGTCTCATGGGACCCAGCCACTCTCACTTGACTTCTGCGCCAATTATGATGTTATTGCCTGCCAGTTCTAAATTCACCCTTTTTGCTTGGATTGTGTGATGGTTAATGTTGTGTTTCAACTTGACTGTGCTAAGGGACGCCCAGAGAGCTGGTAAAGCATTATTTCTGGCGTGTCTGTCTGGCAGGGTGTTTCTGGCAGCGATTCAGCATCTGATTCAGGAGACTAAGAGCGTCACTGTCAGAAACGTCACGGTACACTGTCAGCTGCAGCTTCTCAATCTACTTCCTCCCCAGATACGTGGGCTCCTTTTATGGTTAAAAGAACAGTGATTTCCCCCTCTTGCCCAGCTCTATTTTAAGCCAGTTCTAAAGGTACTTCAGAACTTGCCAGCTCCCTCACCAGGTAACATAGGCTTGGATCCCACCCACCACCCTCCCTGCGGTGTTGCACCCTGGTAAATCTAGCCATTTATATCCAGACTTCTCAGGCTTTGTAATTGCCACAGGGTTCTCAAAACCCAGTCCATCTACTTCCCTTTGAGGGTGAAGGCACCTCCCAGAGGAAGGTGAAGTTCAGGGATGGAAAAATGATGTGTTGAAAAATGGTCATCCTACATGATGTGTTATCTCAGGTTCTCCAATTGCTTCTCTGACGCCCAACAGGTGGGGGTATAAGAGAGATCTGAGTAGTCATCATCCACTCCTCCAAAGGCCCAAAGAGAACAAAAATCAAAGGAAGGCCAAGTTTTCTTTTATAGACCTGGGATGTCCACCTTCTCCTACTCTTGGTCATTGGAGCTCCTGGTTCTCAGGCCCTCAGACTTGGACTGAATTAGGCCACCAGCTTTCCTGGTTCTCTAGCTTGCAGATGACAGACTGTGGAACTTCTTAGCCTCCGGAAAGAAGGTCCATGCATGCTAAGTGGCTTCCATCCCACCAGACTCCTCTGTCCATAGGATTCTCCAGACAAGAACACTGGAGTGGGTTGCCATGTCCTTCTGCAGTGAATCTTCCTGACCCAAGGATCAAATCTGTGTCTCTTATGTTTCCTGCATTGGCAGATGGGGTCTTTACCACTAGCGCCACCTGGAAACCAGATGAGCCACCTCCTATATTAAATCCCCTCCTGTATACTCCTATCCAGATATCCAACTGGTTCTCTGGAGAACCTTGTGTAGCACAGACTGCAAAAATGGATCTGAGCCCTTCATTTTTTCTCCCTTTACCCACTGACACTGAAGCTTTGTCAGTAGAGGGTGCTGGAGAGACAGTACAGAAGACAGTTACACTGCTCCTAGTTCCAGAATTAGAGAAAGGCACAGCAAGGTTAGTTCATGGATCACAAAACAGTCACACAATTTAACAACAACAAACAACTGGAAGGTGGGAGTGAAGCTGGGAGGATGATTCAAGTTAGGGCTCTCAGGGTCAGAAAGGGCTTCTGAGAAGCTTTTAGGAGCAATAATGTGGGGACATAGAGCAATTGCAATTGACCTTTACTGTTGCCTTCTGCAAAATGAAAATGAACATTCTCAAGTTGTCTAAATTCAATGTAATTAGCTCTCAGGGTGATGGGTTACAAGATTAAATCTCTAAAAATTTTGCCTCCTGGATCATCCAGAAACTGCCCAATGTTACTGTTCAATATTCCACTGTCTAACTGGGCAGTGCTCTTACTGGCTTTGGGTCACATAAGAAAAGGGGGAGGAGGATTTTGTTCAGTCTTTTTTGTCCTGGTTGAATTGACTAGAGCTAGCAGCAGCAGATTTGTGAGATCAGAGTCAGTGGTTTAATAATCCTAAGTTCTTGAGTAAAATCAGCTCCCTTTGGCTAACTTGGGTGTGTGTTCAGTTGCCAAGTTGTATCTGACTCTTTGTGACCCCATGGACTGCAGCATGCCAGGTCTCCCTGTACCTCACCATCTCCCAGAGTTTGCCCAAGTTCATGTCCATTGAATCGGTGATGCCATTCCAACCATTTCATCCTGTTGCCCTCTTCTCCTTCTACCTTCAATCTTTCCCAGCATCAGGGTCTTTTCAAGTGAGTTGGCTATTCGAATCAGGTGGCCAAAGTATTGGAGCTTCAGCTTCAGCATCAGTCCTTCCAATGAATACTCAGGGTTGATTTCCTTTAGGATTGACTGGTTGGATCTCCTTGCAGTTCCAAGGGACTCTCAAGAGTCTTCTCCAGCACCAGAGTTCAAAAGCATCAATTCTCTGGCCCTCTGCTTTCTTTATGGTCCAACTCCCACATCTGTACATGACTACTGGAAAGACTATAGCCTTAACTATACGGACCTTTGTCAGCAAAGTGATGTTTTTGCTTTTTAATACACTGTCTAGGTTTGTCATTGCTTTCCTGCCAAGAAGCAATCATCTTCTAATTTCATGGCTGCAGTCACCATCTGCATGGATTTTAGAGCCCAAGAACAGGTACTCTGTCACTGCTTCCACCTTAGTTTATATCATTAAAGTCAACTCACCTGTTTGTTTTCCAAATATTGTCTAGTGAATATAATTTTCAATAACAGCATTCAGTCTCATGAATAAAAATCAAATCTTTTTAATCATTGAATAAATCTGTCAATATTACAAGAACATCATTTGCTTTTTTTCTAGAAATAGACTCAAATTTATGATGACATGGTAGAGAATAAGAAAATAAATCTGATTTAAATGTTAAGATTCATGTATGGATGTGAGAGTTGGACTATGAAAAAAGCTGAGCGCCAAAGAATTGATGCTTTTGAACTGTGGTGTTGGAGAAGACTCTTGAGAGTCCCTTGGACTGCAAGGAAATCCAACCAGTCCATCCTAAAGGAGGTCAGTCCTGGGTGTTCATTGGAAGGACTGATGTTGAAGCTGAAACTCCAATACTTTGGCCACCTGATGCGAAGAGCTGACTCATTTGAAAAGACCCTGATGCTGGGAAAGATTGAGGGCAGGAGGAGAAGGGGATGACAGAGGATGAGATGGTTGGATGGCATTGCCGACTCAATGGACATGAGTTTGGGTAGGCTCCGGGAGTTGGTGTTGGACAGGGAGGCCTGGCGTGCTGCGGTTCTTGGGGTCACAGAGAGTCGGACACGACTGAGTTACTGAACTGTCTCACTGACTGAAATGTTAAGATAAAAGTGGAATGTAAATGCTGGCTAGATTTCCTTTTATTTATCTTTATTTTTTATTTTTTTTTGGCTAAGCCATACAGCATGTGAGATCTTAATTCCCCAACCAGGAATCAAACCTGTGCCCCCTACATTGGGACCTCAGCATTCCAACCACTGGACCACCAGGGAAGACCCTCCTTTTATTTATCTAACCATCATGTTAATAGCTTCTTACTATTTCTCTCAAAGTTGTTAGAAAATTCTGTGGTTTTGTCTTTCCTTTTAATCAGGTCTGAATTTAGACATTTATAGCTGACATGTAATTATTGTTGTTTATGTTTTATTGCTGATCAACCTCTAATCAAAATTTTCACAATTTTAATGAAGTGACATGTTTCCTAGCTTTTCCCAAAAGCATCTCATCTAATAGTTACCATATAGGGACTTCCCTGTGGTCCGGTGGCTAAGATTCCAGGCTCCTGGTGCAAGGTGCCTGGGTTCTATCCTTGGTCAGGGAACTAGATTCCACATGCCACAACTAAGAGTTTGTATGCCACAACTAAAGATCCCATGTGCCGCAACTGAGACCTGGCACAGCCAAGTAAATAAATAAAAATAATAAATATTAAAAAATGACTGTATGTCCCAGCAACCCATGTTATAAGTTGAAAGCCAGTATTTGCCTCCCACCTCTGATATGAGCTGGATCGTGGATTTCAAGACAGCACCATGTTGTTAGTTCCCAGTGGCCAAGAGTGCAAACCCCAAACCTCAAAGACAGCAACCCCATATCTTAGGATGATTTACTTTGCATAAATAATAAGACATGGGATACCCAGACAAGTACAGGTAGCATTTGAGTGACTTCCTGTCTGTATTTAGTTTATATTTATTGCTGCTGCAAGGTATGTCTCAAATAGTAATAGAAATTCTTGCAAGTCCATGATCAAGCTAGCTTTCCCAAGATTTCATTTAATGATCCCCTATGGCCTGTTCTATTCTAATTGGAAAACATACATATTTTTCTGCATGCATGAGCAATGCCTTGGGATTTCATCAAGTTGGGTTTTCCCCCATCTGTATTTTCTACTGAAATAATAGTTTTGTCTACATTAATCTGACAACTTGGGTGTGAATTCACTCAAAATTTATATTTTTGTTGCTTTTGTTGCTTGATTTACCCTGTCTCCAAGTATAATATAGGAATTCATGCTAATGTTGCTTATTTTATAGTGTGCTTTGTTTTTTAGCCACCAATATTCTATGAACTATCATACTGGCATTTGTCTTCATAATGATACATCTAAGGAATAGATTCAATTTACTAGCATATTTGTGGTATTTCTTCTTCTGCACTCCACTATTATTCACTGATGTGATGTATATTTTTTGACTATATGATTTTATAATTTTTCAACACTGGTTGTCTATTATTTCAACTCTAGAACTGTTTCCTCATATATAATGTACGCATATTGTATTTACATGAGCAACATTATTTATTTTTCCTATAAAACAATTTTAAAATAATTTCCCATCCATGGATGATATAAAGTATTTAGATTTTCCCCCATAAATATTTGTCTTAAAGAAATAGGATTGTGTTTTATACTCAGTTATGTCTTACAGACTAGAAAATAAACACTTTTGCAAGGCACACTAAATGAATAACAGGGAACTAGCACTTACTAAGCACAGAATTTTTGCAAACTATTTAGTTAATTTTAAATAAGATTGCGACATAAAATATGTAGGGCATCTAGTTAAATTTGAATTTCATAAAAACAACTTTGTATTCTGTTTATTTGTTTTAGGATAAGTATATCTCAAATAGTACAGGGGATATACTTATGCTAAAATAATTTGTAGGTTATCCAAAATTCAAAAAAGGAACCAAGTGCCCTCTATTTTCTTTGCTAAATCTAGGGACTCTGTCCTCAAACAACCCTGTCTGGAACCAACTTATACTTATTTTTTCCCTTTCCTCCCCTTCTATATTTCTTTCCTCCTACTAAAGAAGAGATTTCTTTGGGGAGTATGGGAAACTTGAAATAGCTTCCAAAATAGAGATTTGGAAGCTTAAAATTTTAAATGAAGTTATTCATAGCTTGTCCCTTATGTCTGAAAACATAGCAAAATAAAGACTATCTTCACTTTTTAGCACATTGGGTTATGGATTTTAAATTAGAATAATAGAACACTCATGCCGGAAGCAACCTTGATAGTTGCCTTATGAACAGCTTTGCTTCATAGATGTAAGGCACATGCCCCAGATGCCTCTACAACAGGCTACCTCCAGTTAGGGGGATATGTCTAACAGAACTGATTTTTGCCAAAATATGTATGTGACACACTGACAAAGGAGAAAGTTGAGGCCATACCAGGTGTGAGGTTGTAGGAAGGAAGGGGAAGAGGGGGCAGGATGAAGTGGGGAAGTTGGGTTGAAGAACATCTTGTATTTTCTTGGCAGCTCCTGGACCCTTGTGGAAGGTTTCCCAGTCTCTCCACCCATTTCTTCACTTTTCTTGGGACCACCACCAACAATATCAGTAGAACACAAGGTTTCTGTTTTGCACAGTAAGGAAACCATCAGCTCAGTTCAGTCACTCAGTCATGTCCAACTGTTTGCAACCCCATGGACTGCAGCACACCAGGCCTCCCTGTCCATCACCAACTTCTGGAATTTGCTCAAGGTCATGTACATCGAGTCAGTGGTGCCACCCAACCATCTCATCCTCTGTCCTCCCCTTCTCCTCCTGCCTTCAATCTTTCCCATCTGGGTTTTTTCCAGTGAGTCAGTTTTCCACTTCATGTGGCCAAAGTATTGGAGCTTCAGCTTCAGCATCAGTCCTTCCAGTGAATATTCAGCACTGATTTCCTTTAGGATAGACTGGTTGAATCTCCTTGTAGTCCAAGGGACTCTTAACAGTCTTCTCCAACGCCACAGTTCAAAAGCATCAATTCTTTGGCACTAAGCTTTCTTTATAGTACAACTCTCACATCCATACATGACTCCTGGAAAAACCATCTTTTGACTAGATGGAACTTTGTTGGCAAATTAATGTCTCTGCTTTTTTAATATGCTGTCTACATTGGTCATAGCTTTTCTTCCAAGGAGCAAGCGTCTTAATTTCATAGCTGCAGTCACCATCTGCAGTGATTTTGGAGCCCAAGAAAATAAAGTCTGTCACTGTTTCCATTGTTTTCCCATCTATTTGCCATGAAGTGATGGAACTGGATGCCATGATCTTCGTTTTCTGAATGTTGAGTTTTAAGTCAACTTTTTCACTCTTTTCTTTAACTTTCATCAAGAGGTTCTTCAGTTCCTCTTTGCTTTCTGCCTAAGGGTGGTGTCATCTGCATAACTCAGGTTATTGATATTTCTCCCAGCAATCTTGATTCCAGGTTGTGCTTCATCCAGCCTGGCATTTCACATGATGTACTCTGCATATAAGTTAAATAAGCAGGGTTACAATATACAACCTTGACGGACTTCTTCCCAATTTGGAACCAGTTCATTGCTCCATGTCTGGTTCTAACTGTTGCTTCTTGACCTGTATACAGATCTCTCAGGAGGCAAGTAAGGTGGTCTGGTATTCCCATCTCTTGAGGAATTTTCCATAGTTTACTGTGATCCACATAGTCAAATGCCTGAGCGTAGCCAATGAAACAGAGTAGATGTTTTTCTGGAATTCACTTGCTTTTTCTATGATCCAACAGATGTTGGCAATTTAATCTCTGGTTCCTCTGCCTTTTCTAAATCCAGCTTAAACAATAAACAAAATGTAAAGATAATCTATGAACTAGGACAAGATATTTTCAAATGATGTTACAGACAAGCGGTTAATTTTCAAGATATACAAAAAACAGCTTAAACAATTTTAATATAAAAAACCCAAACAACCCAATCAAAAAATGGCAGAAGACTTAGATATAGATATTTCTCCAAAAAAAAAAAAAAAAAAAATACAGAAAGCCAACAGGCCCATGAAAAGATGCTCAGTATTGTTACTTAGAGAAATGCAGATCAAAACTAAAATGAGGTTATCACCCCAAACCAATCACAATGACCATCATTAAAATGTTTACAAATAATAAATGCTGGAGAGAGTGTCAAGAAAAGGGAACCCTCTTACATTGTTGGTGGGAATGTAAGTTGGTACAGCCACTATGGAGAACAGTATGGAGGTTCCTTAAAAGGCTAACTAAAAATACAGTTGTCATATTATCCCTCAGTCCCACTACTGGGCATATATCTGGATAAAACTCTAATTCAAAAAGATATATGCACCCCAATATTCATAGCAGTACTACCTACAATAACTAAGACATGGAAGCCACCTAAGTGTCCATCGGCAAATGAATGAGTAAAGAAGATGTGGTGTATATACACAATACAATATTATTCAGCCACAAAGATAAAAGAATGCCATTTGCAGCAACATTAATGGACCTAGAGCTTATCATACTAAGCGAAGTAAGGCAAAGACAAATATCATATGGTATCACTTATATGTGGACTCTTTAAAATGATATATTAACACATGAATTTATTTAGGTAACATGAATAATCTCCCAGACATAGAAAGGAAACGTGGTTACCAAAGAGGGTAGCGGGATAGGGTGCTGCATGCATGCTCAGTTGCTCAGTTGTGTCTGACTCTTTGTGACTCTATGGACTGTAGTCTGCCAGGCTCCTCTGTCCATGGGATTCTCCAGGCAAGAGTACTGAAATGGTTTGCCACAACCTACTCCAGGGAATCTTCCCAACGTAGGAATGGAACCCACATCTCTTATGTCTCATGCATTGGCAGGCAGGTTCTTTACCACTAGCGCCACCTGGGAAACCCAGTGGGGTGGGGTGAGGGAGATAAATTAGGAGTTTGGGATTGACATATACACACTGTGCTGTGCTGTGCTTAGTTACTCAGTCATGTCTGACTCTTCACGACCCTGTGGGCTGTAGCCCTCCAGGCTCCTCTGTCTATGGGATTCTCCAGGTAAGAATACTGGAGTGGGTTGCCATGCCCTCCTTCAGGAGATCTTCCCAACCCAGGGATTGAACCCAGGCTTCCCGCATTGCAGGTGGATTCTTTACCCCCTGAGCTACCTGGGAGGCCCCATATACACACTGCTGCTGCAGCTGCTAAGCCACTTCAGTCGTGTCTGACTCTGTGCGACCCCAGAGACAGCAGCCCACCAGGCTTCCCCTTTCCTGGGATTCTCCAGGCAAGAACCCTGGAGTGGGTTGCCATTTCCTTCTCCAATGCATGAAAGTGAAAAGTGAAAGTAGAGTTGCTCAGTCGTGTCTAATTCTTAGCAACCCCATGGACTGCAGCCTACCAGGCCCCTTCACCCATGGGATTTCCCAGGCAAGAGTACTGGAGTGGGGTGCCATTGCCTTCTCCACATATACACACTACTATATATAAAATAAACAAGCAACAAGGACTTACTGTGTTATACAGTATATATGCATATATACAGTATATATCTGAATGACTTTGCTGTATACCTAATACTAACACAACATTGTAAATTAACTTGCACTTCAATTTAAAAAATGGTAATAAAGATAATAATAATAATAATAAAGTCCAGAGCAAAGAAAAAAAAGTGTTTGGCAAAATTTACCTGTTTTTTGGTTGTTTTTTTTTTTTTGAGGGGGTAGGGGAAGAGATCCCTGGGGACAGGCCTCTTTTTTTTCCCTTCTTTTTAGCTAAGCTAGGTCTTTGTTTAGGCCTGCAGACTTCTCGAGTTGTGGCATGCAGGCTTATTTGCCCTGTGGCATATGGGATCTTAGTTTCCAGATCAGGGATTGAACCTGAATCCCTTCTGCACTGGAAGGTGGATTCTTACAATTGGACCACCAGGGGAATCCCCTCAAGCTTCATTTTAATATCTATGTTCCTTTCGAAGAGAAGTTAAAAGGCCTTTCACGTCACAGACACCTCCTTCAGTCACTGGAGTATGATTCTGGTAAATTGTATTCCTCTTTTATTTATTTATTTTTTTTTTACGGTATTAGCATGTCTTTAATAAAAATTTAATAAAATTTTTTAAAAATTAACAGAAAATATCACCTCTGACTTGGAATCTCCAATGCAAACCTGATACCTCCTCTTTACATTGCTCATGCTTGCACAAGTCAGCTTTTAAATCCCGTTCAGCTCCACCTGAAGTGTCAGTTTTGGGCTAGACTTTTATAGCTTGTGATCTGTAAGCAAATATAACGCTGTGGACCAGGAGAGCTAACATTCGAAGAAAGAAAGGGAATCTCTTTTGGAATGTGAATAAGCATCACAGTATTTATTAATTCTCCAAATGTCAGCTTTCACACATAAAGGCTTGTCAAAGTTGGGTTCAGCTAGGGAAGTGATTCATGCTACGGTACATCTGCTCCCCCCAGACTAAAATGGTATCTCTAATTCAAGGATAGTTAGAATAGTTACAGTTGGAAAGTGAAAGTGTTAGTCACTCAGTTCTGACTGACTCTTTTCGACCCCATGGACTGCAGCCCATCAGGCTCCTCTGTGCATGGGAGTTCCCTGGGCAAGAATATTGAAGTGGATGGCCATTTCCTTCTCCAGGGGATCTTCCTGACCCAGGGATTGAATCCAGGTCTCCTGCATTGCAGGCAGATGCTTTACCATCTGAGCCACCGGGGACATGGTACCAAGTAGCTTGCAAGAGTGCAGAATAGGATACAGGAAGCACACATTCAGAGCCTCCAGGGCTTTCTGAATTGGTGGAATGATTTTTCTCTGAAATATATTAAAACCAGGGAGAATGTTGGTGACCCAGAGTCCTATCCCTGCATCTGTGAAAGCTTTGGGAGATTTCAAACTAATTTCACAGCACATCCCCTGCTGATGTTTTCATCACAAGCATCTCTTCTTATTGATCTCAAAAGAGGACTCAATTCCCCAGGGACACGTGGACCCAATTATCAGTGTTTCTGTTACAGATGTCTCCTCTTTTTAAAAAAGTTCTGGATAGAAAAAATGCTTTTTAAAAAAATCCAGGACTTTTCTTTAGTCTGTTGAAATGAAACTAAAACCCCCAGAATATCCTGTGAAGAAACAATATACACCATAAAGAAGCAGAAGTGTTATTGGCTTGTCCTTCTAGAACAGATCTACACAGAAATTTCAACCCATTAAAAAAAAAACAACCTAACTCCTGTCACTACTGCCTGATTTCAGAAGCAGTCACCGAGCTGCTGACAAAAACATCTTTCACACGTTAATCTCAAATGTCCTGGTGAGTCGTTGTTAAAAGTTGATGTGAATGCTTGGCTTGTGTCAATATATCCAAGTTTCCATTTGAGATACATTCTAAAGACAGTGCTAATGGAGGAAATGGGATTTGTGTGTACTTTTCTAAGGTGGCCAATGGCTATTTCAAAATCCAAATGGTTTTTTTTTAAAAAAATAAAACTGAAATGAGTCAAATCATCTGACATAGAAAGATAACCAAAGATCTTTTTGGAATCGTTTGATTATTTTTAACTGAATTTTTATTTTCTATTAGAGTATAGTTGCTTTTTAACACTGTGTTAGTTTCTGGAGGTACAGCCAAGTGAATCAGTGACACATATATCCACTCTTTTTTAGATTCTCTTCCCTTGTATGTTATTACAGATTGTTGGGTAGTGTTCCCTGTGCTATACAGTAGGTCATTTGATTTTTACTCTGGGGGTTTGCTTGGTGCTGGAGAGGAAGGGTGAGTTGAAAGGGAGTCAAGGTGTACGGCTTCCGTGGTAGTTCAGACCATAAAGAATTTGCCCTAACACAGGAGACCCAAGTTCGATCCGTGGGTAGGAAGATCCCCTGGAGGAGGGCATGGCACCCCACTCCAGTATCCTTGTCTGGGAAATCCATGGACTGAGCAGCCTTGTGGACTACAGTCCATGGAGTTGCAAGGAGTCGGACATGACTGAGAGACTTTCAGGGTGCAGGAATGCCTCCTGCCCCCGGAGCACTCGGACTGACGTCAGGAAGACGCAACGCACGTAATTTCCTCCTGACCGTGCCTTAGGGGCACAGCCTGGCACACCTTTCGGAACAACCTGAGGTGAGGCTCCTGCCCTCTGCCCCAGGTGCCCCTGTCGGCCAGAGATGAAGGAGGCTGGAGGACTGAGGACCACTCAGCACCCTGGTACACATCAGGGGAGCAAGGGGTTCACGCACATGGGGTGGGGCTATGATCAATGGAAGGTGGGATCAGGGGTCAATTCGACTTCCTTCCTCCCTCTCAGTGGGCTGTTTAGACCCCCTCCTTCCCACTCCCTCTCGGAAGCAAGGCCCACGGGTGGAGCAGTTAGTCCTGCTGGATGCTAGGCAGTGGCCAGCTTGGCAAAGACTCTCCTCCCTCCTGCCTCCCCTGGTTCGCACAGCATAGTAAAGTCAGCCTGCTGAGACATCACAGTGGTCTCACCCCCGGATGTACTCACTGGCGGGCCTGTGACCCAGAGTCTAGTGAAACATCTGTTGGTGGGGACATCCCTTCCTAAAAACCCCGAGCTCCATAGGCAGGCTTGCTGCCCTCTGCCCTCCTCCCCTCCACCTGCCTAGAAAATAGACAAGATACCTGGAGGCACAACAGCCATTTCACTACGAAGACATAAGCCAACCTGCTGATGATGGGGGCAGAAAAATGCCATGATCTTAGGTTCTTGTTTTTAGTATTTAAAATTTTTATTTTAAATTAATTTTTATTGAAGTATAGAAGCATAACAATGTTGGGTTAGTTTCTACTATACAGCACAGTGAATCAGCTATGCGTATGCATATATCTCCTCTTTTTTGTGTTTCCAACCCTTTCAGGTCACTATGTAGCACTGACTAGAGTTCCCTGCACTATACTAGGTTCTCATTTGTTATCTATCTTATACATATATCAGTAATGTACATACTTCAATCCCAATCTCCCAATTCATCCCACCCCTTTCCATCTCCTCCTGGGACCCTTATGTTTGTTCTCTACAGCTGTGTCTCTATTTCTGTTTTCCAAATAAGATCATCTGTATCATTTTTCTAGATTCCATATATATGCATTAATGTATAATATTTGTTTTTTTCTTTCCGACTTACTTCACTCGGTATGGTGGTCTCTAGGTCCATCCACATCTCCACAAATGATTCATTTTCATTCCTTTTTATGACTGAATCATTTCTTATGACAGAATTGAGCCACTGTATGAATCCTGTTCTCCCTAACTCCATACTCCTTGTTATGTGAGTCAAACAAACCCTTGTTTGTTTAAGCTAACTCTAATAAGCGGTTTTGCTAATTATGCCCGATCCTACCTGGTACCCTGGCCCTGTGCATTTTTTTTTAATTTAATTAGTTACTTAATTTATTTTTTGGATCTGTGGTCCTCATTTCGGTGCTGGCTTTCTCTAGTTGCAGGGAGCAGGGGCCATTCTCTCGTTGCGGTGTACAGGCTTCTCCTTGCAGGAGCTTCTCTCATTGTGGAGTACAGGCTCTAGGTGCTCAGGCTTCAGTAGGTGTGTCATGAGGGCTCAGTAGTTGTGATTCCTAGACTCTAGAACGCTGGCTCAATAATTTTGGCACTCAGGCTTAGTTGCTCCAAGGCATGTGGGAGCTACCCAGATTAGGGATCGATCCCATGTCTCCTGCTTTGGCAGGCAGATTCTTTACCACTGAGCCACCAGGGAAGTCACCCTGTGTATCTTTGTGATCTCCATGAATGTTCTAATCCATCCCATAGGCACACTTGCTAGCTTGATCAGAGATGGAGAAGTCAGCGAGAGGCAATCTCTCCTGGGCTTCTGAGTTCTCAGCATCCAGAGGCACATCTGGGGGAGGTGAAAATGAAGATCCTTTTCTCTGCCATGTCAGGGGTTCCAACTGCATCACATGGCTCCTTCTAGCCCACATGAATGACTCATCCTTCTATCTCTTCCTCCAACCTCTACAGCACATCTGAATTCAGAGCTCCAGTCCCCACATCTTTCCTGGTAGCTCCGCTGGTAAAGAATCTGCCTGCAATGCAGGAGACCCTGGTTCGATTCCTGGATCAGGAAGATCTGCTGGAGAGGTGGCTCAGATGGTAAAGAATCCGCCTGCAATGCGGGAGACCTGGATTTGATCTCTGAGTTGGGAAGATCCCTTGAAGAAGGGAAACGCTATCCACTCCAGTATTCTGGCCTGGAAAATTCCATGTAGTATATAGTATATGGGAACGCAAAGAGTTGGACATGACTGAGTGACTTTCACATCCCCTCAGCAAATTGCAGTATCTTGTTCTATCCATTTGCCAGGTGAGAATTCTAACATGGTCACAGAGATAATATCATTAGCTCATCCTCCCAAGCTGGTTGAGTGAGTTCAGTTTGATCTGGTTCTCATTTCATAAATCAGGCTCAGTAGGATAACCCCAGCAAAGAATTTGCCTTTTTGTTCGAGGAAGGGTTTTTACATTTGGATTTGATTATTATAAATTTTATAATATAAAAATTTTCTGGTGCTGGAGAAGACTCTTGAGAGTCCCTTGGACAGCAAAGAGATCAAACCAGTCAATCTTAAAGGAAGTCAATCCGAATATTCATTGGAAGGACTGAAGCTGAAATTCCAATACTTTGGCCACCGATGTAAAGAACTGACTCACTGGAAAAGACCCTGATGCTCGGAAAGTTTGAAAGCAATAAGAGAAGGGGGTGGCAGAGGATGAGATGGTTAAGATAGCACCACCAACTCAATGAACATGAATTTGAGCAAACTCTGGGAGGTAGCAGAGGACAGAGGAGCCTGGTATGCTAGAGTCTATGGGGTTGCAAAGAGTTGGACATAACTTAGCGACTAAAAAATAACTGGTCTTTTTAGTAGGGCCTGGGACCTTTAACTTTGAAGTTTTTTCTCCATTTTGCAGGGCTGGAGAAAATACCTTCGAAGTGGCCACAGTTCGGAGTTCCTATTTCATGTCTATGGAATTAAAAGCTGTCAAGTATCCTGAATTCCCCAAACCAGACCCAACGGAGAGGACAACATCCTGGGAGCAAGATATACAATTGGTCTAAGTTTACCAGGGACTTCCCTCGTGGTCCAGTGGCTAAGGCTTCACACTCCCAGTGCAGGGAGGCTTGCGTTCGATCCCTGGTCAGGGAACTAGATCCCACAACAAAGATCAAAGATCCCATGTGCCACAGCTAAGACCCAGCACTGCCAAATAAATGAATATTTAAAAAAATAAGTTTAAAAGTCATCTCATAGAGATACTGATTTTCCTTATGACCCTGTTCATGTTTGTGGTAAGACTGATGGTAAATATGTATGTGAATGGAAGAAATACTGTAGGATTGAATTTATG
Source organism: Bos mutus (assembly GCF_027580195.1). Taxonomy (NCBI): domain Eukaryota; kingdom Metazoa; phylum Chordata; class Mammalia; order Artiodactyla; family Bovidae; genus Bos; species Bos mutus. Next base: position 22,586,126 of record NC_091633.1, read on the forward strand.
GCTCAGAAATTCAAACACTCATTTAAAATTGCTTGGACGTTTCCTCCAGAACATTATATATACCTCTTTTTATTATAGGAAAACCAAACACAATGGATCTCATTTACAAAGGTGCCAATAAAGTATAATTTATTCACCCAATTAAATCAGTCAAGTCCTGAGTCACATCTCCAGAGCTTATGAATTGCATCATCTGGGCATATTGATCAAACAGCTGAATGACCTGATTAGATTTAGTGCTAATGAGAATTATTATATTGAGTCCTACCTCTGGCACTGAATTTTCTAATAATGACTCAGTCTACCTAAAAGAGAATGAATGTGACCTGGGAACCAAGAGTCCTGCCACACATCAAAGACTCAGCTGGTGTTTTTCCGATCATTCCAGGCATCTTGGTTTTATGATGTTATCTAGATGTGCGAATATTTTGAAAATTATGGTGAAATCTGAAAATATATATGGTGTGTCAAATTACCTTTCACGCATGTCTTCTAGAAAGGTGATTCTTCCCTCAGATTGGGAAGTAAATAAATCACAGGTGTTGGGATTCAGACAGACCTGGCTTCCAAATTCTGCTCTGTCAATATTCAGCTGTGTGCTTTTGGGCAAGTGACTAAACCTCTCTGGGCCTTGGCTAGATTATCAGTAAAATGGGGCAATAGTATCTGGTAGGGTTACTGTGCTAGATTAAGGAAGCTGGAAAGGCCCAGGGTATACCAGCTGTTCCCTCCAAGTTATTGTCACCAAATTAAGTTTGCTGTTAGGAAAATCTAGTGCTTTAATTCTTTTTAAATAAAACTTGTATTTTTCTTATTCTTTTTAAATTAATTTATTTTATTATTTATTTAGCTCTTTGTGTTTTAGTTGCAGTGTACAGACTCTCTAGTTGCACACAAGACCCAGAGCATGTGAGCTCAGAAGTTGTGGCAGCATGTGGGATCTTATCAATAGTTCCCTGACCAGGGATCAGACCTATGTCCCACGCATTGCAAGGCAGATTCTTTACCACTACACAAACCGGGAAGTTCCTAGTGCTTCAGTTCTTGAAGACTAACTGAATTAAACTTCAAGAGATTAAAATGTTAGAACTCACAAGTGCTTAGAGATTGTCTGGAGTTAGATACTTAGTTTACAGACACGAGAAAAAGAGAGCCAGTGAGGGCAAGTGGACTGCTTCAAGTCATGTGGCCAGTAGACAGCAGAACCTGACTGAGTGTGCAGGTCTAAATAGTCCTGTGCTAGTATTTAGCTCAATCACTAATATCTCACCGACATGATCTAAATGAAATTTAATATTTAGTATCTCAAGTAATAAGGGGCCTGTTCCTAGGCTGATTAATTACATAGCTCAGTGATATCATCAAAACCCAGACTTTCCCCCCATCTTTGGGTATTACCATCTCATATATCAACACTTTCATGAGACCCACTCCTTCACTGTGACAAGTTCAAGAAGCCTCATACATTCTAGTAAATCCAGGAATTGTCAGGCCTAAAATTGAACAGAGTAGCTATTCTTGGAGGGCTTCCCAGGTGGCACTACTGGTAAATAACCCACCTGCCAATGCAGGAGACTTAAGAGATTGGGGGTTTGAACTCTGGATTGGGAAGATCCCCTGGAGGAGGGCATGGGAACCCACTCCAGTATTCTTGCCTGGAGAATCCCATGGTCAGAGGACCCTGGATGGCTACAGTCCATAGGGTCACATACAGTCAGACACAACTGAAGTGACTTAGCACACACAAACACTATTCTTGAGGCACGAAGGAGACTGGAGGGTTTGGAATGTCCTGTGTGCGTGCATGTGTGCTAAGTCACTCCAGTCGTGTCCCATTCTTTGCAACCCTATGGACTGTAGCCCGTCAGGCTCCTCTGTTCTACATGAGGCTTCAGGGATCAATGAATAAGGTGTTGGTTATTTCTGCTTCTAGCATACTTTACCTATAAAGTCATATCTTTACAGCAACTAAAAAAACCTTTACGGAATATCGGACTCATGGTAAACAAAAGAAGAAAATAAATATCTATATTAATATCAGGCTAGACTGTAGAAAATTCTTAAAGAGATGGGAATACCAGACCACCTTACCTGTCTCCTGAGAAATCTGTATGTAGGTCAAGAAGCAACAGTTAGAACTGGACGTGGAACAATGGACTTCTTCCAAATTGGGAAAGGAGTCTGTCAAGGCTGTATATTGTCACTCTGCTTATTTAACTTATATGCAGAGTACATCAGGCAAAATGCCGGGCTGGATGAAGAACAAGCTGGAATGTAGATTTCTGGGAGAAATACTAATAATCTCAGATATGCAGATGACACCACCCTTATGGCAGAAAGCAAAGAGGAAACTAAAAAACCTCTTGATGAAGGTGAAAGAGGTGAAGACGCTGGCTTAAAAACTCAACATTCAAAAATGAAGATCATGGCATCTGGTCCCATCACTTCATGGCAAATAGATGGGGAAACCGTGGAAACAGTGAGAGACTTTATTTTCTTGGGCTCCAAAATCACTGCAGATGGTGACTGCAGCCATGAAATTAAAAGAAGCTTGCTCCTTGGAAGAAAAGCTATGAAAAACCTAGACAACATATTCAAAAGCAGAGACATTACTTTGCCGACAAAGGTCTGTATAGGCAAAGCGATGGTTTTTCCAGTAGTCATGTGTGGATGTGAGAGTTGGACTATAAAGAAGGCTAAGCCCTGAAGAATTGATGCTTTTGAACTGTGGTGTTGGAGAAGACTCTTTAGAGTCCCTTAGATTGCAAAGAGATATGGCCAATCAATCCTAAAGGAAATCAATCCTGAATATTCATTGGAAGACTGTTGCTGAAGCTGAAACTCCAATGCTTTGGCCACCTGATGTGAAGAGTTGACTCACTAGAAAAGCCCTTGATGCTGGGAAAGATTGAAGGCAGGAGGAGAAGGGGATGACAGAGGACAAGATGTTTGGATGGCATCACTGACTCAGTGGACATGAGTTTGAGTAAGCTCCTGGAGATGGAAAAGGACAAAGAAGCCTGGGATGCTGCAGTCCATGGGGTTGCAAAGAGTCAGACAAGACTGAACGAAGGAACAGCAAGTAGACTTCACAACAAGAGACATTATTGAGATAAGGAGGGATGTGACAGTAAAAGGGTCAATTCTGTGTGAAGACACAATAATCCTAAGCAATTTGCATTCGACTCCCAGATTTTGACTTCCTGGGACTTCCTGATGCTGACTCCCATTTAACTTAAAAACTCAGCTTTAAATGCTTTATCCAAGACAATGCCTATTATTTCTACCAAAACAGTGATGCAGGAAGGATAATTACAAATGGGATAAGAAAATATGTTTCCACTTTCCTCTTGTTATGCAACAAATGCAGAGTGAAATTAATAGTCTATATTCTCTGAATTTAAGAAAAACAGCTGACTTCAATATTGAAAAAGCAAATCAGAATGTGCCCCCTTAGTATGTGTGCAGCACAGATTATTATCTGGGGATAAATATCCAAAACTCTCCACATATCACTCCCATCTGGACTCTGCCTTCATCTAAAGCTGACACAGAGAAGGTAGGCATGATTGGGGCTCTTCTCAAATATGGTGACTCTCACAGAAGAACTGTACAAAAAAGATCTTCACGACCCAGATAATCACGATGGTGTGATCACTGACCTAGAGCGAGACATCCTGGAATGTGAAGTCAAGTGGGCCTTAGAAAGCATCACTACAAACAAAGCTAGCGGAGGTGATGGAATTCCAGTTGAGCTATTCCCAATCCTGAAAGATGATGCTGTGAAAGTGCTGCACTCAATATGCCAGCACATTTGGAAAACTCAGCAGTGGCCACAGGACTGGAAAAGGTGAGTTTTCATGCCAATCCCAAAGAAAGGCAATGCCAAAGAATGCTCAAACTACCGCACAATTGCATTCATCTCACACGCTAGTAAAGTAATGCTCAAAATTCTCCAAGCCAGGCTTCAGCAATATGTGAACCGTGAACTTCCTGATGTTCAAGCTGGTTTTAGAAAAGGCAGAGGAACCAGAGATCAAATTGCCAACATCCGCTGGATCATAGAAAAAGCAAGAGAGTCCCAGAAAAGCATCTATTTCTGCTTTATTGACTATGCCAAAGCCTTTGACTGTGTGGATCACAATCAACTGTGGACAATTCTGAAAGAGATGGGAATACCAGACCACCTGATCTGCCTTGTGAGAAATTTGTATGCAGGTCAGGAAGCAACAGTTAGAAATGGACATGGAACAACAGACTGGTTCCAAATAGGAAAAGGAGTTCGTCAAGGCAGTATATTGTCACCCTATTTATTTAACTTATATGCAGAGTACATCATGAGAAATGCTGGACTGGAAGAAACACAAGCCGGAATTAAGATTGCCGGGAGAAATATCAATCACCTCAGATATGCAGATGACACCACCCTTATGGCAGAAAGTGAAGAGGAACTAAAGAGCCTCTTGATGAAAGTGAAAGTGGAGACTGAAAAAGTTGGCTTAAAGCTCAACATTCAGAAAACGAAGATCATGGCATCCGGTCCCATCACTTCATGGGAAATAGATGGGGAAACAGTGGAAACAGTGTCAGACTTTATTTTTCTGGGCTCCAAAATCACTACAGATGGTGACTGCAGCCATGAAATTAAAAGATGCTTACTCCTTGGAGGGAAAGTTATGACCAACCTAGATAGCATATTCAAAAGCAGAGACATTACTTTGCCAACAAAGGTCTGTCTAGTCAAGACTATGGTTTTTCCTGTGGTCATGTATAGATGTGAGAGTTGGACTGTGAAGAAAGCTGAGCGCCGAAGAACTGATGCTTTTGAACTGTGGTGTTGGAGAAGACTCTTGAGAGTCCCTTGGACTGCAAGGAGATCCAACCAGTCCATTCTAAAGGAGATCAGCCCTGGGTGTTCATTGGAAGGAATGATGCTAAAGCTGAAACTCCAATACTTTGGCCACCTCATGGGAAGAGTTGACTCACTGGAAAAGACTCTGATGCTGGGAGGGATTGAGGGCAGGAGGAGAAGGGGACGACAGAGGATGAGATGGCTGGATGGCATCACTGACTTGATGTATGTGAGTCTGAGTGAACTCCGGGAGTTGGTGATAGACAGGGAGGCCTGGCGTGCTGTGATTCATGGGGTCGCAAAGAGTCAGACACGACTGAGTGACTGATCTGATCTGATCTGATCTCTTTTTTAGAGTTGGACACTACTTAGTGACTGAACAACAACAGTAACATTTAAAGAACTTCCACCAAGTTTAGTGTATGTGCATGCTCAGTCACTCAGTCATGTCTGACTCTTTGGGGCCCAATGGACCCTCCAGTTTCCTCTGTTCATGCAAGTTCCATGCAAGAATACTGGAGTGGGTTGCCATTTCCTACTCCAGGGGATCTTCCAGATCCAGGGATCAAACCTGCATCTCTTGTGGCTCCTGCATTGACAGTCAGATTCTTTACCACTAGCGCCACCTGGGAAGCCTTCTCTTTCTCTCTTTTTAAGCACTCTCCAGTCCTTTTGTATTTAGGCATGGTCATATAACTGGTGCAGGTCAAAGGAATATAAGTGGAAATGACACATATCCCTTCTACATGGAAGTTTCTAACGACCAGTATATACTCTGTCATATTCTCTCTGTCATATTCAGCCAGTTCACAGCTGTTCTGTCAGCCTGGGTTCCTGCAGGATGTCAGTGCCACAGAGCAGTGCACTCAGATGATATGCACTGGACACGTGGCATGAATAAAAGATAGGATTTATTCTTTTAAACCCCTGAGGTTATGGGACCATTTCCTATCACAGCCTGATGTCCTGGGTAATAAAGACATCATCTTGTGACTTCCCTGGTGGCCCAGTGGCTAAAACTTGACTCTCCACTCCCAATGCTAGGGGCCCAGGTTCAATCCCTGTTCAGGGAACTAGATCTCACATGCTGCAGCTGAAGACCCCACACACTGCAGTGAAGATCACAGAGCCTGTGTGCCACAACTAACACCCAGCACAGACAAATAAAAAAAAAAAAAAAAAAAAGACAGCATCTTGTGAGGGAGGGTTTTTGCTCTCTGTTGTTGCTGTCACAAATCCTTGTAAATGTACGTACTTAAAGCTACATGGCTTTACTATTGCACGGCTTTGTAAATTCAGAAGTCTGGTAAGCTTGGCTGGTTCTTCCACTCAGTCTCACAGGGTTGAAACTGAAGTCTCTGCAGGACTGTGTCTTTTTCTGGGGGCTCTGGGAAAAATGCACTTACCTATCTCTACTTACAATATCCTTTTATAAAAACTGGTAGTTTGGTAAGTGAACTTTTTTCTTGAGTTCTACGATTCACACTAGAAAACTATTGAATCTATGGAGGGGGTTGTGGGAACCTCTGTTTTATAGCTGGTTGGTCAGAAACACAGGTGACAATCTGGACTGGTGATTGGCATCTTGAAGTGGGGGTGGTTTCGTGGACTGAGCCCTTTTCACGTGGGTTATGATTCTATTTCCAGGTAGGTAGTGTCTGAGTTGAACTGAATCCTAGGTGTGGGTGAAAATTGTCACCTGCCGTATCAGTAAATAAAGAATCCTGTGGCTACCACTGTAACAGCCTCAGACTGAGCACCCTAAGGGGATTCCAGATGGAGAAAAGCAGGATACTGGCCCTAGATAACTCAGTTGCATATAAAAGGAATGATTCCAGCAAGCTCAGACTCTTGCATCTTCCCATATATAGAAAAGTCCTAAATTCATTAACTTGAATTATCTGCTTTTCCTCTAATTAGCAGTAATCTTTTGATGTTCATCATGTTTTTTATTGCAAAAATTCCTATATATCCTGGCTCCTCCCTTAACTTCAGAGCAGTCCCTCAGAGCTATCTGAGAGGACATCTCCTTAGCTTAAATCCTCAGTTTTGTCAGCCAAATAAAACATAATTCTCAACTTTCAGGTTGTGCTTTTTTTTTTTCCAGTTGACTAGGCATCTGCTTGGTGTCCACAGAGAACTGGAAAGTTGCTTGGTGGGGAAAACCCACACATCTGGTGGCCAGAAGAATTCAGTGAATGTGAGAATAAAGGAAATGAAAAAGAGAGTTTTTCCCAACTCAGATGCCATATTTTTATGGAAGTACAGTAAATTCCCTACATACTAATGAGTTCCATTCCAAGACTTCGTTCATAAGTCCAACTTGTTTGTACGTCCAACAAAGTTAGCCTAGTTACCCAACTAACACAATTGGCTATATAGTATTGAAGGAATAGGGTGTTATAATGATAAAGTACTATAAGGTGGTATAATAATAAGTATTATAAATAGGTTTATAATTCTTTTCACACAAATAATACACACAAAACAAATGCAAGAAATAAAACACTTAATTTTACAGTATAGGACCTTGAAGAGTACAGTATTACAGTACAACAGCTGGCCTCAGGGGTTGGCATCCAGTGAACGGTCAAGAAGAGTTACTCCCTGGAGGAGGGAGAGGCGGGTGGGAGATGGTAGAGCTGAAGGATCGTCAGCAATAGGAGATGGAGGGCAAGCTGTGATTTCACTCATGCCTGATATTGATGTCACAGGTTCTGATTCCTTGCTGGGTTCAATTCTATCTATATAGATTCTATAGCACTGTCCTCTATAGATTACTGTAAAGTACACAAAAGCACAACCTCTCATAGAAGATGCACACACAGAACAATACGTACGAGACACGAGCTAACTTAAAGTGATTGGACAAGCCAGTGCACACTCGCATTTTTGAAAGTTTGCAACTTGAAGGTTCATATGAGGGGACTTACTGTTATAGAGAGGGGCAGACTAGTGATATGTTTTGAAATGTGGAGTCTACAGCCCAGTTGCCTGAGTTTGAATCCCAAGTGTTCTAACGACTGGTTTTTATAAACTAAACATCTGTGTCTACATCCCTTCATCTTCAAAAAGAATTAGAAATTATAGTAACCTGATAGTGTTGTGGGGAGAATTAAATGGGTTAATATGTGTAAAACCAGCTCAGAAGAGGGAGAATTTGAGTATTAGCTCTGATTGTAATGTGTGCAAACTGGATAAAAAGACTGACAGGGTGATGAATTAACTAATTCCATTCGTAAGCAAATCTGAACCCTATTATGCACATTTGGGCACTAAATGGCTAAATGGGTGGTTTTCTGCTGTTGAACTCAGAGTGGAAGGATCTGAGCAGACCATCCAGGCTGCTGATAACCTGCCAAGAGCTATGCTTCAAAAGAGAGATCAAGAGGGAACAGGCTAATGACCAGGCATGGGCGACTGGGCATCAGTCACAAAAGTTGACTGAACAGGCAAAAGCTGCCCACATCTTATCCTGGGAAGCTGGGTGAGCTGCCTCTCTGGGGATGGTGATGTCCACTGAGGCTGACTTCAGAGTAGATTTCAATCCCAGCTAACTTTGGGGTGCTTTCCTGCACTAATCAGTAGGAATGATAAATCAATGTGTCTCTTTCTGTTCAAGGTAGGAAAAATCGAGTTGGCAAGACCAGACACAGAAGGTTTGACCTGGGAAGGGGAGCGTCAACACAGACTAGTGTAATCAAGATGCGTAGTGTAATGAACAAATATGATTTCCAGACACTTCTTAGCACATGTAAGTCTTTGAGGGGGTTATGAACGTGGTCTCTGGAGGCAGCCTACTACTTCAGTCTGATTGCCAGCTCCACCAGGCATTATCAGTGTGATTCAGGGTAACTTACTCAACCATCTTAAATCTTAGTTGCTGGCCTGTAATTGGTGTAATAAGAGCATATGCACCTGGGTGTTTATGAGATCTATCTGGCTTAACTCAAGTACTATTTTTAGAATAGTACCTCAAGCAAGCACTGAATAAGTATTATCATTACTTTTATAACCAGTAGGTGATTTTTTGCTTGTCACTTCTCAATCTAGCTTCCCTCATTGGTAAAATGAGTCAAAGTGAAAGTGTTAGTTGCTCAGTCATGTCCAACTCTTTGCGACCCCATGGACTATCGTCCTCCAGGTTCCTCTGTCCATGAAATTCTCCAGGCAAGAAAACTGGAGTGAGTTGACATGTCCTTCTCCAGGCAATCCTCCCCACCTAGGGATCAAACCCGGGTCTTGTGAATTGCAGCCTGATTCTTTACTATCTGAGCCACCAGGGAAGCCCATTTGACTCTAGTGTAAGCATTGTTTCAGGTGTTGATAATTCAGGGGTGAGGAGATAGAAAGCCATCCACTGGGAGCTTACATTTTCAATGGGAGGCAAGGCAGAGAAGAGTTGAAAATACAACAAAAGCAAATAACCAAAAACATAAATAAGGTATAGATGGTAAATTGCCTGTTAGAAAATACTCAGTCAAAGCCATTATATTGTATCTAAATTCTTCAACTTTAAGAAGAGACCATACAAATAGCAATCCCATAAGGTTGTTGTAAGGATTAAATGGATTATAATGGCTCATAAGAAGGACAGATAGACTGGGGGGACAGAAGCCTTTATCCACACAGGAGAGAGTGTCACTATGTGACTCTCGACAGAATGAGACCTCCCTGATTATAAGTTCAATGCATTAAAAAAAATTTTTTTTTAATTAATTACTTTTGGCTGCACTGGATCTTCGTTGCCGTGTGCCAGGGTTCTCTAGCTGTGGCCAGCAGGGCCTATTGTCTAGTTGTGGCCAGCAAGGGCTACTCTCTAGTTAAGACTGTTGTGGACCGTGCACTCCAGGGCTCACAGGCTCAGTAGTTGTGGCTCATGGGCTTAGTTGCCCTGTGGCACATGGGATCTTCCCACACCAGGGATTGAACCTGTATTCCCTGCATTGGCATGCAGATTCTTAACCACTGGACCACCAGGGAAGTCCAAGCTCTTTGCATTTTAATCCAGAATCTGAATTTGCCTTCCAGTTGGGAGGGTGACATTCAATGTATAAAGGAAAGAAATAACAAATATAGAGAGTCGTAAATCATGAACCTGCAAAATGAAAGTAGATCAGGGAGTAAGAGAGAGAGGCACATTTTTTCTGACTTCTTAAAAATTATATTTCCTGACAGGAGGGAAAGCCAATCCCTCAGTCTGCAATAATGGGATACATTTTATTTCCCATTTCCCAGTGATTTTGAGAGGTTTAAATAGCCTTTATGATTTTAAACATGTTCCAAAGACTATAATTCAAACAAATATACGCACTCCTATGTTCACAGCTGCACTATTACAATAGCTGAGCCAAGAAAACTACCTGTCCATCAACAAAGAAAAGATAAAGAAAATGTGGCATATATAATATATATACACACAACTGACTATTATTCAGCCACAAAAAGAATGAAATAATGCCATTTGCAGTAACATGGATGCACCTAGAGATGATCATACTAAGCGAAGTAAATCAGACAAATATCACATAATATCCCTTATATATGGAATCTAAAATATGACAGAAAGGAACATATCTGAAAAAGAGGCAGACTCAAAGATGGACAATAGACTTGTGGTTGCCAGGGAGAGGGCAGGGGCTGGGAAAGGGATGCACTGGGAATTAGCACTATGAAGTGGTAAACTGGAGAATTACCATAATGTATTTAAAAGCTAATTCTCTGCTCGCATCTAGGACTATAAGAATCAGTATTTTACAGTTAACCTTTTTGGTTGAAAAGCCTCTCTTTTCCAGGCCAAGTAGAATTCCTTTCTCTCCAATCTCAACCGTCCAGTCCCCTTCCTGAGGAAGCCACAATTTCCCAGTGCTGTGTCAGTTCAGTTCAGTTCAGTTGCTCAGTCGTGTCCGACACTTTGTGACCCCATGAATCGAAGCTCTCCAGGCCTCCCTGTCCATCACCAACTCCTGGAGTTCACTCAAACTCATGTCCATCGAGTCGGTGATGCCATCCAGCCATCTCATCCTCTGTTGTCCCCTTCTCCTCCTGTCTCTAATCCCTCCCAGCATCAGGGTCTTTTCCAATGAGTCAATTCTTCACATGAGGTGGCCAAAGTATTGGAGTTTCAGCTTTAGCATCAGTCCTTCCAATGAACACCCAGGACTGATCTCCTTTAGAATGACTGCTTGGATCTCCTTGCAGTCCAAGGGACTCTCAAGAGTCTTCTCCAACTCCACAGTTCAATAGCATCAATTCTTCGGCACTCAACTTTCTTCACAGTCCAACTCTCACATCCATACATGACCACTGGAAAAACCATAGCCTTGACTAGACAGACCTTTGTTGGCAAATTAATGTCTCTGCTTTTGAATATGCTATCTAGGTTGGTCATAACTTTCCTTCCAAGGAGTAAGTGTCTTTTAATTTCATGGCTGCAATCACCATCTGTAGTGATTTTGGAGCCCAAAAAAATAAAGTCTGACACTGTTTCCACTGTTTCCCCATCTGTTTCCCATGAAGTGATGGGACCGGATGCCATGATCTTCGTTTTCTGAATGTTGAGCTTTAAGCCAACTTTTTCACTCTCCTCTTTCACTTTCATCCAGAGGCTTTTGAGTTCCTCTTCACTTTCTGCCATAAGGGTGGTGTCATCTGCATATCTGAGGTGATTGATATTTCTCCTGACAATCTTGATTCCAGCTTGTGTTTCTTCCAGTCCAGTGTTTCTCATGATGTACTCTGCATATAAGTTAAATAAACAGGGTGACAATATACAGCCTTGATGTACTCCTTTTCCTATTTGAAACCAGTCTGTTGCTCCATGTCCAGTTCTAACTGTTGCTTCCTGACCTGCATACAGATTTTTCAAGAGGCAGATCAGGTGGTCTGGTATTCCCATCTCTTTCAGAATTGTCCACAGTTTCTTGTGATCCACACAGTCAAAGGCTTTGGCATAGTCAATAAAGCAGAAATAGATGTTTTTCTGGGACTCTCTTGCTTTTTCCATGACCCAATGGATGTTGACAATTTGATCTCTGGTTCCTCTGCCTTTTCTAAAACCAGCTTGAACATCAGGAAGTTCACGGTTCACATATTGCTGAAGCCTGGCTTGGAGAATTTTGAGCATTACTTTACCAGCGTGTGAGATGAGTACAATTGTGTGGTAGTTTGAGCATTCTTTGGCATTGCCTTTCTTTGGGATTGGCATGAAAACTGACCTTTTCCAGTCCTGTGGCCACTGCTGAGTTTTCCAAATGTGCTGGCATATTGAGTGCAGCACTTTCACAGCATCATCTTTCAGGATTGGGAATAGCTCAACTGGAATTCTATCACCTCCACTAGCTTTGTTTGTAGTGATGCTTTCTAAGGCCCACTTGACTTCACATTCCAAGATGTCTGGCTCTAGGTCTGTGATCACACCATCATGATTATCTGGGTCTTGAAGATCTTTTTTGTACAGTTCTTCTGTGTATTCTTGCCATCTCTTCTTAATATCTTCTGCTTCTGTTAGGTCCATACCATTTCTGTCCTTTATCGAGCCCATCCCTGCATGAAATGTTCCTTTGGTATCTCTAATTTTCTTGAAGAGATCTCTAGTCTTTCCCATTCTGTTGTTTTCTTCTATTTCTTTGCATTGATCACTGAAGAAGGCTTTCTTATCTCTTCTTGTTGTTCTTTGGAACTCTGCATTCAGATGTTTATATCTTTCCTTTTCTCCTTTGCTTTTCACTTCTCTTCTTTTCACAGCTATTTGTAAGGCCTCCTCAGACAGCCATTTTGCTTTTTTGCATTTCTTTTCCATGGGGATGGTCTTGATCCCTGTCTCCTGTACAATGTCATGAACCTCAGTCCGTAGTTCATCAGGCACTCTATCTATCAGATCTAGGCCCTTAAATCTATTCCTCACTTCCACTGTATAATCATAAGGGATTTGATTTAGGTCATACCTGAATGGTCTAATGGTTTTCCCTACTTTCTTCAATTTAAGTCTGAATTTGGCAATAAGGAGTTCATGGTCTGAGCCACAGTCAGCTCCTGGTCTTGTTTTTGCTGAGTGTATAGAGCTTCTCCATCTTTGGCTGCAAAGAATATAACCAATCTGATTTTGGTGTTGACCATCTGGTGATGTCCATGTATAGAGTCTTCTCTTGTGTTGTTGGAAGAGGGTGTTTGTTATGACCAGTGCATTTTCTTGGCAAAACTCTATTAGTCTTTGCCCTGCTTCATTCCGTATTCCAAGGCCAAATTTGCCTGTTACTCCAGGTGTTTCTTGACTTCCTACTTTTGCATTCCAGTCCCCTATAATGAAAAGGACATCTTTTTTGGGTGTTAGTTCTAAAAGGTCTTGTAGGTCTTCATAGAACTGTTCAACTTCAGCTTCTTCAGCATTACTGGTTGGGGCATAGACTTGGATTACTGTGATATTGAATGGTTTGCCATGGAAACGAACAGAGATCATTCTGTCGTTTTTGAGATTGCATCCAAGTACTGCATTTTGGACTCTTTTTTGACCATTTTGGCTACTCCATTTCTTCTGAGGGATTCCTGCCCGCAGTAGTAGATATTACCCCATTCTAATTCCAGACATCTGAACATCTCGAGGCCAGTGTCCACCATCCTCCCCACTTTCCCTCTCCCGCAGTGACTTGGAGAAGCGGATCAGAACTTATCAGGGCTATCTATGCCTCAGAAAGGTAAGACAAAGGGATGAATAAAGTACGGTTTAGCAGCAGAAAAGAGAACTGAAGGTCCTCTCTCTCCTTCCCTTTCGCCTTCGGGTGGGCACACACTTCAACTTGCACCTTGGATGAAGCCGGTCCAGGACCGTTCATTCGTGGGCGTGGCCGGGGCGTGGCCACAGAGGGGCGGGACCGGGGCGTGGGCGTGGTGGGGCGGAGCTGAAACTCTGACGGATCTCAGAGAGCGTGAGGCCACAGAAGATGGAGAAAAGTTGTGGATTCCGGGCGCCGACAGCCTCCAGGGCCAAAGCAGCCGGGAATAGGACCACTCAGCAGGGATCCGGCTTGACCTTCGGAGAAGCAGCCGGACCCGCCCAATTTGGCTGCCTGTGTCGATTTCGGGGTCAGGGGAAGCCTCTGGCCGGCGGCGTGAACCCGAGGGCTGCAGGATGCGCTCCAAACACAGGGCCCCGGGGCTGTGCGGGGTGCACTGCAGGACAGAGGTGAGGAGGCGGCGGAGGCGTCTGTTTCCAGAATTTGGAATTTGTTGAGGAAACCTAGAGGGCGCTGACGCCACCAGCAGCGCCTCCGCCTCTGCGGGGCCAGTTCCGTGAGTGGGCAGACACTGGGGCAGGCAGTGGGGAATGGGGGCAAATTTGGCCCTTCTAGGATCTGTAACATGAAACCATCTGATGCACCTGGAATCGGACCATGTTCTGTTCCCCTGAAGTGAGGAGGGGGCGTGGCCGAGGGAGCGCGTTTAACTGTATCCTGCTCGGGTTTCCCCGGGGTCTACCTCCACCCTACACTAAACACATTTTGGCACTTAGGATCCGGGAAGTGGGGTCCGGTTATGTGAAATCCCTTTCCGCAAAGCTTGGGGTCTCATCTAGCGCCCCCACCCCCTATCTGCACCCTTAGCTTGTCAAACTGGGAGTGCGGAGCACAGGGGGAGAGCCTGGCTTTTTGCACCCCTTGCGTCCAACCCCAGGTCCTAGAGCAGCTCTTGAATCATTGAGGAAGGCGCGCTCACAACTCAGCTACTTCAAACCCGAGCTTGGCAGAGTTCGGGGACTCCGCCTGACACCCCAAATTTGGTCTGGTGTAATTTAGGAGTTGCAGGTAGTAGCTGGTCGGGCCCAAAGACGCTGGTGGCTGCTGCAACAGAACAGGGCTTCCCAGGGGTCCCATACCTGAAACCTTTCACCCCAGTTCCCTGTCCACAAGGGGAATGCGCTGCCTCTTGGAGTAGAATCATTGGACCTCCGACACAGCCCAAAGCCTGGAGCATTGGCTAGCCGACCAGTTGGTAATTCACCATTGTTATTTTCATACCGCACCTTGGGGCTGAGGTCACCGTGCGGATTAGGCAGGTAGGGCGGAGAGAGTGATCTTCAAGCTTCAGGTACAGCTGGCATCAGGAGCCCTTTCTTGCTCAGCACTGGCTTCGGTGGCTCTAGGGACCAGCTAGGAGCCAGGCCTTAGGCCCTCTGGGTCGGGCACACTTCTGCCAGGGTCCTGGGATGCAGGAGTTCAAAAAACGAAAATGTGTTTTTCTTGCCTCCTGCCCTGGAGTGCGGAGAAGGCAATGGCACCCCACTCCAGTACTCTTGCCTGGAAAATCCCATGGATGGAGGAGCCTGGTAGGCTGCAGTCCATGGGGTCGCTAAGAGTCAGACAGGGCTGAGCGACTTCACTTTAACTTTTCACTTTCATGCATGGGAGAAGGAAATGGCAACCCACTCCAGTGTTCTTGCCTGGAGAATCCCAGGGATCAGGGAGCCTGGTGGGCTGCCGTCTGTGGGGTCGCACAGAGTTGGACATGACTGAAGCAACTTAGCAGCAACAGCAGCAGCCCTGGAGTGCAGGGTCTTCGGGGCCACATGAGTGACATTGTCAGTGGGTCCAGGGCGTCTCTGAGTCTTGCTTCCGGGCCCAGGTTCCACTCTAGCCCCTGTGCAACCTGATGATCAAAAAGCCAAATTCAACTTAATGGGAATCTTTTTTTCTCTCTTTCCTGAGACTCTTTAAGCTGGGCTTGAAGCACTAGGATAGAAACATAGACACACTGCCAACTGATGTTAAAAAGTTTCATTTGCTTTTCAGAAGTTCTTATGCACAATTGAAATTCAAGAGAAATCCATTCTCTTTGAAACTTGAAATTCTCCTTCTGTCAGTCTAGTCTTGAAACGGGTTTCAGTCTATGAGTGTTGTGCACGTGTTATGTGTGTATGTATGTATATCATTTTTGTTTTGTTTTTAATGTGCCAAAACTCAGGTTCATATACAGATGGGCCAAAGAAACAACAGTCTGACACAACACTTGAGAAAAAACTGGCTATTTTGAATCTACTAAGAGGTGAAATCGTTCCGTTTTTTTATGGGCAATGTAGGGTACTTTTCAGGAGTAATTCTGACTCCATACTTGCAGACTCTAGAAATTGACATCGTCATATGAAGAGAATGGATTTTCATAAGCTGTTTAAACAAAATGGACCGTGTAGTGTCCCTGAAATTTATCCTCAATAAAGCAGGCCCTTACATGAAAAAAATAAAATAAAATAAGGTACCAACGTCAGGTGAAACAGTCTTCTAAGATCTGCTATTTGAAAGAGTCACTCCACAACTGGGCCAGCCAACATTCTGTGATAAGAGTCCTCATCTTGAGAAAGTTATTTCTTCATCATTATTCTAATGCTACTGCCCCCCACCCCCAATGCACACATTTCCACTGCAGATAGATATTTTTATTCAAGGAGACCGTATAGAAAAAAAGAAACACTTTGAGAAATTCTATTTCAAGTCAACCAGGAGTCCAGATCAGAGAAAATTACTGAGTAACTAGAACAAATATGTCAGGTGTAATTATCAAACAGGGGCAAGAGGGAGGAAACTGCATGTTGAAACTGCACATTGAATGGAAGTATTGCTAAGTTCTCTCAGCTCATGGCACTACATGAGATTTATTTAGCGTCAAACATCAATTATCCAGAAAGGCATATAATGAAAAGCAAAATTGTCCTCCGTTTCTCCCTGCTGCTAACAGGGAGCCATTTTAAACTAGTAAGGCTCCTAGATTACCTCCTAGTAGGGCTGTTTGTTAATTTCCCAGAATATTTTCCCAAGAATACTGGAGTGGGTTGCCATTTTCTTCTCCAGGGAATCTTCCTCACCCAGGGATTGAACCCTCCTCTCCTGCATTGCAGGTGGTCTCCTGCTTTATAGGCAAATTCTTTACTGCTGAGCCACCAGGAAGGCCCAACAGTTACTTTACCTGTAACCATCTTCCTCTCTTCTTTACTTATAGCATCCACATAGTGTTTGCCTATCAGTACACCCAGCTTCCCAGGTAGCAGCTAGTGGTAAAGAATCTGCCTGCTAATGGAGGAGACGCAAGAGACTCAGGTTCAATCCCTGGGTGGGGAAGATCCCCTGGAGAAGGCAATGACAACCCACTCCAGTATTCTTGCCTGAGAAATCCCGTGGACAGAGGAGCCTCGTGGGCTACATAGAGTCCCAGAGAATGGGACACGACTGAGTGCAACCCCCACCCCGCCCTCCGCCGCGTGCGCGCATGCGCACACACACACACACACACACACACACACACACACACACACACACACACACACACACATCCAGCTTAGAAGAAAATACTACATTTCCCAGACACCCTTGCAGAAAGGAATGGTCACATGATGGCAATCTGCCCAATGAGATGCGAGTGTTGGTTTCAGGGCAAGGCTTCAGGGAAATCTCTGGGCCCCAGATCTAAGGCTGCAGGACAGAAGAACTTCAGCTTTGGGGAGGCCTCCTCTCAACTTGTGAGCAGGCTGCATGAACTGGGTGGGTTTCTCTCCCTTCTCGTGTGGGCTCGTGTGGATAGCTCAGGCAGCCCCTGGGTACTGGTCTCCCAGCTTCTTGCATTAGCATTAGATTTTCTCCTTGGAGCGAGTTTCCCTTTGCTGTGTGTCTCAGGAGGGTCCTTGAGTTAATTTCTGTGACTGACTTTGACCAAACCCTTTTACTAGTTGGACTTTAACGAATCCCAGCTCTGAGGTTCAGGGGCTGAGCGTCTAAGTCGGCAGAGACTTGGACCCCAAGGCTGCTGCTACTGCTGCTAAGTCGCTTCAGTCGTGTCCAACTCTGTGCAACCCCATAGACGGCAGCCCACCAGGCCCCCCGCCCCGCCCCTCCCCGTCTCTGGGATTCTCCAGGCAAGAACACTGGAGTGGGTTTCCATTTCCTTCTCCAATGCATCAAAGTGAAAGGGAAAGTGAAGTCGCTCAGTCGTGTCTGACTCTTAGCGACCCCATGGACTGCAGCCTACCAGGCTCCTCCATCCATGGGATTTTCCAGGCAAGAGTACTGGAGTGGGGTGCCATCGCCTTCTCCGGGACCCCAAGGCAGATTTACCCAAAGACGAAAGGGCGTGAGATTTAAAAAGAAGTGATGTGTGCGTCCAGGGTCCTGGCTGTTCTCAGATAACGAACTCTGAGAGAGAGAGAAGAGGATAGAATAGGCCATGCGAATACATTTTAGCAACATGCAAATCCCACCGTACACTCTGTAGTATGCAGGCTTTCTCCAAGGATGCAGCTCTGCTACTCATGCACCAGGGAGAAGCACCCATGTGCTTGCAAGTGACAGAACAAATTATTTTCACATATATATGACATCTAATGAAAAGTAGCTCAGATTTCTCAGCTTCATTTGTAAACTGCTTTTTGATATAGCACAGCATCTTTCTTTTTCCTTCCTTCATCCTCCCGCTTAGCTGTCAAAGACCGTGGAGGTCACTGACATCTTACAAAGATTGTTCTCACTGTAAACTCTCTTCCTGTGATGTGTCTCATCCTCAGAGCAGAGATTGCCTTCCTGGAAGAAGCCACAGTGTTTTCTGAGGAGCTCAAGTTCACAATCCACAGGTGAGTTGTTATGCATCATTATTTATATTCAAGTGCTTCCTTGGTGGCTCAATGGTAAAGAATCCGCCTGCCAATGCAAGAGATGACCCAGAGATGCAATCCATCCCTGGGTTAAGAAGATCCCCCAGAGGAGGAAATGGTAACCCATTCCAGTATTCTTGCCTGGGAAATCCCATGGACAGAGGAACCTAGTGGGCTACAGTCCATGGGGTTGCAAAGAGTCAGACGTGACTGAGCAACTAAACAACAGCAACAACAATTTATATTCAAAGCTTATTGGCTGCTGATTGTATGTACTAGCCTTCATTATGGGCTACTATTTTTCTTTTGGAAGAAAGTTGTATTTCTGAGCTGAATGTCAGTTTTAAATCTTTTAAAGCAAATGCATAAGTTTAATTTTAGTTGAAAGTCAAAAGCCCACGTGAGGTATATAATTTGCCTGAGCTGATCTAAAGAACAGATTTTTCTCTATGTTGTAGAAATAGATTAGGAAGACCAAGCATCGTGGGCAAATTGTCCTGCTTTTCTAATATGTCAGACTGTGTCATTGGATTAGAACTCCTGTCCAAATGAGGATACCAGCTCCTGTCCAGAAGGTTCAGTTTTCTTCTCTCATGAATGCTGGTAGGAATATAAAATGGTGCAGCCAATCTGGAAAATAGTTGGGCACTTTGAAATTCAAGCACACATTTACCATGCAAGCCAGTAATGGCACTCCTGGGCATTTATTTGTCCCAGGTAGATGAACACTTGTATCCACACTAAAACCTGTTCATGAATGTTGATAGCAGCTTTATTCGTAATAACCCCAATCTGAAACAATCCACATGTTCTTTAACAAGTTCATAGTTAACATGTAGAGCATCCATAGGAATGGACTGTTATACAATAACTTGAATTGATCTCAAGTGTTTTCTGTTGAGTGAATGCCCTCCCCCGACCCCCACAAAAGACCATATGTCCTGTGTTTCCATGCATTTAACAGTTCTTGAAATGACAGATTTATAGAGCTGAAGAGGAGACTATTGGTCATCAAGAATTCATGGTGCTGGTGAATCGCCGGATTCCGGATGATCATGAGTGTCACCCTTGAAGCTCTCTCTGGGCCTCCCACAGAGCCAGCATTGTTGGCACTGCCTGGTTGGGAGATTATCACCCAGAAGCTTCTCTCTGGTGCACACCGTGGTCTCCGGCTCTCTTTCCAAAACTCTTCACTTAGTTCTCTCCTGGGTTCCTAGTCAGAGTAGTGACAAGTGTGAAAGCGATCTTAGGAAATATGGGGCCAAATAGAGCTTCATTTCTCATTCAGTACATGGACAGCGGTTGTAACACCCACTGATGGAAAGAAGACCGATGCTACTGCACTGAATTTTGAGATTAAACAGAGGGAGGATAGCTTGTCCAGGCATAAGGCATTTATCAATACACGTCCCTGTGGCTTCATAACGTGCTTCTCAATTCTGATATAGCATTTTGTGGTCAGCTGGCTCTGTGACAAAAGGAGGATCTGCCAGCTGATGTTTATGACTTTCCATAGAAGCTTTCAGATGAAATTTGTCTTACGTTTTGCTTGAGGAATGAAGGGCCAGAAGTCTAAACCTCCTAGAATTCCCAGAGGGATGTACCATGTGATTCAAGAGAGAGAGGACACAGTCTTAAATTTCTTGTAAATCAGTCTTTAGGAGATGTCATAAACCTATCCATAATCAAAGCTTATTTAAGATTTATGTCACATTTACTTGTCTTTTCTGTATTTGACATGCAAGGAGAATTTAAAGGTTTACTTTGAAGGTTCAGTCTGAATGTTTTAGTCTGAAGTCTGGCTGGCTGTGTGTCTGCTCAGTTTAAATGGAAAATATTCTTGTCCTATACCAGGAGTTTTAAGGATGCCTAGCCCTACACTACTACTCAGCTTCCCCTGCTGTTAACATCCCACTACCATTCCTTTTTTTTTTAAGATTTATTTATTGTTGCACTGGATCTTCACTGCTATGTGCAGGCCTTCTCCAGTTGTGATGAGCAGGGGCTACTCTCTGGTTGCAGTGCTCAGGTTTCTTGTTGCAGTGGAATCTCTTGTTGCAAGTGGAACGCAGGCTCTAGGCACGTGGGCTTCAGTTGTTGCGGCTTATGGGCTCAGTAGTTGTGGTACACAGGCTTAGTTTCCTCATGGCATGTGGGATCTTCCCAGACCAGGGATCAAACCCATGTCCCTCGCATTGGCAGGTGGATTCTTTACCACTGAGCCACTAGAGAAGCCCCCTTCCCGATTCTTTTTTTATAGCTGTATAATGCTTCATTTATAGATGTGCCACTACCAGCTATTCAATCCTTCCCCTATATTAGGAGTTTTTTTTATTTCCAATATTTTGTAGCTACAAACCATGCTATAAGGAGTAAACTTGTGTGCACGGATTTTGCGTATATTTGGAGGAATATCTTCAGGGTGGCTTCCTAGAAGTGGAATTTCTGGGTCAAAATATAAGTGCATGTGAAGTTTTCTTAAGTATTACCAATTTCCCTCCAGAAGGATGGTGCCAACTGGGACTCTCGCCATCCACACACGAGAATGCCCGTTTCCTTGCAGCCTTGCCAACAGAATGTGTTGGCATGCTTTTTAATTTTTGCCAGTCTGTTAGGTGAGAAATTGTATCTTGATGTTGTTTTAAACTTTGTCTAATTATAAGTTCGTCTGAACCCTTTTTCATATGTTTGTGAGCCATTTTTCTATCTTGTGAATTTTCTGCTCACATGTTAGTTACATCACTGTTTCAGTCTGAATTTCAGAACTGCCCATTTCAAGGGGCATTTAATTTCTTCTTCCAAAACATGTAATTGGTGGAACTTCCCTGGTGGTCCAGTGACCAAGACCATGGGCTGTCAATGCAGTGTGTGTTTGATCCCTAGTCAGGGAATGCCCACATACCGCAGCTAGGAGTTTGCATGCTCCAACTAAAGATCTGGAGCAGCCAAATAAGTAAATATTAAAAACCACCACTGCCACCAACAAAAAACCCCCATGTAATTGGTTTCAGGTTAAATATCAGTACCTGAATCTGACAGTGTCCTGAGAAGCCTTCAGCACTGGCCATAACATGTGGTTTGGAGGGAGTGTGGTGCTGGTGGGGGCTGGGCAATGTTGCATTGAGACTGGATTGGTCTTGTTACCAAGAAAGTTTGAAAGAGATCCTGGGGAAGTTCATTCCTGACTTCCAATCATAGTTCTTCCTCCCATCACAGAGGGACCCTTCAGATCTGAGGAATCTCACAGGACAGTGGGGCAGAGAGGTTAGGAGTGAGTAAGGACCAAATTCTGGCTACAAAGATGTGAATGCCAATCACCCCTAAACTACCTGTGTAGCTTTGGGCTTGCACATGTCCTCTCAGTGGTCAATACATATTTATTGAGTGAACAGTTGAATTTAGTAGTGTAAGCCTCTGACCCAAAAATAAAGCATGTGGGACTGTCAACACCAGAATGAATGGGTGACACAGCAAATAAAACTGTCAGGAGTGTGGGACCTTTAGAGTGTTTGTCTACTTCTGGGAAAGGTTTCTTCCTCCTGTCTGTCCTTAGAGCTGAGTTATCATTTCAGATATACTGATGTGCTTTGTCTGTGTTTCTTTTCTTCTTTTTTAAGATTTTTTTTTTTGAATGGTGACCATTTTAAAAGTCTTTATTGAATTTGTTACAGTATTGCTTCTTTTTTTTTAATATTTTGGTTTTTTTGCCCTGAGGCCTATGGGATCTTAGCTCCCCAATGAGGGGTTGAAACCACACCCCCCACTTTGGAAGGCGAAGTCTTACCCCCTGGACCATCAGGGAGGTCTCCATATGTTTCCACATGGCAGCCATCCACCATTCTGATGGTCTTGTTTTCTTGCTGTATCAAGGATGAGCCATCTTCTTAACCAGGATATGCACTCCATGTATTATCAGTGACTTACCATTTGTCCTTAAGTCAGCTCCCTTGAAAAAAACATATAAATTCATCTGAAAAGGAAACTTGACATTCAGCACCATAAACAAAAAACTGGCTTGTGATAAAGAAGAGATAATCGTAAATATAAATACCACATATGCAAAGAAAGAATGTTGGATTCCACCTAGGTACCATTACTTACAAAAGGGCCTGGGCTGGAGGCCCGCTGTCTCTCTATTTCAAAGGAGAAGAGCTGCTATTAGAGAAGGGTTAGACTTTCTCCTTGATGTCTCAGTACAGAGGGTTGAAGGAGAACATGAAGGAGATAGCTGTCGCACTTGGTGACTCGGTGTTATTTAAGATCTGGTCTGTGCATAACCAGAACTATATCTAGAACCAGGAGCAATGGCTGCCCTTGGACCAACTGGCCCCCAACTTCTTCACCATCAGAAATTAGGATAAATGAGGCTTAGATGTACCCAAGTCAGACCCCTGATGGTCAGCCCCAGTGGTCCAAGATACCTGATTCAGACTCAAGGGATCTGTTAATCGCTGACTCCTTTGGGGGTTGTCCACCTAGCTGTGTAGTTCCTAGAGATGGTTAGAGTGCGATTTTCATTTTATGAATATTTTTCTGACCATCTCTTATGTACAAATTCTGGTTAATTTCCCCCCTCCCTTCTCTTAACTCTTTTCTTCTTTCCTTCCCTTCCTCCCGTTTGTTTACTGTCTCTCTACTCTCTCTCTCTTTATTTTTTCTCTGATAAATAATCCTGGCCCTCATGAAACTCACAGATTCTTTAGAGGTAGAGAGAAGGCAAATGTGTAAATTAACAAATAGTCTTCCCTTGGCAAAAATGTGGTTTTTGAAGAAATGAATCCAAAAATAGATATGATAGCAGAATTTAACATTCTATTTCCAGAGTTATAGAATGAGATGAAGCAGTACTAATGAGCTTCCATAGAAGGCATCAGAATATTCTTACTGAACCAAAGAAGACTTGTCTGTCAGCATAAGTCAGCAGAGGACCTCCATGGCAGCTGCAATCAGATGGAAACTCTGAACTGGGAGTTCTCTGATCCTCCAAGCTACTGTCCAAGCCCCTGAGGAAGTGATGTGGACAGCAAGTGACCTGAGAAAGAGAAGAGAGAGGACAGTGCAGTCCATGTGGATAACCAGAGGAGCTTTCCTGGAGGAGGAGGCTTGGGGTGATAAGCAAGGCTTGGCTTGATGAATATAAGCTGGTGAAGGTCCATTTCTCTTCTTGAGGCATTAGTAAGACGGGATTAGAAATTCCAATTCCTGGAATTTTAATTTTGCCTATTTCAGCATCTCGAAAATTCCTAAAAACTTTTCATCCTTGTGGGGTTCCGGGCTGGATGGTTTCTGAGAACAGGATACCAGGAGCCTGGGCTCACAGGAGACATATTGGGCTCCCTTCTCTGGGGTGCTTTCTTTTGATGTTATGGTTAATTATACACAAGCCTGGGCTTCCTTGGTGGCTCAACCAGTAAAAAATCTGCCTGCAGTGCAGGAGACCTGGGTTCAATCCCTGGGTTGGGAAGATCCCCTGGAGGAGGAAATGGCAACCCACTCTAGTACTCTTGCCTGGACAATTCCACAGACAGAGGAGCCTAGCAGGCTATAGTCCATGGGATCCCAAAGAGTCGGACATGACTGAGCGAGTAACTTTCACTTTCGTACACAAGCCTGTGCCTGGGATGTCTCCAAGGCAGAACGGCCCATCTGCAGCAGTGCCCTCAGAGGAGAAGGGGTTCAGTACACTGTCTATTTTTAATGTTCCCGACCTACCAAACATGTTGCAGCTCATTGATGAATACATCTCATGCAGCCCCTGCTGTTCTCTTTACAGAGATACATGTAGTGACTCCTGAGTCTCCCAAAGCTTGACCAGCCCTGTCCTCTAGGCAAAACAGTATTTTCTCTGTAAATCTCCATTAGTCATTTGTTCCTGCCGTAACACCTGAACACAGCACACGCTCACTGCCTCACAGTTCTGCAGGTCAGAAGTCCAACTTGAGACTTCCCTCGTGGTCCAGTGGTTAAGAATCCGCCTTCCACTGCAAGGGACACAGGTTCCATCCCTGGTCGGGGAACTAAGATCCCATATGCTACGGAGCCACTAAGCCTGCTTGCCACAACTACTGAGTCCACACGCCACAGTGAAAGATCCCGCGTGACGCAACAAAAATGTGTGCTGCAACTGAGACCCGACACAGCAAGATAAATAAATAAGTATTTTTTTAAAGTATTATATAAAAAAAAAGAGGTCTAATCTGAGTCTCATTCAGGTGTTAACAGCACTGCTTTCCTTCCGGAGTAAAGCTTTTGCTCATTTGGGTTGTTTCTTGTGGGCTGTGGTCTCTGTTTCCTGGCTGGGTGTTCACTGTCCTCAGCTTCCAAAGGATGCTCTCATGATATGCATCAGAGTCCCTTTCCTCCATCTTCAAAGCCGATCATGGTGAGTTGGGTTCCTCCCATGCTTCCAGTCTCTCCCGCCTCTTCACCTGCTACTGTGTCTCTCTACCTGACTCTTTTGCCTTCCTCTTCTACTTTTAATCATCCATGAAATTATATCATGCCCTTGGGGATAACTGAGAATAAATCTCCCTGTTTTGAGGTCTCTAACATCAATTCCATCTACAGGATCTGGCATTAGGATATAACATATTCACAGGTTTCAGGGGTTAATTGATGGGCATCTTTTGGGGGACACTGTCTACCACAAAAGTGAATCAAAATGCTAAAATATCATGGATGGTCATGGAGTCCACCTTCTGTTGTGAGTGAGCTTCCGCCTTCCTGATCTCTCCCGTATGTACTGGGAGCCTGGTGCTAAGAGAACAGGTGTATTTCTGGTGGCTGAAACAGTAAAGAATCTGCCTGCAATGCTGGAGACCCAGGTTCGGTCCCTGGGTCAGGAAGATCCCCTGGAGAAGGGAATGGCAAGCAACTCCAGTATTCTTGCCTGGAGAATCCCTTGGACAGAGGAGCCTGGTGGGCTACAGTCCATGGGGTTGCAAAGAGTTGGAATATGATTGAGCAACTAACACTAATACTCCCATAGGTCATAGAAAGAGCCCAGCTCGGCCCAGCAAGACTGGCGCCCTCCCTCCTCTTGAGTGCCTTCCCACTTGGGCCTGAGTCAGGGCAGTGCAGCCTCCTGGTTAGGACCACCTGGGAAGGAATCCTAGTGCTATACTCTCCAGGTCTGTGACTCTGAACAAGCCACATCACTCCTCTGCCTCAGTTTCTCTTCTGCAGTGTGGGGAGCCTGGAGGGCTTTCTCTGTTTAAGGCTCAGTTCTAGGCCATGTGGATATCGCACTAACCAAGGCCGACCAGGTATTTGCAGCGGGAAGGTCAGCCTCTAAACAAAACTGTAGAGAAATCTACGGGCTAATTTCAGATGGTAGAAAGTGATTTGAAGAGTAAGCCCCATTATTAAGTGATAGCCATTAGCAGGGAGGAGAATGTATCCAGAAAGCATCCTCTAGGAAGGACAGCTCTGTTAAGAGATGAAGTATGACTTCCCTCGTGGTCCAGTGGTTAAGCATCCGTCTGCCAGTGCCAGGGTTTGATCCCAGGTCGGTGGAGATTTCACATGCCTTGGGGCAACTGAACCCCTTTTGCCACAACTCCTGAGCCCAAGCCCTAGAGCCTGGGCTCCGAAATAAGAGAAGCCACTGCAGTGCGAATCCCGCTCACTGCAACAGCGAGTAGCCTGGGTGCCCAACAATGAAGGCTCAGTGCAGGCAAAAATAATAAATAAATAAATAAAATTTAAAAGAGGAAAGGGATGAAGCAGAGGCCTGAACAGTAGGAAGATGCCAGCTACGGAGAGGTCCAGGGAAAGGATTACAGATGAAGCCACGAAGCCCTAAGTGTCAAGGCCCTGTGGCAGGGGCATTTCCTGGGAGATCCCTGTGTGGGGAGGGAGATGAGAGAGGCTCAGAGCACAGAAGGAGCAAATCTACCCCCTCCACCTCCCGATCATGAGATGAAGTAGAAAAAAAAACAAATATTGAATTTGGATCTTGTTTTCTGTTTCAGGGGCTTCCCTGATAGCTCAGTTGGTAAAGAATCCACCTGCAATGCAGGAAACCCCGGTTCGATTCCTGGGTCAGGAAGATCCACTGGAGGAGGGATAGGCTCCAGTATTCTTGGGCTTCCCTTGGGACTCAGCTACTAAAGAATCTGCCCGCAATGCGGGAGACCTGGGTTCGATCCCTGGGTTGGGAAGATCCTCTGGAGAAAGGAAAGGCTACCCACTCCAGTATTCTGGCCTGTATAGTCCATGGGCATGCAGAGAGTCCAACACGACTGAGTGACTTTCACTTTCACTTTTCTGTTTCACGATTGCTGAAAGAAACTCACGTCTGGGTAGAGGCAGAAGTGAGGCTCTAAATTCCAGAGTCGAAGATAAAGACAGAGCTTCTTCCTGAGGACCTCTAAAGGATTTCTGTTTTCTATGTGGATTTTCAGGAAACTCTCTTTTGCTTGCCTGAGAGTTTTTTACTTAAAAAAACTACAGCGAAAGCCGGTTGTCTGCTTAGTCGATGTGCTACACTTTTGCATTTAGTTCATGTGTAGGTAGCTGGATTTATTTGTTTCTCCCCCTTTTGGTAGTTTCTTGGTTGCTTAGCAATGTTTTGTGCAGTGAACATGCTAAAAAAAATTCAAAGGGACGGCGCTACTCAGGCATATAAGGCACATATTGTGATTTTAATCCTGATTAGAAGGGTATTATTTGGTGACAATTGGGTTTCTTCTATAAATGGAATATAACTTTATCTCTGTTAATTTCATTAAAAAGCCCCTCTGTTTCTGTTGTGTTCTGTTTAGTGTGGTAGCCCCACTGACTGTTATTCAGTGTCATTTAGACAGAGGACTGCAAAGACCACTTAATGAGCGAAAAGAAGATGGGGTATTACATACTGTTATAATTTAAATCCCTAATTATGAAATTAGATATTTTAATTATATTTTAATTATGCTAATTGGCACCGGTTTTGAGCCATGCAGTCTAAATCCACAAAGCTTTGAAAATAATTGTTCACACTCCCTTCTTCCTTCCCTTTATATTTTATTCAAAACACTAGAACTTATCACTTAAATTTGTGTCATCCTTTGATTATGTGCTCCTTGCAGACAGTTGCTGACTGGTTGCTTCTCCATCCCTGGCTCAAGACTGGCAGCTTGTTAGAGCTCATTAAATATTTGCTGAATTGAATTAAATTTGAAATACCATACTAAAAATCTTGCATGAGCCTCCAGGGTCCTTAGCAGTGATTTTGTTCTCAATGTAGCAATGTGCTTGCATTTCAGGCTTAATAAAAACATTGGAGCTTTCTCTCTAAATGGAAATCAAAACTTTTATGGCGTACTTGTACTCTGTGGGGTTTGGCTGAAGATTTTTTTCCCACTTGCCCTTGGGGTTGGGATGTCGGGATCAATCTTGGGAGCTGTTTCTCTGGAGGAAAGAAATTTTAAGGAGTCAGCAGAGTGATCATTTTGAATTGCTTGGGATCTGACTTAATTTTTTAAATAATTTTATTTATTTATTTTGGGCTGTACTGGATTTCATTGCTGCTCTGGCTTTTCTCTAGTTGCGGTGAGCCAGGGCTACTCTCTGTGCGTGGACTTCTCATTGCAGTGGTTTCTCTTGTTGAGGTGCACAGGCTCTAGAGCACACAGACTTCCATAGATGCGGCACACAGTCTCAGGAGTTGTGGCTCCCAGGCTCTGCAGCACAGACTCAGTGGTTCTGGCGCACGGGCTTAGTTGCTCCACGGCATGGGGGATCTTTCCAGACCAGGGCTCAAACTTGTGTCTCCTGCCTTGGCAGGCAGATTCTTTACCACTGGACCACCAGGAAAGCCCCCTGACTTCATTTTTTGAATAGTAGAAATTGTGAATGTCGGAAATTTTGCTCAGGTGTCAAATTGAGAAACCAATGTTTTCTCGCTAATTTGAGAAGGATTTGATTGCAAATGGATGAGTAGTGGCAGAACATGAAGAAAATTCAAACCCAGATCCTTCTCCAAACACTGTTAGCCTCCCTCACTTGGTCTTGTAACACCCCATCCCCTTGCTCCTGTGTTCCAGCCACGAGGGTCTTCTGTGGGTTTTGTAGATCACCAAGCTGGTCCCTATTTCAAGACATTTTGCTTTTCTTCTCTTGGTCTAGAATGTTATTTTCTTCTGTCTGCACGACTACTTTCTCCTCATCAGTGAGTTTAATCATCTCTTTCTAAAGAGTTTTCCAAGGAAATCCCACCCCAGTCATTCTCATTACCCAGCTTTATTTTCTTCATAGCATTCATCATTCCCTGAAATAATTCTATTTTTTATTTATTTAGTATCAGTGGCCCTCTCTAGAATGTCGGCTTCATCCAGACAGAGAGGATGCCTGAATTACTTGAGTTTTCCCCAGGGCTAAGAACATTGCGTGACCTGTAAATATTTGGCAAATATTTTGTGGGATTTTTCTTCAGCTTCTGGATCTACAGTCAACTCATATGCTGTGGTACCTGATAATAGGAAAGAATAAAATATGATTTGATAAAGCTTATTAAGTTCAAGTTTCTCCAAGTCAGAGTCCCCTGGTCTTGTCCTATCTCTGAATTTTTTCATAATCATTTCCCACTGGTTTGAAGATTTAGGGAGGGCAGATTTTAGTTGTGAGATGGATCAATTTGTTGGTGCCTCTGCCTGGCAGAGGGATGATGCGCAGGATCCTGGTCTAGACTTTGAATTTTCTTGTTAGGGAGTTCCCATTAGGATAGATGTGGAAGAAAGTGTTAGCAAGAAAAAAAAGGACCCTCTCACTTCCTGAAATTCATCTCTCTGCAATATCTTTTTCCTTAAAATCTGGAATACCTGGATCTCTCCCTCCGTTAGGGAAGATGAAGAGAATTAATATGTGAACCACAGACATATTTCAGCCAAACCATCAGGAAGGCACTTGAGGGGTGGAGGCTAGTCTGTAATTATCTTCTGTGACTGTATAACCTGTATTCTGCTTTCGCTTACCAGCAGTTACATCTTGGATGTAACCCAGTTTCTTCAAGCCTTGGTTTCTACACTTTCCTATACCAAGGTTTGGTGGAACCAGTTTAGAGGCATTAAAAACAGGCCATTTGCTTCTTCTGGCAAAGTTGCCACAGGATTGAATGAAACATACAAGGCAGAAAGTGTTAAGTGAACCTGAACTAAGCAGAGCCTCCTAGGAAAGGCTTTCCCACATCATGGGCATGAGACCACTGACAACTGGCCTTTTATACTCAGAGGATACTGCTAATCAATGGAATGATGTGGATCTAAGGCAGTGGTTCTCCAAACTAGTGGTTTCCAGTGGAGAGAGGGAACGAGGGGGCAAGATTGGGGTAGGGGATGAAGACCTACAAAATATTGTATGTAAAATAAACTACTAGGATATATTGTATAATACAGGGAATATAGCCAATATTTTATAATAACTATAAATGGAGAATAATCTTTAAAATTGTGAATGGTTTTTCCAGTAGTCACGTATGGATGTGAGAGTTGGACTATAAAGAAAGCTGAGCGCCAAAGAATTGGTACTTTTGAACTGTGGTGTTGGAGAAGACTCTTGAGAGTTCCTTGGACAGGAAGGAGATCAAACCAGTCAATCCTAAAGGAAATCAGTCCTGAATATTCATTGGAAGGACTGATGCTGAAGCGCCAATACTTTGGCCACCTGATGCGAAGAACTGACTCATTGGAAGAGACCCTGATGCTGGGAAAGATTGAAAGAAGGTGGAGAAGGGGACAACAGAGGATGAGATGGTTGGATGGCATCACCAACTCAACAGACATGAGTTTGAGCAAGCTTTGGAAGTTGGTGATGGACAGGGAAGCCTGGCATGCTACAGTCCATGGGATCACAATGAGTAGGCCACAACCGAGAGACTGAACTGCACTGAACTAAACCTATGGCTCAGAGGTTAAAGCATCTGCCCACAATGCGGGAGACTGGGGTTTGATCCCTGGGTCAGGAAGATCCCCTGGAGAAGGAAATGGCAACCCACTCCAGTATGCTTGTCTGGAGAATCCCATGGACAGAGGAGCCTGGTGGGCTACAGTCCATGGGGTCACAAAGAGTTGGACATGACTGAGCGACTTCACTTCACTTCACTTCAATAGGAGCTTCAGGGACTCTTGGAGTCCATAAGATTCTTTCATCATCATTGTCAGTAGCAGCAGCAAAAATGTTATTTGCTTTTTCTGTTTTGTTCTTTCTTGTGTGTACTGTGGAATTTTCCAGAAGTTGTATGATATTGCAACAGATTGAATGCAGAAACTGATATGAGAATCCAGCTATCTTCTGTTAAGCCAGACGTGAGATTGGCAAAAATGCAAAACTATACCACTCTTATCACCTTGTTTGTTTTGAAAAGTAGTCATTTTTAATTATATGAACACAAGGATTTATTGGGCTTTCCTAGTGACTCAGAGAGTAAAGAATCTGCCTGCAATGAGGGAGACCCAGGTTTAGTCCCTGGTTCAGGAAGATCCCCTGGAGAAAGGAATGGCAACCCACTCCAGTATTCTTGCTTAGAGAATCCCAAGGACAGAGGAGCCTGGTGGGCTACAGTCCATGGGGTTGCAAAGAGTTGAATAAGACTGAGCAACTAACACACACACACACACACACACACACACACACACGGCTTGATTGCTACTTTTTAAATTGAGTTAATAAATTTTTTTAATTTCTCAAAAAAATCTGAAATAACTTTTGAAACTTGAATTCCACTGAGGCACAAGGAAATTCAGCAGTATTTGAACTGGGCTTGTGTGGTATGCACCTCAGTTCAGCTCACCTTCAGGAAGGATGTTTTTCCTATCTGGAAATAGAAGGCAGATGGTCTTAAAGGTGATGGGGACTTGGCAGTGCCTGTCATTCATCAGTTCTGTGAGTCTGTGAGATTGCCAGGGTTCATCCTGAAATTGGGAGACAGGAGGGAAGATTATCTCATGAAGGAAGATTCTGGGCTTTTCATCCAGGGCTTCTTAATGCAGCTTCTACTGTAGAGTCCTCCCCACTTTCCCCTCCTCTATCCCTTTAAAAAAAGTATTTCTTTTTATTAATTTCTGGCTACACTGGGTCATCATTGCTGCATGCGGGCTTTCTCTAGTTGCAGAAAGCAGGGGCTACTCCCTGTTGTGGTTTGCAGCTTCTCATTGTGGTGTCTTCTGTTGTTGCGGAACATGGGCTCTAGGGCTCATGGGCTCTGCAGTTGTGGTGCATGGGCTTACTTGCTCTGTGGCATATGGGATCTTTCCAGACCAGGGATCAAACCCATGTCGCCTACATTGGCAGGTGGATTCTTAACCACTGGACTACCAGAGAAGTACCTCCACCCACCTCCCATCCCTTTTTTCTGGCCTAGACTTACACCTGTTGGCCAGTATTTTGATGTTTTCATTGGTCAACTTGCACCCTTTTGGACTCCTAGCTAGTAAGGTACCAAGATGAAAGGGAAAAGCACATTTGTGGCTTGATGAAAATTGATACTGGGTGGATATTTCTAGTGCTTCTTACAGCATAAATTCAATAACTTAATTTTGGCAATTTCCTGTTGTGGTGGCGGGCGGGGGAAGTGGGGGGTGGGAAGCCATGAAGAGTCAGATTCTATTTTGCAGCAGGGCTAGATTGCAGGGCTAAAATCCATAGACTCAGATATAGCATTTCTATCACTGAGAATGTTAATAAACCCCTAAGAGGATTTGCTGACCACGAGATCCACAGACCAAGGGGTAACAGCAGTTGTACACCATTTGTATGTAAATTTCACATATAATGGATATTGTGTCAGAAATTTTATTGCAATTAGAGTACAAAGCACTATAATGTTTGAGCTCAGATCCAAAGAAAAAGGACAGCCTACGTGTATATGTGCACAAGAAAAACCCAGCTCATTCTTGTTTTCTGTAAGAAACTCAATCTCAAATCTCTGATCACAGTGGTTGAGCTTGGTTAAAAATACAACTGTCACTCACAGGCTGAGGAATGAACTTTAAATGGAGAGAAAACATCTAAGCCTTGCCTTATTAAGAGTTCTTAGAATGCAGCGCCAATGTGTACTTTATCAGTGATGCCCCCAATGACTGTAAAAAGTGCTGTATGTGACTGAAGGACAGATATTTTGGGAGTTAATTACAGCTAGTCATAGAATAGGAAACATTGTTCTTTGCTTTTTTTTTTATTCTATAAAAAGTGGACTGACATGAGGAAATCAAAAGATCTAGATTCAAGAATGTGGGTGTCATTTAGTTATATAATTAATTAGTTCCTAAATTAGTTGCATAATTAGTGTCACATGAGGAAGGAGCCAATAGTGGCTGCCTCCTCTTTTTAAGAAGTTTAGATCACACTCCAAACTACATCATTAGTAGGATTTCCTTGCCTTGGCTGAACTATTTTTTTAGTAATGTTGAAAGATTACACTTCATAGTACTGTGATGGAAGAAGAGAATGTGATAGACTGGCTTTAGATACTGTCACCAGCATCTAAATCAGAGCACCTCCACTGTGACTGTGGGTTTTAATCTTCTCTTCCTCCCCCTTCTCCAAGTTGCCAGAGTGAGAATTGCCTTAGAATCAGTTTCAGTGCTACTGGATATAAGAGATATCTGATATGCTTTTTAATTTTAGATGATAAAATCTCAGAGTGTCGAGATAATCTTAAACCCAGTACACACTGCTGATGTCTATTCGAAATGCTTTCACTCCAAGTAGAGAAAACTCAAGTGGCTTGACCTACTTGAGATCACGTTTGATTTTGCCCTCTTAGCAAGATGTCTGGATCTAGGCAACTTCTGGTGTCAGTGTTCCAAAATATTAGGCTTGCAATCTACCTGATGGGCTCTGACTTTCCCTCATGGTCACAGAATGGTTGCTGAAATTCCTAGCATCACAGCCATATTTAAGGCAAGAAGTTATACAGAAGGAGCCAACCCCTGATGTTTGTCTCATTTATCAGGAAAGGAAAGCAGTGCCAGCAGCCCTGCAGGTATCTGGTTCGGTCTCATAGTGTGGTCAGCACAGCCCACCTCCCTCTTTGGTCCCTCGGACTGTGCCATCTCCTGGGTTTGCAGGGCCCTGTGGCCTCTCACAGCTTCCCAGTTCTGGACAACCCATCTCCATCCTCAGGGGAAGAACCAACCCCACAGATCCCATCCACGCCTGCCAGACATATCTGTCTCATCACCATCATTTTTCTGAAGCAGAAAGTGATTTGGTTCTTAACACAGCAGTTAAACAGAAAATTAACACATGTAGCAAAATGCTAGAGCTCCTACTTCAGGGTGTTAGTAAACAAAATGATGTTTTCAAAGACAAAACCGTTTTTGGTCAGCCTGCCCGTAACTCCAGAGGAAAAGGGGAAACATAAGATTGTCCTTCCCCAGGGACCAGCTCTTAACTCATAGTTCACCATCTGTTCAGAACCAAAGGGATGTTTGGATACATTTCCCTATGAGCCTACTGAAGAGAGTGCAGAAACAAGGACCTGACTGTGAAAGTCAGAGACCAAGACCAATGGGAAATCCTGGGAGACAGAAACAAGCTGTATTTAGGAGAGCTTCCACCTGCGTGGTGGCAGCCCAGACACTCAGAACAGCGGGAACCCTTGAGGGGGTGGCAGATGTCTACAAGACTTGATGACAGAACAGTGAATCATTGTGCTTGTGTAGACTGATGCTCCTCAGTGCAATAGGTGATGTGCTCTATTTATTAATAGTCAGCACAGCTCAGTCCTATAGCTTCTTCTTTGTTTTTGATACTATACTTTTTTAATCCAAAATAATCACTGGAAATAAGTTATGATGATAAGGAAAAGAAAATTTATCAAAGAGTTTGAAATAAACAAAAGAGATTACTAGGTGCCCTTTCAGTATGGTTCTGGTTTTCCAAAGAATGTTCTCGGTATTATCAGATTGTATAAAAATGTACACCATAATTGCTCCTGTGTTGACTATGCTAATTTACATCTCTACTATTTTATTTAATTCAAATTCCAATTTTTTACTGCTGACATATAAGAAAATAATTGAATTTTATATCTTGACCCACTATCCTGCAACTTAGCTGTACTTGCTTATTCCTTCAGAGAATTCCCTGTAGATTATATGGCATTTCCTACATGGATAATTATGTCATCTGTAAGTAAAGAGAGTTTGATTTCTTTCTTTCCAATCTGTATACTTTTTAAAACATTCAAATTAAAAAATTTAAATTAACTTTAAAAATTTCTTCATTTTTAAATTGATTCCTTGTTAATTGTGGTCTGAGAGGATACTTTATATGATTTCTGTTATTCTTATTTGATTTGTTAAGCTGCATTTTATGGCTGAGAATGTGTTTTATTTTGGTGAGTATTTATGCGAGCTTGAAGAGTGTGTGTATGCTGCCATTGCTGTATGAATGTATTAGCCAGTTAGTATTAGCCAGTTAGTTCAAGTCGATTGTGATGTTCAGGTCAACTATAACCTTCCTGATTTTTCTACCTGTTGGATCTATCTGATCTGTCAATCACCTACAGCTTCCTCTGCTTCTTCTTCTTTACTTTTTGGTCACACTGTGCAGAAGGTGGGATCTTAGTTCCCTGACCAGGGATCAAACCCACACCCTTACAGTGGAAGTGCAGAATCTTAACTGCTGAACCACTGTGGAAGCCCCAGTCTTACAGCTTCTGAATGGCTTCATGGCAGGTGGGTGAGGCTTGTGTTCTTTGGCTTTTTTTACCCAGATGATTTAACAAGATTTAAGGTGGCAAGAGTTACTCGGGTTCACATTTGCTGTAGAGAAGATTCTGAAAACAGTGTTTTTAAACGTATCACTCTTGTTATCACCGTGTTTTGTGGCACAGAGTTGAGGACTGAAACGCAAACATTAGGAATGGTTAGAGAGATGAAAGCAAGATGTACATTTTGACATGCAAAGTTGGGGTCACGGCAGCTATGGAGTCATTGGCTTGTGCTTACACTTGTCATCTTGCTTCTTGAACATCTGGGTACCTCCTGGCTCTTACTAAGACTGAAAATATCTCATGACTTCAAAATAGTAATCCAGGTAAACTTTGAGTTTCTGGTGGACATCTCTTCTCTGTCTTGAAAGTCATTCTTGGAGCTGAGGGGGCTCACCTGGAAGCAAGTGGAAAAAAATGTGATTGACAATAGCTTCACATCAAAGCATCCAACAGCCAAAATGAGCTGTGGTCCCTGTTGCAAAAGCCATCTACAGAATCCTCTTGTCTTTCCCATTCACTGAAAGCATTTCTAGGGGCTGCTCAAGTGTTCAGCCCAATGGGCTAGACCTGCTTTAAAATCACTGTCAATTCACAGATCATTCAGTTTGGGGTTTGGTGCTTATCACAATATATTTTGTTACAATCTCTTATCTGTTTCTCTAGGCTGTAAGCACTTTTAAATTCCCAGTGTTGGAAACAAAGTAATGCTTAATAAACTATTTTGTGTAAACGACTCACTAACTGAATGAATGAATGAATGAGGAATTGCATGATGGGTAGAGCTTGCCTTTTCCAGTGGGTATAAACAGAGATGCTACATTCTTGGAAGCCCAAAGCAGACATCATCCAGAGTTGTCTTCTGCCTCCTTTTCAAGTTTTATTTCAAAGGGAGAAAGTGACCAAGCAGTCTAATGCCTCCTATTTTGAGATCTATATTCAGTTCAACATCCATTACAGCTACTGAAAGAGACCAGACAACTGCCACCTCATTTAAACTGTTTCACTTTGGGGAATCTCTGCTGCTAAACAGTTTCAAAACTTGAGTGAAAGATACAGGGGAAAGAGCCTTTACTTCTGTAGCTTGCTTCCAGTTGCAAAAGATAGGATACTTGGTTAATAGTGGCTGAAAAAAGAGGAGATTGTTATCTCTTATAATAAGTCCAGAGGTGAGTAGTTCCATGGTTGGTTAATTCTGCAGCCAAGTCATGCCATCCAGTGGCTTTCTGCACCTTTTCATTCAACCACATCAGTAGGCTGACTCCCCCATGATCTCACGATGGCTGCAGAGCCTCCAGACATCACAAATACACAGCCATTTCAGCAAGAGGGGGCCTTGTCTTCATGCAACTCATTTTAATTATGGAAGAAAACTCTTTCCCACAATATGAAAATTACCTTTGAAAATAACTCAGTTTGGTTATTTCCTAATTTGTTGCCTGGGCAATAATGTTGTTATTGACATTTCTGCATTCCTGCCCAATGTGAACTGAGTGAAGTCACTCAGTCGTGTCCAACTCTTTGCGACCCCATGGACTATAGCCTACCAGGCTCCTCTGTCTATGGAATTTTCCAGGCAAGAATACTGGACTGGGTTGCCATTTCCTTCTCCAGGGGATCTTCCTGACCCAGGGATCAAACCCCAGTCTCCCGCATTGCAGGCAGATGCTTTACCATCTGAGCCACCAGGGAAGCCCCACCTGTGCTATAAGAAGTGCTTTTTTTTTTCTTTTGAATTATATTTTATTTGACTAATATCCCTGTAAAATCCACTTCGAGATGTGAATAAATAATTGCCTTTTTTTGTTGGTTATTGTTGGATGATGTTATCAAGTGAGATGTCATATCTGCTCACAGAATGAATGTATTGGGCTGCAAACTGGGTGGATATGAATTTATTCCCAAGAGAGCACAGCATGAAAACTGCAATCTCTGCATTCTGTCAGCCCTGGGTGCAGTGTAGTTTCAACAATACAGTAAATGCCCTAAAGAATTTTTTCAGTGTTGTGAGGGTGGTCATGGATGAGAAGTTCCTACATTTCCTGCTCTTCTTTTTTATCTGTAAACCTGAAATTTATCTTAAAAAATAAAATCTACTAATTAAAAAAGGTGATATAAGAAAAGACTTGGTGGATTCTGTTGTAAAAAGAAAAAAAAAAACTCTGTATTTGAAATATTTTTAGGGACTCTTATTGTGAAGAAATGTGAATGATGAAAGTGTAAACCGTGTAGTAAAGAGCAGTGTTGCCAGAGCGGAAGAGATGAGAGACAGCAGGCACGACTCGGGAGTGTTCTGACAGGTAACATAGGACTAAAGGAGGCACAGGCCCCCCAGGGGACTTGTCCTGTGGAGAACCCGTGACGCCAGCTGGCACGTACAGGGCTGTGTGTCCTGAGTGATTGATGTCTGTGTCGTTGGGAGGCAGCTCTCAGGGGAAAGAAACACCTTCTTATGTGGCCAGGACCATCACACAGAGCCTGCCTTGACCTTAACAGTGGGGATAGAGACTGAGTGAAGAGCTCAGCGGTCCACCCCAGGAAGAAGAGTTTGTGCTTCCTTATGGTCTAGAAGAACAGCAGAACCCTAAGTAAAGTTTTCCTGTTTAATTTTTGCTGTGCGGCATCTCTGTTGCTGCGTACGGGCTTTTTTCTCGCTGCGGCAAGCAGGGGCTGCCCTCGCTGTGATGGCTTATCTGGTTGCGGAGCAAGGGCTCCTGCGTGCACAGGCTTCAGTAATTGCACCTCGTGGGCTCTAAAGCGTGGGCTCGATAGTTGTGGCGCATGAGCTGAATTGCTCCTTTACATGTGGAATTTTCCTGGCCAAGGGATGGAACCCACGTCCCCTGCACTTTTTTTGCAGGTGGATAATAACCAATAGACCACCACTGAAATCCTAGATTTTTTTTTAAAGATCCCACCTACTTTATCCTATTATAATCCCAACTCAAGTTACCATTAAGATCAAAGGCACATTCTCCTAGGGAGGAGGATGTCCTCCTTAGAAATCCAAAACCATTTTCAAGGGTTTCTATTTGCATACGTCCATGTATTAATCCAGAAAAAAACTTTTGAAGCAATTGAGCAGTGGCTAGGATCACATTGCTGAGTAATCTGAGACACATTGCTTTTTGTGCAATGAAAGAGCGTTGATAGTGGCTGGTGTGGAGATGGATGGGCTTCTCCAGTCGCTCAGATGGTAAAGAATCTGCCTGCAGTGCAGGAGACCCAGGTTTGATCCCTGGGTCAGAAAGACCTCCTGGGGAAGGGAATGGCAATCCACTCCAGTATTCTTGCCTGGGAAATCCCATGGACAGAGGAGCCTGGTGGGCTACAGTTCATGGGGTCACAAAGAGCTGGACACAACTTAGTGACTAACACACACACACACAGATAGTCTCTGGTAGAGGAGCTTCTGGGGAGAGCAGTTCTGGAAGATAGAGCTACTTTCAGGAGATTAATCAGTCACTTACCAGGGTGGGTGTAATTTTCAGGAGCAGCTAGATGCAGATGCAACTGTGTTTAACATGAAGAATGTGACTTCCTCGGTGGTCCAGTGGCTAAGACTCCGCACTCCTAATGTAGTGGACCCAGAGTTCGATGCCTGGTCAGGATGCTCTTTGGCCAAAAATAAGTAAATAAACATTAAAAAAGAAAAAACAGGGAAGACCTCAAAAAGCCCCAGAGGTGACACAGATTACTAAAACAGATGAGACTCAGGAGGTCGTGTAAGGAGTTTGGACGGATTCCAGGCAGTATGAGCCTTGTGCTGAGAACAGGCTTGATGTAACCTCACTGGTGACTCTCCCACATAGGAATCCAAATCGAGAACACTCATGCTGACAAACTCATCGATTTCTGGTGAAGATCAAGAGAGTTAATCCAGAGAAATCAGTGTCTGGCACAACGAAGGCACTCGATGCATGCTGGTTTTATCCTCTTCTGCATCCTCTGTCCACCCTTTATCCTTTCTCCCACCTGCCAGACATAGAGATATGGGCGCCTATGGCATGGTTCCAGCTCCACGCTTCCTCCAGATCTCTGGGACATTAGAAATGATCTCACCAGGGATGGGCCCTGCTTGTTCTGCCACCTGGGGCATTTCCTCTGGAGGACGTTCCCACCCTGGAGGACAGAGTGCCCAGTTCTGTCGTGATGGGCTCTGCTACTCTCAGGCAGATTACTTATACAGAGGGCTCATATTGTACACACATTTAGCAGTCACGTGTTTAATTTAGAGCACTTATGAAAAGAGAGACTGAAATAATAAGGTAGATACCATGCAGACGATTCTCACCACCACCCACTTGAGAAGTATCTGCTGTAGAATGAGTGTAGGGTAGAGAAGTGACTATTCTTCCCCTGTTTAGCTTTAGTTTGTCCAGCAAGTTCATGGCCCTTGAATCTCTCCACGTGTGTGATACTGGTGTTTGTGGGTCTACAAATTAGCCAGTGACTTAAAGCTCGTTCTAAAAAGACTTCCCAGGTGGCGCTAGTGGTGAAGAACCTGCCTGCTAATGCAGGAGATATAGGAGACACAGGTCCTGTCCCTGGGTCAGGAAGATCCCCTGGAGGAGGGCACAGCAACCCGCTCCAGTATTCTTGCCTGGAGAATCCCCTGGACAGAGGAACTTGAGGGTCTATCTTGCCTGGAAAATCCCATGGATGGAGGAGCCTGGTGGGCTGCAGTCCATGGGGTGGCTAAGAGTTGGACATGACTGAGCGGCTTCACTTTCACTTTTCACTTTCATGCATTGGAGAAGGAAATGGCGGCCCACTCCCATGTTCTTGCCTGGAGAGTCCTGTGGACAGGGGAGGCTGGTGGGCTGCTATCTATGGGGTTGCACAGAGTCGGACCCAACTGAAGCGACTTAGCATGCATGCATGCGTTGGAGAAGGAAATGGCAACCCATTCCAGTATTCTTGGCTGGAGAATCCCAGGGACGGAGGAGCCTGGTGGGCTGCCGTCTATGGGGTCACACAGAGTCAGACACGACTGAAGCGACTTAGTAGCAGCAGCATAGGCTATAGGGTTGCAAAGAGTCAGACACAACTGGCTCGTCTTAGCATGCATACACAGTTCTGAAAAAAAATCAATGGTTCTTTCCTACTAAATGCTACATATTACAGAGAAGGCAATGGCACCCTACTCCAGTACTCTTGCCTGGAAAATCCCATGGACGGAGGAGCCTGGTGGGCTGTAGTCCATGGGTCCCTAAGAGTCGGACATGACTAAGCGACTTCACTTTCACTTTTCACTTTCACCGCATTGGAGAAGGAAATGGCAACCCACTCCAGTGTTCTTGCCTGGAGAATCCTAGGGATGGGAGAGCCTGGTGGGCTGCCGTCTATGGGGTCGCACAGAGTCGGACACGACTGAAGCGACTTAGCAGCAGTAGCAGCAGCAGCTACATATTAGGTGCTTTATGTCTGGTTTAAGGGATATTCAAAGGAATTTTAAATACTAGCATTTTTTCACCTAATGCACACTTAAGGGTTGAATTCTCATAAAAATGCAAATCCATTCTACTACCTTTCCAAGACTTTCTAAGAATTTGACATGTTTTTAAAAATTGAGAAGGTGATACTTGCTAACAGAAGTTAATATGTATGACTTTCCAATGGGGGTCAATAGTCTAATAGCAAACTTAACAGGGTTTTGTAGAGATAGGAGATAAGTCAAGGTTCAGGTCTCAAATAGGTACAGCTCTTAAACAACCAGGGAAGGAAAGCAAAACCATCACTGTTAAGAAACAAAGCAGAAGTGGAAGCAAATAGAAAAAAAAAATGATAGCTCCTTTCAACCATGCTATGGGTTCAGCCTGGCTGAACTGAACCCATAGTTGAGCTCAACCATGCTAGCCTTAGAAACAAAGTGTTTTCTCCTAAGTAAAAATTGTGTTTTTACTTTTAAAAAAAAGTTATGAATTACTTTCAGTTCAGTTCAGTTCAGTCGCTCAGTCGTGTCCGACTCTTTGCGACCCCATGAATCGCAGCACGCCAGGCCTCCCTCTCCATCACCAACTCTCGGAGTTCACTCAGACTCACGTCCATCGAGTCAGTGATGCCATCCAGCCATCTCATCCTCTGTCGTCCCCTTCTCCTCCTGCCCCCAATCCCTCCCAGCATCAGGGTCTTTTCCAATGAGTCAACTCTTCGCATGAAGTGGCCAAAGTACTGGAGTTTCAGCTTTAGCATCATTCCTTCCAAAGAAATCCCAGGGCTGATCTCCTTCAGAATGGATTGGTTGGATCTCCTTGCAGTCCAAGGGACTCTCAAGAGTCTTCTCCAACACCACAATTCAAAAGCATCAATTCTTTGGTGCTCAGCCTTCTTCACAGTCCAACTCTCACATCCATACATGACCACAGGAAAAACCATAGCCTTGACTAGACGAACCTTTGTTGGCAAATTAATGTCTCTGCTTTTGAATATACTATCTAGGTTGGTCATAACTTTCCTTCCAAGGAGTAAGTGTCTTTTAATTTCATGGCTGCAGTCACCATCTGCCGTGATTTTGGAGCCCCCAAAAATAAAGTCTGACACTGTTTCCACTGTTTCCCCATCTATTTCCCATGAAGTGATGTGACCGGATGCCATGATCTTTGTTTTCTGAATGTTGAGCTTTAAGACAACTTTTTCACTCTCCTCTTTCACTTTCATCAAGAGGCTTTTTAGTCCCTCTTCACTTTCTGCCATAAGGGTGGTGTCATCTGCATATCTGAGGTTATTGATTTTTCTCCCGGCGATCTTGAATTACTTTAACCATACTTAAATATGCACAAACACCCTTTTATACAACATCTAGCTTTGTTATAGATGAACATTGTACCATCCTGGCTTCAGAAATTTCTCTTAGAGGCAGAAAATTTTAGAGATATAGTTAGTTGACTGTTAGCTCCCTTCCTATGAGGAACTGAGCCTTATACTGTGGTGTGGACACAGTATATTCTGGACACAGGCTGTGGGGGTCAGCCTGCAGATTAATTTGGTTTTGCTTCCCCTTCTTGTAGCACTAGAAGCTGGGCAGAGATAGTGAGGCCATTCTCACTGTTGCTGGCAACCCAAATCAATTCACAAAGGCCACCGCACCCAGAGAACAATCCCTGCTATCTTTTTATTCTGGCTGTTTTAATTTTATTTTTTTGAAACATAGTTGATTTACAATGTTGTACCAACCTCTATTGTACATATATATATTAGTTATATATATGTACATATATATATGGACATTCTTTTTTAATTTCTTTTCCATGACGTTTTATCACAGGTTATTGAGTATAATTCCCTGTACTATCCAATAGGACCTTGTTGTTTATCCTATATTTTGGCTGTTTTAATTTCAGTTCTCATGCTACTTTCACATCAGGTAGGACAGATAAGACAATGAAGATTCATAGACATTTGGCTTAGGAGATTCGCTACGTAAATGAACCAAAATGGTCCCTGTATATAGGCCTTCTGTTGCTCACTTCATATCTAAACTCATTAGGTAAAAAGCCTATTGGCACCCAAATCAAATTTCTATACATGCAGTTGTTTTAAATATAACCCAAATAAACAGAGTATTTAAAATTTAATTTTCATTTTTTAATTGAAGTATAGTTGCTTTACAATGTTTATTAATTGCTGCTGTACAGTTATACAGTTCGATATAACCCAAACAAGATTAAATTTTTTTTTTATTTTTTTATTAGAGTACACTTGAATTACAATGTTGTGTTAATTATTACTGAACAGCAAAGTAACTCAGTTAAATATATATATACACATTTTTTTCACGTTCCTTTCCAGTGTTATTTATCACAGGATATTGAATATAGTTCCCAGTGTTCTACAATAGGACCTTGTTGCTTGTCTATTGTATATGTGCCAGTTTGCATGTGCTACTCCCTAACTCCCAATCTATCCCTCTCCTGCCTCCACCCCTTTGGCAAGCACAGTCTATTCTCTATGTTTCTGTTTTGTAGATAGGTTCATTTGTGTCGTATTGTAGAGTC
The DNA here is from genome assembly GCF_027580195.1 of Bos mutus. Classification (NCBI taxonomy): domain Eukaryota; kingdom Metazoa; phylum Chordata; class Mammalia; order Artiodactyla; family Bovidae; genus Bos; species Bos mutus. The sequence goes on from NC_091633.1 coordinate 22,629,298, forward strand.
CACATATAACTAATATCATATGGTATTTGTCTTTCTCTTTCTGACTGACTTCACTGAGTATGATAATCTCCAGTTGCATCCATGTTTCTATGAAAGACATTCTCATTCTTTTTTATGGCTGGGTAGTTTTCCATTGTATATATAGGTACCCCGTCTTTCTCCATTCATCAGTCGATGGACATTTAGGTTGCTTCTATGTCTTGGCTATTGTGAGTAGTGTTGCTGTGAGCATAGGGGTGCCTGTATCTTTTTGAATTACAGTTTTGTCTGGATATATGCCCAGGAGTGGAATTGCTGGATCATATAGGAGTTCTGTTTTCAGTTTTATGAGGAACCTACATCCTGTTCACTGTAGGAAGGTTCCCTTTTCTCCACACCCTCTCCAGAATTTCTTATCAAATAAACAGATTTTTAGCTACTTAAAGCCTGCGTGCTTTGCCTAACTCATGAAATGGCAGTCAACATCTGCCAGCCATAGAGAAGACCCTCAGCCACTGCTGCCCTTAGGAGCTCTCTGACTCAGTGGTTCCTGCCAGGTGCTGAGAGACAGCGCCTAGAAATGTGAGGTCCTTTCCAATTCCTCTCTCTCTCAGCCTTCCTCTCCTGACTGGTGGGCCCCCTACCTGGCAGGAAGGTCCCGTGCTGCAATCTCGGCCAAGTCACACCCAAATAAACCCATTGTGTGCTGCTGCCATCTCGTGGTTAAATATTTCACTCCATCAGCCCCAAATCCCTGGAACACACTTCAGAAAGAATGGATACTGAGTAACAGAGCCCAAGGCTTCTTACAATTCCTCTTTTATGAGCAATTCAGATCTATCTTCTGATAAATTCATTTTTTTGTCTGTTACACACCCTCCTCCCAAACACCTCTGTTATCTTGTTCTCAGTCATGTCTGACTCTTTGCAACCCCATGGACTATACAGTCCATGGAATTCTCCAGGCCAGAATCCTGGAGTGGATAGCCTTTCCCTTCTCCAGGGGATCTTCCCAACACAGGGATTGAACCCAGGTCTCCCGCATTGCAGGCAGATTCTTTACCAGCTGAGCCACAAGGGAAGCCCATCTTGTGCTTACCTGGGACTAACTAACCCTCCTGGGGCCCCCCACCTAATTTCTTACTTCCAACATGACCTTGTAATGTAGTGTCACTTGGAAGAGGAGGGTGCATAAGAGCTTGGGTTCTGGGCATTGGTGACCCTGAAGTTCAGGTAGATTGGAACCTCCTTCCTCATCAGTAAACCATTCTCCCTATCCTTGGCTCACATCACTCTGCAGGTCACAGGAGAGCAAACTCGTAGCTTTCTATTTGTCATCATGTTATTCCAGTGTCTCACTGGCCAAGAGTCGATCTGCAAGACTGAAAACCTGTTGCTTTTTCTCACTGAATCAAACACATGGTCCCTCCTCCAGCACATTCTGCCTCATTCTGGTCAGAGCCATGTCTCCATTTCTACTTTTCTTAGCTTGTAACCATGAGTCAATGGGGGAACAGCAATTGTTAGATGATTCTAGAGCTTCTCTGGGGGCAAGGCTATTAGTAAATTTTACATTGGTGTAGAATTTGAAGGAACCCTTTCCATTGGGGTTGAGCTACTTGCTGCTCACCTGCAAGTTATTTACTAAGAAAGGTCTGGACCAGTGAGTTCAGTTCAGTTCATTCGCTCAGTCGTGTCCAACTCTCTGCGACCCCATGAATCACAGCACGCCAGGCCTCCCTGTCCATCACCAACTCCCGGAGTTCACTCAGACTCACATCCATCGGGTCAGTGATGCCATCCAACCATCTCATCCTCTGTCGTCCTCTTCTCCTCCTGCCCCCAATCCCTCCCAACATCAGAGTCTTTTCCAATGAGTCAACTCTTTGCATGAGGTGTCCAAAGTACTGGAGTTTCAGCTTTAGCATCATTCCTTCCAAAGAAATCCCAGGGCTGATCTCCTTCAGAATGGACTGGTTGGATCTCCTTGCAAGTTATTTACCAAGAAAGGTCTGGATCATGACTTCATAAAATCCAATCTAGATCTGTCACAAAAGAACTTAACATTACCAGTTATTTAAAACAGTGTGCTAATGCAAGTGGTGAATTGCATTAACATGAAACCAGTTGAACTCCTTCTGATCTCTGGGACATCTAGGGTGAGGAAGAAATGGGGTGGACTTTGGACATCTGCAAAGGTGATGGAGGGTCAGATTCAAGTTTTCTTGGATTCATCATGTCAAATGTCTCCTCGGTAAAGTCATGAACCATGACTTTAGCTTTTGGATTTAGGGAAGAGCAGAAGTTAGAGGTGGTATAGGGGATAATGTGCTCCTTAGGTGGTGCTAGTGATAAAGAACCCACCTGCTAAATACAGGAGACATAAGACATTAGATCCCTGGGTCGAGAAGATCCCCTGGAGGAGGGCGTGGCAACCCACTCCAGTATTCTTGCCTGGGAAATCCCATGGGCTGAGGAGCCCGGCAGGCTACAGCTCATAGGGTTGCACAGAGTTGGACACGATGGAAGCGACCTAGCACACACGCATGATAATGTTATCATTGCTTCACATTGATGTCATGACTTTTTTTTAAATGCCCTTAAACAGATGACAAACCTCCCAGCATCCTATATTGTCCTTGTGTTCTTGGCATCTAGCACAGAGGCTGCCACATACAAGGTGCTCAGTGACCACTGCAGAATTAACCACAGTCTGTTTTTCAGAATTAAACGCAAAGTATATATCTGCCATCCTTCATGTTTTATGGCCTGCAGCACACTGGGTAATTTTGCTGTTGCTCTAATATCTTCTTGTATAAAGCAGTCAATTGCCCTGTGCCTGGCTCGGAATATATTGCTCATTAAATTGAGTTCCAGACAAGATGGCAAGGGTATTAGCCCGATGCTTCAAAGTAGCAGGAAGCCTCAAGGGCATAGTGTAATTATTCATTTGCTAAATAACACACACACACAACGGCTTAATTACAGTATTTTCAGCGAAAAAGAATTGTGGTGATTTCCACATCAGAGTATCTCATTAATGAGATTTGCTAACTGTTATTGGCAATATTCTAAAATGCCCTTTTGTTTTAAATCGTTTCCTAAATGGCTAATGTTGGTGGTGGGAGAAGAAAAGTCCCCCAAACCTCTCATGGAAGTGAAATGTTAGCGATTCAGAAAAGCCTCAATGTTAGTTTCTTCCCGGGTGGCAAGACTCGATGGTGTGAAAAAAATGCGTTTTTGACATCTCTCTGTGTTTCCACATTATCAACATTGAAGTTATCACAGAGAAAGGATCCAAATGCAAGGATTCTTCTCCGAAGAGTTCACCAACCCAAGCTCTTTAAAGGTCAAGGGTCACACCTTTTTATCCCAGCTTGCTGCTAGTGATCTATGCAACTCTGGTCAAGATACTTTGATTTTTCTTTTTTTGGATGTGGACCATTTTTAAAGTCTCTATTGAATTTGTTACAATATTGTTTCTGTTTTGTGTTTTGGTTTTTTTGCCTCCAGGCATGTGGAATCTTGGCTCCCCCGACAGGGATGGAACGTGCGGTCTCTGCATTAAAAGATGAAATCTTAAACACTGGACCGCCAGGGAAGTCCCCTGATCAAGATACTTACCATTTCTGGGCCCCAGTCTACTTATCTAGAGTGTAACTAGATTCCTTCACTGATTCAACACATATTTCTTGATTGTTCCAGACTCTTCTAGACACTAGGAATGCGGCATAGGTGGAAGGAGACAGGGCTTCTGATTTCCCGGAGCTATTTTCTAGCAGAAAAGAAAGACAATAAGCTTGTAACTGAATGTATGTCTGAGATAGTCCAAGCTAGGTATAATTTTATCAGGCAAATGAAATTGGGTAATTCCACTGAGAAATACTTGGGTGGGTGTTCCTGCTACGAGGAGGGTGGCCAGAGAAAGCTTCTTGAGTATGCTGGCCTGCTAGCAGAAATTTGAATGATAAGAGGAAGTCAGATTTAGAGATTTCAGAAGAACATTCCAGGAGGAGGGAGTAACTAAGATCAGAACCTGGGACAGGAGTTCTTTGATATCTTTAAGTGACTCGGAGCAATCAAATTCAATGGTTTCTACACAGAGCGTTTCAAAACAGTGTCTCATCTCTTCCCCAGGTTAGTCAGTGATATCCTAGGTCATCCATTTCCATGGGTTTTATTTTCTTGTCCTTAAATGGGTTTACTTTTTCATTCTTCATTAAATGCGTGTGTGTGTATGTGTGTGTGTAGGTATTTTAAGCTCAGCTTCCTGGACTCCATTTACATTAGTGTTTCTGTTTTAAAACTTTTTATTTTGTATTGGGGTATAGCCAATTAACAATGTTGTAATAGCTTCAGGTGGACAGTGAAGGGACTAAGCCATATGTATACATGTATCCATTCTCCCCCAAACTCCTCTCCCATCCAGGTTGCCACGTATCATTGAGCAGAGTTCCCTGTGCTATACAGTAGGTACTTGTTGGTTATTCATTTTAAATATAGCACTGTGTACATGTCCATCCCAAACTTAACTGTCACCCCTGGCAACCATAAGTTTGTTCTCTAAGTCTGTGAGTCTTTCTGTTTTACATTTATATTTATATAATTCTTTATTTGGCAATACCCACCCCTCTTAGTTACGTATTGCAAGCAGAACAAGAAAATTCTTGCAATCAAACCTTCTTAGTTGGTTTACAACATTGTTAGTTTCAGATGTTTCAGTAAAATGATTCAGTTGTACATACATATATATATTCTTTTCCAGATTCTTTTCTCTTATAGGTTATTACAAAATATTGAGTAGAGTTCTCTGTGCTATACAGCCCTTGTTGGTTATCTATTTTATATGTGGTAGTGTGTATCTATTAATCCCCAAATCCTAATCTATCCCTCCCCTACTTTCCCCTTTGGTACTCATGAATTCCTTTTCTATGTCTGTGGGTCTATTTCTGTTTTGTAAAGAAGTTCATTTGTATCATTTCTCTTAGATTCCATGTATGAATGCTATGTAATCATCGTATGGGGTACAATGCAGTGATTTTATATATGCATATGTTGCAAAATAATAGTTTGCATTCTTGGGCCCCTTCGCCTTTCTCCCCCACCTTCCAGTTCTCCACCTCTGGGAACCATCAGTCTGTTTTCTGTTTCTCTGAGTTTGGTTCCTTTTCAGATTCTACACATAAGTGGAATTATTCAGCCAGAACAAAGGAAACGCTGCTGTTTGCAACAATGTGGATGAACTCTTAATGTTTTGCTTTTGTTTCTCTTTTTTTGTCATTTCTTTTGCTGATGAGGTCAGGTGTGGAGATTTGTACACTCTTCCTTAGGTTATTTCATGAAAACTACTGACTAAACTTAATAAAGCCCCATTTCTGATAAATGGGTTTGTTAACAACTTCCATAAAAAGGGATGAGCTTAATTGCTTCAACTTAGAGGGGAAATTTAAGGGAACAGAATCTAATACATTTGCACTAATTTATTCCTGCCTTGTGAATTAAGAGCATAAAGCAAGAAGCTTGGTAATCCCTTGACAGACTAATAAATGAGAACCAGATTTTTTTAAATGGAAAATTGATATAATTAGAAAGCTATCAGCTTTTTCTCCCACTCCAACATCACGGAATAAGTAAGCCACAGGGGATCTGTCCTTCAAAATAATTAAATTTCCAAATTAGCTTTTTGGTTTTAAGAATGATCTGATTTAATCATTTTGTTAAGTCAGAATATATAACTGTGCATATTTAGTGGTCCGTTTCCGCTTTTTCCCTCCCTGTAATTTTGGGAGCTCCAAAGCATGCATCCAGGGATTACTGTGTGCTAAGCCCATGCCTCCTGCTATATAGGGTTTTGAGGTTGGTAGTATTATTATCCCATTTATGGGTGGGGAAAGTGACACACTAAAAGTTGAAGTTACCAACAGCCCTGGGGGTTGAATTCATGCTCTTATGTTATTCACTACACTGTCCTGTTAACTAAATACATAAGCAAGTAGGAAAATAGAGACGGGATATTGCACCAAACCTCAAGCAGCAGCAGTCAGCATCTTTGAAAGGGGCTGAAAGGAGGCGCCCTCGATCTTCCAGACTAATTCTGCTGGTTACAACTGTAGGAGTCCAAGAATGAATCCCCCGAGACCACTTGCTCCAGCACCTCTGGGAATCTTCTGTGCTTCCTTCTTGAAGCTCTTTTTCAGGAAGACCTTTCAATGTTTCCGTATCTTGCTCTCCCCAAAGGGGTGCTGGTGACAGTGTGCGCCTGAGGTGAGAGAGAGGGAACTCTAACAGGGTCATGAACAGGTAGACCCAGGCACCCAAGGAATGTTTTTAGGATTCTGACTCTTTCTCTCCTCATCTCTGTGCTCTGCTTTCTTCTCTGTTGTCTTCTTTTTTATTATTTTAAAATTTGAAAACTATTTTGGCTGCACCGCTGGTGGGATCTTAATTCCCTGAGCAGAGATCGAACCCACACCCCCTGCCTCGAAAGTGCAGAGTCTTAACCACTGGACACCAGGGAAGTCCCCTGTTGTCTTCTTTTTAATGTAGTTTCCTCATGTGTTGAAAGACAGCTAGCGGCATCTGTGGATTATCTTTCACCAGTTTAGCATCTAGGAAAGAGAACACAAAATTTTCTAGTAAATAACCCCAGGGATATTACTTCATGTTCATGGTCGAGGTTAGGCCACACCTCCTCCTGTATTGACATGTGTACAGAGCCTGTGGTACCATCACTGACCACTCCTGACAAATGCAAAATTGTTTATATCTGTTCATAGTTACATAAGAGGCTCTCTTTCCTAACATAAACTTACCCTCATTATATAAGTCAACAGATATTTATTTATAGCCTTGTAAGTGTCAGCCACTAACGGATATTAGTTTATAACAATATTAAAGCTTGTTAATGCTTTCTGCTCCTCAGTGTGTTGTCTGCTGTCATCTAGAGACTCTTGTGATTCTCAGATGAGTTAATTTCCTTTTCTACTGCAACAAGTTACTATAAACTTCATGGCTTAGAACAGACCAAATAATTACCTTACAGTTTTGTAGCCTAGAACTTGATAAGGGTCTCATGGTTTAAAATCAAGGTGTTGGCAGGGTTATTTATATTCCTTCTAATGACTTGGGAGGGGAACCCATATCCTTGCCCTTTCTACCTCCTAGAAGTCGCTCCCATTCTTCATCTTCTACCTCTGAAGTTGGCCATAGCGTGTCTAGCCCTGGTCACATTGCATCACTCTGAATTCCTCTTCTGCGCTCTCTGCTGAATGATTACATGGGATAATGAATTGTTTACATTGAAATATGTATTACATTGGGATGAAATGATTACATTGGTATAATCCAGGACAATCTCCCCATCTCAGGGTCATCTGATTAGTAACTTGAATTCCATCTGCAGCCTTCATTCCTCTTTTCCATGTAATTTACTAACAGTCCCAGGGATTGTTATGGGGGTGCTCTGCTGCTGCTGCTGCTAAGTCACTTCAGTCGTGTCCGACTCTGTGCGACCCCATAGACGGCAGCCCACCAGGCTCCCCCATCCCTGGGATTCTCCAGGCAAGAACACTGGAGTGGGTGGCCATTTCCTTCTCCAGTGCGTGAAAGTGAAAAGTGAAAGTGAAGGGGTGCTCAGAAGGCCATTGTGTTGCATACCAGAGAGGGACAGGACCTTTACATAGAAGCCACAGGACAGCACATGGTGACTTGTACAAGGCTATAAGTCAGCAGCAGAATCTCACTGCTATTGCTGTCCCTGTTTTGTCCTCCCTTCAAAGTGATGAGGTTTTTGTTTGTTTGTTTGATTTCATGCCATTGTCTAATAAAAACACTCCAACTGCAGCTGTTTAATGAAATAGCTGTCTGGATGTTGAGGCACATTGTCCTTTCTTTTCTTTCCATTCGGGAATGGCATGTCAGTGCGCTGGTATCAAGACTTGAGCATCATTTACTGTGCCTCACAGCTGTGAGCTTTCATCCATGTTTCCCATAAGAGCTTTTGCGCAGTCGGTGCAACCAAATTTTCCCTGGGAAGCATTTTCCAGCAGCAGTGAGTAGCCAGGACCGGGATGGTTTCATAAGTCCCCAGCATTAAAATACAATGTATTTTATCTTTTCATCATCATTTCTGGAAGGCATGCAGAAGTAAAAAATCCCAGTTTGGCTGTTTAGAGCTGGGAACACCCCATGGCTGAGTTACACTCCTGTGAAATGGATTGTACGAATGGACCTAATTGCAAATGTCTTTTTTTTTTTTCTCCTCTAATCAGTGTATATGAGCTACTGCCTGAAGGCTCTTTATCAGGTGTACCTTAAAAGCATCTTTACATGGAGAGCAGACTTGTGGTTGCCAACGAGGGAGGTGATAAGGGAGGGATGGATTGGGAGTTTGAGATTAGCAGATGCAAACTCTTACATATAGCATGGATAAACAAGGACCTACTGTAGAGCACAGGGAACTATATTCAGTATCTGTAATAAACTGTAATGGAAAAGAATATGAAAAAGAATACATATAGTGTAATATATATGTATACATATATATGTATATATGGACTTCCCAGGCAGCAAAGAATCTGCCTGCAAATGCAGAAGACAGGAGACACCATAGGTTTGATCCCTGGATGGAGGGTTCCACCAGGGAACCCTGGAGGGAAGATCCCCTGGAGCAGGGTATTGCAACCCATTCCAATATTCTTGCCTGGAGAATCCCATGGAGAGAGGACCTGGGCAGGTACAGTCCATAGTGTTGCAAAGAGTCAGATACAACTGACGTGCCTTAGCATGCATGGAGATATTTAGTGTAACTGAATCATTTTGCTATAATCAGAAACTAACCTAACATTGGAAAACAACTATCCTTCAATAAAAAATAGAGTTAAAAATCATCTTTATTTGTTGAAATTTGTAGAGCAAGAAATAGCAGAGAAAAATTATAAGTAAGAGATGCTTGTTAATGTCATCTTGAAAATAAATTATGATGGAGGGTTCGCATTTGGGAGATTAGCTCCTTTTCCAGATTTATTAATTATTTATGAGTCAGAAACAAAATGATTTGTGCCCCTTGATAACTTTTAAGTTTATGCTTTCCTATGGGAGTGTTTTTTGCTTTTGGAAGCCAGTGACCCTTTACAATGACAGTCAGTTTCTCTCAATGCTCCTTTTTGTGCGGAATGAATTAAAGGAGAAAGACATAGTCTTGTCCAACAGACATAAAGTTGAGTGCAAGGCCCTCCTTCTACCCGGGTCAGCTGTCAGCCTGAATATTTTCCTTGCAGTCCTGACTGGGAAATAAAACTACAGTTTGGAGCCAGTAGACTTGTGCACCAGCTGTGCCATGTGAAATATTTTGATGGTTTCCCTACTTGAAGGTGAAGTTGAATGACATCAAAGTGTCTGAGCGTGACAGGAAGTTCTTAGTTCTCCTTTCCTCTCCCATGGTTCCTTTGAATTTGGGGAATTTTCTCAAATGGGACATCTCTGTGAGGCAAATGTGGCATCTTCCTTTGATACTGAGAGTAGACATGGCTGTGGAAGCCCCTAGAACACATTGAAGGCAGGGGCTTGTTCTATGGAAGATTGAATGTGTGTGTCCAAGGAAAGTCTGAGCCCAGTTGCAAGAGCTGTCATGAAATCTTTAGCCTGAGCCAAATGATACCTTACAGGTCACCAGTTTAGGGGCCCAGAGTGCATATCCACATAGGGTACCTTCTTCCCTGGTGGCACAGTGGTAAAGATCTGCCTGCCAATGCAGGGGACACTGGAGATGTGGGTTTGATCCCTGGCTTGGGAAGATTCCCTGGAGAAGAAAATGGCAAGCTGCTCCAGTATTCTTTCCTGGAAAATCTCATGGACGAGGAGCCTGGTGGGCTATGGTCCATGGGATTGCAAAGAGTCAGACATGACAGAGTGCACACACACTCACGCACCTTCCAGCAGTAAGTGTTCAGAGGACTTCTTTCTGATAGAGAGCATAAAGGTGATTTTAGAGTTATAGTTGTCTCCACATTTTCTACTCCATAGCTTAATTGTAATTCAGTCATTTTGTTCCTTGTACACTCTGGGGTTTGGTGAGTTCTGCAGAGAAGTCATCAGATAAACAATACATCTTACATTGCATTTGAGTAGGCCTGTATTGTACAACTCTTGACTCAAACCAGATATTATGGGCCCATTACTTATGGGCATATACTTATGTGCCTTGATTTGGGTAGAAATCATCATAGTACTCACTGCTGGGACTGTACCATGGGTGGATTGATGCATTAGACTCTAGGGCTGCTTAAACTGTTAGAGATCATTTGGCTTGGCTGAAAGATTCCATGTCCAGTCAAAAAATTATACATAAATGTGCAACTGGTTGCATATGTTGAGTCTGTGTACTCATGAGAGGAGAATTCTACTGTGTGGGGTTTTCAGAGCACATACTATCTGGTCTGTGCTGTCCTTAGGGCATCACATATATAATTCAGTTGACTCCTCCAACCACCTCTTAAGGTTGGCATTAACTTTATTCCCATTTTAAAGATGTGGAAATTGAAACTTAGACAGTTAAGTAACCTTTCTAAGGCCACCCAGTGATTAGGTGGGGTATTGGAGGTAAGATTCAAACCCAAGTCTAACTCCAAAGGTCATGTTCTTTATTGCATCTGTATGTTTCTCCATCTATATACCTATCTATATTTTATCTATCTATCTACCTATCAATCTGTCATCTATTATCTATCCTCTATCTACTTATCTATCCATCATCTATTTATCTGTATGCCTATCTATTATCCATCTACCCATCCATCCGTATCTATCTATCTAAATAAATGAGTCTAGTTTACCCTCCTGCTGCAAACAATGAGAACAATACACAGTATGAGTTATTAGGCAAATGTAAACTAAAACCACAATAAGATACGACTACACATCCATTGTGTGTATATGCTAAGTAGCTTCAGTCACATCTGACTCTTTGTGACCCTATGGACTGCAGTCTGTCAGGCTGCTCTGTCCGTGGGATGCTCCAGACAAGAATACTGGAGTGGGTTGCCATGCCCTCCTCCAGGGGATCTTCCCGACCCAGGGATCGAACTCATGTCTCTTATTTCTCCTGCATTGGCAGGTGGTTCCTTACCACTAGCGCTACCTGGGAAGCCCACATATCCATTAGGTTGCCTAAAATTAACAGGTTGACCATGTGAAGCATTGGGCAATGTATGGAAGGGCGAGAACTCCCCTGTGCTGCTGGTGGGCATGTAAAATGGCACAGCCATGTGATAAATAACAATGCACAACATGATTAATATGACTAACACGGCTGTATGATATATATGTAAGTTGTTAAAAGAGTGAATCCTGAGTTCTCATTCAAGGCAAAAAATGTCTTTCTTTTCTTTTGTGTCTATATGAGATGATGGATGTTCTCTAAGCTTATTATGGTCATCATTGCATGATGTATATAAGTCTTTACACTGTACATTTAAACTTATATATATAGTTCTGTATGTCAATTATATCTCTGTAAAATTGGAAAAAAATAAAATGGTCTGGTAGTTTCTTTTTTTAAAAAAAGAAAACTTTTTTCTTTTTTTTACTTTACAATATTGTATTGGTTTTGCCATATATCAACATGAATCCACCACGGGTGTACACGTGTTCCCCATCCTGAACCCCCCTCCCACCTCCCTCCCCATACCATCCCTCTGGGTCATCTGGTAGTTTCTTAAAACGCTAATGAAATCCCATAATGTCAAGGTTTTGCTCTGCTTTACAAAAGATGTATGTAAAAAGTTTTTTAAAAACTTAATTATTGCAACAAAACCTCCATTACAAGACCAAAGAGGAAAACCAAAGACCTGAAATTCACACAGGAATGTTTCTACAAATAACGAGACAGTCAAGGATCAACACCTGTTCGGTGTGACAAGCACTCGTGCACCTTCCCACAGTAAGTGTTCAGAGGACTTCTCTCTGACAGAAGGCATGAAGATGAGAGAACACGATGTACCTGTAGAGAGTATTGATGGTTTTCCATTAAAAGCTCCCTATAGTGGCTCAGAGCACTGATGGACTCCTACAAGTGAACTTGTATCCAGGCTAGTTTCTGGCTCATTGTTCCTTACCTCTGTACATGAAGTTCACAGGTGAATCAATCATAACAAACTGTACCAACTTTGCAGAACCTTCCAAGCATAATTAGGGCACCATGTGACAGTAACCCAGGAGCCACACCACAGTCTAAAAATGAATCAAGCCACCATCAAAAGTGTCTCTCCCCCTCTTCCTCTCAAGCTCAGACTTTCATCTAAAGATGGGAGACAAGTTTGAAGAGATGAAATCACACTTACTCCGCCAGACATCAAATGCTTCTAATTAGCTGTCTAAGAGGCATAAAACAATATCTGGAAGATACTTTAAGACGGGAAGTAAAGACTTAAAAGCAGCCATTGGAAGGGATGGTGTGAGATGAAAGAAAGGGAGCTACCATCACAGCATCTTAATGGGCCAAGCAATAGTTCTGAAAGATGTGCCAGAGAAATCCTTTTTGTTCCCCAGTTATGGAGTCAGGGGAGGAGAGAGAGGAGCAGAGGTGTAAGACCTCAGACCTCAAATATAAGCAACCAAATGGTCTCCGTCCATGGGATTTTCCAGGCAAGAATACTGGAGTGTGTTGCCATTTCCTTCTCTAGGAGATCTTCCTGATACAGGGATCAAACCTGCATCTCCTGTGTTGGCAGGCAGATTCTTTACCCCTTTGCCACTTGAAATAGAAAGTGAAAGTGTCTGACACTTTGCAACCCCATGGACTATGCAATCCATGAAATTCTCCAGGCCAGAACACTGGAATGGGTAGCCTTTCTCTTCTCCAGGAGATCTTCCCAAACCAGGAATTGAACCCAGGTCTCCCAAGTTGCAGGCAGATTCTTTACCAGCTGAGCCACCAGGGAAACCCAAGAATACTGGAGTGTGTAGCCTATCCCTTCTCCCGCAGATCTTCCCAACCCAGGAATCAGACAGGAGTCTCCTGCATTGCAGGCAGATTCTTTACCAGCTGAGGTATCAGGGAAGCTACCTGGGAAGCAACCAAATGTGCATGTTCTTTTAAAAAGAGGATTGCTACCCCCAACCAACCTTCACCCTTTTCTTACACCTTCCTGGCACTCTGATTATTGACTTGAATTCATGGGCATTCCAAGAGCTGCCCTTAGAGTTTTCCTTTCAGCTGAACTATTGGCCCAAGAGGAAATCTTCCCATTTTAGCAAATTAGAATAGTTCTGCTTTTCGTATTGTATTTATTTTACCCAGAATGGCCTCAGGGAGAGAGACAGTCATTCCAGTGCCCCCTGCCCAAGATTATGATTTGAAGCAGATAGAGTGGATTTCCCTGGTGGGGAAGACTCTGCGCTTCCAATGCAGGGGGCTCAGGTTCGATCCCTGGTTGTGGAACTAAGATCCCACATGCTGCACAGTGTGGCCAAAAAAAAAAAAAAAAAAGGAGAAGCAGACAGACTACAGTGGAAATCCCAGGTTATTGTTAAAAGCAGAGCATTATAAGGAGGTCAAGGAATTCCTTCCTCTCTCGTTCTGAAGGTGGGTGTACTTCTAGCCTTATTATGACAATGTTTGATTTCATGAATGAGCCCAGCATGCTGTTAATAAATCTTATGCTTTGTTTTTACTAATCCTGATGGGGTTCTGTTCTTCTTAAGGTAACAGCCCCTTTCTAGATCAGAGTCAAAGTTCTACTTAGAGCTCTGGTCAGCACAGCACACAGAAGCAAAGTCCATTTTATCCACTTTAGAAAAAGAAGCAGATTAAAATCCCAAATACCCAGCTAATTATATTTGAATTTTACCAAATATGTCAATAGCTTGTCAGTATTAACTGAAACTGAAAGAATGTAAGTTTCTCAAAGCTAAGTAAATGCACAAGTCCCCCTATTTTCATAGCAGCACTATTCACAATAGCCAAGACATGGAAACAACCTAAATGGTCACTGACAGATGAACGGATAAAGAAGACGTGGTACCTGTACACAGTGGAATACTACTCAGCCATAAAAAAGAATGGGCCAATGCCATTTGCAGCTCCATGGATGCAGCCAGAGATTATCACACTAAGTGAAGTAAGCCAGAAAGAGAAAGACGTATACCACATGATATGACTTATATGTGAAATCTCAACTATGACACAAATGAACCTATCTTTAAAAAAGAAACAGAATCACAAAGATAGAGAATAGCTGGTGTTTGCCAAAGGGGAGGCAGGTGGTGGAGGGATGGAGCGGGAGGTTGGGGTTAGCAGATGTCAGCTTTTATATGTAGGATGGATAAAGAACAAGGTCCTACTGTATAGCACAGAACTATATTCAGTATCCTTTGATAAACCATAATGGAAAAGAATATTAAAAAGACTATGTGTGTATATATATGTGTGCATCTGTGTGTGTATAACTAATCACCTTGCTATACAGCAGATATTAACATTGTAAATCAACTATACTTCAATAAAAAATTAAAAAAATAAGTGCCCAGACATCCTGTTCCAAAAACACTCTCAACACTCCAAATCAAGTAAGTTCCCATCCACCCCCAAATACAAAATGGTATGGTGAAGGAGATTGGTTTCATGATGTTCCTCATGAGTTATTTTGCACCATTTTGACAAGTCTCAACAAGATATATGACATTATTGATAGAATAAAATTTTAGATTCCTTTCCACACAGTTACTTGTGTGAGAAGTCAAGCTTTGAATAGCTGTGATTCCTGGAAGACATATGTTCCAACTTAGCTTTCTGAATTAAGCAACCATTTTATTATTACTAAAAAATCTTTATCTTTCATTCTTTAACACTGAACATTATGGTTTTTTCTTATATTTTTACCCCCTTGATCATTTTCTTTCCCCAGATATTAGCTAAAACACATTATAATATAATTACATGCTGAGTTGATGTTACATTAGCAACCGATGCTGACTTAAAAAGCAGCATGAATTTTACAACAATTTTTATACCCACGGGTGTAGAGTATCAACAGTAGCAACATTAAGAGAAGCTTAACCAGTCTTTGATTCCACCTATACAAGGTACCTAGAATAGTCAAATTCATAGTCGGAAAGTACGTTGGTAGCTGCCAGTGGCCAGAGGGGAAGGGGATGAGAGGAGGGGGTATGGGTAGTTGGTGTTTAATGGGGACAGTTTCAGTTTAGAGAGGTGAAAAATCTGGGAGGTGGATGATGGTGAGGGATGCACAACAATGTGAATATACTTAGTGCCATGAACTGTGCAGTCAAATGTAGTTAAAATAGTATGTTTTATATTCTGTGACTCACCACAATAAAAAATTATTTGAAAAAGAGAGGAGCTTGACCAGTGTTTCAAATGATACCAGGATGCTCCAGAGCAGCCCTGGCTGATAGAACTTTGTGCGATGATGGTCATATTCTATCTCTGTCTATTGAACATGATAGCCACGGCCATGGAAGCTTATTACTTACCTTTTATTAAAAGGAGTAATCATCTGGTCCAGTTCTGCTCAGTTTTAGGCTGGTCTAGTACGCTGACCTCCTTTGCATGGACAAGCCTTGTTAATGATCAAGAAGCAGCATGGAAGGCCCGGGGTCAAAAGCCCAGACCCTTCAGATGGTGCCTGGTAGCCAGGTAACCATGGACAGGGAGCCCCACCTCTGTGTAACCTGGGCTGACTCTGAGATGCAGGTGTGTGGGGCTTGAGTAAAACCCAGAGAGCCACAGCCTCTGACGCTGCCTGCCACTCCGTTCTGCACTAGTCTCTGAAGTTGACAATGCTGTGATATACTGACTGAGGATCTTCTCATCCTTCCTTAAAGAGGATGAAACTAGGCTGGGTGAGGTTTAGTGACTCATCCGAGATCACACAAATAGTTTCTGACCAAATCACATGTAACCCAGGAAGTGACTGTGCAATCGGGACTCCTGTGATTACAAATGCCAGAGAACTCTACTCCTAATAGCTTGAATAATGAAGATCATTATAAGCTCATGGAACTAAAAAGCCCAGGCCCATAAATGAGTTGAAAATGTATGTCCTCACAAAATCCTGCACAAGAATGTTTATAGCAGCTTTGTTCATAAATGCCATCTTGGATGCAACCAAGATGTCAATTAGTAGGTGAATGGATAAATAAACAGGGTCCATCCAGGCAATGGAATGGTATTCGGGGCTAAAAAGAAATGAACTCTCAAGCCACAAAAAGCCACCCAGGAGGCTTAAATGCAAATTCCAGAGTGAAAGAAGCCAATCTGAAAAGGCTACATAATATGTGATTCGAACTCTATAACATCCTAGGAAAGGCAAGATTATGGAGACAGTTAGAAGATCAGTGGTTGCCTGCAGTTGGCAGGGAGGGATGGCCAGTCAGAACACAGAGGATATTTTAGGACAATGAAACTGCTCTGTAGGATACTCTAATGGTAGACTATATAATGTCTTTATATATCTGCCTAAACTCGTAGAACATATGATAAGGATAAGCTCTGTGGCCTTTGGGTGACAGTGATGTGTCACTGTCAGTTCATTGATTGTAACAAATGCGTGATATTGATAACTGGAGGAGGCTGTGCAGGTGTGTAGTCAGCAGTAGACAGGAAATCTCTGTACTTTCTCCTCAATTTGTTGCGAGTCTAAAACTTCCCTTAAAAAAATAAAATCCACTAAAACTAAAACCCAGGGACTGTCCTGGTGGTCCAGCAGTTAATACTTTACCTTCCAATGAAGGGGATGCAGGTTCAATCCCTAGTTGGGGAACTAAAATCCCATATGTCTCATGGCCAAAAAACCCCACATAAAACAGAAACAATATTGTGACAAATTCAATAAAGACTTAAAAAACAAACAAACAAAAAACACCCCTAAAATGCAAGCATAAGAGGTCCAGGGTCTCAAATGTTTACATCATGACCAACTTTTTAACCATCTCTGGGCCATGCCTCCTGTGTCTCTGGCAGAGTTTGTTCACATATCAACACTTGGCAGCTCCAGGCTCAGGTCCCTGGAGCTCTAAATCCCCAAAGAACAGAGATGTGCTTTCTACTGACAATTCCTGGAATTTTCTTTTAATGTTCTGCGCATGATTCTCTGTCCCCATAGGGACTCAACAGCTCCTGCCCAGGTGGGTGGAATGCTCCCATGGGCTTAATAAGGCCATGAGCCCCTTCCTATATAGATTAGGAAGTGGAATCAGCTTCATCCATACTACATGAAAGAGAGCAGAGCTGGGATTAGAACTATTTGGGAACCAGCTGGTGGGCCCTTCAGTAATACATGTGACCCATGATTTGTAAGTTGATATACTTCTAATGTAGAACAGTTTTTCATTCCTGGCAACTGCCTCCAGCCTGGGAGAATTTGTCCCCAGCTGCTCAGGAACTGTTTTATTTAAAGTGATGAGTCTAAACAGAGACCCTTGAGAACTGTGTAGGAAGATGAAGTGGTGAGTTTTTATTTTATTTATTTATTATTATTATTATTATTTTTTGCCACATTGTGGCATGCAGGATCCTAGTTCCCTGATCAAGGATAGAACCTGTGTCTCCTGCAAGCTTGGAGTCCCAACCACTGAACTGCCAGGAAAGTCCCAGTAGTGAAATTTTGTATCAACCTGGGCAGATAGATGCTTTGGAAGGAGGACCTGTCCATTACACTGTCCATTTGGAGGTGGTGCTTATAATTGAAATTATGGTCTCATGACCATTTAATTAGTAAGTGACTCTTTTGCAGTTTCTAAACTATTTTCAAAATGTGATCTTGAAAAAAAATTAAAAGGCAAGCTTTGGCAGAATGCTTATTGCCCAGTTCCCTCCTGCACTCATTTTGACTTTTCAAGAATCAGCTTGTTTTAATTATTCCTATGGTACAGAGATAGTCCTTTCCCTATGGTATAGGGAAGTGTCCTGGGTCAGATGGCTGGGAAAATAATTAGGACAATAAATACAAATCTAATTTAAATGAGGCTATTAAGAGTTGAAGCTTGACATTTACTATTTAGCATTATCAGTTATATGTGTAACAAACCATTGCACTAAAAACACAATGACGCTAGATCGGCTAGTGTAATTTAAGACATCCATTTACCCCACGCATAGTTTGCAGCTCTACTCTCTTGCTAATAAGTCTGTTAAGCATAATAGCCATTCTTGGCTGGTAGTGCTTAATCACATTTTAAATGTGATTATCAGCATGTATCAGCGATAAATGGCATGAGTTTCCGACAGAGAAATGACTGAGATTAGGCCATCTGTACACAGTCATCTTCTTCACCCTGTGATTTACACATCAGCCTAGCTCGTCCTGGGTAGAGGAACTCAGAGGGCAGCATTCAGAGTTCAGATTCTAACTGCTAAGTCTTCTATCCCTAAAAGAAAAAAAGGAGCCCTAGCAGGCACTAATCATTGCAAAAGGGCAAGGCTCCTTCACTTTGAGGTTCCGTCCTGATGCTTGGAGTCCTTTCTTGCTAAGGAGACATTAGCACAAACATCCAACTGGCTTAACTCCAGAGGAGGCTTGATAGCAACTCACAGCTTGTTAGCACATTTC
The DNA here is from genome assembly GCF_027580195.1 of Bos mutus. Taxonomy (NCBI): domain Eukaryota; kingdom Metazoa; phylum Chordata; class Mammalia; order Artiodactyla; family Bovidae; genus Bos; species Bos mutus. Next base: position 22,647,846 of record NC_091633.1, read on the forward strand.
CTGCTAAGAAATACTGTCCTTGGCTTTAAATTGCCCACACTGTATTGTTAAAATCTGGAAACTTTCACCTGTACCTCTCCCTGCCCAGACTGTTTTTGGTTGAGATTGCTTGTATTCTGCATGAACAAAGGCAAATAAATATATTAAGGTTTGGATTACATCATTTAGATGCTCTGTGTTTTATTTTTAGTCCATTTGTGAATGCAAGTTCCTGTGCCTGATGCACAGTGAGGCCAAACAAACTAAAAGTCGGAATTTGGAGCACAGAAATGTTTACTGCAGGGCCACACAAGGAGATAGGTGGCTCATGCCCTAAAAGCCGTAACCTCCCCAAGGGTTTCCAAAAAGCATTTTTAAAAGCCAGGTGAGAGAGGGGAGGTCGCAGGATCTGTGATCAGATTATGAACTATTCTTCAAGCTAGGCTTCAACAGTATGTGAACTGAGAACTTCCAGATGTTCCAGCTGGATTTAGAAAAGGCAGAGGAACCAGAGATCAAATTGCCAACATCAGTTGGGTCATAGAAAAAGCAAGAGAATTCCAGAAAAATATTAAATTCTGCTTCATTGACTAGGCTAAAGCCTTTGACTGTGTGGATCAGAGCAAACTGTGGAAAATTCTTCAAGAGATGGGAATACCAGACCACCTTACCAGCCTCCTGAGAAGTCTGTATGCAGGTCAAGTAGCAACAGTTAGAACGGGACATGAAGCAATGGACTGGTTCCAAATTGGGAAACAAGTATGTCAAGGCTGTATACTGTCACCCTGCTTGTTTAACTTATATGCAGAATATATCATGTGAAATACCAGGCTGGATGAGGCACAAGCTGGAATCAAGATTTCTGGGAGAAATATCAATAACCTCAGGTATGCAGATGATACCATCCTTATGGCAGAAAGTGAAGAAGAACGAGAGAGCCTCTTGATGAAAATGAAAGAGGAGAGTGAAAAAGCTAGCTTAAAATTCAACATTCAAAAAACTAAGATCATGGCGTTCAGTCCCATCACTTCATGGCCATGGGGAAAACCATGGAAACAGTGACAGACTTTATTTTTCTGGGCTCCAAAATCACTGCAGGTGGTGACTGCAGCCATGAAATTAAAAGATGCTTGCTCCTTGGAAGAAGAGTTATGACCAACCTAGACAGCATATTAAAAAGCAGAGACATTACTTTGCCTAAAAAGGTCCATCCAGTCAGAGCTATGGTTTTTCCGGTAGTTATGTATGGATGTTAGAGTTGGACTATAAAGAAAGCTGAGCATCAAAGAATTGATGCTTTTGAACTGTGGTGTTGGAGAAGACTCTTGAGAGTCCCTTGGATTGCAAGGAGATCCAACCAGTCCATCCTAAAGGAAATCAGTCCTGAATATTCACTGGAAGGACTGATGCTAAAGCTGAAACTCCAATACTTTGGCCACCTGATGTGAAGAACTGACTCCTTGGAAAAGAGCCTGATGCTGGGAAAGATTGAAGGCAGGAGGAGAAGGGGATGACAGAGAATGAGATGGTTGGATAGCATCACCAACTCATTGGACATGAGTTTGAGCAAACTCCAGGAGATGGTGAAGAACAGGGAAGCCTGGCATGCTGCAGTCCATGGCATCACAAAAGTCAGATATGACTGAGTAACTGAACAACAACAAGGTTCCAAGAGGCCTGGGGCTATGTGCTCATGGTCATCAAGTAGTCAACATCTTCTGTCTGTTGGAGAGGGGCAGGTTTTTTCACACCTGCAAAACAACTCAGGGGAAAGGCCTATTCCCCTGCCCCACCCTCCAAGGCTCCGTGGGATCCTGCTAGTTTATACACTCACATGGGAACTACTATGAGAAGATTCTGGGACGGATGCAAGGGCGCTGGCCACGGAAAGATACAAGGAATCAAAGTCCCCTTGTCCTGCACTCAGGGAACATCTTCAGTCATAATAACGCTGTGACCCAGATGAAAATACCAAATGAACAGAGTGAACTAGGGAGTGGAATTCAAGGTCAGGATATTATGGAATGCTTTAGGGAGATTCACAATTTTCCTCTCTTCTGCTTTGAACCAAGAACTCATAGGTTAGTTTGGGCTTGAGAATTGTAAATATCCAAGGTATCACTCCTCCCAAAGAAGGATAGTGATACTTTTGAAGCTTTAGAGCAGAAATGAAGCAACAGTTATCCTCTACAGTAAGTCCCCTACATTTGAATGTATTCCATTCCAATACCATCTTCATAAATCCAATTTGTTTGTTAAGTGCAACAGAATTAGCCCAGGTACCCAACTAACACAATCAGATATAAATTTCACACAAATAATACATAAAAAACAAACACAAAAAATAAAGAAAGCATTTTGAATCTTACAGTACGCTGCCTTGAAAAATACAGTAATCCAGTACAACAGCTGGTATCCAGGGGTGTCATCAAGTGAGCAGGCAAAGAAGAGTCGCTGACTGGAGGAGGGAGAGGAGGTGGGAGATGGTAGAACTGAAAAATCATCAGCAACAAGAGACCGAGGACAAGCTGCAACTTCCCTCACACCTGATATTGATGGAATGCATGTTTGCAACTTTGAATGTTCACAACATAAATGTTCATATGTAGGGGACTTAGTGTATTCTGGGATTAGTTGGATTCCTAGATTTCTGGGCTTCTCTTGTGGCTCAGCTGGTAAAGAATCCGCTTGCAATGCAGGAGACCTGGGTTTGATCCCTGGGTTGGGAAGATCCCCTGGAGAAGGGAAAGGCTACCCACCCCAGGATTCTGGCCTGGAGAATTCCATGGATTGTATAGTCAGTCTGCAAAGAGTCAGACACGACTGAGTGACTTTCACTTTACTTCACTTTAGATATCTGGGGAATGGCTCCATCAGAGGGCTATGCCTGCTATGTTAGCACCCTACTTCTGAGGGACGAGATAAATCGATTGGTTGAATTCATCTGAAAGTATGCAGATCCTGCATTGCTTTCAGTGATGCCAGAAAAGTAAGCCCCCCAGTTGGATGCTGTTCTATCCCAGAGGTAATGGGGTACAGTAGAAGGAATATGAATTTTGAAGTCAGAATTATTTTAAATCTTGGCTCAGCTGCTTATTGGCCTGGATGCCTTGAGCTTGCCACTGAACTTTTCTAATTCAATTTTATTTTGTGCCATTTGATTGTCATAGTAGTTTCCTCAGAGGGTTATTTTGAAATGTAAATGAACAAGGTATCTGGCCTGGCTGTGTGTGCATGTGCTTAGAGCATCTGACTGTTTGTGACCCCATAAACTGTAGCCTGCCAGGCTCCTCTGTCCATGGAATTTTCCAGGCAAGAATGCTGGAGTGGGTTGCCATTTCCTTCTCCAGCGAATCTTACCAACCCAGGGATTGAAACTGCATCCCTTGCATCTCCTGCATTGGCAGGTAGATTCTTTACCACTGCACCACCTGGGAAGCCCTACTTGCAGGGTACTCAGAGGAAAGTGACCAAGTTTCAGGGCCTTAGTTAGAGAGGTAAACACCTGATGGGAGACATGCCATTCTTGGTTCTCTAATGATTTTAGTAGTTGAGATTGATCTTGCTGTTAATTTGTGCCTATGTTCAATCAGAAGGTGGTAGATATCTGCATTCAAAAAAGGACCAAAGAAGCATGCTCCCTGGAAAATGCAGCCAGTCCTTGGATGGTGCAACGTTTTGCTATAGGGACTCAACTACCAATGGACTGGATCTCCTGGATGCATCTGCACGGGTCCACAGTGAACCCTTCCTCATCCCCTACCTCCTCGTCTCTTTCCATGTGAGTCTTTGTGTAAGGGGGTGTTTTTGTAAACCGCTTGGACATGACATGCTGTTTTCTACCCCAGGACCTTTGCTTCCGATGTTCCCACGTCTCCAGCCCTGAGACTGCAGCTCAAATAGCAGGCTCTCAGAGAAGCTTCCCTTCATGACTGTATCTAAATTATCCTCCTCTCCTTCACATCTTTGTCTTTGCATTTTCTCTATATCAGTTAAACAGGCTAGTTTATGCTAAGATGTCAAGCAACCTTAAAATCTCTGTACCTTTGAATTACACAGGCTTTAGATGGAGAAATATACCATGTTTATGGATTGGAAGAATCAATATAGTGAAGATGAGTATACTACCCAAAGCAATTTATAGATTCAATGCAATCATTATCAAGCTACCAACGGTATTCTTCACAGAGCTAGAACAAATAATTACACAATTTGTATGGAAATACAAAAAACCTCAAATAGCCAAAGCTATCTTGAGAAAGAAGAATGGAACTGGAGGAATCAACCTGCCTGACTTCAAGCTCTACTACAAAGCCACAGTCATCAAGACAGTATGGTACTGGCACAAAGACAGAAATATAGATCAATGGAACAAAATAGAAAGCCCAGAGATAAATCCACACACATATGGACACCTTATCTTTGACAAAGGAGGCAAGAATATACAATGGATTAAAGACAATCTCTTTAACAAGTGGTGCTGGGAAAACTGGTCAACCACTTGTAAAAGAATGAAACTAGCGTTTCTATTCTTAAATTAAAAAACTAGAGTTTTTATACACCATACACAAAAATAAACTCAAAATGGATTAAAGATCTAAACGTAAGACCAGATACTATAAAACTCCTAGAGGAGAACATTGGCAAAACACTCTCCGACATACATCACAGCAGGATCCTCTATGACCCACCTCCCAGAATATTGGAAATAAAAGCAAAAATAAACAAATGGGACCTAATTAAACTTAAAAGCTTTTGCCCAATGAAGGAAACTATAAGCAAGGTGAAAAGACAGCCTTCAGAATGGGAGAAAATAATAGAAAATGAAGCAACTGACAAACAACTAATCTCAAAAATATATAAGCAACTCCTACATCTCAATTCCAGAAAAATAAATGACCCAATCAAAAAATGGGCCAAAGAACTAAATAGACATTTCTCCAAAGAAGACATACAGATGGCTAACAAACACATGAAAAGATGCTCAACATCACTCATTATCAGAGAAATGCAAATCAAAACCACTATGAGGTACCATTTCATGCCAGTCAGAATGGCTGCGATCCAAACGTCTACAAGCAATAAATGCTGGAGAGGGTGTGGAGAAAAGGGAACCCTCTTACCCTGTTGGTGGGAATGCAAACTAGTACAGCCACTATGGAGAACAGTGTGGAGATTCCTTAAAAAACTGGACATAGAACTGCCTAATGATCCAGCAATCCCATTGCTGGGCATACACACGGAGGAAACCAGAATGAAAAGAGACACGTGTACCCCAATGTTCATCGCAGCACTGTTTATAATAGCCAGGACATGGAAGCAACCTAGATGTCCATCAGCAGATGAATGGATAAGAAAGCAGTGGTACATATACACAATGGAGTATTACTCAGCCATTACAAAGAATACATTTGAATCAGTTCTAATGAGGTGGATGAAACTGGAGCCTATTATACAGAGTGAAGTAAGCCAGAAAGAAAAACACCAATACAGTATACTAACGCATATATATGGAATTTAGAAAGATGGTAACAATAACCCTGTATATGAGACAGCAAAAGAGACACTGATGTATTGAACAATCGTTTGGACTCTGTGGGAGAGGGAAAGGGTGGGATGATTTGGGAGAATGGCATTGAAATATGTATAATAACATATATGAAACGAGTCACCAGTCCAGGTTCAATGCACGATACTGGATGCTTGGGGCTGGTGCAATGGGATGACTCAGAGGGATGGTATGGGGACAGAGGAGGGAGGAGGGTTCAGGATGGGGAACACATGTATACCTGTGGTGGATTCATTTCAATATATGGCAAAACCAATACAATATTGTAAAGTTAAAAAATTAAATTAAATTAAAAAAAATCTCTTTTGAACAAACTGTAATACACTGAATCCTCATTTTGTAATAAATTACATAAAATTTTAAAAATAAATAAATAAATAAATTATACAGGCTTATTTCATGCCATGAGGCCATCTCAGGTCAACTTGGTGGCTCTGATGGCCATCATTTCCCAGAGAACTAGGCTGAAGTAGCAGCTGCCATATTGAATGTCACTCATCCTTGGGGGTCTTGTACAAACAGTGAAATGTTCCTGCTGGCAAGGGAGAAATATCACTTTTGCTTATAAAGTGGTCAGAAAACCAGCCCCAGGGCCACTCAACCACAGGGGCAGTGCACTCCTGCTGTGAGCAGACTGAGAGCTGAAGGTATCTGAGAAGGGACTTGTGCCTATCACATTCCTATGGTGACTTGTCTCCTCCCATTAGGATGTAAGGAGCAGGGACCACTTTGCCTTGTTCCCTGCTGTCTACTCAGTACCTTGGACAGCGCCTGACATGCAGTAGATGTTCAAGATTGACTCTGTGTCAAACTGGCTGTGTGTCTGCCCAAGGCACATACAAGTGTAGACTGGCTCTGGTGATTGTGTATCTTCAGTGTCTTGTTTCATCCTAGGTATGGTGCTCTGGGCTTTCCAGGATGATCCTAACTAGATATGATGCTCCTTTCATAAGGTAACACTTAATAGACCACTTGTTCTTATTCTGTGTTGAAAGAGCATGGTCTCCAGGCTCTTAATTCCCTTCATGAAGGAGAGTCACCTCTGCTCCCAGGTCAGAGAAGATACGCTTTTGCTCTGGGATGTAACAGTTTTCAAAAACACAGGCTGTCAGGGCTTTGATCTTGAATGTTCAGAACGAGTAGAAATTTGAAATTTGGGATCTGAGACCCAATACCTCAGGAGGCTGTGCTTGTTTCCAATGCACTCTTGGCACTTCCCTGTAGCAGCAAGTTGGGCAGAAACTGGAGGCATGCTCAGAATAGCAGAGCTTGGTCTCTCCAGTGACCATCACATGGTCCACAGCCCCTGGTGCAGCATGAGCAGAGTCAGGCCTGCTCAGCCATGAAAAGTGACATCACCTTGCATTCTGGGGCCTTTATCCTCTAGAGTCTGGCCTGGCACTGACTCCCATCTGGATTTTGTTATTACTTGAAGTTTTTATCATTTTGGAAAATGCACTATTCATGCTATCTCTAAAATACATCTTTATCAGCTTTTCTGTGTTCTGGAACACTGAGTGAATTCTTTTTCCCTCTCCTAGAATCCAGAAAAATAACCCCTCAAGTACTGAACATGGAGGCCTTTTTCTATCCTGAGCCAAATTTTGTTTTCATGTCCATAACTGGACCCATGTGCAAGTCTTAAGGAACAAGAGAAATGCAATACTTTTTATCACTACTTGCTGTCATCTCATTTACATGTATTTCACTCATAATTCTTCAGTTAGGACAAATGCATTTTCCCCCCAATAAAACTATTGCAGATGGAAGTATGGGCACAATCCTACATATGATATTTCTGGGATATTTAAATGGATGTTGACCAGCAAAGGACATGCAAGAAATAGTCCACATAGTTCTTTCTAAACATGTAGTTAGATTGAATTACTTTAGAATAATTGTCCTATGTCGGTGGTTTGCAGATGGGGGCATTTTGTCCCCAAGAGAACAGTGTACAGCCTGTAGCTACATTGTTTTTATTTATTAATTTTATTTGTTTGTTTGTTTGTTTGTTTTTTGGTCATGCCATGCAGCATGTGAGATCTTAGTTCCCCAATCAGGAATCGAACTCATGTCCCCTGTATTGAAAGCATGGAGTCTTAAGCACTGGATGACCAGGGAAGTCCCTGTAGCTACATTGTTGGTCATCACACTGGGATGTTACTGGCATCTAGTGAGTAGAAGTCAAGAAAACCATTCAACATCCTACAAGGCACAGGACAGCCTGCCTTACAAAAATTAATGATCTCGCCTATTGTATCACTAGGGCCCAGGTCAAGAAACTGTGTCTTATAAGAACAAGTTGGAGGCTTTTGTAATTAACGCAATGAGCCCAGTAGAAGATGTGACTGAATTATTGGATTTTCATTAATTGGAGTATTTCATCTCTTCTGAAAGAGAGCTCATCACTTAGGACTATTTACACACTTTGCATTTACAAGAGCCAGCAAATCCCTTCCATTGAATTTCTGCCCAGAAAAGAAGCATTGTGTAGAGACCCCAGGTTAATTGAACATTATAAGAATTCTGATTTGATTTCTGACTCAAATGGCATTCAGAGTACTGTTCCACTTGTGGGCTAATAGTAAGTCCATCACTAAATCCTCAAGCTTCTTGGGGAGGGGGGAGCTATGTAGGTTTGTCCTTATAACCTCAATGTCCTTGAACTTAAAGGATACATAAGACATGTCCTTTCTTTGAACTACGGTTTTTGAACAGCTTATTGTGCTCTCTTTCTCCTGAATATATGTATTTATGCATGCATATATATTATATATGCATGTGTGCATATGTGCATATGCAGATATTCATGTGAGTGTGTGTAAGAGTGTATACATATTTTCTTCTTTCAGTCTTATATTTCTCTCTTTGCTCTATGACATTTAAGTAATCACTGGTGATTACTTGTATTTCTAAGGTGCTGTGAGCCCTGTATTTATTGTTGTTATTTTTGACAAAGGTGGTAATCTCTGTTACCTGTGATACCTCATGGGAAATAAATGAATATATATATACTATGTATATGTGTATTAATATGTATGTGTGTGTGTGTGCACTCAGTCATGTCCAATTCTTTGTGACTCCATGAACTGTATCCTGCCAGGCTCCTCTGTCTATGGGATTTTCCAGGCAAGAATACTTGAGTGGGTTGCCATTTCCTCCTCCAGGGGATCTTCCCAACGCAGGGATCATACCTGAGTGTCCTGTGTCTCCTGCATTGGCAGCTGCATTTTTTACCCCTGAGCCACAGAAAAACCCTGATCATTAGAGTTTCCTAGAAGGAAACTACAGTGTCATCCTTTGCGTGTGACTATGTTGCTGCTGAGATGCCAGGGCAAGTCAGGAGTGGGGACACGTACTGGTGTCAGATGCAGCTGCTATTTGGTCCCCTCATGACCAGCATAACCTGCAGTTGGCTGAAGTTTTGGTCACTCTCCGAGGTCTCCATGGAGAAGCTAGCCTAGTAGCACACGTAGGATGTGGGGTTGGTAACCTGGCCACATTGGCAGCCAGCTGACCCTCTAGCTAATGAGACTTTTTCTAATGCCGGGGCTGAGCAGCCTCGGTCAGAGGATCTGCTTCATGGGGAAGCAGAAGCTTTTGGAAAAGTTGAGGGCCCTCTGCTTCCTTGATTGAGAGTGCTACCATGTCTGAGAAAGGGCCAGATTCTCTATAAAAAGGGAAATCTATGGACCAGTGATGGGAGAGTTATGATCAGGTCCTGAATTCTCAGAGCAGGATATGCCCGAAGCCTTGATGTCCTCATGTTAATAATGCTCTTCTCCAAGCATCCCTGCTATTTTAACTTCTAGGAAAATGGTAGGATTGGGTGTCTGGCTCCTTTGTGGTCAGAGGGCAGATGGCTGCTCCGGCCAATGAGGCTGCAGTGGAAATGATGGGCATCACTTTCAGGCAAGGCTTTTCCTTGGCGGGATGGAGAGCCACCAGGGTGCCTTTCACCTTTGGGCCAGATCAAGCATTATAGATGTGCACAGTTAACAGCATTGTTTTAGATGCACTAAATATCTTTTGTCAAAGTCATAAAGAAACTGATCAGAATACTACTGACCTGAGTGGGAGGGTTTAGAGAATCTAGGGTTCAGGAATGGAGGCAGAAATTTCATTGTACACCACTGTGTAATTATTGACCTTTTGACCATGAAAGTGATCGTCACTCAGTCATGTCTGACTCTGCAACACCATGGACTGTAGCCTGTCAGACTCCTCTGTTCATGAGATTCTCCAGGTAAGAATACTGGTGTGGGTATTCCCTTCTCCAGGGAATCTTCCCGACCCAGGGACAGAACCCAGGTCTCCCGCATTGTAGGCAGATTCTTTACCAGCTGAGCCATCTGGGAAGCCCCCAGATATCATTAAGTGATGCAAACTGAAATACACATTCCTCAAATCCTGTCTCAGACAAACCCAAGATCTTCCACTGCAGGGATAACGAGGCAAACCGTTGAAGACACACGCACCCATTATGGATATTGTCAGGATCCATCACATTCTTTCTTAAGCTAATAAGCACGAGTTTCATTTTTTACATTAGGAGACTTAAAAAGGAACATATGCTCACAAAGGGTATTTCAATTATTATGCACCGTAAGAGCTCTCTTTCTAGACATGAATGTGGAGAATGGAGAGAAGAACATCTCCTAAAGCCTGCAGTTAGAGAATCAGTGTAAGATGCTTTCTGAGCCTGCATGTGCTACAAGGGGTTGGGGATATCGTCAAAGACAGAAGCAGGAAATAAAAGCTGTATAATTGGGTCAGTTGTCTTAGCTGTCCCTAGTTCTGTCATGGTGATTTCTCCACAATCACGTGAGCTGGAAGTTAGGATGAGCTATTAGTATGAGATACAGCTGTAGATTTGGGCAGGTGAGAAAGCCGAAGCCCCTGAACATTTGCTCATTATCAGGATTTATTGTTTTGGGCTCTGGAGAAATGTTGCTAGCTCAGCAAAAATAAGGTCACTCAAACCAGTCCACAAGGTAGATGCTGCTTTAATAGGAAAAAGAAAAGGAGAATAAACAAAAAGAACCCCCAATAATTTTCTATGGTTGTAAAACAGGATTTGTGATTTGGTTTCAATACTGTGAGATGAATGAGGAGCCAGATAGGGCTCCTTGGAGAATTTCTGCTAAAAATATGTTGTTTAAAGCTTCAAATAATACCAGTGCAGTCCACCAAACCACGGAGAGTTGAGTTGATTATAGCTTTCTATTTTTAAATACGGTATTTCTAGCTTCCAGGACACTAAAGACTAAAGCATGACAAACTACCATGGAGCTATCATGCAGTTTGTCAAATCTTAATATTTTGGCAAATATCCTGTAGTTTCTTTAAAAGAAAGAAAGAATGACAGATAAAATTGAAACCTTAACCTACCAATTCTGACTGTATCTTTTTATCTTCCTCCCAGGAGGTAGCCGTTCTTCTAAATTTGGTCATTCTAAGGCATATGTATGTACATATATCTGTGCAGTGCTGTACTAAGTCACTCAGTCATGTCCTACTCTTTGCGACCCCACGGACTGTACTTCACCAGACTCCTCTGTCCATGGGATTCTCCAGGCAGGAATACTGGAGCGGGTTGCCATTTCCTACTCCAGAGGATCTACCTGACCCAGGGATCAAAGCTGCATCTCTTGAGCCTTCTGCATTGGTAAGAGGGTTCTTTACCACTGAACCACCTGGGAAGCTTATTTGAAATGCTGTATTTATGAAGACACTTTTCATCCCAAGTCTTTATGGTATGGTAGATATATATATATATATCTACCATATACATATATATATATATATCAGTTTATACTATTTATGCTGTGAAGTTCCATTTACAATTAGCTTTTCCTTTAAAATTCTTATGCTTTCTGTGTGTACATGTGTACACACACATCATAATATACACATACATACACATGCATTTTACACACACACACACATATGTATTCCCACATATATACACTCAGGAGTAGGATTTCTGATTTGCAGGGCAAGTGCAGCTTCAGCTTTACTAGCTACTGCTAAATTGTTCCCCAAAGTTGTGATGTCAATTTACATTCCCATCAGCAATGTACCAGAGTTTCTAGCCTCTATATCATCTCCAAAACTGCTTAATATTTTCACCTTGGCAGATGTTCATAGCTGAATCCCCTTTTGTGGGCAGTTCTCTGGGTTTTGGCAGACGTGTTACCCATAGTAAGTTCCTGGGAGAGGGCCTGGCAGGGCTGGCAGGGCTCAGTAAGCCAGTGTTTGTCAGAATCAGACTTTCAGAGAGATTATTCCTGGTCTGGGGGAAGACTATCCTGATAAAATTTTGGGCACAGAGGATCAAACCCCTTTTGCTAGTAATGGCATATGCTCTCTTATGATGGGTCCTGAAGACTCAACTTTCAGAACCCAGGCTTGCATTTGCTGGGTTCGTCCTCATGGTGTGGGAGCTGATTGAAGTGTTATTCACCCAACACAGAGAGGTAGGAGGAGAGAACTAGGTGGGAAGCAGCCTGTGAACCTTTGGGAAAAGAATGAAGCCGACATGGAGTCCTCAGTTTTAAAGAGGGACAGGGGAAAGTTGGGAGGGGCTGTTCTAAGCAAAAAGCCCACTGGAGGAAACTGGGAGTTTGAAGTTTACTGACTTTTCATTGGCTGAATTGTGATGGCCTCTCATTGACTGAGCTGTTCCCAGACACAGAGAAAAGTTTCCTTCCTTCTGCTGTGCGGAGTTAAGTAGTGCTGTTTCCTGATGGAGAGGCAGAATTTGCCACATCGTCTTGGAATTGTATTGATATCTAGTGGTATGTGCCCAAATGTCCCTTTCTGGTCCCCTGACTCCTTGTGGTGAGGTTTCCCTTTATTGATTTTCACAGTAAGAAAAATGACAATTTTTCTCTGAATTGCAGAAATACGGATGCATTTCTTCTTTCTGACTTTTCTAAGTGTTATGCAATGATTAGTGTTTTCATAATTTAAGAAGTATGTTTTAAAGTTCCTATCACTGTTTGCCAACTAGAATTGATGAGCTTTTTTGGTACCTCTTAGTTTATATTTGTACTATGAAAACTGAAAGAGTTATGATCTGTTCTTTATGATTTTGTAAACTATAATGAAGTAAAATTGAAGTAAACTAATGAGCAACATGTGTACAGTCTGTTCAGTTTTGACATATGTAAACACCCAAAGATACATCATCACAATGAAGATAAGAAATACCACCCCCAAATGTTCCTCAATACCTATTTTTACCCATCCAGTCTCACCTCAGGCAGCTACTGATATAACCTACGTTAGATTGCTTTTCCTAGAATTGTGTACAAATGAGCATTATGAAATCTAATTTGCATGGCTTCTTTCACTCAGTATAATGATTTTTTGAGATGCATCCATGTTTTTTTCCTTTTTCTTGCCAATTACACTCGATTATGTGGATACATCAAAATGTGTTTTTCCATTCATCTGTCAATAGACATGTGTGTTGTCTCTAGTTTTTGCTGTTAAAAATAAAGCTGCTATGACCATTCCTAAACAAGTCTTTGTGGGCATATGCTTTTTTTTTTTTTTTTGATCTTAGGTAAATATGCAGAAGAGGAGTAGGTGAGTCACATGGTATGCATTTGCTTAACCCTGAGAAATGCTAAACTGTTTTCCAAAGGAGTTGTGCCTTTAATATTCCACCAGCAGGGCATGAGAGTTCCACTTGTGCCGTATCTTTGCCAACAGTTGGCAAAGTCAGGTTATTTGTATGTTTTAAATTTTATCCATGAGAATAGGCATGCCATGTTATCTCATTTTGTTACTTATTTGCATTTCGCTATTGTTTAAGGATTTTGAACATCTTTTCATATACTTACAGTGCTTATTGACAATCATGTTTCTTTTTTATTGTCTTCTCAGATTCTTTGTCTATGTTCTTAAGGGTTTGTTTTCTTGCTGTTGATTTTTAGAGCTCTTTATAGATTATCTTCATCTGATACAAGTGGTATGAATATTTTCTCTAAGTTTGTTGCTTGCTTTTTTTGTTTTCTTAGTGGTGTTTTAAAAGATCAAAACTTTAACATTTTTATAAAGCCTAATAATTTTGTTTGTGATTCACACATTTAGTGTTTTATCTAAGAAACATTTCCATAGTCAAATTTGGGCCATGCATTTTCTTCTGGGAATTTTATAACTTTACAAGATTATATCTAGTTGTATAATCCATTTGTGATATGAAATAAGGATGATTTTTAAAAAATATATGGATAGCTAGTTGACCGATCACCATTTGTTGAAAAAGCTTTCCTTTCTCTATTGAATTGTCTTGCTTCCCTTGTCTAAAATCAAGACCATTCATAGGTGGATCTATTTCTGACTACTATCCTGTGATGTTGATGATTATATCTATTTCCTTTTCAAATGTATCTGTCCTGAGTATTGTAACTTAGAGTAAGTCTTGAAATCAAGTAGGTTAAGTCCTCCAACTTTGTTCTGATTTGAGTTATTTTGTTTTGGTTATTCCAGGTTGTTTGAATTTCCATGATAATTACAGAATCAGCTTATGAGTTTCTACCAACAATTTCTGCTGTAATTTGTATGTGGGTTACATTGAATTTATAGATCAGTATGGGAGAATTAACATCTTAACCATACTGAGGGTTTTCATCTGTGAACATGGTATACATTTCTATTTATGTAGGTCTTCTTTACTTTCTCTCAGCAATGTTTTACAGAATCCAAATCCCAAATGTATCTGTTTGATTTACTCTTAGGTATTTTATATTTTGGATCTTCTGTGACTTTTTAAAAAGTTCATTTCCAGTTGGCTGCTGCAGGTTAATCCAATGATTATTTTTTAACCTTGTATCTATAACCTTGCAAAAATCTTTTTAAAAAATTTAGTAATCATTTTGTGGATTCCCTTGGATTTTCTATCACCTATAAACAGGGATAATTTCACATTTTTCTCACCACCAGACCTATTTTCCTCATGATATTATATAATATTTTATATTTTGTAATTATTCTATTCTACTTTATTCTAAAATTTAAAAGTTCTTCTTTTGGGGCAGGGGGTGGGGTGGGGATAAAATTTCCAGAACAATATTGAATGCAAGGAGTGAGAACAAATATCCTTGCCTTTTTTCTTCTCTCAGAGGAGAAACAAATCAGTTTTTTTTATCATTGGGTTTGATGTTTATTAAGATGTCACATAACTGCCCATGTCCATTTTCTGGGATGGAAGGGCATCCTACCCTATGTCTGTTTTCTTAGAGCTTTTATTATGGATGGTAGGGCCATTTCTAAGAAACCTGCTTAGAATAGCTGCTGGGGATTTCAGGCAGATTTGTCAACCTTCCCAGTTTTCCCTGAACCATCTCTGGGTCTGGAACATTTCCACCCTTGGCTGATAAAGCAAATCATCCAAAGTGATGATTATAAGGTCCTGCTCTCTCTCCAAGGCGGGAGGAGAGCTTACAGATGGAAGCAGTAAATTAGCACAATAATCTGCCTTGGCAAGAGGAAACCTAACGGGACAGAACACAGTCTAATCTCCTAGGACAGAACAGGCCTCCACACTGTGATTTTATGCCCACATCAGAGTCTCCCTGTAAATCTCCCTTGCGAGCCTATTCAATATTTATATTGCAGATGTAGCCATGCAAACCCAGCTAAATTTCTTCTGGGGAGTGGGTTGGGAAGGAGTGTGAGAAGGCTGTCCTTGGTGCTGAATTTCAAACTGGCACTAACTGTCCTATTCCTTCAACTTGCCATGTTTGGAGGAAATGGTCCCAGAGCTCTGGCTGCATCAGCTTTCACCTCGGGAAGATGTGCTGACCAGCCTCTCCTCAGAGTAGTGATGAGTCTATGGTAGAAGGAAACTGGGATAAACTTAGAAAACAGAGGATCTCCAGGGAGGACTCAACATTCTGAATTTCCACATGGCAATAGGCAGGGAAGCTTCCTTGGTGGCTCACTGGTAAAGAATCTGACTGCCAATGCAGGAGGCCTGGGTTCAAGCCCTGGGTTGGGAAGAACCCCTGGAGAAGGAAATAACAACTCACTCCAGTATTTTTGTCTGGAAAAATCCCTTGGACAGAGAAGCCTGGTGGGCTATAGTCCATGGGGTCACAAAGAGTTGGACACAACTTAACGATTCAACACCACCAACAACAACAATAGGCACAGAAACTCAGCTAAGCAGGGACACTGGTCTGTAGATTTCTCAGGTGTTCATTTGGTCTCCTATACCTTCGGTTCCTGAGAGCATGACCATGGTCAATATTCACAAAACTCTTACAGTGTTCAGCACAAGGCTCCACACACCATCAGTCCAAGAATCTTACAATAGAATTTTCTGAGAATCAGGCATGTAAGGTGGATGAGTGAACAGGGTGGGGTGTAAGAGAAATTACGGAATAACAGAGATAGGTGACCTAGAGAACAGTTGTCTGTTTCAGTAAAAGAGGCATCAGGTCTGGCTCCAACTGATTGTTTCCATGAGGGATGGGAGTGAAGGATGGCCAGATACTCCAGTTGTTTTTTTTTTTTTTTCTAAACAAGCCAAACTAACTGGTCATTTTTTTAAAAGTCAAACAAACATATAAACAAACAAGCAAAAAGCACATCTGCAACCTCTGGGGGTGGTTAGTAGTCAATCATGGGCTTCCCAGGTAGCTCAGCTGGTAAAGAATCCACCTGCAGTGCAGGAGACCCTGGTTTGACTTCTGGATCTGGAAGTTCCCCTGGAGAAGGGATAGACTACCTACTCCAGTATTCTTGGTCTTCCCTGGTGGCTCACAAGCACAGAAATCTCAGACCGGTTGGAACCAGAAAATGATAAAAACATAGTCTGTACTCTCCAAGAGATCTATAATTGACACTGTACTGAGCTGTGCTTAGTCGCTCAGTCATGTGTGACTCTTTGCAACCCCATGGACTATAGCCCATGAGACTCCTCTATTCATGGGATTCTCCAGGCAAGAATACTGGAGTGGGTTGCCATGCCCTTCTTGCACCTGGTGAGGGTTTCAGTATCTGCAAAACACCTCAAAAGATATTGTCCTGTGTATTCTTTGAGGGGGAACCAGGACCCTGCCCCAAGGCTGCACTCTTGTTTCTTCTGACTGTGCCTCCCTTGTCTCCTCATCCCCTCCCCTTTCCTGATTAACAACTGTTTGAACCTGCCCTCTGGAACTCAGGGAAGGCCCTGGAGGCTGAATGAAGACTATTTCCTGTAATCAAGAAATGAGGGATGTGAAAAGACTTCTATACTGAGGAGCCCCACAGGGTCCTGATCGGTATCAAGATAGATTAACAGGTGGTAGACCGGACCTCCCTGATACTGAACCTCATTCATTTGACCAATTATAAAGCACTCTGTGAATGTGCATTACAATAAACCCTTATAACCTTAGTTATATTTCTCAGCTGGGGTGATTCTGCCCCTAAATCAGGCTTAGAGACATCTGCAGACATTTTTGGCAGTCTCTCTGAGGGTGAGGAGGTTGCTACTGGCACCCAGTGGGTAGAGACCAGGCCATGCAAACACCTGACCCTGCAGAGGACAGCCCTTCATGACAGGGAATTATCTGGTCCCAGAGGTTAGCAGTGCCTGGGTGAAGAGAGCCTGCTCCAGTCATCCCGAGGCCATCGTATGTTGTGGTCACTCTGGTCAATTTGCATCCAGGGGCCTCATGTTAAGTGTTTATTCAGATTCTAAGCAAAGCTTAGTGAAGACAATTGACTCAGTCCTTTGATATGAGAGCTCTAGAAACACTGGGTCATTCTGCGTCTGCACTGGCTGAAATCAGTCTGTAGACCTCCATTTTGCTGAGCCACTTTCTGCATTGTTCCTTCCACAAAGGGCTGAGCTCATTGAAGATTCATT
Source organism: Bos mutus (assembly GCF_027580195.1). Taxonomy (NCBI): domain Eukaryota; kingdom Metazoa; phylum Chordata; class Mammalia; order Artiodactyla; family Bovidae; genus Bos; species Bos mutus. The sequence goes on from NC_091633.1 coordinate 22,665,263, forward strand.
CTCTTTATGTCAAGAGGTTTCCACTGAGCTCCAACACAAACTGCATTCTCTAAGAGAGTGGACGCTGATGACCTGGTTTGGGTCTCAGTGGTTGTACCAGTTCCCATCCAGCTAACACCGTACAGACTCTTCCTTCAGCTGCTTCAGCTGAGCCTGGACCTCTGCTCTGGCCTAGAGGTTCAGACAACTGGCTACCATTCACTAGGTTTCCCCCATTGGTGAAGCTACTAAGTGCCTTTGCATCAGTTTTCACATATGCAAAAGGGATCAGTATTAATATCCAGTTCCCATGTTGGTTGCAAAATTGACATTAGTTAATCCACATCAGTCTTAAAATACTTCTGGAATATATGCTCGATATATGCCATTTATTCATTGTCACTATTGTCTTCTAAAGACAAGTTCTTTAACAGGGGAAATGCTTGTTAATAACCAAAATCACTGCACGATAAAATGTTGCTGTTTTGTGGAATTTCTCAACATTGTTGTGCAGATCTGCAGGCATCTTCCAGTGTACAGTGGCCAAGGGTAAAGGAACCACTTTCTTACTTCAGCACAGATAATGACCAACTTTATAGAGTCCCGAAAGGAGAGCTATGTCCTTTTGGACACAAGCCACATATAGAGGGAGAAAGGAATAGTTCTTCCTTTTTCTACCAATTATACCACCTTCTAAAAAGTATGGACTTGGAATATGATTTTAAGAAAAAATTCTTTTAAAAAAGTAGCTCTGGGTCTTCTCTGGTGGTCCAGTGGTGAGGACTCTGTGCTTCCACTACAGGGGGCACAGGTTCGATCCCTGGTCAGGGAACTAAGAAATTGCATACCATGTAGTGAGGCAAAAAACAAACAGCTCTGAAAAGCCACTTAACAATTTTCATCCTTTAATGAAATTTTCTGGGGTTTCCGAGGTGGCGCTAGTGGTAAAGAACCCACCTGCCAATGCAAGAGACGTAAGAGGCATAGGTTCAATCCCTTGGGTCGGGAAGATCCCCTGGAGGAGGGCATGGCGACCCACTCCTGTATTCTTGCCTGGAGAATCCCATGGACAGAGGAGCCTGGTAAGCTACAGTCTATAGGGTCACAAAGTATTGGACATGACCGAAACAATTTAGCAGCAACAGCAGCAATGAAGTTTTCTAGACCAAAAGGAGGTTTATAATAAGTGCCTGGGGGATATTATAAAGGAGACAAGGCAGCCTCTGCCTGCAGTGTGCTGGGCCACCAGCACGTGTGTGCAAATAACAATCAGAGAATCCTTGTAAGGTGGGACTGAGAAAAGGAGAAATCTATTAGTGTTCTCTCCTCTTTGGGACTGACCTCTGCTTTGATGATGAACAAGTATCCTGCTAAGAATGAGTCTTGGAAATGCTCCTTGTCCCTCCAGAGATGTTTCACATGGCAACCCTGAGCCGACTGCTTTAAAGAGAAGGCTCCACCAGTCTCTTTTTAATACTTGTCAACTAAAAAAAAAAAAAAAAAAGCACAACCTAAAAGTTGAGCGTTACGTTTTATTTGGTGGGCAAAACCGAGGAGTTAAGCCTGGAACACAGCATCTCAGACAGTTCTAAGGGACTGCTCCAAAGAGACAGGAGGGGAGCCAGTGTATATAGGAGTTTCTGTAACAAAGACCAGATCATTGGAACACGGAAAGATTACTGTGAATTAAAGAAAACCAGACATCTCAAGTTAAGGAATTTACTTTTCTATGTATAGGTAGATGCAAAATCTGGGCTCATCAAAATCATTCCCTTGATATGCACGTTGGCTATCTGGGGCCAGTATCCTGTGCTTTCTCATCCTGAGTCTCCTCCAGGTACATGTTAAAGGGCAGCTGCATTGGGGACAGTGGAGGGTAATCCTGCACGGGCTTCAAATGCCTGTTTCTTTTCTTTTTTGGTCACTCTCCATGGCTTGTAGAATCAGGGATTGAACCCAAGCCATGGCAGTGAAAGCCAGAATCCTAACCACTAGGTCAACAGGGAACTCCCCGGAGCACCTTGTTTCTAGCCCGAGTTTCCTCAGGGCTCACCGCTGGGGCAGCTATAATGGGATGGCTTGATGCCTGCCACATGTCTATTTACCAATATAGCAGGCAATATTTTTCATTCATATACTTTCTACAAGTGACTCTGAAAGAATAATATTTCCAGTTGGAGGGCACTTAACAAGGCAAGTCCCATTCATGACCACTAACCATTACCAATGAAGCCCCAAAAGAGTGTGTTTGGCTTTTCCAAGGAATGTGGAAAAGCCAGAATTCCAAGTAAGTGATAAGTGATGAGGTTTATTGAGTGAATACAAAAGCCAGTGAGACCTCTGCTGCTTTCAGTCACTTCTATTAAGGCAGAAGGGATGAAGAACACAGAAAGAGAGAAGTCGTACTTTCAGCCCCAGGTGCATTAGACTCGGGGAGTAAGATCTACCTTGGCCATGCCTTCCTGGGACGTTCCAGCAGGAAAGCAGGGGAGGATGGCAAATGATACCTCACAGTCATTCGGTATGCTCTGAGCCAGCTCACTGTGTTTAGTTAAACATGGCTTCTGTATGTAGCACATGGATGTATACAAACCCAAACAGAGATGTCTGTAGGGGAAACAACAGCTTTTACTTAATACTTCGCAGGCGCATTGCCAGCACAAGCTGCTGAAAGCTCAGTCATTCCATTACTGCCCGTTTCTCCTAGCTGAAGGTGGAGGAGGGGGGCAGATTTGGGAGCAGATACTCCAACCTGGGGCAGATCGAGGCCCCATGTAGACATCTGGTCCCGTTGTCACTTTGGCTGTTGTCTGTCTCTGGGCAGGGGAGGTGGAAGAGGAAATACACTGGAGGAGAAGTGGAAGGAGAGGCACGCAGCCCCTCCTTAAGAGAATGGCATTTGGATTCATGAAAACCTAGCTTCAAATGCATGCTTGCCCCTTACAGGCTACAAGTAGCAGGCAAGTCTCTCCAACTCCCTGAGTCTCAATATCCCCACGTGGTTATGGGGGTTGGTGACTCTTCCTGGCTCAGAGGGCATGTCGGATTCACCAGCGCTTAGTGAACAGGATAAACGGTAGAAGGAACCTCATCATTGCCAGTGGTGTGCTAAGCACCTGTGCCTGCCTCGCTGCAGGGGATGTGCATTGCAGGTTCTCAGGCCAGGGGTGTTTCATTCGGCCCACTCAGCATATTATCTTCTCCTGCGTTCATTTTCAAGATCAGAGTTTAGGAATATCACTTGAGGTTGAGATTTCTGACTTGAGCTGTTTGAAGATCTGGCAACTCTGAGCTCATCGACTCCCTGTCAGCAACCAGCTGGGCTGAGAGGACGCTGCCTCCTTAGGTTGGGCATGTGCCTTCTGGCCACAATTGACACAGATGCCAGCAGCAGTACTTGTGGAATGTTTACTATGGACGACAAGAGCGTCCACCACAGAGCGGTGACCAATAGTATCCCCATTTTACAGATGAGATTGTTGAGATAGAGACAGATGATAGATAGATAGATATGATGGGTGGATAGATAGGTATGATGGATGGATGGATGGATATGATGGGTGGATGGATAGGTAGATAGATAGATATAAAGAGATAAATTCTATGGAATTGGTTCCTAAGATAATGGAGGCTGAGAAGTCCCATGATCTGCCGTCTGCAAACTGGACACCCAGGAAAGCCACTGACGTAATTCAATACAAGTCAGAAATTATGAGAATCAAGGGAGTCAGTGTAAATTCCAATCCAAGGGCAGGAGAAGACAGATATCCCAGCTCTAGCAGACAGGGAGGAAAGGGATCACTCCTTCCTTGCTCTTTCTTTTTAAATTTTATTTATTTATTTATATTTATTTTTGGCTGTGCTGGGTCTTCGTTGCTGCTTTTCTCTTGTGGCGAGCAGGGTCTACTCTCCAGTTGCAGTTCAAAGGCTTCTCATTGTGGTGGTTTCTCTTGTCATGGAGCATGGGCTCTGGGGTGCTTGGGCTTCAGTAGTTTCGGCATGTGGACTCAGTAGCTGGGGCATGTGGACTCAGTAGCTGGGGCATGTGGACTCAGTAGCTGGGGCATGTGGACTCAGTAGCTGCAGTTCCTGGGCTCTAGAGTACAGGCTCAGTAGTTGTAGCGCATGGGCTTAATTGCTCCCTAGCATGTGGTATCTTCCCAGACCAGGGATGAAACCCATGTCTACTGCATTGGCAGGCAGATTCTTTACCTCTGAGCCAGCAGGGAAGTCCCTTCCTCTATCTTTTGTTCCATTCAGACCCTCAGCAGATTAAATGGGACCCACCCACCCACTGGGAGTCCACCATTTCAAATGCTCACCTCATATCACAGACACACCCAGGACAAATGTTTAATCTGAACACTCAGTGGTCATCAAGTTGACACATCACATTTGTCAGGAACCAATCTGAAACTTTTACCGATACAACTTTCAATAATAAAAATGATGTTACAGTCCCACTGCCTCTCGAAATTCACACAACAAAGCATCACCCAATTTTGGAAACATCTGTGCTTAAAATCACTTTAAAACCTGCTGTCCGTATCACATGATCCATCACTGTGATCTGTGTGCTTGTGGAGTTTGTCTGGCCTTGGTGCAGATGGAGCCGTGAGATTCTAGTTTGATGCCAATGGCTGTCATGGGGTGTGTGTCCTTTGAAGGATGTCTTTCTCTCTAAATTGTTCTGACAGTTCTGATGTCTCGATAAGCAACCTCTGACTTCCTTGGAGGGACATTTGTTTCAACCATTCTTCTGTAACTGAAATAGCCAACTGTTTACATTGGACTTGGGACTTTCTAATTGTGTCATTTGTTTAAAGCTTCCTGGAGAATTTCATTTCTGGGCTTTGGTCTGTGATGTTTGTCACAAGGGCAGAGTTTATGGGAGCCTGTTGATACAGGCTAAAGGCGTTGTAGGCGGCCAATTATTAATGCCACTTTGCACTAGTACAGTGATTTATAATTTCCCAAGTGCTTTGTTATGCATTTTATATGATTCTCCCTCATGAGGGAAGTGAAGAAATGATGATTCTCCTATCTGAATGCCAAGCAACATTTAATAGAGCATCAAGTGGATTCTTCTTCAAACACTCTGCTCACTTCCCATCTGAGACATTCCTCATTTTCTCAGTTCTTTTAAAAACATTCTCAGTCATTATCCAATTCTTTGCGATCCCATAGACTGTAACCCGCCAGGCTCCTCTGTCCATAGAATTCTCCAGACAACAATACTGGAGTGGGTTGGTATTCCCTTCTCCAGGGGATCTTTCTGACCCAGGGATCAAACCCAGGTCTCCTGCATTGCAAGTGGATTCTTTACCCTCTGAACCACCCAGGAAGCCCTTTGAAAACATTCTAAGGTCCAGGAAAGCCAAAGATCAACTGAAATAATGAACTATGTTAGTTTCCTCCTGCTACTGCAACAAATTACCACAAACTCAGGGGCTTAAAGCAAAGACAACTATTATCTTACTGTTGTTTGGTATATTCGAAGTCTAACATGGGTATCCAGAGAAGGCAATGGCACCCCACTCCAGTACTCTTGCCTGGAAAATCCCATGGATGGAGGAGCCTGGTGGGCTGCAGTCCATGGGGTCGCTAAAAGTCAGGCACTACTGAGCGACTTCACTTTCACTTTTCACTTTCATGCATTGGAGAAGGAAATGGCAACCCACTCCAGTGTTCTTGCCTGGAGAATCCCAGGGACAGGGGAGCCTGCTGGGCTGCTGTCTATGGGGTCGCACAGAATCGGACACGACTGAAGTGACTTAGCAGCAGCAGCAGCAACATGGGTCTCACGGGGCTAAAATCTCAAGACGTCAGCTGTGTTTCTTCAGGAGACTCTAGGGGAGAACGCTTTCCCTTGTCTCTTTCAACTTCAGAGGCGCCTGCATTCCTTGCTTAGTGATTCCTTTTGTCTTTATTTTTAATTTTTAAAAATATTTTTATTTATTTTTTCATTTGGCTGCACTGGGTCTTAGTTGCAGCATGTGAACTCTGAGTTGTGGCATGCAGGATCTGGTTCCTTGACCAGGGATTGAACCCAGGCCTCCTGCATTGGGAGCTTGGAGTCTTAGCCACTGGACCATCTGGTAAGTCCCTCCTTCCATCTTTAAAGCCAGCAATGGACTTGAGTCCTTCTCCAGTGGCATTTCTCAGACACTGGCCCTCCTGCCTCCCTCTTCCACTTATAACGACCTTTGAGATGACACTGGGCCTGTTTGGACAGTCCAGAATAATCTCTGCATCTCAAGATCCTGAAATTAATCACATCTGTCAAGTCCTTATACCCTGAGGGCAATATGTTCACAGGTTTTGAGGATTAGGATGTGGCCACCTGGGTTGGGGGTGATAAACATTCTTGTTTATCATGTGAACTTAGATTTTATTCCTGGTGAACTACTCAGAGGCTTTAGTAAGCAAAATGCATGTCATAATCCTTAACAGTGAGAGCATTTAGTGTGTCCATGACCACAGTTTTCAGACACCGTCCTCCTTAACATGTGCTCTCTCATGTCCCATCACCCTCAGAATGCACTGCAGATTCCTTTCCATAGTCTGCCCCACTGGATGAGCCCCCTGCCTCCTATGGCAATATTACCTAGAAACAACTTGCTTGTCCCCTACTAAGTGGCAGAAGGCAATGGCTTTCTGCCCCTTTGTTTTGAGCAAGCCAAGCTGCAAGCAATTTTTGAGGTGGATGATCCCAGCAAGCCTGGTGAGGAAATAGGAGTGAGACGGTAAAAATGTCAAGGTCTGAGGGCTGATCACCTGCTGTATGAACCTGCAGATCACCATGCAGGTACCTCCCCACAGGGGGCGCTCTGACAGTCTGTGCATAGCTCAGCTTGCATTACCTGACCACTGGTGAGAAGGTTGGGTTTTAATCCACTGATTCTCATCCATTATTGGATGACGGTCAGCTGCAAATTGACCTCTCTGCTATAGATGCTCAGAAAGAGTTTAGGGTGCAAAATATTAGAGACCTGTGAAAGGAAGGAGTTGAGGCAGGATTGGTCAGAGGGAGAAGTTGTTGTGTGATGCAGAATTGAGAGCTTTAGCCATTGACAGAGATTTCTGAATGGGGACTGCTGGTCAGTTTCCAGCATCAGGCCAAAACGGGCCTTTACCATCCCATCTCAGGCATCAGATTTACTGGAGGGCTGGCCTATGGAGGGCTGGCCTATGGAGGGCGTGGCTTCTGGGGGTGTGGTCTTGGGAGGGTGTGGCTTCTGGAGGGTGTGGCTCCGGAGGGTGCGACCTTGGGGAGGCTCTCAGGTTCTCAGTCCCCCATTCCAGGGGTGGTCTAGCTGGAGGCTGTCTCTTCCTTGCAGGGGTCTAATTCCCCCAGGTTTTTCACTTGAATGCCTAGGTAGGCATACCTAAATGGCAGTTGCTATTCTGTACCTATTGTGGAGTCCTATACCAAGGTCACAGTGCTTCCCAGGTGGCACTAGAGGTAAAGAACTCTCTTGCAAATGCAGGAGACATGAGAGACACGGCTTCAATCCCTGAGATCCCCTGGAAGGGGACATGACAACGCACTCCAGTATATTTGCCTGAAAAATCCCATGGACAGAGGAGCCTGGCAGGCCATGGTCCATAGGGTTGCAGAGTTGGACATGACTAAAGTGACTTAGCACAGAGCACACATACCAAGGTCACAGGTGTGGAACCCTTTACCAAGATCACAGGACAAAAATCTCCAGAATGATTGAACCCCATAGCAACTTTGCTATGAGCCCCCCATAACCGTTCCCTAACTCCATATTAAGTAAAATATCCACTCTATAGAATCCTGACCAACCACCTAGTGCCACCTTTCCAGAAGGAATTTTCTTTGTCTTGTGGCTATAAAAATCATCTACTAGTCTGCAAAAGGGGTTGGCTCTCCCTTGAGTCAGCCCTCTGTTCTAACAGCATCTCCCCGCTCTAATAGACTCTATTCTTCCCTCATTCTGCCTCGTGTCTGGAAATTCCTTTCCAACTTATGCACATCCCACGACACTTATGTTAGTGTGAAAAACCCTCCCAAAGAGGAGGGAAGACTTGTTTCAGACCATGTGGCCTCTTAGCAGCAGAGCCAGAGCCCCTAGGTTCCCACCAGCACAACGTCAAGGAATGACATGTGGCATTTGTCTTTGTCATCTTACAAACTGTCTTAAGAAAGCATCTGAGATTCCGGTTTCTCTTCTATATCTTAGAACCTAAAGTAATATATTTCAAAATAAAACCCAATCTTCTCTAAGACAGCTTCTCTAGAGGCTATTGTGTCCCTTCTTCAAGTAATGAGTTTTTATTTCTGACTCATCCTAATGAAATGGGCTTTGTTACACATCTAAGGGTGATTTGACTGGTCTGCTCCTCAGGCCACAGGCAGCCCAGGGAGAGGTGTGTGTGTTGAGGGTGGGGCAGCCTGGCCACTGGTGAGCTCTCTGGGGAAGGCAGAGGGGTCCTGTCTGGAGCTGTGATCTCCATGGGGACTAGTGCCTGGGAGCAAAGATGCTTGGGCTAGTTCTTTTTTTTTTTTCAAATTTTCAGGATTATTTTTTGTTGTTGTTGTTTAAAATTAAGAAACAGGATTATAAGAATTAGGGTATCCTTTATTTTTTTAATTTTAATTTTTTTTTTTTCTCTTTCCCCAGGATCTTAGTTCCCCAACCAGGGATCAACCCTGTGCCTTTGGCACTGGGAGCACAGAATATTAATTCACTGGGCCACCAGGGAAGTCCCAGGGTATCATTTAAATGTTTGGATTTAATAAAGTAACTCTTTTAACACACATGCAAAATAATAGCTCTTGTTAAAAATAATTATGGGTTTTATTAAAATATAGAATTTTCCCAAAGTGTAGGGCTGGTGTTTTGCTTCTCTGAACTGGTGTGTTTATGCCTGACTAGATTGTTCGTTCCCCAAACATGCTGATTGTATTTGGTGATGAGACCCAACCACCGAGCTGTGTCCTGACCGTGCTCTCATCTCAGTTCTATCCAGGCTGTCTCTATAGCTCTGTGTGCACAGCCTGGTTCAGAGATCAAGTACTCAGCCTAAAAGTGATGAGCTTGGAAGGTAAGACCTGGGTCTCCTGGTTCTTTCGAATTTAGCCACCATGCAGAAGTGTGCCAGCTGCGATGGAACACGCAGAAGCCTGGCCAAGAGGAGCTAATCCTTGCCCAAGGTCAGGGGTGATGGCCGAGACGAGCTATCCCATGCCCGAGGTCAGGGGCGGTGGCCGAGAGGAGCTACCCCGTGTCCAAGGAGTGGCGGCTGCGCCACCGCAGGAGGGCCAAGAGGAGCTACTCCACCTCCAAGGTCAGGAGGGGTGGCCGTGAGGAGATACCCCTCTTCCAGAGTAAGGAGCAATGGCTGCGCTTTGCTGGAGCATCCCTGAAGAGATACCCAACGTCCAAGTTAAGAGAAACCCAAGTAAGACGGTAGGTGTTGTAAGAGGCATCAGAGGGCAGACACACTAAAACCATAATCACAGAAAACTAGCCAATCTGATCACACAGACCACAGCCTTGTCTAACTCAATGACATTAAGCCATGCCATGTGGGGCCACCCAAGACAGATGGGTCATGGTGGAGAGATCTGACAGAATGTGGTCCACTGGAGAAGGGAATGGCAAACCACTTCAGTACTCTTGCCTTGAGAACCCCATGAACAGTATGAAAAGGCAAAATGATAGGTTACTGAAGGGGGAACTCCCCAGGTTGGTAGGTGCCCAATATGCTACTGGAGATCAGTGGAGAAATAACTCCAGAAAGAATGAAGGGATGCAGCCAGAGCAAAAACAATACCCAGTTGTGGATGTGACTGGTGATAGAAGCAAGGCCCGATGCTGTAAAGAGCAATATTGCATAGGAACCTGGAATGTCAGGTCCATGAATCAAGGCAAATTGGAAGTGGTCAAACAGGAGATGGCAAGAGTGAATGTCGACATTCTAGGAATCAGTGAACTAAAATGGACTGGAATGGGTGAATTTAACTCAGACGACCATTACATCTACTACTGTGGGCAGGAATCCCTTAGAAGTGGAGTAGCCATCATGGTCAACAAATGAGTCTGAAATGCAGTACTTGGATGCAATCTCAAAAATGACAGAATGATCTCTGTTCGTTTCCAAGGCAAACCATTCAATATCACAGTAATCCAAGCCTATGCCCCAACCAGTAACGCTGAAGAAGCTGAAGTTGAATGGTTCTATGAAGACCTACAAGACCTTTTAGAACTAACGCCCAAGAAGATATCCTTTTCATTATAGGGAACTGGAATGCAAAAGTAGCAAGTCAAGAAACACCTGGGGTAACAGGCAAATTTGACCTTGGAATATGGAATGAAGCAGGGCAAAGGCTAATAGAGTTTTCCCAAGAGAACACAGTGGTCAAAGCAAACACCCTCTTCCAACAACACAAGAGAAGACTCTACACATGGGCATCACCAGATGGTCAACACCAAAATCAGATTGATTATATTCTTTGCAGCCAAAGATGGAGAAGCTCTATGCTGCTGCTGCTAAGTCATTTCACTCCTGTCCAACTCTGTGCGACCCCATAGATGGCAGCCCACCAGGCTCTGCCACCCCTGGGATTTTCAGGCAAGAACACTGGAGTGGGTTGCCATTTCCTTCTCCAGTGTTTGAAAGTGAAAAGGGAAAGTGAAGTCATTCAGTCATGTCTGACTCTTTGCGACCCCATGGACTGCAGCCCACCAGGCTCCTCCATTCCATGGGATTTTCCAGGCAAGAGTACTGGAGTGGGGTGCCATTGCCTTCTCCGGGAGAAGCTCTATACAGTCAGCAAAAACAAGACTGGAAGCTGACTGTGGCTCAGATCATGAACTCCTTATTGCCAAATTCAGACTTAAATTGAAGAAAGTAGGGAAAACCACTAGACCATTCAGGTATGACCTAAATCAAATCCCTTATGATTATACAGTGGAAGTGAGAAATAGATTTAAGGGCCTAGATCTGATAGATAGAGTGCCTGATGAACTATGGACTGAGGTTTGTGACATTATACAGGAGACAGGGATCAAGACCACCCCCATGGAAAAGAAATGCAAAAAAGCAAAATGGCTGTCTGAGGAGGCCTTACAAATAGCTGTGAAAAGAAGAGAAGCGAAAAGCAAAGGAGAAAAGGAAAGATATAGGCATCTGAATGCAGAGTTCCAAAGAATAGCAAGGAGAGATAAGAAAGACTTCCTCAGTGATCAATGCAAAGAAACAGAGGAAAACAACAGAATGGGAAAGACTAGAGATCTCTTCAAGAAAATTAGAGATGCCAAGGGAACATTTCATGCAAAGATGGGCTCAATAAAGGACAGAAATGGTATGGACCTAACAGAAACAGAAGATATTTAGAAGAGGTGGCAAGAATACACAGAAGAACTGTACAAAAAATATCTTCATGACCAAGATAATCACAATGGTGTGATCACTCACCTAGAGCCAGACATCTTGGAATGTGAAGTCACATGGGCCTTAGAAAGCATCACTATGAACAAAGCTAGTGGAGGTGATGGAATTCCAGTTGAGCTATTTCAAATCCTGAAAGATGATGCTGTGAAAGTCCTGCAACTCAATATGCCAGCAAATTTGGAATGCTCAGCAGTGGCCACAGGACTGGAAAAGGTCAGTTTTCATTCCAATCCCAAAGAAAGACAATGCCAAAGAATGCTCAAACTACCACACAATTGCACTCATCTCACACTCTAGTAAAGTAATGCTCAAAATTCTCCAAGCCAGGCTTCAGCAATATGTGAACCATGAACTTCCAGATGTTCAAGCTGGTTTTAGAAAAGGCAGAAGAACCAGAGATCAAATTGCCAACATCCACTGGATCATCAAAAAAGCAAGAGAGTTCCAGAAAAACATCTATTTCTGCTTTATTGACTATGCCAAAGCTTTTGACTGTATGGATCACAATAAATTGTGGAAAATTCTGAAAGAGATGGGAATACCAGACCACCTGACCTGCCTCTTGAGAAACCTGTATGCAGGTCAGGAAGCAACAGTTAGAACTGGACATGGAACAAGAGACTGGTTCCAAATAGGAGAAGGAGTACATCAAGGCTGTATATTGTCACCCTGCTTATTTAACTTCTATGCAGAGTACATCATGAGAAACACTGGGCTGGGAGAAGCACTGGGCTGGGAGAAGCACAAGCTGGAATCAAGATTGCTGGGAGAAATATCAATAACCCTCAGATATGCAGATGACACCACCCTTATGGCAGAAAGTGAAGAGGAACTAAAAAGCCTCTTGATGAAAGTGAAAGTGGAGAGTGAAAAAGTTGGCTTAAAGCTCAACATTCAGAAAACGAAGATCATGGCTTCTGGTCCCATCACTTCATGGCAGATAGATGGGGAAACAGTGGAAACAGTGTCAAACTTTATTTTGGGGGGGCTCCAAAATCACTGTAGATGGTGATGGCAGCCATGAAATTAAAAGAGTCTTACTCCTTGGAAGGAAAGTTATGACCAACTTAGATAGCATATTTCAAAAGCAGAGATGTTACTTTGCCAACAAAGTTTCGTCTAGTCAAGGCTATGGTTTTTCCAGTGGTCATGTATGGATGTGAGAGTTGGACTGTGAAGAAAGCTGAGCGCCAAAGAATTGATGCTTTTGAACTGTGGTGTTGGAGAAGACTCTTGAGAATCCCTTGGACTGCAAGGAGATCCAACCAGTCCATCCTAAAGGAGATCAGTCCTGGGTATTCATTGGAAGGACTGAAGCTAAAACTCCAGTACTTTGGCCACCTCATGCGAAGAGTTGACTCATTGGAAAAGACCCTGATGCTGGGAGGGATTGGGGGCAGGAGGAGAAGGGGACAACAGAGGATGAGATGGCTAGATGGCATCACCGACTCAATGGACGTGAGTTTGAGTGAACTCCGGGAGTTGGTGATGGACAGGGAGGCCTGGCATGCTGTGATTCATGGGGTTGCAAAGAGTTGGATGCTACCGAGTAACTGAACTGAACTGAACTGACCATGCAAATAGGCCCTGCTCAAGGGATCCCAGCTCTTTGATCTCAGTGTAGAGCCTGGAATCAGAAAGAGGCAGAGCAGCACAGTGGCTGCCCTTCCAGGTATGTGATTCTGGGTGAGTTGCATCACCTCTCTTTGCGTCCGTTTCCCCTACCTCCAGTAGGGCTAATCATGGAGCCACTTCTGACAGCCATTAGTGCTATTCACAAGTATTTCTCATGTGGGGACACATGGGTCCTCTTAGGCAGGACCAGTGTGATTGGCATTTGAGGTGTGACCAGATGCAACTGTATTATCAGTTCTGGGCTAGGATGCGTTATTGCCACTGCAAGAAACTCCATGATTTTGTTTCTGTGTGAAGGTCAACTTTGTGGATAGAGGCTGTTTCATCAGCCTGATTCCTGGCTTATGGACTATCTGTGTGTGTGTGTGTGTGTGTGAGCCTTTAGCTAAACTGCGACTCACACATATGTATGTGACAAATAAACCTTTGTTGTTTCAAGTTACTGCTATGGCAGGAACTTTTTTCTTACTGCAGCATATCTTATCTATCCTGTCTGATTCCATATCTTATATAGGAAATCAGCAGCATTCACATGGTTAACACTGACGGAGGGCCATGACAGTGGCTGCGCTGTGGGAATCGCTCCAGACCACAGTGGCTATGATTCTGCCCAGGTCTATGTGCTTGAAGCCAGTCTTCCCTCTGGAAGGAACAAAGTAAGACTGAGATGATCTGAAGATGCTGTCTGCATCCCAGTTTCCCGAAGGAGCTCTGAATGCAGAAAAGAAGCAAAGTGTTAGTTTCTCAGTCATGTCCAACTCTTTGCGACCTCATGGACTGCAGCCTGCCAGGCTCGTCTGTCTATGGAATTCTCCAGACAAGAATACTGGAGTGGGTAGCCATTCCTTTCTCCAGGGGATCTTCCCAACTCAGCAATCGAACCCAGGTCTCCCGTGTTACAGGTAGATTCTTTACTGTTGTAGCCACCAGGGAAGCCACTGAATGAAGAAGCAGGGGTCAAAGATCAATGCTAGCTTAGCTTGTGCTCTGGGGAGACCTGTCCATCTCTAGTTTTATTGTCCACCACTGTGATAGGAAGAGGTTAAGTAGAGAGGTCTGAGACATCGCTTGAGGTTCAGTGGTTAAGACGCCTTGCTTCCACTGCAGGGGGTGCGGGTTCTATCTTTGGTTGGGGAACTAAAATTCCCACATGCCTTGGGGTAAGGCCAAAAAAAGAAAAGAAGAAAGGAAAGAAATAAAGTAGGGAGGTCTGATTCTAGGTGCGGCCAAGCTGCAGTTTTCAGATGCACATGCTTATTGAAACAGAAGAGCTGCTCATCTGCATGCAGTGCTGTGAAAGCTTTAGTTTCATTAAAGGGGGACTCACCGTGTTTCCTGACAGGCAGCATGCAGACTGGGAGAGCAGGCACAGTGGGACCAACCAGCCGAGCACGCGCACTCTCATGCTGGTTCTTCTCCCTCCTGGCAGTGGCATCATCGTGAAGTTATTCAAACCCTTCAAGCTTCCATTTCCTTCATCGACAAAATTCACTAAGTACATTAATTCAGTGAATTCTTCCTGGGTTTTTATGATATGCAAGCACTGTCCTAAGCACAGTGGGAAGAATGGTAAACAAAACAAACGTGGTCCTTGATCGCATGGAGTGTGTGTGTGTGTGTGTGTGTGTGGCGCGCTTGCTGCTGCACCCACTAAGTCGTTTCAGTCATGTCCAACTCTTTGCAACCCTATGGACTGCAGCTCGCCAGGCTCCTCTGTCCATGGGATTCTCCAGGCAAGAATGTTGGAGCGGGCTGCCATGCCCTCCTCCAGGGGATCTTCCCAACCCAGGGATCAAGCCTGTATCTCTTAGTTCTCCTGTGTTGGCAGGTGGGTTCTTTACCACTAGGCCACCTGGGAAACCCCATGGAGCAAATACGTTGGTGCTGAGGTATCTTTTTTGTTCTGCAGATCCTTTTGGCATCTGATGAACCTGTAGATTCATCTCACACTAATGCTTTTTAAGCATTACAAAGGAAATGAATTATCATAGGATATAGCTATCAAAGTCTGTGAAATAGTAAAATATACACTTCTTTATTACTATGTTACTATATTAGTAGCAAGCTGAAGCTGGCAAGTCTAATAGCTACTATAATTTTGACTTCCTGTGGAGTATAACTGACATTTTGAAACATCTGTGATAACTGTAATATGATATGAAAATATCTTTAATTTCTTCTGGTGACAAAGTCAGTGATACTGCTAATACTGTGATGGTTTGTTGCCTATATTTATAATAAAATATTTGAGGGAAGTGTCACATTTACATTAGATGTTTGTGAACATAAAATTATCATTTTTATTTCACCCAGGATTGTGAAATCTATCCCTGGACTCTGAGGTGTCTTTAGGTTTATAATCCTTAGAGTGTGAGGATGGGGCAGGGACGGGCGGTACGCAATAGATAGATTAAAAAATAAATATATACAATGGCAGGATTATAAAGTATTATAAATACAAATAAAGCAGGAAGGTGGGGGATACAGTGATCAGGTGGTATGTAATACGCAATAGATAGATAAAACATAAATATATATATAATGGCAGGATTATAAAGTATTATAAATACAAATAAAGCAGGAAGGTGGGGGATACAGTGATCAGGTGGTACTTTAGGAACATGGTCCTGAAAGACTTCCTGGATAAGGTGGTACTTGAGCAGAGAGCAGAAGAAAGTGAGGGAGTGAGTGATGTTTTCATCTGGAAAGGAGCCTTTCCCAGGACAGGGAGCAAGAGGTGCAAAGGCCCTGAGCTGTGGTGTGGGTTTGGTGTGTTGGGAGAACTGCAAAAGTGTCTCTGTTCAGGGTGGGTGAATTGAGGAGAAGGTGAATTGAGGCATCATCAGGCAGTCCACATGGGGCTAGGCATACAGTGTGGCCTTACCAATGGGGTAATGACTGATGCCTGGGTTCATTTCTGGGCTGGTACCTCCATCAAGGTGTTGTTGAAAGAACCAGATATGCTGAGTGACTGCGGACTCTGAGGTTTTGGTAGGTCCAGCACCACTGGGGGAGGATGCCCCGTAGCATTCCAAGTAAGACCACGCAGACTTCAGTGCTTTGAACTGTGTCAGAGACTCAGTAAGAGATGTTAACCAGCCTTTCAGTTTTCTCTCTCTCTAAGAAACTCCAATACTTTGGCCACCTGATGTGAAGAGCTGACTCATTTGAAAAGACCCTGATGCTGGGAAAGATTGAGGGCAGGAGGAGAAGGGGATGGCAGAGGATGAGATGGTTGGATGGCATCACCAACTCAATAGACGTGGGTTTGGGTGGACTCTGGGAGTTGGTGATGGACAGGGAGGCCTGGTGTGCTGCAGTTCATGGGGTCAGAAAGAGTCGGACATGACTGAGCAACTGAACTGAACTGAAATAGACTTTAACTATTAGAGCAGTTTTAGGTTCATGGCAAAATTGAGTGGAAAGTCCAGAGAGTCCCTGAATATTCCCTGCATCCCCATCCCATACACACACACACACACACAGCCTCCCTCACTATCGACAGCCTACAGCATCCCACAGTGGAGTGATGTTCTGTTACCATCTGTGAGCCTACAGTATTTACCCATCTCTGTCAGCTCCATTCCTTGTCATTTCCCATTAGCTCAGGGAGTCACAGCTGGTTACTTAAGTGTCTTGGATAGGTGACCCAGTCCACCTTCCACTTAATAGCCCTGTTCTTCTTTTGTGATATTCAAGTTTCCTTTTATTGGTGACAAACGATACTGACATTTTCCACTAATGCAATGGAGACTTTATTTAAGAACACTTTTATTTAAGTAAAAATGAAAGAAGGAAACTGAAGGAAAAATGTGATGTAAGTAACAGTAGACAAGCAATGACATGGTATGTGGGGTGAATAATTCTCTGGGCATTGAATGACTCTGGGTTGGGGGTGTATGGGGTAACACAATTAAGATGCTTCCTACACTTTTCCACACATCCGTCCTCGGTTTTGAGCTCTGCAGCATTTCTGCCGCCTCTTTGCTGTAGCCCAGAGCTTTCTCAGAGCTATTTTTGTTTGTTGTGATTGTTTATTTATCATTTTTGTCATTTTCTGGTGGTGGGGGGGAATGAGTACTTGGACCTTCTGACCTCCGTCTTACCAACGTCATCCTCATCTCTTGTATTTTCTTCAAGGAGTTTCAGGTCTTATGCTTAAGTCTTTAATTCATTTTTAATTGATTTTTGTGTGTTGTGGGAGATGAGGGCCCCATTTCCTTCTTTGGCGTGTGGATGTCCAGTTTTCCCAACACTGTTTGTTGGTGAGATACCCTTTCCCTGTCAAATGGACTCGGCTCCCCATCAAAGATCACATGATTGATGCCTGGGTTTATTTCTGGGCTCTCTTTTCTCTTCCATCGATCTCCATGTCTATCCTTATGCCATGCTGATTTGATTACTATAGCCTTGTAAAATATTTTTGAAATCAGGACTTGTGAATCCTTCAGCTTTGTTTTTCTTTCTCAAGATAGATTTTTTTTTTTTTTTTGAAGTTCTGCATGAATGTCAGCAGTTTGAAAACAAAGTGAGTAGTCATTATACAGTCTAGTCACTAGACTTGGGAACATTGGCTCTATCCTTCAGTCATGCATCCCCTGCCTTCCATCCTTGGTTTTATTTAATGCAAGTCTTTTTTTTTTTTAAAGCAGTAATTTTATTTTGTTCTTTTGTTTTGGCTGTGAGGCATGTGGGATCTTAGTTCCCAAGGATGAAACCTGTGAACTCTGCAGTGGAAGGCCTGAGTTTTAACCACTGGACCACCAGGGAAGGCCTAACACAAGTCTTTAAACTGAAGTATCAAGTGAGAGCATAGATTTTTTTTTTTTTCCCTGTCCAGTAGTAGGATCAGCTCCAATCAAGTAACTAAGATTGCTGACCTGAGGTCCGCCTTTCAAAAGGAATTTACAAGAGTTTGTGTCCATGTGCTGCACACTCAACAGAAATTGCCAAACTTCTTTTGGTACCCTGCTTCCGTTTATTATATTTCTTCTCATTTCCATCTCTAGCAGAGGCTGGCACCCACCCCAAAACAATTAAAACCTTCAATTCCTGTTGACTCCTGCATCCCAGCTGGTGGCCCTTTTTAGAGAAGAGCATGTGATTGTCAGTATTGAAGAGGAAAGAATTACTTCTTGGACCTAGCTGAAGCAATGGTCCATTTCTCTTATAAAAGCAGACAAGCATCCTCTTCCAGGATAGGTTCTTTGAGAATGATAGTGAAACCTTTCAGTTTACTGGGGATTTGGAGGTTGCTGAACACCATGATTCCCATTGACTGAAAAAGAAACACCTGCGTTGGGCAAACCATCCTTCTGCATTTGAAGACTCTTCTGTGAAATAAGAAAAGCAAGCAAGGGACTACCCTGGTGGTTCAGTGGTTAAGAATCCAGCTAGGAATGTAGGGGACACAGGTTCGATCCCTGGTTTGGGAGGATCCCACATGCCACAGGGCAACTAAGCCCATGAATGACAACGACTGAAGCCTGCACACCTAGAGCCCTGCTCCGACACGAGAAGCCACTGCAATGAGAAGCCCACTTGCTGCAACTAGAGAAAGCCTGTACACTGCAGCAAAGACTCAGCACAGCCAAAAATATAAAATAAATTAATTAACTAAAAAAGAAAAGCAAGCAAGCAACCAAACAAAAAATGACTTCCATTTTGTTAAAGAATTAAGAAGAGTGGGCTTTCTTCCCACTATCCAAGATGCTATCCCCTGATTACATCTAAATCATTTCAGATTTCATTTCTCAGCCATTCTAACTATGTGGCAAGTGTTCAGAAGCCATCACTCTGCAATGATACCCAGATTCTAGAACATTTTCATGATTGCAGGAAGTCCTGTTGGGAAGCATTGCTTTCAGACTTAAAAATGATAGGGTTTCATTTGATGTGATGAAGGAGAATGAAAGGGCCTTCCCAAGTGGCGCTGGTAGAAAACTGCCAGTGCAGGAGACTTAAGAGACTCGGGTTCGATCCCTGGGTTGGGAGGATCACCTGGAAGAGAGCACAGCAACTCACTCCAGTATTCTTGCCTGGAGAACCTTATGGACAGAAGAGCCTGGTGGGCTACAGTCCATGGGGTCGTGAAGAGTTGGACATGAGTGAAGTGACTTAGCATGCATGCAGGAGAATGAAAACAGCTTTGCAGCAAGAAATTCCATTAATATGTATTTATGTCTTGAAATATTATGTGTAAATGTTGGGAAAGCACATCAGAATTTCTTTGAATTATAATAATTTGGCAAAGCATCTGATTTCTACCTTATGCTGGCTAACCCAATTAATATTGCTTTACTTTTCTATCTGAAGGAAAATGTGGTGAATAATTTATCACACAGAAAAAGCACTTGTCATTATAGTCTTCCTAATGTTTATTTTTAAATGAAGCATCAGAAGAATTCTCCCAGAGTACCTGATCTGCTGGACTCCCCCTAACTTCATGCATTTCCTTTTGGTGAGTTCAATGAGGAAGGAATCATTTATATAATTTATAAGTAAATTATATATAAATTTATATAATTTATAAATTATATAATTTATAAATACAATTTATATATAAATTATATAATTATATAAATTAATTAAATTATAAAATTATATAAATTTATAATTTATATATAATGTATATATAATATATAATGTATATCTAATTTCTTTTTTAAATTTAATTTTATTTTTAACTTTACAATATTTTATTGGTTTTGCAATATATCAAAATGAATCCACCACAGGTATACATGTGTTCCCCATCCTGAACCCTCCTCCTCCTCCCTCCTCCCTCCTCCCTCCCCATACCATCCCTCTGGGTCGTCCCAGTGCACCAGCCCCAAGCATCCAGTATCGTGCATCGAACCTGGACTGGTGACTCGTTTCATACATGATATTATGCATGTTTCAATGCCATTCTCCCAAATCATCCCACCCTCTCCCTCTCCCACAGAGTCCAAAAGACTGTTCTATACATCAGTGTCTCTTTTGCTGTCTCATATACATGGTTATTGTTACCATCTTTCTAAATTCCATATATATGTGTTAGTATACTGTATTGGTGTTTTTCTTTCTGGCTTAGTTCACTCTGTATAATAGGCTCCAGTTTCATCCACCTCATTAGAACTGATTCAAATGTATTCTTTTTAATGGCTGAGTAATACTCCATATACTATATTATATATAATATAGAATTATATCTAATTTATAGAGTCTAATTTTCAAAGAATCCTGTTCTTATTATCTTTTTTTTTTTTTTTGCAGCTTTATTAAAAAGTGTAAGTGGCCTGATTATTCTACATCATATAAACTCCTTATCCTATTCAAACATTGACCCACCCCCAAAATCCTGTCTTGTCTATCTATTGCAGAATTATGCACAGTCTTTTAAGATTTGAGGGTGACATTTGAGCCATCCATCCTTTTATTACATGTACTTTGATTTTCTCTGCTGCATGCA
This sequence comes from Bos mutus, assembly GCF_027580195.1. Taxonomy (NCBI): domain Eukaryota; kingdom Metazoa; phylum Chordata; class Mammalia; order Artiodactyla; family Bovidae; genus Bos; species Bos mutus. Next base: position 22,685,757 of record NC_091633.1, read on the forward strand.
TTTGTGCTAAGATGCATCAGTTGTGTCTGTTTGTGACCCTATGAACTGTCGCCTGCCAGGTTCCTCTGTCCATGGGATTCTCTAGGCATGAATAGTGGAGTGGGTTGCCGTGCCCTTCTCCAGGGGATCTTCCCGACCCAGAGATCAAAACTGCATCTCTGGAGTCTCCTGCATTGGCAGGTGGATTCTTCACCACTAACACCACCTGGGAAGCCCTTTCTCTGCTGGAGATAGTTTATATCTGTTTTTCCTTGAATTTGATAATTGGCTGACATTAACATATAAAGTGTTCATGGAAAATGTAAGCATTTCATTTCCCAGAGCCTAATAATTACATTTATTTATATGTTTGTTTATTATCTTTTGAACCCCGTCACCCATTTTTCCCACCCCCTCCCACCCCGTCTATGAAAGTGAAAGTTGCTCAGTTGTGTCCAACTCTTTGTGGGCCCATGGACTGTAGCCCACCAGGCTCCTCTGTCCATGGAATTCTCCAGACAAGAACATTGGAGTGGGTTGCTGTGCCCAACTCCAGGGGATCTTCCTGACCCTGAGATTGATCTCAGGTCTCCAGCATTGCAGGTGGATTCTTTACTGTCTGAGCCACCAGGGAAGCACCCCATCCATGGCAACTACCAATCTGTTCTCTGTATCTTTGAGCTTGAGTATTGTTGTTCTTTTTTAATAGTCCACATATAAGTGAGATCATACAGCATTTATCTTTTTCTGTCTTTCTTATTTAATGTAGTATAATGCACTCAGGTTCCATGCATGTTGTTCCAAATACCAAGATCTCATTTTTTATAGCTGGGTAATATTCCAATGTGTGTGTGTGTGTGTGTGTGTGTGTGTGTCTTCTTTATCCATTCATCCAACCATCCATGGACACTTAGGCTGTTTCAATATATTGGCTGCTCTGAACATGAAGTGCTTATATCTTTTTGAGTGAGCGTGTGTTCGTTTCCTGTGGATATAGTACCAGAAGTGGAATTACTGGATCCTTTATCAGTTCTAGTTTAAATTTTCTGAGAACCCTCCATACTGTTTTCCACAGTGGCTGCACCAACTTACATTCCCATCAACAGTGCATGGGGATTCCCTTTGCTCCACATCCTTGCCAATGTTTATTATTCATTGTCTCTTTGATGATGGCCATTCTGACAGGTGTGAATTGATATATCAGTGTGATTTTCATTTGCATTTCCCAGATGGTTAGTTAGTGATGTTGTGCACATTTTCATGTACTTGATGACTGGTCAATCTGTGCGTCTTTGGTATTTTCTTATTTATTTATTTGTAAATGTTTAAAAGATTTTTTGATGTGGACCATTTTTTAAAAGTCTTTATTGAATTTGTTATGATATTGCTTCCGCTTACATTTTGATTTTTTAGCCACAAGGCATGTGGGATCTCAGGTCAGTGACCAAGGATTGAAGTCACACCCCCAGCATTGAAAGGCAAATTCTTAACTGATGTACCACCAGGGAAGTCCCATATTTTCTTTTCTTTTTTTAGGAAGAAAATTATTTATTTTTTATTTGGCTGCACCAGGTCTTAGTTGCAGCACGCAGGACCTTCGATCTTCATCTTCATTGAGGCATGTGAGATTTAGTTCCCTGACCAGGAATTGAACCCCAAAAGCCTGCATTGGGAATGCAGAGTCTTAGCCATTGTACCAGGGAAGTCCCCACATTTTCTTATTCAGCAGAAAGAAATTAAATTGTTTTGAGGGAATAAGAGGAATCAAGTGTTCTCTCTCAAAATTTCCCTAAAGGACATTGCTTTTTGTGTCTTCTTTGCTTTACTTTTCTGCAGTAGTTTATTCTGCAAATGATTTTTAATTATTCATGATTTTGTAAGATGCATCTTGGATACGACCTGTCACCATGGCAGGTCTGAGTTTAAAAGAGGGAACTGCAGTGTTTTTCCAGGCCCCAAGTTACCTCCACTTAATACCTCAATCTCAGACAATAAATTTGTGAGAATTGCAAGGTTGCTATGATATTTTGTGTTTTGTTTTGAAGCTTCCTCTCATTTCAGGACTTCCTTCGTGGCTCATGCAATAAAGAATATGCCTGCAATGCAGGAGACCTGGGTTCAAACATCCCTGGGTTGAGAAGATCCGCTGGAGAAGGGAGTGGAAACCCACTCCAGTATTCTTGCCTGGAGAATTCCACAGACAGAGGAGCCTAGTGGGCTACAGTCTCCTATGGAGTTGCAAAGAGCCGGACAGGACTGAGCAACTATCCATCACTTTTGAGCTCTTTACTGCACTCTGACTTACAAAATTAATTTATACTCATCATTTATCTTGAAGGGGCTCCCAACACAGCCAAGAGGCAGAGATGGGACTTGTATAAGGGACAGAGACCTCAGTTCAAGACTAGCCATTGGAACCCACGTGGCACCAAACAATTTACAGTTTCTACTACCTATTTAAATAAAGTCTTTATTTCAAGGCTTGATTTTTCACAGTTTTATGCTTTCCCTCTGGAGTGTTTCTCTCTGTAGAGCCAACTAATCAAGTTTAAATTTTAATTAAACAGCTGTCACTTGCTTGTTAGTCCTGTGGCAACCTGATGTTTTATAAAATTTTAATTTAGCCCAAGCTGGGTAAAAAGATTTCTTCTGACAACAAAGAAACGTTATTAACAGGGTATAGTTGAGATGAAGCAGAGTTTGCAAAAGTGCTAAGAGATTCATGTACAGGAAAGATATTAAAAGTAAGCACTTTGAGTAATACTATCAAGCATTGGAGCCAGGGTGTGTGAAGGTTGGGCTGACTTGGTGGAAGCACAGGTCAGATCTAGACCCAAATTTACACATGTCCTCTGCCTTCCTCTATCTTTATTTCCTTCTACTTCAAGCTCTGTCTCTCTCTCTGTCTCTGAGCATCTTTCAGCCCTTCTCTCTCTCTCTCTCTCTCTCTCTCTCTCTGTCAGTCTGCAGCTATCTGTCTCTTATCTGTAGATCTAACCATTTACTCTATCACGTCCCCACTTCTTCTGTCCATGGTCCTGATCTGAGCATCCCAGGCTCCAAAGGGCTGAAGGGCATGTTGGCTACACCAAGGAGAGAGTGTTGGCAGGGACTCATATGGAATCAGAAGGAGACTGCAGGCAATGACACTGCTTCTCTCCCCCCTGGAATAGACCTCTTGCACATAAACAGGGAAAACCCTCTCAGGGAATATTTTCTAAAGTTCATCACATACCACCATCACAGATTTTGCCAACTGTGCATAACATTGACATGGCAGCTTTTATATACTTAATATTTTTAAAACTAACTCATCTTTCAAAATTTATGTATTTTTTAATTATTAAATTTTAATGCAATTTTAAAGGATACTTTCCATTTATAGTTATTATAAAATATTGCCTATTTTCTCAGTGTTGTACAATACATCCCCTTTTAAATTAATTTTTATTGGGGTATAGTTGATTTACAATGTTGTGTTAGTTTCTGCTGTGGAGCAGCAAGATGAATCAGTTGTACATACACATATATCTACCCTTTTAAGATTCTTTTCCCATATAGATCATTACAGAGTATTGTATTACAGAGTAATGTACAGAGAATTCTCTGTACTGTACAGTGAGTCCTTATTAGTTATCTATTTTATATATAGTAGTGTATATATGTCAATCCCAGTCTCCCAATTTATCCCTCACTGGCTTCACCCCCTGGCAACCTTAAGTTTGTTTTCTACATCTGTGACTCTATTTTTGTTTTGTACATACGTTCATTTGTGCCATTTTTTTAAATTCCACATATTACCAGTGTCATATGATATTTGTCCTTCAGACTTACTTCATCATTTTTTAAAAATATTGAAGTATAGTTGGTGTGCAATATTATATAAATTTCAGGAAAAGAACACAGTGACTCACCATTTTTTAAATTTATTTTTTAACTGGAGGAAAATTTAGAGTGTATTGGTTTCTGCCATACAACTTCACAAAGAAGCCATCAGTTCAGTTCAGTTCAGTTCAGTCACTCAGTCGTGTCCAACTCTTTGCGACCCTATGAATCGCAGCACGCCAGGCCTCCTTGTCCATCACCAACTCCCAGAGTTCACCCAGACTCACGTCCATCGAGTCAGTGAAGCCATCCAGCCATCTCATCCTCTGTCGTCCCCTTCTCCTCCTGCCCCCAATCCCTCCCAGCATCACAGTCTTTTCCAATGAGTCAACTCTTTGCATGAGGTGGCCAAAGTACTGGAATTTCAGCTTTAGCATCCATTCCTTCCAAAGAAATCCCAGGGCTCATCTCCTTCAGAATGGACTGGTTGGATCTCCTTGCAATCCAAGGGACTCTCAAGAGTCTTCTCCAACACCACAGTTCAAAAACATCAATTCTTTGGTGCTCAGCCTTCTTCACAGTCCAACTCTCACATCCATACATGACCACAGGAAAAAACCATAGCCTTGACTAGACGAACCTTTGTTGGCAAAGTAATGTCTCTGCTTTTGAATATGCTATCTAGGTTGGTCATAACTTTCCTTCCAAGGAGTAAGACTCTTTTAATTTCATGGCCGCAGTCACCATCTGCAGTGATTTTGGAGCCCAGAAAAATAAAGTCTGACACTGTTTCCACTGTTTCCCCATCTACTTCCCATGAAGTGATGGGACCGGATGCCATGATCTTCGTTTTCTGAATGTTGAGCTTTAAGCCAACTTTTCCACTCTCCACTTTCACTTTCATCAAGAGGCTTTTTAGTTCCTCTTCACTTCCTGCCATAAGGGTGGTGTCATCTGCATATCTGAGATTATTGATATTTCTCCTGGCAATCTTGATTCCAGCTTGTGTTTCTTCCAGTCCAGCGTTTCTCATGATGTACTCTGCATATAAGTTAAATAAGCAGGGTGACAATATACAGCCTTGATGTACTCCTTTTCCTATTTGGAACCAGTCTGTTGTTCCATGTCCAATTCTAACTGTTGCTTCCTGACCTGCATACAAATTTTTCAAGAGGCAGATCAGGTGGTCTGGTATTCCCATCTCTTTCAGAAATCATACACTACCCATATATCCCCTCCCTCTAGGTCATCACAGAACACCAGGCTCGGTTCCCAATTTTTAAAGGTTATATTTTATTTACAGTTATTATAAAATATTGGCTGTATTTCCTGTGCTGTACAACCTACCCTTGTAGATTATTTATTTTATACATAGTATTTTGTACTTCTTAGTCCCCTGCCCTTTTCTTGCTCCTCCCCGCTGCTCTCTCCTCTCTCCCCATTGGTAGCCACTAGCTTGTTCTCTGTATCTGTGAGTCTGCTTTCTTTGTTGTTGTATTCACTTTGCCGTATTTTTCAGATCCTACATATGTGATAACATTCAGTATTTGTCTTTCTCCGTCTGACTTATTTCACTAAGCGTACCTGCAAGTCCATCCTTATTGTTGCAAATGGCAAATTAGAACTTTAGACTTTGGGGACCTTTTAGACTTTAAAAAAAGTCCTGAATTTAGCCCCACTCCAAGTTTACAATCCACGAAGACATGAGTTTGCTTGTGTGTTTTATTTCTTAATACACATTAGAATGTTAAAAGATTAAAAAAATTCATCTGTGTATCACCTAAAATAATATTAAGTATTACCAGCATTACAAATTCCATAGTTTGGCAGACTTTTTATAGAGCACTTCTGCTTTTTATTTGTTGGCTAACTTTAATTTTCATTTCCCTAATTCTATTTGTCCAGGACTACAAATCTGCCAGTGGAGAAGCAAATGGTGACCCACTCCAGTATTCTTGCCTGGGGAATCCCATGGATGGGGAACCTGGCAGGCTACAGTGGCATGGAGTCACGAAGAGTTGGACATGACTGAGAGACCAAACGAAAACAACAAATCTGCCAGAATCTCATTTGTGGCTCTGTCAAGCTATTTGCAGAAGTATTCTTGAACTCCAAACATTTATTTCTAAATGTTTTAAACACACTGATTGGAGTTTTCCTTTTGCCCTTAGAAGATCTGGGAAAAATATTGAATTTTCAGTATCATCTGAAGTACAGTATCTTCAGTATCATTTTGAATATTCAATTAAAAATATTGAATATTCACTGTCTTCCTTTAAGTTAATAAAGAATTTCTTATGTTCCAATCTGTTAATTCATTTTAGAAGAATCAGAACAGTTCTGAGTTCTGTTACCATAAGTGATCCACTTGCTCTTAATATAGCGCTTAGATTCAACTCAGTCATAGCCAAATCAACCTTAAAAGTACAAATACAAGCCTAATTTTCTTTCCTATGGGCTTCCCAGCTGGCATTGGTGGTAAAGAATTGCAGGAGACACAGGAAACTCAGAGAGGTGAGTTTGATCCCTTGATTGTGAAGATCCCCTGGAAAAGGAAATGGCAACCCACTCCAGTATTCTTGCCTGGGAAATTCCATGGACGGGGGAGCCTGGGGGGCTACAGTCCATGAGGTCGCAAAGAGTTGGACACGACTGAAGCAGCTTAGCATGCAGGTCTTAGTTGCAGCACATGGGATATTTATTTGTGGCATATGGGATCTAGCTCCCTGACCAGGGATCAAACCTGGACCATGGCAGTGGGAGTGCAGAGTCTTAACCACTGGACTCAGGGAAGTCCCTATTTTCATTCTTTTTTAAAAAAGTTCCAAAGGACCTCTTTTAAAATAGAATTTTATTCTATTTATTTCTTTATTTTTGGCTGTACTGGGTCTTCATTGCTGCATGGGCTTTTCTCTTTTGTAGTGTTCAAGCTTCTCACTGTGGTAACTTCTCTTGTGGAGCAAGGGCTCCAGGGCACGCTGGCTTTAGTAGTTATGACTCCCAGGCTCTAGAGCACAGGCTCAATAGTTATGGCACATGGGCTTAGTTGTTCATCGGCATGTGGGATTTTCCTGGATCAGGGATCGAACCTCTGTCTCCTGCATTGGCAGGTGGATTCTACCTCTGAGCCACCAGGGAAGCCCCCTATTTTTATCGCTGACAAAAAAATAAAAATAAGTCCATGCTGGCCCAGTGGAAGTGCCAACCAATTCATCTCTGCAATAATTATGTCCAGGCTTCTGGTTTCAGTTGGATTAGGCACTTGTGAGCTGCTAAAGACCTAATAAAAAGCCATTAATATGTTTGTCTCCCCTGCCCTAGGAAAGCACTTTGTGAATCTGGCTTAAGGCACTGTGACTTCTGATGGATGGACAGTCACATGGAAAATTAAAATTGTCCCACTTCTTGCTTAGAAATGTGTAACAAACTGGCCCCTAAATAGAGAACAACAACAACAAATCTTTGGCTTTGAAATAACATATGTGTTGCCTGGATTAAGACACAGCATTTCCTGGTGGGTCAGTGGTAAAGAAGCTGCCTGCCAATGCAGGAGACGTGGGTTTGATCCCTGGATCAGGAAGATCCTCTGGAGAAGGAAATGGCAACCCACTCCATGTGCCTGGGAAATCCCATGGACAGAGGAGCCTGGCTGTCTACAGTCCATGGGATCACAAAAGAGTTGGACACGACTGAAGCAACTTAGCATGTATGCACACACAAGGGCACACAGACTAGACAGGTAAAGAATAACTGTTCTGTTATCCGTTAAGTTTCCCATGAAGGGGCTTCCCTGGTGGCAGAATTCACCTGAAATGTGGGAGATCTAGGTTCGATCCCTGGGTTGGGAAGATCCCCTGAAGAAGGGAACCTACTCTAGTATTCTGGCCTGGAGAATTCCATGGACTGTTTAGTCCATGGTGTCCCAAAGAGCTGGACACGACTAAATTACTTTCTTTCCCTTTCCCATGAAGACTCGCTATGAACAGTACCTCCATTCTTTTAGGAAGATGAAGTCAAGAGAGTTGATACAAAGTGTACCATGTGACAGGCACCACGGCAGATCTCCAGAGGCATCTGCAAACTCTTGAAGAAGCACTTTAGCCACTAAATACTTACCAAGTGTCTAATTGTGTTTATCTTTTGCTGCATTGGAGTCACTCATGGGCCTTCCCTGTGGGCCAGTGGTTAAGAATCTGCCTGCCAATGCTAGGGACACGGGTTCAATCCCTGGTCAGGGAAGATTCCACGTGCCGTGGGGCAGCTAAGCCCGTGAGCCACAACTACTGAGCCCATGCACCCTAGAGCCCAGGTTCTGCAACAAGAGAAGCCACCACACTAAGAAGCCTGCCCATTGCAACGATGAGTAACCCCCACTCACCACAACTAGAGAAAAGCTCGTGCACAGCAGTAAAGACCCAGAGCAACCAAAAATAAATAAAAATTTTAAAAAGTCACCCATGACTTAGCAACTTAGAAAAATAAGCATATATTAAAACAAACTATGAGGAATCAGGAATCTGGGAATGAGTCCACAGCAGGTCTCTGGCCAAGGGTCTCCCATGGACTCACAGTTAAGATGTCATGGGGGCTGCAGTCAACTCAAGCCTTGTCTGGGGCTGGAGGATCCGCTTCCGGAATGGGTCCCTCACACAGCTGTCAAGTTCACGCTGGGTGTTATCTGGAGGTCTTGGCTCCTTACCCCGTGACTTCTTCATAGGATTGTGTAAGTGTTGTCATGACACGGTGGCTGGATTCCCCAACTTGGGAGATTTAAGAGAGAGAGGAAGGAGGGATTTGCAATAATTTTCATGTCCTAATTTCAAAAACACAGACTGTCCCTGCTCTTGTGTTCATGAAGAGTCATTCCATCAGTCCACATTCAATGGGAGGGGAATTATTCTCCATCTACTGGAGGGGAGGAGTGTTGAAGGATTTGTGAGTGTATTTAAAAAGAAGCACAGCCTACCCTCTGGCTATAGATTTACATATCTCCTGTGCAAAATACTCGCTTCCCAAGACCTCCTGAAAATCTTACCCTTTCACAGAACCCACTCAAATTCCAGGACCTGGAGACCTAAACCAGGTCCAGGCACAGATGAGACCCCTGATCCTGGGGGGTTCAATGTGATCCATTGGGGAAGCATATTTGTCCCAAAAAACAATACCCCTAACTATGGGATAACCCCACTCCAGTACTCTTGCCTGGAAAATCCCATGGACGGAGGAGCCCGGTAGGCTGAAGTCCATGGGGTCGCTAAGAGTCGGACACGACTGAGCGACTTCACTTTCACTTTTCACTTTCCTGCAATGAAGAAGGAAATGGCAACCCACTCCAATGTTCTTGCCTGGAGAATCCCAGGGACGGGGGAGCCTGGTGGGCTGCTGTCTATGGTGTCACACAGAGTCGGACACAACTGAAGTGACTTAGCAGCAGCAGCAGCAGCAGAAAACTATGGGATAAAGACAGAGATTTGGATGTAAGTTGACTTCAGTTCTGATCTTGGCTCCATCATCACCCTCTGAGGAATATTACATGATCCTCTGGGCACAGTGAGCTGCAGAGACCACCTTTGTACATAACAGTATCCGTGCTGGCTTGCATTGATTGAGCACTTACTGTATGCCAGTGTACCAGGCACTCTTCTAACTGCTGCCTATGTTTTAACTCATGGTGGCAACACCATGGGAGTACATGCTGTTATACATTCCATTTTATAAATGGGGAAACTGAGGCACAGAGAAGTCAGGTCATTTTATCCCAAGTAACCCAAATGGCCAGGGGCAGAGTAGGGATTTGAATTTTGGAGTGTGGGCTCTTACCCATCATCTGACAAGAGCACCCCAATTTTCCACTGAACACAGCCTCATGTGAAGAGTGAGGCTGATTATTTCAAAGACACTACTATTTCTTTTATCTTCATGTTCTTGAGTTGTTCACAAAATGACTTGTTTTAAGTAAGATATGAGAGTTGAAAGTTATTGTCTGTCAGAGATGAAAATATGTCCTTTTTTCTCTCTCAACCATTGCAAATGAATGAATATATTGGCTTATATTAATATTAGGAATTAAGAGACACACAAAGAATTACCATAAAGAAGAGCCTGAAATTCTTTCCTAGTCAAGAAGTTTGGGATGGCCATGTACACACTGCTTTTTTAAAAAACGGATAACCAACTAGTACCTGCTATGAGCACAGGGAACTCTACTCAATGTTATGTGGCATCCTGGATGGGAGGGGAGTTTGGGGGAGAATGGATACATGTATATGTATGGCTGAATCTCTTTGCTGTCCTCCTGAAACTATCACAACATTGTTAATCTGCTATATTCTAATATAAAATAAAAAGTTAAAAAGTATTTGTAACAATAGAAGCAGAGAAGAGAGAGAGAAGTCTTTGGATTAAGTCATATTGCCCCCCAATTATGCAGAATATTTAGTGGCTGAAAGGCTTTTCATTGATGGATATCCCTTAGATAAGATGGATGCTTGAAAAGAATCCTGGTTTTAGGAGCTGGAGGAGGTATAAATCATGACTGAGCTGAGAACCCCATGAAATTATGAAATGAGGGGAGATTTCAGATTTACACAGCTCATCCATTACACAAGAAAAAAATCTCTCTTCTAGTTTTATTGCCAAGTGGGAGTAGCAACAAATGATCATTTCTCTTCATAGCCTTATTCATTCTTGTCTAATTGCATCTTCTAAACTGCTGTTTAGATTTCATTTACCAACAAAGTTGCGTTATCACGTCCGGACTAAGCTACTTGAACAAAAAACTCACACAGACTCCAATGAGCTTCTTTATTGTTCATTTCCCTTCTTCCCCTTAGGATTGGGTTAACCTTCATAAAGATCACCTCTCCCAGAAAAATAAATGTGTCGGCTAATGAAGTGTCTCGCGTTATTGATTTCTTCCAGAGACAAGTTTTCCAAACTTCATATGATTTTTTTTCAAATTAAAACAGTGACCCCACGTGCCCAATAAAAACAACTTCTTATTGTCTTTCCTGCCCACAATGATGTCTATTAACCAAAAGTTTCTGTCTTATGATCCCAGCAAATATGTTACCAAACTCAGTGTAACAAATAAATCAGGTACTACCAACATCCTTTGAGTATATCATTCAATATGTGGGTTACTATCTTAATTTTTTTTTAGTGCAGTTTTGCAAAAACACACTCGTCATGCATTTTCTGAGCTTTCTCTGTATCTGAAAACCCACTTTGGGAGACTGTGCATTTCCCTTACTCCTTACTGACAGCCCTGTGAAGGTGCTGGTGATAATAATGCTAAGAAAAACTGCAATTTGCCAGCTATGACTCTCCCAACCTTTCACTGTAGCCACAGCTGGGGCAGAAGGAACTGTGGTCTAGATAGCAGTCCTCAACCTTTTTGGTTCCAGGGGCTGGTTTCGTGGAAGACAATTTTTTCTACAGAACAGGGTAGAGGAAGGATGTTTTGGGGATGATTCAAGTGCATTATATTTATTGTGCACTTTATTTCTATTATTATTACACCAGATCATCAGGCATTAGATCCCAGAGGTTGGGGAACCCTGGAGTCACATGTTGGGGCTGTAACAGAAATATTTGACAGTTTAAACAAGTTGGATAAAATAAGCATTTATTAGGGTTCTCTGGAGAAACAGAACCAAAAGGATATAGGTTCACTAGTTATACAGAAAGAGATTTAGTATGAGAGATTGACTCACATGATTGCAGAGTCTATGAACCCCCCTGATCTTCTGCCTGCAAGCTGGAGTCCCAGGAAAGCTGATGGTGTCACTCCAGTCCAAACCCAAAGGCTTAAGAATTAGGGAGCCGGTGGTATAAGGTTTTGTCCAGACTGAATGCCCACAAGCCAGGAATGCTGAATCTGAGGGCAAGAGAAGATGGATGTACTAGCTCAAGCAGAGAGAGTAAATTCTCCTCTCTTCTACCTTTTAGTGCTATCCGGGCCCTCAAGAGATTGGGTGAGGCCCACTCTCCTTGGTGAGGGATCTTCTTTATTCTATTCACCAGTTAAAATGTTCATCTCATCCAGAAACACCTTCACAGATAAACCAAGAAAGAACATTTTACCCGCTCTCTGGCCACCCCATAGCCCAGTCAAGTTGACACATACAAGGAACCATCACAACAGTGTATAAAAAAGCTCTATTCCTGGGTCTGGCAGGTGGTAGGTAATTAATAAGCGTTCTTCCTCATCTTTAGGGTTCCACATTGTTTTCATATGGATGTGTTTATAATGGGATGGTGGAGGGGACCTCTCTGGCAGGTCCCAGGGAGGTGGGACTTCACCTCCCAGTGTAGGGAGTGTGGGTTTGATCCCTGGTCAGAGGGTTAAGATCCCACATACCTTTTAGCCAAAAAAAACAAAACATAAAACAGAATAAATATTGTTACAAATTCAATAAAGACTTTAAAAATGCTCCAGGTCAGAAAAATCTTTAAGAAAAGAAAAAAATATGGAGAGGGTGTGGAGAAAAGGGAATGCTCCTGCACTGTTGGTGGGAATGTAGATTGACACCCCACTATGGAAGAAGGTGTGGAGATGCCTTAAAAACTAGAAAGAAAATCACCATGTGACCCAGCAAGCCCACTTCTAGACATACACCCTGAGGAAACCAAAATTGAAAAAGACACATGTATTCCACTGTTCACTGCAGCACTATTTACAATAGCTAGAACATGGAAGCAACCTAGATGTCCATAGGCAGATGATGGATAAAGGAGTTGTGGTACATATACACAATGGAATATTACTCAGCCATAAAAACGAATGCATTTGAGTTGGTTCTCATGAGGTGGATGAACTAAGAACCTATTATGCAGAGAGAAGTGAGTCAGAAAGAGAAAGATAAATATTGTATTCTAATGCACATATTCAGAATCTAGAAAAATGGTACTGAAGAATTTATTTACAGGGAAGCAATGGAGAAACAGACGTAGGGAATAGACTTATGGACATGGAGAGAGGGGAGGAGATGGTGAGATGTATGGAAAGAGTAACATGGACACTTACATTGCCGTATATAAAATAGCCAACTAGAATTTGCTGTATGGCTCAGGGAACTCAAGCAGGGGCTCTGTATCAACCTAGAGGGGAGGGATGGGGAGGGAGATAGGAGGGAGGTTCAAAAGGGAGGGTACATATGTATACCTGTGGTTGATTCATGTTGAGGTTTGACAGAAAACAACAAAATTCTGTAAAGCAATTATCCTTCAATTAAAAAATAAATTATTTAAAGATACATTCTTTGATGGAAATATGACATTCTTTAACAAATCATTTCCTTTAGTGTTCCATCAATAGAGAATTAATTAAATAGGTTATGGTATGTCCTTACAGTAGAAATACCACATAGCCAATAAAAATAATTAGATTCATATGTAATCACTTGAAAAAACAAAAAAAAAGGTCCGTAACATATTGCTAAACGAAAAGAAGGTACAAAACAGTATATGGAATTTGACACAATTTTGATAAATTTTAAATAAATATAAAAATTTTTTTAAATAAAGGGATGATGGAAAAGACAATATATCAGAGTAGTTCACCTTCTCTGCTGCCTTGTTGCTTCCCACAATTAACAAGATGCTTAGCATCTCTGGCTTCAGTCTAAAAGTGGTGGTAGTCTTCTGCAAAAAAGTGGTGGTAGTATCTGGTCTATTCTGATAGCCCCTAACTATCTCTCGAACATCGAGGAGAGTTTATCTCCCCATATGAAATGTGTGCTATCATGTAATGGCAAAAAAAGAAAAGACTATTATAATCATACATCATCATCACACCATTATCTTATGATCAGAGAGCAGGGGCCACACCAATTTTTTTATTGTCTGTAGTAAAGTACTAGGTTCATATAATATACTAATTCCAAATGAAAATTTGTCAATTTCCTTATCAGGAATTATTTGTTGAAAAAGTGCCACTTCCCCCCTTTTTCATATCACTTTTCTCACACGCCTTCGTTCAGTACAGGAGAGAATGGAGACTCAAATTTGTCAAGTATCTCCCAGTTGCTTCACACTCCCAGAATGTCCTCTGGTTGGGTTGTTTCATGGAGAAGTCATAGTGTGCTGTGCTGTGCTCAGCGACTTTAGTCATGTCTGACTCTTTGCAACCTGTGGACTGTAGCCCGTCAGGCTACTCTGGCCACGGGGATTCTCCAGGCAAGAATACTGGAGTGGGTTGCTGAGCCCCATCCAGGGTATCTTCCCAATCCAGGACTTGAACCCATATTTCTGGGGTCTCCTGCACTGTGGGCAGGTTCTATACCCTGGGAAGCCCAAAGTTACACTAGCTCCTTATAATGAGTCATAGTGTCTCTATTTTGTGGATAAGGAGCTGAAAGCACAGAGAAGTTGAAAGTCTAATGGAAATGGATGTTGACTTTGGGTTTACTTCACTCCAGGATACATTTTCCACTGGATGTGTGATGCTGGCCATGATATATTCTATAAAACTTATGAAAGAATTAACGGCTTTCAAGGACTTTTCATTGAAGTCAATGTTCTTTGAGGTATACAGGTGATGGGAAGGACCCAGAAAATTTAGCTGAACAACAGCTTTACAATGAATGTTGGATGGTGGTATCGACGTGTGCTATGACTAATCACAGCTCAAGAATAAGAACTGGATCCTCTTGCAAAGACTGGCGAAGAACAAACCTACATGTTGGACCACACCCGAGACAGTTATTCCCGTCATAGAGCAATTTCATTTCACTGTTTTGCTGAAGTGAAATACGTAGAAAACTAAAGAAAGCTGTTTCCTTGTTAAAGGAAACATCCCTTTTATTTGAAGTAATGGGAATCTGTTTGTGTCTTGCACTGTTCACTGGTTCACCAGAAAGTCAAGTAATTGGTGATTTGCACCAATCTATAGAACTTTTAGTGACCAATGCCTCTTAGAAAGCACAGAGCCTGCAGATTGTAGAAAAGCAAACATCCACTCTTAATCGAAGAATGTGATATTTAAAGTGAAATCAATAGGCTCACATTTCCGAGCTGAATAAAACATTAATCCTTAATAGAGTCATTTCGGAAAGTCAAGTCTAATGGTCCCTGTAGTTCAAAGATTTAGCTCTAAAGGTAGAGCTGTAATGACTACAAGAATAGGAACAAAATAAGGAGATGAAAGAAATGCATTTGACATTTGCTCGAGTGTAAACAATGTGCAAATGAAAATCCATTTACTTGAAGCAAAATCTTCTGCTTTTGATACCAGGAAGTGCCAACATCTATTCCTTACCATGTTTATTCTCGCCAGGGAGAGCAGAACATTCAGCCTCAGGGCGTGACCTTCAGAATTGGAAGTAGAAGTGAATTAATCCAGTGTCCTAGTAATAAGTGGAGGTCAATCTAGTTCATCTCCCAAGACAAGTGGTCAGGGAAAAATTTATTTACTCTCAAAGTAAATAGAAGATCAAGAGGCCTTCACCATGAGAGGTACAAGAAAATTATCCAAATCGAGATACTTTCTGGCTTTTTGTTGTTGTTATTGTTTTTGTGCCTGGTTTTCATTTCCACAAGGAAGGGATTGAGACCAAATACAGACATAGGCTCATATTTGTCCAGCCTTCTAATTTAAAAACAAATTTTTTTTTCTTACCAGTTTCAGTTCTAAGCTTCCAAAATAAGGGTATGGGAAATTTCTTGAATATCATACACAAACCATGGCCAGAGTGGCTCAGAGGTTAAAGCGTGTGCCTGGAATTCAGAAGACCCGGGTTTGATCCCTGGGTTGGGAAGATCCCCTGGAGAAGGAAATAGCAACCCACTCCAGTACCCTTGCCTGGAGAATCCCATGTAGGAAGGAGCCTGGTAGGCTACAGTCCATGGGGTTGGAAAGAGTCGGACACGACTGAGCGACTTCACTTCACTTCACTTCACTTCACTAAACCATACACAAATTAAGATTTAGGAATCACCACAGTGGTTATATGGACTCATCTTAAAATGTGATAGGCTGTGTCAAGGATGATATTTTCCTTTTATTTTAATTACAATCATTATTAAGATAACAGAGAGGGACTTCCCTGGTGGTTCAGTGATTAAGACTTGACCTTCCAATGCAGGGGGTGAGGGTTCGATCCCTAGTCGGGAACTAAGATCCCACCTACCTTGCAGCCAAAAAAATTTAAAAAAAAAACAAGACACAAAAAGCAGAAGCAGTATTGTAACAAATTCAATAAAGACTTAAAAAAACGGTCCACTTCTTTAAACAAATCCTTAAAAAGAAAAAAATTAATAAATAAAAATAAGGGAGAGATAAAAAGAAACCAAGCAGCAATGATTTTAGTACCAGACAGCAAACACAGAATTTACTGTGAAATGTTTCTTTTGCCTCCTTTCAAAACAGCTAACTGTGCTCTTGTTGGATAAAGGGAATGGAACTCGGATTGGAGCACAGAATTTCTATGCACAGAATTCAGGCAAAGAACCAGAAGGCTCTATCCTTGTGTGTTCTGCAGATTATTCTGGGCCCTGGAGGTGCCTAACCACTCTGCCTGCTGTGGCATCTCACTGGGCCACTGGCCTCCTTACAGCAGGCAGAGTTGGAGATTTATTCTGACAAGAATGCCTAGGGACTACTAGGCATGGGTGTCCATGTACGAACAATGATGACTGTGGTTTTGAATTGCACATCTCTGTGATAAAGGGGAGAATCAATAACCAATTCCACATTTGCAAAGGAATAAAAGGGGATTATGCTGGCTGTGATCTTGTTAAAATACAACTGCTCTGCAGAGGGCCTTCATGGCTGGCATTTAAGCTCTAAGAATTGTGTGTCGTTCCATCTGTTTGAGGCTACCTTTGTGACGCCCCTTAAGGAAATGCTGTATTCCCCGGGCTTCTGTTTAATCGTCCATATCCTTCAAGGTGATTGATGGGTCATCCATGTGATGGGTCAAATAGTGTGCTTTCAAGAACAAATCACTTAAGTCTTTGTTTCCTCAGGCATGGAACTTGTGCTGCTGAAGGTTGATGACATGATTTTTAGTGAAAAAGGGACAAACTTTTTTTTAAATGATTTAATATATATATTTATTTGCAAGTGTATTAGAAATTAATGTAAGTATAACATGAAAGGGCTTCCCAGGTGGCTCAGCAGGTAAAGAATTCACTGGCAATGCAGGAGAATCGGGTTCTATCCCTGGGTTGGGAAGATCCCCTGGGGATGGGAACGACAACCCACTCCAGGAGTCTTGTCTGGAAAATCCCATGGAGGAGCCTGGCAGTCTATAGTCCATGGGGTCACAAAGAGTTTGAAACAATTGAGGAGACTTAGCACACGCGCACACGTGACATGAAAACAACGACTAATGGCTGGCATCGCTTGAATCATAAAGGTGTGATCCAGTGGGCCCAGGAATGTAAAATTTTGGAAACTTGTCTTCTGCCACAGAAGGATGGAGAGATTCAACCACAGAAATCACAATAGTCTCTCACTTTCTAAATTCAAAGCACCATGCTATGCTCTGCTCTTTTCAGGGACGCTTACAAAATTGTGAGTCACTTTCGGAATGCTGACATGGCAGAAATTGTGAAAGTACCACATGAGTAACTGAAGTCTGGGGATGTTTGACCTGACAGATGCCGCTGGATTAGATTTGTGTGTCATTGGAGGTAATTGCTTCATTCATCTGCTCATTCAACAAATGCAGAATCTGTTTTTGTCTGGATGCTAGGTGTACACAAGTAATGATATGACCGTGAATGGCTCACATTGTATTCAGTTCAGTTCAGTTCAGTCGCTAAGTTGTGTCTAGCTCTTTGCGACCCCATGGACTGCAGCACACCAGGCCTTCCTGTCCATCACCAACTCCCAGAGTTTACTCAAACTCATATCCATTGAGTCGGTGATGCCATCCAACCATCTCATCCTCTGTCATCCCCTTCTCCTCCTGCCTTCAATCTTTCCCAGCATCAGGGTTTTCAAATGGGTCAGTTCTTCACCTCAGGTAGCCAAAGTACTGGAGTTTCAGCTTCAGCATCAGTCCTTCCAATGAACATTCAGGGCTGATTTCCTTTAGGATTGACTGGTTGGATCTCCTTGCAGTCCAAGGGACTCTCAAGAGTCTTCTCCAACACCACAGATCAAGAACATCAATTCTTCAGTGCTCAACTTTCTTTATAGTCTAACTCTCACATCCATACATGACCACTGGAAAAACTATAGCTTTGACTACACGGACCTTTGTTGGCAAAGTAATGTCTCTGCTTTTTAATATGCTGTCTATGTTGGTCATAATTTTTCTTCCAAGGAGCAAGCGTCTTTTAATTTCATGGCTGCAGTCTCCATCTGCAGTGATTGTAGAGCCCCCAAAATAAAGTCTCTCACTGTTTCCATTGTTTCCCCATCTATTTGCCACGAAGTGATGGGACCAGATGCCATGATCTTAGTCTTCTGAATGTTGAGTTTGAAGCCAACTTTTTCATTCTCCTCTTTCACTTTCATCAAAAGGCTCTTTAGTTCTTCTTCACTTTCCGCTATAAGGGTAGTGTCATCTGCATATCTGAGGTTACCAGTATTTCTCCTGGAAATGTTGATTCCAGCTTGTGCTTCATCCAGCCCAGACTTTCTCATGATGTACTCTGCATATAAGCTAAATAAGCAGTGTGACAATATACAGCCTTGACGTACTCCTTTCCCAATTTGGAACTAGTCTGTTGTTCTATGTCCAGTTCTAACTGTTGCTTCCTGACCTGCATACAGATTTCTCAGGAGGCAGGTCAGGTGGTCTAGTATTCCCATCTCTTGAAGAATTTTCCACAGTTTGTTGATAGTCAATAAAGCAGAAGTAGATGTTTTTCTAGAACTCTCTTGCTTTTTCAATGATCCAATGGATGCTCCAATTTGATCTCTTGTTCCTCTGCTTTTTCTAAATCCAGCTTAAACATCTGGAATTTCACAGTTCACATACTGTTGACGCCTGGCTTGGAGAATTTTGAGCATTACTTTGCTAGCATGTGAGATGAGTGCAATTGTGTAGTAGTTTGAGCATTCTTTGGCATTGCCTGTTTTGGGGATTAGAATGAAAACTGACCTTTTCCAGTCCTGTGGCCACTGCTGAGTTTTCCAAATTTGCTGGTATATTGAGTGCAGCACTTTCACAGCATCATCTTTTAGGATTTGAAATAGCTCAACTGGAATTCCATTACATCCACTAGCTTTGTTTGTAGTGATGCTTTCTAAGGCCGACTTGGCTTTGCATTCCAGGATGGGAAGACATAATAAAATTTGAAAACATTTCATGTGAACATAGGCACAAAGTTTAGTGAGAGCATGGAGAAATTGAGATCAGATGGGATGGAATGAAAATGCCATGAGATGTTGGTCAAAAAGTACAAACTTTCAGGTATAAGATTAATAACTTCTGAGGATCTAATTTACAGCATGGCGACCATAGTTAATAATACTGGCTTGTGTGTTTGAAATTCGCTAATCATAAGTGTTCTCACTACACACACATTAACTATGAGATGATGGACGTGTCAAATAGCTTGATTGTGGTAATTATTTCACAACACATACGTGTATCAAATCATCACACTGCACAGCTTAAATATATACTGTTTTATTTGTCAATTACACCTTGATGAAGCTGGAAGAAATGTCTGGAATTGAGAATTGGTGGGGATGGGGGAGTATGATATACAGACATGGAACATATAGGGGCAAGCAAGAATGAGAAATTCTTCAAATGAATACAGACACTATTCCTAGGAAGGGGAAAGTTCTAGAAATATCTGATGAAACCTGAAAAAGTGGGGAAGGTGAGGGGGCAGAACTCCTGAGATACATTTGATTTCATCAACACAAAACTTGCCCTACTGGTAAGGGAGGACAGAAGCTACTGGTTAAATGGGACCCTGATTCTTGGCATCTGAAACAGGTCTCATCATCCCTGGCTGCTCCCATCCTCGGCTCCAGAGAGGGAGTGTGTGCATGCTAATCTGTTTCAGTCGTGTCCAACTCTTTGCGACCCCATGGACTGTAGCCCACCAGCTGTCTCTGTCTATGGGATTCTCCAGGCGAGAGTACTGGAGTGGGTTGCTGTGCCCTCCTCCAGGGGATCTTCTCCATCCAGTGATCGAACCTGTATCTCCTGTGGCCCCTGAATCACAGGCAGATTCTTTATCGTTGAGTGGAGGAGAACATCAAGTGTGGTGTTCTCCGTCTCCCTGTAACCAAATGCAACTTCACATGCCCAATGCACAATGAGGCCAAACTGAAAAGTTGGTCTGCGGGTCAGAAAAAGGTTATTGCAGGGCCATGCAAGGAGAATGGGTGACTTGTGCCCAGGAAACTCTGAACTCCTGGAATGGTTTCAGGAAAGCATTTTTAAAGGCCACGTTGTGGGGGAGGAGGGGGCAGGTAGAGGGTGTCACAGGGCATGTGATCAGTTCATGCATAATTCTTTGCTTGGTTGATGGTGAGGTAACAGGGTGGTGTCATAGCAGTTATCATTATCAGTCCTTAGGTGCCAGTAGGTCTCGGGATTATGTGCTCACAGTCAAGTAGTTAATTTCTTCCATTTGGTGGTGGTTTTTTTAGCATCTGAAAAACTCAGGAAATATGCCTGAGATACTATTACCAAGGTACTTCAGAGAGGAGCTAAAGCAGAGGATATGGGGGCAGGATCTGTCTGGGGAAGGTCCTCTAGGAATTCTATTCAGTTACATCTGCAAAGCCCCTGAAGCAGTGGCACCTGGGCTTGGAGTCGAGTCAGTGTCACACACTTTCCATGTAACTAGAAAAAAGTCAGCTCTTCTGCCTTGAGTTCTTATTGAAACCCTTGTTATTGCTTCCTCTTTACAATCCTGGACACAGTAATGGGGTTTTAAATCCTTCAAACGGGCTCTAAAAGGCAGCTTAGTAGCTCTGTTAGCATGACCTTTTCAGCGCCACATGATTTACGTGGTTGGTCGTTTATCTTCTTTCTTTTTAAATAACAGCCATCAAAGGGAGGAATGGGAGGGTCAGGAGGAGTGTTCAGTGGGGACAGGAAAGGTTCATGAATGTCTTGCTCCCACCCCACAGTGTGTGGTGTTTTAAGCAATGTGACCAGGTTTTATCTGATGAGAGGTTGTTTTCTGGAACCCCAGGTAACTGCAAGTCTAGGAAAACATACACATCCAAGCTCCTATGTAGAGTCATTGACCTTGGTGTTTGACACCATTTATTATTCATTTTCTATGAGGAACTGAATTCTTTTTGGATAGCCTCTGATAATAATCTGTTTTAAAATTTTTATTTTATTGGAATATAGTTTATTTACAGTGTTATATTAATGAATTTCTACTGCACAGCAAAGAGAGTCAGTCATATATATACACACACATATATATGTATTCTTTTGCATATTCTTTATCATTATGATTTACTATAGGCTACTGATTATAATTCCCTCTCTTATACACTAGGACTTTGTGTTTATTCATTCTATATATACCAGTTTGTATCTGCTAATCTCAAACTCCCACTCCATCCCTCCCCAGCCCTCGGCAATGGTAAGTCTGTTTTCTATGTCTGTGAATCTGTTTCTGTTATGTAGATAAGTTCATTCGTGTCATAATTTGGATTCCACCTATAAATGATATCACATTGTATTTGTCTTTCTCTTTCTGACTTCTTTCACTTAGTGTGATCATCTCGAGGTCCAGCCACGTTCCTGCAAATGGCATTGCTTCATTCTTTTTTATGGCTGAATAGTATTCCATTGTATATATGTACCACATATTCTTCACTCTGATAAAAGTCTTAGGAGACACTGAATCTCCAAGCAATTGGTTTAAAAAAAAACCCACTCTACTCAGGTATGACTAACATACAAAATATTGTTCATATTTAATGTGTACACCTAGATGAGTTTGCAGATAAGTATCTACCCCTGAAACCATCTCCACAATCTATGCCACAGAGGTGTCCATTGCCTCCAAGTCTCCTCTCACCCACTTTATTATTGCTTTATTCTTTTTTTTGTGATGAAAACATGCAAGGAATTCTAGAGCCTCCTGATTTAATAACTGCTACTCTCAGGAGCTGTGCAATAATCAGCTTAACAAGGCTCTTCCTGTCTTAAAGTGAATTATTTTGCTTGGGAGGAATTTCTTCAATGTTATTTTTTATCTTTATACAATTTGCCCTTGAACAACACAGATTTGAACAGTGTGGTCCATTTGTACATGGATTTTTCCATAGTAAATTCAAGGTTGATTGAATCCTTAGAAGCAGACCCTCAAAGAGGAAGACTATGTATAAGGATGGCTGACTGTAAGTTACACAGTGATTTTTTACTTTCAGCGCCCTAACCTCTGAGTTGTTCAAGGGTCATTTGTCATAGAAGTTGGATCTTTTTAAAATCTTAAGAGACTTCCCCTGTGGTCCGACGGCTAAGACTCTGCACTCTCAATTCAGGGGGCTCAGATTTGGGAACTAGATTCTGCATGCCTCAACTAAGAGTTTGCATGCCACAACTAAGGGTCCCGCATGCCACTAGTGAAGATCAAAGATCCTGAGTGCTGCAACTAAGACCCGGTACAGCCAAATAAAGAAACAAAAATAAATGTTTTTTAAAAAAAAAAAAAAAACCTCAAGAAACACCAGCCAATTTTGATGTACGTAGATTCGAGTTCCTGAACTGTAGTTATATTAATTTACTGTCTATCTTCTTCTCCAGTCCTTCCCCACATCTTTATAATAAATGCCTGTAGGAGATGAGCTGCTTGCTACCCTTCCTCGGTGCCTGGTCCCCTGTCCCAGGTCTGGGTGAACAAGTATTGAGCAAGGATCACAAAGCCTGATGCCTGTAAGGAACTGAGATGGATGAAAAGGGTCAATTTGCTTTGCTTTATTTTTGTATATTACACTCAGAGACCTATAATTCACTTGATAAGGCACTATGTCAACTCTACTTTTTTTCTTCTAAAATACACACCTGTATGATTACCTGTCTTTTCCCCACACTTGAGGGAAGTGTGGACACAGAACAATTGTGATGATAAACAACAGCTCAGTTGTGAAGCCCCATCTGGACCCCAGAGCCCTCATGTTAAAAAAAAAACACAAAAAACCTGTTATCTGTTCCAGCCAAGTGGTGCCATGTGGAGTTGCTGGTTTAGTTTTCCAATTACCCTAACATTGTATCGGCGTCTAAGAGAGTCTAACTTTGTGAGAGCCTAACATTTTGAATTTTTAAGTGAAAGATGCCAATTTAAAAATGTTTTCTCAAATACTTCTGAATCCTTCAGTGTAAACAAAACAAAATGTTGGGCAAGATATAAATCCTTGGACCAATGCATTAACAACTCCTGGTGCAGCCAAATGCCTGAAACTAGCATCATTAAATCTCTATGCATGTGTGTTTGTGGAAGCTTATGGGTGCACAGAATTTCATTTTGCACAAATTTCCAGTTACTTTGGTTAGCTTACAATGTATTTGTATTTATCTGACATATAGAAGTCATGTATTGAAGACTACATATTCAAGTAGATGTTAGAAGCATATATATGCATATTTATTTGTATATGGAATGCATTTGATTATACATTGTTTTAACATGGAATTGGGGTAATGTTTGATTCTCAGGAATACATGCTGATTGGGCAATTTAATTAGGTTTGGTGAGAATCTAAAATGAAAAGCACATGACCTATTATTTTTGTTATTGTCGTTCAGTTTTTAAGGCATGTCCGACTCTTTACAAACCCGTGGAGTGCAGCATGCCAGGTTCCTCTGTCCTTGACTATCTCCCAGAGTCTGCTCAAATTTATGTCCATAGAGTTAGTGATGCTATATAATCATTTTATCCTCTGCCTTTGCCTTCAATCTTTCCCAGCATCAGGGTCTTTTCCAATGAGTTGGGTCTTCGCATCAGGTGGCTAAAATATTGAAACTTGAGCTTCAGCATCAGTCTTTCCAATGAATATTCAGAGTTGATTTCTTTAGGATTCACCGGTTTGATCTCCTTGCTGTCCAAGGGACTCTCAAGAGTCTTCTCCAGCACCACAATTCAAAAGCATCAATTCTGTGGCGCAATGACAAAGTCTTATCTTATTGTGAGTATAATAGTTAGTTTACATTCACAAATTTGGCATTCTTTTTTGTTGTTTTCCCTAAACTTTTTTATTTTGAACTAATTTTATTTTTTATTAGTTTTTATTGGAGTATAGTTACTTTACAATGTTGTGTGAGTTTCTGCTGTACAGCAAAATGGATCAGCTGTATATTTACACATATCCTCTCCCTTTCGGATTTCTTTCAGATTCAGGTCACCACAGAGCACTGAATAGAGTTTCCTGTGCAATACAGTAAATCCTCATTAGTTATCTATTTTATACACAGTATCAATAGTATGTATGTATAATTTACTACTCAAAATAGATTCTGTGCCCTTGGCTGACATTTTTTCATTAGTCCTTCCTTATCACTGCCTCATTTATTTAACTTAATGTTTTGCCTGTCTCAGATCATTGGAGTGCCTTAAGTCATATTTTTATTGCAGAGATAGGAAGCCAAAACCAAACTTGTGCAGTGGAGCTGTTTCCCTGAGGCGAGGTGTGTCAGAGTGTGTTACTGGCAAAAAAAAAAAAAAAACTTTAGGGTCTGGGGAAAAAAGATAAGATAAAACACAAATTACTGGATGATGTGGTTTTACAGCACTTGGAATTATTCAGCAACTTAGCCTCAGAAGTATATTACTAACACAGCTCAGAAAATAATTTTGTTACTTGAATGGAAAAGATTATCTCCTTGAAGAGAAACCTTTTGAGATGGTATTAGATTAATACAATCCACCTCAGTAGAAGAGAATCATCTTAATTTGGTTTGATCCCCAAGAGTCTAAGCAGGTTTATTTTCTCTGTGCCCTAACACTGCGATGTTTAAGAATGTGATCTGTGAAAAAAAAAAAAAAATGTGATCTCCAGCCTGAAAGGGGGAAGGATTTAAGAAGAAATTTTTTTGAGACTCAATTAAAAATTTCTTACTCAGAATCAGAATATATACAGTTAGTAATATGATTTTACCCCATTTATCCCCACGCTATACTCTCCCATCTGAAAGAAAACATAATAAAAGTAAATAGGGACATATTTATCCTTATATCCCTAGCCTCTGGTTCTTACACAAGAGGTAGAATCCTGTACACTTTTCAGTACTTTGTTTCACTGAATAATATCTCCTGGCAAAGGGGAAAGAGGGAAGGAGAGGGATAGATTGCTGTTGCTGCACTGCTAAGTCACTTCAGTCGTGTCCGACTCTGTGTGACCCCATAGACGGCAGCCCACCAGGCTCCCCCGTCCCTGGGCTTCTCCAGGCAAGAACACTGGAGTGGGTTGCCATTTCCTTCTCCAATGCATGAAAGTGAAAAAGTGAAAGTGAAGTCGCCCAGTTGTGTCCGACTCTTAGCGACCCCATGGACTGCAGCCCACCAGGCTCCTCCATCCATGGGGTTTTCCAGGCAAGAGTACCGGAGTGGGGTGCCATTGCCTTCTCTGGAGGGATAGATTAGGATATATAAAATAGATAAACAACAAGGACCTACTGTATGACACAGGGAACTATAGTTAATATCGCTATCTCTCTATATCTATATCTGTGTGTGTGTTAGTTGCTTCAGTTATGTCCAACTCTGTGACCCCATGGACTGTAACCCTCCAGGCTCCTCTATTGCAGTGGGTTGCCATTCCCTTCTCCAACTATATCTATGTCTATATCTATGTGTATCTATCTCCTGGAGATCTTCCCATGTCTGTCGATAGTGACCTGGTTCCCTTGTCACAGCTCCTGGTGTCCCAATCTGGGTTGCATGGGACCTGGCTCTCCATTTGTTAATCCCTTTGTGTCAATCAAGCCTGCTCCAGCTTTCATTGCTCCAAGCAGGGCGTGGCCTGATATTTATTTAGTAAGTCCATTTCCTAAGTCCCCAGAGTTCCAAGAGCTTTGTAAAGCTAAGTGTCCATTCCCATGTCCACAGTTGTAACTAAGGCTGCGCAGCTGCTCAGTGACATCGTCACAGCCACAATGCCCCTCCTCCAACCCAGCCATCCTCCATCCTCGGTTCTCGGGTGCAGCAGGGGAGGGTTCCCTGCACCCCACGCCTTTCTGCAGGGGGCGTGTCTTAATCCTCATCCCATGCTCTTAGAACTTGGTTGGTTACTTGTCTTTGCTTGTCTTTGATTTGTTGCTTGACCACCAACTCTCATAAACTCAATTTTTTTTAAGAAATTTTTTTTAATGTGAACCATTTTTAAAGTCTTTATTTAATTTGTTAACAATATTGTTTCTGTTTTATGTTTTGGGATCTTAGCTCCCCTGCTGCTGCTGCTAAGTTGCTTCAGTCGTGTCCGACTCTGTGGGACCCCATAGACGGCAGCCCACTAGGCTCCTATGTCCCTGGGATTCTCCAGGCAAGAACACTGGAGTGGGTTGCCATTTCCTTCTCCTACCAGGGATCGAACCTGCACCCCCTGCATTGGAAAGTGAAGTCTTAACCGCTGGATGGCCAGGAAAGTCTCTCAATTTTGGTCTTTTGAGGCCAAAATGTCTACTGTAATGCAGTGAGTATAGTTCACAAGGCCCCTGACATTTGAGTGTTCTTCAAGGACAAGGGCAAGAAGTCAGCTGATGAGCAACTAGAAGCCAGAGGACCCGATGGCAGGTTTGGGGGCTGGCACCCTAGTGGGGGCCTGGGGGCTCTGCCGGATACTCCAAGCTGCCCCTCTTCCTGCTGCAGAAGCATGTGTCATGCACATAGAAAAAGGAAGCCTGATCCCTGGGTGATTTCCAGAAAGCAAATTTTCCTTTCCACCAACCTGGCCTGTTTATTGGCTTTTGGGTGGCAAGCAGCCAGATCCCTCACCTTTCAGTAAGAGAGAGCTGTAGTATCTCTCTTGTGGTCATACAGTCAGCTAATTAGTGGTGGCAGCAAGCATTCAAATAGGCCTTCTGTCTTAGAATCTTATGTCCCATCAACTAGACCTGAGTTTCTGCACTGCAGTCACCTGAAAAGATTTTTTTTTTAATGGAAACTCCACGACTTCATGCCTTAGAGAGTCGAATATAGTAGGTATGAGATGGGGCACTGGAAATGATAGATTTTTTTAGAAAATTCCCCCTGCCAATGATGATTTGGAAATCACTGAATTGTTCTCAACTTGTCTCACAGCTGAGCTTCACATGGAGAAAATGTTTCCCTAATCAACCCCAGAATGATGCTCTTACAGCTAACATTTTCCTTCCCATCATTTGGAAAAGAAATGGGTAATATTTTTGTGATTTCTTACTGGGCTGTTTCTTGTGTGATTGTCATTCTTGTGCTTCTGAGTCACACAGTCTTTGTTTTTCTTTTCTGTTTTATAACATTCACTGCTTATTCAGAAATAGCTATTTTAGCTATTTCTAGGAGTAAACCATTGTGGGATGCCCCAGTAGGGATAAACCAATGAATAAGTCATGGTTCCTCCACTCAAACCCTAAATGCATCATGTCTATACTTTCTAGAAAAGAAATAATACCATTAAGGAGTGGGAGGGATGCTCAGGAGGGAGGGCATACGTGTATACACATGGCCGATTCACGTTGTTGTGCAGCAGAAGCTAACACAACACTGTAAAGCAATTATACTAAAAAAAAGAAAGAAATATACCATTAATAAAATCCTTGCCAGTGTCGAAAACCGTGACTTAGTTTCCCATACACCTGTAACCCTGGGAGTGAACTTAATGGAGGCTCTGCCTGCCCATCCTGCATTTCAGACACGCTCTGAAGAATTTATCCGAAGGAATTGGAGTGAACAGGTTGGGAGAATGAGAGTGAGGAAAGGACATGGAGCCAGGAGGGAAGTGGATGTGGCCACAGAAGGGTCACCCAAGCCGAGTGAAGCCCGCAGCTGTCTGTACTTTCCTTGTCAGTAACAGAGGGGCTTCCCAGGTGGCACTAGTGGTAAAGAATCAGCCTACCAATGCAGGAGACATAAGAGATGCAGGTTCGATTCCTGGGTTGGGAAGATCCCCTGGAGGAGGAAATGGCAACCCACTCCAGCATTCTTGCCTGGAGAATCCCACGGACAGAGGAGCCTGGCAAGCTACAGTCCTGTAGGGTCTCAAAGAGTCAGACGCAGCTGAAGCGACTTAACATGCAAGGAGGCAGAGCAGTAACAGATGGGTTTATCTGGGGGAAAAAAGAATGAGCTGGAAATAAAGATGCAGCAAAGAGATATAGAAAATCTAAATAATTTTCTTTTAATTTGTAAAATACTTAAAGAAAGTAAAAAAAAAATTAAGGTTGAAAATATTAAAAGAGCAAATGTGGTAATAAATGTGTTCAAAGCAAGAATGGTGACCTCAACTGGGAATACACATGCTTGTGTATGAGTGTGTTTTTGTGTTGTTGGGGGAGAGAATGGAGCAGGTAACCAAACACTACTGGGAGACATAGGAAGTGGCACCCAGACCTCCACCCAGTGGCGGATGCATGTAGACCTCCAAGCCTCCCCTTTATGGAGATGCAGATCATGGCCTGAAGACTCTATGGGGTGGTGTGTGCGTTGGGTCAGGGGGTGAAGGGTAGAGGGTAAGAGGATGAAGATTGTGCTTGAGATAGGAGTTCAGAGTCACAGGATGAAGATGCCTTCCTGTTGACTCACATCCTATGAAACATCATCTATCTTTAGGACCCATAACTTTCTTTATGTATTTAAACTTTTTTTTGGTTGCACTGGGTCTACCTTGCTGCACTCGGGAGCTACTCTGTAGTTGTGATGCCCAGGCTCCTCACTGTGGTGGCTTCTCTTGGTGGGGAGCACGGGCTCTAGGGCACACGAGCCTCAGTAGTTGCAGCTCACAGGCTGCTAGGACTCAGCTCAGTAGTTGTGGCGTACAGGCTTAGTTGCCCCTTGGCATGTGGGATCTTTGTTCCCTGACCGGGAATCGAACCTGTGTCCCCTGCAATGGCAGGCCGAGTCTTATCCACTGGACCACCAGGGAAGTCCCCAGGACTCATAACTTTCAAAGAGGGGAGAAGAGGGTCTGAGTCGTTCTTGCCTAGAAAATACTGACTTCATTTTTTTCACGCATATGGAGGTACAGAAAGAAATGTTTTGGGTGTCAGTTTCTGTTGTTTTGCCTTGGAAAGCAGCAGGGACCGAGTCCTGATGAACAAACTCAGGAATCCTTCCTCCAACACTGGCCTCTTCCTGGATGACCACGTCTCCCCACCCCACACTTCTGCTGCATTTGCACACCCAGGTCCCCGGTGGAGTTCTTAGGAGGAGCTAAGGGACGGTCTTGTGATAAAAACCAGGGTATGAGCGAATTTGGCCTCCTGATACAAAGAGCTGACTCGTTAGAAAAGACCCTGATGCTGGGAAATATTGATGGCGGGAGGAGAAGGCGACGACAGAAGATGAGATGGTTGGATGGCATCACCGAGTCAATGGAGATGAGTTTAAACAAACTCCAGGAAATAGAGAAGGACGGGGAAGCCTGATGAGTTGAGGTCCATGGGATCACAAAGAGTCGGACGTGACTTAGCAAACTGAACAGCAACAATGAGCAACTGAGCGTACACACACACACGTGCCCTTCCTCTCTTCTGTTATTAGTAAGGGTGGGTGCACATGTGGAGAGCATGTGGGATGGAACAGAATCCAGAGTTACCCCTTTGCAGAAGGTGAAGGTTGTGCCCCAAAGCAGAAAGTGACCCATTTAGACCTGGTTGCATTGGTGGTGGAAGATGGAGCACAGTTATACGTGTGTGTGTGTGTGTGTGTGTGTGCGCGCGTGCGCCCTGTTTAGGCTTCCCTGGTAGTTAGGACAGTGAAGAATCTGCCTGCAATGTGGAAGACCTGGGTTCGATCCCTGAGTTGGAAAGATTTCCTGGAGAAGGGAATAGCTACTCACTCCAGTATTCTTGCCTGTTTAACAAATGAAAGATTCCACATACTGGGAGCCCAGATCCCATAGACAGCAGAGCCCAGAAAGGCGGCAGTGTCAGATGGAGGAGTAGACTGTGTGTGTGTGGAACACAGGTCTCAGGCCTACTTCCCAGGCTGCCCCGCTTGGATTATTGTATGCATATGTCCCCTTCATCTAGAGAACTAACCTTTGCTATAACCTACCTTTCAGGCAGAGCACTGTTTTAGGGTTGGAATGTGAAGCTCGGGGTGGGGAAGGCCATTACTCAGATGTGGTTTCAAGTTTTGTTTCTAATTTTGCCATAAAACAGTTTAAAGCCACGGGCAATTCGCTTTTCTAACAGCATTTCCCCGACCAGCACATCAGAGAACCTATAAAAGAGAAATGCATTGTAAACACATTAGGAATCAAAGGAAAAAATATTCCCCAAACACTATCCAACATAAGTGTTTTCTTTTTCCTCAGTTTTGGAAATCATTGTCTGTTCAAGATATCAAATGTTTTGAGGCAAAGAAGTCTCCAGCATGAGGTCGTAATGAGAGAAGTTGCCCACTTCTGGGAGCCATAGCTGATTTTCAAGGCAGGAGGAAAACCTGGGATGAAGCATAGAATCTGCTCCCATGTTGTGGACTACAGAGTGAATTAAATGGCAAATGCTTTGTGTTGAGTAACGTCGTCAAGCTCCTTATTTTGATGGTGCTGTGTGAGAAGAAGGAGTTGGCTGCTAATGGCTGCTCTGTTTATCCCTCAGCTTGGCAAGCACTGAGGTTATGAAAGGAAACAGTGAAGGGCTGTGCCTTCTGATCAGGCTACTCCCCGAGGCTGTGAGTAATGGACTACCTGCCTTTGTACCAGACGGTTCCGCTGCCTGTGGCAGGTGCCACGTGACCCGGACCAGGAAGTAAAGGAACTTAGAATAAAGACTAAGACTTTCCCAGGACTTCCCTGGTGGCTCAGACAGTAAAGAACCCACCTACAGTGAAGGAGACCTGGGTTCGATTCCTGGGTCAGGAAGATTGCCCTGGAGAAGGGAATGGACCCGTTCCAGTATTCTTGCCTGGAGAATCCCATGGATTGGGGAGCCTTGTGGGCTACAGTCCAATAAGGTGGCAAAGAGTCCAACACAACTGAGCAACTAACACTTTCAAGACTTTTCCAAGAGCTAAACACATGGGTCTTTGTATATCCTCTATTTGTGTTAACTTACTGAATCATCACAGTCAGGCAGTTAATATTTTGCTAGCCCCATTTTATAGATGGGGGTCTGGGGCACATAGCAGAAATATTCTGCTCCAAGCCCTTAGTTGAGCTGTGTAAAGACAGAATGCAAAGTCAAGCTGTTTGGCATCAAATTGTCCTGTCTCTTGGTAACACACCTTTCCAGGGAGATCAGAGGCTTATTTGCGAGCTCCTGGCTGTCTGTGGGTTTTTGTCTCTCTTCTTGTTTCTTTCCTATTTTTAAAAAATATTTATTTACTTATTTCTTTGGCCCTGCCACATCTTGGTTGTGGCACGTGGGATCTTTAGTTTTGGCATGTGGGATCTAGTTCTCTGACCAGGGACCAAACCCAGGCCCCCTGCATTGGGAACACAGAGTCTTAGCCACTGGACCATCAGGGAAGTACTCCCCTTCTTGTTTCTTGTTCCCATGTTTCTCTGCCAACAGATTTGTCTCTGGCCTTGGTTTCCCAAGCAGATTTAGAAAACATCACTGGTGTTTCCTTCAGCCATTTCTGAATTCACAGGGTAGGGAGGGAAGAAGTCACAGGGCACACAGCTGCTTTCTGAAGACAATATGCTCACACCCTGTGACTTGTTTTATGTTTAAACTTTGCTTGGGAAGGCTTGGTTTTCCCAAGAGGCTCCATTTGTATTCAGCATAATACAGTTTAGGAAAATTCATCAGAAGTAGTTAAGACTCTGATTGCAACTCAAGGAAATCCAGCCCAAACCACCATAAGAAAAATAAAAATTCACCTTATAAAACTGCACTAGAAACAGATAGGACTGAGGTGGAAACAACTGGATTCCAAGGCTCAGGCAGCCTTTGGAACCCTTCCTGATTCCTCCTCTTTTGAATTTTTTTAAATATAATTAATTGATTTAATTTTTGGCTGTGCTGGGTCTTCGTTGCTGCTCATGGAGTTTCTCTAGTTGAGGCCACCAGGGGCTACTCTCCAGTTGCAGTGCCCAGCTTGTCATTGTGGTGGCCTTTCTTGTTGCAGAGCACGGTTTCTGGGATCAGTCATTGTAGTGCACAGGCTTAGTTGCTCCACGGCATGTGGGGTCTTCCTGACCAGGGATCAAACCCGTGTCCCCAGCATTGGCAGGTGAATTCTTAACCACTGGACCACCAGGGAAGTCCCCTTCCTCTCTTTTAAATCACCCTCGATCACTATGTTACAGATGGATTTTGCTAAGGTAAAGGAAATACTAAGTCAGACAACCTTAGATTCACAAGAAAAGGGTGCACCTCTCAGGAAGGAAAAAGAGGTCTTTCCATGGCCCCAGATAGAAAGGCCCAGGGAAGGGCTCTGATTGGCTCTTCTTGAGACGTGTGTCCATCTTTGGACCAATCACTGTGGTTTGGAGGATAGAATTCTGCAAATGGCCCTGCTTAGTGTGATCAGGACACTGGGTCTCTGTTTTAGTCCCCTTCTGCTGCAGTAACAAATTTCCACAAATTTAAGGGCTTCAAACAACACAAAGGTATTCTGCTCCAGTTCTGGAGGTCAGAAGTCCAAAATGGGAGTGACTGGGCTAACACCCCACTCCAGTACTCTTGCCTGGAAAATCCCATGGACGGAGGGCCTGGGGGGCTGTAGTCCATGGGGTCGCTAAGAGTCAGACACAACTGAGCAATTTCACTTTCACTTTTCACTTTCCTGCATTGGAGAAGGAAATGGCAACCCACTCCAGTGTTCTTGCCTGGAGAATCCCAGGGACAGGGGAGCCTCGTGGGCTGCCGTCTGTGGGGTCGCACAGAGTTGGACACGACTGAATCGACTTAGCAGCAGCAGGGCTAGCATCAAGGTATTGACAGGGCTGCGTTCCTTCTGAGGGTTTCAGGACAGAGTCTACTCCCTCTTATTTCCTACCTTTATTCCTTGCCTTCTGGCCCCTTCTTCTGTTTTCAAAGCCAGAAACATCACATCGTCAAATCTGACTCTCACCATCTGCTTCTGTCATCACATCTCATGCTTTGACTTTCTTGCCACTCTCTCTTCATTTATAATGATCCTTGTGATTCCATTGAACTCACCTCATTAATCTAAGGGAGTCTCCCTGTTATGGGCTTGTGTTGCTGCCCAAATTCATCTGATGTAGCCCTGACCTCGAGGACCTCAGAATGTGACTATATTTGGAGATAAGCCCTTTAAAGCAGCAGTCCTTCATGACGGGGGAAGGAGAGGGTGGGATGAATTGAGACAGTAGCATTGACATATACATACTACCGTGTGTAAAATGAATAGTAATAGCTAGTGGGAAGTTGCCGTATAGCACAGAGAGCTCAGCTCAGTGCTCTGTGACGACAGAGAGGTGGGATGGGGGGGTGGGGTAGGAGGGAGACTGCAGAGGGAGGGGATACTTACGGCTGATTCATGTTGTACGGCAGAAACCAGCACAATGTTGTAAAGCAACTATCCTCCCATCAAAAAAAAAAAGGCAGCAGTCCCCAACTTTTTTGGCATGGGGGACCAGTATTGTGGAAGACAATTTTTCTATGGACTGGCAGGTGGGAGGATGGTTTCTAGATGATTCAAATGTGTTGCATTTATTATGCACTGTATTTCTAATCTAGTGCTGCCACTGATTTGACAGAAGGTGCTGGTCGGCGATCTGAAAGTTGGGGACCCCTGCTTTAAAGAGATGGAGAAGGCAATGGCACCCCACTCCAGTACTCTTGCCTGGAAAATCCCATGGATGGAGGAGCCTGGTGGGCTGCAGTCCATGGGGTCGCAAAGAGTCGGACACGACTGGGCACCTTCACTTTCACTTTTCACTTTCATGCATTGGAGAAGGAAATGGCAACCCACTCCAGTGTTCTTGCCTGGAGAATCCCAGGGACGGGGGAGCCTGGTGGGCTGACGTCTATGGGGTCACACAGAGTCGGACACGACTGAAGCACTTAGCAGCAGCAGAAGCAGCTTTAAAGAGAGAGTCAAGTTAAAATGAGACCACTGGGGGTATTCCAGTCTGACTGAGAGTCTTATAAGAGAAAGAAGGTTGAACACACAGACACTGGGGTTGCTCAAGCACAGAGGAAAGACCAAGTGAGGACATAGTGAGCATGTGGCTATCTGCAAGCCAAGAAGAGAAGCCTCCAAGGAAACCAAACCCATCAACACCTGAACTTGACCTCTTACTCTCCAAAACTGTGAGAAAATACATTTCCATTGTTTAGGCCACCCAGTCGATGGAAATTTGTAATGGCCACTGTCACAAACTAATACTCTCTCCTTTTTAAGATCGTTAAGTTATTCACACCTGCAAAACCCCCTTTTCCATAGAAGGTGATGTATTCACAGGTTCTGGGGGTGAGGATGTGGATACATTTGGGGCATTATTCTGCCTGCCACAGTCTTCCTAAAAGAGACAGAGGGTAGCTACACCACTGCAAACATCAGGCTTCTCTCAGCTAAAATTCACATTACAGATTTGCTGTCTGTTCGTCATGGGGTGACTTTTTTTTCATCAGCCCCTTTCTTCTGACAGGCCTGTCTTTTCTTTAACTCCCAACAAGTATGTCTTACATTGGTATTATCTGTGGATTACTGTACAAGATGAGATTGAATAGAGACTCATTTGCAGCAGGGAAGAAATGGCAACTATGAATCCAGATGTGTTTATGCCTCTCTAGTTAGGGAATCACTTGTTTGAGAAGGAGATTCTGAGAGACCTGGTTGCAGCACATAGAGGTGTTGGTTGAATATGGCAGCTGGTAAAATGTGACCTCTAATACAATGATCACTTTTAAAGATTACCTTGTCATTTTGGTTTTTTTTTTTTTTGGCCGTGCTGGGTGGCATGGGGGATCTTAGTTCCCTGACCAAAGATCAAATCTGAACCCCCTGCAGTGGAAGTGGAGAGTCTAAACCACTGGACCACCAGGGGAGTCCCTGTTGTCATTTTATTTCAAACCATCAAGGAGCTTACATAAGGAAAGGTAATTTTAAGGAATACATCCATGTTGAAGCTCAGTAATGATGTGGAGTTTGAAATATGGACTAAAAACCTATATTCAAGTCTGTCCAATATGTTCTTAATTGAGTGACTTCAAAAAAAATTCCTACCAACAGTGTAGGAGTGTTCCCTTTTCTCCACACCCTCTCCAGCATTTATTGTTTGTAGAATTTTTGATGATGGCCATTCTGACTAGTGTGAGGTGATACCTCACTGTAGTTTTGATTTGCATTTCTCTCATAATTAGTGACGTTGAGCATCATTTCATGTGTTTGTTGGCCATCTGTATGTCTTCTTTAAGGAATGTCTATTTAAGTCTTCTGCCTGTTTTTTTATTGGTTTTTTTTTTTTTAATTGAGCTGCAGGAGCTATTTGTATATTTTGGAGATTAATCCCTTGTCAATTGCTTAGTTTGCAAATATTTTCCCCATTCTGAAGGTTGCCTTTTTGTTTTATTTATGGTTTTCTTTGCTGTGCAAAATCTTTAAAGTTTAATTAGGTCCCATTTGTTTATTTTTGTTTTTATTGTTATTACTCTAGGCAGTGGACCAGAAAAAGATCAATCTTGCTGTGATTTATGGCAGAGTGTTCTGCCTATATTTTCCTCTAAAGGCTTTATAGTATCCAGCCTTATATTTAAGTCTTTAATCCATTTTGAGTTTATTTTTGTGTGTGGTGTTAGAAAGTGTTCTAATTTCATTATTTTACATGTAACTGTCCGGATTTCCCAGTACCATTTATTGAAGAGACTGTCTTTCCTCCATTGTATATATATATATATATATATATATATATATATATTTAAAACATTCACTTATTTGTTGATTTGGCTGCCCTGGGCCTTAGTTGCAGCACTCGGGATCTTTGATCTTCATTGCAGCATGCAAACTCTTAGTTGCAGCATGTGGAATCTAGTTCCCTGACTAGGGATTGAACCTGGGTCCTCACACTGGGAACCCAGTCTTAGTGGAGTCTTAGCCACTGGACCAGCAGGGAAGTCCCTCCATTGTATATTCTTGCCTCTTTTATCCTAGCTTACGTGGTCATAGGGGTTAATTGAGTGACTTTGACTGAGGCCCAGGACTCTCTTCTGAGCCCTAGTTTCACCATCACCTCTTCCCAAGCTGTTCTCACTGTCAGACTCCTCCCCACTCTGGGACCCTCACATCACCATT
This sequence comes from Bos mutus, assembly GCF_027580195.1. Lineage (NCBI taxonomy): Eukaryota > Metazoa > Chordata > Mammalia > Artiodactyla > Bovidae > Bos > Bos mutus. Next base: position 22,721,853 of record NC_091633.1, read on the forward strand.
CGTTTCCAGACAGGCTTTCCTTGAGCTCCTCTTTGAAGCACCACCCACCCCATAAACACTCGGGCCATCACTTCATCCTCCTTCGTTTATTTATGTATCTCCCCCAATAGGATGTTAGCTTCCTGAGAACTGGACCTGTTTTGTCTGCTCTTGTATTTCCAGTCTCTCAAACAATAAGTAGATGTAGAAAAAAAATAATGCCTTAATTTTACCAATAAGACATCTGAGTCCTAGAGATGTTAAATATTTCTTCAAATCTAAAAATGGCAGAATTTGGATTAAGACCCACCTAAATTTTTTCATTTCCTAGTCCTATGCTGTTTCTACTTTATAATAGTTCCCTTAAATGGTATTTTTTCAACTTCTCTGGCCATGGTCTATAATTGAAAAAAATTTCACATATTATACAAGATGCACACAATTTTTTAAGTTTTATAGAAAATAATTCCACTTACTAATTAGACTAAAATAAAATGATTTAACTTTAATAGCAAATATGATTTTATTACTATTGAACTATAACATGCAATTCTATCTTTTTGATAGTTTAATCAATTTCATGACCCACTCATGGTTTGTGATTGCTAGTTTGAGAAAAATTGCATTTCTTTGTCTTTTGGAAGATATGTGAATTGGATAGTAATCTGAAATACGTCTAATTTCTCCTCATGTGGACATTAGCTAGCAGAGTACCTTACTCAAGTCGCCATATGCAATCGGTCAGCAAATTCTGTTCCCATAAACATTGCTTGAATCCACTGCCTAGTCTCTTCCTCTAGCTGTTTTGGTAAATAAAATTTTGGAAATAAAATTCTACTGGAATAGACTTGGTCATTTGTGCAGAGTTGAATAGTTGTTTCTGAGTCTGCATGGCTGATAAACCCTAGTACATTTATCACTAGGCTCCTTTCAGAAAAAAAGTTTGGATGATTCCCAGCACATGGCCACAGACCTCAGCGCTGGAGCCTATGACCACTTGTCGGAAATCCCCTCGTTCAGATGAAGGAACACCTGCTCACAGGCCCACTGATCTGAGATTCAGGAGAAACCCTGCCTTGTCTTCCACTGCCGATGTTCAGCCCTTTAGATCTGGAACATGGTAGGAATGGCAGGGTCACTAAATGTCTCTCCAAGCTGGTCCCCTTTCCTGAAGTTCAGCCTGCCCCCAGTCTCTTTCTTTCTTTATAAATAAATATATATATATATATATATATATATATATATATATAAGTTTTCAGATTACTTTCCATTATAGGTTTTTTTTTCAATTGGAGTATGATTGCTTTGGGCTTCCCAGGTGGCACTAGTGGTTAAGAACCCATCTACCAATGCAGAAGACATAAGAGACACAGGTTTGATCCCTGGATCAGGAAGATCCCTTGGAGAAAGGTGTCAGTTTGAAGATTGGACACCATAAAACTCCTAAAGGAAAACATAGGAAGAACATTCTTTGACATATACCAACCACAGCAAGGTCTTTTTTTGACCCACCTCCTAGAGTAATGAAAATTAGAACAAAAATAAACAAATGAGACCTAATTAAACTTAAAAGTTTTTGCATAGCAAAAACATAAAATCATAAACAAGACGAAAAGTCAGCCCTCAGAATGGGAGAAAAAAATTGCAACCCAAGCAATGGACAAAGGATTAAACTCCAAAATATAGAAGCAGTTCATGCAGCTCAGTACCTAAAAAACAAGCAATGCAGATCTCTTTCTGACTTTTTCAAGACTAAACTCCCCCTGTTATAAATCTGATAATGTCATTCCCTTGCTTAACATCCTGCAGTGGCTCTTCATTTCTAGCATTCTAGAATCAAAATGGGCTGTGGCCTGTGCAAACCTCCCCATTCTCATTCCCAATACTCCCCCTCCCCCACACAAATAATAATAAACATGGGGACAGCTGGCATGGATGCTGTGCTGGCCAGATGCCAAGTGTCCTGCTAAGCACTTTGCGTAAATGATGACTTCCTCTTCACAATGGCGTTAGGCCATAAATGCTGTAAGTATCTGTTATCTCCTTTTACAGATGAGGAAACTAAAGCTGAGTAGCAATTGACTTATCCAAGGCCACTCAGCTCGCAGCTGATAGAAACTTGTGGACTCCTCTCTGCTTCTCCAGCCACACTGACTATCTTTGGGTCCCCAGATGGACCACAATTTATCTCTCTCCTTGAGTTCTTTCATGTGTCGTTCCTCTTCCTGGAATACCTTTTATCTCTCTGCCTGGTAGGTTCTCTTATCTTTTAGAAAGAGAGTGTAGAATAGAGTTTAAGATAATGAGTGCTGGAACCAGGCTGCCTCTGTGTGAACCTCAGGTATTCCTCTAACTCTGCATCTTTGGTTAAGACACATCACCTCTCTGAGCCTCAGTCTCCACATCTGCGGAATGGAGTCAACAGGAACATCCACCTCATAGAGACACGACTGTGTCACCATCGCAGACCTGGGCATGCAGTTGGCTGCCAGCTCTCTTTCCCTGCAGCCTCACAGGTCAGGCAAAAGAGCCATCATCTCAACCACAGCTACCCAGGATGTCCCACAACAGCTGAGATTCCCAGAAGTCCTCTGTCCCTAGTCAGATGAGATGCTCTCTCTTGGTTATCACATCCTGCAAAGGACATCAGTAGAGCACTCATAGATATGACTGGTGATTCTTGATGCTTCTTCCTGCTTCTTATCCAATCTGTCCCATCTCTGAAAGATATATACAGATATACACAGTGGGTGTGGATCACATTTCCTCTTAGATGCTTTTATCTGCCAACCACAAACCCACATGCCTTGTGCTTTCCAGTGGCTTATCTGTGTGAGGCCCCATCTGCTACTAGACTGAGGCTGGGGCATTGCAGTTTTCTACTTTTTGTCAAAACAGGTGTTTTGTTTTGTTTCAAGGATGCACCACTCAGCATGCAGGATCTTAGTTCCCTCCGACCAGGGATCAAACCCGTGTCCCCTGCATTGGGAGTGTGGAATCTTAACCATTGAACCATCATGGAAGTCCACAAAGCAGGTGTCTTTTGATACTGGGGAGTTCAATTTTAGCTACTTGAATAAGCATAGCTAAAAGGGTCCAAAAGGCTGTAATAATTGTCTAAGCTCAAGTGCTCCTCCATCTTTAAGATTTAAGCAACTAACTATAAAAGGGTACCTGTGTCATTGTGTCTTTCAAGCATGCCAATCTCCCACAAGCATCTTTCCTAGGTACTTCATATCTGTTGTTTTATCAAGTAGCAATATCTGCTGAAATGGAAATCCCAATACTTTGCCACCTATGCGAAGAGCTGACTCATTTGAAAAGACTCTGATGCTGGGAAAGATTGAAGGCGGGAGGAAAAGGGGATGACAGAGGATGAGATGGCTGGATGGCATCACCGACTCAATGGACATGAGTTTGAGTAAACTCCGGGAGTTGGTGATGGACAGGGAGGCCTGGCGTGCTGCAGTCTATGGGGTCGCAAAGAGTCAGACACAATTAAGGGACTGAACTGAACTGAACTGAACTGAATATCTGATTCTCCTGGCCTTTATCATTCTTTTTTTATTTACTTACTTTTTATTCAATTTTTTTTTTAAATACAAAGGGGAAAATGTTCAGGATTTGCTTAGAGATCTGTTTGATTTACAAAAGTGGTTGCTCGGTGGAACTTAACATATTAGTTGTCTATTTTTGCCTAGTTTTCTCCATTTTTTTCAGTATGTTGGTTTTTAGAGACAGTATCCAAAAATCTTGTTTTCACTCTTTCTTCTTTAAAGTCTCTGTATCACTGGACAATGGGATTTTTCACGTCATCCTTATGTTGTGTTATAAACATAATTGACAATCACATCAGTACAGAATTACTGCAGTAATCGATGTTCTGAGAAAGCAGGACATAGTCGCCCATGGCTAAATACACAGATTTCGCATTATATAAGCAGATGCTGTGTAAAATCTGTCCCATGGGACTTCTCTGGCGGTCCAGCACTCCCACCGCAGGGGGCTCGCTTCCTGGTTGGGGAACGAAGATTCCGCATGCTCTGTGGGGCAGAAAAAATAAATAAATAAAATAAGAATGACTTTATAAAAAAGAGGTGTATGCTAGGGTGAAAATATAACTTTAAAAAATCTATCCTTGTGTCAAACTCAGAAACACATGCAATTCTTGCAACATTTTTTGTGCAAATTTAAGTCCAAGAAGGGTGTCGTTTAAACATTGCTTGTAGACATTCTAAAATTAATGCGAAACAGATTAGGTAAGAATTCAGAAATGCATACAAACTCTTGGAAACAGTCACTGCTTGTAAAGTCTTAGGATCCTCACTTACCATTAAACTAAGCCATCATGGTATGGTTTTCATGCCATCCTGAGGTACTTGTAGACAGGTCATGAAATAAGCCCATCAGGTTGAACTCCCATATATAAAGAGAAGACTGCTTATAGGGGCTCTGGTTGTAACATCTCAGTGAGGATTTTAAAAATCACTAATTAATCTAACCACTAATTGTTAGTGAGGATCATCTTTAAGCAACTTTTTTTTGCATGTAGTTTGGGAGAAGGTTGGAGAAGGCAATGGCACCCCACTCCAGTACTCTTGCTTGGAAAATCCCATGGACGGAGGAGCCTATTAGGCTGCAATCCACGGGGTCACTAAGAGTTGGACACGACTGAGCGACTTCACTTTCACTTTTCACTTTCACTTTTCACTTTCATGCATTGGAGAAGGATATGGCAGCCCACTCCAGCGTTCTTGCCTAGAGAATCCCAGGGACAGGGGAGCCTAGTGGGCTGCCGTCTATGGGGTCGCACAGAGTCGGACACGACTGAAGTGACTTAGCATAGCATGGAAGAAGGTTGTGTGAGTCAACAGCAAGCTTATTTTTGTCCTCTGACAGTTGGGGAAATAATGGAGCACGTCTCGGAGAGGAGAATAAAGCTCCAATTAGGTTGGCAAAATTTAAGAAATCACTTTATAGTTAATATATGGTATTATCCAAACCAAACCAAAGTCATCACTGATGTGTGTGAAAGAGAAATTGTCAAGGAAATAACTTCAGTTCAAAGTTTGTCAATACACCAGAAAGAAAAGAATGATAGTTCTATTTCCCTGCACGTACAAACTCATCTTTAAAATGATTGCAATTGTGACTCCAAAAAGATGCAGCTTCACAGGTTGTGCAATAAAGGAGAAAAGCAAGAGGTATTTTCAGAAGTAGTAAAACCTAAATGGCTTCTGAAGTTTAAGAAACAGCTGTTGTGAAAAATACAGGGAATAGCAAATCAAGGGAAAAAGACAGAAGAGCTATGCAAAATTTTTAAACAGAAAATTTTCTGAAAGAATACTATAAACTGTGTTAAGCAAAATAAGGATTCCAGTTAGGAATATATTACAATATGTCTATTGTTTTTGTTTTTCTGCCTTTTAAAAAAATTGGAGTATAACTGCTTAACAATGCTGCGTTAGTTTCTATGTACAGCAAAGTGAATCAGCTATATGTATGCATACAACCCCTTTTTTGGATTTCCTTCCCGTTTAGGTCACCACAGAGCACAGTTAGTCACCACAGTTCCTGGTGCTATACAGTAGGTTCTCATTAGTTTCCTATTTTATACATAGTGCTAAGTCGCTTCAGTCGTGTCTGACTCTGTGCAACCCCATAGATGGCAGCCCACCAGGCTCCCCCATCCCTGGGATTCTCTAGGCAAGAACACTGGAGTGGGTTGCCATTTCCTTCTCCAATGCATGAAAGTGAAAAGTGAAAGTGAAGTCGCTCAGTCGTGTCCGACTCTTAGCGACCCCGTGGACTGCAGCCTACCCGGCTCCTCCATCCATGGGATTTGCCAGGCAAGAGTCCTGGAGTGGGGTGCCATCGCCTTCTCCAATTTTATACATAGTATCAATAGCTTATATATATCAATCCCAATTTTCCTATTCATCCCACCCCACCTTCCCCTCCTTGGTGTTCTCTACATCTGTGTCTGTTTCTGCTTTGTAAATAAGATCATCTATACCAATTTTTTTTTCTTCAGATTCTACATATACACATTTATATACAATATTTGTATTTATATTTCTGACTTACTTCACATTGTCTGTATGACAGTGTTTAGGTCAAAATGTTGATCATCTAAGATGAACTAGCTGCTGTAACAAGCATTAGCTTTTGGTGGCTTATTGTTGCCTCTGCTGGGCCATTGACATCTCTGAGAAATAGAATATTAAGAAGTAAGATTTCCTTCCAAAATCAGGATGTCATCTGAGTCAGTTTCACTCCAAATGGCTAATGACTGAGCTATTCAAAGGAGCTCAGCCATCCTCTTATAACAGATTTTCATAGATCCGAGTCCTGCAAACCAACCTCTTCTCAAGTCTCATGGCAGACAGACAAGATCTTTTCTCTCCTATTGAGGGGATTACTTTGTGTGTAGGAATCAGGTACAAATCACAGGTGATGTGGTCCTGAGGAGTTGTTTCCAGAAGTATAATAGCTGCGGTTAGAAAGTGAGACTGATAAGGCCAAAGTGCTTCCTACACACTGCTATATTTAAAATGGATAACCAACAAGGACCTACTGTACAGCACAGGGTACTGTGCTCAATGTTATGTGGCAGCCTGGATGGGAGGGGGGTTTGAAGGAGAATGTGTGTGTGTGCTCATGGACTGTAACCCGCCAGTCTCCCCATCCACGGAATTTTTCAGGCAAGAATACTGGAGTGGGTTGCCATTTCCTACTCCGGGAGATCCTCCCAACCCAGGGATAGAACCCACACCTTTTGCATTTCCTGCATTGGCAGGTAGATTCTTTACCACTGGAATTCTTACCATCTGGGAAGCATGGATACATGTATATGTATGGCTGAGTCCCTTCGCTGTTCGCCTGAAACTATCACAATATTGTTGATCTGCTGTACCCCAATACAAAATAAAAAGTTCAGAAAACATAAATAAGCCAAAAAAAAAAAAAGCCAAAGTACTTCCAGATTGATTAGAACATATCTTAATCTCAGGGTGATTTTGTTCCCCACTGGTAATATCTAGAAATATGTTTGGTTGCCAGGATTGGGGTGGAGCAGGGCTAAGATTGATGCCACCAGCATCTAGTCAGTAGAGACCAGGAACACTGCTAACTACCCTACAACAGACAGCACTCCTGGCCACCCCTTAAAAAATTAAAAACATTAAAAAAAAATAACTTTCTGGCCCCAAATGCCAATCCCATGGGTTGAAAAACCCTGGTCTAGAGAATGAATCCAGGAGATCTATGTGCTTTCCCAAAAGGAAGAGGTAGCCCTCAGCCAGCTGGGATGGACCACATGCATGGGATTCCACTTGTTCTTTTCAAAAGATGTTTTCAATTTCTCTCTATCCAGATCTGTAAGAATTGGGAAAGCCCTGAGATGGCTGACTCCATTTCTGTAACCAAATTGCCTAAGCAAAACAGAAGCTGAGTGGCACCGCTGACCACTTCCTTTTGGAAAGCGGGACTTTTTTTGGTGGGAGGAGCACATCCTTGATGGAGGGCCAATGGGAATTGGGTAGTGATGGGAGCTGTGATTAAAGACAATAACCACCCTGGGACAGTTCTCAAAGCAAGACCTGGGACAGGAAGCCAACTCAGGGCGTTGAAAGGTAGCAGTGATTCTCAACAGAGTTGGAAACGCACTGCTTCCGAAGATGGCTGTGTGGAGGGGGGCTTTGTGGATGAGAGAGATGCCAAGAGCAATGAGGGCCAACACAGTCACCATTATTATTGTTAAAACTCGAATCTGTTCAGAAGTAGAGACACGGATGTAGAGAACAAACATATGGACACCAAGGGAGGAAAAGGGTAGGATGAATTGGGAGACTGGGGTTGACATACATACACCATTGATACTAAGTATGAAATAGGCCAATGTGACTTCCCTGGCAGTCCAGTGGTTAAGACTCCATGCTTCCAGTGCAGGGGGCACGAGTTCTATCCCTGGTCAGGGAACTAAGCCATGATGTGTTGTACGGCAAAAAATTAAGTAAAATAGCTGATGAGAACCTATCATGTACCTCAGGGAACCCTGCTCAGTGCTCTGTGGTGACCTAAATGGGAAGAAAATCCAAGAAAGAGCAGATACATGTTTAACTGATTCACTTTGCTGTACAGTAGAAACAAACACAGCATTGTAAAGCAACAGTATTCCAATAAAAATTAATTAAAATAAACTTGATGTGTTCAAAGTGAAGAAACAAATAGCAGGGCTGAAGACCAAATGAAAAATCAGTGGGAGATAAGAGTGACTTTTAACTAGTCTCTGAATCAGCGATGGATAATAGTTAGCCACACAGAAAGTCATTAAATGTTGATCAGCCCTAATTGTTTCCGGCTTATTTAATTAGGCATCTGAGTTGTATCTGTCCTTTGTTTCCCCCCTCCCACCCCAACAAGTCAATTTGAAACAAACATGCACCGTATCCTGAGATATCTAAGCTGGAGAAGAGAAAAAAGAATCTAACACGCTTCTTCAATGAGATTCTCTGAGAGTCATAGCTCATTTTCACTGAATTTATCTAGGGTTTTAGAGTTTGAGCTATCAAATTATTGATTGGAGAAATCAATTTGATTCCCAAAGAACATAGCCTGTCTTTTCTACCGGTTTGATTGGTTTAGACTAAGGAGGAGGCAAACCCTCCTCCTTTATTCCTCTCTTGAGAAGGCAAACCCCTGACCAGTGAAGTCACAAGGTGAGCAGTACAGATTCTAGAAGATGACCATGCCCACAATTTGGGAATCTGTGCCCAGATTTCATGCCCTGGAGATGCTGCTTTAGGAATCTATCCAGACATAATGGACTGTGACCGCAGGAGAGTACTCAAATTTCAACACAGAGGTCCCTGAAACTGGAGAAAGGGCAAATTTTTTTTTTTTTTTTTTAAGGAATGAACAGCTTCTTTAGCCATCCACAGAGATGTGCGAGACATCTTTCCATTTTCTGTGAAAAATGTTAGGATTTCAGTGATGGCTGTGTCTTTCAGAGAAGAACTGCTCGTTCTAAGAGGAGCAAATACACGTGAATCAGCCCATCTGGAATCTACACATAATTGAGACAATTTTTTCTCCACTCATATAATGATTCTACTCTGTTCTCTGTGTAGATACAGCTCAAACAGTTCTTAAACCAAGCAGACCTTCTATAACATCAGCCCAGTATAAAGTAAGACGTATCATCTTTTCCACAAGAGTGGCATTTTAAATGGATGGTGGAAAGCTATATGAAGATATAAATGATAGACCTTTGTGTATTCACTTTAGGGACCATACTGAAACACTCAAAGGAACATTAGAATAGGAGCTTATTTAAATTAAAGCCTGTATTGGAAGGACAGCCTTTGGCCTGACTCTGTAACTTAAAGCACTTACAGTGTCTGAAATATAGCAACTGTGACCTGCAAGGCAATCACCCTGTCACCAGACAAAAATCTCACCTACTTTTATTGCTTTCTTACTAAGTTTTAGCTACACTGACTTTTTTCTAGTTTCTGTCTTTGTGCTTTGAAACATATCCAAATCTTTCTCAACTAAGAATCTTTTTATTTGATGTTTATTTGCCTAATGCAAAATTCATGATCTTCGCATAGTTTAGTCTATATTGTATTTATTTGTCAACTCAAAGGCCATGAGTTTAATTAGTTTCATCATAAGGTCTTCCTAGGTAGCATCATTAACACCACTCGTCCCATTGTTCTAGGTCCTGGCTTTATTTTCTTCACATAATGTGACAGTTGCTGACATAAACTTGTTATATTTAATTTTAAAATATAAAAATCTAGTTACATAATATAGATCATATATCAACATATAGCTATATTCAATAGCATATGCTATTTATATTACCTATAGTATATTTATTTACACATACAAGTATGTTCTTGCATTTATTATTACATATTAACACATACATATTAACTTTACATCTATCTCATAGCTTCCAGCGAGTGATAAATTTGGACAGTAAACAAGTGAGCACTAGCGACTCTTTACTTGTGGTGCGTGGGCTTCTCATTCTGGTGGCTTCTTCTTGCGGAGCCTGGTCTCTAGATGTGTGGGCTTCAGTAGCTGTGTTGCATGGGCTTACTCACTCCACAGCATGTGGAACCTTCCCTGGCCAGGGATGGAACCCATGTCCCCTGCATTAGGAGGCAGATTCTTAACCACCAGACCACCAGGGGAGTCTGATGCAATTTTAACTGCTTGGAATAGAGATGTATTGTGCAAAGTTCCTTCAGTCATGTCGGACTCTTTGCGATCCCATGGACTGTAGCCTGCAAAGCTCCTCTGTTCATGGGATTTTCCAGGCAAGAATACTAGAGTGGGTTGCCATTTCCTCCTCCAGGGAAATCTTCCCAACCCAGGGATTGAACCTGCATGTCTTACGTCTCCTGTATTGTCAGGCGGGTTCTTTACCACTAGCACCACCAGGGGTGCATGCTGCTGCTGCTGCTAAGTTGCTTCAGTCGTGTCTGACTCTGTGCGACCCCATAGACGGCAGCCCACCAGGCTCCGCCATCCCTGGGATTCTCCAGGCAAGAACACTGGAGTGGGTTGCCATTTCCTTCTCCAATGCATAAAGTGAAAAGTGAAAGTGAAGTCGCTCAGTCGTGTCCGACTCTTAGCAACCCCATGGACTGCAGCCTACCAGGCTCCTCCATCCATGGGATTCTCCAGGCAAGAGTACTAGAGTGGGGTGCCATTGCTTTCTCCGCCAGGGGTGCATAGTGAATGATAAACTGTAAAAAGAAAGGGCTGCTCTTTAAGTCTGCAGATGGGATTTGATGACACATCCACCTCCTTCCAAAAACAAGATCAGTGCCGGGTCTTCAGGGATCCTTCTATCTCATACTTGCACTCTGAGGGACCCAGGAATCTGAAGAAATAACCAGTGACAAGGCTTCTCCGTCTTGATTTCTGTTACTGTAGCAAGTAGACCATCTTCACTGCCCTTCCAATTGTTTTCCATCAGGAGCTTTTTTCTTATGTCCTGATGGAGACAGATGTTCTTGAGCCAATGTGGGCCCAGATTATTTCATGAGAAGCAGAATTGGGAAAGCATACAGAGTAAGACTTGGGGGCTTCTGCTCCTCTGGTTCTGGTACTTACGGCAAGCTTTCAGTAAAGAAACAAATATGCTTTATTAATAAATAGTTCTTTTTATGGAATAATCTAACGAAATCAGATGCTGTTGAAAGAATGACCTAATAATAACCCAGTGATAGCTACATCTACATGTATATATCTATGTGCTCAGTAGCTCAGTTGTGTCCAACTCTTTGCAGCCCTATGGACTGTAGCCCTCCAGGCTCCTCTGTTCATGGAATTTTCCAGGCAAGAATACAGGAGTGGCTTTCCATGCCCTTTCCAGGGAATCCTCCTTTCTCAGAGATTGAACTGACATCTCTTGCATCTCCTGCATTGGCAGGTGGATTCTTTACCACTGAGCCACCTGGGAAACCCCAATATCGTATCTATATACCTATACTTATATCATCTATACCTGTATCATCCATGTCTCTCTATCTATGCATCATATGTATCTATATCTGTATCTGTCTATCTATCTCTCTGAATCTTTTCACTAATGGTTCGAATACACACACACACATTTGTTCCTCTTCTAAAACACTGATTTCTGGGACTTCCCTGGTGGTCCAGTGGTTAAGAATCCACCTTCCAGTGCAGGGGATGTGAGTTCAATCCCTGGTCGGGGAATTAAGATCCCACATGCCACGGGACAACTAAGCCCTTGCATGGCAACCAGAGAGAAGACTGCACAAAGCAAGGAAGACCCAGTGCAGCCAAAAATAAATGAAATAAGATAATGGAATGAAATAAAATACTGATTTCTAGTCATAAAGCAGAAGAAATAAAATGAAATAAGATAGCAAAATGTATTCAATGTGGTTTTATTGATAACCCAATCTAGTTAACAATTCAGTGTGATTACTACCAGAATATGTCACTGTGCCCAAAAGAGAGCCATGGGCACGTCTCACAGACAGCTTGCTTTGTCTGAGCATCAGAGCAAGAGTCCCAGCACTGGCATCCACAAGGGCAGTATTTATATGTATAATGGGGGTCAAAGCACTACAAACCGATAGAAGATGGGAGACAAAATGGAAACTTCTCTTCTGAAATTGTTTTTAAGGAATCAATTACTATGGCAATCCCCATACTTCTAGATTCTCATGGAGGCTGCAATCCCTTCCATTTCATGCTGCTTTGGGGGGAAAGTGCTCTTAGAAAAGGTTACAAATATTCAAAAGAAAGTATAAAATGCTCTATTGATGTCTTCTCTGGAAGCAGCATAAGGAGAAAAAGAGAGGCTAGGTCATTCACTGAGTTTGTATATTAGATGTTCATTAATTTTTCTTCTGTCTTACAACAAATAAGGTACTGAGGACCTACCACGTGGCAGTCATTTTTCCAGAAATCAGGTTGTCGTTCAGTCGTGTCCAACTCTGTGTGACCCTACCGGCTGTAGCTGGCCAGGCTCCTCCATCCATGGGATTCTCTACGCAAGAATACTGGAGTAGGTTGCCATGTCCTCCTCTAGGGGATCTTCCTGACCTGGGGATCAAACCCACGTCTCTTGAATCTCTTGCATTGGCAGGCAGGTTCTTTACCACTAGTGCCACCTGGGAAGACAAATCAGCTATATGTATACATATATCCCTTCCCTCTTGGACCCCCTCCCACCCAGCCACCCATACCATCCCTTCCACCCACCCACCCCTAACCCTCCCACCCACCTACCCCTAACCCACCCATCCATCTAGGTCACTACAGAGCAGCAAGCTGAGCTCCCTGTGTTATACAGCAGCTTCCTACTCAGTTCAGTTCAGTTCAGTCACTCAGGCATCTCTGACTCTGCGACCACATGGACTTCAGCACGCCAGGCTTCCCTGTCCATCACTAACTCCCAGAGCCTACTCAAACTCATGTCCATTGAGTCGGTGATGCCATCCAACCATCTCATCCTCTGTCGTCCCCTTCTCCTCCCGCCTTCAATCTTTCCCAGCATCAGGGTCTTTTCCAATGAGTCAGTTCTTCACACCAGGTGGCCTAAGTATTGGAGCTTCAGCTTCAGCATCAGTCCTCGCAATGAATATTCAAGACTGATTTCCTTGAAGTCTTGGAAAGACTGATCTCCTTTAGGATGGACTAGTTGGATCTCCTTGCAGTTCAAGGGACTCTCAAGAGTCTTATCCAACACCACAGTTCAAAAGCATCAATTCTTCGGCACTCAGCCTTCTTTATAGTCCCAACTCTCACATACATACATGACTGCTGGAAAAACCATAGCTTTGACTAGATGGATCTTTGTTGGCAGAGTAGTGTCTATGCTTTTTAATATGCTGTCTAGGTTGGTCATAACTTTTCTTCCAAGGAGCAAGGGTCTTTTAATTTCATGGCTGCAGTCACCATCTGCAGTGATTTTGGAGCGCCCCCCACAAATATGAAGTTTGTCACTGTTTCCACTGTTTCCCCATCTATTTGCCATGAAGTGATGGGACCAGATGCTATGATCTTAGTTTTCTGAATGTTGAGTTTTAAGCCAATTTCTTCACTCTCCTCTTTCACTTTCATCAAGAGGCTCTTTAGTTCTTCTTCGCTTTCTGCCATAAGGGTGATGTCATCTGCATATGTGAGGTTATTGATATTTCTCCCAGCAATCTTGATTCCAGCTTGAGCTTCATCCAGCCCAGCATTTCCCATGATGTCTCTGCACAGAAGTTAAATAATCAGGGTGACAATATATGGTCTTCACATACTCTTTTCCCAGTTTGGAACCAGTCTGTTGTTCCATGCCTGGTTCTAACTGTTGCTTCTTGACCTGCATACAGATTTCTCTATTCCCACTAGCTATCTGTATTCTACATGGTAGTGTATCCATGTCAATCCCACTCTCCAAATTCTTCTCCCCCTCCCCCTCATCCTCTGTGTCTACATGTCCATTTTCTAAATCTGTATCTCTATTCCTGTCCTGCATATAGGTTCATCTGTACAATTTTTCTAAATTTCACATGCTGGAGAGGGTGTGGAGAAAAGGGAACCTTCTTGCACTATAGGTGGGAATATAAATTGATATAGACACTATGGAGAACAGTATGGAGGTTCCTTAAAAAACTAAAAATGGAACTATCCTATGACCTAGCAATCCCACTACTGGGCATATACCCTGAGAGTATCACAATGCACAAAGACACATGTACTCCAATGTTTATTGCAGCAATTTATTAAATTTATTAAACGCCCATCAATGGAGGAATGGATAAAGATGTGGTACATATATACAATGGAATATTACTCAGCCATGAAAAGAACTAAAATTGGGTCATTTGTAGAGATGTAACTGGACCTAGAGTCTGTAAGTGAGAAAGAAAAAAAAATATTGTATATTAATGCATATATAAGACACTATAATCTTATCATGATTCTTGTCAGGAAAGGGTGAACTCAACTAGTAGTCATCATAACAGTGATATTAGGAATGCTACACAAACTTCATTTTTCACTCAGATAATGGGCAATCAAAGATATTTGGAGACTATTACCAAGAGAAATGATATAGCATTTGAGCAAGGCATAATTATTATTTTTAACCAAGTACTACCTGGCATTCTGACATGACTAGGGGAGACTTGGGGCTTTCTGATGTGATTTTTAATAAATTGAGTTGTCAGTAGAGAAGATGTTCAAGTAACACCATAATTAAAAATGCATTATAAGAACTTCTTATCTAGTCAAAAAACAGGATAATGTAACCTAAATTTGAAGAGAGAAAAATCAATAATTTAAAATGGACTCATATAACTGAATTAATAGAGAAAGATATTAAAACAAATATTATGACTGTATTATATACAGTTAAGAAGCTATGTGAACATACTAAATAAAATAATGTATCTTTTTAAAAATCACATTTTGGGGATGAAAACAATATCTGAGATAAAAAATACATCAGACAGGATGAATACTAGATATTGAGGGAGAATGAAACATTAATGAAATTGAAGATATATCAGTAGAAAGTATTCAAAAATGAAACACTAAGAGTAAAAAACTTGGAAAAATATAAACAGAGCATTAGTAAGCAGTAAAAATGTTTCAAGTGGCAAAATATGCATGTAGTTGGAATTTCTAAAACAAACCTAAGAAAAATAAATAAAAATAAAAGTTTGAAGAAAGTACAGCTAGTTGCTTTCCAAATCTGATTTTATAAAAATGAAACAACAGCAACAACAACAAAAAGCCATAAACCCAGAGAATTCCAAAGATCAATGGACACTAACCAAGACACTTCATAATCAAATTGCTTGAAAGCAGTAAGTGCTCTGATAAATAGAAATCCTAAAAATAAATGGAACAAAAAGATGCATTTCCTGTAAAGGAACAGAAAGAGATGATGGGAAATTTTTTATTGGAAACAATGCAAATGAGAAAAGAGAACATCTTCCCAGCGTGGAAAGGAAACAAAAGCCAAAAGCAATGTCAACTTAGAATTTTTGCCCAGTGAAAATGTTTTTCAGAACAACAGTGAACATTTTCTTCACCAAAATTTTACACTCCAAAAAAAAATTAAAGTCCTTCAAGAAAATGAAATCTGGAATTAGCAAAAGAAATGAAGAACCCTGGAGCTCATACTTTATAAGTAAATATAAAGACATTTTATCTTATATTTAAGTAACTCCAAAATATGATCAACTATTTAAAGCAAATATGGCAACAATATACCATTACACAGAACAAATGCTGGTGCATTCATTTTATATGCAAATGTGTTTTGAAAGATACATCAGATTTATACCTATACAAAAAGATGATGTATTTAATATTGTAAATAACTCTCTATATTTAAATGACACACTTTTCCTTTGTTCAGGCAATCAATACTCAGGGACTCTAGGTGTTTCTCAGATGTCCTGGCTTAGGACTCCCAGGGCAAATGCTTGGTTAGGCTCTGGCAGTGACAGAATGAAATGGGAGTGTATTAGTCACACTCTGAGTTCTCTGGGTTTTTTTAAGGTTGTTTTGCTTTTGTTTTCTTTTGTGTATGTTTTGTTCAGATTTTAGTTGTAATCTTTGGAGAAAATAAACTGTGATGGACTTACCCCAACCTCCCCGAAGTCTTAATTAAGAATGGAAACAACGATTAGAACCCACATTAATGAAAGTTTGGTCTATTACATTGCTGTTCAGTCGCTAAGTTGTGGCTGACTCTTTGCCACCCCATGGACTGTAGCACACCAGGCTTCCCTGTCCTTCACTGTCTCCCTGTGTTTGCTCAAACTCATGTCCACTGAGTCAGTGATGCCATCCAACCATCTCTTCCTCTGTCGCCCCCTTCTCCTCCTGCCCTCAATCTTTCCCAGAATCAGGGTCTTTTCCAGTGAGTTGGCTCTTCGCATAAGGTGGCTAAAGTATTGGAGCTTCAGCTTTAGCACCAGTCCTTTCAATGAATTCAATTAGCATAGAAGCCACAAAGTCTACTGGACTTTTCATGCATGGGCAGGGGAAAATAATCCTTTATTAATACATTTGAAGGGTCCAGGGGGCAAAATGCTGTGCTTTGTCACATGATATGTATTTATGTTCAGTGTGTCATATCCTTATGGAATTGGGAGGAAATATGAAGAGATATGGACTTCCCCGGTAGCTCAGCTGGTAAAAAATCTTCCTGTAATGTAGGAGACACTGGTTCAATTCCTGGGTTAGGATGATCCCCTGGAAAAGGGATAGGCTACTCCACTCCAGTATTCTTGGGCTTCCCTGGTGGCTCAGACTGTAAAGAATCTGCTTTAAGTTGGGAAGATCCCTGAAAGGACAGCATGGCAACCCACTCCAGTATTCCATGAGAATCCCCATGGACAGAGGAGCCTCTCAGGCCACAGCCCACATGGTTGCAAAGAGTTGGACACGACTGAGCGACTAAGCCCAGCACAGAACATGAAGAGATATGCCTTTACAAACAGCATCACGATGTCAAAACCATGATCCACATCTCTTTCTCTGATCCATTCTGTCCTTAGGTGCCCCCATCGCAGTGAGGGTGCAGCTTGGGTGAGACTGACTACTGCTTTGGGACCACAGGAGTAGGACCTGATGGAGGTCAAATCTTAGAGCTACTTAGCACTTTGAGAAGTACCTCCATACAGAGTGAAATGAGTCAGAAGGAGAAAAACAGATATCATGTATTAACACACATATGTAGAATCTGATAATGGTACAGATGAACCTATTTATAGGGCAGGAATAGAGACGCAAACATAGAGAATGGACTTGTGGAGACAGTGGGGGAAGGAAAGAGTGGAATAAATTGAGAGAGTTGCACTGAAATATGTGGGAGGCTGCTATAACACAGGGAGGTCAACCTGGGGCTCTGTGATGATCTAGAGGGATGGGATGAGAGGGTGGGAGGGAGGCTCAAGAGAAAGGGGATATATGTATACTTATGGCTGATTTATGCTGTTGTATGGCAGAAATAAACACAGCATTGTAAATCAATTATCTTCCAATTAAAAATAAAAAGAAATGTGCCTCACTCACTCACCTTATGTGACTCTTTGAGGCCCTTGGATAAGGTCAGATTGGAGTTGACCTTTACTTTGTGAGTAGGGAGACCAAGCATGTGTAACTTACCCAAAATGCCCTTGGGTTGATGGGAGCCCCCTTGTCAGAACACAAGTCCTCAGACACTCGGGTCATTCCTGATCGCTCCACTAATCCCAAAGTGATACTAAATGGAGAATGAGGCTGTCAGGCTGTGGAGACAAGGGCAATAATGATTCAGCATCACTTTAGTGCCGTTTGTGCTTTGGTTGGAGCTGGGATTGTCTTCAAAGATGCAAATGAAAGAAAACCCCAGACTCCCTTGAGTTGAGACACTTCCTGTGCAGCTCAGAAAGCATATGCAAAACCCATCCATTTCACCCCCAACAAAGAGGCAGGGAGATACTGAGGCTGGAAGAGGGGAATTAAGATATTCCAACAGATCCTCCAAACCACAGTCCAGCAGTAAGAAATTTTCCTCCCATCAGCGTTGTTGATGCAGTCCACTTAGCATAATACGGCAAGCAGGAGGAAGAAGAGCCCAGAGAGTTCGTTATCATGAGCAGTCTCAGAAAGTTTGGGAACAGGCTCTGAATTGATTAAAATTTCATTTGAATAATGTGCACATGGTTATTTATTTTATTCTCTCTCTCTCTTTTTTTTAACAATAACCAGCGAGCTTTCCTCCTGTGGGTTGCCTGATGGCAGTCGGCTGGCTGATCATCACCTAGAGGAAGAAGTGAGAAAGTTATTTTTAATTCCTCATTATTGGAGGAAACACACACATTTGGGACATAATGGGGCTGACTCTCTGCTGTTCAGCTGAGAAATGGCCTGGAGTGGACCATGCATCATTTCCCAACTATTTTGATATGGCTCGCTGATGTAAACACTTCCAGGCATCTAAAACCTAGACTATTTAATCTCCCTAAATTATGTCCTCTCAATCTGTCATGGAGCAATTTTTTAATAAAATCTTGAATTTTACCAGGCAGTAAAACTAAGACAGATGACATTCTGACGGGTGTATTAGCCCTCGGTGGATGCAGTAAGACTCAGCTGGAGGGGAGGGCATCCTGTCACACAAAATGTCTAGATAGGATTGATGTCAGCCTGGGATCTGAGAAAGGACGGATATTTCTGAACTGTGAAAAATATTTTGTATTTATAGGTTAGCTAACGGGGGCTGGATATTTTTTTTAACAGATCCATTTACCAGGCAGATGGAAGGAAGCTTCGTGTGCATATTTTCTTTATTCTTCCCTCTGGCTCTATTGAGATATAATTCTCAGATAACATTATGTAAGTTTAAGGTGTACAGTAGGATAATTGATATGTGTATACATTGCGATTCATGCGGTCTCGAAGAGTTGGACATGACTAAGCGACTGATCTGATCTGATCTGATACATTGTGAAATGATCACCACAGTCAACTTAACACATCCCTCTGGGTCACATAATTGCCATTTTGTTATTGTTATGGCTGCTGCTGCTACTGCTGCTAAGTCACTTCAGTCGTGTCTGACTCTGTGTGACCCCATAGACGGCATCCCACCAGGCTCCCCTGTCCCTAAGATTCTCCAGGCAAGAACACTGGAGCAGGTTGCCATTTCCTTCTCCAATGCATGAAAGTGAAAAGTGAAAGTGAAGTCGCTCAGTCGTGTCTGACCCTCAGCGACCCCATGGACTGCAGCCTTCCAGGCTCCTCCATCCGTGGGATTTTCCTGGCAATTTTCCTGGCAAGTGGGGTGCCATTGCCTTCTCTGTATTGTTATGGCAAGAACGTTTAAAACTTACTCTTGGAGCAACTTTCAAGTATATGATACAATCTTGCTAATGCTAACTGCCTGCTGAATGTTAGATTTCCATGATTTTAATTGGAAATTTGTACTCTTTGACTAACATCACCTCATCCCCACCACCATCTCAGCCCCTGGGAGTCCTGAATCTACCCTGTTTCTTTGAGTTCAGCTTTTTTCAATTTCACATATAAGTCAGAGCATGCAGTGTTTGTCTTTATCTTATTTCACTTAGCGTAATACCCTCCAGATGCATTCACATTGTTGCAAATGATGAGTCCTTTCTTTTTTATGGTTGAATAATATTCCATTTTATATACATACCACATTTCCATTATCCCTCCATCTATTAGTGGACACTTAGGTTGTTTCCTGGAGAAGGCAATGGCAACCCACTCCAGTACTCGTCTGGAGAATCCCATGGACGCAGGAGCCTGGTAGGGTGCAGTCCATGGGGTCGCTAAGAGTTGGACACGACTGAGCGACTTCACTTTCACTTCTCACTTTAATGCATTGGAGAAGGAAATGGCAACCCACTCCAGTATTCTTGCCTGGAGAATCCCAGGGATGGCGGAGCCTGGTGGGTTGCCGTCTATGGGGTCGCACAGAGTCAGACACAACTGAAGCGACTGAGCAGCAGCAGCAGGTTGTTTCCATGTCTTGGTTATTATTAATAGTACTGCAGTGAATTTTCAGGTGCAGACATCTCTACAAGATAGTGATTTTATTTCCTCTGGGTAAATACCCAGAAGTGGGATTGCTGGATCCTATGGTCGTTCTATTTTTAATTTTTGAGGAACTTCCGTGCTGTTTTTCTAGCAGTGGCTGCACTAGTTTGCATCCCCAGCAACAGTGCCTTAGGGCTCCCTTTTCTCCACATCCTCACTAGCGTTCATCTGTTGTCTTTTTGATGATAACCATTTAACAGAGGTGAGGTGGTGTGTCATTTTGGTTTTGATTTGCATTTCCCTGACTCTTTGGAAAAGACTCTGATGCTGGGAGGGATTGGGGGCAGGAGGAGAAGGGGACGACAGAGGATGAGATGGCTGGATGGCATCACTGACTCGATGGACGTTGAGTCTGAGTGAACTCCAGGAGTTGGTGATGGACAGGGAGGCCTGGCGCGATGAGATTCATGGGGTCGCAAAGAGTTGGACACGACTGAGCGACTGAACCGAACTGATGGTCAGTGATTTTGAGCCCCTTTTCATGTGCTTTTTGGCCATTCATATGTTGTCTTTGGAAAAATGTCTATTCATTTTTTAATCAGATTTTCAGATTTTGGGGCTATATTGAGTTCTATGATTTCCTTATGTTTTTTGGATGTTAACACTTTATCAGACACATGATTTACAAATATTTTCTTCCATTCCTTAAGTTTTCATTTTGTTGATCATTTCTTTTCTAGGCAAAGTCTTTTTAGTTTGATGTATCCTATTTACTTACTTCTGCTTTTGTTGCTTTTAGTGTCAGACTTGAAAAAAATCAAAGAGGTTTCTCCCTGTGTGGGCTTTTAGGAATCTTACACTTTCAGACCTTATAGTTGAGTCCTTAATCTATTCTGAGTTAATTTTCATGAATAATATAAAAGAGGGGTCCACTTTCATTCTTTTGCATGTGAATAACCAGTTTTCCCCAACACTACTGAAGGCAATATTCTTTGCCTATTGAATATTAAGTTAAATATTAGTTGATCTTATATGTGTGGGTTTATTTCTGGGCTATCAGTTCTGTTCCATTGGCCTATATGTCTGCTTTTATGCCAGTGCCATATTATTTTCATTATTATAGCTTTGTAATATAGTTTGAAATCAGGAAGCATGGTGTCTCTGGCTATGTTCTCTCTCAATATTGCTTTGGATGGGGGATTTTATGGTGGTTCTGTACATATTGTAGAATTGTTTTTTATTTTATTTTTGTGAAAAATGCCATTGGAATCTTGGTAGGGAATGCATTGAGTCTATAAATGATTTTGGGTAGTATAGACATTTAAACAATATTAACTCCTCTAAAACTTGAATATAGATATCTTCCCATTTATTTGTGTTCATGTGTATATTTTCTATATGAACTTCTGACAATTGATAGTATAGGCTGATTGCACCTAATACATGAGCTAAAAAGAAGTCAGGTAGATTCCTGCACCCATTCAGTTCCACACATGGTAGTTTTGTCTTTATCTGGCAGTCTTGCTTCATTGAAACTATGCACTCCATACATCCAGGTCAGAGTTCTGAAATGTGAATCAATGCATCCAAGGTGGCTGTCCATGTTCACGTGTTCCATGAGGGCACAGAGCAGCACTCACACTCACACAGGCAGGTGATAACATTTGGAAACCGCTCTGAGAAAGACAGGACTATTGTGCTAGGGTCAGTTTCATGCTAGACAATTTCATGCTTAATGTGCATAGGCAGTGTTTTACCTTTTGCATTTTTAGGGTCTCAGGAAAGGTTATATCCAACCTTTGTCTATCTTCATCTACCTCAAAGATTTTGGAATTTCACACTTAGAAGCTCAGCTACTTTGTGACTATTCTGATGCTGCTTTTGAACAGTAACAGAATATTCAACCAGAATGTTTTAAACAAAATGGTTATTATTTAATACACCAAAAAACTTAAAGCTGGGCAGTTTCAGGTTTTGTCCATCTTCACTTGTTTATATTCAAAGACAGGAAGATGGCAAGTTTCATTTTTTTTTTTTCTTTAAGTAAGGAAAAGCTTTATTGAAGCCCCTATCAAAGCCCTTTTAGGCCCTGTCTGTGAAGTGGGGTCATAGCATGTCTGGCCTCATGATTGTTATGATGACCAAAGGTCTTGACATAAAGCCAGGGCATAGCTGGAGCTTAGTAATGGCAGTCTGCAAGCTGGCTACATTTCTCTTAAAATACAGTAGTTGCTTAGGATGCTATTAGCCTATAAATTAAAGAATCTCCAATGTAAAACTCATGAAGATTAGCAGGGCCATGTTATAAGTTCATTAACAAAACGTTTGGTAAGCAAATCCACATTAATAGCACCAACAAGTGTAACGAGTAGGAATATTGCAATATCAAATCATGTGAAGAAAGATGAAAACAGACCCTCGTTTTTACTGATCCAAAGGGATAATGAGAATTTATTACCATTATTCATTGTTTTCCAATGTTGATAAGCCTTATTAGAATTATCTTAGCTACTGTATTTGACAACAAAATCACATTTCTTTTCAAAATTTCATAATTCAGACTTTAACATAATCTGAAATTCCCCTCAGTTAGCACTGAAGATTTTTAGCTGAACTGAATCCTTAATGAAATTTTCTTTGGAAGAGATGCGAGAACCCATTAAGGAGAGAATCCTGCTTTCAGTCTGCTCAGCCTAACTGGTTCCAGTTAGTTCCTTCAGAAAAACATCCTCTCCTCTTTCATGTGAAATCTTAGGCTTGAGATCAGTAAAAGGGTAACAACGAAGTTGTCCATCCTAGAGTCATAAACTGTGCTCCAGCCATCCTGATACAGAGATGAGCCTGTGTTTTATCTTGGGGAGCAGCTTAAGCTTGGCTGCAAGTTTCATACTTAAGACACAGCCTCAAATCCATAGAATGGTGCCCAGGAGGCTTCTGAGGACAGGAGAGGTTCTCTGCTCTCAGAGGGGGTGTATTCAGAGCATTCCTGCCTGAGACAGGAGAGTGGGCAGTGAGGTAAACCCATGTATCCTTCATATACACCTGGGTCCTGCTGGGATGAGGTCTTGCCCCTCCCTTGGTCCTCTGGGCAGATCATGGCTGCTCTAAGCCATGGTGACCCCATCCCCTTTGTCCTGTGTCTGGAGCAGAATTGGGCATGTGATGCACTCCTGGCCTTATAGACAGAAAGGGGCTCAGAGGTAGGGGGAAAACTCCCAGATAAACCAGTCTTTCCAGGAGAAAGGCTTTCCTGGGGTGAGGGAAAGGGTCACTTTACCCACGTTTCATGTCTAGGAAGCTAATGCCTGAGGGTTTGATGTTTGGAGTCACCCATTTCCAGCTGCTCTGGAAACACTAATAGAAATGCAGAGACCCAGCCTGACATATCTGATACCTTCCAGCTTCTAGGAGCTGAAGAACCCTGGAGTCACCCCCTTGCAGAAAGATGCTCCAGAGAAGAATAAAAAAAAATCTGTTATATGAGTGCTGTAGGTTGGGACTTTGATAACTGCAATGATAAAAAATTTAACTGCTACAAACAGACTTCTAGTTAGATTCTGGTTCTTGCAAAGGCTCTGGGCTTAAGGCCAGGTCTCTCTAGGTTAAAAACGGGTATTGGCAAATGTTAGAGTTGTTAACGATTTCTGCCTTCAAAATGATTTTTTTCCTTTGCTTTAATAGAAAGGATTGAAAGAGAATTGAAGAGGGAATACAATTTCTCACTATGTGATTCTCAGTTCTAAAGTTCTGTCTAGACGGGGTGGTCACTTAAAATCACACTGGGCACCAACCAGGAGTCCCAGCACTTTACAAAATCCTGCTTAATATATAGTGAGTAGAATCAATGTATTTTTACAGTACTAAGGAATATGAAATATTTAGGTCAGAACAGAAGGCTTCAGAGGGTATGACCTCTTGCATTATTACTCACCACGACTTTCATAAATTGTGGTTTCATTAATTATGAAATGCACACAAGTTTGTGGATTCCGTCATTTTCTTTATTTTTTGATTCTGTATTTTTATAGAATATATTTGACTTAAAATCATTATGAAATAATGGCTCTATTTCCCTGTGCTGTACAATGACTCCTTACTGCTTATCTGTTTTCTATATAATAATTTGTACCTCTTCATCCCATACCCCATACCCCATACTTCATACCCCATCTTGCCCTCCCCTTCCCTCTCTCCACTAGAACCACTAGGTTGCTCTTGATATCTGTGAAAATGCTTCTTTTTTGTTATATGCATCTTTTGGTCTTCTTTTTACAGATTTAACTAATTTTCAGCATTTTATGTCACAGTGTTGACTTTTGCCTTATTTACTGTAGTATAATCATATAATACAACATACGACAGTATCAATGTTATTTACTTAAAATTATCTTGAAACACCTTATTTAACTTAAATACAGATAATTAAGAAATGGCATCTACCCTACAGATGGAAAATCACTGTCAGTCATTGTAAGAAGAGGATGATTATAAATGAGATACATCACAGGCAGCATACAAATCATAAATGCAGGAGAGACTGTGGAGAAAGGGAATCCTCCTACCGTGTTGATAGGAATGTAAATTGGTGCAAACACTATGGAAAATAGTATAGAGGTTCCTTAAAAAGCTAAAAATAGAGCTACCATATGATCCAACAATCCCACTCCTAGGCATATGTCTGGAGAAAACTCTAGTTTAAAAAGATATACACACCCCAATGCTCATAACAGCACTATTTACAATAGCTAAGACATGGAAACAACCTAAATGTCCATCAACAGTTAAACAGATAGAGAATGTCAGATATACATGTACATACAGAATATATATAAATATTGTTGTGTTGTGTTAGTTGCTCCGTCATATCTGACTCTTTGTGGCCCCATGGACTGTAACCCACCAGTATCCTCTGTCCATGGGCTTCTCCAGGAAACAATACTGGAGTGGGTTGCCATTTGAAATATTACATAGCCATGAAAAAAGTAATACTGCCATTTGCAGCAACTTGGATGGATCTAGAGATTATCATGCAAATTGGAGTGTCAGATAAAGACAAATATCACATAATATCACTTATATGTAGAATCTAAAAATGTGATACAAACTAACTTACTTACAAAACAAACAGACTCACTGACATAGGAAACAGACTTGTGGGTACCAAAGGGGGAAGAGGGTTGGAAGGAATAAATTAAGAGTTTGGGATTAGCAGATACAAACTACTATATATAAAATAGATAAACAACAGGGTCCTACTGTATACTACAGGGAACTAAATTCAATATCCCATAATAAAATATAATGGAAAAGAATCTGAAATTTGGAAACTGGTTGTCACCTAGACAGCATATTAAAAAGCAGAGACATTACTTTGCCAACAAAGGTCCGTCTAGTCAAAGCTATGGTTTTTCCAGTAGTCATGCGTGGATGTGAGAGTTGGACCATAAAGAAAGCTGAGCACTGAAGAATTGAAGCTTTTGAACTGTGGTGTTGGAGAAGACTATTGAGAGTCCCTTGGACTGCAAGAAGATCAAAGCAGTCAGTCCTAAAGGAAATCAGTCCTGAATATTCATTAGAAGGGCTGATGCTGAAGCTGAAGCTCCAATACTTTGGCCGCATGATGCGAAGAACTGACTCACTGGAAAAGACTCTGATGCTGGGAAAGATTGAAGGCAGGAGGAGAAGGGGATGGCAGAGGATGAGATGGTTGGATGGCATCACCGACTCAATGGACATGAGTTTGAGTAAACTCCGGGAATTGGTGATGGACAGGGAGGCCTGGCGTGCTGCAGTCCATGGGGTCGCAGAAAGTCGGACACGACTGAGCAACTGAACTGAACTGAACTGTCACACTTGAATTTTCCTCTTTATTTCAGGAGTCAGTTTTCACTGCCAATGAGCAGCTGTGTTAAGGCAATGGAAGTCCCATGTTTTGATGATTTGGGGCTAGAATCAAGTCCCCTAATGGTGTGGGTTTTGATTCTAGAATAGGCTGTGGTAGAAGGTGGTTGTCCCCACTCATCCCAAGCAGAAGGGGAGCAACTCTACTCCTGCACTCTTCTGGGTTGAATTGAAGGAAAGGCGGAGCCATATAAGAGAGGAGAGTGAACACATATCTCAGGCAGGGTTTCTGAGTTTGTTTGGACAGTTTGACAGTTTTACTTTTAGTGACTGCTGCCACAAATACCTGTATTTATGTTCAGATTAAACCGACAGCACAGAGAGTGCCAGAGCCAGCAATTTCTGTGCTGTAAGTGGAGGATGTCTCCTGGTGAACTTCAGATTCTTAAAGGTTTTTACTGTAGTGGATTCACGGCACAAAGAATTGGGGACGAAACATATTAGAGAAGAAAAACACATCCTAAATGAGAACAGCTGAGGATAGGAGGCTCCTGCCATTTATTGGATTCATTATAGAACTCTACGCAAGCCTGTAATATTTGTTCTGCTGCTGTGGTGTAACCGGTGAAATGAAAAGTTATGTCAGGGGAGTGCTCAGAGGGGTTGTTCTTATTTCTTTCGTCTTCTTAAAGGGCTGGGAGCATTTTACCAAGGCAGGGCTAGAAATTCACATCACACTCACTTAATATGGGAAACAACAGCCAGGTTATGAGCCAGAGATATTTTGGCCCCAGAACAATAACGCTATTGATTTGGTCAAATATATTTAACTCTCACAGCAAGACATCCGTTCTATGTGAAGTTATTGTGGCTGCAAACAGCCAAGTGGGGCAGGTGCGACCACTGAGTTGGGGGGCAAGGGGGGGGCAAGGGAGGCGGTAAACCAGATGTCCTGAATGCCTGAATTTCTGTCTTTTGATGATTCCTGACATGTGTGTGAATACTGATGGACCGACCTAGATAAAAATCCCACAGATACTGGAGGATAGTCCCAAAGTCCCCAAAGGAGAATTTCATGAGTGCTTTAAGGGTAGAACTCCAGCTACCAAATCCATATGGGTGCCTGGGGGCTATTTTTGAGACCGCGCGTGTGTGTGTGTGTGTGTGACTGTGTGTGTGCACTCACGCGCGCACATACTTTAGTCACTCAGTCATGTCTGAATCTTTGTAACGCCATGGATGTAGCCTACCAGGCCAGGCAAGAATACTGGAGTGGGTTGCCATTTCCCTCTCCAGGGGATCTTCCTGACCCAGGGCTTGAACTTGGGTCTCTGGCATTGCAAGCAGACTCTTTACCAACTGAGCCACCAACAGGTAACGTTTCTGTCCACATCCACAGCAGCAGATACAGGAGACATTTGGGGTGGAGCCATCTCATATATGTATGACCACATTCAAATGTGATGGGCCCAAACTTCCTATGGGTTGAAATTAAATCAGAATTTTGCCCAAGAGGGAGACAAAAAACAAGAGACACGTAATTGGCTTAAGTAACACATTCCGTTGTTTGAAAGTCACAAGGAATGGAAGTTGGAACTTGTAAAGGAGAGAACAGAGGTAAGAGTTCACTAAGAGCCCCATTCACACACCCAAGAGATCTTCCTTCTTCCCCATCATTCCGAGCAATCTCACTGACCCTGTTCCATACATCAGACCCTGTTCCTTCCCTCTAATGGGCCTTTAGATTGGAGTTTGATTGGAGTTTGAGTTTGTCAGTTAAGAAAGTTTGTTGTAAAGACTGCTGCTAAGAAAAGCAGAGACTAGTAGATAAAGAGGTGAAATAAAGTATATTTCCCTGGGAAACATAAGATGCTCTCATGTTCCTAGAGTGTCCAAAATAAAGATAAAACTTTCTAGGTTTTCCTTTCGTGTTCCTGTCCTCATCTTAGGCTAGCATTTTCTTTGTGCAGGCATTTAACAAATTATTGCCTGTAGAGGCTACAGGATGGACGGTTCTGTAAAACTTTAAAACCAGAGAACTTCGGATGACTCCTTATACAGAGATAACCATGGGTATATTAATGCTGTTGTTAATATCAAGCATTTGGACCCATGGGATGTTGTTACAAGGACACATGCTTCTTCCTAGGGGACCCATAGGGGCAATTTCAGGTTTTCCTTCTCCACTTTTCTCCTGTCTGCACATCCCATTTATCTCTGTTGATGATTGGGAACAAAAAGCTCTTCTCCCTGGACACGTTGTTTATCGGCTGAAAAAGTAAGAAGTGTTGGAAGGTGGGCCCTTCTGAACAGCTACCAGAGATGACAGGTCAGTGTTTCCTGAACTTCTCTCCACTAAGGGTGACTTTATTTTCCCGTACACCATACTGATGATTTAAAAGGGGACAACCATCATCAAGACACTAACCTTCTTTATGGAGTACTTACCATGTTCCAGGAAGTCTTTCAAGAACTGTATATATATAGCTCATTTTAACTTCACAGCAGCCCTGAAAAGCAGGTGCTGTTATTGTCAATGATGTTTTGATAAGGAGTAAGAGACGGTAAATGACTTACCACATTATGGGGATTATGGGCAGCCAAGGCAGGACTCAAGAGTCTTGTCTCTCTTTCTGGACATGCAAATATATCCATTTCCTTCTATATTATAGGAAATACAAAGGGCCACTGAGCTTCAGAGAGTGGACACTGTGGCCAGACTGCTGGGTCGTTGCCTGTCTTTGCATTTTACTGCCCTTGTGAACTTGGGCAAGCTTCTTAATTCTTTGCTCCTTAGTTTATTTATCTGTAAATGAAGAAACAATGAGGTAAAGTATTAGGACAGTAGGGGTACCTACTAAGTAACATGTAAGTGTTTATTATTATTGTAATTGTTATTGTCATCATCATCATCATTATATTTATTATTTGGTTTTTCTATATTTCTATCCCCAAGTTATTCAAATGTCACCTTCTCAGGGAAGCATTTCCAAGCTACCTAGTTTAAAATGCAATCCCCATCAACAAAAATCCTTATCTCCCTTCTGACTTTATTTGGCTGTATTTGTATTTCTCTGTTGTGCAATATACTTTATTAGCTTTTCTGCCTTTCTCTTCTCAAATGTAAGCTTCATGAAGGCAGGATCATTGGTCTGTTTTTCTCCTTGCTAATCTGTGAGCCTAGAACAGCACACCATGAAGGTGCTTGATAAACCCTTGGTGGATAGATTTGACTCAACACTGGGAGCCCAGTCTGTGTTGCTCACTGCCAGCCTCAGAAGTGGGCCCCTCCTGGGGCTTCTTCCAAACAGCACTTCTTCAGCAACATGGCCTTTGGGGGAGTCACTTGGACCTCAAGAAATCCCTGGTCCCTCTTGGCGGAAGATCCTGGGTACCTTCTGGCACCATCTCGCTACATCCCACAACTTGCAAATTGCCCGTTTTACAGCCAACTATTAATCCTGCTGTCTCTTTATGGAGCAGTTAGAGGAAAATGCCTTCAACAGCAAGATTTCCCAAACCTTTGAGCTACAGGATCAGAGTTAAGTCAATGACAACCTCACGACATTCTGTCTGGATGGCATTATGATTTTCTAGGAAGCAAGGTGGTGAGAGGATAACAGGCAGGAAGGCCAGGGGTCTCCAAATGGAGGAAATAGGCTGCAAGTGTCAGACATTTTTTCTCTCTCTAAGTGGCAGGAAGAAACAAACTAGTGATATATTTTTTCCTTGTCTATACACATTTAAAAAGAGGTTTCTCTTAAAATACTGTGTTGCCATAATGACACCTGGTTCCACCTGAAGTTAACTATTCTCAAACCTTGAGTTAACCAATGCATTTCTCTTACAGAGATGTTTGTCTTAAGCTATGTTAATGTACTGTGCATTTACCCCAGACTCTGTCTTCAAGTCGGTTCAGCCTAATGGCTCAGAACCGATTTGACAAACAATATGTTATACTCAGACATTGTTCCCCTAATCTATGTAAACAAAACTATTTCTATGGTAACCTGCCTCTATACAAGATTCAAGTCAACTGTTTTATGGCCCGGGATAACTCATCTGATGCTAAGAGTATCCCAAAATACATCTTATGGATGAAGGTCCTGGTGCCATTCTCTGAGTTTTAAGACATTCCTTTCTTTCATTAACAGACTGCTAGCAGGGACGGGGGAGCCTGGTGGGCTGTTATCTATGGGGTCGCACAGAGTCGGACACGACTGAAGAGACTTAGCAGCAGCAGTAACTATATAACATCCAGCTAAAAACTAGCAGGTGGGTATACTTTCTGCCCCCTTCTGATGTCTATGTCAGAAGCTTTCTATATCTCCTTTATACTTTAATAAAACTTTATTACACAAAAGCTCTGAGCGATCAAGCCTTGTCTCTGGCCCCAGATTGAATTCTTCTCCTCAGGAGACCAAGAATTGACATCTTTTGTTGGTTCAGCAACAACCTTTCAGTGGTGTTGTTAAGAACCAAACTAAAGAGTGTGTGCTTAAAAGGAGGCTTCAAAAACACAAAAAGGCTTGGCCTTCGTGGGTTAAAAAGGATAGGAAGGGATATTGAATATAACCTGAGCCGGGCTTCCCTGATAGCTTAGTTGGTAAAGAATCTGCCTGCAGTGCAGGAGACCCTGGTTCGATTCCTAGATCAGGAAGATTCCTGGAGAAGGGACAGGCTACCCATTCTGGTATTCTGGCCTGGAGAATTCCATGGACTATATAGTTCACGGGGTCGCAAAGAGTCGGACATGACTAACTGACTTTCACTCACTCACTCACTCATGCTGAGCTGGGGAGTACATGCCCTTTGGGTCAAAGAGTCAACCTGACCTTTCTGAGGACGTTGAGGAGTGAGAAGGGTGAGGGCTGCCCTCAGCTCGCATTTCACAGAGGCCCCTGGCATGTGGGCTTTCAGATGAGAGCTTAAAGCCCCTGAACAAACCTCCTCAAAGGCTGGGGTGGGGGGTGTGAGGTTCTTAAGGGGAAAACCAGACAACAGAGCGTGAGCACCATTCACATGCCAAGCACAGTGGTATCAGTTTTCTCCTGCTGAGATCTTAGATTGTTAGCGGTTAATCAGTTGTTCTTTGCCTTTGGGACCTAGTGGTATCTTGTTGTTGATCCTCTCTCTGCATTTTTCATTTCCAGACTGTGCTTCAGTCCTCTCATTTGTAAAATAGCTAAAGCAATACCTATTTTAGGACTTCCCTGAGGGTCCAGGGGTTAAGAATCCACCTGCCAATGCAAAGTGAAAGTGAAAGTTACTCAATCCTGTCTGACTCTTTGCAACCCCATGGACTGTAGGCTGCCAGGCTCCTCTGTCCATGGAATTCTCCAGGCAAGAATACTGGAGTGGGTAGTCATTCCCTTCTCCAGTGGATCTTCCCAACCCAAGGATCGAACCCAGGTCTCCCACATGGCAGGCAGATTCTTTACCATCTGAGCCACCAGAGAAGCCTGCCAGTGCAGGAGACATGGTGTCAGTCCTTGGACTGAGAAGATTAAACATGCCAAGGGACAACTAAGCCTGTGTGCCACAACTACTGAGCCTGTGCTCTACAGCCAGTTCTCTGCAACAGAGAAGCCACTGCAGTGAGAAACCTGAGCACCGTGACTAGAGAGTAGCCCCTGCTCACTGCAACTAGAGAAAACTCACTCGCAGTAATGAAGACCCAGTGCAGCCTAAATAAATAAAAATTTAAAAATACCTACTTCACAGGTGGTTGTGAAGATTAAACATGTCAATATTTAAAGTGCTTAGAATAAAGTCAGGGATCTAGTGTGTGGTTAATGGGTCTATGCTATTACTGTTATTATTATTCTTTTTCTTGTCCGCCATCATTGAGTTTTCTTGGTCTGGTTTCTCTGCTGCCCCTTGGTGTTGAGTTTCCCTGATACAAGTCAAGCCCATGTCACTAATAGATGGAATATCAAGTGGAAAGAATCTGATTGGCCTAGCTGAGGTCAAATGTTTACTTCTAGACCAATCATCTGGGACCAGGAGATGAGGTCACTATGTAATAAGAGTAGGAAGTCTCTGGTCAGGGCTCGGGGTGGAACTAGCTTTCCAAGATGAAATAATAGAGGGGACAAATGATGGATATTTCTTATACAACAGTTCTTTAATTTCATGTAGCTTTTCCTTATCTAGAGTGTAAGCTCCTTAGCAGTAGTAGTGTTATTTGATCAGTTGTGTCCGACTTTCGGCAATCCCACGAACTGTAGCCCTCCAGGCTCCTCTGTCCATGAGATTCTCCAGGCAAGAACACTGGAGTGGATTGCCATTCCCTTCTCCAAAGCTCCTTAGAGGTCACAACTATGTCACTTTATTCTTGAGCACCTGAGCAGCCTGCTGCTGCTGCTGCTGCTAAGTCACTTCAGTCGTGTCCGACTCTGTGTGACCCCATAGATGGCAGCCCACCAGGCTCCCCCATCCCTGGGATTCTCCAGGCAAGAATACTGGAGTGGGTTGCCATTGCCTTCTCCAATGCATGAAAGTGAAAAGTGAAAGTGAAGTTGCTCAGTCGTGTCCGACTCTTAGCGACCCCATGGACTGCAGCCCACCAGGCTCCTCCATCCATGGGATTTTCCAGGCAAGAGTAGGGGGTGCCATTGCCTTCTCCTCCTGAGCAGCCTAGGACTTTACAAATATTATGTGCTCAGCACCCAAGTTCTCATGGATACACCTGCTCCCTGTCTACTTCTCTACTCATTGCTCTCAAGTCACCATGACCCTTTCAGCTCTTTAACCAACAAGCAAAGCTCCTTCATACCTCAAGACCTTAGCACATCCTACTTGCTATTCTCGCTCCCTGAAATATTCATTCCCCTGAGCCTTACACTAATGACTCTTTCTGATTTATCAGGTCTTTCTTGGAATGGCAGCTCCTCAGAGAGTCCCTTCCAATATGGCCTGGATCCTAGTCACTCTCCTGACTCATACTTATCAAGATAATCACCGTGAATTGCAATTATCTCACCCTTTTAGTTTTTACTTGTTTTACTTCTCCCCTACCTTGATTGTAAACACTATGGCGATATCAACCTTATTTCTGTTGTTTTTTATTTCACCCAGAACAATGCCAGGCATATAACAGATGATCAAAAAATAATTCTTAAATAAATGAATAGACAATTATTCCTTCTCTCATATCAGCTGAAAATTCTTCCTCTTTTCCTAAAAATAACTTTTGACTTATACCACAGACTCATCAGGAACCCAGTTGTGGCAACAACCAGTTATTTCTTATAATTTCAGTCAGATTCCCATGCACTGCCTCAACCTCAAACTGAAATAAAGCTGCACTTTTAGGTCAGTCTTTATCTTCACTAAGTATTTGGAACAGGAAGTCAGGATTAATAACCCCAATTTCCATGCAACTAGAACCACCAGGAAGTTTTATTGAACTGAGAAGGTGTTGGCATCCCTGAAAAGCCAACCTGGCCTTGAAGGACTGAAGACAGACCCTCTGCATCCTGAGTGTGCTGTTCTCAGAATTAGCAGCCCCTGTCCCATGTGACGTGGTGACCTCTGTGCTTGGCTGACTCTTAAGTTACAGAGGACTCGGAAAGTTAGGATGCTGGGAGAGATTGAGGGCAGGAGGAGAAGGGGGCGACAGAGGGTGAGATGGTTGGATGCTATCACTGACTCAATGGACACTGAGTTTGAGCAAACTCCGGGAGATAGTGAAGGACAGGGAAGCCTGGCCTACTGCAGTCCATGAAAGAGTTGGACACCACTTAGCAACTAAATATCAGGAAAGTAATGGATCTGACTGACTTGTTCTATCTGCCTCAGGACCCAGTGCAGAGCAGGTGCCCAGTAAATATTTGTTGAATAAGTGAATGTGGGAATGTGTCTGAATAAAGTTTGTTCTCCACCCCCTCCGCCCCACCAACAAAAAAACTCAGTAGTTATATTAGTTTTTCATTGCTGTGTAAAACTCACCTTCACAATTCAGAGGTTTAATGTAGTGATCGTTGATAATCACTCATGGTGTCTGTGGATGAGGAATTCAGAAGTGGCTTGATTAGGCTTTTCTGCTTCTTGGTCTCTCATGATTTTAGCATATGATATAGGCTGGGGCTTCATTCTTCTGAAGTTTTGACTGGGATTAATTACTAGGTGGAAAAATTCACCACCCAAAATGGCATTCACCTGACTGGAAAGTTAGTGCTGACAGGGTAATCAGGAGCTGTCTGTGATGAACAGTATTAAAGATGGATTCAGTTCAGTTCAGTTCAGTTCAGTTTAGTCGCTCAGTCGTGTCCTCTTTGAGACCCCATGAATCGCAGCATGTCAGGCCTCCCTGTTCATCACCAACTGCCGGAGTTCACTCAAACTCATGTCCATCGAGTTGGTGATGCCATCCAACCATCTCATCCTCTGTCATTCCCTTCTCCTCCTGGCCCCAATCCCTCCCAGCATCAGAGTCTTTTCCAATGAGTCAACTCTTCGCATGAGGTGGCCAAAGTATTGGAGTTTCAGCTTCAGCATCAGTCCTTCCAATGAATACCCAGGGCTGATCTCCTTCAGGATGGACTGGTTGGATCTCCTTGCAGTCCAAGGGACTCTCAAGAGTCTTCTCCAGCACCACAGTTTAAAAGCATCAATTCTTCGGCACTCAGCCTTCTTCACAGTCCAACTCTCACATCCATACATGACCACAGGAAAAACCATAGCCTTGACTAGAAGAACCTTTGTTGGCAAAGTAATGTCTCTGCTTTTGAATATGCTATCTAGGTTGGACATAACTTTCCTTCCAAGGAGTGAGCATCTTTTAATTTCATGGCTGCAATCACCATCTGCAGTGATTTTGGAGCCCAAAAAATAAAGTCTGACACTGTTTCCACTGTTTCCCCATCTATTTCCCATGAAGTGATAGGACCAGATGCCATGATCTTCGTTTTCTGAATGTATTAAGTACAGCATATTAACTAAATATGGCCATTGATCTGACAGTTTCCCAAAACCAGTGCAACTGTGTTTGGTATTTCTCTTTTCACTTTTATCTGTAATTTAAAAAAAAAAAAAAACCTTGCTTGTTGAGAAAATGAACATTGACAAAGAACAGAATAAACAGTCCTCATTAGCACCAGATAGATTACATTGTTCATACAATTCTAATTATATTTTCCTCTCTAGTGCCTATCAGCCAGTACTATAAAACACAGACATCAACCTCCAATAATATATTTTCTTACATTCCAGACACTGGAAATTCCACAGAGTTGAGTATGAATAAACACCAGTTTAGCCAGATCCTCTGAAAGGCTAACAGCAGCCAATTTTAATTTGTCCTGGGACCAAATGGTATTTCAACAATCTATTCAAATAATAGCTCTTCCCAAATAATACTTGATTTGGTTCATCTAAGGCTGTGCATGCTAAGTCGTGTCTGACTCTTTGCGACCCCATGGACTGTAGCCCACTGGGCCCCTCTGTTCATGGGATTTCCCAGGCAAGAACAGTGGAGTGGGTTGCCATTTCCTTCTCCAGGAGATCTTCCTGACCCAGGGATGGAGACCATGTCTCTGGTGTCTCCTGCTTTGGCAAGCGGGTTCTTAACTGCTGAGCTGAGCCACTAGGGAAGCCCTCACCTAAAGCTTGAAGAATGGAAAGAACAGGAAACTTCTAACACTGCCTTCATCCTCAATGTGTGCCTGCCATGGTATCTGTACCCTGACACTTACATTCTAGCAAATTTGGAAAGACCCTGCATCTCACTGGACTGGAAGTGATATTGGATCCCTTGTCTGAAGACACTGAAATGTGGGTTGGTTGGGGGTCTGTCTCAAGTACTTACAAGGGCTTAGCCATATGTCTATATAAAACATTCTGATTTTCTAAAAGGGGCACATTTTGGGGGCACACAAGACAGTCAGGGTAATAATTCTATACCTTCACAGAAATATATGAGTTCTACTCCATTTTCATGAACAATCAACCCTACTTATTGGTCTAGTTTTCATTTATTCACTTTGGAAAGGAGACACAGGAGAGAGGAAAAAAAAATAAAACTTCACTTTTCTCTTGAGTCTATTTCAAATAAAATCAAAAGCAGAGCCTAAGAATGAAATGGAACTCACCTCCCAGCTCAGATGAAGGCACCTAGTGGGAGTGGGGGGACAACGGTACCTGGAGAGCAAATGCCTCTTCTCCCTTCCCCCACTATTGTCTTGGTGTTTCTGGGGATTGTCATACATGTATAAGGATCTACCAGAAATACAGAGAATCACCATGTCTGTCTTTCTGCCTTGTTCCCAGGTTAGACACAGATTGCATCCATCTGCACTGTGTTCCATCTGGCCAGGTCCCAGGAGTGTCAGGGATGTGCCTGATATCAATAGCTGATCACTCCGCTCATGTCTTCCCTCTCCCAGCTCTGCCCTATCTCTGAGAGGGTGGGGTCATAGTTTGTGTGCCCTAGTCCGGCCCCTCTTCCATAGCCTGGGATCTGGACCAGGATGGATGGGGGCTGTCAGAGGAGGAAGGTGAAATCAGGAGGTTTGAGGTTGGAGAGGGGAAAAGCATGAAGCTCCCTTTGTCCCCATAGAGCCCCCTCCTTGGATCCTAGAACTGGAAAAAGGCAGAACATCATTTTATCTCCACAACATCCGGAAGGACCTGCTGTATCTTAATTTTACGTACTGAGACCCAGGTCAGACTTCTTGCCTCCAGAACTGCAAGAGGATAATTCTGTGTTGCTGTAGAGAGAATGGGGCTTCAGGGGATAGACTTCTTTGGGGGTCCGTAGGCTACTGTTGCCATCTTGAGGGCAGTGAGGAAACAGTGTGAGCCACGGGAAGAAAGAAGAACAGAGAATGAGATCCCCAAACTCCCGCAAAGGGGACGACAGAGGATGAGATGGTTGGATGGCATCACTGACTCGATGAACATGAGTTTGAGCAGGCTTACAGAGTTGGTGATGGACAGGGAAGCCTGGCGTGTTGCAGTTCATGGGATCATAGAGTCAGACACAACTGAGTGACTGAACTGAACTGAACTTGTTCGAGTTATGGCAGTGTTTTTAGTATCTTTACTTTGTGCCCAATCCCTGGCCCATTGTGGATGCTCAACTCAAAGGGGAGAATGACTGGCACCTACTATAAAATTTTGCTGAGCTTTTTTCTCTAGAGTCTCAGACAAACGAGCTGCTGGTTGCTAATGGTGCTCTGGGATTCAAACACATAGGGAATTTGAAAAATATTTCCATGTCTAAATAAAATAAGAGCTGAGCTGTACCAAACATGAGCTGTGTGGTTCAAAGAGGAAATGCAGATGGCCAACAGGGACATGAAAAGATGTTCAACATCACTAATCATCAGCGAAATGCAAATCAAAACGACAGTGAGATAGCACTTCACATCTGTCAGAATGGCCAGCATCAAAAACAACACAAACAACAAATATTAGCCAGGATGTGGAGAAAATGGAACCCTTGTACACTGTTGGTGGGAATATAAATTGATGATGTCACTATGGAAACAATATGGCCATTTCTCAAAACATTAAACTAAGCTAAACTCAGCGCTTCTACTGCAGGGGCTGCAGGTTCAATACCTGGTTGGGCAACTAAGATCCCACATTCTATGTGGCCAAAAATAAATAAACAAAACAACAGAAAAACTAAAAACACAACTACCATTTGATCCAACAATTCCACTTTTGGGTACATATCCCCTTCATGAAAAAAAAAAGACAAACTCAAAAAGATATCTCCACCACAATGTTCATAGCAATATTATTTACAATTTTAAATATGTAAATAATGTTTATGGTGATAAGGAAGCAACCTAAGTGTCCATCAACAGATGAATGGATAAAGAAGATGTACATATATTCAGTGGAGTACTACTCAGCCATAAAAAAGAATGAAATTTTGCTATTTGCAAATTTCATGGATAGACTTAGAGGGCATCATGCTAGATGAAAGAAACCAGACAAAGACAAATATTGCATGATATCACTTACATGTGGAATCTAAAAAATATTAATACAACAAACTAGTCAATGTAACAAAAAAGTAGACTCAGATATACAAACTGGTGGTTACCAGAGGGGAGGGGCAGTACAGGAGTCGGGAAAGTTAGATATAAGCTACTGAGTGTAAGATAAGCTGCAAAGATGTATTGTACAACACAAGGAATATAACCAATACTTTGTAATAACTATAAATGAAAAGTAACCTTTAAAAATTGTATAAATTTTTTAAGTGAAAAAAATTTATTATACCTCATTAAAAAATTAACTGTGTAATGGGCACTGCCCTGGGTATATCATTAAAACCCCTTCACCTCTGTGGTAGTCTTTGATTTCATCATTTTTTAAACGAGGGCACTGAGGCTTAAAGGATTCCCTTGAGTCATAGAACAAGTTAGTGGTGAAGTCAGGATTGAGACCCAAGCATTCTAAATCCAGAATCCAAGATTTTAACCAAGAGGTTTCATCTTGAGGTTGGCATCATTCAGAATAAGGTCAAAATGCCACCACATCCTTTTCCAGGCCAAATACAAAGAATCAGAGTAGAAGATAAAAGATCGGTCAGTGGCTTTCTAGATGGCAAAAGATTCCAGTCTTAAAAATATCAATTACAATTCCATGTTTGACTTTTTCATTTTTTCCCCCAATTTTCTAAGATATTCCTTTTGGTTCTTAAAATGTGGTGAGAGATCAGTATCTAGATAACCTGGAAGATAACAATTGAACTAAAAATTGCATACAGAGGGAATTTTCAGGGAGACTGTCTGGGAAGGGTCAATTATGGAGACATTACAGCAAACTTTGCTGGGCCTGAAGAGACCAACGCTCTGAGTTCACATGCCCTGCATTCCCGGGAGGAATGCATTTGAGACTCATACATATTTATATCCAATAATGTATTAGAGTAAATGTCAGCTTTTTTTTTTTCTCCTGTTAACTTAACATGCAGGAAAGTAAATGACCCATAAAGAAAAAGAAATGATTTTCTCTCTACCATGAAAGCCTTTAAATATGCAAACATTTCAATACCTAATAGAGCAGGTCATAAAGTGAGTCTGGTGCATTTTCTTTGAGAGAGGTTTTACAAGGTTTTATAAGGGTTTTGGTTGCTGTGCAGTGTTCAATAGTTTATATGGTTGCATTTTGAAACCTAGTTATCAGGTGATTCATTCGACAAAGCATTAACAGCTCTGTAAATGTTCGGTGTGTGTTGATGTAGAGACTGAATACTGATGGGTTTATAAATCTATAATAACTAATTGGGGTGATCGGGGTTATTCTTCTGTTTGTTTTTAATTAATTTATTTTTTAAACTGCAATGAGTTAATCATGGGATTTTAGTTCCTACACCAGGGGTTGAACTCAGGCTCTCCAGCAGTGACAGCGAGGGGTCCTAATGACTATACCTCCATAGAATTCCTGGGCTTATTCTTTTTAAAATGCCTGCAAACTTTAGTGATCGAACTTATTGAATTTAAAATTGAAGGTACATTGCTTACCTGAGACATTTTTTTTTTATTATTCAGTTCTGCCCTTTATTAGTTTAAAATAATGGTGGCTACAGACACACTTACAGTCTTGCATCTCCACGGCTTAGCCCAGAGTCCAAGTAGCTCAGGGCTATAGGGCATTCTGTTTCATACAGTCACTCAGGGACCCAGGCCCCTTGCATGCTCTGGTCTTGTAATCCCTAGAACCCAAGAGAGCTTTGTTGTGTCTGTGAATCCTGCCAGCTGCTGGGGAGAGAGAATAGAACGAGGACTGTGAGGGAGGAGTCTATGAGTGGACTCTGAAAACAGCCCATGACACTCGGCCACTTCCATTGGACAGAACCTGGTCACATGACATTGCGTACCTGCAAAGTATGCTGGGACACACAGTACAACTGTGTGTCTGGGAGAAAAGGGAATGAGATTCCCTTTCATAACCAACTATCAGCTTACTGCAGTTTAAAACTGTATGTTTGGATAACATCTCCTGTGGGAATTGATAACCTAAACTCAGAATCAAAAATAAATGATGTTCTCAGTTTCCTCATGCATTGGTGTGAGCATATGAACTCAGTTCTGATCCTCAGGTGTATCTGTGAGAGGCACTGTGTGAGAAGTTGATAGTGGAAGCAGCATAGGGTCAAGGATAGTGATGGGGTGGGGGTTCATTAAGGCAGAGTCACTGGGCTTCCCATAGAAAAACATGTTAAATGGTTCTGCAGAAGCTCTGCCTACAATCTCTCCCTCTGTCAACTTCAGTCATTCTTGGAGAATCTTAAAATCCTTTAATAAATCTCTACTGCCTCAATAAGAGTGAATCTACTTCTCTGCAACTATGAATGTTGTCTTTTTACCTATTTGTTTTTGAGGGGGAAAAAAGAAACAAAACACATATACTTTAGAAGTTGAAACATGAAGCCTTTGACCAGTCAAGATGTTTTATTTGAATATTTTCATTGATTACTAATATTTAATGGTTATGTGATTTCATATGATTTTTTTATGTCTGTCTTTTCTTGAAAACCAAAAGATCTGGCAAACTGAAGGGAATGTATAAAGGATTTTATGAGGAATATATACTCAACAGTTGATTTATTCCCTCAGAAAACCTGTATTACATGCCTGGTGTTTCCCAGCCCTGTGTTAGGGGATGGTCTAGAGAGATGAATAAGGCTTAGGGGGTGGATGGGATGATGCACCCTTTCCTGGCCTGAAATTCCCATCTACTGGGTATTTCATCCACTCAAGGTTTTGATGGATAGTAATAATAATAGCTCAGTAAAGGCTGACTCTTCACAAGCACTCACTCTTGCAAGTCACGGATTGCCTCACATCTTAACATCTTATAGTGTTATTGCCACTTCATTTCAACCAATGAGTAAGAGAGGCACAGAGAATTCAGACAACTTCTCTAATGCCTCACAGCTGGTAAGGAGAAGAGTTGGGATTTCAATTCAGTTCCATTACCAGAATCACAGTCCTAACCATTATGAAGGACTGCCCCTCTCCTAATGCCCATGGGTGTTTAAGTCTACTTGTCTATTTACATCACCAGTTAAGTGTTTTAAAGCATCATGAATTGTATGGATGAACCTTGAAAATATGATGCTAAGTGAAAGACGGCAGACATAATAGGCCACATATTGTATGAATAAGTATTATCTCATAACTGCTCCAGAAGGGAATTTCAAGGAATGCCTTAGTGAATCAATGATATGATCAAGGCATAAGATTATTTCTTGAGTCTTATATGCAAATTTGTTTCCTCATTGTCTCAAAGTGGCTGCTGCTGCTCCAGGAAACACTTTATCCCATGATAATGATCATAAAAGAGGAAGAAAAAAAAGGGAAGAAAAATCACTGTCTGCATTTCTGTTTTTATTAGTGAGAGAAAAAATTTTCCAGAAACACTAAAGCACCAAGATGCTTCTTAGCATCTCATTGGTCAGAATTTAGCCACTTGCTTGCCTATGACTTCAAAGGAGGATGGAAAAGTGAGCATCTGTGATTTTTCAGCTGAAACTGTCGGAATGGGCTCACCCTACAAGGAAAAAAGTTGACCACAGCACTTCAGGCAGAAAAAGTGAAGAAAAGCCTTCATATTAGGTCTGCCAATCTTATGTTTTTGGGAATTTTCACTTTATGACATTGTTCTGAACCTTCTCAATATACTTAAGGAAGGCAGAGGAAAATACAGAGAAGAAAATTTCCCTTATTAATTTAAGTAGTTACAACTCAGTTTAATGGTGTAGACATTGTCAGTGACTTTATGGGGAGCATGGAGAAGGATGGCCAAACTCTGCCCTCATCGCTGAGTGGATGCAGTCTCAGATGGGAATTTATAAGTGTTGCTGCAAGTGTAGGATGGAAAAGGGCTCCCACAGTCCTCTATGGGAAAGGCCAAATACAGATAGGAGGTCTGGACACATTTTCAAGGTTGGTAGGCAAGATTCTGCCTTTGGAGATGCAAAGAAGATGCTCTAGGAGTAAGCAGGAGTGAGGGAAACTCTGGAGGTGTGATCTCCTTTATTGA
The DNA here is from genome assembly GCF_027580195.1 of Bos mutus. Classification (NCBI taxonomy): domain Eukaryota; kingdom Metazoa; phylum Chordata; class Mammalia; order Artiodactyla; family Bovidae; genus Bos; species Bos mutus. The sequence continues at coordinate 22,763,736 of NC_091633.1, forward strand.
AAGTTGACAAAATCCAGTTTAAATGGAGTAGGAGACAGAACTCAGAGATGGGGCAGGAAATGCAGACTGGGCCATGTTTTGAAAGTCTTGGAGAGAACGTACCTGGTGGTCCAGTGGCTAAGACTCTATGCTCCCAGTGCAGGTTCCCAGGTTTGATCCCTGGCCAGAGAACTCAATCCCACATGACACAGCTAAAGATCCCACATGCTATAATGAAGATCAAAGATTCTGTGTGCCACAACTAAGACTTATCGCAGCCAAATAAATAAATAATAATAAAAAAGAAAGTCTTGGAGTCCAGTCTTAGAAGTGGGTATGTCATATTCTAGGGAATAGAGAATACTGGGTGATGGGACAAGGGGCACAGATTTCTATGACTCTGGCTGTTGAACTTTGCTTGTGGTCATTGTCTGGGAGACATATCTATACTCTGCACCTGTGTCTATGTGTGTATATGCGCAGGTGTAGTGTGTGTGTGTGTGTGTACATGAGTATATGTTGGTTTGTGTGATGTGTGTATATATGAACATGTAGATTTGTGTGGACATGTGTTTTTGTGTGAGTATATGTGTATGTGTGTGTGTATGACTTTGACCTCAACACTGAGATCACTCACTACCATTTTTTGAAACTTATCTTCTGGCTAAGTCAAAGTCCATGATCTTAGCAGAGGCATAGACCTCTGTGAATCTGCTGAACTACTTGGTAACTGCTTCTATGGAATATATATGGGTGTCAGGATCTTCTGTTCTAAGCCTCATGCTTTCATAGTTGGGGGACAAATGCACTTTTCAGGAAATGCGTTTTCATGAGTGGCTATTTGGGCTAAGACATGGTCATTTTAAAGTTCCCTAGGGATTTCCCTGGTGGTCCAGTGGCTAAGACTCTGTGCTCCCAATGCAGGGGGCCTGGGTTTGATCCCCAGTTAGGGAATTAGATCCCACGTGCCACAGTGAAAACCGAAGATCCTGCATGCTGCAACTAATACTCAGTGCAGCCAAATAAATAAAAACAAATAGTAAAAAAAAAAAAAAAGTTTCATAAACTGGTCAAATTTAATCAGTCACCCTTAGACCTCATATATGAAGACCAAGAGGCTTTGTTCTATTTTGGAGGTGAAAGTTACCATGCACATCAATGCACATAATGCAAGTTCTAACATATCACAACCAAATAAACAGTGAATGGAGAAGAAAAGCAATCAACATGGCCTCCCCTTCAACAGACTTTCATTTTAGGACTACCCTCATTTCATGGTATCCTGTTCTTTTCAATGATGACAATTAAATAAATATATATTTAAATGTGATTTGGTGCTTCCACCTTCGGAAATCTTTTCCTCATTATCCATTCACAATGTAGAATACATTGTGTTTTGTTTTGGCAGTAAGATCAACTCAATTCATCCAGGTTGTTACTTTATTTTTTAGCAGTTTTGCGCCCTGTTTCTTATACAAATTGCCCAGGATTTGGCTGAGATCTGCTGGTCTTGGCATCTGCATAGTCTGGTTTGGAACTGATTCTCTTTATTTCCTCTGTGGATGTCTAAAGCCTTCCCACAACATGATGAGGAGGCTTATGATCCTGCAGTCACATCTCACTTTTGCTTTTATTTCCAAGCTTCCCTCTCATTTGCAAGCTATGAACCCCAGGTTTAAAGCTCAGCACCTTCTTTTATTTTCACATCTTTACTTACACAAAGCATTAGTGAGTTGAGTACATTCTGGTGAAGCTAGGTGAGGGGCAGAGGGGCCAAAGGAAGAATTTCCATTATGGATACAGTGGCAACTGAAAATTGAATGCAAGGCATCTCTGTTCATAAACTTACACTTTAAAAACATCCTCTGAGGACTTTCCTGGTGGTCCAGTGGTTAAAATTCCTTGCTCCCAATGCAGGCGGCCCAGGTTCAATCCCTGGTCAGGGAACTAGATCCCACATGCTACCACAACTAAGACTCAGTGCAGCCAGATATATATGTAAAAATATCCTCTGGTCTCTCAATCATTGGGAAATATCCTCAGAATTCCCAGTCCCAACTATCTATGGGCTTCCTTTCTCTTGGCCAAGTCCACTAAGCTTGACTATGTGGGGCTCAAGGGCACCAGCAGAGAGGCTGGGAAGGGTGAAATTAATCCCATGCTGGGTTTACCAAAGTCCTGGCAGAGCTTGGCTCTCCTTCTGCTCATTCCTTGCACTTCTTTGCCTATCATGCTCCATTCCCACCTTAAATCTTAGAAGTGGAACCACCTTCCTCACTTTCTCACAAGCAACAGTCACACAATGCCTCTTGTTTTGCTTTGGTTTGCTTGTTGCTTTCGTGTTAATATCTATACTCCCAAGATATGCAGTCCAAACACCTAGCGAAGAGGATTGAGAATAGAGGAGGGACAAGATAAGGAACATAGGTTTCCAAGATTTCTCAATAGCATCTTGCGGAAGGCAGGGATTAATTCTACCTACCTTGACCATCTTTACATTTCATAATTCCTAGTACTAAGTGATTTTTAAAAAAGTCTTGGGTACTAGAATGAATGGTCTATCAAAAGCAATTTCCGTTCTGCATGAGTATTTTTGATCTGTAGGATGTCTTTGAGTTTCAGCAGTAATACTTTAGTTTTGCATCATTAATTCAATATGTTGATATTAAACACTTAATTGTACTCCTTGAAGTTGTTTTGAAGTGGATTCTGTCTGGTAACATACCCATAATGGGATTGAGACAGCTGGTAGAGCTCAGCGGTTTTATAATTTCACTTTTTCACCTTTGAGCTGACTGCATTCTGATGAATCTGGACTTGCTTTGGCCATAATCCCACTGAACAGGGCAAAATCACAGATAAGATCATTTGAACTATAAGAAGTCAGCCTCTTTTAAGGAATTATCAGATGATTCAACATGTCATGAGGCACCTTAACCAGTTTTAAATGAAAACTTGAACTTTTGGAAGAACACTAGGAAAAAATGGCACGAATCACTGTGTTTTAAAAAATTGAAGTTAGGCATTTACAACCTCTTAGAGTCAAATAATTCAACAAGGCAAATATGTATATGTGTGTGTGTGCTCAGTCACTACAGTCGTGGCCGACTCTTTGAGATCCAATGGACCACAGCTCCCCAGACCCCTCTACCCATGGGATTCTCCAGGCAAGAATACTGGAGCAGATTGCCATGCCCTCCTCTAGGAGATCTTCCACACCCAGGGATCGAACCTGTGTTTACTGCTTTGCAGGTGGATTCTTTACCACTGAGCCACCAGGAAAGCCCGCCCCCTACACACACACATATTTTTAAATCCTTGAACTCATACTGATTCCTCTACTCAGAGGCAACCATTTTCAACATATATAAGCAATTTGTTTTTAGGGTAATTTCTACATCTCAGTATATTTTGGTTGCATCCTATGTCTTGATATTTATTTATCTTGATATTTATCTTGATATTTATCTCTTTTATAAATTTTCTTCTCTGCAAAGCTCTAATCCCTTCAAGTTGCTTCTTGCTGTGTTCTTGCTTGTTTCGGTGTGTACCTTTGGGCTGGAAGATTTCCTCATGGATGTGAACCCTGATTACTGGTTTAAGAGCAAGGGACAATGATATTGAACATGTGGTGGAGAATGTCCAGTGCAGGCTGAGCTGGGCTGTTTCACTAAAGCTTTGACGCCAGTTCCTTTGTTGTTGTTGTTGTTTGTTTGCTTTTTGTTAGACTTTGGGTTTTTATTCTAGGAGACATGAGAAACAACTGAACCTGCATCTCTAGAGAATATACAGTGATAGAATATCTGTGTCATAGGGTGGGCATATCTTCAACTTAGTAATAAACGGCAATTTATTTTCAAATACAACCACATCAATACACTTCCACTGGCAGTGTATGAAGAATCCTTGTAGTTTCACATTTTACCAACATTTGATATTATAAAATTTTAAATCTTTTTGCCAATCTGATGGACTTAAAATGCTATCTCATTGAGGTCACAATTTTTATTTCCATGATGGCTGAAAAGATGGAAACTCTTTATTTTTTCTATGAAATAATTTTATTCTAACTCTTCACATCCATCATCAACATAAGGGCATTCCTTTTGCCAAATCCAGAGCCACCTTTAAAATCAGTTCCTATTTTCTTTTATTTAGATTGTTTAAAATACAGTGGGTATTTTTTTAACCTGAGCATGAGGCTTTCACTGGTAAATTTTATCCTAACACCTAAGTTACATTTGATCCTGGTACCTTTGTGTTTTTCCCCATTGGCTCCTGCAGCTCCTCAGAGGTGGATCTTGTGAGCATGGTGTGGAAGGTGGGGTCTGGCCATCATCATTCTGGAGCCCAGATGGTAGGGAGGGCTGTGCATCTCCTCTGGGTCCAGGATGCTCTGCAGGAATGGAGTATAATAGCTCATCTTCAAGTGTACCTGAGCCCATTATAATCATCACAGGAAATATACCATGGGTTCTGCCAGCTAGAGAAGAGATCAAACTTCTTAAGCAAATGCTGTTATGTTAATATTGCCTGTCTAGCTGTTTAGAGGCTTCTGGTGTCAGGATTCTTGAACCTCTGAGTAGTTCTTTGGAATAAACTGGGTTGTTGCTTAGCTTTTCCCTATTGGACTATAGGGGCTTCCCTGGTGGCTCAGATGGTAAAGAATCTGCCTGCAATGCAGGAGACCTGTGTTCGATCCCTGAGTTGAGAAGATCCCCTGGAGGAGGGCATGGCAACCCACTCCAGTATTCTTGCCTGGAGAATCCCCATGGACAGAGGATCCTGGTGGGCTGCAGTTCATGGTGTCACAAAGAGTCAGACACCACTGAGAGACTAAGCACAGCACAGCACATTGGACTATAATTTAGTTTAGCTTCCAACTTTTTTTGTTCCTGTGGTCTCCTCTGTCTTTCTTAATCCTTGTTGATTTACTTCTCAAAAATAAAACCAATTCACAGATATTGTAGCAGCAACTTGGAAGGGAGTGAAAATAACTCAGGAGGACAACCTCCTAGTTGAATCAAAAACTGATCCCCTGATTTTTTACATGTTTTGTCTGTATGAATGAACTTGGGGTAAACAGCATTCTAAAGCAGTCTACATTTTAAATTTTTCATGTGAATTAATTCTACTCAAAGTCATTTTTAGCCCCTTAAGCTAATTGTCAATCTTGCCTAATCCGTGATGTCCTATCCTCACCTTTTAGTGCCTTTTAATCAGAAAAAAAGAACAAAGTCATAAGTATTTCATACCACAGGTTTTTTGTTTAATTTTCTTTTCTTTTTTTTTAAGTTGATCAGAGTTTGAATGCAAGCCAAGGTTTCTAAGAGAAAAAAGCAAAGAGCAGGGTTAAACATAAAGACATACGTTTTTTTCCCCTCTCTGGCTCACTAGATATGTTTCCCTGTACCTTTCATTCTGGCAAAAAATAAAATTTATCTCAACTAAAGGACACACACAGCATAGTACCTGTAGTCTAGTAAGACCAAGGCAAAAGGTTACTGATAATATGGATTTTTTTGTGCCAGATAATGATTATTAATCCCTAGATCTAAGTAGGCTAAGCCTACATGTTGATTAATCGTCCAGTGACACATGAGTAACATTTACATTTTACTGGATTGAATCAACCTAACAGAAATGGACTTGGCTGATGAATAAATGGATCCTTTTATCCCAACAGTTTAAATGATTACTGAATATCTCTAAACTCTCTTGCACTTTTAACAATTATTTTAAGCACAGTAACCATAACTCACCTCATGGAAAGTGATACATCTGCAAAATGATGGATTGTTGATATGTTTTTACACCTTTTACACTAAGTAAGTTCATAATTTATTAGGAAAATTGAAAAGACTCATTAGAGGAAAGATTTCTATCCTTCCTTCCCTTTCTCCCTCCCATCTTCCTCTTGTTTTTTTGCAGTGTTTGGTTTATGAGAAAGAGAAGAAGGAAAGAGAAAGAAAGAGAGAAAACAAAATGGGCAAGTTGCAAATTTAAATATGGTTAGCTTCCTCTTGGAAATGATAAACCTGCCGTCTTGTTTCCCTTTACATCTGTGGTTTGCATTTTCTCAAGTCACAGCATCATTTCACTCCATCCACTTTATCCTTTCTCTACAGCTATAGCCTTACTTTTATTTTCTCCAAAGCTGCCCTTGAAAACTTACTTAGAAACTCAGATTTATCTTAATTTAACAGTGATTGCTATCTTGTTTCCAAAAAAGAGTCAGGAGAAAAACCAGATGACCGTGCTGATGGACTCTCACACAAAGAGATTAATTGCAGTGCTCTGGAAGACTTGGGCAAAGTGATGAGCAATCCACAGAATGCAGAGAAAACTAGAGCTAGTGGTGTTTGCAATGTGCAAACTCCTGGATATTTGTAAATATCCTCACGCTGGGATGGTAAATTGGGAACAGCCATCTGGATGTTTGGCTACATTTTTCACTTTTTAGATGATATTTAAGACTGCTAGATAGGAGCTTTCAGCTTGGCTCCTTATTCTTTGGTTTTTGATAGCAGCAAGTCATGATACAATAAATTCAATGATATTTTACAATTTTCACAGTACCAGACAATGAAATTCACAACATGCTATGAATCAGTATCTGTTAAGTGATGTAATTGTATGTAGCTAGCCCAAGAATCTATTAAAAATACTGTCATGTATTAAAAGTATGAATTCAGAGAATATAAGCAGTTGAAATACATCTCAGTTTTTATAATCTCATTGCATCATTTTACTATTTAAAAAATTTGGTGTGTTAGGTCAAAATGGAATCACCTAGGCCTCCATCAGCCTTTGATGGGACTGATTCCTTATGAGACCCACTTATATAAACAGTACTATATGCAAAATAGATAGTCAGCAGGGATCTACTGTAAAGCACAAGGAAATCTACTCAGTATTCTGTAATAACCTATAAGGGAAAAGAATCTGATAAAGAATGGATATATGTATTGATATATATATAACTGAAGGACTCACTGGTGGCTCAGCGGTTAAGAATCTGCCTGCAGTGCAGACGACCAGGGTTCAATCCCTGGGTCAGGAAGATCCCTGAGAAGAAAATGGCGACCCACTCCAGTGTTCTTGCTAGAGAATTCTGTGGACAGAGGAGCCTGGCTGGTTACAGTCCATGGGGTAGCAAAGAGTCAGAAACAACTGAGTGACTATTCTCTTTCTCTCTCTCTCTCTCTCATGTAGAACTAAACCACTTTGCCATCCACCTGACCACAAAATCAACTATAGCTCCAATATAAAATAAAAATTAAAAAAAAGAAAAGTGCTGATTTTTCACTAGTGTGATGGTGATGGGAGTCCAGTGCCTGGAAATGGGATGAAACTGTGCCTCTTCCATGTTTGTTCACACACATATACTCTTGAGTTTATACCCACACACCAACAACAGGCAAGTCCACACATAGAAGCCTGGAGCCCCCAACGACCTCATCTCTTGAGCAAGAACTTTCTTCTCCATCACGAGGTGAAGCCCACAGCTTCCTTCTGCACCAGTCAGAAAGGATGACTGCAAAAACAGCACACTTCTTTGTCCGCACAGGAAGTGAATAGCAGAGAGGGAGATGACCAGTCATCACATAGAGTGGCACCTCCACACCCCAGTGCTGCAGGTCTGAGAACTCAGAGCTCTGAGGACCAGGTGGAGACGGAGCAGCACAGAGATGATGCCCAGAGATGCCCGCAGCACCGTGCACAGACCCAGCCGACAATGACCCACAACCGTGGCAGAGAGTGCTGATCCCAGCCTCACAGGTATTCCATGGAACACTGTCATACCTCTCACTTCAAGAATGACTGTATTTACTGAAATCCATTTTAATTATAGAGGGAGTCTGCCTCCCATTCTGATGGGTGTCAGACTCCCTCAGTGGTGTCCAACTCTGTGACCCCATGGTCTGTCCATGGAATTCTCCAGGCAAGAATACTGGAGCGGGTTGCCATTCCCTTCTCCAGGGGATCTTCCCGACACAGGGATTGAACCCAAGTCTCTTGCATCTCCTGCATTGGCAGGAGGATTCTTTACCATTGTGCCACCTGGGAAGCCCAATTCTGATGCTTCTTCAAAATGAATAAAATACTGACTGTAGTAACTTACACATATGGTTCAGAAACAGACTGTTGACACATCCCTTTCATGTGTTTTACAATTACATATTTTTCCCAGGTCTGAAGAAAAAATTGGCCAGAGTTTACAATAGCTTCTAAGCATGAAAGTGTCAGATGTAGTTATTGCAGACTGAAAACATTTTCCTCCAAAATTCTATAGTCCTCAATTTCTGCAAACAGTGCTTCTCTAAACAAAATGTTAACAGTCAATGTTCTGTTTTCTAAAGTAGAATGTGTGTTCTAGGGTCAAATATTTTCTAATGAAATCTTTCTTGCATTCTCTGAGGCTTAAATAAATGTTGGCCTTTGACAGTCAGATACAAGGGAGATGTTTCCACTTCCCTTCAAGGATGTTAAGTGTTCCCCAGCTTCCCTGGTGTCTCAGTGGTAAAGAATCCGCCTGCCAGTGCAGGAGATATGGGTTCGATCCTGGTACAGAAAGATCCCACATGCCACAGAGAAACTTAAGCTGGTGAGCCACAACTACTGAGTCTATGCTCTAGAGCCTGGGAGTTGCAGCTACTGAGCCCATGCACCCTAGAGCCTGTGCTCTGCAACAAGAGAAGCCACTGCAATGAGAATGAAACTAGAGAGTAGTTCCTGCTTGCCACAACTAGAGAAAAGCCTGCGCAGCAAGGAAGACCCAGCAGCAGCAAGGAAGACCCAGCACAGCCAGAAAGAACTAACTAAATAAAATTATTGTTTTAAAAAAGAATGGCACATGAGACCCTGTCATCCACAATGCCATACGATCCTGACTTCACTGCTCGTCTCCTCATGCTGGCTGCTGGGTAAGTTAGAAACGAAGGGTAAATGCTGATACATCCCACTGATACTCAAGACACCCACAGAAACACTTACCAACTTATACATTTCCTAGAGTTTTCAATTTACTTGTTTGTATATACAAAATAGATATATAGAATTTACCCAAATGTTACCATTTTGTAAATTCCATTGCCACCAACCACCATAGAACACAAGTTAATTTTTTTGCTAAATTGAGCAATATGAATTCTCTCTGCAGCTTTCTGTGACTTTTTCACACTTATCAGTTATTTCAACTCTCTCCTGTGCCCTCAATAGAGTATTTCAATTCATTTCCCAGATCAAGTGAGCTGCCAGCAATATTTTAGGACTGGAAAACAGGGCACAGAAATGACTGAAACCTATAATTAGAGGGGAAAAAAACCTTACTTTATATTTATTCCTAAATTTTAAAAAATTTGTTTATTTTTTGGCCGCTCTGGGTCTTCTTGCTGCATGTGGTCTTTTTCCAGAGGGGACTACTCTTTAGTTGCAGTGCACAGTCTTCTCATTGCAGCAGCTTCTCTAGCTGTGGAACACAGGCTCTAGGGCCTTGGGCTTCACAAGTGCTCCCAAGCTCTAGAGCTCGGGCTCAATAGTTGTGGTGCATGGGCTTAGTTGCTCCATGGCATGTGGGATCTTCCCAGATCAGGAATCGAACTCGTGTTTCCTGCATTGGCAGGAGGATTCATATCCCCTGCGCCACCAGGGAAGTCCCTTGTGCTGTGCTGTGCTGTGCTTAGTCTCTCAGTCATGTCTGACTCTTTACAACCCCATGGACTGTAGCCCGAGAGGCTCCTCTGTCCATGGGAGTTCTCCAGGCGAGAGTACTGGAATGGATTGCCATGCCCTCCTCCAGGAGGGGAGTCCCTTACTTTATATTAAAACGAACTTTTTCATTTTCACTAGTGGCTCAGATGTTAAAGAATCTGCCTGCAATGTGGGAGACCTGGGTTCAATCCCTGAGTCAGGAAGATTCCCCTGGAGAAGGGAATGGCCACCCACTCCAGTATTCTTGCCTGAAGAATTCCATGGACAGAGGAGCCTGGAGGGCTACAGTCCATAGGGTTGCAAAGAGTTGGACACAACTGAGTGACTAAACACTTCAAAGTTCACTTCACTTTCATTTGAAAGAAACAAGCACCTTGTCACATGTTAAGTGAATATTAATTATGAACACTGGATTATTTGTAAGAAAGCAATACAGAAGTAGATTCTGGATTTCTCTCTGGGTTGGACTGAATTCACAACAGATATGATATAGACCGTTTTTTAAAAGTCTCTTAATTTGTCAGTGTTCCTGGTGGTAAATGATATATTAGGCCAAGTAATAAAAAGGTAATGAAATAGATTGTCCCTTTATGAAATATTAGCATCCATTAGATCTGATAACCCTGAGTCTAAATGTGAAATCTCCCCTTTATGAATCATCTCACCCAATATGAAGGGTGATATGCTCAAGTCAAGAAGAATCTCGCACTCCTCATTAAAGGAACCCCAGAGGATAGTTAAAACCAGATTTAGGGATAGCAGTTCCATCAAGGGAAGGAAAAAATAAAATTGGAGAAGGACACCCAGGAGGCTTCAACAGTATTCTTAATATTTTAACCAAATTCTGGCCTGTGTTGGTTATATTATTCTTTATTCTTTTAACATTGCTATGTGGGAATTCTTTCTGGATCAAGAAAACAATACGAAAAAAAATACACCTGCTTTCCAAAGTGAGGTGCTACCCACCATACATAAAGTAAACTTGATTAGATATGAAAGGATTAAAGTTGAAGAGTTCTAAACAGTGGGCTGAAGAGAGGGCATCTCTTTGAAGAGAGTCGTCTGTGTGCTGAAGTTGGATCTGAAGGCTGACAGGATGCTCTCATGGTTCTTCTCAAGTCTGCTTAACTTGGGAATGACGAGTGAAACCTTAGGTGGAGGATTGCAGGAATGATGGAGAAGTTGCCAGATTCTGATCTAGACCAGAGCAAAAGAAGACAATCAGGGGATTAAGCTATGTGAGATGATGGAGATCATGGCTTCTAGAATACTATTCCTAGTGGGAATAGACTACATTTTGTTTATCCATTCTTTAGTTCATGAACTTTGGTCATTTTCCCATCAAACATAGATTTTTTAACTTTCTATTTCTCTACACTGCATTTTAGTAATGTGAAGGGAAATGGAAGATGACAGATACAGCATGTTTAATAAAATATCTTAAAACACATTTTGATATCATACAAATGTTAACTTTGCAGGATGTCTTAAATGTTTTCCAGGGTATAAGTTTTTGCATTTTTAAATATACCACATTTTATGTATATGTCATGTGCTCAGTCATGTTGGACTGTTTGCAACCCCATGGACTGTAGCCCACTAGAATTTTCCAGGTAAGAATAATGGAGTTGGTTGTCATTTCCTCCATCAGGGGATCTTCCTGACCCCGGGATCCAACTCACATCTCCTGTGTCTCCTGCATTGCAAGTGGATTCTTTGCTCACTGAGCCATCATGGAAGCCCCATTTTATACATAGGAATAACTTACAAAGTGAGATAAAGTAATTTGTTTTGAGGCGGGGATTGTCTGAAACTAGTCACTTAGCTTAAGCTGAGTTTTTAAATTTGAATAAACTGAATTCCTGGAACCAAAAGGTAAAGTCTCCTGAAAGCGGTTGGTAATCTAGCTCATGAAAAATCCTAAATAATGGAAAATAATAATTCCCCGAATTTTTGCCATAATGAGTCTTCTGCCTTGAGAATGGAATCCCCTTATAGAGCTAAAGAGATAGAGCTTTTACTAAACATGATGTTATAAACTATTTAATTATCCCAAGTTTGAGTTTGATACGGTTTATATCTGCAATTTTTTTCTATTTCAGATTAACAATAGCTGTTTGAAATTTTTTCCTTTTTTTTTTTTTCCTTTTGGAGTCCAGGGTCAAGGTCTTAGTATTCAAATGTCACACTTCTCTTCCTAAAAATAAATGGTGCATTTGGGTATTCACTGTTATATTCATGCTATTTTCTTGGCCTCATTATAGGGCTAGAAATTGCTGGGGATTTTTTTAACAAAGTACCAGCTGAAATAGGCACCCATTCACTCACCATCAGAGGTCACCGGGGCATCATTCTAAGTGACCCTCCTCACCTCCTTCTGCAAATATTTCCTCAACTGTGGGCTTGTAGGGAGGATCCCCTGTCACTCTGAATCATAATCAAGTCCTGTTCAGAATCCCAGGAATATCATTATTTTGTGGAAGTCCCCAGATGCCACATTTTAACGAGTATCAACAGCTCTTGAAACAGCTTCACAGGCTTTTTTTCACCCATCGTATGGCCTTTTTCCCATGTTCTCCAGCCAGACACACAAGCAACTCATGGCCCAGGAATGAGACAACCTTAGTCACTTCAGAGATCTTTTTCTCACCCTTTTTAAAATGCAAGCAACTCACAGACTGCAGTTCTAATCAACAGCTTCCAGCTGCCAAGACAATGCAGACAGTGAGATGCCTGACACCCAGTGGGTTTGTCCCTCTGTTCATCATCTAATCATTTTCATGCGCTGTCAACATGGTGACTGCAAAGCCATATTCCTCAATCTCAAAAGGAGCAATTTGGGGAAATAGCCAAGTGCTATTCAGCCCAGTTATCAAGAAAGCTTTGCTCAAACTGCAGAAGAAAGGAAGAAACTAAAGCATGAAGAAGGACGCATGACAAAACAAAAGAACTTTTAGTATTGTTTCCATATGACTTTCCCATCAACTCAGCTTTCTTTTTTTAAAATTGACTTTTATTTATTTAGTTGCATCAAGTCTTAGCTGCAGCATGTGGGATCTTCGATCTTGGTTATGGCTTGGTGCTGCATGTGAATTCTTAGTTGTAGCATGTAGGATCTAGTTCCTTGACCAGGGATTGAACCCAAGCTCCCTGCATTGGGAATACAGTCTTGGCCACTGGATCACCAGGGAAGTCCCAACTCTGCTTACTTAAATGATGAGAAACGTTACTTCATGGAGGAAAAAATGTGTTTTCTTCAAATTAGCCCATGCTCCTATACGATTCCTAGTTCTTTTTATTTTAACTAGTAATGCAAAATTTGATTTGTTTTCCGTACTGTTAATAGTTGCTCCCAAAATTCAGGTAAATTATTTTTTAAATTTGAGATAATTTCTAGAGTAATGTAACACCATTTAAATGACCACAAAATCATTCTTGCTCATAAAATATCGGTAACTAGGTAACTGAAAGGGTCATCTGTCAACTACATGTGTTACAGACCTATTTATGCCTTCGTCCCAGATAATTATTTATAGCACTCTCCTTTCACACTCAGAAATCTCCAAGGGTAGGGAATAAGTTATTTCACCATCCTAATAATGAAATTCTTTTAGGGTCTTTGCTTTCTTGGTATTTTAATGTATCATTTGATTTAAGGTGCCTTTTGGAATCCCTTTGGCTGAGAATAAGAGGTACATTTTCTGACCCTATGCCAATGACTGTGCTTTGTGGGTGGAAGGAAGCAGGAGGAAGCCTGGGATGCTGGCACTATGTGGACATCACCATTTAAGTGTGAAGTTCACACATGGGATTAAGTGTTGGGATGCTTCAGACTACCAGGCTTAAGGGACTGGAAACATATCCCATTTAGTTATATGTAATGGCCAATGGGGCTTTCCAGGTGGTGCAGTGGTAAAGAATCCACCTTCCAAAGCAGAAGATACTGGTTTGATCCCTGGGTTGGGAAGATTCCCCTGAAGGAGGAAGTGCCTACCCACTCCAGTATTCTTGCATGGGAAATCCCATGGACAGAGGAGTCTGGTAGACTACACAGTCCATGGGGTGGCAAGGAGTCAGACACGACTGAGCATGCTCCATTTGCTCCACTTGCAAAGTAATTAATAGCTCTGAGGATCCCACATTTCTTTTGTCCTATCTGCTTTGCCACAGGGAGAAAGAAGATGCTTATTCATTATAGCTGAAGCTCATTTCAAAGCAGTCAAGCTTCCCCCTAAAAGGCCAGTGCCCTCCATCTAGGTCAATCCTCAGAGAGAACAAACTCCTTCAAAGACTCCAGGTAGAACTTGGTTTCATAAACCCTGTTACCAAACTCAGGTCCACCTACTTGCTGTTTGAAAGCTAACACTCAAGAGGCAAGTGTTGGTAGGAAAGGAAAGATTGCTTTATTCAGGAGGCTGACAACCTGGGGAGAAGGTGGACTTGCAACCAAAACCAACTCCCAACTGCCCATCGGGGCCAAGAGCTTTTAAAGGGGAGTTTCAGGGGCATGCAGGTGGAGGCAGGGGGCTACATGCAGAAAGATCACAGTAGCTCTGACAGCCATCTTGAAATTGATCACGTGGTGGTCTGATCCAGTATCATCATGATTGTTTTAAGCACAGTTAATTTTCAGTTTGAGGGTCCATTTGTTCCCATTCCCTTGAGGCCAGTCCTCAGAATTGTGTCAGCTCATGTCATGGCTACAGTCTGGTCATCATTTAGTTAATTTCTGCCATCTGGTGGGAATTTCAGTGTCTCTAAGACAGCTCACAGGAGATGGCTCAGAATATTATCTATTTCTTGAGGAGGAACTGAAGATCCTTGACTTTGTTTAATGGCTAAACTATTATTATTTTGTCTTGTTTGACTCTTTTCCTTTGCTTCTGCGTTTTCTCATTTCTCTGATTAAATTTATCCTTTGGTTAGTTTTTTTACAGACAGGAGGAGGCAGGCAGAGACAGCAGTTGGTGGGTGGGGGGTGGGAGGAGGGAGTCTGTGCAGGGAAGACCCATAGGTTTCTGCTTGGTTACAATCCAGCTATTTACTCCAAGCATCCAAAAGTGCCCTGGGCAGGTGACACCAGCTTCCCTTCCTTACTGGGCCCTGAGAACCATGATCTAAGGTTCTAGCTGGCTGTTCTCCCTGGTACCATAAATGGCCATTGTAGCACTTCTTATACTCTGTAAAAATTGGTGTGTTGTGTGTCTGTTTAAGCTGTCTCTCTATGCTATGGGAGCTGGAATTACTTTGACCATTTCTCTTTGTTGATTATTTTTCACTTTATGTGGAAGGGGTCATTTGTCATCAAGTCACCCAGTGCCGAGTACAGAGTAATTGCCCATCAAGATAGGTGACCACAAGTTTTCCCTCCACTTAGTCACACTCCCTTGCAAATGACTTTTTCACTGGTCCCATGGAAAGTGGTTCTGTTTGCTCATATTTTTGCATCTAGATTTGTCATTGGGGATTTGTCTGACTGATCGTAAATAATGCTTAAACAGAGAACTAAAGACCATTTACTTTTTAAAGCTTTCCTTCAGGGACTTTCTTGGTGGCCCAGTGGTAAAGAATCCACCCTGCAGTGCAGTTGACATGAGTTTCATCCCTGGTCAGGGAACTAAGATTCCACATGCTGTGGAGCAACTATGCCTGTGAGCCACAACTCAGGTCTTGCAACTAAGACCCAACATAGCCAAATAAAGAAATAAATATTTTTTAAAAGCTTGCCCTCTCTTGCTCTGGAAACCCCTCGCTTGCTCTGCACCCCCCACCCCCCTTCAAACAAGCCTCACTGAGCCTATGAATGAGAAACCACATGACCTGTGATCTCCATCATGTCTCCTGCCAGGCACAGAGTGAGGCCACAGGACCCTGGTGACAGGGAAGCCCATCTCAGCAGAGGCCAGACCAGATCTCCAACCTGGAGAATCATGTGTAAACAGATACTTCTGTTTAAAGTCACTTTGGTTGTTCACAGTTTGTCATGCAGGAAAAGCTAATTGGCATACCCAATAAATATTTATGAACAAAAGAATTAATCATAGCCTGAGAACTTGCAAAACACCAGACATCTGTGTATGTATATGTATTCATTTTTGCACATGGAAAGCATTGTGAATTTTTACATATTTATTCCCTTCTGGAGCACATGAAGGAAGTACAAGATTCCTCTTTGTATTAGTCAGGGTTCTTCAGAGGCGCAGTCCCAACAGGAAATATATTGACATATGGAGATTTATTGGGTTTCCCTGGTGGCTCAGCTGGTAAAGAACCTGCCTGCAATGTGGGAGACCTGGGTTCAATCCTTGGGTTGGGAAGATCCCCTAGGGAAGGGAACAGCTATGAAATCCAGTATTCTGGCCTAGAGAATTCCATGGACTCTATGGTCAATGGGATCGCAAAGAGTGGGACATGACTGAGGTACTTTGACTTTCACTTTTTAAATGATTTATATATGTATTTGATTACATCAGGTCTTTATTGTGGCAGGCGAGACTGTCACTGCATCAAGCGGAACCTTTCATTATGTTGCACGGACGCTCTAGTTGGTGGCATACAGGCTCCAGGGTGCTCAGGCTCAGTAGTTGCCGTGCTCAGGCTTAATTGCTCTGCGGTATGTGGGATCTTGGTTCCCCAACCAGGTACTGAACCCGCGTCCCCTGCATTGCAAGGCAGATTCTTAACCACTGGACCACCAGGGAAGTCCCTGACTTTCACTTTTTATGGAGCTTTATTATGGGAAAGTGGCTCACATGATCGTGAAAGGTTGAGGAGCCCCATGATTTGCAGGGTTAGGGCTACACTTAGGTTTAGGTCTGCAGACTGGACACCATGGGAAGTTGGAGAGATTCAAGTCCTAGTCTGAAGGCCTGAGAACCAGAAGAACCAACAGTGTAAGCCCCAGACCAAGGCAGGGGAAAGGATGTCCTAGCTGAACCAGGCGGGCAGGAAGGGGCGCTTTGCTCTATATAGGCCCTCATCATGGCTGATGCCCACCCACACAGGGGAGGATGAGCTACAGAGTCACTGATCCCAATGCTAATCTCACTCAGAACACTCACGCCAAGGAGCGATGTTTACTCCGGGCCCCCCATGGCCCAGTCATGGGGACTCACTAAATTAACTGTTTTTTTTTTTTTTTTAACTATTTATTTGGCTGTGTTGGGTCTTACATGTGTCATGTGGGACCTTTCATTGTGGCACATGGACTCTCTAGTTGTGGTGCACAGACTCCAGGGCACATGGGCTCAGTAGTTGCAGTAGGTGGGCTTAGTTGCCCTGTGGCATGTGGGCTCTTAGTTCCCCAACCAGAGATCCAACCTTCTTGCTTGCCTGGTTCAGCTGGGACATCCTTTTCCCCTGCCTTGGACTGGGGCTTACACTGTTAGAAGGCAGATTCTTTACCACTGGACCACCAGGGAAGACCCATCTCAAATTAACTCTTGCACAGTTGAAATACTCACTTGACCAGTTGTTTCTCTATAAGCATTGCCTTACTAGAAATAACTACTGTGGATATTTCCATCTGGTGTCTGAATATTGCCAACCGCAAGATCCAGAATATACAGGTGAACAAATTGAGAGGTTCAGGGAGGACTGGGGACAGTCCTGAAGTCTTGGGGCCATCAGCAATGGGCAGGTCTCAGATCTGGAAGCTGGAGCACACAGTCTGGAGGATGTCGGGGTAGAGGGACAGTGTGGCTTCCCCAAGTTGCAAGGGAGGCAGTCTGTACAGCTCACCCTTGGACTTGAGTTAGTTCTACGTTGGAAGGCCTTGAAGGATAAGAAGGGCAGTGGGGGAGATGCCAGTGATGGTGAGGGCAGGATGCTATGTGCGTCTGCTCACTCTTCTCCCTTGAGACTCGTGGAAGATTCAGATGTAGGGTACTCTGTTACTCAGGGAAGAGAGATATGCATCCCTGGTGCCCATAGGACCAGAGGCAAAACTATTCACTGCCTTCCTCCATTACCTTAACAATTTCTACAAATGCCTACTGGTTGACAACATGTAGACGCATCAGTATCATTGAAAGAGGAAAGATCTGTGAGACAAAGAAAACATGTTTACTTAAAGAACAGCGGAGTTTGGGGTATGGATTTCCTATTATCAAGTCATCTGATATTTTATTAACTCCTTTCCTTGGGCTACATCTTGTTCTCTTTAAAGTTTTGCATTTTATCTCTATTTTTTTTTTTCAGGAGAAAAAATTCTGATGACGCCTGTGATTTCAGAAGAAAATTACACAAGCAAACAATATAAAAAGTATAATTTGTTCATATGCATAATTCCCACTAGTGCACTACTTAAGATCTGCATTTTGCTAATTAAAAATACTTTTTTTTTCTGCCTCATAAGCTTTCTGGCAGATATATATATTTTTGTTTGTTGTTTCGGATGGTTAAGTTTTTTAAACTTTTTATACAATTTTTAAATGTCATCTTTTAAAAAATTTTATTGATTTCCTTAGTTATGGTTATGCTGGGTCTTCATTGCTGCCTTGGGGCTACTGTCTCATTGCAGCGAATGGCTTCTCATTGTGGCGGCCTCCCTTGTTGAGGACCGTGAGTTCTAGGGCACACGGGCTTCCGTAGTTGCAGCACATGGACTTTGTTGCCCTGCGCCACGTGGGATCTTCCCAGACCAGGGATCGAACCCTTGTCCCTTGCATTAGCAGGTGGATTCTTAACCACTGGATCACCAGCGATAGTCCCACAATTTTTAAAGGTTACCTTCCACTTACAGTTATTAGAGAATATTGGCTATGTTCCCCACGCTGTGCATACACCCTTTATCCTACCTCACACCCAACAGTTTGGGCCTCGCACCTCCCCACCTTTATATTGCTCCTCCCTCCACCACCAGTAACCACTAGTTTGTTCTGTGTATCTGTGAGTCTGGTCCTTTTTTGTTATATTTGCTAGTTTGTTGTATTTTTTAGATTCTACATATACATGATGTCATACAGTATGCTTTCCAAGTCTATCCATGTTGCTGGGAATGGCAAAATTTTGTGTGTTTTTATGTCTGAGTAGTACTCCATTGTGTATATACGTACCGCATCTTCTTTATCCAGTCATCTGTAGATGGACACTTCGGTTACTTCCATATCTTAGCTATTGTAAATTATGCTGCTGTAAACATTGGATTGCATGTATCTTTCCGAATGAGTGTTTTTGTTTCTGTTTTATTTTTGTTCTGGATGTGTACCCAGGAGTGGAGTTGCTGAATCATACAGCAACTCTATTTTTAGTTTTCTAAGGACCCTCCATACTCTTTTCCACAGTGGTTGCCCGAGTTTACATTCCTGCTGACAGTGCTGATGGTTGCTTTTTCTCCACATGCTTGCCAACATTTGTTATTTGTGTTCTTTTTGGTGACAGCCATTCTAACTGGCTTCTTTAGGCTTTATAAAGAAGCACCATAGATATATGGTGTCAGGCTCAGGTACAGCCACAACAGGAGGCATAGGAGAGATTTAGGAAAAACAAGGGTTATTATACTCACAAGTCCTAGAGATGGGAGACACAAATGCACACACGGCCACGTGCAAAGGCACCAGGAAGAGGAGGCTGAAGACAACAGTGAGGGGAAAGTTAGGCCATGACCTTTAGGGGCATTCCTGGGGAAAGCCAAGGACGGCAGAGTGAAGAATTCAGGGTTAGCTCACTGGAAAAGGTGGTGGGATTTGTGCTACAGGAGTGGTCCCCTGCTTGCTGGCTGCTGGCCCTGGGGTCATTAATCAAGAGGAAGAGTTCCTCCTGGGGGGTAGGGCCCCAACGAGAGGAAGCCTGCTACAGGTCGGGTATTTTGTGTATCAGAGACATAGTCCTGGCTGAGCCCTTATTACTAATATCTCTAAGAACTGGGGACTTCCCTGGTGGTCCAGTGGCTAAGAATCTGCCTAGCAATGCAGGGGATATGGGTTCCATCCCTGGTTGGGAAACTAAGACCCCACATACCACAGGGTAGCTAAGCCCACACACTGCAACTACTCAGCCCGTGTGCTCTGGACCCCATGTGCCACAACTAGAGAGTGTGAGCTGCGACAAAAGATCCGGCATGATGCCAGGAAGATCCCACGTGCTGCGATTAAGACCCAAAGCAGCCAAATAAATATTTGAAAGAAAGAATTGTCTAGTCCCTGGAGGGGTGGTCTTTTCTCAGCCAAAAAGGATTCTTAATATGTCAAAATATCATAACATGTAGAAAATTTAAAAAATATTTATAACACAGTATACCACTTCTTAGGGCTTCCCAGGTGACTCAGCAGTAAAGAATCTGCCTGCCAATTCAGGAGACAGATTTGATCCCTGGGTGGGGAAGATCCCCTGGAGGAGGGCATGGCAACCCACTCCTGTATTCCTGTCTGGAGAATTCCATGGACAGAGGAGCCTGGTGGGCTACCATCCATGGAGTCACAAAGAGTCAGGCATGACTGAGGTGACTGAGCACGCATGCACACACACATATATTTCTTAAATTTACAATAAAGGCAAAAGAGAAGATGAACAAAGAAAAGTCAAATTTATTAATACTCAGTTCAGTTCAGTCACTCAGTCATGTCCGACTCTTTGCCACCCCATGAACTGCAGCACGCCAGGCCTCCCTGTCCATCACCAACTCCCAGAGTTCACTCAGACTCACGTCCATCGAGTCAGTGATGCCATCCAGCCATCTCATCCTCTGTCGTCCCCTTCTCCTCCTGCCCCCAATCGCTCCCAGCATCAGAGTCTTTTCCAATGAGTCAACTCTTCACATGAGGTGGCCAAAGTACTGGAGTTTCAGCTTTAGCACCATTCCTTCCAAAGAAATCCCAGGGCTGATCTCCTTCAGAATGGATTGGTTGGATCTCCTTGCAGTCCAAGGGACTCTCAAGAGTCTTCTCCAACACCACAGTTCAAAAGCATCAATTCTTCAGCGCTCAGCTTTCTTCAATGTCCAACTCTCACATCCATACCTGATCACTGGAAAAACCATAGCCTTGACTAGACGGACCTTTGTTGGCAAAGTAATGTCTCTGCTTTTGAATATGCTATCTAGGTTGGTCATAACTTTCCTTCCAAGGAGTAAGCGTCTTTTAATTTCATGGCTGCAGTCACCATCTGCAGTGATTTTGGAGCCCAAAAAAATAAAGTCTGCCACTGTTTCCACTGTTACCCCATCTACTTCCCATGAAGGGATGGGACCAGATGCCATAGTCTTCGTTTTCTGAATGTTGAGCTTTAAGCCAACTTTTTCACTGTCCTCTTTCACTCTCATCAAGAGGCTGTTGAGTTCCTATTCACTTTCTGCCATAAGGGTGGTGTCATCTGCATACTGAGGTTATTGATATTTCTCCCGGCAATCTTGATTCCAGCTTGTGCTTCTTCCAGCCCAGCATTTCTCATGATGTATTTGTATGGTAATCTGCCTTCTCTTCAAGATTCAAGTCAATCATTTTATGGCCCAGGATGACTCACCTGGTTCCAAGATTATCTCAAAATACATCTTGTAGGTGAGGGGCCTGGTGCTATTCTCTGAGTTTTGAGACGTTCCTTTATTTCATTAACAGACTGCTAGTAACTATATACCAGAGAAGGCAATGGCACCCCACTCCAGTACTCTTGCCTGGAAAATCCCATGGACGGAGGAGCCTGGTAGGCTGCAGTCCATGGGGTGGCTAAGAGTCAAGACACGACTGAGAGACTTCACTTTCACTTTTCATTGGAGAAGGAAAATGGCAACCCACTCCAGTGGTCTTGCCTGGAGAATCCCAGGGACGGTGGAGCCTGATGGGCTGCCATCTATGGGGTCGCACAGAGTGGGACACGACTGAAGCGACTTAGCAGACTTAGCAGCAGCACTAACTATATACAGAGAAGGCGATGGCACCCCACTCCAGTGTTCTTGCCTGGAAAACCCCATGGACGGAGGAGCCTGATATGCTGCAGTCCATGGGGTCTCGAAGAGTCGGACACAACTGAAGTGACTTAGCAGCAGCAGCAGTAACTATATAACATCCAGCTAAAGATTAGCAGGCTGGTATTCTTTCTGCCCCTTTCTAATGGCTATGTCAGAAGCTTTCTCTACCTCTTTTATACTTTAATAAAACTTTATTACACAAAAGCTCTGAGCGATCAAGCCTTGTCTCTAGCCCCGGATTGAATTCTTCTCCTCTGGAAGCTAAGAATCCTGGTGTCTTTTGTGGTTCAGCAACAACCTTTCAAGTGTACATGGAAAATAACCTTTAAAAGTTGTATAAAAATTAAAACTTAATTTGAAGGAAGAAAGGAATAAATACCTTATACAAAGCTCATCATTCAATTGATAAAAATCACTACTGATTGCTGACCCAATACCCCTTCCCTCACAGAGAGAGAGATTGTTTTAATGTCTACAAAAGAGCTTCTTTGGGGAGAGGGGAGGAAAGAGTGGAAAAGTTGCTTTGCATTTTTAGCTGTTAAAAGATTTTACTGAGGTCCCCTAACTCTGGTCTGCCTAAGCCACAGCTCCACCTAATTGGCATAGGTGTCAGTTGCTAAGTCCTATCTGACTCTTTCTGACTCCATGGACTGTAGCCCATCAGGCTCCTCTGTCCATGGACTTTTACAAGCAAGGATAATGGAGTGGGTTGTCATTTCCTACTTCCCAGGTGGCTTAGTGGTAATGAACCCCCTGCCAATACATGAAACCCTGGAGACACGGTTCTATCCTGGATTGAGAAGATTCTTGGAGGAGGAAATGGCAACTCACTCAAGTATTCTTGCCTAGAGAATCCCATGGACAGAAGAGCCTGGTGGGCTATAGTCCATGGGGTCGCAAAGAGTTGGACACATCTGAGTGACTGAACACACACACACACACACACACACACACTTCAGGGGATCTTCCTGACCCAGGGATCAAACTTATGTCTCTTGTGTCTCCTGCATAGGCAGGTGAATTCTTTACCATTAGCGCCACCTGGGAAATTGGCATGGGGATCCTATTAAATTGACTGGTGGCTCAGACAGTAAAGTGTTTGTCTGCAATGCAGGAGACCCGGGTTTGATCCCTGGCTTGGGAAGATCACCTGGAGAAGGAAACGGCAGCCCACTTCAGTAGTTTTGCCTGGAAAATTCCATGGATGGAGGAGCCTGGTAAGCTACAGTCCATGGGGTCACAAAGAGTCGGACACGACTAAGCAACTTCACATTATTTCAGGAATCGGAAGGCATCCAGTCCTAAAATGACAATGCATCACCCAGATATTAATATAAAGCAGCTGGAGCTTCCACGGACTAATGGATTATTGATCTCAGTTGAGGAGACATATTTACAAGGTATAGGGTTGGCCTAGGGAGGATTTTAATGTGGACTGTGAAACTGTGCTTAGAAAAGAGCATCACACAACTTAACAGGGCTTCACCTGGGATGTGGCTGAGCTCAGCCACAAGAGGTCAACCTTATTTGCACCAGGGACTGGTTTCATGGAAGAGAATTTTTCCATGGACCATGAGGAGAGGGGATGGTTTGGGGATAATTCAAGTGCATTACATTTATTGTGCAGTTTATTTCTATTACTATTACATCAGTTCCACCTCAGATCATCAGGCATTACATTCCAGAGGTTGGAGACCCTCGGTGTAACAGGTAGTCACAGAAACCAACGTGTGGTACACATGGCCATTCTATAAACTCCATCAGTTGTCAACCACAGAACTGAATCATTGCTTTTCCATGTTATATGTGGCTTGAAATCTCATGGTTCTGCATCTTGGAAACGTTATTTGAAATTACATTTACTTGGACATTAAAGGCATTATTGTTGAAAACAAGCAAACCTATGTAATGTTATATTTTAAGCATATATTTGTCAGAGAAAACTTACCAGAATATCAACTGTTTTTGCCTCATGTTGATAGCATACTAGTGACTTTCAATTTTCTTTCTTTTAAAAATAATCTGCATGTTCTGATTATTTTAAAACGATGGTATTTCAGGTAATTCAACATCTTTACACAAAAATGGAGTGATGTTTTTAAAAGACAACATGTTATTAGTTTGAAAATGAGACTGCAGGCTAGTCTTCTTCCTGGGCACGTTTTCTTATCTACCTTCTTCTTATCATAATTCAGTCTGATGGAAAAATGATGCTCTTCACTGCTATGATGGCTTCACATTAATTTATATTCATCCTCACTCAGACTCATGACTCACATAGACTTACATTTTTTCCCTTAAATATACTGAAAGCGTGAATCATTGCTGAGTGCCTCAATGATTTAGGGCATGTTGGTGGCAGAAATGCCTGAATAACTATGATAGTCATTTACTTATGAATATAGTCAGAGATCCAGCCACAAATCTGTCCAGGATGAATTCACGTGGACTTGATTAACATTCATATGGAATGAATTTCAGGGCATGTCCATTTGCAGTGCACATTCTTGACACACAGATGTCATATTTATAATAATCGTTCTGCCACAATAAAAAGCAGAGACATCACTTTGTTGACAAAGGTCTGTATAGTCAAAGCTAAGGTTTTTCCAGTAGTCATGTACAGATATGAGAGTTGGACCACAAAGAAGGCTGAGTGTTGAAGAACTGATGCTTTTGAATTGTGGTGCTGAAGAATATTCTTGAGAGCCCTTTGGACTGCAAGGAGATCAAATCAGTCAATCCTAAAGGAAATCAACCCTGAATATTCATTGGAAGGACTGTTGTTGAAGCTGAAGTGCCAATACTTTGGCCAAACTAATAGCCACCTCCAATACTTTGTTTGATGAAAAGAGTTGACTCATTGGAAAAGACTCTGATGCTAGGGAACACTGTAGACAAAAGGAGAAGCAGACAGCAGATGATGAGATTGTTAGATAGCATCACTGACTCAGTGGCCACGAATTTGAGGAAACTCTGGAAGATAGTGGAGGACAGAGGAGCCAGGCATAATACAGTCCATGGTGTTGGGAAGAGTCAGACACAACTTAGCCACTGAACAACTCTGCCACAATGCATGGATTTTGTACCATTCTATTTTTTATATATAGTTGTCAAATTGCCAAATTTATAATTGTGGCTGTGTTTCCAATTTGAAACAAATGTCTGTAACTTGTGAAATCATTTGTCATTAAATGATCAAATTTCATAAGACATAGAAAACCCCAAAGAGGTGTCAGTGAAAAAACAGTTTTTAACAAAAAGGAATTTCCTCCGCAGTCAATTTGAGGGTCTTTGATTTCCTAAGTGACCTTGAAAGAATTCTACCTCTGCATTTCAAATCAAAATTGACCTCAAATAAACCTATTATTCAACTCTTAAAAAAAATACCTTCTGCTTCTAATGAATTGATGTGCCTGTAGGATGGTCACATCTTATTGAGATAAAGAGCTCATTGCTCCTCACTGGAAACAAATGAGGAAGATCAACCTTGGGAAAAATAACGTACAGTTTCAAAAAAAAAACAACTTTAAAAAGCAGTCTTTCTTAACTGCAGTATTCTTTCTCCTTGAAAGCAAAATCAGTTTTGAACTTAATTTATCCTTATTAAATATATACACACAATAAAAACTTTAGATCCCCCCACACCTCTTCTTCCTTTCTCTGACCTTAACTGCCAGAAAACTAGTACTTTTCTGAAAGGCCCTCAGATCTATTGCCCACTGGTGGCTGTCACTGCTTATTGCCTCTTCATCAGCTGTTCTCTCCTGTTGCCAGGGCCCTGATTTGGTCAGGGTGCCCTGATTCCAGGCCCCAGGAGATAAATCAGTTCTAGTCTAAGTCTTGGCAACCTGGTGCTCCCTTGTGATTGGTCTAGACACGAGCACGTGACCCAGTTATGGCCAATGAGAGAGGAGGTGAAGTGATCTTATGGCACTGGGAAATATTTTTCTTAATAAACAAAAAATAATCACACGGGATAAAAAATTTTCTGCCACCCTCCTGTTCCTTCCTGCTGTGTATACAGTTTTGGAGGACATGACACCTGGATGGGAGACAACTCCATTGGGATGACAAGGGACTGAGCCTTGGAAAACAGGCTATGTGCCAAGGACAGGAAAAGAGAAGACTTAGAATTACTTCGTCAGCCCTGAGGATGCCCACCGTGGTGGGCAAAACAATATCAAAAACATATATCTCCACACCCAGAACCTGTGAATATGCTACGTTACACAGCAAAAGAGAATTCAGATAGCAGATGGAATTCAGATTGTTAATTAGGCAGACACCCTGGATTAACAGGGTGGATCCTATGTCATCACACGGTCATTAAATGTGGAAAAGGGAGGCAAAGGAGTCAAGGTCACAGAGATGCTGTGTGAGAAAGTCTAAGCTGGCCACGGCTGGCTTCAAAGATGAAGGACATGCCCACGGGCCCACAATGCTGGTAGCCTCGAGAAGCTGGAATTCTAGAGAATGGGTTGTCCCCTAGAGCCTCCAGAAAGGAACATAGCCCTGCAGATATCTAATTTTAGTCTCATGAGACCTGTTTGAGACTTCTGACCCTCAGACCTGTAAGACAATAAATTTGTTTTTGTCACTAAGTAGAGTAAGTCTTCTACATACAAACCTTCAAGTTGCAAACTTATGTGTTCATGTCCAATCATGTCAGGCATAAGTGAAATTGTGGCTTGCCCTCCATCTCCTATTGCTAACAATCCTTCAGCTCTACCATCTCCCACCTTCTCTCCCTCCTCCATCAGTAACTCTTCTTGCCTGTTCACTCGATGCCAGCACCTGTGTGCCAAATGTGGTACTATACTGTATACTGTTCAAGGTCCTGTACTGTAAGATTAAAACTGTTTTCCTTATTTTTGTGTTTGTTTCTTATGTATTATTTGTATGAAAAGTATTATACATCTATTACAGTGAAGTATTATAGAGCCTATTGTTAGTTGGGTATCTAGGCTAATTTTGTTGGACTTACAAATATGCTCTCAGAATGGACCTTGTTCATATATAGGGCACTTACTGTATATGGTAATTCATTACAGCAACAACAGAAAACCAATGTATCCACTTATGGATGTTCAGTTTGAGGACAAAATTCTGTTTGAAGCCATTGTTAGCTCAATTTCTTGTCAATTATAGCCAAAGACTTGCAGATATAACACTCCATCATCTGAGTTAATATTATTATTTTGAAAACCATTACCTTCAAAGAGATGATTACCACCAAAGAGATCATCACACGAATCCCTGACTAAATGAGATGTTTCTCAAGGCAAGAAATGACAAGCCTTTCTCTATTATATAGTCTCATGAAAACTCCAGGTCCCTCCCCAAGTATGATTTACTGTCTGTGGGATTTGAAGATCCATGAAAGAAAGATGAAAACTACAAATTTATGTAAGAAACAGAGTGCTTAGTCTCTCAATTGTGTCTGATTCTTTGCGAACCCAAGGACTGTAGCCTGCTAGGTTCCTCTATCCTTGGGGATTCTTCAGGCAAGAATACTGGAGTGGGCTGCCATGTTCTCCTCCCGGGCATCGTCCCAACCCAGGGATCTTACCCAGGTATCCCGTATTGCAGGTGGATTTTTTACCATCTGAGCCACCAGGGAAGCAAAAACAGGGCAAGTACGTTAAATCACATACTTTCTTTCAGCCACACGGAAGGCATGTAAGATCTTAGTTCCCCAACCAAGAATGGAAGCTGTGCCCCTGCACTGGGAGCGTTCAGTCTTAACTGCTGGACTGCCCAGGAAGTCCTGGGATCATTTCTTTATAGCAGGTTTTGAAGAATTTATTCACATGGAATACAGTTATTATATAAAATTTTATATCCATTCGACACTGTCCTAATGATATAAATCAGAACAGAATTCCAAATTTGCCTTCTGAAATTGATGGTGCCATCAGCAGTGTTATTCCAAACTTTGAAAACTTAATGACTAAATTTAGTTCCTGTGGTCTGTATGTTGCATTAATGTACATATAAATACATTATATGTCATGTAGATTATGATTAGATTTCCCATTTGTCATTTAATATTTACAAGGACCTATTTCTCTGGCCAGTGGGAATTAATAATGGTGACAAACTTTCTTTCACTACAGTGGCCTTGCCAATCTCTTTGTTTATATCATTCATATCCCATCATTGTATGGCTATGTGTTACTCACAACATATAACTTTCCAGTAAACGTAGTATGTTCTCCAGGCACAGGGCTATCTATGATTAGGAAAGCCCCAGGCATGCAGAGTATCAAGCCAGGTCTCCTGCATGGCAGGCAGGTTCTTTACCATCTGAACCACCAGGGAAGCCCTACATTAAGACATCCACCCATAAACACCTAATTGAATGTAGATAATGGGAGAAGGCAATGGGAACCCACTGCAGTACTGTTGCCTGGAAAATCCCGTGGATGGAGGAGCCTGGTAGGCTGCAGTCCATGGGGTCGCTAAGAGTCAGACACGACTGAGCGACTTCACTTTCACTTTCATGCATTGGAGAAGGAAATGGTAACCCGCTCCAGTGTTCTTGCCTGGAGAATCCCATGGACAGAGAAGCCTGGTGGGCTGCAGTCCATGGGGTTGCACAGAGTCGGACACGACTGAAGCGACTTAGCAGCAGCAGCACAGCTCCAAGAGGCTAGCTACGGTGTGCACTGCTTTCAGAGGACCCCTCGGGTGTCATCCCCATTACCTCAAGTCCTCCTTACTCTCCTGATTCGTGTGTCCTCAAGCCTCCGTGAGGAGCCTACTCTGCCTGAGGTCACTCAGGACCCAGTGGGGTGAGAGAATGGAGAGTTGCCAGTTACAGAAATTTCCTACCCATTCCAAAAGGCTTCCGTGTTACCAAACCATCTACCTCAAACATAGGTGATCTTTAGGCATTTAGGTTCATTTTCAGCATTTTCTAATGATTGAAAATCTTTTTTTTAAAAACTGTAAAACTACTCTCTAATGACATTCCAAAGAGGCTAACTAAATTCAGCAAAACAATCTAATTTATAGCCATGACTTTACGCTAAAGATACTAGTTACCTATTGTAGGTTTGTCTATAAAAAAAAATTTTTTTATTATAGTTGCTTTACAATGTTGTGTTAGTTTCTCCTGTACAGCAAAATCAATCAGCTGTATATTTTTTAAAATTTCCTTCCCATTCAGGTCTCCAGAGTGCGGAGTAGATTTCCCTGTGCTATACCATAGATTCTCATTAATTATCTCTTAAAATATCTTTATGACTGGCCAAGCTTTAAAGATAGAGAAATCGGGGTTGGAGTGGGAAGTATAAAAGATTTTCACAAATGCTGGTTGGGGTCCTTGGCTAAGAGGAGACTCTGCCTTGGGCCCACGGGTGTAATAAACTGCACTCCACTATCTGCATTGTCCTTCTGAGTTTGTTTCCTGGAACGTGTGGCTATAACATTGTAAACACACACACACACACACACAAAACCCTTATTTATTATAGAATCCTTAGTGATATGTGTGTGTGTGTGTGTGTGCTCAGTGCTTTGTTCAGTTTATATCATTCATATCCCGCCACTGTATGGCTATGTGTTACTGACAATATATAATTTTGTTCTCTAAAATTGGTATGTTCTCCAAACTCGGGGCCATCTATTGAAAGGTTGTTGCTGAACCACGAAAGACATTGGGATTCTTGGCCTCCAGAGAAGAATTCAATCCGGGACTGGTGACCAGGCTTGATTACTCAGAGCTTTTGTGCGATAAAGTTTTATTAAAGTACAAAAGAGATAGAGAAAGCTTCTGACATAGACATCAGGAGGAGGCACAAAGAATACCATCCCGCCCCGCTAGTCTTTAGCCAGATGTCATATAGCTACTAGCAGTCTGCTTAATTAGAGAAAGGAAACGTCTCAAAACTGAAGAGAATAGCACCAGGCCCCTCACCCACAACATGCATTTTGAGATAACCTTGGCACCAGATGAGTTGTCCCGGGCCATAAAATGATTGACAAGAATCTTGAAGAGAGGTTTCCGAGCAAACAGTTTCATTAACATAGCTTAAGAGAGCATTTGCATGAGTAAAACATACCAGTTTGTCACGTTGGTTCTGAGTCTTAGGCAGAACTAAGAGTCTAGGGTAAATACATAGCTCATTAACATAGTTTAAGACAATCATTTCCATAAGAAAAGCGCATTGGTTAGCTCAAGGTTTGAGAAAAGTTAACTTCAGGTGGAACCAGGTGTCATTATGGCAGGTTTTTAGAATTTTAAGAGAAACCTCTTTTTAAAATGTGTATAGAGAAGGGGGAAAAAAATCTAACACTTGTTTCCTCCTGCCACTTAAGACAGAGATAAAAAAAAATGTCTGACACTTGCAGCCTATATCCTCCATTTAGAGACACCTGGCCTTCCTGCCTGTTACCCTCTCATTCCCCCCTTTTCTTTTAGGAGAATTATGTTGCCTAGGGAAAGGGGCGTCATTCTCGGTTCCATAACTGCTTCTGAGCTGATAAGGGGTGTTGCTCCTAAATTGGTGAGGCAACATATTCTCCTAACCCTCATATTGAGGGTCTCTGATCCAGGGGCCCCAAGTAGTTGTTGGAGGAAGCTGAGGCAGTTGCAGGAGTTTGAGCAATCATTTGTAACTTAAAAGCCTTCATGCGACTAGAAACAAATCCAGCTACACAGTTACAGATGCAGGGAGCAAGCAGCAAAAACAGAACAATAAGCAAAGTTAAAAGTCACATTATGTCCATAGTTAAGGTAAAATTGTTGCACTAGTCCATTTTAGGATTGTTAGATGTCATCAGATGAACAAGAGGCTTTACGTATGATTGGTAGTCACAGACTTGAAGAAAGTCCTTTCCCCGAAGTGAAGGAAGTCGTCCACTGATAGAGGGGAGGGCTCCGCAGACCCAGCAGCTAGACTGATTGTGGAATGCAGCGTAGGAGTGAGCCCAGGACAGGAAGGCATTGTCTTGAGGATCAAAGGGCAGACTCAGGGTTTTTGGAGTCAGCAGAAGCAGGCTCACATAGATTATCAGGCCCATCTGAAAAGTAAAGTCACAGCATAGAAGGACATAAAATGACATCACTTAGTTCTGATCAGGGTGCCACCTCTTAACTCGAGTGTGGTGCACCCACAAATCAATTCCTGGCACCTTGAGAGCTGTGGGAGAAGAAAGAATAACCTGGTAAAGGCCTTCCCAGAGGGGCTCGAGGGATTGGCCCCCATATGCTAAAGTTTTTATCAGGACCTCAGTTCCTGGCTCAAATAGACACTTGCTTGATTCAAAGGCTGGGTCAGGAGTTGCCTCCCAGAGTTTCGTCAATGCTTGTTGAAAAGCTGAGAGCTGAGTTACGTAATTAGTTAATTCCAAGGCTTTAGGAAAACTTTTCCATTGAGCATTTTCAGGAATTAATCGTCCATCCTCAGACTGTAACCATCTTTTATCAGTAATCTTTGCTCCTCTTTTCTCATCTTTCTAATTCTTCCTCAGTATATTGTGGTTTTTCCTGTTCAGCAGGACCTGTCCAGATATAAGGCATCTGCAGTGAAGGGGTTTTGTAGAGTGAAGCTTTTCTGGCTTGACAGTCAGCCAGATAATTACCTTCAACTACTTTAGTCCCTGCTGTGCCCTTTGCAATGCATATAACAGCTACTTCTTTAGGACAATACATAGCAGTTAAAAGTCTCTCGATCTCTCTGATATGCTTAGTAGGTTCTCCTGTTGCCATTTGAAACTGTCTTTCTTTGCATATTGCAGCAAGAGCATGTTAAGTCAAATAAGCGTACTTAGAATTCAGTGTAGATATTTACTTGCTGCCCTTTGCTTAACTCTAGAGCTCAGGTCAGAGCCACAAGCTCCACTAGTTGAGCACTCCTTTCCTGGGGTAGAGATTTCACTTCTAAAACCTGTTCAGCCATCACCATGGCATAACCTTCTATAAGCTTCCCATCCTGAACAAAAGAACTGCCATCTGTAAATATTTCCATGTCAAGACTGTCGAATGTGGTACCCATCAGATCTTCATAGTTTAGTTAGAAATTGGGAACAATCATGATCAGGTGTTTCATTTTCCTTTCTCAGGAAGGAAAGTGGAAGGATTTAAATTTCCACAAACTTTAAGCTTAGTTATTGGTCTTTCTAACAAGAATGACTGATATTTAAGAAGCCTGTCTGTCATCCAGATATTAACCTTAGAGTTTAAGATTCCACTCCTATAGGCTGCTGGTGAGGCCTTCGGGCTTGTGTCAAAACTCCTAGGGCCGTACCTTTTCTTTCAGTGACAAACAAATTAAGTTCTGACCCTGTGGGCAAGCTCAAAGTGGGAGCTTGCAAGAGAGCAGGCCTAAAGAGCCTTTATAAAAAGCCTTTGATTATCTGGAGATCAAAACAGTTTGTCGGTTTGGGCTTGTTGAGTTTATATACGGAGAAGGCGATGGCACCCCACTCCAGTACTCTTGCCTAGAAAATCCCATGGAAGGAGCCTGGTAGGCTGCAGTCCATGGGGTCACGAAGAGTTGGACGCGACTGAACGACTTACTTTCACTTTTCACTTTCACGCATTGGAGAAGGAAATGGCAACCCATTCCAGTGTTCTTGCCTGGAGAATCCCAGGGACGGGGGAGCCTGGTGGGCTGCCATCTATGGGGTCGCACAGAGTTGGACACGACTGAAGCGACTTAGCAGCAGCAGCAGCAGAGTTTATATAGAGACTGGGCAAGTTCCCCATAACCCAGAATCCACATGCAGCAGTAGCTGGTGATTCCTAAAAATCCTCTCAATTGTCTTAAAGTCATAGGTAGGGGATGATTTAGTATAGGTTTAATTCTCTTAGGGCCTATGACCCTAGTCCCTTCTGATATGATTAGGCCCAGATATCTAACAGATTGTTGACAAAGCTAAGCCTTTTCACTTGAGGGCTTGTAACCTCAGCCTGCCAGAAAGTTTAAGAAATCTGAGGCTTGTGAGCAAGCTTCCTCTGTCTCAGTACAAAGCAGATTATCATCTACATATTGTAGCACCATTGCTTCGGAGCTATTAAAGTTTTGTAGATCCGTGACAAATTTTGCCCAAACAGGTGGGGGCTGTCATGAAATCTCTGGGGCAAAACTGTCCAGGTTAACTGTGAAGCTGGCTAAGTAGGTTCTTCAAAGACCAATAGGAATCAACTTTCCTCCACCAAAGGCACAGACTAGAAGGCATCTTTTAAATCAATTACTGAGAAATATTTGGCTCATTCAGGAATTTCAGACAATAGGGTATATAAGGATTAAGCACCATGGGGTGTAAAGGAACTACAGCTTCATTTATTATTCATAAATCTTGAACTAGACTCCATTTGCCATTTGATTTGTTTATACCCAAACAAAAAGCATGGGCTGTTACAGGGAATAGTCCCTGCTCCTTTAAATTCTCAATTATGGGTTTTGACCCTTCCTTAACCTCAGGTTTCTGGAGAAGGCGATGGCACCCCACTCCAGTACTCTTGCCTGGAAAATCCCATGGACGGAGGAGCCTGGTAGGCTGCAGTCCATGGGGTCGCTAAGAGTTGGACACGACTGAGCGACTTCCCTTTCACGCACTGGAGAAGGAAATGACAACCCACTCCAGTGTTCTTGCCTGGAGAATCCCGGGGACAGGCGAGCCTAGTGGACTGCTGTCTATAGGGTCGCACAGAGTCAGACTGAAGTGACTTAGCAGCAGCAGCAGCAGCAGCAAAGTCCTAGCACGCCTGAGTCCTTCAAGAATACATCTGACAAAATGAATATGATCCCACCTTCCTTTAGCTGTGTAATTATATTCTCAATCTGGTTCTGTAATTGGGACCGCTTGATTCTCAGTGGGGAGGGCGGCTATCTCATCCTCCCTCTTCCGTACTGATTCATTACCAAGCCATTCATCTCCATAAGCAACTGCTTTCCCCAAAACTCGAGCTTTTGAGTCAGGAGATAGTGTTTGTCCCAAGATGTACATCACTTCCCTCCAAGTAAGATCATAAAGCAGAGTAACAACCTTAAAAGCTCTAATATATTTTTCTGGGTCCTCTAAATAGTCTCCCAGATCCTCCTTGATTCTTTGTATTTCTTGATAAAGAAAGGGTTCTTAACTCTCATAGACTGATTATTTTTCCCGCTGGGTGCTTCATGAAGAGGCAACAGCTTGTGTGGCTGTTCCTCAGCCTCTCTGATTGCTCTGTGCACATGATCCCAGGGATAGATTTGGAGAAACCTGGTTTTCTTTATCTCTTTGACTTCTGTCCTCCATTTTATCCTGTATTTCACCCTTAGTTTTCGCTAACTGAGCATCTCTTACTTCGATTGTCTGAGCTTCTGTTGAAACCAGAGTAGTCTGAGGTCGTACTGAGACAGGAATTGTTTGGACCTCTACTTCGGCAGTTTGAATCTCAGTTTGGGTTATTACTGAGACCAAGGCAACCCTTTGGGGGGGGGGGGGCCGTGGGGCGATTCCCTGACTTTCAGTTTGCTCAGTTTGGAACCCTGGGTACGGGGGCAAAGTAGGAAGACAGGAGGGAGCTAATGGTTTCATACCCAAATCTAGGACATAAGTATGGCAGGTCTCGAAGAAAGAAAAAGGGCAACACCTATGCTACTTCACCCCATTTCCCTTGTTTTCTACAGAACCATTCTAATTGTAAAACAGTATTATAATGAAGACACCCTCCAACCGCCACTGTTGGGCATCCTACAGTGATACTTTGGCCATGCAGTGTCACAAAGGAAGATCAGGTGTGTCTTCTTTAAGCCCCGGGGATCAAATCTATCCCAGTTTTTTAGGATACAGTTCAAAGGAGTGAGGCTGGAATTGTTAGCGCCCATCTGTAAGAGAGAAAAAAGTGACCAGCTCCATCTTTCTACTGCAGACTTCCCTCCCTGCTCTGGATGGGGGACTTTACACTGAAGCTTTCCTTCCCTGGTCTGAGGCAGATGCCATACTTGTCCCTCCCAGTTCCACCACCGAGACAGGGTGGGGATGTACCAGGGGTAGACGTACCAGATGGCATCCCAGATTAGAGTCCAGTTCCTAGCATTAAAATCTCGCTTGCGTCCGACTCCACCCGGGGTGCGATCACAGTAACCTTGGAATGCCTCCCAAGCTAAGACCACTGGGGGGAACATTTGTCTCCTGAGTGCCTGTGCACGTCCCTGAGTATATTCCTGACTACAAAATGATTGGTACGAACAAAAACCAGTATGTTCCTTCCGAACATCATCACACCAGTATAAGCGATAGCAAAAGAGATGGTTGAAGGGCTGGCCAATGAGGAAAAAGTGATTTTTCTCCTTGAGTTATTAGGGCCAGTCCTTCCAGTTCATTTCCACAGATTTCACAGAAAAAATATCTAAGGAGTTAGGACAAAAGCCACTGGAGAGCCTCCTCTGGTGCACCAAGAGCCAGCGTTACCAAAGGAAGAAGCCCATTGCACTTCCAATCTGAGTAACCTTTATCCTGAGAGATGCTCTTGAAGCTAGAGCTACATCTAGTTTCTGAACTTTCGACTCCTAGTGAGGCTGGATGCTTCCTGACTACCAGTTAAAGTTTGGGACCTAAGTAACAGAACATAGATCACAAGTCCCTTGAAAGTCCACGATCCGACAGATTAGCTTAGTAGTTCTAATTCCCAATAACTTATGAAATGATCAAAGAGACCGGAAAGTTTGACTGAGAAAGGAGAGATCAAACGCTTTGCCCGTTTCTGGCCGCTCCTCGAAGGAGACATTGGGTGCCTTTTGGCATTGGCAGGTTGGTATAAACCCCTGACAGGGTTTCTGCCGTAAGCCGTATGAGGTCACTGCGGAACTGCAGAGCAGGGGTCCGTACTTGTTTTGCGCAGGGCATGTCATTCATTCACAAAAGCACACCATAGAGTTAGTAAAGCACAGCAGAAAACGTGTTCGCTAGGAGAACAAAGAACTAGAGCTCCAAGCATCCTTACCTTGTCCTGAAGGATCCTGGATGAGCCCCCAAAATCAAAGGTTGTTGCTGAACCACAAAAGACACCGGGCTTCTTGGCCTCTGGAGGAGAAGAATTCAATCTAGGGCCAGTGACGAGGCTTGATCACTGAGAGCTTTTGTGTAATAAAGTTTTATTAAAGTGTAAAGAGATAGAGAAAGCTTTTCTGATAGACATCAGAAGGGGTCAGAAAGAGTGCCCCCCTGCTAGTCTTTAGCCAAACGTCACTAGCAGTCTGCTAATTAGAGAAAGGAAATGCCTCAAAACTCAGAGAATAGCACCAGGCCTCTCACCCACAGCATGCATTTCGAGATAATCTTCGAACAAGGTGAGTGGTCCCGGGCCAAAAAATGATTGACAGGAATCTTGAAGAAAGGTAGGTTTCCAAGCAAATACAATCTCATTAAGAAAGCTTAAGAGAACATTTGCATGAGTAAAACAAACCGGTTTGTCAAGTTGGTTCTGAGTCTTAGGCGGAACCGACTTGAAGAGAGCCTAGGGTAAATACATAGCTCATTAACATAGGTTAAGACAAACATTTCCTTAAGAAAAACCGCATTGGTTAGCTCAGGTTTGAGAAAAGTTAAGTTCTGGCAGAACCTGGTGTCATTATGGCAACACAGAATTTTAAGAGAAACCTCTTTAAATTTGTATAGAGAAGGGAAAAAAAAAATCTAACATTAGTTTGTTTCCTCCTGCCACTTAAGAGAGAGAGAAAAATGTCTGACACTTGCAGTCTATATCCTCCGTTTGGAGACCTTGGCCTTCCTGCCTGTTACCCTCTCACTGGTATAAGAAACGCTCCAGGCATGCAGAATATCAAGCCTTTGCTACCCCATGGACAATAGCCCACTACATTCCTCTGTCCATGGGATTTCCCAGGCAAGAATATTGGAGTGGGTTGCCATTTCCTTCTCCAGGGGATCTTCCCGACTCAGGGATCAAACCAGTGTCTCTTGCATCGCCTGCATAGGCAGGTGGATTCCTTACCACCAGTGCCACCTAGGAAGCCCAGTAATGAATGGCAATATCTCCCTGTCCAGGAGAGCGCCATATTGTTATCATTCTTAGAGAAGCACTGTGAACCTGTATATTTAATTCCCTGCTGCCTGCACTGCTGTTTTCTGAAATCCACTGCTTCTTGGCTCCACATGGGGAAACAAGTTACCTGTCAACTGCATAAATATAAACACAGAGATCCCCCTCATCCCAGGAGCCCAGCTTCAGTCTCATATCACAGGTCCCTTGGGGAACAAAGCCTAGCAAATATGTGACTGCATCTTTTTTTTAATCAAAGTTCAAATGAATGGAGTGTTTTAACATCCTTCAGCCTCTGCAAAATCAGGGTGTCATTTTCCTGTTTGGAGTAGGACAAACAAAGGCAATTTTGTCACTAGAGCCTGAGATTTTGACTTTTATTGCCTTTCATTGCCATGTTTCTGAGAAAGTGTCTAGATTGATCTTTGAGCAGAAAGCACAGCAGGTCCTTAATCTGACTGTCTCAGAGAAAACTGGGGGCAATGTTTCCAGCACCAGTGGCACGGGAGAGTTTGCAACAACAATTGCTCTGTTCCATCAGATGGACTACTTTGGCACAGGAACACAAAGGTTGCAATGCATACAGTTGCCCTTTCAGGAGTGTAAACTTACCTAATGCTGAGTGAGCCAAATGCAGGAGACTCAGATTGATCTGATGGGGTTTCCTGGTAGCTCAGCAGTAAAGAATCCATCTTCCATGAGGGAGAGGCAGGTTTGATCTCTGGTTCAGAAAGATCCCCTGGAGAAGGAAATGGAAACCTACTCCATTCCTCTTGCCTGGAAAATCCCACAGACAGAGGAGCTTGGTGGCTAGAGTGCATGGGGTTCCAAGAGTCAGACATGATTTAGTGACTAAACACCACCACCACCACCAGAATGTCAGAGGGTATTTAGGCTTCTGATTAAGAAAATTCATAAGGTAGAAAAGCAGCAAGAGTTGTATATTTGAAACTGCAGCTGAAAGTGGGGTCCAGATACTCAAAATCCAATAAAGAGGCCAGGCTGATGGAAAGCAGTTTCCTTTATTTTGGATGTTGTCAACTATGGCGGGGGAGGGAAGACTCCTGTCCAAAGGCTAATTCCCCTCTATAGACAATCAGTGGGCAAGAGGTTTTATAGACAGAGAGAGGGGGCTACATGAGCACAGTCAGCTCTGACAGTCATCTTGAAATCAGTCATCAGTGATCTGATCATCACTTGATTGTTTTACTTGATTGTTTTAAGTACAGTTAATCTTCAGTTCCAGGGTCAGTTTTTTGCCCTTTCATTGAGGCCAGCTCGCAGAACTGTGGCAGCTTGTGTCATGGCTAGAGTCTGATCATCATGTAGTTAACTTCTTCCACCTGGTGAGGGTTTCAGTATCTATAAGACAGCTCACAGGAGATGGCCTAGAATATTATCTAGAGCCCTTGAGAAGGAATTAAAGGTCCTTGAGTTTGCTTCCTGACTAAACTATTGTTGTTTTGTCCTGTTTGACTCCTTTTCTTTGTTTTTACATTTCCTCACTTCTCTGATGAAACGTATTCTTTGGTTGAAGTTTTTCCACAGACCAAAGGTAGGAAGAGGACATGAGGGTTAAGGATCATAGGGTCCTGCTCCATTTCAAAGCCTGGTTTCTCTTTACATGTCCTTTATTTATTTTTTGTTCAAGGGATTGCTTTCTCTAAGGAAGCAGAGGAAGAGGAAAGAGCAGTCAGGGAGATGCAGACATAAAAAAGGAGTTCAAAATAAAGTGATGGGCAAAGAATAGATTTCGGAGGCTTAGTGACTGGAAATATCAGTGGAGAGAAAGCAGTGAAAGATGGATGGTACAGTCTCTCCCTTTGACCCCTATCAATGGACAGTATCCAGGGGATACCCAGAAGTCAATAAGGGAAGGAGAAATGCTGTGACGTGCAACATTTGGGCCAAATATAGTGGTCTCTGTAATTTAGCATAAAGAAAATGATCAGGTATAATGGTCTCTGCAACTTAACATAAGGAAAATGATCAGTAGTGTTTCTAATATAACGGAACCAACTTCATTTACCCCTATACACAGTAAGCCCAATGCTGAGACGTCAGGATTTTTCAGCAGAGAAAATGTTTATTCACGTGGCAGCCAAACAAAGAGATGGATCTCACAGATCTCAAATCTGCCTTCCTGAAGGTGAGGGACACAGCATTTTTATGGGATAAAGAAGCAGGGTGGCTATATATATGTTGTAGCCACGCGTTCCGGGAAACAAACTCACTCAGAAGGACAATGCAGATAGTGGAGTGCAGTTTATTACACCAGCGGGCCCAAGGCAGAGTCTCCTCTTAGCCAAGTGAGAGAGTCATTTCCTAGGCAAGTTGATAGGGAGTCTAGGGGTCCCCAAGGAGAGAGGGGTCTGGAATTCTCAAGGAGGAAGAAAGGACAAACTTTTTTTCTTTCTCCACATTCCTTAGGATTATATAACAATAATGTATCCTCCCTAAGGACAGTCTTTGAATTAAACCTTCTGTTATCTTAAAATGTAAATTATGGGAGTAGGTCTGATGAAGTCTTTACAACCTCCAGACATTCTTTGGATTATATAACTTCATTGTTAACACTAGCAAGCGGGTACTCTTTCTGCCCCCTTCTGATGCCTATGTCAGAAGCTTGCTCTATCTCCTTTACACTCTAATAAAACTTTATTACACAAAAGCTCTGAGTGATTAAGCCTCGTCTCTGGCCCCGGATTGAATTCTTCTCCTCCGGGGGTCAAGAATCCCGGTGTCTTCGCGTGATTCAACAACAACCTTTCACAAGGACCCCGACCAGCATTTGTGAAAATCTTTTATACCCCATGTGTACATGTCTGAACCCACCACCCCAAATTCCTTGAGACTTACATAAACCAAGGAAAATACAATCCCAATAACCCCATCATTCATGCGCTATGTGCTCATGTGCTCAAACAGTCAAACAGTTAGCCAATAATCAATAAACCCGAGGTTACACTCCGATAGATACAGAAAAATTTATGGCCTGTCTGGAGGAAGAGGTGATTAGTGTATGTTTTCTCTTAGGCGATGAGTAACCTAGATACGATCTTCAAGGTTCCCCTGTCTGGAGGGGCTCTTATCCTTCTGTTGTTGTTTTCATAGGCACTAAACACAGAGTTCAGAGTCCATTGGAAGGGTGGCCAAGCATGATCAGCACAAACAGGCCTAAGATGGAGTCCAGGCCCTATGAATTCCTTCTTCATATAAAACAGGTAAAAATGAAGTCTTACTGTACAACACAGGGAGCTGTATTTAATATCTTGTAATAAACTGTAATGGAAAAGAATATATATATATGTACGTATCACTGAATCATTCTGCTGTACACCTGAAACTAACACAGCATTGTAAATAGACTGTGCTTCGATTTACAATGAAAAAGAAATAGGGTGGCCTGAGGCATGAGGAATGTGGGGAAATATGATTGAGGGTAAGGAAAATGTGAGGTCACTGTCATTTTGCCAAGTGCAACTAAGCTACCGGTGTCTTCATGGGATGCATGGTCAGAAAATTCGGGTGTTATCATGTTCCGAGGGTGGAGTTTTTCCTCTAAAATCAAAAGGTCACCGAGGGACAGTGGTCCCTTCTGATCTTACCCAGCTCAAGCTTGAATTGGACACAACTAGTATCCTAAGTCCCTGAAAAACAGCATGGGATGAACATCTTATTGTTTAGGAGAACATGCAAGTTTTTATAAAAATAATTAAAGTGAGCTTGATTGGTGATGGCTACAATTCATTATGCATTTATTAAGCAAGTTACAGTTTGCCTGGTATCTGAGTCACCAGGGAAACTCATTGGAAACAAAACTCATTGCCTGCAGTGCAGGAGAACTAGGTTCGGTCCTTGTGTCAGGAAGATCCCCTGGAGAAGGGAAAGGCAACCCACTCCAGTATTCTTGGTCTTCCCTGGTGGCTCAGATGGTAAAGAAGGAGCCTGCAATGTGGGAGACCTGGGTTCAATCCCACGGTCAGGAAGAACCCCTTGAGGAGGGCATGGCTACCCATCCAGTATTCCTGCCTAGAGAATCCCATGGACAGGAGCCTGGTGGGCTACAGTTCATGGGATCACAAAAAGTCAGATACACCTGAGTGACTAATACACACATACAGTTTAATGGGTCTAACTGACCACCCTCAGTTTCATTAAATGAGCGGTCACTGATGAAGTTCCACCAGTTTGGAAAACTGTGACATGATTAACTCATGTGAGAGATGCCAGAAGCTCTCCTCTAAGATATCTGTGTGCCAAGGCCCATCAAAACATGATTACAGAGGTGGGTGAGAGGTGGATTGGGAGTTTGGGTTTAGCAAATACAAACTAGTATGTAGGATGGATAAACAAAGAAGATCCTATGTAGCACAGGGAGCTATATTCGATATCTTGTGATAAATCATCATGGAAAAGAATATTGAAAGGTTGTTGTTGAACCGCAAGACACTGGTATTCTTGGCCTCCAGAGAAGAATTCAATCCAGGGCCAGAGATGAGGCTTGATTGCTCAGAGCTTTTGTGTAATAAAGTTTCATTAAATTATAAAAGAGGTAGAGAAACTTCTGACATAGACATCAGAAGGGGGCAGAAAGAATACCCGCCTGCTAATCTTTAGCTGCATGTTTTTTAGCTGGATGTTATATATTTAGAGAAGGACATGGCAACCCACTCCAGTATTCTTGCCTAGCCAATCCCGTGGACACAGGAGCCTGGTGGGCTGCTGTCCATAGGGTCGCACAGAGTCGGACACGACTGAAGCGACTT
This sequence comes from Bos mutus, assembly GCF_027580195.1. NCBI lineage: Eukaryota > Metazoa > Chordata > Mammalia > Artiodactyla > Bovidae > Bos > Bos mutus. The sequence goes on from NC_091633.1 coordinate 22,805,098, forward strand.
AGCCTGCATGCATGCATTGGAGAATGACATGGCAACCCACTCCAGTATTCTTGCCTGGAGAATCCCAGGGACAGAGGAACCTGGTGGGCTGCCGTCTATTGGGTCGCACAGAGTCGGACACGACTGAAGCGACTTAGGAGCAGCAGCAGTCTGTTAATGAAAGAAAGGAAATGTCTCAAAACTCAGAGAATAGCACCAGGCCCCTCACCCACAAGATGCATTTTGAGATAATCTTGGCACCAGGTGAGTCAACCAGGGCCATAAAATGATTGACTTGAATCTTGAAGAGAGGCAGATTACCATACAAATAGTTTCGTTTACAGGGATTAGGAGAACAATGTATGAGGATAACTTACTGGTTTGTCAAGTCAGTTCTGAGCCTTTAGGCAGAACCGACTTGAGGATAAAAGTCTAGGGTAAATGCATGGACATTAACATATCTTAAGACAAACATTTTCATAAGAAAAATGCATTAGTTAGCTCAAGGTTTGAGAAAAGCTAAGTTCAGGTGGAACTAGGTGTCATTATGGCAAGACAGTATTTTAAGAGAAACCTCTTTTTAAATTTCTATAGAGAAGGGGAAAAAATATAACACTAGTTTGTTTCCTCCTGCTACTTAAGAGAGAGATAAAAAATGTCTGACATTTACAGCCTATTTCCTCCATTTGGAGACCCCTGGCCTTCCTGCCTGTCACCCTCTCAATATGAAAAAGAATGTGTACACATTCAGTCGTGTCCGACTCTTTGCGACCCCATGGACTGTTCCATTATCTATTACATATAGATAAGTATAACTGAACACTTTGCATTGTAAATCAAGTATAAATAAAACAAAATTTTAAAAGCCTGATCACAAAGTGTTTATAAGAGTTTTACTCATAATATTTAAAGACAAGAAATAAGCCTTCTGGGATGGTGTATGTGTGTGTAGGCATATGTATATATTCATATGTACTTACATATTCATTTATATGCATATATGTATAGAGTTTTCATTCATAAGCACAGTTAACATTTCACCGTATATATGTTATACATCTATCTGCTAGTAATCGTTTTTAGATAGTGAGTTGTTTTCTTTTAAATTAAAAAAGTAGTGGTAATCATGATAAATGTACAACAGCCAAGAATTACGAAACATTTATTATGCCAGAACTTGTCTATTTTTAGGAATGAAAACTTTCCCCTCTTCCTTTCTACATTCTTTGGCTGGCTTAATAATTAAATTGAAATAACACAGAGTAACAGGAGAAAAACAAATTTGATTTCATACGTACGGGATTCCATTTAAATAGGAGACTACAAAGGAGTGACCAAGGAGATAGCTTTTATACATTTTGGACAAAGAATAATAAACTTGTGAATAACTGACAAGACAAAGAAATTTGGGCTTGGGGTAATAAACCAGTGAAAAGAGTAACTTTTTTTAATACCATCTTCTTGACCCTGAATTTCAGCTTGTCTCTGGTGATAAGGGTATGTCTTTCCATCTCCTAGTGCACAGAGGGTATCTTTCACATGAGAGATATATTTCCTGCTTTTAGTGGGACCAAAGAAGGCCAGAGTGTCCTTACTGTACTGGCTTTTTAAAAAATTTCATTTTATTGGAGAAGGAAATTGCAACCCACTCCAGTACTCTTGCCTGGAAAATCCCATGGATGGAGGAGTGTGGTAAGCTACAGTCCATGGGGTCGCAAAGAGTCAGACACGACTGAGCGACTTCACTTTCACTTCACTATAGTTGATTTACAATGTAGTGTTAATTTCTGCTGTACAGCAAAGTGATTCAGTTATACGTGTATCTACATTATTTTCCATATTTTTCCATTATGATTTATTACAGGATATTGAATATAGTTCCTTGTGCTATACAGTAGGACATTGTTTATTCATCTTATTATACACACCAGCTTGCATCTACTAATCCCAAACTCTTATTCCTTCCCTCCTTCATCCCCCTCCCTCTTGGCAGTGAGTGAGTGAGTGAAAGCCACTCAGTCGTGTCTGACTCTTTGCGACCCCATGGACTGTACATACAGCCCATGGAATTCTCCAGGCCAGAAATCTGGAGCAGGTAGCCTTTCCCTTCTCCAGGGGACCTTCCCAACCCAGGGATCGAACCCAGGTCTCCTGCATTGCCAGTGGATTTTTTACCAGCTGAGCCACCAGGGAAGACCCCTCTTGGCAACCACGAGTCTTATTTTCTAAGAATGTGGGTCTGTTTCGGTTTTGTAGCTAAGTTCGTTTGTGTCATATTTTAGATTCCAGATATAAGTGATATCATATTGTATTTGTCTTTCTCTTTCTAACTTACTTCGTATCATAGTTTCTAGGTCCATACACATTGCTGAAAATGTCATTGTTTCACTCTTTTCCATGGGGGAGGACTATTTCCTTGTGCATATACACCACATCTGCTTTTCCCATTTATCTGTTAATGAACCTCTAGGCTGTTTCCATGTCTTGGCTATTGTGAATAATGCTACAGTGAACATTTGGGTGCGTGTATCTTTTTATTTTCTTTTTACCTTTTTGGCCATGCTGTGTCATGTGGGATCCTAATTCCCTGATCAGGGATCAAATCCTCAGGATCGCCTGAGGATCGCCTAGAGAAATAAGACTTTCTCAGTGTATATGGCCACCTGATGAGAAGAGTCGACTCATTGAAAAAGACCCTGATGCTGGGAAAGATTGAGGCCAGGAGAAGAGGGCAACAGGGGATGAGATGGTTGGATGGCATCACTGACTCAAGGGACACGAATCTGAGCAAACTCCAGGAGATAGTGAAGAACAGGGGAGCCTGGCATGCTGCAGCCCATGGGGTCACAGACATGACTTAGCAATTAAGCAATGTCTTTAATAAGACTGTAACTTATTTGGAATTCAGCTTCAGTTTCACAAGTTCAATTACCTCCGTGCTTTAAAACTACTGTGAGAAATGGTTTGACTTATGATAACTTCTGTTGTGCTTCACATGTTTAAAAATGTTGGGTGTTTTAGACAAGAATAGCCAATATGTGAGATTGATCGATGCAGAGAACTTGATGGACTAAACAGCTGGTCTTTCAAAACAACCCTACAGTAGATAGGAAATGCTGAACGTTTTGGGAAAGCTTGACACTAATTCCTCAAGGCCAGAAATCATGCTGTTCTAGTAAATGAAAGCTTAAGTTCCATGCACAGACCGTACTGTCAGCAGTGCATTTAGCTTGATAACATCACCTTGAACTAATGCTAGGAATCAACGGTGTGTAGACTTGATAAGAACACAGCTGCTTGTCAAAGGGTACTTTATATGTGACTGCATTCAGTTTTACCTCTACATAAAGAAAAAGAAGGTGTCCTGTAGGCTCCGGCAGATCAGAGAACTTTTATCGGACAAGGAAGAAGAATAAGAATATCCTATCATTCCACAGGACAGAAGGAAACATGTCATTACTATTGTTTTATTAAATATAAATAATGTCTGCAGGGGCTTCCCAGGTGGCCCAGTGGTAAAGAATCTGTCTACCAATGCAGGAGATGTAAGAGACGCAGGTTCAGTCCCTGGGCCGGAAAGATCCCCTGGAATAGGCAATGGCAACCCACTTCAGTATTCTTACCTGGAAAACTCCATGGACAAAAGAGTATGCCATGTTATAGTCCATGAGGTCACAAAGAGTCAGATATGACTGAGCGACTGAGCACAGTGTCTGTTTAATGAACCCTGTTGCATTTATCTTTTCCCTTTGAAAGTCTAACACTTAGGGATTTTAAGAATATTTAATGGCATAGCCTATAAAATTCACATCTCCAATAAAGTGTTAAGAAGTAGTTACAATAAATGGTTTGATCAGAGAACAGAGATATTACAAAATATCATTATATGTTCTCACACATAGTATTTGCTTAATTAGTCATATACATACATATATTTGCATATACATTGGTCACACCATGCAGCATGTGGGATCTTAGTTCCTCCACCAAGGGGGAAAATAAAATAAAATAAAATGTTGGTATTTTATGTGCTCCCTTCATCTGGAGTGTGGAGTAATAACCAACGGAAGACCAGGGAAGTCCCTATTTAGTCCTATGCTAATTAGTCTGAATTACTACTTTTAGTCAATCTTGTTTTAAGTAAATAATATCATTTATAAACATAAAAGTAAACAATGCAGAATAATATGTAATTTAAATTGTTACTCTTTTTAATATACAATGTGCAATATCCACTTTATATTTAAGTGAATGACAAATATGTGCATAATTATTTATTATGTTTATATTATACAATTGATTTATTGGTTAACAACACTAATAATGATATGATACTATTATATAGTTATATAGCTATATATCACATTCTATTTATTATATATTATATAATGTGGGTTTTTTAAATTTATTTTCTACATAGACCATTTTCAAAGCTTTTATTGAATTTATTACAATATTTCTTCTGTTTTATGCTTTGGTGTTTTGGCCAAGAGGCATGTGGGATCCTAGTTACTGACCAGGGATTGAACTAGCAATCCCCTCATTGGAAGGTGAGGTTTTAACTACTGGACCACGGGGAAGTCTCTATGGTTCCTTTTTAAGACTGGTAGGTTATGTACTGACTTTCTTAAAAGTCAGTCTAGTCCTATTCCCAGAGACACAGGATTAAGTAAAGCCTCCTCCTTTGACTATGGTCATTGAGAAGAGAAAATGTAAATAGTAAAATTTTCCGTTGAAAATTAATTGTGCTGTAAAAGCTTCATGAAAAATGGGTAAGTTTCAAAGAAAAAAAATATTAGTTTGTTGCTATTGTTTGTTTTCTGTAAAAGGAAAAAGCTCTGTTGGTGAATGCTGGCCCCTGCCAATGCTCGGTGCATGCATGCAGTCATGTCTGACTTCTTGCCACCCCACCCCATGACCAGGTAGCCCTCCAGGCTCCTCTGTCCATGGGATTTCCCAGGCAAGAATACTGGAGTGGGTTGCCATTTCCTTCTCCAGGGGATCTTCCCAACCCAGAGATCAAAACAGCATCTCTGGAGTCTCCTGCATTGGCAGGGGGGTTCCTTAGCACTGTGCCCCCTGGGGAGCCCCCATTGGCCCTTCTGTTGCTATTCAGTCGCTAAGTCATACCCGACTCTTTGTAACCCCATAGACAGCAGCATGTCAGGCTTCCCTGTCCTCTTCTCTCTCCCACAGTCTGTGCAAACTCATGTCCATTGAGTCAGTGATGCCATCCAGCCATTTCATCCTCTGTCACACCCTTCTCTTCTTGCCTGAAATCTTTCTCAGCATCAGGGTCTTATCCAATGAGTTACCTCTTTGCATCAGGTGGCCAAAGTATTGGAGCTTCAGCTTCAGCATCAATCTTTCCAATGAATATTCAGGATTGCTTTCCTTTAGGATTGACTGGTTTGATCTCCTGGCAGTTGAAGGGACTCTCATTATTAAGAAAGTACTTCTTAAACTTTTTTACAGCAATTATGCTTAACTTAAAATGATTATGAAAGTGCTTCTTAAACTTTTTTATGTTTTCTAGGATTGAAAAAAATACATAAATATACTGCAGAGCCAGATTTCTTCATGTTGGAGGAAAAAGTTAGATATATGGAAATGAGGAGGAAGAAGTAAATCCTGGGGCATTAGATTGGAATCAGGTACTAGTATGAAGTGCTACACCCACACACACAAACACACACACACACAAATATAGATTTATGTGTGTGCAAAAGTTGGTATACATATCTATATTTCTTAGCTCTGTCCTCTGAGAGGACCTAGAAGCAGTGACATCCCAGTAACAATGAGGTTACCTAGTACCCAGATCTTGGTTTCTAGTACCATTCTTTAATAATATGAATCAGGGCTCTTGGGGAAAAAATGCTGACTCCAGAGCTGAGGCAGAAAAATTATTGGATGAGCCTGGAGCATCTTGTGGTGCTCAAAAGTAAGGAAGCACTCAAATGTGAGAGAAATAATAGAAAGATTACAGGAACCAACCTGAAAGAGCTCCAAGTATTTAAAGCCAGAACAATGTGTACAGCAAAATAACTACGACAGCATTGGGCAGCAACCCATAGAATAAAATAAGTATCCAAGAATTGACATGTTATCAATCAATCAATCAATTAATGGTAGAGAAGAGCCAACTTATCAGAGAGGAGAATCCCAATTAAAAATGCAAAAAAAAAAAAAAAGAACTTCCATGTGACCCAGCAATCCCACTATTGGGCATATACTGAGAAAACCATAATTCAAAAAGACACTTGCTCCTCAGTGTTCATTGTTGCACTATTTGCAATAGCCAAAACATGAAAACAATCTAAAAGTCCATCCAGAGGAATGGAAAAGAAAATGTGGTACATATATACAATGGAATATTACTCAGCTGTAAAAAGAAAGGACATGGGATCGTTTATAGAAATATGGATGGATCTAGAGAGTGTCATACAGAATGAAGTAAATCAGAAAGAGAAAAACAAGTATGTATGCATACATGTGGAATCGGAAAAATATTGGTATAGACAATCTTATTTACAAAGCAGAAATAGAGACATAGAAGACAAGCATATGGATACCAAGAGGGAAAGGGAGGTAGAATGAGTTGAGAGACTGGGATTGACATAAATACGTTATTGATACTATATAAAAAATAGGCAAACCACTTCAGTATTCTTTCCTTGAGAACCCCATGAACAGTATGAAAAGGCAAAAAGATAGGATACTGAAAGAGGAACTCCCCAGGTCAGTAGGTGCCCAATATGCTACTGGAGATCAGTGGAGAAATAACTCCAGAAAGAATGAAGGGATGGAACCAAAGCAAAAACAATACCAAGCTGTGGATGTGACTGGTGATAGAAGCAAGGTCCGATGCTGTAAAGAGCAATATAGCATAGGAACCTGGAATGTCAGGTCCATGAATCAAGGCAAATTGGAAGTGGTCAAACAAGAGATGGCAAGAGTGAATGTCGATATTCTAGGAATCAGTGAACTGAAATGGACTGGAATGGGTGAATTTAACTCAGATGACCATTATATCTACTACTACAGGCAGGAATCCCTCAGAAGAAATGGAGTGGCCATCATGGTCAACAAAAGAGTCTGAAATGCAGTACTTGGATGCAATCTCAAAAATGACAGAATGATCTCTGTTCATTTCCAAGGCAAACCATTCAATATCACAGGATTCCAAGTCTATGCCCCAACCAGTAATGCTGAAGAAGCTGAAGTTGAACGGTTCTATGAAGACCTACAAGACCTTTTAGAACTAACACCCAAAAAAGATGTCCTTTTCATTATAGGAGACTGGAATGCAAAAGTAGGAAATCAAGAAACACCTGGAGTAACAGGCAAATTTGGCCTTGGAATACGGAATGAAGCAGGGCAAAGACTAATAGAGTTTTGCCAAGAAAATGCACTGGTCATAACAAACACCCTCTTCCAACAACACAAGAGAAGACTCTGTACATGGACATCACCAGATGGTCAACACTGAAATCAGACTGATTATATTCTTTGCAGCCAAAGATGGAGAAGCTCTATACAGTCAGCAAAAAAAAGACCAGGAGCTGACTGTGGCTCAGATCATGAACTCCTTATTGCCAAATTCAGACTTAAATTGAAGAAAGTAGGGAAAACCACTAGACCATTCAGGTATGATCTAAATCAAATCCCTTATGATTATACAGTGGAAGTGAGAAATAGATTTAAGGGCCTAGATCTGATAGATAGAGTGCCTGATGAACTATGGAATGAGGTTCATGACATTGTACAGGAGACAGGGATCAAGACCATTCCCATAGAAAAGAAATGCAAAAAAGCAAAATGGCTGTCTAGGGAGGCCTTACAAATAGCTGTGAAAAGAAGAGAAGTGAAAAGCAAAGGAGAAAAGGAAAGATATAAACATCTGAATGCAGAGTTCCAAAGAATAGCAAGAAGAGATAAGAAAGCCTTCTTCAGCGATCAATGCAAAGAAATAGAGGAAAACAACAGAATGGGAAAGACGAGGGATGTCTTCAAGAAAATCAGAGATACCAAAGGACCATTTCATGCAAAGATGAGCTCGATAAAGGACAGAAATGGTATGGGCCTAATAGAAGCAGAAGATATTAAGAAGAGATGGCAAGAATACATAGAAGAACTGTACAAAAAAGACCTTCATGACCCAGATAATCATGATGGTGTGATCACTGACCTAGAGCCAGACATCCTGGAATGTGAAGTCAAGTGGGCCTTAGAAAACATCACTATGAACAAAGCTAGTGGAGGTGATGGAATTCCAGTTGAGCTATTCCAAATCCTGAAAGATGATGCTGTGAAAGTGCTGCACTCAATATGCCAGCAAATTTGGAAAACTCAGCAGTGGCCACAGGACTGGAAAAGGTCAGTTTTCATTCCAATCCCAAAGAAAGGCAATGCCAAAGAATGCTCAAACTACCGCACAATTGCACTCATCTCACACGTTAGTAAAGTAGTGCTCAAAATTCTCCAAGCCAGGCTTCAGCAATATGTGAACCATGAACTTCCAGATGTTCAAGCTGGTTTTAGAAAAGGCAGAGGAACCAGAGATCAAATTGCCAACATCCGCTGGATCATGGAAAAAGCAAGAGAGTTCCAGAAAAACATCTATTTCTGCTTTATTGACTATGCCAAAGCCTTTGACTGGTGTGCATCACAAGAAACTGTGGAAAATTCTGAAAGAGATGGGAATACCAGACCACCTGATCTGCCTCTTGAGAAATGTGTATGCAGGTCAGGAAGTAACAGTTAGAACTAGACATGGAACAACAGACTGGTTCCAAATAGGAAAAGGAGTTCGTCAAGGCTGTATATTGTCACCCTGTTTATTTAACTTCTATGCAGAGTACATCATGAGAAACGCTGGACTGGAAGAAACACAAGCTGGAATCAAGATTGCCGGGAGAAATAACAATAACCTCATATATGAAGATGACACCACCCTTATGGCAGAAAGTGAAGAGGAACTCAAAAGCCTCTTGATGAAAGTGAAAGTAGAGAGTGAAAAAGTTGGCTTAAAGCTCAACATTCAGAAAACGAAGATCATGGCATCCGGTCCCATCACTTCATGGGAAATAGATGGGGCAACAGTGGAAACAGTGTCAGACTTTATTTTTCTGGGCTCCAAAATCACTACAGATGGTGACTGCAGCCATGAAATTAAAAGATGCTTACTCCTTGGAAGGAAAGTTATGTCCAACCTAGATAGCATATTCAAAAGCAGAGACGTTACTTTGCCAACAAAGGTCCGTCTAGTCAAGGCTATGGTTTTTCCTGTGGTCATGTGTGGATGTGAGAGTTGGACTGTGAAGAAGGCTGAGTGCCGAAGAATTGATGCTTTTGAACTGTGATGTTGGAGAAGACTCTTGAGAGTCCCTTGGACTGCAAGGAGATCCAACCAGTCCATTCTGAAGGAGATCAGCCCTGGGATTTCTCTGGAAGGAATGATGCTAAAGCTGAAACTCCAGTACTTTGGCCACCTCATGGGAAGAGTTGACTCATTGGAAAAGACTCTGATGCTGGGAGGGATTGGGGCAGGAGGAGAAGGAGACGACAGAGGATGAGATGGCTGGATGGCATCACTGACTCAATGGACGTGAGTCTGAGTGAACTCCGGGAGTTGGTGATGGACAGGGAGGCCTGGTGTGGTGCGATTCATGGGATCGCAAAGAGTCGGACACGACTAAGCAACTGATCTGATCTGATCGGAAGGAGAACCTACTGTGTAGCACAGGGAACTCTACTCAGTGCTCTGTGGTGACCTAAATGGGAAGGAAATCCCCAAAAGAGAGGATATATGTATACGTATAGCTGATTTACTTTGCTTTACAGTAAAAGCTAACACTACATTATAAAGCAATATACTCCAATAAAAATTTTTTTTAAGTGCAAAACATATGTGTGAAACACATTTTAAGTGCAAACATATGTGTGAAATGGAAAATCCTTACGAGACAGGAATAATTGTTGGAGCAAGTACCACCAGGTGATGCTAAAATAACACGCTGCAGAAGCCAAAGAGCTCCCTGTGGCAAACGCTGGCGTCACTAGGGTCAAGGATCTGGGAAATTCAGCAATGAAGTTCCCCTAGAAGGAGTCATTAATATCCAAAAACAGCTTCACAGCCTCTAGCATTAAGCTGTTGGGTGTTTGAAGGCAGAATGTATCTTCTTTGACATATGATGGCCACAACATCTGGAGAAACAAATTGGGGTGAAGCCTTTGCACGTGTGCTAATGAAAACATGTTGTCAAGACAAGGCAGAAGACAAGACAAGGTCAGGGAGCCCTGGGGCTTAATTGATTTGTCTTCCAGGAAAGGCTGGCAGTGGGCAGAGTGACTTGCCCCCAGATATCTGGGGACCAGTCATTAAAAGCTTATTAGAACCCTATATCCTGGCGACAGACCTGAATCAAGCTAATTAAGGAAAGAAAGTTGGTCTACCACCAGTTCCGTCTGAATATTGTTTGCTCACACAAGCATCTTATTGTTGTTCTGTGCCAAAAGTCATTAACAGGACTTCCCTGGTGGCACAGTGGATAAGAATCTGCCTGCCAATGCAGGAGACAGAGGTTTGATCCCTGGTCCAGGAAGACCCCACATGCCTCAGGGCAACTACATCTGTGGGCCACAGCTACTGAAGCCTGGATGCCTACAGCCAGTGCTCCACAAGAGAAGCCACCACAAGGAGAAGCCTCTGCTTTGCAACTAAGAGTAGCCCCTGCTTGCCACGACTAGAGAAAGCCCCTGTGCAGCAACGCAGACTCAGCACAGTCAAATAAACAAAGACTATTTTTATAAAAAATATATATAGTAGCTTCAAGTCCAAGAATTTCTGTGCTTGAAGCCAGAAGTCACTGAATCAGTTCAGTTCAATTCAGTCGGTCAGTTGTATCTGACTTTTTGAGACCCCATGGACTATAGTGTGCCTGTCTTCCCTGTCCTTCACCAACTCCTGGAACTTGCTCAAACTCTTGTCCATCTAGTCGGTGACGCCATTCAACCATCTCATCCTCTGTCGTCCCCTTCTCCTCCTGCCTTCAAACTTTCCCAGCAGCAGGGTCTTTTCCAACAAGTCAGTTCTTCGCATCAGGAAGCCACTGTATAGGGAAGGGAAAATTAAATTCTCAGATTCTGAATTCTAGAACACAGAAAACTGAAAGGGGGATTTTTCTCCAAACATGTGATTGATTCAAAATGTCTTAAATACCTGGGAACATGTAGCAGAGAAGGTCAGTGTCCTGAATACATCAACGTGCCTCCCTACTCAAGTAACGTATATGGCTTCTGAGAAGAGGTACTGAAAAGCCAGGGTTTCCTCCATTTATCACTCTTGCCCCTGCTGAAAGGCCCTGGTAGACCACTCGGAGTGGTGCAGCTACAAGGGAGAAAATGCCAGGACCATATTACATGTGCGTGAGGAGTCAACCTTTACAATTTCAAGTCACTGAGATTTCAGAGTGTGTGTGTTTCTGGTGATAAACACTCTGACTCTTCCAGAATGCCTCCCCCTTCCCACTGCAGCAAATACAGGAAAGCCTACTTCTTCAGTCCATACAATCCAGGAATAAAATTTCTGTGCTTCAGCCAGAGGTTACTGCAGAGGTGAAAGAAATGTTAGTTACCAGACTTGAAAATAGTCTTTGTCTGTTCACAGGGGCATGATTCCCAAACCTGGCAGAGGAATGGAGCTCCCTGGGCTTGACGTGGTGAATTATGTTCATCTGGGCTAAGCAGATTCCATAAATCATGAGAAATTTTTACGGACTCTACTGTAAACAGAGTTGGAGCCCCAAGTCTGACATTTCATACAGCTTAAATTGAGAATAATGGGTCCTTCTTTGACCATTTACCCAATAGGTGGAATAAAATATGAGAGATGAAAGGGCTTTTAAAAATGAGTTTAATGAATCCCTTCAGTTCATTGCAAACATTTTATTATATCCCATGAACAGTGGTCGAAACTGGGAATTCAGGGATAAGTAAGACCTTTCCTCAAGAAACTTATGTTTGTTTTTTGGGTTTTTGTGTGCTTTTTTTTTTGCACCCACATAATGAGGTAGTTATTGCAGCATAGGAAAAAACAAACAATTTTACTAGAATTTTCATTGATAGATGGGAGGGGAGTTTGGGGGAGAATGGATATATGACTGAGTCCTTTCACTGTTCACCTGAAATATCATAACATTGTTAACTGGCTAAACCTCAATACAAAATTAAAAGTTTAAAAAAATAAAAGCAAAAAACTAAAACAAATTTACTGAGAAATAGTAAATAAAATGCAATATATACAGCAATTTAAAAAATGAGATCTATATAGAGCATGGATTTTGCCCAAAATATATTGTGTGAGAAGGGCATAATCAAATTATAAAGTATAAATCCTTTATTGTAAACATGCATTAAGTATATGCTGTCTATAACATTATGACATGTTTCTAAATACGTAGTATAAATATTCTAAATACTAATATGTTCTCTATAAGGTAGGAAAGGATAGATGACTAAGTAAGTTATAAAATTTTTCTCACTATTAAGACATATTCATGTCACAATTGTATGGTTAAATCCACTGTACATCAGTATCTAAGACGTGCGCATGCTCATACGCAGTCACTTCAGGCGTGTCTGACTCTTTGCGACCCTATGGACTGTAGCCTGCCAGGCTCCTTTGTCCATGGGATTCTCGAGGCAAAAATACTGGAGTGGGTTGCCATTTCCTCCTCTGTGGAATCTTCCCGACCCAAGGACTGAACCTGTGTCTCTTGAGTCTCTTGTATTGCAGGCAGATTCTTTACTCACTGAGCCACCTGGGAAACCCATCCAAGACATTTCTGTCTAAATAGTTGACCATGAATCTAATTAAGTTTTTAGAGCCAACTGCCAATTACAGGAAATATAAGACAAAAAAGAATAAGTTAAATGAACCACAAAGAAGCAAACAAAAATCCAGAATTTGGTTGCTGAAAACAACTGATTCAGTTTTCATAACATGCCAATAGTAAGGAGGGAGAGGAAAAAAGATGGGAAGAGTTGGGGGAAGGAGGCTACTGGGAAGAACCAATCTAGATTTTTCAAGAGTCTTAAGAAACATTAATTTGACATATGGACATTAGTTGAAGCAAATAACTGTAAAAGGACATTTATATTTTTCTTTCAGAAAAAAACTTCTGTCATTTTTGTCTGATAAAGAGTTCTTTGGGATATTTATAGGAATGGCATTATTGTGGAAAGGAGCTTATGTTGTAAATAAGAAAACAAATACAGAAACTATACAGTGAGATGTGTGCAATAGGACTTAAATAAAGGATATACGGCTGGGCTTGGTGGAAAAGTAATTAGTGCAGCTTGGGGGCAGACAGAAAGCGTCGTGAATGGATGACGCCCCGCTGGGTCGTGAAGTTGGTTGGCAAAAAATGTGGGACAGATGCTCCAAGAGAGATTTGTGTAAGCGGAGTTAAGAAAGAATGAAAGTGCACGGTAGGCAAAGAAATAATAAACATCTCAAACACTTTTGTGGTCAGAGCTTAGTCGAAGTTTTTTGTTCCTATGCCTGCCATCACACTTAAGTGGCTGTTGCTAGAATATAAGGTGGAGAAATGGTGGTATGTGAGCTGAACATATTGACCAGAGGGAAACTCTATTTCTGTGAAGATGAGATATAATCTAGGTTGAGTTATTAATAAATGATAAATTTGTTTAAAGAGCTTCAAGGGCACGGTATAGGAAACTATAATTTTAAATTGAATTATACCACTATTTTAAGAGGACGGTATTTCGGTTAGTGGTACTTTTAAAAAAATTGCTCATCAGGGACTTCCCTTGGTGGTCCAGCGGTTACAAATCCGCCTGCCGATGCAGAGGACACAGGTTCGATCCCTGGTCCGAGAAGATCCCACTTGCCTCGAGGTCACTAGGTCTATGCACCCCACTTACTGTACAGTACACTGAAGAGCAGCCCTGCCTGGCCACTAGAGAAAGCCTGGCTGGCCGCAGCTAGAGAAAGCCTGCGCGCAGTGATGAAGACCCAGTGCAATCCAAAATAAATAAAATAAAACTGCTCATCATTTTTTACTCCTGCTTTTTTCATCCAGAACATAGAAAATTTAAATGAAGATTTTACCCCTTACGAATTTTGTTTGCACACTGCTGCTGCTGCTGCTAAGTCGCTTCAGTCGTGTCTGACTCTGCGAGACCCCATAGACGGCAACCCAGCAGGCTCCCCCGCCCCTGGGATTTTCCAGGCAGTTTGTACACTAAAATAATTTTAATTTGCTTCGAAGCCAGACTACAGCAATGCATGTATTAAAGCTTGAAGGAAAAAAAAGGGGGGCAGGAGAGAGAAGAAAAGTAAGTATGGTTATCCTTTCCCTGAAATTAACTTCATTGTGTTGCACTGCCCCAACCTCCACCTACGCATTTAAAATGTTTTCCTAAGATTTGTAAAAAAGTTAAATGGAGTTAGGCACCTTCTGAAAAATCAAAAGAGAAACTAAGATTAAAATGTGTCAAAGGAAAATTCACATATTCACTGGAAAAAGGTGTGAAGAAGCCACCACGGAGGTGGCTGCATTCTTCTAATGACAAAAATTAAGTGATTCAAAGAGGCAGTTGGACTTGAGTCTGGTGAGTGTAGATGCCTTGGCTATCAAGGAGACATCTCTCTGGAGGGGCCCCGGTGAAAAGAGCTCCTCCTGATGCTAATGACGTCTTGCACAGAAACCAAGTCACCTGGAATAAATAGAAACCAGTGATGCAATGCTGTTGTAGGCTCCCCTTTGGGAGAAGGGCTGAGGTGGATTTGGGGAAGAGTTTCAGCTAAAGATGGCTTCCCTGGTGCCTTAGCAATACAGGAGACCCTGGTTTGATCCCTGGGTTGGGAAGATCCCCTGGAGAAGGAAAAGGCAACCCACTCCAGTATTCTTGCCTGGAGAATCCCATGGACAGAGGAGCCTGGTAGGGTCACAAAGAGTCGGACATGACTGAGCAACTGACACTTTCACAATATGTTTCAGCTGAAGGTGAAGAATGGACTCTTGGGACTTCCCTGGCAGTCCAGCGATTAAGACTCTGCACTTCTACTGCAGGGATCTTGAATTCCATCCCTGATCAGAGAACCAAGATCCTACATGACTTGCTGAGCCGCACAAATAAACAAATAAATAAATAAATAATATATATATATATATATATTTTTTTTTTAAACAGTGTATTCCTATGGGAAAGGGCTAGGTAGTTAACTGATGAGAAATACTGAGCTGGTGAGGTGAGAACACTTGGATCAGGTCTCCAAACGGGGAGTCAGAGCGATTAACCAAGGACACGAAAGTATAAGGAGGCAGAGAAAGAGAAAGTTGAACCCCCTCACAGAGGGAGGAGAAGCCCTGATGGAAGAACTTATCCCAGACTTTAGATAACTTGGTAACAGCTGTTGTGTGAAGAGGCAGCACTCCCGGGGAATGTGCATGCGCCCTCTTCAGGACGCACAGGCTAATTTCAGAATAAAGAAGATTGAGCTACTCCCTGGTGGAAGCAAGACTGTAATCTGATTTTGTACTCTCCTAGTGCTTTGTCTTTATGCTTCGCGTCTTATTTTTTTTCTCATCCTTGAGACATGATGGATATACCCTGTGCAAATAGCAAGCTGGTATGTGAATGGGAACATCCTTGATCGTACGCAGATGGCCTGATTCTCAAATAGTGTGCTCGTGTTTTGGAATGGAATGTCATATATTTCAAAATGTGGAGCATTTACAACGAGGGGAAAATCATTGTAAGACATATTATGTCCATATGGTTAAATATGAAATCTGTGTTAAGATGGAATTTTATGTGCTTTCAAATATGGTTTAGACTATAAACTCTTGGTTGATGTCTTTAATAGATAAAGAATCTAACAAGTGGAATAAAGAAAAAACAAAGACCACAGATAGAAGATATATAAGAGAAGAAATAGAATGAAAAGTAAACCTCGACTTTTCCAATAACAAAATGTAGTAAGTATACCAGCTCTAGTGAAAGTATTTTAGTTACACATAAAATTATATGCACAAATGTAATATTCCAGCTTTATAGTTATGTCATGGCAAAAAGAAATGCTATGAAAACTAATACTTTCTGGCTAACAGGAGGGGAAAAAAAGAAATCCAGTGATGGAATATTGAAGAACTTTCTAAAATAATTTATGTTTGTTTGTTTGTCATTGAGTTCAGGTATCCAGCCTGGATTCACTGTGCCTTCTTAACAACCAATTTTATCCCAGTGGATTGCACTGAATGCTGGCCACCAAAGAAAACACAGATCAACATTTTAATTTATGGTCTTTAAGGGAAAATTGTTCATGGTGTTGTACTCTTCAATGGAAGGTATTTGAAACTAATTACTCTAGTGCTAGAAGAAGATTAATTACTGTGGCTTTATCCACATTAAGCAGTATCACTCTCCAGAAACTGTGCTGTTTGGTGTCGCTGGTTGAGTCTTTATTGAATTCAAACTCAAGGTAGTAAACCAAGGCTCTAGGGCTCCCACAATCTGGCCAGAAGAGAACTCAAGTACCACCTCTAGATTATCTCTGTTATCTCTCTGTTATCTGTCTGTTATCCTTGGTCCCTGTGTTTTCTCATAAATGTGACTGTGTACAGTCTCCAGTGGGAGGGAAGGGGACAAGGCGTGTCTGCACTCTAAGACTCAGGCCCAGGGGCATCAAAATCATCCAACTGTACTTAAAGTTGGTACATTGTATTGTATATAAATTACACTCTCCAAAGATGACTTATTAAAAAGCAGAGACATTACTTGACCAACAAAGGTCCATCTAATCAAAGTTATGCTTTTTCCAGTGGTCGTGTATAGATGTGAGAGTTGGACCATAAAAAAAGCTGAGTGCAGAAGCTGATGCTTTTGAACTGTGGTGTTGGAGAAGACTATTGAGAGTCCCTTGGACAGCAAGGAGATCAAACCAGTCAATCCTAAAAGAAATCAACCCTGAATATTCATTGGAAGGACTGATGCTGAAGCTGAAACTTCAATACTTTGGCCACCTGATGTGAAGAACTAACTCATTTGAAAAGACCCTGATGCTGGGAGGGATTGGGGCAGGAGGAGAAGGGGAAGACAGAGGATGAGATGGTTAGATGGCATCATGGACTCGATGGACACGAGTTTGAGTAAGCTCTGGGAGTTAGTGAAGGACAGGGAAGCCTGGCGTGCTGCAGTCCCTGGGGTTGCACATAGGTGGACATGACCGAGTGACTGAACTGAACTAACTAAAGATGATTTAAAGCAGATAATGAAGGGGGACTTCCCTGTTGGTCCAGAGGAGAAGAATCCACATGCCATAACTCAGACCCTACTCAGCCAAATAAATAACTACTTTTTAAAAAACTTAAAAATAAAGCAGATAACAGAGAAAACACATAAAGATTTTTTCTTGGCAACTAAGACATGAAACTCCAAGTTACACAAAACACGTTTTCTACACGGGGTAGCATCCTTTCTAGTTTTTTGTAAATGTGTAAGGAGTCTGTCCTGAGAATCATTCTGTTAGATGAAAACTCCCAAGCTTCTCTCCCCAAACCTAGAGCTGTATGCAGTTGCCCAAATATATTTACTAATTTTGGAACTTCATGGTTCCTCCTCAGAGATGCACATTATTTACTTCATCTGAAGCCCAGCAGCATCCAAGGAAAACAAGATCATCTTTCCTCCAGTCTCTAGCAGCAAGAAGAAGGGGGAAGGAAAATCAATACGTCTGATCATCTTTCTTCTCCACACAGAGCAAATAGGTTGGGGTGGGTCGTTATTCATCTCTGCTGGTGGAAATTGGGCTCTTAAGTATTGGAGAAGCAGAAAGCAAATTTGGAAAACAAAATGTGTCTTTAACTTCATGGCTGAACAGCATGCTGAGGGATCGTTAATTGCATACACCATAGTTTTAAGATCCGTGACACATTCCAAGATGATACTGGGTCTGTGGTTTCTAGGTTGTTACTCCTTTGAAAAATCAATTATGAAAATTACAGCCTATCAACTTCCCCACACATAAGTGTCTTCAGGTGGACTCTTGAGAAAAGCTTGGAATAAAATATGGGAAGACTAGTTCTCAGTGTAGCTGGATGCCAGTTAAACAATGCAGAGGGTCCAAAGGGAGGCATTATTTTCATATTGCTTTGTTTTGTTGTTTGCTTTTTCTAGATCAAGGGTTAACATGTCTTTTTTTTCTGTAAAGGATCAAATAGTAAATCACTCTGCAGGTCAAAAAGGCAAAATCAAGAACATTATATGAGGATTTCTATATCCATTTAAAATGAAAAAACATTTTTAGCAGGTGGACTTTGCAGGACAAGGGTCAGCCCACAGGCCATAGTTGCTGACCCTGTTTTAGATGGTCTCTAAAGTCCCAATCTACTCTGAACATGGACTCTGGTGGTTCAGTGGTTAAGAATCTGCCTTGCAATGCAGGGAATGTGGGTTCAATTCCTGGTTGGGGAACTAAGATCCCCACATGCTAAGGAGCAGCTAATCCCATGCACCATGACCAGAGAGTCTGCAGGCCACAACCAAGACCCTGCTTGGTACAAGTAAGACTCGATATGGCCAAAGAAAGAAATGATTTTTTTAAAAAAGAAAATGTATGTGGCTTGCTCCAGGCTACCCACAGCTAATTAGAGCAGTTGGACTAACTCAAGTTCCCTGTGATTTTCCCCAATATGCATAGTTCATCAGATGTCTCTTGGTGCTATAACAAAGTATCGCATACTTAGCGGTTTAAAAAACAAATTCATTCTTTTACAGTTCTGGAAATCAGAAATTGAAAAGGGGCATTTTGTGGGTAAAATCAAGGTGTTGGTAAGGCTAGTTTCTTTCCAAGGCTCCAGGGAAGATTCTGTTTCTTTCGTTTTCCAGCTTTTAGAGCCACCCAATTTCCTTGGCTGATGGTGCCTTCCTCAGTCTCAAGAATAAGTACTGTAGCATTGCGAATCCCTCTGTGACACTGACCCCTCTTCTGTTTCCTCTTTCACTGTTAAGTGTAACAGAGGAGAGCAGACCCGGCTCCATGTTGGATCTACTCCTTTAGCTCTGATCCTTGTGCCCTGTGGCTTGTGCTGAGTCACGTTGGCTCTGCATCTTTTGCCTTTTCTTGTTGCTGTTCAGTTGCTAAGACATGTCGACTCTTTGTGACCCCATGGACTGCCAGGCTTCCCTGTCCTTCACTATCTCCTGGAGTTTGCTCCAACTCATGTCCATTGAGTCAATGATTCCCTCCAACCATCTCATCCTGTGTCATCCCCTTCTCCTCCTGCCCTCGATCTTTCCCAGCATCAGGGTCTTTTCCAGTGAGTCAGCTCTTCACATCAGGTGACCAAAGTATTGGAGCTTCAGCTTCAGCATCAGTCCTTCCAGTGAATATTCAGGATTGATTTCCCTTAGGTTTGATCTTCTTGTAGTCCAAGGGACACTTAAGGGTCTTCTCCAGCACCACAGTTCAAAGCATCAATTCTTGGCACTCAGTTTTCTTTATGATTCAATTCTCACATCTGTACATGACAACTGGAAAAACCTTGGCTTTGCCTATACAGACCCTTGTTGGAAAAGTGATGTCTCTGCTTTTTAGTACCTTTTGCCTAGAGCCTGATATATACAGGAGAGCCCAGTGCATATTTGTGGATAATGTGGCAAAAATAAATACATTAGAAGCTAGCAAACACTGCTCACATTTTGCCTTCATGTTTTCCATCTTAAGATGAGAATGGTAAGCAAACCACTTTGCTACTGGGATTTCAAATAATCTGCCAGTGTTATGATTCTGGAGCATTACTGAGCTTAAAGCTTTGTGTTTATTTATGTGATGGGGAATCCGCTCCCAGCCTGTTCAAAATCCCAGGTACAAAAGAGCCTGGAAATGAACAGTTTGACTCTAGTAAGACATTCTCACAGAATGAAATAAGACTCAGTTTTTAAGAAGACATATTAATACACTGTTTTAATTCCGTATGCAAATCCCCCTAGGAGAGTGATGAGAGGGCGTGTCCTCCTGATCAATGAGACAAGCTGATAGGCCAGGAGGGATGAGAGGTTTAAATACAGGGAAAAATCAAGAGCCATGGTTTCAATATCAACCCAATTTCCCCACATCCTGGCTACCAGGTCCCCTCCCTCTCCACCTGATGTTTACATGTATGATTGATGTTATGTGAGGAATTCCTTACATGCACCTCATGTCAGACTGTCTAGGGTAGAAACCATTAAAAATGAGCTCCTTTGTTTTAAAATTCGACACTCAGAAAACTGATTTCCAAGTACAAGTAAATCATGGTGTTTTTATGACCGGGGAGAATTTGTTTTCCTCTTGCCATCTTGTTCAAGGCACAGTCCCTGTTCACTAATGTTCATTTTTCTGAATTTGACCCCAGTCTCTCAACTGCAAAACATTCCAGTGGCAAATCAAGAAACCACAGCATGGTTTGCAGAACAAGAAAGAAAGATTCATGATATTGTCAGAAAATAACCGAGTTAGGGACTTCCCTGGCAGTCCAGTGGTTAAGACTCCATGCTTCCAATGCAGGGGGAACAAGTTTGAATCCTAGTTGGACCCTAGTTGGGGAACTATTAATAAGATCCCACACGCTGTGTGGCATGGCCAAAAAGCAATTCACCTGTTAGCGTTCTGTGCTAAATTAGGTGCCACTGGACCCTAGGTTCTTAACTCTGCTACAGCAACAAAACTCTTCTCTTTCCTAGAGCCCCTCCCCACTTTTAGGTATATTAACCAGTAAGTTTTTGTTGCAATTACCAAAGATTCAGCTCAATTTCCTTCTCCAAGACATTGTTTTGTTTGTTGTCCAATCTCCTTTTCATAGATATTACCCTTTCTTTTTTTAATCCCTGCTCTATCCTGGGCACTTGTTTTTCCTAGAAACACATAACGCTTTCCAGCTAACTTTTATTTACAGATCTGTCTCCTAACAAACCCATTAAATTCTAATCAGTGAGGTAATGAACCCTTTGCAAATTAAGTTGGTTAGTAAGGCAATGATTTGGAGGAGCTAACGGGATGAATGGGAGTTTGTCTGAGATGAATCCTTCTCGTGTTCTGGAACTTGCCCCTAAACAAGTTATCGAAACACAAACAGGAGGAAATGCACAAATGCACAGAGAACTGAAGGATGGTTTGAAAGCCACTGATGAATTTTCATCTCTCTGTGCAGTATATAAAAATGTCACCTAAAAGTATGGTGAGAGAGACATCCTTGTCAAGATAAAGCCTTTCAGCACAGTTAAGACCAGGGGGAGCATATTGAAATGTCACCACTAGTAAAGATGGAGCTTGCCAGTTCTGCCAAAAAAAAAAAAGTTTCCATAGGAAATGCTACATTTAATCTCCATTCTAGTTTATATGTTTTAGAATAGGCTTTGGTTTACAGGAAAATTGTGCAGAAAATACAGCAAGTTTCCATATACTCCTTCTCCCCTACATACCTTCTGCTAATACATTTTATTTATTCCTTGTGTCACGTGGGCTCTGTCACTGTGGTGCATGGATTCTCTAGTTGTAGCACACAGGTTTAGTTGCTTTGTGGCCTGTGGGATCTTAGTTACCTGACCAGGTATTGAACCCTCATCCCCCACATTAGGAGGCTGATTCTTAACCACTGGACCACCAGGGAAGTCCTTTCCTCTACTCTTAGTGTGACGCATTTCTCACAGTGGATGGACTCGTATCAGTGCATCTTTGTTCACTATAGTCCAGTTTACATTTGGGTTCACTGTTTGTGTTGGACATTTCTGTGCATAATATCCTGTATCCACCATTATAGTGTCAAGCGTATAAGTTGCACTGCCCACAGATTCCTCTTGTTCTCCTGTTTGTCATCCTCCCCTCAACTCCTGGCCACCACTGATCTGCTTATTGTCTCCATTGCTTTGTTTTTCCCAGAATGATATAGAGTGGGACTCATACTGTATGCAGCCTTTCAGATTGGCTTCTTTCATATAACAATATACATAACAACCTAAGGTCCCTCTATGTCTCACTGTATCTCTGTAACACATTTCTTTTTAAATCCCTATTCCAGTCTATGGGCTTTTTTCCCAGTTTTATTGAGAAATAGTTGACATATGTCACTGTATAAGTTTAAGGCATATGATGTGATGACTTGATTTACATATACTGTGAAATGCTTGGGTTTCCCTTGTAGTTTAGCTGGTAAAGAATCCGCCTGCAATGCGGGAGACCTGGATTCAGTCCCTGGGTTGGGAAGATCCCCTGGAGAGGGGAAAGGCTACCCACTGCAGTATTTTGGCCTGGAGAATTCCACAAACTGTATAGTGCACAAGGTTGCAATTATTGCAATAGTTTTTTAATGAAAAATGTATTTTTATGTAAAAAATACATGATTATTCCAATCCCAAAGAAAGGCAATGCCAAAGAATGTTCAAACTACCAGACAATTGCACTCATCTCACACGTTTGTAACGTAATGCTCAAAATTCTCCAAGCCAGGCTTCAGCAATATGTGAACTGTGAACTTCCTGATGTTCAAGCTGGTTTTAGAAAAGGCAGAGGAACCAGAGATCAAATTGCCAACATCCTCTGGATCATGGAAAAAGCAAGAGAGTTCCAGAAAAACATCTATTTCTGCTTTATTGACTATGCCAAAGCCTTTGACTGGTGTGCATCACAATAAACTGTGGAAAATTCTGAAAGAGATGGAAATACCAGACCAACTGACCTGCCTCTTGAGAAACCTGTATGCAGGTCAGGAAGCAACAGTCAGACCTGGACATGGAACAACAGACTGGTTCCAAATAGGAAAAGGAGTACATCAAGGCTGTATATTGTCACCCTGTTTATTTAACTTCTATGCAGAGTACATCATGAGAAATGCTGGACTGGAAGAAACACAAGCTGAAATCAAGATTGTCGGGAGAAATATCAATAACCTCAGATATGCAGATGACATCACCCTTATGGCAGAAAGTGAAGAGGAACTAAAAAGCCTCTTGATGAGAGTGAAAAAGGACAGTGAAAAAGTTGGCTTAAAGCTCAACATTCAGAAAACGAAGATCATGGCATCTGGTCCCATCACTTCATGGGAAATAGATGGGGAAACAGTGGAAACAGTGTTAGACTTTATTTTTTTGGGCTCCAAAATCACTACAGATGGTGACTGCAGCCATGAAATTAAAAGACACTTACTCCTTGGAAGGAAAGTTATATCCAACCTAGATAGCATATTCAAAAGCAGAGACATTACTTTGCCAACAAAGGTCCGTCTAGTCAAGGCTATGGTTTTTCCTGTGGTTGTGTGTGGATGTGAGAGTTGGACTGTGAAGAAGGCTGAGTGCCGAAGAATTGATGCTTTTGAACTGTGGTGTTGGAGAAGACTCTTGAGAGTCCCTTGGACTGCAAGGAGATCCAACCAGTCCATTCTGAAGGAGATGAGCCCTGGGATTTCTTTGGAAGGAATGATGCTAAAGCTGAAACTCCAGTACTTTGGCCACCTCATGCGAAGAGTTGACTCATTGGAAAAGACTCTGATGCTGGGAGGGATTGGGGGCAGGAGGAGAAGGGGACAACAGAGGATGAGATGGCTGGATGGCATCACTGACTCAATGCACGAGAGTCTGAGTGAACTCTGGGAGTTGGTGATGGACAGGGAGGCCTGGTGTGCTGTGATTCATGGGGTCACAAAGAGTCAGACACGACTGAACGACTGAACTGAACTGAACTGAACATATATTTTTTTAATGCAAACTGTATTTTTTTTAATGGAAATGATGTTATCTTGTCATCCATTTGTTGGAGAGCACTTTTCCATAAGTCTCTGACAGGTCACAATGGATCACTGGCATTCAGTAAGAGTTGAAACCAACATTTTATGTATGTATGTATGTGGATATTTATTTACTGAAACCAACATCTTAAATGAAGTAGAATAGAACAGAACAAAATAGAACAGAACAGAAAGAAGAAAATATTGAAGGTCATTTCATTTGACAAAGAAATTATAGATTTGTAAAATTTTATTTCTGTGGTACATATGTATGTGTGGGCATGGGTAGTGAGACATGAAATATATTTCTCACCACAGTTGTCTGTGTATCTGTGGAGAGCTGGTTCCAGGAATCCACTCTGTGGATAACAAACACCATGGATGCTGGAGTCCATATATAAAATAGCAGTGTTTGCACATGACCTGTGCACATTCTCCCTAAATCATCTTCAAGTTACTTATAACACCTGAAAGTAACAGTGAAAATGTTAGCCACTAAGTCATGTCCAGCTCTTTGCGACCTCATGGACTGTAGTCCACCAGGTTCCTCTCTCCATAGAATTCTCCAGGCAAGAACACTGGAGAGGGTTTCCGTTCCCTTCTCCAGGGGATCTTCCTGACCCAGGGATCGAACCTGGGTCTCCCACAGTGCAAGCAGATTCTTTACCCTCTGAGCCACCAGGGAAGCCCTTCTAATACCTGATACAATGTAAATGGAATGGCAACCTCAAGTTTTGCTTTCTGGAACTTGCTGGGTTTTTTTTTTCTCAGATCTTTTTGATCTGCGGTTGGTTGAATCCACAGATTCGGAAGCTGCAGACATGAATATGGAGGGATGACTGTATGTATTTTTCACTGAGTTGTATGTAGTGAAAAATCAGATCACTGGGACTTCCCTAGCAGTCCAGTGTTGGGATTCTGTGCTTCCACTGCAGGGGTTCTGAGTTCCATCCTTGGTCAGGGTACTAGGATCCCACATGCTGCAATGCAGCAAAAAAAAAAAAAAAAGAAGTAATAAATAGTAGCAATATAAATAATAGTAAATAGTCATAAAAGTACTAACTAAATAAACAAAATAATCTTGAACTCATCAGAAACAACTCACAGTCAAATTACTAAGTTTTGGTGGACTCTGTTATACAGATATGGTAAAGTAGAATAGGTAATGATATTATGACTTTTATAATTTTCTTATATAGTAGCTATTTATCTACACGGCCACTAAAAGAAAAAAACTTTTTTTATGGGATAGTGAGAAAATACTTATAATCGTTAAACATGTCATATGTAAATATGTTTATTATGGGTAGTTCTGATGTAAAGGATGTGTAACACACCATTTACAATGAATAATAGAAATAGGATGTTATTTATTGTAAATTCCATAGAGCTAATTGATATCCAGATGATGTTTGGTTGATTTTTGTGATCTTGTGTCTCAGTAGATAGAACACGGTTGCAGTTCAATCAAGATTTGACCGATGGCAACGCCTCTCACTCTGTTCTTCCCATTAAGCTTGTTGTCACTGTGTCTGATATGTAATCCACTTGAAATGATTTTTCACTCTCACTAGATCTAGACTCATTAGCTTGAAACCTCTTTCAGCTTCAGCACTGCTCATTGCAATAGTGTTAACTATCTCTTTCACAGGGGATTAGAACATTGCTTGGTTTTAAATTCTTTGATAATGGTTATATTTACAACAAGCTCACAAAATGCTTGGCAATCAGCTCTTGCAAGGCGGTGTGATCTGGCTTTCAGCACATCACTCTTACCAACCTTTTCAGTTGCCTTTATTTTGAAATATGGGAAGGCTTAGGCGTAAAAATGGCTGTGAGTTTTATTACCTCCATTAATTTGTGAAGGAGCTTGCATAATCCTCTTTATATATAAATCATCCCTGTTTCCTGCCTGGTTTTGCATTGTCTGGATAAGAGAGAGTTAGATGCTGCACACTAATTATTCATTAATAAGTACAGATTAATTGGTGCTCAGAAAATGCTTTTTCTAATGGATTCATTGAAAGTATCACTGGGTGATTGGCGAACTCAGCAAATGACTTTGAACAAGCACTTCTCACAGTGAATGGTGATTACTGAAAAGCAAATCATGCAATAAATTCCATCACTGACATTGTGATTGGAAAAGTGGCTAACCTGAGAAGTTCCCACTTCAGATTTTAGAAATAGAAAACTGCAATTTCCTGAAGCCAAATTGTCCCAGGTCCAATCCCAGACATGTTACTTACTTATTTACTTGCTAGACTTCAGGCAAATTACTATCTATTTTAGTTTTCTCATCTGTATAATGGGTATAGTAGGAATAGTTCCCAGGCATTTATAACAATGACATGAAGTAACCAATATATGTATAAGTGCCAGCTGTAATTGTCACTGTGTTACTGAACTTGTTTCATATTTTCTCTTGCAAACATCTGCCAGTTAACCCAGAGCACGAAATGCCTCATGCTGATCTTCACCCCTGAATTCTTTTCACAGTGTGTTGTAGGTTGATGACTGCAGTGGCTAATGACTTGATTCTTGTCCAACTGAATGATGGCCAACATTCTTTATTTTACAATCCCCTCTCTTTTGGTCTTAATTTCAAAGAAGGCTTGGGAGGCATTTCAGGACCCATTTGTCCTATGGTGCTAGAAATGCTCATTTCCAGGTCAGCTGAGGATTTTGTTGGCGGGCCACTCAATGTGCCATTATTACTGGACTCTGTGTGTGCTTAGCTGTGCTCAACTCTTTGTGACCCTATGGACTTTAGCTCACCAGATTTCTTCTGTCCATGGAATTTCCCAGGCAACAATATTGGAACAGGTTGGCATTTTTTCCTCCAGGGGATCTTCCCAATCTAGGGTTTGAACCCATGTCTCCTGCATTGGCAGGCAGACTTTTAACCACTGAGCAATGTGGGAAGAGACATTACTGGACTAGGCCTCTGTTAACAGTAAGCAAATGCCTCCAGATCATCTATCTTACTGGTCTTTTATGATATTGGAAACTGTTGCCTCCTATTGCTTCTTCCCACTGTAATTGTACAACTGTAAATTATATTTACAGTTACAGTATTACAGTCATTGACCTCATACAACTATATTATTGGTCAATCATTCCATGTTGCAAAGTCATCCTTATTTTTATCGGAGGCTCAGTGAAACATTTAGTAATACTAGAAGCAATAATCTCATAAAATAGGCAGAATACCAGTAATATAGCTGGTTACATTAATAAGGTCATAAGTAAGTATAGGTGTGGCCCAGTATGTTCCCAGGTCACAGGACCAAGTCTGTTCTGCACCAATCTTTATCTTTAAGGGAAATGATATATTGGCATTGTTCATAAATTTCACCAAAGTACAAGGTGAGTGATGGGTCATTATGAACCTTTACAGGATTGAGAAAGGAATCTTATCCTCCAATCAGTTACATGGCTGATACCAGAAGGAGAAAAATTGACCTTTATTGTTGGGCAGGTATTTCTGCCATTAGGAAGGTCTGGTTTATGCAGAAGTCAGGTGCACACTGGAGGAGAGGGAGGAGGCCAAATTAGGTAAAGAAAACTTTTTGTTTAATTTCTTTGCCTTGCCTCTGATGAATTTTATTTTCATCAAAACGAAACAGTGAATTGCCTACATGACTGACTGATGAAAATTGGCACTCAGCTCAAAGATTATTCTTTTTTAAATGTTTTATTATTTTTATTGAAGTATAATTGAGTTACAACCCTGGTAATTGCTGTTGTACAACAAAGTGATTAGGTTATACATATATACACATTATTTTTTAAATATCCTTTTCCATAATGGTTCCTTATAGGATTGTTTTTAATTGGAGGATAATTGCTTTAAAATTTGTTAGTTTCTGTTGTACAACATGAGTCAGCTATAAGTGTACATTTATCACCACCCTCTAGAGCCTCCCTCTCCTCACCATCCCACCCCTCTAGGTCTCTGCAGAGCACCAAAGTCACCTCCTGTGCACACAGCAGCTTTCCACTAGCTATTTATTTTATGTCAAAGATTATTCTTTCACGTGTCTCTTGCAGTTTGTAATCTTTTGACTGAGATGCACACATGTGTATTTCAATGACCATAACATAGAACTATGTGGATCAAAGGCAGGATAAACAAGGTGTACGTTCCCTTGGGTATACATTTCATCTGCTATCCTACTGGGGTTTTATACCACCGACCACTGATTCTTATGATGTTTACATCATATACTCTTTAAAAACATGCTACATAAAATCAGCTGCAATGTAGTAGAAAGTTCCCAAGTGAAGATACCAGTGGCACAATTAGACTTGCCAATTTCAGGCAATTTCATTCAATATCAGAATTTTGTAACACATGACAGCATTTATGGCCCTTGATTGCCTGTCTTCTCATTTTAAAAGAGAGATAAAGCATCTTTCTCTCAGGATTCTCTTCACAATTTAATGAAATAATTCCATGTTTGTGTGTACACATACCTGTAAGCATTCAACACATTTTATTCACTTGTTGACATTATCCCCATTATTCTTAAAATTAGGGAAAGTAGGGTGCCAGCTGCTGCTTGGCAACTGCTACTCAGATTGATCACCTTTGAAACACTTTTAAAAACAAGTTGGATAAAAAGGAACAAGATTGAGTCATTTTTGAGATGTGGATGGACCTAGAGTCTGTCATACAGAGTGAGGTAAGTCAGAAAGAGAAAAGCAAATATCGTATATTAATGGATACATGTGGAATCTAGAAAAGTGGTACAGACAAACTTATTTGCAGGGCAGGAATAGAGATACGGATGAAGAGAACGGACGAGTGGACACGGGAGGGAGAGGAGGTGGGGTGAACTGGGAGATTAGGACTGACACATTTACACTACCATGTGGAAAACAGATAGCCAGTGGGAAGATGCTGTATAGCACAGGGAGCTCAGCTCAAGGCTCTGTGGTGACCTAATAGGTGGGAGGGGTGGGAGGAGAAGGTGAGGGTGGGAAGGCGTTCCAAGAGGGAGGAGATTTATGAATACATATGGCTGATTCCTTCTCTGGAGAAGGAAATGGCAACCCACTCCAGTGTTCTTGCCTGGAGAATCCCAGGGACGGGGGAGCCTGGTGGGCTGCCGTCTATGGGGTCACACAGAGTCGGACACGACTGAAGTGACTTAGCAGCTTAGCATGGCTGATTCACTTCTTTGTACAGCAGAAACTGACATGACATTGTAAAGCAATTATCCTCCATTAGAAAAAAACACACTGGTTTTAATATATATCTATTTTTTTAATGAAGCAATCAGCCATAGAGTTTAACTTTGGTCAGGTTTACAGTATGTTTTAAATCTTGAAACTGTGCATTTTTAGTAGCATATTTATGAAAAAGCTGTGGGTTTTTTTTTTTTTCTCTTTTACCACAGTAATTCTTTTGAAAACTCAAGCAGTAGGTGAGGCTCCCATTGTGCCTCAGTTCTGCTGAGGGAGATAAATGAGATCAGGAGGATATTGAGAATGGATGTTCTTTAAAGTGCCTTCAGCCAGTGCCATTCATGGCTAAATAAGGAAAGAAAAATCAGTGTGATCATGCCTAAACCCTCCCACTCTGCCTTTCTGCTTCCCCACACTTCTGTACATGTGTGCATATGTATATGCATGTATGTATGTATTTGCATACACACTTGTGTACATATCTATGTATACACACAAACATGGATATTGCCACTTGAAGTGTAGAGAATAATCAAGGTCAGCAGAAACACAATGGAAATAGATAGCTATAAAATGGTATTTTTTTTTTACATGTTCAAAGGCTGAAAATGTAGTCATGAGTTTAAATGAAAAAAGGACACCTCAGTTTTGGAGACTTTACAAGAAGCACATAGCACATGTAAATCAGAGTATATGTGAATACAGCATCAAAGAGAATGCTGGACTCAAGAAGGAGGGGATATATGTATATTATGGCTTATGGCTGATTCACATCGTATGGGAGAAACCAACACAATACTGTAAAGCAATTATCCTCCAGTTAGAAAAAATTTTTAAAAGAGAATGCTGGAAAGTAGCAGAAGGACCATTGGACAGGGTGGTGTTGTAGGCTGGTGGGAGAAAGAGCTCTTGAATTGGCTGTGTTAAATCATATTTAAACTGAGATGACTGATTTTCCAATCAGTCTGTCCAAGCCCTGGTAGCAATATGGCGGCCTTTGCAGAGCTTGGGACACAAGCCAATGGGATTTGCATGAGTATTTTAGCAAAATAAATGGAGATAACCATAATGGTTGACTGATGTGAGTCTTTTTTGGCAAATCCTACTACAAATGGACTATTTTCCTTTTTTGATCTCTTAGGGAGAGATCTGGAGATTCAGTCCCTGAAATAATATATTTTCACTCTTAGCTAAAGTGACTTGTGTGTTCTTTTTGCCTCATGACCCACTTCTTCAACCTCTATGAAAATTCACATAGAGTTTCCATGTTCTGGAAAGTTGTTTTTGTTATTTAGTCACTAAGTTGTATCCAACTCTTTTGTGACCCCAGTCAAGAATACCAGCTGCTGCTAAGTCACTTCAGTCGTGTCCGATTCTGTGCGACCCCATAGACGGCAACCCATCAGGCTCCCCCGCCCCTGGGATTCTCCAGGCAAGAACACTGGAGTGGGTTGCCATTTCCTTCTCCAATGCATGAAAGTGAAATGTGAAAGGGAAGTCGCTCGTTGTGTCTGACTCTTAGCGACCCCATGGACTGCAGCCTACCAGGCTCCTCCATCCATGGGATTTTCCAGGCAAGAGTGCTGTAGTGGTGTTGGAGATATGTCTCCGGGACTTGGAACTGGCGAACCTGAAAGAACAGCACTTGGACAGTCTCTGCAAGGACTGACAAGTTTATTTCTGCAGTCAAGCCTTTTTATAGGAGCAAGGAACAAAGAGTTTAGAGCATACAGCCAGCAGAACACATACAAGACTAGGATATAATCAGTAAAAGGTACTTCAAGGAACAGCGCATTCTTAGTGACCCATGTATTTATCCATGACCGATTTTCTCAGGCAATGTCTTTAATGTTTAATTGTTAAATCTAGGCGCCGAGCATAGCCAAAGGCAGGAAATGTTCTTCAGCAATCAGTACACAAATGCCTGGGTACTTCTGGCCCTTCGCCATTTTCCCACGGACTTTCTCCTTCAAGGCTGTTTAGCACTGGGCCTCCCAACAAGTAGGGTGCCATTGCCTTCTCCAAGGAATACCAGAGTGGGTTGTAAAACAGAGAAATCTGAGCCTTTGGGAATTCACCACTTGTAAGTGGTGGCAGAATGGTATAATGTGTGTGTGTGTTAATTGTTCAGACATGTCCCACTCTTTGTGACCCCGTGGATTGAAGTACAACAGGCTCCTCTGTCCATGGGATTCTCCAGGCAAGAATACTGGAGTGGGTAGCCTTTCCCTTCTCCAGGGGATATTCCCAAGCCAGGGATCGAACCTGTGTCTCCTGCATTGCAGGCAGATTCTTTACCATCTGAGCCACTAGGAAAGCCTAGTATGATGTTAGTCATGCATTTTACCTCTGAAGCTACTTGTAAACTTCTCTGTCCTCCTTGGCACAGCTCAGGTGTAACAGGAAACAGCCACCAGCAGAGACACTGAATTTCAAGTACATTTTATGTGGAATATCAAATACTGCTGAATCAGGGAGGGCTAAATCCATTGCATCTGAATTACTCTCTTAGGATAGTTCAAGAGTACCCTGAGGTACCAGAAATAATATTGGGCTGCAAGTTAGGGGACCAGCTGAGTGAGTTTCTAGTCTGGTCAGTTCAGCTTGCTGGACCTCAGTTTCCCTGTATATGATGTGAGAGGTCTCCTATTTAGTACTGAAACTATATTATTAAGTTTTAAAATCGAAAAAGGCAAGTCCAGGTATGATACAGACTTCACACAAAGTTAGAGTCAGAGCAGGGGGGCAAAAACATCATTGGATTTGCTTTCTTTTGTGTGATGGCATCAAGCTTAGAAAGTTCTTTCAAATTAGTAGCAATGATGTCTTCAGAGAATTCCCAGCTTCATCTTTATAGCCTCTGATCCAAAAAAGGGGGAGAAAAGGATATTTTAAAAAGTCATCTTTATCAGTCCCAAATATACACTGTTGAAGCTATAAATAAAATAGGTAAGTAACAAGAATCTACTGTATAGCACAGGGAACTCAACTCAGTCCTCTGCATGCATGCTAAGTCGATTCAGTCATATCTAACTCGTTGGAACCCTTTGGACTATAACCTGCCAGGCTTCTTTGTTCATGGGATTCTCCAGGCCAGAACACTGGAGTGGGCTGCCATGCCCTCCTCCAGGGGATCTTCCAGACCCAGGGATCCAAGCTGCATCTCTCATATCTCCTGCATTGGCGGGTGATTTCTTTACCACTAGCACCACCTGGGAAGTCCCACTTAATGCTCTGCAGTGACCTAAATGGGAAGGAAAGCCAAAAAAGAGGGGATATATATATGCATATATATATGCATATAGCTGATTCACTTTGCTGTACAGCAAACTAATACAACATTGTTAAGCAACTATACTCCAATAAAATTAATTTTAAAGAGAAACAAAATAAAAATTTTCAAATCATCTTAAGTTCAAAAAGTCCTATGCAATTGGTTACAGATCACCATAACTGATATCTTTAGAGCTTATGATCCAACAAGAAAGCTACAATAATCCTTAAGAGAAATGATAAATATAGTACTATAGGAATCAAAAGACCCCATACTGTTAAGATGACAGTTCTCCTCAAATCGTTCTATACATTCAGTGAGATGCAGTCACAGTCCTGGAAGGCTTTTGCAGGCTGAGTGTGACAGCAGGATTCAAGACACCCCTATGATTGCGTCCTCCAGGTATTCATGCCACCGTGTGTCTTCTCCTCTTGAGTGTGGACTAGAGTCTGTGATAGAGAAATATCATATTGCTTATATGTGTGTGTGTGTGCACGTGTGCTCAGTTGTGCCCAACTCTTTTTCAAACCCATGGACTATAGCCCGCCAGGCTCCTCTGTCCATGGGATTCTCCAGGCAGGAATACTGGAGTGAGTTGCAATTTCCTTCTCCAGGGGATCTCCCAGAGCCAGGGAATATTCCAGAGCCAGGAATTGTACCCACATCTGTCCCTCTCCTGCACTGGAAGGAGGATTCTTTACCACTGCACCCCCTGGGAAGCCCATATTGCTTATAAGTAAAATCTAAAAAGAAATGATACAATGAACTTATTTACAAAGCAGAAAAAGACTCGTAGACTTAGAGAATGAATGTATAGTTACCCTGGGGAAGGGCAGGGAGAAGGGATAGTTACGGAGTTTGGGATCTCCATGTACCCACCGCTATATTTAAAATGGATGTGAAGTCCCAGAGTTACCAGATAAAATCATTTCTCCAAGAGACGTGGAGTTGAACGTGAAATTTCTCAAATTCAACCTGATCCAACTCTATTTTGGTTTTTAACAAGGCTTGGATTAACACTGAAGGCGAACAGCCGATGAGAAAGAGGCCCTTCGAGAAAGGACTGCCTGCAGAGATCAGTTTAGAACCTCCAGATTCAGGTGTCTGGTTTGGGATTTACGCTCCCAGGGAACAGTTTTGGACGAGTGGTCTGGAGGTTGTGAGCATAGTGGGGTGGGCCCGGGGGCTGTGGGTTCTCAGTGGTTACCTCTTACCTGAAGGTCATAGGGACCGGCTCTTGCTATTTATACGCTTCCTGCATGTCTGAGCCCAGAGGCACGGAAGAATGAACTTCTATAACTGATCATAAGGCACAGAGCCCAAAGCCTCCCCGCATATTAAAGGCATTATCGGTTGAAGGCAGATGGATGTCTTTCCACCCTCTCCGAAAGTCTCAGCTTTGTGGGGAATTTAAACCTCAGTTTTGAATTACAAATTTAATAATCCCAGTGATGGGAAAAGTAAGTTTAAGTACCCAAGTTTCTCCTGGGTTAGATGAAGGGAAAGCTTCCTTGCCTATAGGTGGACATAGTTCTTATTAACCGAATAAGATTTGCAAGTGCAACTGAGGTCCACACTCAGATGAGGCCCGTATGCAACTGAAGTCCACATGCAAATGAGGTCCAAAAGTCTGACGCCGCCCGGTAAGAGGCCACTGATCTTCAACTTGTCCGCCATTTAACCTTTTAACTCCTCTCCTGTAATCCTACATAGAACCATGGGCATGCATTTTAGCATTACAAAGAAAATAAAATAAAGTATGACTCAGAAATCTATTGATTTTTTTCCTCTATGGACAGAAATAAAATAATGTACTGTTTTTGTTTTTGTTTTTGTTTTTAGTTCAAGGAACTATTGTTCTGTGCCAGTTCTAATTGAATGTTCAAAGAAGAAAAATGATTCTGTGAATCTCAGTGGAAGACTGAGTCCAGTTGAAGGTCAAGGTCTCTTTTCAGGGGCCAAAACCCATCAACAAATACTCACAAAAAGAAGAGGTCAGTGAAATTTTTTTTTTTTAACTTGAAATAAACTACGTGTTTTTGATGTGGAATAGAATGTGTTGTTGCTACGTTATTATTAATCTTGTTTCATTTTACTTTTTAAATAAATCACACATTTGGCTTTATAGTCCATGAGGGTAGGTACCAAAACAATTTGATAAGCCAAAGTCTAATGCACATTACCTTGAAGAATGCTGGGGATGTAGCTGGTTACCAGACTCACTTAATGTCACGCTGTGGTTGCATGGCGCCTCTTAGCTTGTGTTCTAAGGCAGCAGTGCCCAACCTTTTTGGCACTAGGGATAAGTTTTACAGAAGATAATTTTTCCATGGAAGACAGTGGGATAGGGGATGAGGGAGAGCGTGGGGATGGTTTCAGAATGATTCAAATGCATTACATTTATTGTGCACTTTATTTCTATTATTATTACATCAGCTCCATCTCAGATCACCAGGCCTTAGACCCCAGAGGTTGGGGGCCGCTGTTCTAGGATCCAAGAGTCGTGGATACCTGAATGTCTTGACATTCTTAAACCCACAGTGGGATGATCGTGAATTTGAAGATGTCCAAGATTTAGAAAATACAGGAATTAACGAAAGTGTGTTGCTCCTCTGCCCAAGTCTTGGATATATCTCCTTCAGTTCCTGGGTTTCCTCTCCATTAGTTAGATCAGATCAATGCCAGCACAGATCAGCCAGCACAGATGAGTGTGGCTTCCTGTTTGGTGGTACTAGGCAAGGCACAAAATTACATTAACTCACTTAGAGAAAAATTATTTCCATTTCAATTCTCTTTAGGTTTTGGTCCCATTAGGAGGAGAGACTATTGGATACTAGCAGGGTGTTATGCTTTTTAATCTCCCTATTTGGCAGAGACCCAACTTCAGGCTTGGAATCTTTTCTATGTGAAAATCCCACAAGTACTTTATATTATTAATTGTTTTGTATTTTACTATTATCTTCTGTATCCATCAGAATTCCATCAGAGAAACATAACTAAAATGAGTATTATAGAAAAAGAATTTATTATAGGAATAAGAGGTGATACCATTGTTTCCATTAGGGAAACATTGGCTGTCCTAGTCCCCAAGGAGACTTTTTTTTATTTTTGCTGTGCTGAATCTTTGTTGTGGCATTTAGGCTGTTAGTTGCAGCATGTGGGATCTAGTTCCCTGAACAAGAATGGAACCTGGGCCTCCTGCACTGGGAGTATGCAGTCTTAACCCCTGGACTCCCATCAGGGAAGTCCCCCTCCAAAAGACATTTTTGTTTGTAGTACTGACATTTAATATCTCATGGGTAGAGGCCTGGGATGCTACTGAACATCTTACCTTGTCTAGGACAGACAGATCACCACAACAAAGATTATCTGGTCCCAAATGTCAATAGTACCAATGTCAGATGAACCATGCCTAACTCAGACTAGGGGGAAATCAGTTTTCATTTATTGTGTGCTATAAAGTTCTTTTTGCAAACAAATAAAAATCAAATTCAAAAAATGAGTACATTCAAAGGCCAAGACTAAGAAAAGGAAGATGTGGTACTCAAACAGTGGCAAAAATTGGAAAATCATGCATAATTAACATGCTTGTGAAACATTAAAAGTAATTCTAATATTTCTCCCCGTTTTGCTTTAACATTGTCTTTCTGAGGCTGACAGGCCAACATTGCCTGAGCAATATCCATTCATCCTGTGTGTCATAGTAACAGTGCTCTGATAAGTCCAAGTAGCTATAAGCAAAGGTTAGAGAAGACTAGTTTTCACAATCTGACTATTTTTGGACAGTGAGATTTAAGTGGAAACTATTGAGTAGAATTTCCATGAAAACTCCTTAAAAGAATGCTGACTCAGTTTGCCATTTAGCCTTTTATAGTCTTCCCACTTCCTGGAATGCTGATGCAATGACTGGTGCCTGTGATCACCATGAGACAACTTTGAGGATGAAATCAAATGACAAAGATGGCAAAGTGGAAAGACAGAATGAGCCTAAAAGATAACCGCAATGAGAATTCCCCTGCACTAGCCCTGGACTACCCACTATGGGATTTTCTGTTAGAAAAGAGGAAGAAAAAAAGTCTGTCTTGTTTAAGCCTAGGTTTATTTATGCATAAACTGTTTACCATTATTGAATCTCCACCTTTTAGCTTCACCTTCAAACTCCATTTCCAGTAAATATTAACTTCAGTTTTCCCTTTTTCTCTCACAGTTTAGTGAGAACTATTTATTTATTTATTTTTTACATCAAAGCAATTTATTAACAGAAAGCAATAATTTGAGGAGTCCTGTTCACAGACGGCGACCACGGCGACCCCCTTTGCTGCGAGCGCTGTCGGAGAGGATTGGGGTGACATCCTCAATCCGCCCAATCTTCATCCCTGAGCAGTCGAGGGCTCTGAGCGCTGACTGGGCCCCTGGTCCAGGAGTCTTGGTCCTATTTCCTCCTGTGGCCTGGAGTTTGATGTGGAGGGCAGTAACGCCTAGCTCCTTGCCTCTCTGGTCTACATCCTGGGCAGCCAATATGGCAGCGTATGGAGAGGACTCATCTCGGTCAGCCTTCACCTTCCTCCCACCAGTTACACGGCAGATGGTTTCCTTGCCAGAGAGATCAGTGACGTGCACAAAAGTGTCGTTGAAGGCTGCAAAGATGTGGCACACACCAAATACATTTTCTCCTTCAGCCACCTGAGGGCCAAGGCTGATGACCCGTTCTTCCTCTTTTTCTTTTCCCTTGCGAGGTGCCATTTCTGCGCGTCTTCTCCAGACTCTACCACCGGAAAGAGAGGCAGAAGGACTATTTATTGCAGAAAAACCCTGACTACTTCCTATTGCTCTTCCAATTGCTAAACAAAAGGGACTTGTCACCTTAAAAAAAAGGTAGAACTTACTCATTGTCTGTCTCTAAGCTTTATGACAATCTGAACCTCAAATCTGTATCTGTTCTTGTAACAAAGCTGGTTCCTATGGTTCCTTCCCCAGGGGCAGACCGTTTCCCCATATCCTCTGCTTTAGCTCCTCACTGAAGTACCTAGAAAATAGTATCTGATACATATTTCCTGAGTATTTCTACAGATGCTAGAACTCTCATCCAAAGGAAGATGTTAACTACTTGAGGACCGTAGCCCCTAGACCTACTGGAGCCTAAGGTTTAATAATATTAACCCATGTGACATCATCTCCTTACCTCACCATCAATTTATCAGAGAATGGTGCACTAACTGATCACATACCTTGTGAACCCTCTTCTTCACCTGGCCGTTAAAAATGCTTTGCTGAAACCCACCGGAGAGTTCAGCCTTTTTGAGAACTAGCTGCCCTGGACTCTGCTTGGCACCTGTAATAAATGCCGCACTTTCCTTCACCACAATCCCATGTCAGTAGATCAGCTTCATTGTATGTGGGCAAGTGGACTCAAGTTTGGTTCAGCAACACTGTTATTTAATGGGGAAAAGAATCGGTGGCTTTGCGTACCACTAAGCATCGAAATCAGTGGTTCTCAGCTAGGGGCTGACAAGCTGGTCTCCTTGGGAAAAGCTGGTAACTCAAAGACATTTTTGGTTGTGACCATGCAGGGCTTGGAGTAGAGGGTGGAATCCAGGGATTCTGACAGCATCCTACAATGTAGAGGACAGCCCCCAAGAAAACCATCTGGTCCAGCATCAAGCATTTATGTTGGGGAACCCTTATTAAAACAAATAGTTGAGTTAAAGAGATTTTCACTTGAGGGAGGCATGATCGTGTGAGAATAAGGAAGCCACTCTTTTTCTAAGAGATGAAAACTATTTTTAAAACATGTTCTTGTTAGTGGTTGTTGCTGCTCCAAGTCCCAGCATTGCTGTCTTGGAGATAGCAAGAGACAAATTCCAAAGACCAAGCCTCTGTTCATTTCCAGAGAGAAACACGGAGTATTCCTCTCTGCAGATAGTTTAAATTCTCAGCACCTTCTTGGCAGCAAGAATTAACAGTGGGTGAATGACTTGTACAAGGACTTGTAATCAAAAGCTCCGAATTACTGGGTAGACAGTGTTGAGATTGGATTTTAAAGATTAGTCTGGGTAATAAGGAGGGTTCGATAATTGACACCTTTCACTAATGGCTCTAAATTGCAAATCAATGTTCTTTGTTCTCTGCTTCCATAAATGTATGTATGAAGGAGAAAAAAAAAAATCCATACATGGTCCTTGAAAAATTCTGAAAAAACATAACTCAACTCTTAAGAAACCAAACCTTGGCATCACGAATACCAGATAATTTCAGAAAATGTATATATGCCTGCCCAAATATTAATAGTTTTTCAACAATAGTTGGTGAAACAATGCCAGTTCCCCAAAGTGAAAGGCAACTATCAATTTTAGTTCCCTAAATCTTCTACTAGAGTGAAAAAATGAAAGAACGATTCTGAGTCTTTTCACTATAACGGTTTAATATGACACTCATGAATTTTTAAGAACCTTTTATTTTATTGAAATATAGCTGATTAACAATGTTGTGAGAGTTTCAAGTGATCCGTGAAAGAACTCAGCCATACATATACATGTATCTCTTCTACCCCCAACTCCCCGCCTATCCAGCTACCACATAATGTTGAACAGAGTTCGCTGTGCTATAGAGTAGGTCCTTACTGGTTATTTAAATACAGCAGTGTGCATATGTCCATCCCAAACCAACCATCCCTTTCCCCCACCCTTCCTCCAACACTCATGGATATTTTGACCATATTCTCAAAGAGACCTACTGTAGGGGGACAGACCCACCATGGTGAATATCCATGAACTTACCCACAGAGGCCATATAAGGAAAAGCTTGACCACAACTACCCTGAGTTTAGAAGGACTCCCAGTGATTCCCCCAGGGCATGAGCAGGTGGGAGGCCCGTAGGATCTGGTCTGAGACCACCCTTCGTGGCATTTTGTTCTACCTCCCTCAAAATGGAGCAGTCTACAGCCAAGTCCTCAGGAACAGGGTAGCAATCACTGGGTCCCTTTAGGCATAGGACAAGGCCTGTCGGGAGCTACCTCCTGTGTCTATTGGTCCTTTCTCCATCTATGAGAGTGATACACCATCTGAACCTAAACACAGCTTGTTGTCTTTTAAAAGATATTTCTTTATTTGGCTGCACCAGGTCTTAGTTGTAGCACACGGGATCTTTAGCTGCAGCTTCTGGGATCTAGTTCCCTGGCCAGGGATTGAACACTGGCCCCTTTCCATTGGGAGCACAGTCTTAGCCACGGGACCACCAGGGAACTCCCTGTTGTGTCTATCACTGCACCCTGTCTGGCCTTCACTTTGACTTTGCCTTGCATGGTGCGCTGACATCCCAGGCCCACAGTGAGGAAGAGCCCATCTAGGACAATGGGGATTTAGTTATCCGACCAAGCAAGGAAAGAGATTAAGATGCTGACCTGAAATAGCTCCTTCTCGTAGTAAATCAAACACCAGTAGTTCCCAGGGAAGGCAATGCAGGGAAATGGGATTATTATCTGTAAGTTGGGAACAGTGGACACCATGTTGAACTAAAGAAATATGCTCCTTCTGAAAGGGGGCTGTGCGAAGCTCCAGGTAATTGTTGCCGTGGAGGAATGTGAGCCTGAAATTACTGCATTTTCTGATCATTCTGCATGCATGTTAGGTTGCTTCAGTCGACTTAAGTTTGGAAAAGTTTGGAACTCTTTGCAGCCCTATGAACTGTAGCCCATCAGACTCCTCTGTCCATGGGATTCTCTATGCAAGAATACTGGAGTGGGTTGCCATGCCCTCCTCCAGGGGATCTTCCCAACCCAGGGATCAAACCAGCATCTCTTATGTCTCCTGCACTGGCAGGCCGTTCTTTACCACTAGCACCACCTCTACCCACATATAATGCACACCTGACTCTATATGGCCAACCATTTTATACAAGAATATTCTTTCTGATCTGATTTTGCCTGCAGAACTAAGTTCAATTGCTAGGTCTATTCTGTTGTTGTTGTTCAGTCACTCAGTCATGTCCAACTCTTTGCGATCCCATGCAGCACGCCAGATTTCCCTGTCCATCACCATCTCCTGGAGTTTGCTCAAAATCATGCCCACTGAGTCAGTGATGTGACCCAATCATCTCATTCTCATTCTGTTGGACTAGGTATAACTTTCCTGTATATGTGAAAGAAGGCTGGCTTTTATAAGTTTAGGTGATTATAAATACAAAAACATTGAAATAACAGAAGTTTGAATTAAGACTGCTGTAGGCAAGATGGAGAAGGCTATGGCACCCCACTCCAGTACTCTTGCCTGGAAAATACCATGGACGGAGAAGCCTGATGGGCTTCAGTCCATGGAGTCGTGAAGAGTCAGACATGACTGGGTGACTTCCCTTTCACTTTTCACTTTCATGCATTGGAGAGGGAGATGGCAACCCACTCCAATGTTCTTGCCTGGAGAATCCCAGGGACTGGGGAGCCTGATGGGCTGCCGTCTATGGGGTTGCACAGAGTCAGACATGACTGAAGTGACTTAGCAAGCAAGATGGAAATTGGTTTCTTCACATAATAGAGTAAAAGGAATGAAATAATGCCTTTTGTAGCAACTTGGATGGACCTACAGATTGACATACTGAGTAAAGTAAATCAGAAGGAAAAAGAGAAATAGTGTATGACATTCCTTATATACAGAATCTAAAAAGAAATGAAGCAAAGGAACTTAGTTACAAAACAGAAACAGACTCATAGACTTAGAGAATGAACTTATGGTTAACCGGGGGTGGGGTGGGGAAGGAAAGAGGGAAGGGACAGTTAGGGAGTTCGGGATCGACATGGACACAAGGACCTACTGTGTCCTTAGCACAGAGAACTCTGCTTATTGTTATGTGGCAGCCTAGATGGAGGGGAATCTGGGGAAGAATGGATACATGTATATATATGGCTCAGTCCCTTTGCTGTTTACCTGCAACTCTTACAACACTGTTAATTGACTATACTCCAGTATAAAATAAAAAGTTTAAAAAAGGGGGAAAAAAGAAGGAAACTGATCTTTTCACATAATAGTGAGTCCAGTGTACAATAGTCAAAGGTCTCAGAGGCCAGTTGGTTCATGGACTAAAGGCTTTAGCCAAGGCAATTAAGCAAGAAAATAAAAACGTCATGTGTCCGGTTAAAAAAGAAATAGTGTCATTCAAGCATACACAGTCAGAGGTAAAGAACCTTAGAACCATCTCCTTCTTACTCTGCACTGGGAAAAGGCAATGGATGAGCCCAGGACACAGAGCTTGAAAAGAGAAGGCATATCAGGAGAGAGCAAAGATTGTGCAGATGGAATTATATATTTAAAACCTTCTCAGGACTTCTTTGGTGGTCCAGTGGTTAAGAATCCACTTTACAATGCAAAGGACGTGGGCTCCATCCATGGTTGAAGAACTA
Source organism: Bos mutus (assembly GCF_027580195.1). Classification (NCBI taxonomy): domain Eukaryota; kingdom Metazoa; phylum Chordata; class Mammalia; order Artiodactyla; family Bovidae; genus Bos; species Bos mutus. The sequence goes on from NC_091633.1 coordinate 22,846,722, forward strand.
AAATCCCATGTGCCATGGGGCAATTAAGTCTGCATGCCACAACTAGAGAAAACCTACACACCACAACTAAGACCAGTGCAGACAAATAAATAAATGATAAAACCTTCTCATAAAGGAAAGCCCAGGCCCAGACACAGAGCTTCACTGGTGAGTTCCAGATATTTCAGAAGGATGAATACTAACTCTTCACACAATCTTTCCCAAAATTTAAAGAGGAGGCAACATTTCTCTGTTTATTCTTGAGGCCCAGTATTACCCGATACCACAGTCCTGCAGACACTACACCAGGAAAGAAAACTACATACCAACATCTCATGAGTATAGATGCAAAAATCCTCAACAAAGTACTAGTGAGCTAATCCAGTGACATATGGAAAATAATATATACCATGGCCAACTGGGATTTATCTCAGCCATAGGAAGTCATTTTAACATCTGGAAACTAATTAACGTAGTACACTCTACCAACAGCATAAAGGTCAATGACCACATGATTATCTCAATAGACTCAGAAAGTACTTTGTGAAATTTAATACTCTATCATGATAAAAAGCTTAACAAAATAAGAATGTAAGAGAGTTTCCTCAAAATTGAAAATATCATCTACAAACATTCCACAGTTAACATCAAACTCAACAGTACTGAATGTTTCTTCTTAATCATGAAAGACACAGATGTTTCCTCCTACAACTCCCTTTCAACACTGTTCTGGAGGTTTTAGCCAAGGCAATTAGGCAAGAAAATAAAAATGTAAGGTATCCAGATTTAAAAGGAAGGCGTTAAACTGTGCTATTTGCAGATGGCATGATTTTCTATTTAGAAACTGCTTAGAAACTCATTTTAAAAAACCTTTTAGAACTAATGAAAGAGTTCAGTAATGCAGCAGGCTTGCAGGAGATAAGATGAATATATAAAAAATTGGTTGTATTCGTATACACTAGGAATGAATAATACAAATTAAATCAAGCAAACAATTCAATCTGCACAAGCTTCATAAGAAAAAAAAATACTTAAGAAAAATGTAACAAAAGAAGTAGAAAACTTGTACTCTGAAAGCTATAAAACAGTGTTGAGAGAAATTAATTTTCTAGCTTGGGCATACAGTCAAGAAAATAAATCACAAGACATCAAAATTGGAAGGGAAAAAATAAAACTATACCTAATGTAGGTGTTGTAATATTATACACAGAAAATCCTAGGAAATTCACATTAAAGCTATTAGAAATAGTAAATTAATTCAGTAAGTTTCCAAATTAGCTGTGTTTCTAGACAGTAGCTATGGGGTAGCACAGAGTCGGACACAACTGAAGTGACTTGGCAGCAGCAGCAGCAGCAGCAGCAATGAGTAAACTGAGAATAAAATTACCAAATAAAAAAAACTAAAATGGCAGCAAAAAATGAAGTACAAATACATTTTAATAAGAGGTACAAACTGAAACACAAAACTAAGAATGGTTGAAAGAAATGAAGGATGATTTAAATGAATAGAAAGATATCCCATATTTCTGGATCAAAAGACTTATACTATTAAGATGATGGCAATGGCACCCCACTCCAGTACTTTTGCCTGGAAAATCCCATGGACGGAGAAGCCTGGTAGGCTGCAGTCCATGGGGTCGCTAAGAGTTGGACACGACTGAGCGACTTCACTTTCACTTTTCACTTTCAGGCATTGGAGAAGGAGATGGCAACCCACTCCAGCATTCTTGCCTGGAGAATCCCAGGGATGGGGGAGCCTGATGGCTACCGTCTATGGGGTCGCACAGAGTCGGACACGACTGAAGTGACTTAGCATAGCATAGCATATTAAGATGATAATACTCCCAATTCGATCTAAACTTAAACAGAATCCTTGTAAAAATTAAGCGGACTTCTTGGTGGAAAATGACAAACTGGTTCTAAGATTCAGATGGAAACACAAGGAACCCAGAATAGCCAATCTCGAAAACAAGAAAACAAACTTGGAGGGAGGACTAACATCTCTCAATTTCAAGACTTAATACAAAACAGCAGAATAAAAGCAAGGGATCAGCTTACAGAAAAATGGAATAGAAGACCAATAATAGCACATATTGATGAGCAATTGGTAAAATTTCAACGCTGGTTCACCACTGACAGGAATGCAAAGTGGTACAGCTGCTTCGGAAAACAGCTTGGCAATTCTGCAAAATAGTAAGTATCGTGTTATAACTAGCGTTTTGCCGTAGGTTTTCACTTTTGTCTCAGGTTCAAAGGATTTGTTAACAATTAAGCCACTTGCTCTATACAAATAATGATACCCATATTTGTTAGAGAATTATCTAGCTTATTTTCAATATACTAACATTAAAAGAAAGGAGAAATAGAAACAGCAGAAAACACGTCACCAAACTAGGTTTTGATCAACATCTAGACTCAAATAGCGCTGGGAAGTCCCATGTCCGAGCACATCTGGAGTCCCAGCTGGGAAAAGGTCCCAGGCAGGGCATCCGATCTGTAGGTGAGACTTCAAAGATTGCAGTTCGGGTTCTGCTTGTAATCCCAGGACTCAAACTGATATCATCATCAACCTATGAGCAAATTGCAGCCCTGGTTTCACTTTAATGCTGCTTGTTTTGTTGTGTAAAACTTGGACTGTTGTTAAGCCTAGGACTTGGTTGGCCAGTGCCCCTTCAGGGACTCAACAATTTCAAGATTTGTCCCTTAACTTATCTATGGGGCCACAAATCTTGCCCTCACAGCAGGTGCTCGATATCCTCACAGTCAGGGCAGTGTCCAGGCAGGTTACAAGCAAGGTCAGAGGCCTGCTCAGCTTTGCCACTGAAGCCTAAATAAGACTATTTAATTTCCCTAACACATAGCATGTGCCCGGAAGAGAAATGAAGACGTGCATCCACACGAAGACTTGGGCATTAATGCTTATAACAGTAGTATTCAGCTCAGTTCAGTCACTCAGTCATGTCCCACTCTTTGCAACCCCATGGATGGCAGCACGCCAGGTTTCCCTGTCCATCATCAACACCAATAGTGTTATTAATATTAGCCAAAAAACGGAAACAACTCTAATATCTACCAGTGATGAGTAGATAACTAAAATACAATGGGAATAATATTCAGCCACCAAAAGGAATGAAGTATGTGCTACATCATGAATGAAACAAAAATATTATGTCAAGTGAAATAAGCTATTCACAGATATTCACATATTGTACGATTTCCTTTGTGTAGGAAGTCTAGAATAGGAAAATCTATAGTCAAAATGTAGATCACCTAGAAGCTTGTGGAACTGAAGGTGATGGGCGTTGACTTTTTTTTTAATTAATTTATTTTTTATTGAAGGATAATTGCTTTACAGAATTTTGTTGTTTTCTGTCAAACCTCAACATAAATCAGCTATAGATATACATATATCCCCACCCTTTTGAACCTGCTTTCATCTCCCTCCCCATCCCACCCCTCTAGGTTGGTACAGAGCTCCTGTTTGAGCTTCCTGAGTCATACATAATAGGAATGGCTTTCTTTTTGGCTTAATGAAAATATAGTTGTGAAACTCCGTGAATATCTTTTAAAAATGAATGAATTTTACACTTGAAATGGGTGAATTGCATGACATGAATACAGTATTTCATGGCAAATAAAAACTACCATTGTATCTGGCTAAGCAGTTGCAATGTTAAAAAATGATCAAATAATGATTCAGGAGGCATTTTATTAAACTCGATTTATTCTGTGCATGTTCATGCTTTTGTCTTACATTTTCAGTGTAAATAATGTTATAAAAGATGACACAAAAATCTTCTGTGGTTTTGATCCTAGGGTACTTTTTGAGTTCACCATCATCCTGACCTTCTTTACTATCAATGAGGAAATGCTGGTATTTTTCAGGGAAAAAAATGATATGCAAGGACACTTTTTGAAATAGGTGATGAGGAGTGGCCTGTTTATTGTTTTCGTGGATTCAATTCACTGGGCAAAAGCTGGAGCAAAGGCATTTTAATGAAATGCTTTGCAAACCAAAACTGAAAAAAAAAAAAATCAGCATCACTCTTCAACATTGTTGAATTGACTAAACCATGATTACTTTTCTGAAAATAAAAATCTTTGCGTGAATACAAAAAATAATTGTAATTAGGATTGAGAAGAGCAAGAACTGAATTAAAAATGCTCATCTTTTATTAATCACATACATTTTTCATCAAGAGACTATTTTTACTAGCTCAGGCTAATATGGAAAGCATTATTTTACGAAATTGTGAGAACAATTGGCCCATGACAATTTAATGCTGTTTTCCAAAACTCTTGTTTTGCAGGAGCTCAGATAAGCCAACTTCACATGGGTGTTTTCTCTTTAGTATTTTTTAAAATTAATTAATTAATTCATTTATTTGTGTCTGTGCTGAGTCTTGGTTGTTGCGTGTGGACTTTTCTCTGGTTGTGGCCAGTGGGGGCTACTCTTCATTGCAGTGCCCGGGATTCTCATTGCAGTGGCTTCTCTTGTTGCGGAGCATGGTCTTAAGGCATATGGGCTTCAACAGTTGTGGCCCACAGGCTTAGCTGTCTCACATCCTGTGGAATCTTCCCAGGGATCAAACCCATGTCTTCTGCATTGGCGGGTGGGTTCTTAACCACTGGGCCACTAGTGAAGTCCCTGGGTGTTTTCTTAATGTCTTAAGCATAGACTGTTTGTGAAGCACCTGCCACAAGCCAGTAATTGCTGCGTAGTCATGGTGTGTTACTATTAAATAGCTCCCATGTAAGAACCTCTAATTCCCACTAGGATGCTTTGAGTAGAAAGAGAACAAAAAGCCATGACATGGGGCTTGACCACAGGACTTCCTGAAGTGTATCCCCCCAACATGTAAGCCCATATCTTCTGAGCTAAATCACATTAAAAAAAATGCTTCTCCTTCTCCAGTGCCTGCAGATTAGAGGGGCAACAGTAAATGCTTAGTGGACTGGAATATTTTAATTATTCTTGATCTGTACACCACATAAGACTTCACAGACACAGAACAACCAAGAAATAAAGCAATTTGCACAAGCTTGGCGATACTGCAAGGGAGCTACAGGTAAGAAACTTCAACTTTCACTTATCAGATCCTAATGTTCATCCTCTTTCCACTGTACCCCATGCACTTGTGTTGATAGATGGAAAGTGGGGTTTTCTAGTAGCCATGGAGAAGGATACTAAGGAAAGGCATGCTTTGGGGAGAGTTTTTATTGAGAAAACATAGAGAATTAAGTTGTGGGGCTTAATGAGAGAGAGGTATAGGCTTCCCTGGTGGCTCAGATGGTAAAGAATCTACTTGCAATGGAGGAGACCTTGGTTTGATCCCTGGGTCGGGAAGATCCCCTGGAGAAGGAAATAGCTACCCACTCCAGTATTCTTGCCTGGAGAATTCCATGGACAGAGGAGCCTGGCAGACTGTAGTCCATGAGGTTGCAAAGAGTCAGACACTACTGAACAACTAACACTTTCACTTTTATGGTAAGATTATGTTTTCAGCTCTGGGTAACACAAATCCCTATTACAGCGTATAAACATATAAAGAACTTAGGTTTCTGTGTAATAAGAAGCCTGAAAATGGGCAGTTTATAGATGATGTGGTTGGTCATGTTACCATCAAGAGTCCAGATCCATCCTTCATTTTTTTCCCCAATTCAGCAGGTGACTCCTGCCACGTGGTCACAAAAAGACTGCTATATCTTGATCCTTTGCATCTATATTCCAGGGAGAGAAATAGGGATGGTGCCAACAGACATTGTCTCACAAGTCTTTGCTTTTTATTTGGATAGGTTTGCTTTCTCTAAAAAAGTTCAAACTGCGTCACATGACACCTAGTTACAAGAGAACACAGACAGTATTTTTGCTTTCCAGTCTCTAGTAAAGAAAGACACAGAAGGTGCAGGATGGCTGTAAGGTGGTCAACTCAGAGTGTTTATCACTGAACTGAGTCCTCCCAGGACCCTGAAAAGTGAACAAAAATTTTAATCTCTGCTTTCAGTGAATTTGATTTAATCTTACCTTAGACATGATCATGAATACTGATGAAACTCAATTTTGACAGTTTCTTTATAAACTTTCCATTAATAAGAAGCAATGTGATTGTCTGGGGAGGCGCACATCCATTAAAATGAGCACATGGAGGAGATGACAGTCAGAAGACAGAGCTGAAGAATCATTGTAAAATGTGAATTTGCTGCCCAAAGAGAAAAAGCAAAATGAACTGTTGGCATTAATTACTAGGTATGAAGCACTTCAGCTCTACTCGAAAATAAATTAATAACATCTAGAGAACTAGTACAGATAATAGTGGGATGGAGATTTGCCTTCCAAGGGAGACCTGGGTGTGTTACAGCATTTAAAGGAAATCTGTCTTCCAAGAGATGCCATCATTCACTTGGACTTGATGGAGTGCTTCTTGCAAGTGAACTCTTTATTTTACAATCAGATGGTAACATCTACACTTTTGTGTTTGAAGGTCAACAATCTATCTTTGTTTTCTGGAGGTATTTTTGTGCTCTGCAGAATGGCTTAAAGGGATGATCATTAAGAGAGAGTGAAGACCAAGAGCAAATGAATTGTGAAGTTCTGGAAAAGCAACAGATGTACGCTTAAAGAAGACTTTGACTCAAAGTGGCAGCAAATCAGGGTCTTCTGAAGCTTGAAGTGGCATGTTTCCTATGCTCACATGTTCCTTTGAATTTTCTGTTACTGTTGCCTTCATCTTTCCTGGTCAGTGAGAGAGGGCATTTGTATTGAAAGAAAAATGGAACTCTAGGATGTGTTAAGATCATAAGAATGTGTGATACTGATGGAAACTGAAAAACAATTGAATAAGCTCTTTCTTCTGCTTGGAACATTCTTCTTGGGCTTCAATTAGTGTCTCCTTCTTGCCATTCAGGTCTCCACTCAAATGTCACCTCCTCAGGGAAGTCTTCCCACCTAGCACACCACCACTCCCAAGTGACCATATTTATGTCTTTCCTAAACTTTTCACGTGTGCGTGCGCTCTTTCTCTCTCTCCCTCTCTCACTCCCCCCACCCTCCCCCCGCCACGCACTCCTCCACTCTCTTCTATTCGAGTCTTTGGGTTGGCATGCCCTCACGCTTTGAGGATGGATTCTCCTGCTATCATCTAAATAAAATAGAGCTGTAACACTGATTTGCCTAAGAGCCATAACACGGTTTGTCCAAGACCCGAGAGCTGTGATGCACAGAGGGCTTTAATGTCCATCGCTCCAAATCTTTGCTGTGACCAGACAAAGAACCGAGGAACAGACACTTGTGTGACATCTTATGGTGCCGTGACTCGGGTTTAACCTGGCTGAAACAACCTCTGCGCGGAAGAGGCCAAGCACAGCAGGAGCCCAACTCGGCGAAGCTCCCGCACTAGAAGCGGAAGGCGAGGAAACCCATCGCAGAGGAATGCCCATCGTGCTGGAAACCAGGACAGGGAGAAACGAACTTAGCAGAAAGCTCAGGCGGCCCAGTCTCAGATTCCAGAAGACCTCCGGTTAAGGTAAGAGGTCCTTGCTCCTATGGCTGGAGGGACCTTTACAATCTCTGTTTCTTGTTTCCTCGAACCTCCTGCGAACAGGCGGGCGGCAGGGGCACAACTGAGGGACTCTGGAGAGGCTACTCCTCAGCATGTCCCAAAGGCGCTATCTGCTGAGCCCCAGTAGCTGTTACACAAGCCGGTGGGGGTTCTTCTGTCCTTTCTCTTTTCTGTGCCAAAGATCAGACCAATGAAACTGTGAGCACCGGTCAGATATTTAGCAAATTTTCTAGCAGGCTATGAAGGGGATTCCTTGGCACGTTTTTCCCACTGCTTTTTCCTCCTGTCCTTCAGCTCTCTCCCAGGACTCAAGCCCAGCCAAAACTAATGAAACTCAGGCTCCGATGTCTCACTGCAAAAATTCATTGAGAGACAAAGCGATAAGAGGTGGATTTGTTAGGATCCAGAGAGAAGCCACTCTTCAGGGTGTGAACCATTGCCGAGGGCAAGGGCTGGGGTCATGGTATTAGGCCTGGCTAGGTTTTGTGATGGAGAAGGCAATGGCACCCCACTCCAGTACTCCTGCCTGGAAAATCCCATGGATAGAGGAGCCTGGAAGGCTGCAGTCCATGGGGTCGCTGAGGGTCGGACACAACTGAGCGACTTCACTTTCACTTTTCACTTTCATGCATTGGAGAAGGAATTGGCAACCCACTCCAGTGTTCTTGCCTGGAGAATCCCAGGGACGGGGGTGCCTGGTAGGCTGCCATCTATGGGGTCGACTGAAGTGACTTAGCAGTAGCAAACTTTTCACAGGTTGTTCTTAATTTGTTAATGTCCTTGTTTATCTGTTTCGATTGTCTCTCCCACTGGTTTTCCAATGAATTGGCAGCACAAACCATGCTCATGTATTATTTTAAAATATGCTTTTACTTGTTTTCAATTTCTTTCATTGGTGTTTTATAGTGTTCGGAGTACAGGCCTTTTGCCTTCTTAGGTTTCTTCCTAGGTATCTTATTCTTTTTAAAAAAACTTTGTAACAAAACTGATCATCAGGTGTTAAATATATAAACAAGCAGACATGATTTGTGAACTGTACAAAGGCTTTTGACACTTGGAATAAACACTTGATGGGTAGGCTGGATTCTCTGCCCTTAAGGAAAAGAGCCATAGCTGGTTTGAGTATAATGTTTAATGTGAGATACAGTGGATTAGTTGGTACAAAGCTAAGATTCAATTGTAGCCAGTGAGTCAACAGCCTAGACCCTTGGACAAAAAAATGGCCAATTGCCGAGTCCTCTAAAGCCTTCTGCACGGCACCAGCTACAGGCTCCACACCAAGACTGACACTGACTACCTAAAGGCTTTGATAGCATCTACTGTTCCCCAGAGGGCTTCCCTGGTGGCTCAGACAGTGAAGTACTCGCCTGCAATGCAGGAGATCCAGCGTTCGATCCCTTGGTGGGAGGATCCCCTGGAGAAGGGAATGGCAACCCACTCCAGTATTCTTGCCTGAAGAATCCCACGGACAGAGGAGCCTGGTGGGCTGCAGTCCATGGGGGTCACAAAGAGTCGGACACAACTGAGCGACTAACACACGCATACTATTCCCAGAGTGAAATCAAGACACTAACTGGCCTTAGGCCACATAGCAGGTATAATTTTCAGGGCAGGCTTGAGGAAAGTGAGTATAGAACTGGACGTAGGGTTTGGGTTGCTGTACATTTGCTGTATGCAGTGTTCTATTCCTTTGGATGTGATGGTAAATAGGATTGTTTCCTTAATTTCTCTTTCGGATACTCTCTAGGACTTCTATAGGCATCAGCTTACAGGCAAATTCTGTATTGGGTTTGGTTCTAAGTGTGCCTAACTCCTACCTGGACTGGCACAATCTAAAATCTTCTGGGGCTGTGAATGCCTATTCCTGAGTGAGACGCAAGGGCTGGTAGGCATAGGAAACCATTTGGACTGGGGTGAACTTGAGGTCCTTGTTCTCAGAGCCAGCTGATTTTTGCCACTTAGGAATTCAGGCCAGGAGTAAGCAAATCTAATAGAGGCAGAGAGGACTGAAACACATTGTTTACCTAATATCCCACTCTTTAAAAAAAAAAAAGGGGAAGTAATTAAGATCAAACTTAAGAGAGCATCTAAAGTTTATCTGAAAATTGCTAGTTCTCAATCTCTGACCTCCATAATTTTACTCTTTCAAAATCCAGTTTCTTTTTTAAAGATTTTTGGTGTAAACCATTTTAAAAGTTTTTATTGAATTTGTTACAATATTGTTTCTGCTGTATGTTTTGGTTTTTTGGCTCCAAATCATGTGGGGTTTTACCTCCCCAACCAGGGATCGAATCCACACTCCCTGCATTGGAAGGTGACGTCTTAACCATTGGATCACCAGGGGAGTACCCTAAAGGTGCTTTTAGAAACTGTTGCTATCGTTAGACTAAAGTTCTCCTTCCATCACATGAAATTGATATATAATGGTTTCAACGTACTTTGTACTCAACTTTAAAAAATATTTATATGGCTAGACTTAGTTATATGGGGAAATTCAATTTCTATCAGAAAGCACACTTCGTGTTAGAAAATTAAGTAAATCCAGTGTGAGAAATCAGAGCTACAATATGTACCATGTAAAAGAATTATGCATGTGTTTAAATCTGTCCTGTTCATTCAGCCAATAAAATTGTAAAATGCTATTTTGCATTCATGGTTACAATCAGATGGGGTGTGAAGGGTTTTCTGGAAAGCTTTGTATAAAATTACTTATTTGGCATATTTAATTTTAATATTGCAAATAGTGTGCTGCTTTTAAAGAGCCTGTACCTAAATGAAGCTGGCTTAAAGAAAAAGAATTTGAAAATAGGCCTGCCTGCTTCCCCAAGACAGGTGTTATGCAACACATATCTGAACTTAATTATGCAAGACGTCTTCTTTGATGGTTAAGTCACCGGCATTTTTATTATGTTAACGGGAATTAAGGATGGCTGAATAATCTTCACTATCACAAACAGGTTTGTAAATCATGGTCTTAGAATTTTTTTTTTCCACAGTGGAAACTCTTGCATTTCTTGTGTAATTCCTAATTTTTTTTAAAAGTTGCATCATGTGTCAAAGTAAACAAGCAGGGATGTAGTTCAGAGAGTGAAATCCTTTTTTCTATAGAATGCAGTGGAATAAATTGCTTGGTAATTACACCTTCTTTTATTATTTTTTGTTTGTTTCTTTATTTTTTGGCCATGCAGTTTGGCATGTGGGTCCCCAGTTCCACCACCAAAGACAGAACCTGCCCCCGTGCATTGGAAGCCTGGAGCCTCAACCATGGACCATCAGGGAAGTCTGGTCATTATATTTTGAGCTTATTATTTTCTATTTAAAAATCTTAATTTCTTCAGGTTGAACTTTTCTTCCTTTTTAAAACTTCTTAATTAGAGGATAATTCCTTAACAATATTGTGATGGTTTTTGTCATACATCAACTTGAATCGCCATAGGTATACATATGTCCCTTCCCTCTTGAATCCCCCTCCCACCTCCCTTCCCAGTTGACTGTTGACACCTATGAATTCAGGCCAAGAGTAAGCAAACCTAATAGAAGCAGAGAGGACTGAAATACATCGTTTACCTGAAATCCCACTCTTTAAAAAAAATGGGAAGTAATTAAGATCAAATTTAAGAGAGCACCTAAAGTTTATCTGAAAATTGCCAGTTTGCAGTCTCTGACCTCCATATTTTTACTTTTTCAAAAGCCAGTTTCTTTTTTAAAGAAACCCCTCCAAGTTGTCACAGAGCGCTGGCTTTGGGTTCCCTCTGTCATACATCAAACTCCCACAGGCTATCTATTTTTCATACGGTAATGTATGTTTCTATGCTCTTCTCTCAAATCATCCCACCCTCTCCTTCCCTCTGTGTGTCAACAAGTCCATTCTTTATGTCTATGTCTTTTTTGCCACCCTTCAAATAGGATCATTAGTACCATCTTTCTAGATTCCATATATGTGTTAATATATGATATTTGTCTTTCTCTTTCTAACTTCACTCAGTATAATAGGCTCTAGGTTCATCCACCTCATTAGAACTGACTCAAATGCATTTCTTTTTATAGTTGACTAATAAACCATTATGCATATGTTCCACAACTTCCTTATCCATTTATCTGTTGATGGACATGTAGGTTGTTTCCATGTCCTAGCTATTGTGGTGTGTGCTAAGTCGCTTCAGTCATATCCAACTCTTTGCGACCCTATGGACCATAGCCCACCAGGCTCCTCTGTCCATGGGATTCTCCAGGCAAGAATACTGGAGAGGGTTGCCATGCCCTTCTCCAGGGGATCTTTCCAACCCAGGGATCAAACCCCTGTCTCTTAGTCTCCTGCATTGGCATTTGTAAATCTTGGTGTGTCAAAAAGTCTATAGGCACAGAAATATGAGAGACAGGAATTCTGACTGTGTGTGTATGTCCACAAGGAGACAGGAAAGACTACATAGTGAAGATGCTGTTTGAGAAAGTCTTATAGGATGTCAACCAATTGCAATGGAAGGAAGATCTGGGGCTCCGAGGAGACCTAATCACTGTCTAAGAAGACTGGAGATGCTTCCATTGCCTTTTCCTTATCAGTTCACCAGAATAATGAAAAGAAAGAGAAGACTTGTCAAGAACAATTTGGAGAAGTGATTGAGAAGTACTTTAATACAAAAGTTTACCTGGAAAAAGCAATCAAATACATGCATTTCAAGGTGAAAAGATATTATAGCTTTTTCTGATGTTTTCCCTTCTCCTTGTAATGAAGGTGAATTATTTAACACAGTCAATAATTTTCCTGTTTTCAATGTAATGAGGCTTACCAGCCCTACATTTGGCACATTCTTTTCTATTAAGCTTTCAACTAAACCCCAGAGATAAAAGGTGTTTTACTTCAAAGAAATCTGATAATTTTTCATCTAGTAAATTCCACTGGCACAAATTCAAGCATACCATATCAGACCTCAGTGAAATCCATGTTAGAAGTTCCCCCGTTTGTTTCCAAAGTGCTGAGAAGTAGTTCTCTTCCAGGCTATAATTGACCTTTGTGAATGAAATTGGTAAATTTGGGTGTGTAGATAAATACCTTTGTGAAAGTCTATAGATTGAGGGCCTGGACTATTAAGGCAGATGGGGCAAATACAAGAAAATCTCAGAGAGAATTAACAAAATATTGGAGAATATAATAGAATATTTAAAAAGGGAGAAAGTCAAGTTTATCTAGACTGTAACCATGAAAAGTCTAATTGTGGTCACTGGATTGAAAGGTCGCTGTGTGTTCTGGGGGTTCTGCTTCCAGGGTTCCCCCAGTGCTGCCTACAGCAGACATAGCTGGAGGACAGGGGACAGAGGGAGGCAGGGACCACTTCTGTCACTCATGCCAACAGAGTGGGAACCTACAAGCTTGAAGCATCTGTGCTGGGATTTCTTTCCCCTGATCTTTGCTGAAATGGGATGTGTGTCCTATACCTTCAGGGGCTGCAGTCAAAGTTTGGTTTGCGAGTAGACAGTAGAGCTGCCCACTGCCCTTGGTCCCTTGAGCAGAGTCAGACACAAGGACAATATTTGGCTTGGAGTAGACTTGATTCAAACTCGGTCTTGGCCAGAACCATACATGTCCTTGATTATGGTGCTTCTCCCATCTGATCCCAGCTCTCTCCTTGATAAATGCAGGCGGAAAAAGAAAAAATCGGGGTGGTGTGAGGGGCATTGCTTGGGAAAATTGGAAAACCAAGGTGAAAAAGAAATATTACAACAGACAGATACCAAGACTGTCTCACACTAAGGGACACTGAATAATATAATGACCGTATATACTTTGTATTCTTGTGGGAGAATAGATACCCAAAGTGCAGGTTTTAAAAATCCATACTTTTGATTCATAAAGACTGAACTGTAAGAAAGAAGGAAAGACATGCCCATCACTCACAGGCCGAGTCCATCATAATCTACATCCCAAAGCATCAAAACTGCAGACTTTCTTTTCCACCTGAATTTGCCCCAAATGTCTCCCATTCCTTGAGTCATTCCAAACTGTCTTTGTGATCTTCAGGGGAGAAAGAGTCTTTTATTCATCCAGAAAGTGGACTTTGAAATAAAATTTAATATGCATTTGAAAAGAGGTCAATATATTTTTCAAAAAGAGATCAAATATACCTTTGAAAACAAGAGGAGTCCCAGTATTTGTGCAGAAGAACAGAAAGGAGTGACTTTGAAGATTTATAAAGGAAGCATGATGGCTGTTTGATGGAGAGAAACAGTAACGATTTTTTTATTAATTGGGTTTTTAAACAACTTAATGATAGTAAGTTCTTTTTATTTATGGAGCCTGTTGTCCAGATCAGTATTCCCAGTAGCTGGTGCTTAATAGGAAATCACTAAGTGTTTGACAAAGAAATACTGGCAAGAACCATCCAAGCCAAGAACTCAAAATTCACATCAACTTATGACCTGTGATACCACTTATTATTAACTGTTTCCAGGATGAGATAACCATGGCATTGAAACAATGAATAGCTTGCCCAAAGTCACCAGAGGAGAGAATAGTAGAGCTTGGATTGGAATCCAGGAAGTCTGATCTCAGAATCTGAGCCCTCAAATTCTCTAAAGAAGTATCTGGAGGGGAGAAAGAAAGGAATCAAAATAAAGCAGGAGCAAGATAAGTGAGAAGAGAGAAAGGAAGGACATATTGCCTTGGCCATTAGAAGGTCATCAGTGATCTTCTAGGAGCAATTTCAGAAGACTGTTTGGATGGAAAGTATGAGAATGAGAATGGGAAGAATGAATGAGTGAGAAGATGGGATGTTGAGGAGGGACCTGGTCCACTGAAACAAACAAGGATATAACTTCCAGAGTGTGACAACAGATAAGGACAATGAGTAAAATCATCCCACCCAATGATCTGTTTCTTTTAAGAATTGAGAGGCAAGAGCTTTTGAGAGCAGGGCATGTAGGAAGTGACCAGTAGATTGGGAAAGGGACTTGGTGAAGAAGATGTCAGGATACACATCCTAGGAAAGTTGAGTGGCCTTGAGAGTCAGCTCAGGGCTGGAGACCATGAACTAGCCAAGAAATCAAGAATATCTTTGGGACTTCCCTGGTGGTCCAGTGGCTAGGAGTCTGCCTGCCAACGCAGGGGATGTGGCTTCGACCCCTGGGCCAAGAACCAAGATCCCACATGCCGAGGGGCAACTAAGCTCATGGACTGCAACTACGGAAGCCCATGTGCTCTAGAGCCCACGTTCTGCAACAGAAGAAGCCAGCACAGTGAGAAGCTCATACACTGCAATGACACAGTAGCCCCCACTTGACACAACTAGAGAAAACTTGTGCACAGCAACGAACAGCCCATGTGCCACAAAGAAGGCCCAGCCCAGCCGAAAAATAATTAATTAATTTAAAAAGTATTCTGAGATATTCTCTAGCCCAGCAGCCTGGGCACAGGAATATTCTAGATGGGTGTTTGAAGTCCTCGGGAGTTTTTAATTGGCTGGGTATATGTAATGGAAATAGATGGGGAAACAGTAGAAACAGTGTCAGACTTTATTTTTTTGGGCTCCAAAATCACTACAGATGGTGACTGCAGCCATGAAATTAAAAGACGCTTATTCCTTGGAAGGAAAGTTATGTCCAACCTAGATAGCATATTCAAAAGCAGAGACATTACTTTGCCAACAAAGGTCCGTCTAGTCAAGGCTATGGTTTTTCCTGTGGTCATGTGTGGATGTGAGAGTTGGACTGTGAAGAAGGCTGAGCGCCAAAGAATTGATGCTTTTGAACTGTGGTGTTGGAGAAGACTCTTGAGAGTCCCTTGGACTTCAGGGAGATCCAACCAGTCCATTCTGAAGGAGATCAGCCCTGGGATTTCTTTGGAAGGACTGATGCTAAAGCTGAAACTCTAGTACTTTGGCCACCACATGCGAAGAGTTGACTCATTGGAAAAGTCTCTGATGCTGGGAGGGATTGGGGCAGGAGGAGAAGGGGACAACAGAGGATGAGATGGCTGGATGGCATCACTGACTCGATGGACGTGAGTCTGAGTAAACTCCGGGAGTTGGTGATGGACAGGGAGGCCTGGCGTGCTGTGATTCATGGGGTCGCAAAGAGTCGGACATGACTGAGCGACTGAACTGACTAACTGATGTAGTGGAAAGATGAGAGGTCCAGGATGTGGATCGTCTTTGTACAGAGGTAATTAAGAGGCTTGCTTGTGAGAGCCACATGGCACAGAAAGCTTATTAAGAGCAATGTAACAGACACGAAGAACAGGGAGGGATTGAAAGAGAATGGGGCTAAGTGAGCTTTAAGGGTAGACATAATGAAGAGGGGCACAGGAGTTGTGCTGCCTTTAGAGGTGTGACTCAGGATGGGGGTTTGCTACTGTAGCATCTCAGTGATTCAGTACAGGTGGGACAGGGTTTAAATCTGATGTGCAATCCATAGGATTCTGTAGGTTTCCCAGGGACACACCAGGCTGAAACGCGGTTCTGAGTTCATCTCAGCATCTTGCCTAAGGGGTTCAACGTATTCCTCCTCTGGGCTTCAGAGGCATGACTAAATGTGCCAGGGAGGTGCCCATTTAGCCCCTAAAAAGAAAAAAATGGGGACTTACCTGGCAGTCCAGGAAGACTACATGCTCCCAATGCAGGGGGCCAGGGTTCGCTCCCTCGTCAGGAAACAACTAAATTCTGCATGCCAGAACTAAAAATCTCACATGCCACAACTAAGATCCAGAGCAGCCAAATAAATAAAGAAAGAAAAGCAAATATTATAAAAAGGAAAAAGCACCAGTCATTCCCGGATGACTTTGATTTTACTCATGTTCTGGATTGTTGGTTTGTTTTTTTTTTTCTTTCCAGGAATGATTCTCTCGTGTGCAATGCTTTCTTTTTATGTGCTTTGATATTTTTAAATATGCAATTTTATATTGATGAGATTATATGAACTGATTTAGAAATTGTTTTACTACCCTGAATTTGGGTTAAATGGTCTGCAAAATAAAGATTATCATAATGCCCACATCATTGCGTGGCATAAAGATAAACTGAGATCATAGTTGTTTAAAAGGTTCATATATAATGTCTTCCTATTTTGGTTCAGATCTCAAGCCCTGATGTCAGAGAGAATAAGTTGAAAATTACTGGTGTTTTTATTTTCCTGGCTAAATTGGTACCATAATGGAGCAGTATCATTAGCTAAGTTGACAATCTATTCAGCCAACTGGCTATGATATAACTTGATTCTTGACAATTTATTACTAATTTGGGTGGTAGCCATTATTTCCAATTATTCAAATACAGTCCTATTGAATTAGCATTTTTTTATCACACATTGGTTAAACTGACATCTTTTAACTTTGAATAAAATGTGACTTTTACATGTATTTGCAAAGCTGAAAGCTTTCTGCTCCTTTATTGGTTTGCTGCTGCTGCTAAGTCGCTTCAGTCGTGTCAGACTCTGTGCGACCCCATAGATGGCAGCCTACCAGGCTCCCCCATCCCTGGGATTCTCCAGGCAAAAACACTGGAGTGGGTTGCCATTTCCTTCTCCACCTTATTGGTTTACACGAGGCCTTTTCCAGGGAGATGTCTTGGTAGGTCCCGTTGGGCTGGAGACATCTCTGTGGGACTGGTTGCTAAGTGACCAGCTGTAAGGATTCAGAAAGGGAGAGGTGATGCTCAGTGGGGAGGTCTGGCAAAGAACCATCTATCCTGAGGTCAAGGGGAATGCAGAGTTTTAAGGGAAGAGGGAGATGAGGGCCTAGAGAGGTGGCATAGGAACCAGGAGCGTGACAGGAGGCAGAGTGATGGGTCCCTTTCCTGCCACCCTGAATGCTCTCAGGAAAGGGACTGAATGAGGGTTTGTCAACTGTGGCACTATTGACATCTGGAGTCAGATGTAACTCTTCCTTGTGAGAAGCCTGTCTTGTGAATTGCAGGCTATTTAACAGCATCCCTGATCTCTACCTACTAGAAGAATCCCCTTCCCAGAGGTGACAACCAGAAATGTCTCCAGACAGTGCCAAACACCCCCTGTAAAATTTCCTTTGTTTGGGAACCATTGAAATAAACCTGTGAAATCCTTGTTGGGATGGAACATTATAGGACTAGAAAAAGAGGCTCAGTTCAGTGTCTGGATATTTTTTAAGAAATATTTATTTATTTGTCTGGCTGCACCAGGTCTTTGTTGTGAGATGCAGGATCTTTAATTGAAGCATATGAGCTCTTGGCTGTGGCACATGGAATCAGGTTTCCTGATCAGAGATTGAGTCCCTGCATTGGGAGCTCGGAGTCTTAGCCACTGGACCACCAGGGAAGTCCCTGGTATCTGGATTGACATAAAAGAGAAAGAAAACAGTATGAAGAATTGCATAGAAGTGACCATGAGGAGGTGAGGCCTCCAGATACCTGCACACACTGTGTGTGTGTGTTACAGGCAGGATGAGGGGAGCATCACATGTATGTTCTGACTGAGGGTCGCCAAGTACAGCTGTGCAGGTTGCAAGCAACTCAGGGTGGAGGAGTCATAGTTGTAGTCACAGAGATCTTAGATTTTTACAATACTCGGGACAATATTCTGGCATACAATGGCAAACTTTTTAGAGAAAGGTGTTCTTAAAATTTGTCTTTTGTTTCCTAATCCTCACTTTATAAGTACCACTTGGGCAAGCTATGGAGCTGTCCATGAGAAATCAAATTACATTTTTGTAAATATTTAGGAAAAAGAGATTTATGGGAAATGGCCAAGTGGACTGAAGTGTGAATGCAAGAGATTTGGAAGAACATATGAGAAATTATTTTTTCATTAATTTTTATTGGAATATAGTTGGTTTACAATGTTGTGTTAGTTTCTATTACATAGCAAAGTGAATCAACTGTATGTTTACATGTATCCCCTCTCTTTTGGATTTCCTTCCCATTTAGGTTGCCACAGAGCACTGAGTAGAGTTCCCTGAGCTATAGAGTAGGTTCTTGTTAATTATCTATTTCATACATAGTATTCTTAACAGTGCTTCCAACTGGAGTATGAGCTCTGGGCATGAAGAACCTTGGTGGACTTTTTCATTATACCTACATGAATCAACCGAGTATGACTTCTGCTATTAAAAACAAGAAAACTCAGATAAAAGTGCAATACATTTGAAAAGGAGCTTTCTAATTGAAATCACACAAAATATGTATGTGTTTCCAAGAAGTGACAAGCATGCTGGGGGCTTTAGGTGGCATAAATGACCTCATAGAATCAGGATTTTCCCCAAGGGACAATTTTGAACATTTCCAGACCCTGTCACAGGCTTGCTACGACTTCCCCTCTGCAGAGCTCAGCGGAAGCTCTTTTACATTGTAATTGACTGAGGGTTTTCTTTGAGTCCATGTGCTCCAAGGAGATGTTGTCCTTCCCCACCTCCTCCCAATTTCCAGGTGACGGATGTGCTAGGTTGAATTCCATTTGTTTGCAATTGTATTTAGGGAATGCAATCGATTAAATGAAAAGGTGTTTGGTGATGAAGATGAAACACTTTCACAGGCTCTATGAAATTGGATTTTATTAGGTGTCAAAAGTTAGCCCATCGTAGATCAAATTCATGCTCAGATTTCACAGTAGTTCCCAACAAGTTAAGATCCAACTCAGGGGCTTCCCAGGTGACTCAGTGATGAAGAACCCACCTGCCAGTGCAGGAGACAAGGGTTTGATCTTTAGGTTGGGAAGATCCTCTGGAGAAGGAAATGGCAACCTGCTGTGGTACTCCTGCCTGGGAAATCCCAGGGACAGAGGAGCCTGGTGGGCTACAGTCCATGGGGTCACAAAGAGTCAGACACAGCTGGGTGACTAAGTAACAGCAAGGCACCCAAGGTTCTTGAAGGAAAGGGATTGCCGAATGTTGCAATTTTATCCTCAGGCCCATCAAGAACTCTCTTAGGAAAAGAATGGAGGTTAGCTCCTAGACTCCCAACTCAATGGCACAACAAGGGCAGCCTGGCCCTTCTGCTTCCATACGTACAGCACGGTTTTCAACGGTTTTCAACTAATCCCTGAGTTCGTGCATTTCTTTCCGAAGAACCACTGTTTAGATTCTTTGCCTTTAAAATTTGACTCCAACGTTAACCTGGCAACCCAGCAGGATGGCTGGAATGTTCCTTATTCCACAGAACTTCATAGGCTTTGAAAACTTGTTTGTTCTTTTTTTCTTACTTCTTTTTGATACCTATGCTTTGAGCTCCTGCCCACAGATTTCTCACATAAACAGAAGCCACTATAGAAACTTTCCGCTATTAATACAGGTGTTTCAGAAAAGTTCTTCCAAATAGGAGGAGGAGCTTTTTTTTTCTTTCTTTTAATTTAAATTAAAAAAGTTAAATCCATTCTTTTTAAAAAATATATATATTGAGTACAGTTGATTTCCAGTGTTGTGTTAGTTTCAGGTATACATATGCATGTGTCCACTCATTTTCGATTCTTTTATGGATATAAAGCACGTGAAAAGATGCTCAGCACAACTAAGTATCAGAGAAATGCAAGTCAAAACTATAATGAGGTATCACTTCACACCGGTCAGAATGGCCATCATCAACAAAAAGCTACAAACAATAAATTCTGGAGAGGGTATGGAGAAAAGGGAAACTTCGTACATTATTGGTGGGAATGTACATTGGGTGGGAATGTAAAGTGGTGCAGCCGCTATGGAAGACAGCATGGAGGTATTTTTAAAACTAAGACTTGAGCTGTCACCCATTCTTAAACAAACCTATATCTTTGCTCAGAGCAAAGCACTGAAACAATCTCATGCAATCATTCATTCATTCTCTAAGCATTTTTGGGGTGTTTTTACTGAAAAAATACATACAACCTGAAAGTTGAAAGTTATGTTTTATTTGGTGAACATTTTTAGGACTTAAGCATGGGAGGCAGCATCTCAAGTACCCTGAAAGAACTGCTCTAAGGAAGCAGGAGGAGGAGCCAGGTTATATAGAAGTTTGCAACAAAGGCAAGTAGTCTGATGGTCAAAAGTTTTTTGTAACTTAAAAAAAACCAACAAACAGATACACCAAGTTAAGGAAGTAAGTGTTTCTATGACTGGGAAAATGCAAGAGTCTGGACTCACCAAAATCATTCCTTTGATATGCACCTCAGCTATCTGGGGCCAGTATCCTGTGTTTTCACATCCTGAGTTTCCTCAGGACTCACTAGCTCACCTTCCACAGTGGCTGCAATTGCTGGTGACATCCTTGTGTACTGATACAGCAGGAAACATTTCTTTCATTTCTCAGGTGTCTAACATTATGCCCCCCACAGTGGATTTCCTCATTCATAATCTCCTGGTGGCAGAGACTAGTAAGAAGATTGTTCTATTATACAATGAGCACTTTATCAGGACCCTGAACTTGGTACCTTATGTAATTTGGAGGCTTCTCAGGAAAATTCCAGTTCCAAAATTGGACTCCCATCTGGCTTATATTTATGCATTTTTATCCCTCCAAGAGATGATAGAGTAATAGATGATGTCAAATTCATCATACTTATTCCTATAAATTGTCTATACTGCAACACTCAGTGATCATGGATAAGATGCAATGCATTTCTTAAATCTCCTTTGGTGTATTCAAGCTCTTTTGATAGAAAAGTGGCCCTGAATAAATCAGAGAGGGACATATCCCTTTTTGTCTCAAATGATGCACAAGAAAACTGTAACAGGAAAAAATATTTTATATTGGAGTAAAATTGATGAACAGTGTGGTGTTAATTTTAGGTGTACAGCAAAGTGATTCAGTTATACATATATATATATATATGCATCCTTTTAAAAATTCTTTTCCCATTTGGGTTATTACAGAGTGCTGAGCAGATTTCCTGGTGCTATACAGCAGGTCTTTGTTGGTTATCTATTTTAACTATAGTAGTATGTACATGCAACTGGATTTTATGGCTTCAGAAACTAATGGAGTTGGACTTGGATGGAGGATGTTAGCAAATATCAGTGATATACAGATTCTTTCCTGGAGGAAGTTATTAAGGGTTAGAAGTTCTTTTTTTTTTTTTTTTCAACAGGGCAGAGGGTACCCTACAGCACTTGGGTAATGGGCTTCCATGTCCCCTCTGTCTACCACCCACAGCTGTACGAAAATCCAGCTCAGAGACTCAGGACTCTCTGACCCCTGGAACAGAGGTCTTCTCTTTCCATTGAGAAGTTAGCAGTCTGGATCCTGCGTGTGATTACAAAAAAGTGGAGGATAACCTCATTAGACCACATCTGCCTCCATCTCACTAGGATTAAACAAATGAAGTTATTCAGCCCAGAAGCATTTTTAACTTTGACATCTCTTTTAAAACCTTTTTAGGAAGGGTCAGGAGAGCATCCCTATAGGAGGATGAATCTAGGTTGAATACTGGAAAATTAAGGTTGGAGGAGGAGCAGATGGGGATGTGTTTGGATAGTAAAGAGTGGACCAGGCAAAAGGAAAAGGAAACTGTCTTTCCTTGAAGACGGATGCTTCTTGGCTCAGGACCTGCAGACATTTCAATGTCCCTGGAGGCTGGACTTCAAAGGAAATAGTCACGTATCACGAGACATGACGAACAAGAGGGGCCAGACCTTTCAGGGGCCTAAAACAGTTAAGGAATTTGGACTCTATCTGAGAGCAATGAGGAGCCTTCCAAGATTTTTTAGGAAATAGATGGTCAAGGTCAGAATTCAGCTTTGAAACATCACTCTGGAGTCTGTGAAAAGAATGAATTAGATAAATCGATAGAAGAAGCCAGGAGCAGTGCTAGTCTGTCCTGGGTCTCATTAACTGAATGTCTGTCTTCTCCCAACTTCTCCCTCTGCTGATTTCTGGTCGGACTCGAAAAGCAGGGGCTGAATCCTTATGATACTTAGGCACATCCCAGGATCCATGCGTTCTCATCTCTACAATCCATCTTATATTTTGTATCATTTGCTTTATCTCTTCTTCTCTGACAAAACCTTGACTTCTACAGACATGCATAAACTTGGAAGAATATTAAACCCAGTGTGACATGTATACCATTGGATGTGAGAGATATTAGGGTCATACACATGGTTTGTTAGGATAAACGTTTGGTTTCATTATTATAGTGACATTTATTCTGTTTCAATATTTTATTTATTTGTATTTTGGCTGCTCTGCATCTTCACAGCTACACAGGCTTTCTCTAGTCTGGGTGAGCGGGGGCTGGTCTCTGGTTGTGGTGTGCGGGCTTCTCATTGCGGTGGCTTTTCTCGTTGGAGGATGGACTGTGGGCATCAGTAGTTGTGGCTCCTGGGCTCGAGAGCACAAGCTCCATAGTTGTGGCTCATGGGCTCAGTTGCCCTGTGGCATGTGGGATCTTCCCGGATCAGGGACTGCACCTGTGTCTCCTGCATTGGCAGGAGGATTCTTTACCACTGAGCCACCAAGGAAGCCCAGTGACATTTATTCTTATTGTATATAAAAATAAGCATGATTGGGACATCAAACGCATAAGAGTATAGATGTTTTGGCCTATTACAAAGGGCAAATGAATATTAAAGTTTAAAAAACTCAATTTATAGTAAAAAAAAAAAGAACAAAGTAAGTAGTAGGACATGAGGTCCTTGTACAAAGCAGAATGTGATACATGAATGACTCCAGTGTGGGAAACTGAGTCTCAGAAATCTATGAACCTCAAATGAAAGGTATTTTGCTAAAGACTTAAGTTTCTCAAATTTTCCATGGGGTGCAGGGGACTTCCCCAGTGGTCCAGTGGTTAAGAATCCGCCTTCCAATGCAGACGACGTGTTGGATCCCTGGTCAGGGAACTAAGATCTTGCATGCCATAGAGCAGCTAAGCTAAGCCTGAGTACCACAACCAGAGAGAAGCCTTTGAGTTGCAACTAAGATTGGACAAAGCCCCCCAAAATCTTTTTTCCAAGTGATACATTATGCTATAAACAAAAGCTCTTCAAAATTAAAATGAATGCTCTATGCACTTGCAGTACACTTCAGAAAATGTTAAAATTATTTTTTAGATTCAGGAGTGTTTTCTTGACTAGTGTCCTTTCTATAGCAGGTGAATTTCAGAAGAACCCAGCATTGGACAGCATACAGGAAGTGCTCATTTCGAAGCAAGAGGACCCACAAATCTGACCATGTGGCCCCCTTGTCACTGATGGGGGAACCAGGTCCGTGTTCTGAGGGCAGGGACTGGGGTCAATGTTCTCAGGGATTTTTGAGAACCTGGGTGTAATCAAGGTCCTGACTCAGCCCAGGCAGGTGGACAGGGGCTCCCACTCAGCTCCTGCTGGGCTCTGTTCCTGAGGATTAGAAGTGGTGTCACTTTATAAACCCTGTCACAGCACAGCTGTCCTGGTGACAACATGGCACCCAAATCCCAGGCAACAAATGCAAAATAGAGAAGTGGGACTCCATAAAACTAAAAGGCTTCTGCACAACCAAGGAAATCATCAACAGAATGAAAAGGCAGCCTATAGGCTGGGAAAATATGTTTGCAAACCATTGATCTCATAAAGGAGCTTATATCCAAAATAGATGAGAAACCAACTGGGCTTTTTAAAGATAATTCCACAAATATTCATGGAACTGCTATTGCATTCCCATTACACCCCAGGTACTTAGAAGGGTTCAGTACAACGTTTTCAGATTCTTGATGCACTGGGAGCTTGGAGTGGGGAGATGTCTGGGGGCTTGGTGTGAGTGGGAGGTATAGGATGCCTACGGTGGAGATTGTTTAGGATGAAGATGGAAGGCAGCTTCTTTCTCTGCAAAGCCTTGGAACAAGCATTTCCACCCTAATTCCAAGGCTGTGGGGAGGAATTTATAAGCTCTCAGAAGCATCTCACCACGAAAAGCGTCTGCAGACCTAAAGCAAGGGAAAGGCAGGAGGCATGAGCTTTCTGGACAAGGGCCCTTCCTCTTTCATTTTGCCTGAAGTAGGGTCCTGGGGAGTGAAGCTGGCTTGTATCAAAAGACAATTTTAATTTCTGGATGCCCACATACTGTCGTGGGGGTGCTGTGGTTAAGAGCAGGCTTGAGAAGGCTCATTACAATTTTATTAGCCAGTGCTAATTTACCTTCCCTGGGAGTGCTTATAGGAATGACTGTAAGTACCATTACAGGGGGGAAAAGCCAGAAAATAAATGTGCTTGAATGTACTAGAGAAAACTGCAGTGTAAAAATCACATATTACTTATCTTGGTAGTTTTAGCTTTCATTTCTGCAAACCAAATATCACATATCTTCTCAATAACCTCAGAGTCCTAGGACTTTCTGGTCATTCTCATCCAAGTCATCAGTAGGGTTTTTTTTTTATCATCTGATGCAGATCATTCTATTAACATTTATTTGCCCGAGTTTCTGGACCTTATTACATGGAAGAGTGAGTAAACTTCCCAATTTGAATGAAGAGGTATTTATGGAAAATGAAGAACCTAAGGAAATAATCTGTTAGAATTACTCAGTATCTTCTGTGTGTGGTCAGATTGCATGATTATTTTTGGACCCACACAATCAGGCTTGGGTAGGCTAGATGTGCATTATAAATGCTGCACCTGCTAACAGATGCCATACACACACAAAAAAAATGAAGGAAGTTTTTTCTGGTTTTTGTTTAATTTATTTGGTTGTCGGAGAAGGCAATGGCACCCCACTCCAGCACTCTTGTCTGGAAAATCCCATGGACGGAGGAGCCTGGTAGGCTGCAGTCCATGGGGTCGCTAAGAGTCGGACACGACTGAGCGACTTCACTTTCACTTTTCACTTTCATGTGTTGGAGAAGGAAATGGCAACCCACTCCAGTGTTCTTACCTGGAGAATCCCAGGGACTGGGGAGCCTGGTGGGCTGCCGTCTCTGGGGTCGCACAGAGTCGGCCACGACTGAAGCGACTTAGCAGCAGCAGCAGTATTCGGTTGTGCTGGGCCTTGGTTGTGTCATATGGGATCTAGTTCCCTGACCAGGGATCAAACCTGGGCACCATGCATTGCGAACATGGAGTCTTACCTACTGGGCCACAAGGAAAGTCCGCTGAATAGGAGCTAAAAGCGTATTTAGCAACTGTTTGGGAACCATAACCCAGACCTACCCTGATGGAATGTGGTGGTTATTTCATCCACGATCCCTTACAGATTAGAGATTTCATCTAAAATACACTGCTGTCAAAGGGACATGGCTTTACACGAAGTCTGGGGAGGCAGTGAACTGTAAGAGTCATAGGATGTTAGGGATGCGTATTGTGTAAACTATAGACACCTGGATTCAAATCCTCATGTCAGGGACTTCCCTGGTGGTCCAGTGGTTAGGAACCCACCTTGCAATGCAGGGGATGTAGGTCCAATTCCTGGTCAGGAATTAAGATCCCAGATGCCTCAAGGAGCAACTAGAAGCCCACATGCTGCAACTGGAGAATGTGTGTGCACAAGACTGCCTGACTCAATGATGATCCCGTGTGCCACAACTCAAACCTGTTGCAGCCAAATTCGTGAATTAATTAGCTTAAAAATCTTCACATTAACTCACTAGCTGAAACATTGAGCAATTTGACATCATGGAGTGGCCTCTTGTTGTTCATTGTTCAGTCGCTAAGTGGAATCCCACACTCTTTGTGACCCCATGAACTGCAGCATCCCAGGCTTCCCTGTCCCTCACTATCCTGCAGAGTTTGCTCAAACTCATGTTCACTGAGTCGGTGATACCATCTAACCATCTCATCCTGTCATCCCCTTCTCCTCCTGCCTTCAATCCATCCCAGCATCAGGGTCTTTTCCAGTGAGTCAGCTTTTTGCATCGGGTGGCCAAAGTATTGAAGCCTCTTACTACTAAAATCCAGGTAATCCTTATCTCCTTCACCTAGGGTTGAGCAAATTAAATGAGATCAAGAAAATTAATAGAAATGTGCTATGCCAGTGCTATTCAAGTAATCTTGGCTACTGTTACTATTTTTGTCCATATTATACCCATTCGTTCTAGAGTATAAAACCCTCATCGATTCTAACACAAAGGCACATTTGCATTGTAGATGGAAATCTTTTCTCTGAAAGTGTTTTGTAACGTTTAGTGTTGCGTGTGCCGATATTCACTGGCTTCATTCATTCCGTTTCTTATCAACAGCAGCAAGTTTGCTATCTTCCAACAGGCTCACCCCCCATTGGAGCCTCCCAGGAGACCTCTATGAATGGTTTACTTTTCTAAAGTTTCCGGAGGTTAATTTGCCTCATAAGGCTTTTTAATTGACATAATTTTTTCCTGTTCTCTTAGGTACCAAGAAACTGAGGTCTGGGAATCTTGCCATCCATTGATGATGCTTTAAGTGAGTCTGTTTCTGGGGTGGGGGAAAAAAAGGCAGCAATTATTTCTAACACCGCCCAACCAGCTTTTTCCTTAATTAAGAGTGAGCTCCCTGGCAAGTGAGGGTGGTCGGAGATAAAAATCCATTAGCAAAATAAACAAGCTGATAAACTTCTACTAGACCCTGTGGAGAACTTTTTTCTATGTGTCCAAAATTGAAAGCTGATTGCCACATCATCTGTAATTACTAGACTCTCTTACACAGCCAGGCACTTCAAGGACTTGTGCAATTGCTGAAATTGAGAGGGATTATCTTTATAGCCCTGGCCAAAGCTTAGTGGAAAATGCACTTTCTTCAATGCACTATTCTTAAAATAGATGAGGCAGACTCTCCTTGGGCCAGGAGGTGAAGTGGCAGTGTATACAAGTTGGAGGTGGCAGGTGGCAGAGAGGAAATTTTTTTTTTTTTTTTTGCTTTTTCATAATTTTCAGGTCATCATTGTCTTAAATCTCCTGGGCTACATGAACTAAAGCTGCAGACTGCATTACCCAACAAAGGATGGTGACATCTATACATTATCCTTGGGAAGTGTTTATAGAAACTCATTTTATGTGGTTTTTCAAAGCTAAACGTGAAACAGAGCAGGACCCTATGGTCTTTACCCTCCATGTCCTCAGCTTGTCTTTTGTCTGTGGAAAAACCTTAGCCAAAGAATAAGCTTAATCAGAGAAGTGAGAAAATGCAGAAACAAATAAAAACAGTTAAAGGAGACCAAATAATGTAGTCATTAAGTATAGTCAAGGGCCATATACAGTTCCTCCTCAAAGGCCCTTCTCAAGGGCTATAGATAATACTCTGAGCCATCTCTTGGGAGTTGTTTTGTAGATACTGACATGCTCATGGAGTAGAAGAAGTTAACTACATGATAACCAGACTGTAGCTACGACATAAGCTGCCACAATTCTGAGAATAGGTCTCAAGAAAGGAAATAGAATAACCCTGGAACTGAAGATTAATTCTACTTAAAACAATCAAGGGAGCTTCCTTGGTGGCTCAGATGGTAAAGAATCTTCCTGCAATGCAGGAGACCTGGGTTTGACCCCTGGGTGGGGAAGACACCCTGAAGAAAGGAATGGCAACCCACTCCAGTATTCTTGCCTGGAGAACTTCATGAACAGAGGAGAATGGAAGGCTACAGCCCATGGGATACCAGAGAGTTGGACAAGACTGAGCCATTAGTACTTCCACTTTCTTTCACAACAATCAAGATGATGCTGCTCAGATCACCAATGACCGATGTGAAGATGGCTGTCAGAGCTGACTGTGTGTTTCTGCATGTAGCCTTCTCCCTTTGCCTGGAAAAGCTCTTGCCCACTGATTATCAGTGGGGACAGTTGGCCTTTGGACAGGTGTTCTGCCCTCCCCTTTTGAATGGTTGCTGTCATTCAAAATAAGGCAAACTTTCCTTTCCACCAACGTGGTCTCTTTAGTGACTTTTGAGTGGCAAGCAGCCAGCCCTCACTTTCGGTAACAATGGTTTTTCAAAGCTGAATGGAATCCAGTTATTTTGGGAGGCTTAAGCAAATATCTGGATTTCCCACGTGGCTCAGTGGTAAAGAATCCTGCTCATGCAGGAGACGTGAGTTCCATCCCTGTGTCAGGAAGATCCCCTGGAGAAGGAAATGGCAACCCACTCCAGTATTCTTGCCTGAGAAATGCCATGGACAGAAGAGCCTGGTGGGCTATAGTCTATGGGTTGCAAAAAAGTTTGATATGACTTAGTGACTGAACAACAATAAGCACATATCAGTCATGTTTCTCAACTAGATTGGTATCCCAACGGTCTGCCAAGGACAGATGTCTGTCCTCTCTCCCAGAGACATCCAAGGAAATACAGAAACTGGGCAGCTGACCCAAGGTCACACTACATGGGAACACGGGACAGCAGTTAGAAGACAGGGCTGCCTCAGGGGAGTAAGGAGGGCAACCGAGAACCTTTGTCTGCCTATGGAATAGAATCCATAGATAATCTGGGGAAAAAAAATTCCTGATACTCGTCAGCTGGGCCAAAAAGCAGAGCCATCTACAATGGGGTGAATTAGGGTGAATTAGGATACCCTCAACATCCTTGTGAAACTGCAAGCACAACTTTTTTTCTCAACTCTTATGAAAAATATCTTCTGCCATAACGTGATGGAGAGTGGTTACCCATGGTCTGGATCCAAGGCGCAGACTAAAATATTTTAAAATTAGTTACCAAAAATAAAGGTGGGAGGTTTCACATAAAAATCTATGTTGCTAGATTCTGTTGAAATCACAGGATCTGGCGCCCTGAATCCACCTTCTCACCCAATGATGGGCCGGGACTGGGCTCTCCACCCTCCTTCCCCTTTAAATGATGTGTGATCCCTACTTGATGTGCTTGTAAATGGACGAGGCCAGGGTCAAACCCAAATTCAGCTGCTTGCTGCTCAAAAGGCCAATCCTGGAGAGACGAGTGTTGGTGGAAAGGGGAAAGCTGCTTTGTCTTGGAGGCCAGCAACCAGGGAAGATGACGGAATGATGTCCTAAGAACGTCTCCAAGCTATCAGCTGGGAGACAAAGGTTTTAAAGGCAGTGGGAGGGAGGGGGCTGCCAGGGGCATGTTCAGTACATGCTCAGTTCTCCAACTGGTTGACATCAAGGTGAAGTTTTGAGCATCATCAGTCTTCTGGTTTCAACTGGTCTGGGGTCTACGTGCTTGTGGTCACAAGTTTCTACCTGGTGGGGATTTAATTCCTATAAAAACAACTTATCAATGGTTATAGCTTTATCTGTATTTTTTTTAGAATTTATTCTTATGTTATTAGCAATGTGGCTTACAGTTTTTTCAAGTAAAAGGGTTTTTAATAATTTAGAATAAAAATTAAAATATAACTCTGATATAGATTTTCATTTATTTACCTGAATTTTTTTATGGAACTGGGAGCTCAGTGACTCTGCTATCGGGCTGGTTTAGTGTCTAATTTGTTATCAGTTTCTTGGTCCAACAGGTATTCTTTGTTTCTCTATATTCACATTTCCTAATCACTCACTTTTTGTTAAAAAAAAAATCACTATCTATTTATTTTTGACTGTGCTGGTTCTTCACTGCTGTGTGAGGACTTTCTCCAGTTGTAGCCAGTGGGGGCTTCTCTTGTTGCAGAGCACAGGCTCTGGGTGCACGGGCTTCACTAGTTGCAGCATATTGGCTCGTAGTTGTGGCTCTCAGGCTTAGTTACTCTGTGTCATGTGGTATCTTAGTTCCCTGACCAGAGATCGAACCCGTGTCACTTACACTAGCAGATGGATCTTAATCACTGGACCACCAGGAAAGTCCCTAATCACTCACTCTTGAGCCAGTGCTTTGAGATTCAGAGGAGGCCTGGGAGACCAAAGCAAAAACCTTTTACTTTAAACATAAGAGCTTGAATGCAGTTTCAGTCCCCTCTTTTCTCTGATACCCCTCGATCTTGAGGGAGGCAGTATTGGATGAGAACAGGAATAACATTATTTTTCTGATTCCTGCAGTCAAGGAGCAAGTATGACAAAGGAAGTATGCGCAGGGTGCTGTGGGTGCAAAGACACACGTGTGTGTGCATGCAAGTACCACTGTAAGCAGTTTGGAGGTGCCAGTGTGACACTAACACTGCAGAGAGGGGTGGACTCAACCATCATTTCTCTGCCCGGCCCTGGGGGCACTCCAGCAAGCAGTCCTGACCCTCCTATGGAGTTCTGCTGAAGTTATATACAAGCCTCCTGTCCATATCTTGTGAAGTAAAAGGCTGACATGGGAGTTTATGATTGTAGACTTAGGGAATGAACTTACGATTGCCAGGGAGGAAGGACGGGGGAAGAGATAGTTAAGGAGTTTGGGATGGACCTGTGTGCTTGTGTTAAGTCACTTCAGTAGTGTCCGTCTCTGCAACCCCACGAACTGCAGCCCACCACGCTGTCCATGGGATTCTCTAGGCAAGAATACTGGAGTGGGTTGCCATGTCTTCCTCCATGGAATCTTCCCCACTCAGGGATTGAACCTGAGTCTCCTGCATCTTCTGCATTGCAGGTGGAGTCTTCACTGTGCTGAGCCACCAGAGAAGCCCAGGAATATCCTTTCCTACCATTTATTGAGTACCTACTATGCACAGCTATAGATAAGGAAGGTGAAGTTCAGAAAAGTTAAGACATTTGCTTAAAGCCACCATAAAGGAGTGTTAAAGCCAGAATTCTGTCCTGGAGTGAACCTTTAAACACTACCCTTGACCTTGGCTCATAGGACACCAGGCAGGTTGGGCAACATGTGAAGGAGAGTTATCGAGGGCTGGTAGGGGTGAAAACCAGAGGTTCCAATGGCTGATGTCATGGAAAATGAGGGCCCATGTTACCAATTTTTTTTAAATTTTTAAACTTTACAATATTGTATTAGTTTTGCCAAATATCGAAATGAATCCACCACAGGTATACCTGTGTTCCCCATCCTGAACCCTCCTCCCTCCTCCCTCCCCATACCCTCCATCTGGGTCGTCCCAGTGCACCAGCCCCAAGCATCCAGTATCGTGCATCGAACCTGGACTGGCGACTCGTTTCATACATGATATTATACATGTTTCAATGCCATTCTCCCAAATCTCCCCACCCTCTCCCTCTCCCACAGAGTCCATAAGACTGATCTATACATCAGTGTCTCTTTTGCTGTCTCGTACACAGGGTTATTGTTACCATCTTTCTAAATTCCATATATATGCATTAGTATACTGTATTGGTGTTTTTCTTTCTGGCTTACTTCACTCTGTATAATAGGTTCCAGTTTCATCCATCTCATTAGAACTGATTCAAATGTATTCTTTTTAATGGCTGAGTAATACTCCATTGTGTATATGTACCACTGCTTTCTTATCCATTCATCTGCTGATGGGCATCTAGGTTGCTTCCATGTCCTGGCTATTATAAACAGTGCTGCAATGAACATTGGGGTACACGTGTCTCTTTCCCTTCTGGTTTCCTCAGTGTGTATGCCCAGCAGTGGGATTGCTGGATCATAAGGCAGTTCTATTTCCAGTTTTTTAAGGAATCTCCACACTGTTCTCCATAGTGGCTGTACTAGTTTGCATTCCCACCAACAGTGTAAGAGGATTCCCTTTTCTCCACACCCTCTCCAGCATTTATTGCTTGTAGACTTTTGGATCGCAGCCATCCTGACTGGTATGAAATGGTACCTCATAGTGGTTTTGATTTGCATTGCTCTGATAATGAGTGATGTTGAGCATCTTTTCATGTGTTTGTTAGCCATCTGTATGTCTTCTTTGGAGAAATGTCTATTTAGTTCTTTGGCCCATTTTTTGATTGGGTCATTTGTTTTTCTGGAGTTGAGCTGTAGGAGTTGCTTGTATATTTTTGAGATTAGTTGTTTGTCAGTTGCTTCATTTGCTGTTATTTTCTCCCATTCTGAAGGCTGCCTTTTCACCTTGCTAATAGTTTCCTTTGTTGTGCAGAAGCTTTTAAGTTTAATTAGGTCCCATTTGTTTATTTTTGCTTTTATTTCCAATATTCTGGGAGGTGGGTCATAGAGGATCCTGCTGTGATGTATGTCGGAGAGTGTTTTGCCTATGTTCTCCTCTAGGAGTTTTATAGTTTCTGGTCTTATGTTGAGATCTTTAATCCATTTTGAGTTTATTTTTGTGTATGGTGTTAGAAAGTGTTCTAGTTTCATTCTTTTACCAGTGGTTGACCAGTTTTCCCAGCACCACTTGTTAAAGAGATAAAAGAAACTTAAAATCTGTACTTTCATGTGGATGTCATTAAAAAAATAACTACTTTTTTTTTTTTTAAACCAAAGAAAATACACTGCAGGCTGAAGCTGGTGCCCAGACGGCAGTCTAAACCCACAGCTGTGCACTCGTCTGTCTCCAGCCCAGAAGGTTCCCCCTGCCCCAGACACACCTCCCAGCCTTTGATGTGTGACTGCAGCTGCTCCAGGGCCCCAGCTTCTCCATCTGCTGCTTGGTCTCACTGATGTTGGAGCAGATGGTCTTTATGGCCTGCAGGGCACTCTGGACCACAGGGTGGTTGGACTGCTCGCCAGGGGTCCTGTTGCTATATTTAAAATTGATAACCAACAAGGACCTACTGTATAGCACAGGGAACTCTGCTCAATGTGATGTGGCAAGCTGGGTGGGAGGGCAATCTGGGAGAGAACAGATACATGTACATGGATGACTGAGTCCATTCACTGTTCACCTGAAACTATCACAACATTGTTAATCAGCTATACCCCAAAACAAACCTGGTAACTCAGTGGTAAAGAATTGCCTGCCAATGCAGGAGACACGGGTTCAATCACTGACCTGGGAAGATACCACATGCTGCAGAACAGCAAAGCCTGTGCGCCACAATTACTGAGCCTGAGCTCTAGAGCCCGGTTGTTGCTTAGTCGCTCAGTTGTGTCCGACTCTTTGTGACCCCACAGACTGCAGCACACCAGGCTTCTCTGTCCTTCACCATTTCCCAAAGCTTATTCAAACTCATGCCCATTGAGTCGGTGATACCATCCAACCATCTCATCCTCTGTTGTCCCCTTCTCCTGCCTTCAATCTTTCCCAGCATCAGGATCTTTTCCAATGAGTCAACTCTTCGCATCAGGTGACCAAAGTATTGGGGCCTCAGCCTCAACATCAGTCCCTCCAGTGAATATTCAGGGCTGATTTCCTTTAGGATGGACTGGTTTGATCTCCTGCAGTCCAAGGAACTCTCAAGAGTCTTCTCCAACACCACAGTTCAAAAGCATCAATTCTTTGGCACTCAGCCTTCTTTATGTTCCAACATTCACATCCATACATGACTAGTAGAAAAACTATAGCTTTGACTATATGGACCTTTGTAGGCAATGTCTCTGATTTTTAATACACTGTCTAAGTTTGTCATAACTTTTCTTCCAAGTAGCAAGCATCTTTTAATTCCAAGGCTGCAGTCATCCTGGGGAGGGGAGGGTCACAACTACTGAGCCCATGTGCCACAACTACTCCAGGGCCATGCACCCTGGAGCCTGTGCTCCGAAACAAGAGAATCCAGTGCTGTGAGAAGCCCATGCACCCCCAACTAGAGAGTAGCCCCCATTTGCTGCAACTAGACAAAGTCTGTGCAGCAATGAAGACCCAGGGCAGCCAAAAATAATACATAAAAGTATACATTTTTTTAAAGAGTTAGCGATTGGGAAATGTGAAGACATAGAAACAAAGAAGAGCTGTTGAGTTGGGGA
This sequence comes from Bos mutus, assembly GCF_027580195.1. Taxonomy (NCBI): domain Eukaryota; kingdom Metazoa; phylum Chordata; class Mammalia; order Artiodactyla; family Bovidae; genus Bos; species Bos mutus. The sequence goes on from NC_091633.1 coordinate 22,880,776, forward strand.
ATTGGTAGCAATTTAGATTGTAATTCTGCCACAACTCAGAATACCAAACTCCAGTTCCCTGAAAAATATAAAGGCCTGACCCACATTCCTAAACTGTTTTCATAGGAAGCAGATCCCTCCAGATGAACAGTGCTGACCACAAGAACACAGACCCTAGACTGGCTGAAACCAGAAGTTTGATGACGCTGGAAACTTCACTTCAATGGCAACCAATCCTAGAACTGTGCATGAACTGACCACACCCTGCTCACTGAGCACTATAGAACTCCTCCCTACCCGCTTCAGGGTGTTTCACACATCTTGAGGGCATAAGACCACCGTGGTCCCCTTTGCTTGGCAAGGGAATAAAAGCAGCTCTTTTCTACTTCACTCTGCATTTCTATTTGGCACCAATGAACAGAGGCAGAGTCTCAGCAACAGTGCTAAGGGCCACTTTCTGAAGATGCAAAGGAATAACATTCTGGGTAGAGAGGTGAATCACAAACTAAGCAGAGGAACTCAGTTTTAGGGAGACTCATATTCGCACTCATCCTTGAGTGGGTATCCTTTATATTTTGGGTCTGATGGATGTGCCAGACATTTGGGTCCCCAAAAGGAAAAGGGATGTCTAAAACGGTCCACTTATGGATACTCAGTCCTTCAGATTCTGGTGGCTCTTGTGTTTCTCGGCCCACGTGGTTTTTCCCAGACCCAGAGCACGACAGGGGCGTCAGCAGGGTAAAAAGGCAGCTTCATTTGGAGGTGCTATTTTATGACTGTGCTCTGCATGCTTGCTGGTGATATTCTGTCAAATGAATGCTTTTTGAGGGAAACACTGCTGCCTAAAATTTTATCACTCTTCTTAATAACCATCTTTATGCTTACCTGGGGGACCTAACGCAATTTCCTTATGCATCTGTCAAGTTAATCCTTTGGCTGTAACTTTGTGTTTGGAGTCAAAACAAATACATACACGGATCCTTAATTTATAGCAGGAATTTCTTTAAATCATGTGAGGCTAAAGGAGAGGCTTTGATTTTTTGATCCCATGATGTATTCTGCGAATACCCCTTAAGATCACATTTGTTCAGTAGGTTGAATAAATCTGACTTGCTGCCAAGATTATTAAATAGACTCTGTCTTTTACTCTGCTAGTTCTCCCCAAATTTTTTGCTAAGGGAAAAAAATTCTCCTCTGTCAAAAAGAAATATTTAGGTCACTTACAGAAGTTATCTTTGCCCTGAGAACTTAATTATGGAAAGATTTGAAATTTCTCATATGTTATTAAATAATGCCACAACTTTTTTGACTTAATACATCTGTTCCAATTTAAGTGAAGACCTGATAATAGGAATAATGATTATTGCTGCTACGAAGCTGTAGTTACCACATCTTGGGGCTTCCCAGGTGGGACTAATGGTAAAGAACCCACCTGCCAATGAAGAAGACATAAGAGATGCAGGTTTGATCCCTATATTGGGAAGATCCCCTGGAGAAGGAAATGGCAACCCGTTCCAATATTCTTGCCTGGAAAATCCCATGGACAGAGGAGCCTGGCAGGCTATGGTCCATAGCATTGCAAAGAGTCGGACACAGCTGAAGCAACTTAGCAGACACACACACATCATATCATGAGACAACTATTCTCCCAACTGTGATCCATTTCGTGAACAGATAGCTCTTTTTATTTAAAAAAACAATTTTTTTTTAAAGTCTGAACTTCAGAGGGATCTAAAATCTGTGAATTTCTCTAGTTTGAAGATATTCATCATTGTGCTCAGTCACTAAGTTGTGTCCGACTCTTTATGACGCCATGGTCTGTAGCCTGCCAGGCTCCTCTGTCTATGGGATTATCCAGGCAGGAATACTGGAGTGGATTGCCATATCCTTCTCCAGAGGATCTTCCCGACCCAGGGATCGAACCCTCATTTCCTGCATTGGCAGGTGGATTCATATCATGTCTAACCAATCATTACACATGCAGACAGCATTCAATGCCAGAATGGTGAGTCCCCACATTTCTGCCCACACCCACTTTCCCTGAACCATGCATTTCTGCAGATCTGTCCTCAGAAAGTCAACAGAGGAGGGCATCACAAAAGGAGGCACTTTTTGCACTGAGTGCATTCTGGATGTTTAAAAGACCTGCATTTTTTTTTTTTTTTTTTTTTAATATGACCCGATCCCTTAGCAACAGTGATCTTTTACACTGTAGCAGGAACCTTGGCTCTTCTGGGCTTAGGGAGTTATTTTGACTAGACTTGGTTTTTACCTTCTTTTTCTTTTTACAACACAGAGCTATCACATGACGCAGCTTTATCTACCCCCTCACTGTATGGAGAATGTTCTTTCTTCCCATTTCTTCCACAAGAAATCAAACCTCTTTCATCTTTTCCCCTGAAATATGTTAGGGTATTCCTGTGAGCTGACTCATTGGAAAAGACCCCAATGCTGGGAAAGATTGAAGGCAAAATGAGAAGGGCTTGGCAGAGGACAAGGTGGTTAGTGGACATGAATTTGAGCAAATTTTGGGAGAAAGTGGAAGACAGAGGAGACTAGTGTGATACAGTCCATGGGGTGGCAAAGAGCCGGACATGACTTATTGACTGAACAACAACAACATGTGATTTATTCTTCCAGATCCCAGTAGAAGTGCTTTTGCTTTCAAAAAGAGAGTACTTGGAAAGGGGATATATGTATACTTATGGCTGATTTATGTTGTACCACAGAAACTAATACAACATTGTAAAGCAATTATGCTCTAATTAAAAATAGAATTTTAAAATATTTTTAAATTAATTAATTTATTTTAATTGGAGGCTAATTGCTTTACAATATTGTGGTGGTTTTTGCCATACACTGACATGAATCAGCCATGAGTGTACATGTGTCCCCATCCTGAACCCCCTCCCACCTCACTACCCACCCCATCCCTCTGGGTTGTCCCAGTGCACCGCTTCGAGTGCCCTGCTTCATGCATCGACCTTGCTCTGGTCATCTATTCCACATATGGTAATATACACGTTTCAGTGCTATTCTCTCATATCATCCCACCCTCACCTTCTCCCACAGAGTCCAAAAGTCTGTTCTTTACATCTGTGTCTCTTTTGCTGCCTTGTATATAGGATCATCATTACCGTCTTTCTACATTCCATAGATATGTGTTAATATACTGTATTGGTGTTTCTCTTTCTGACTTACTTCACTGTGTATAATAGATTCCAGTTTCATCCACCTCGTTAGAACTGACTCAGATGTGTTCTTTTTTATAGCTGAGTAATATTCCACTGTGTATATGTACCACAGCTTTCTTATCCATTCATCTGCTGATGGACATCTAGGTTGCTTCCATGTCCTGGCTATTATAAACAGTGCTGCAATGAACATTGGGGTACACGTTGTCTCTTTCAATTTTGGTTTCCTCGGTATACATGCCCAGCAGTGGGATTGCTGGGTCATATGGCAGTTCTATTTCCAGTTTTTTAAGGAATCTCCACGCTGTTCTCCATAGTGGCTATACCAGTTTGCATTCCCACCAACAGTGTAAAAGTGTTCCCTTTTCTCCACACTCTTTCCAGCATTTATTGTTTGTAGACTTTGTGATGGTGGCCATTCTGACTGGCCTTAGACAGATCACAAAGCACCAGAAGTGCTTTTGTTTTCAAAAGAGAATACTTGGAAAGGGAATATATGTATGCTGCTGCTGCTGCTGCTAAGTTGCTTCAGTCGTGTCGGACTCTGTGTGACCCCACAGACAGCAGCCCATGAGGCTCCCCCATTCCTGGGATTCTCCAGACAAGAACACTGGAGTGAGTTGCCATTTCCTTCTCCAATGCATGAAAGTGAAAAGTGAAAGTGAAGTCGCTCAGTCGTGTTCGACTCTTTGCGACCCCATGGACTGCAGCCTACCAGGCTCCTCCATCCATGGGATTTTCCAGGCAAGAGTACTGGAGTGGGGTGCCATTGCCTTCTCTGGATATATGTATGCTGATGCTGATGCTGATGCTGATGCTAAGTCGCTTCAGTCGTGTCCAACTCTGTTCGACCCCATAGACAGCAGCCCATTAGGCTCCTCTGTCCCTGGGATTCTCCCGGCAAGAATAGTGGAGTGGGTTGCCATTTCCTTCTCCAATGCATGAAAGTAAAAAGTGAAAGTGAAGTCGCTCAATCGTGTCCGACTCTTAGCGACCCCATGGACTGCAGCCTACCAGGCTCCTCCGTCCATGGATTTTCCAGCCAAGAGTACTGGAGTGGGGTGCCATTGCCTTCTCCGGGATATATGTATACTTATGGCTTATTTATGTTGTACCACAGAGACTAGTAAAACATTGTAAAACAATTATACTCCAATTAAAAACTAAATTAAATTTTAAAAATATTTTTTAAAATAAAAAATATAATAATATCCCTTTTTCCATGGTACCCTTCTGCATAGGGCTGTTGTCTAGTAGTTTCTGGCACAGAAAATGCACCCAGGAACTGTTTTCTGGATGAATAAGGACAATATTGGATTTCCCATCTTAGGTCAGAAGCCAACCATTGGTAACTGACACATAAAGTCAGTCCTTTTCCTCCTTTCAAGCTCAAGATTAGCATGCTTAGATGATCCCATTTTAACAGTGAGATAATCTTGTATAATGACAGGGAGATCGTCAGAAAGGCAAAAACCACCAGCCCTGAAGTTTTAGTTTTGAATAGCAAATGATGAACAAGGAGCAGCGCCTTAAGGAGCCCTCGATGGCCACACAAAGGTAACAGTCTTGGTGCCGATAAGGGAGAACTCACAGATCAATGAGGGCAATAATTAAGTGGGCTTTTCAGAAAGTTTATATGTTCACTGATGCAGTTTTGAATATTCAAGTTTAAAAAGAAAAATCATCTAGACTGCAAAAATACAGACACTAACTCTAAGACCAATTTCAATGTCAACCACTTGGAAACCCAAGGCTGAAATAAGCTACGCAAACCTTTAATTTAAAGCACTATTATAAGAGTGTGCCTGGGCTTGACAAAAGCTTGAACAGTACTTTTGTTGAGTTTTGTGATGTTTATGTATGTGCCGTGTTGAATTTTTAGGTATGAAAATCTGTTCTTCATAAGGACGGAGGCGATTTATTTTTTTAAATGCCCTGACAGGCATTTTAGAAAATAGAGTTAGAATGGAGAGAAGCACAGTTGGTCAGGACACACCCATGTCAGAGGTGGAAATTGCTTCATCTCTAGACTATACTGGGGCAGTGACTACATTAAAAATGATCCTTACCCTCATCAAAACAAATGAGACTTCCAAACTCTGCAATTAGTTCTTTACAAGATTATATGCAACATGACTCTATTAATAACATTTATTTTTGCACATTCTCATTATTTAGCAGCAAACTTACTATTCTATATAATAGCTGAATAATTGATTGAGTCTAAATAGTTGCAAAGGTTACTTTATGAGGTTAAGTGAGCTTAGTGAGTGTCAGATCAGATCAGATCAGATCAGTTGCTCAGTCGTGTCCGACTCTTTGCAACCCCATGAACCACAGTACGCCAGGCCTCCCTGTCCATCACCAACTCCCGGAGTTCACTCAGACTCACATCGATCGAGTCAGTGATGCCATCCAGCCATCTCATCCTCTGTCGTCTCCTTCTCCTCCTGCCCCCAATCCCTCCCAGCATCAGAGTCTTTTCCAATGAGTCAACTCTTCCCATGAGGTGGCCAAAGTACTGGAGTTTCAGCTTTAGCATCATTCCTTCCAAAGAAATCCCAGGGCTCATCTCCTTCAGAATGGACTGGTTGGATCTCCTTGCAGTCCAAGGGACTCTCAAGAGTCTTCTCCAACACCACAGTTCAAAAGCATCAATTCTTCGGTGCTCAGCCTTCTTCACAGTCCAACTCTCACATCCATACATGACCACAGGAAAAACCATAGCCTTGGCTAGACAAACCTTTGTTGGCAAAGTAATGTCTCTGCTTTTCAATATGCTATCTAGGTTGGTCATAACTTTCCTTCCAAGGAGTAAGCGTCTTTTAATTTCATGGCTGCAGTCACCATCTGTAGTGATTTTGGAGCCCAGAAAAATAAAGTCTGACACTGTTTCCACTGTTTCCCCATCTATTTCCCATGAAGTGATGGGACCGGATGCCATGATCTTCGTTTTCTGAATGTTGAGCTTTAAGCCAACTTTTTCACTCTCCACTTCCACTTTCATCAAGAGGCTTTTGAGTTCCTCTTCACTTTCTGCCATAAGGGTGGTGTCATCTGCATATCTGAGGTTATTGATATTTCTCCCGGCAATCTTGATTCCAGCTTGTGTTTCTTCCAGTCCAGCGTTTCTCATGAAGTACTCTGCATAGAAGTTAAATAAACAGGGTAACAATATACAGCCTTGATGTATTCCTTTTCCTATTTGGAACCAGTCTGTTGTTCCATGTCAGTCAGTAAATGCAAACATATACAAATAAACCCCAGATCACACACACACACCAGAAAAGGCTGATTTCTCACATATGTCTCGCTAATCTCAACTCCATGACTCTGGTTACCAGAAAGTAAAAAGTAAACTGATTCATATATAGCAGCCAGACTGTGTAAAATATAGTCTCTTTTGAAGGGGTCTTCAAATTCTTCACATGAAACTGGAAGATTCTTAATATGAAGAGGACCACACTGAGAAAGGAGGGGTACAAATATGACTCTACAGACCAAGCTGTATAGGAAATGGAATCTTAAATTATTTTTAATTTTTTAAAAAAGAAGTGGAATTACTTTATTTTCTAAAACCCCATTGACTTTCTCATTTAAGTCTTGAGAATATACAATTTTAGGGATCATCTTTAAGAAAAATAACTAAAACTACAAACAAAAACCAGGAACGGATGTGCGTATTTACTTAGGAGGATAACATAAATCACAAAAGGTTAAATATTTTTAAAAGCTAACCAAGGCCACAAATACCACAAAATTTCAGGGAACAAATGCAATATCATTGATAAGTAATGATGATGCAGCTGTATAATTCTTACACATATTTTGTTGAGTGTGCCTTAAGAGCTTCTTTTTTTTAAAGATTTTTTTTTCATGTGGACCATTTTTAAAGTGTTTACTGAATTTGTTACAACACTGTTTCTGTTTTGGTGTTTTGGCTGAGAGCTATGTGGGATCTTAACTCTCCGACCAGGGATTGATGGTCCTATTTGGTCCTATTTGGACCATCAATGGTCCTATTGATGGTCTCTGAAATGTACCTATTTGGGAGATGGAGAAGGAAATGGCAACCCACTCCAGTACTCTGCCTGGAAAATTCCCTGAATGGAGGAGCCGGGTAGGCTACAGTCCATGGAGTCGCAAAGAGTCAGACACAACTGAGAGATTTCACTTTTCACTATTTGGGAGATGAATCACCTAACCCCCACTGGCTTAGAACACCTCGTAATCTTGTTTGCTTTTCTCTTAGACTCTCTCTCACCTTCTCCCATGCATGTGGATTGTTTATCCCAGGTGAACAAGAGAAACACGTTGTTACAAATCACAATTTCCTCTTCACCTATGGCTTAGATCAGAATCTAAAACGTGAAACTTAAGAGAACAAGATTCTTCTAACTCAACACCCAGCCCCTCTCCATCCTCTGACTTTCTGCTGTCTGAAAAGAATTGGTTCTGTCCTGAGTTTAAAATTTCTATCATGAGTCTCAAAAGTTAGCCATGGGCTTGTTTGCTTTTTATTTTTCATCTATTCTGGGAGTATTGTCATTTGGGCAATAAGCCAGAAATGCCCCAGCTGTCTTGTTGTAAACAAAAGTACAAACAGATGTGGAGACTGCATACCTGGCTTAATATTTCATATCATCCCGACACAGATGTAGTTGTGCAACTGCAGAAGGCCCACAAACGCTTGGAAGGCAGCCGGTTCTAACAATGCTCTGTATCCCAAACCCAAACACTCTTGATGTGGGTGGTGGTACTGTTTAGTTGCTAAGTTCTGTCTGGCTTTTTTGACCCCATTGACTGTAGTCTGCCAGGCTCCTTTGTCCATGGGATTTCTCAGGCAAGAACACTGGAGTGGGTTGCTATTTCCTACTCAGTCTGGGTGGGACTTGGTTTAATTTCAACATGGCTTCCTCAAGGCAGGAGATTCTGTAATTAATAGAAAAACCAGCCTACAGGGGGAAAACCAAAATTATTCCCAGAGAGAGAAGACAGACAGAATTAAACAAGCCTCTTTTCGCCTTAGTGTGTGTTATATTTATTTAAATATTTACTTAGAGCAAGCACATTTGAATGAATTTTCAGTTAAAATTAAATCAACTCATTAAACCATATTTAAGAGATGAGAAATGTACAATCAACACAAGAAGCTAATTTCTGAGTCTGGTTGACTTGAACTCAAGGAAAAACAGAATGTGTGAGGGTGATGGTCTTCTTAGAACGGACAGGGCTTTGCAATATAGAAGGCATCCATAACTAAGCAAAGCTGGGGTGAACATCCCAATGATTCAGGAGCATGAAGAAGTTGAATAACAGTGGGGTATGAAACTCACCCAGTGGAAAATTCCATCTCCATTTCCCAAACATTCTCAACAGGATCTATGTGCTGGCCTTTCTGAACTTTAAAAAATTGACCTTAACCTTCTGTCTTCCAATTTGGTCTGTCCAATGGGAGGCACCAACCAGACCCCAGAGAGCAAGAGGAAAGACATATCAGGATATTTCTGTCCTGCCTTTTCTCTGACTTGGTGCCAAGACTCTGACAATAACCCCACCTCTCTAAGATTACCACCCCTAGAAGATCGTCCCACCTCCAAGCCTCCAGCCCTGAGTTATGGTGACCCTGGCTTCTCCTCTTGCCCTTTAAAAAATAAATGAAATAAATTAAAAATGCCAACAATAAACATGTTTATAATTTTTAAAAACTATAGTAATTTAAAAAATGTAGCCTGTGTTTCACCAGACCCAAACAGATCTACACAGTTGTTTAAAAAAAATCTTTGCACTATATACTGTCAAAGATATGGCCAATGTATAAAGATAAAAATAATTTCCTGGCTCTAGACTCAAGAAAACGTAGTTCTGTCTCAAAGAAGGTTTTGCAGAAGCTGGACTGATAAAGCAGATCAACTCAGGTGCTCAGGGTAGGAGCAAACATGTAATGGAGGCAGCTTTCTTAAGGTCTGCTTTTAGGACATTTACCTCTGGTCATTAGAATTATTCACCTAATAACATCCTATGTGTCAACACGTGAGAGAAAACCCATTTGGTTGCTTTATTTTTCCAACAAGAAAACACATTCACCCCATTTGTAATTTTTGTTTGTATTTGAATAATCACTGGATAAAAGACCCTGTAAAAGTGAAGAGCAAGCAGTATGTGGTCAGACCCAGTACTGGGAATGAATGCTGGCGTGTCACTTTCCACCTGGGGGACTTGCGTTGAGTTTAATGTCTCCATACCTTGATTTTCTTGTTTGTAAAATAAGGATTAAAAATACTACCTTTATAGAACCCTCTTATATTTTTGGAGGGAATTAAATTGGTGTAGCCACTATGGAGAACAATATGGAGAGTTCTTAAAAAAAATAAAAATAGAGGTACCATGTGATCCACCAATTCTTCTTCTGGGTATATATCTGGAAAAGATGGAAACTCTAAATAAAAAAGATATACGCACCCCAATGTTCATAGCAGCATTATTTACAACGGCTGAGACATGGAAGCAAGTGTGCCCATTGAGAGAGGATTGGTGGTACATGTGGTACACATATATACAATGGGATATTACTCATCCATAAAAAGAATGAAATAATGCTATTTGCAGCGACACAAATGGACCTAGAGTTTATCATACTAAGTGAAGTCAGTCAGAGACGAATACCATATGATATCACTTATATGTGAAATCTAAAAAATAATACAGATGAATCTATATACAAAGCAGAAACAGACATAGAGAACAAATTTATGGTTACCAAAGGGGAAAGGGGATGGGGGGAAGGATAAATTAGGAGTTTGGGATTAGCAGATACAAACTACTATACATAAAATAGATAAGTGACAAAAGGATTTACTGTATAGCACAGGAAACTATATTCTATACCCTGTAATAACCATAAAGAAAATGAGTCTGGAAAAGAATATATATATATACTATTATATAATATATATGTTATTGTATATATATATTAGTATTTTCTTCCCAGTGTATTGAAACACACACACACACACAAACTGAATCATTTTGTTGTACACCTGAAACATTGTAAATCAACTATACTCCAATTTTTTAAAGTAAATTGAGCTTAATTACGAAAGCTTTCTTTTTTTAGTTGGAAAATTGTGTCAGATTTAGGGTGTGAGTTCAATCCCTGGTCAGGAAACTAAGATTCTACATGCCATATAGAGCAGTCAAAATTTTTTAAACATAGTAACATATATTATTGTGTTTTGCTCATGTAGCATTTGTTTGGTGTTGTATGTGTTGTATTGTATACTTGATACGCTAATTCAACTAGGATTTAAACAGGCAGAAGTCAGGCTGTTCCTCTTTTTGTCTTCTCATTTTCTCACGCATTGCTTAAGAACTTAAATTACTCTGATATTTTGCATTTACAATAGAAATAAATGAAATGTGGCAGATAAAATTTAGGTTATATCAAATTTTTATGGCCCATAAAAAGCACACACCATCTGAAAAAGCATTCCAGGTAATTATAAAGATGTGAGGATAACTGTGAGGCATTTGAGATGGAGACCCGGTAATCACGTTAAAGCGGCTGTGAATGCATCAATTTATGATTAAGTGCACCGTCCTGTGTGTTGCCTGGAGCTGATGAAGTCAGATCCAATTCTGAAAACCCCTTAGAGAAGAAAAACATTGTTTGAGAAGCAAGGGTTTGGGGAAATCAGTGAATTTTAAAATAAATACATCTTGATAATTAAATCTAAATGAATTCTGGGGAGAGATGGGTGGGGGCGGGGACCCCTTCCAATCAGTAATCCTGAGATTAGACGATCTGTCAGTCTGGATTAAGTAGCACATATTTAATATTATTAGTATCTCTGTCCCAGTTTATGGGAGCACAATTTCGTCAACATCTCCAGGCAAAACTAGTAAGGTCATGGAATAATATTTTCAGGTCTTAAAACATACAATGCACATCTTCCAAAATGGATGTATTTAGTATTCCACTCTTCTTAGCACAAAAATTGCCAAAACCTCTATGCATAAATACGGGGTTAATTTGCTTACGTCTGAGATCTACTGATGATCCATCATGGACACAATAAACTCATTTTCCTATTCTACAGTAAATGAGTACGGGGACTTGTAATTTGTCATACCTTTTCTGCAAGTGAGGAATAACAAGGCCAAATAGACTGTATTTTCTAAGACATTAACCAAGGTTAACCTTTATGAATAAATCATGACTTACCTGTAGACTGGCAGAAAGAGAGAAGAAGAAAAAGAAGGGAGAAGAGGGAGAAGCAGGTGGGGGAAGGTTTTACCTTCTTGGCCTGAAAGATAGTCATATTGTTTATCTTCATTCTGTGCTTCCCATTGGAGTATTCATTCATTCATTTTACTTTTAGATTTAGTTGATTGTGTAGGTAGTGCATATTGTAGAACACAAATCATCAGCTCAGGGGAAGAAAAAATTAATTCATTCTCTCCCAGCATGGCTTCCAATACATAGGATGCTCGTGCAGCTGGAGGCTTGGGAAGCAGGTATGAGATGTCAGGGCACTCCTGCTCCATCATGTATTTCATTTTGGTGGTATTGTCGGTTTCCAAATATGCCTTTATCTCCCTGTACTGAGGTACCTAGTTTGATGGCTTTGCATTGTGTTGCTTGGTCAAGCTCAGTACTTGATATTGACATTTCCACGAGAGGAGGAGCCGGGCTTATTCCACATGTGCTGTGGTGTCTGTATAACTTACTCATGGCACAAAGCGTTTAGTGATGATGCAGTTTCTGTGCCTGCTGAGCATCTCTTGTGTCTGAGCCTCAGGTGCTCAAGCCTCTGACAGACAGGAAATTGGATCCTCAGAGCCACTTGAGTCATATTTCTGCAGGAGCCTGGCCCTTTCTTCATAACAGCCCCAGCCAGGCCACCATCCAGAATCAGACTCATAAACATTAAACATGACTCCAAGTGGAAAACTTCATGCCACCCCCGGGGAAGCATGAAGTCGCTGATGGAAAGTCAAGGCTGCCACATGCACAGATCTCTGCAGCCCCTCGTATCACACTTGAAATACCCAGATGTTGCATGTAATATGGTTTCTCTTGAGAAACAAGCACCAGGCATCATTTAATAGAATCTCAGTAGAATGTCAAGAACAGGGAACAGTGAAACAGAACAAAACAAGGAGCCAACCGTGTATATTCAGGTACACACCATTTGTCAGCAGGATCAAAGGTCACAAGGCTAGTTCCGGCACCAGGGGCTCCTTAAATATCTGTGTAATAAATGATACCAGTGATTCCCTCTTTTATAGTTAAATACGTCCAATCCTGAGAAAGCATAAATACCCATTGTCAAAAACTGTTGCCTCTTAATTTAAACATAAAATTTGTTGTTACAAATGAATCTATCTATAAAACAGAAACAGAGTCATAGACAAAGAGAACAGACCAGTGGTTACCAAGGGGGGAGAGGGCCGGGGGGGGGGAGGATGGAGTGGGAGGTTGGGGTTAGCAATGTAAGCTTTTATATTATTGTTTAGTCGCTAAGTCATATCTGACTCTTTGCGACCCCATGGACTGTAGCCCACCAGACTCCTCTGACCGTGGGCTTTACCAGGCAAGAATACGAGAGTGGGTTGCCATTTCCTTCTGCAGGGGATCTTCCCAGACCAGGGATCAAACCCAAGTATCCTGCATTGGCAGGTGGATCCTTTACCACTGAGCCACTAGGGAAGCCCTAAGCTTTTATATAGAGAAAAGATTAAAAAAACAAGGTCCTACTATAGAACATAGAGAACCATATTTGATATCCTATGATAAACCGTAATGGAAATAATATTTTAAAAAGAATACATATATATGTATAACTGAATCACTTTGCCATACTGCAGTAATTAACACAAGACATTATGAATCAACCATACATCAATAAGAAATAAAATAAAATTATTGTTACAAATAAAGAAGAAAATATAACTGCTGGTAGCCCCACCTTCACAGATAAACAGTATTTACTTCCAGTGTTATTTCTTTATGCATATTTATAAGGAGAGACCATAAACATAATTTGCATCTTTTTCCCACTTAGCTAAGCATCAGAAGCATTTGCGTGAGCATGAAGATGTCTTTGGAAACAGAATTTTTGTTTCTTAAGTTTTTACATAGGTAATACAAAACCAAAGTAAAAAAAATATGGAAAAAAAATGCCAGTAAGCCTCAAGGACACCTCTCTCTCTCTCTTCTCCCAAGATGCTTTTATCTTGGTGATATATCTCATCATCATCCATTAATCTCAATGCTTTTCCATTAACACGAACATGTAAGAGGTGGGTAATATTTTTCTGACACTTGGAAAAAAAGCTATGACAAACCTAGACAGCATATTAAAAAGCAGAGACATTATTTTGTTAACAAAGGTACCTATAGTCAAAGCTATAGTTTTCCAATAGTCATGTATGGATGTAAGAGTTTGACCATAAAGAAGACTGAGCACCAAATAATTATGCTTTTGAATTGTGGTGCTGGAGAAGACTCTTGAGAGTTCCTTGGACTGCAAGGAGATACAACCAGTCAATCCTAAAGGCAATCAAGCCTGAATATTCATTGGAAGGGCTGATGCTGAAGCTGAAGCTGAAGCTCCAATACATTGACCACCTGATGTGAAGAGCCAATCATTGGAAAAGACCCTGATGCTGGGAAAGATTGAGGGCAGGAGGAGAAGGTGGTGACAGAGGATGAGATGGTCTGATGGCATCATTGATTCAATGGACATGAGTTTGGCAAGCTCTTGAAGATTGTGAAGGACAAGGAAGCCTGGTGTGCTACAGTTCATGGGGTCACAAAGAATCAGACATGACTTAGTGATTGAACATGAACAAATGTCAGAAACCTGGAGAAGAGCATTAGGACCCACCTTGATGGTCCACCCAACACAGTGTCTTGCAAAAATTCTGGAATTCCACACTGACTGGAAACACATGTGGAAATCCAGAAAGCTGACAAATTCTCCAGGGCTCAGATAGAGTTTCATTCGCAGAACAACCAATGCATTATTTTTTCCTGATGAAATTTCAATGAGAAAAGTAACTTCAATATTCGTGAACCTTAAATATTTATTGAACCAAATCAGCTTTTGATCACAATTAGATTAAAGGTCATTTTTTAAGAATAAAATTGACCCTACTTCTTACCATCCCAAGCACTTTTATAAATGTTAATCATATAATCCTCATGATAACAAACCACCATCATTAATTTTACAACTGAGGCAACAGAGGCACAGAGAGGTTAAGTAACCTGGCCAAGCTCACACAGTTTGGGAGCAAGAAGCCAGGACTTGAGAGAACCACAGCTTGTGGTGAAGGCTGAGCTCCACTGCTTCGTGGGCGTGGGGTGCAGAGAGCAGTTGGAGGAGTTGATTGTGTGGCTTTTGGGGAGCAATTTCCTTCACTTTTCCTCAGGAACAGTCCCTCTGTCTATCACCACCAGCCTTGGCAATAACAAGATGCTGTTTATCATTTCTTTTCACCCTTTTGCCTGTATTATAATAAGCAAGTCGTAAAGCTGCTGTTCTCTGTGGACAACATTCCACAATGTTTTCTGTTGCTTCCCTTAACACTTCCAGATTCTAGTGACTTCCTTGATGGTCCAGTGCCTAAGATCTCACATTCCCAATGCAGGGGGCCCAGGTTCTATCCCTAGTCAGGGAACTAGATCCCACATGCTGCAACTAAAGATCCTGGTGGTACATAGCCAAATAAATTTAAAAATATTATTTTAATATTATTTTAAAAACCTCCCAGATTCTAAATCCTCACCAATCCCCTTACACCAGGTAACAGAATGCAAAGCTTTTGTCCTTACTAATCCATTGAAAAGTGAAAGTATTAGTTGCTTAGTCATGTCCAACTCTTTGTGGTCCCGTCGACTGTAGCCCACCAGGCTCCTCTGTCCATGGGATTCTTCAGGCAAGGATACTGGAGTGGGTTGCTGTGCCCTCCTCCAGGAGATCTTCCCGATGCAGGGATTGAACCCAGGTCTCCTGCACTTCAGGCAGATTCTTTGCCATCTGAGCCACCAGCAAAGCCCTATTAACTTGTTGCCAAGTGTCTAACTTAAGAGATAGAATCCTATGCTGTGGCAACCCCACCCTTAGCTCCCAAGGCATATTTAGAATCAACTCCATTTCTGGAAGTTCCCCTCTATTGATCATAATGAGGGGCTAGGGCAGCAGCAATTATAAAAGCTCTCAGTAATTTGAACGTGCACCCAGGGCTGAGACCCACTTCGGAGAGAGACAATCATGTCTGTTGGAATCACTTAATGGAGAAAAAGACTTCTCGACAGAAGAATCATCATAAAAGAATGAGAGAGGTTTGTCCATTTTGTCTGTGGCACCTGGAGCCTCCTTTCCTGAAGGAAAGAACTGGTTTTCCAAGCAGAAAGAGATTATTAAAAAGGCTTCACTTCTTTTAGAATTATGGTTTTGTCTGGGTATATGCCCAGGAGTGGGACTACTGGATCATATGGTAACTCTATCCTTAGTTTTTTTTAAGGAACCTCCACCTTGTTCTCCATAGTGGTTTTACCAACTTACATTCCCACCAACAGTGTAGCAGGTTTCTCTTTTCTTCACACCTCTCCAGCATTTATTCTTTGTAGACTTTTTGAGGATGGCCATTCGGACTGGTATGAGGTGTTATCTCATTGCAGTTTCGATTTGCGTTTCTCTAACAATTAGTGTTATTGAGCATCTTTTCCTGTGTCTCTCGGCCATCTGTCTATCTTTCTTGGAGAAATGTCTATCTATTTTCAGGGCGGGAATAGAGACACAGATGTAGAGAATGGACGTGTGGCCACGCGGGTGGTGGTGGGGTAAAGTGGGAGAGTGGGACTGACATATATACACCACCATGTGTAAAATAGATAGCTTGGTGCTCTGCGATGCCATAGATGGGTGGCATGGGGGCGGGTGGGAAGGAGGTCCAAGAGGGAGAACATATATATACATATACATACAGCTGATTCACTTTGCTGTACAGCAGAAACTAATGCAACAGTGTATATCAACTATACTTTATTTTTTTTTTAAAGTGAGATAAAGACAAGTTGTGAATGTCTAGGTCTTGGTCCAAAGTGGCTGAGTTTTCTCAGCTTCACATATGGGCAGTGACAGAACTGGGATGAGGGTAACCAAGGAAACTGGTCCCCTTGATGGAGGGGATGGATCGTGGATTCTTAGGATGCACAACCAGCACCCTGAGTTGGGAGAACATCAGATGGAAGGAAGCTCCAAAATCACCCATTTCCTCTGCAGCGTTCTGTGGCTTGAAGGATGGGAGTCGGTCATCACTGAGTGGACACTACAGACCTAGGACGGAAGACCGCAGGGGCAGCAGTCAGGGTGAAATGAGAACCGGAAGCTTCCTCAGTGCTTCAGGGTCATGCAAATCTCTGTGTTCCTGAGAATCACAGACAGCGGGTGAAATTCTCCATCAAAATGATTCGATCCTCTTTCCTGCCATCCCTGATGGCGGGACTCAGCCGAACTAAGTACACTCAGAACCCTGAAGGGATGCGCCATTTACCTTGAATGCATTTACATTTTCCATAATTTGTGCTCTAATGGACTTGAGGAAGTGGATGTAATCAAGCTCCACCACTATGTCAGAGAGGATGGAAAGTAGAAGGAAGGACTCATCCATCCTAAGAGAGTATTTGATGAAGAAGGATCAGCTATTTCTTGACAAAGTGCTTAAACTCTGAGAAAACAGGAAAGGCCCAACCTCTAAGAGTTTTCAAAATAGCAATGATGATGTCACCCTCACAGGAAGACGAAGTAGGTTGTTAGAGTCTTTCATTTTGTGTTGAGGTTTTGCAGGAGATGAAAACAGAAATCGATAAATCTGGGTCAAAAGTAGTGAAATGAAGTGAACAGAAAATGCACACTTTATCACTCAGTTCTGTCCGATTCTTTGCGACCCCATGGACTGTAGCCTGCCAGGCTTCTCTGTCCATGGGATTCTCCAGGCAAGAACACTGGAGCAGGTTGCCACTTCCTACTCCAGGGGATCTTCCTGACCCAAGGGTTGTACCTGTGTCTCACGCATTGGCAGATGGACTGTTTACCACCGAGCTACCAGAGACGCACAGATTTTGTCTGGACTTAGTTAAAATGTGGCAAAGCCAAAGATGTTCTCATGGGGTTCAACTACATCATGTTGCTGTCTCTTGGAGAAAGCAATTTCATTTTCATTTTTCACATGATAAGTTAAAATAGAATTAATCTACATATTTAAATAACAGGACAATGACATTCCTAAATGATAATTTATTGAAAATTAGCTGGAAATATTGAAAGTCATTATTTTCCACTAGTCATCTGAAGCTGAATTCTTTTCTATCTATATGCAAATGTTGGATTCCTTAGTCTACTTTTTTTACAATATTGTAAAATTGCCTATTTCATAAAGTTAAAATTAATAAAGTTCTCTTACGATTGTGAGGCTTTTTGATAGCAGGTTTAAAAAATTCATGCCTGAATGTAAATATTGCTATCATATGCTTTTATGCTGGCATAAAGCTATAATTTACATTTTGATATTTAAGTATAATGAATTATTTTAATATCTTCCCATCACTACAAGGATTATTGATTCTTTAGAAAAAAAATCAGACATTTTAAAATGAACATGAGCTTCTTAGAAGTAAAGCCAAGCAGTCGAATCTCAGAGTTTATCTCTAATTATCTGAACCCTGTTCTCCATGCCAGGATCTTTGGAGATTTCTCTTTGTTCCTTGTTATTTCCCTGGGTTTTATTTGATTATCTAATTTTTAACTGTAATTTAAGTCCTCTTTGGGAGAGCAGCATATAATTAAAATTGGTCCTAATTGTGTGTTTTTATTTCACTGCAGCTTAATGAGAAATTATAAAACTATTTGGTACAAGCTGGGAGATCTGAGTCCAGAGAGAGGTTGCAGTTGCAGGAGGCTTTCTGTCTTTTTAATCCCCAAGATGCAGACGAAAACCTAGGTGATCCCAGCGTGTTTATGGGGCTCAGAGCTGTGGAAATGAGGCAGAGGACACAGGGCTGTCATCTTTCACCTGGGTTACCCATAGACATTCAGATTTAGGTTCAGAAAAGAACTGGAGGCTTCCTGTGTCTTCAGGAAATGATCAGATCCAGTTACTGCAGCCAAAAATTCTGCCGACCCTCTACCTCTGTTACCCAGTTGGCTTTTAAGATGTTATGTGCATGTGCGTTCTCAGTGGCTCAGTCATGTCGGACTCTTTGTGACCCCACCGACTGTAGCCAGCTAGGCTCCTCTGTCCATGGGATTCTCCAGGCAAAAATACTGGAGTGGGTTGCCGTTCCCTTCTCCAGCAGATCTTCCCGCCCCAGGGATCAAACTGGTGTCTCCTGCATTGTCAGGCAGATTCCTTACCACTGAGTCACCAGGGAAATCCCATAAGATGTTATGTATACCCTTCATTCAGAGAAGGCAATGGCACCCCACTCCAGTACTCTTGCCTGGAAAATCCCATGGACGGAGAAGCCTGGTAGGCTGCAGTCCATGGGGTCGCTGGGAGTCGGACACGACTGAGCGACTTCACTTTCAATTTTCACTCTCATGCATTGGAGAAGAAAATGGCAACCCACTCCAGTGTTCTTGCCTGGAGAATCCCAGGGACGAGGGAGCCTGGTGGGGCTCCCTGGTGGGGCGTCTATGGGGTCGCACAGAGTGGGACACGACTGAAGCGACTTAGCAGCAGCAGCAGCATACCCTTCATTTTTGTTTATTTCTTTATTCCATTTATTTCCTCCTTTTCTGCCCCATTCCTCAATCACCAGGATCCTCCCTACAAAATTATTAAGATGAGAATCCCATCAATGTAAACAATATCACGGCTTGCACATGCAAGACATGCCTGGAAAAAAAAATTTTTCATTTGTATCTTCAGTACATTCATTATAGCCTGCATTTGTATATACTCTAGTCAACAAAAGAAAAGTGCCTGGTGGCAAAACCAAAATAAATAAATAAGAGTGAGAGAGGGTGGGGGTGGGGTAGAGGAAGTAACAAGTGGGAGATACATTGTCTATGATCATCAATATGCCAGGGTTCACAGAAAATTCTATGAGTATGACTTATGGAAGCTTTTGTAAAGAAGTAATGACATTTCATGCAAAGATGGGCTTGATAAAGGACAGAAATGGTATGGATCTAACAGAAGCAGAAGATATTAGGAAGAGATGGCAAGAATACACAGAAGAACTGTACAAAAAAGATCTTCATGACCCAGATAATCACGATGGTGTGATCACTGACCTAGAGCCAGACATCCTGGAATGTGAAGTCAAGTGAGCCTTAGAAAGCATCACTACGAACAAAGCTAGTGGAGGTGATGGAATTCCAGTTGAGCTATTTCAAATCCTAAAAGATGATGCTGTGAAAGTGCTACACTTAATATGCCAGCAAATTTGGAAAACTCAGCAGTGGCCACAGGACTGGAAAAGGTCAGTTTACATTCCAATCCCAAAGAAAAGCAATGCCAAAGAATGCTCAAACTACCGCACAATTGCACTCATCTCACACGCTAGTAAAGTAATGCTCAAAATTCTCCAAGTCAGCCTGCAGCAATATGTGAACTGTGAACTTCCTGATGTTCAAGCTGGTTTTAGAAAAGGCAGAGGAACCAGAGATCAAATTGCCAACATCTGCTGGATCATGGAAAAAGCAAGAGAGTTCCAGAAAAGCATCTATTTCTGCTTTATTGACTATGCCAAAGCTTTTGACTGTATGGATCACAATAAACTGTGGAAAATTCTGAAAGAGATGGTAATACCAGACCACCTGATCTGCCTCTTGAGAAATTTGTATGCAGGTCAGGAAGCATCAATTAGAACTGGACATGGAACAACAGACTGGTTCCAAATAGGAAAAGGAGTATGTCAAGGCTGTATATTGTCACCCTGCTTATTTAACTTTTATGCAGAGTACATCATGAGAAACGCTGGACTGGAAGAAACACAAGCTGGAATCAAGATTGCCAGGAGAAATATCAATAACCTCAGATATGCAGATGACACCACCCTTATGGCAGAGGTGAAGAGGAACTAAAAAGCCTCTTGATGAAGGTGAGAGTGGAGAGTGAAAAAGTTGGCTTAAAGCTCAACATTCAGAAAACGAAGATCATGGCATCTGTGGTCCCATCCCTTCATGGGAAATAGACGGGGAAACAGTGGAAACAGTGTCAGACTTTATTTTTTGGGGCTCCAAAATCACTGCAGATGGTGACTGCAGCCATGAAATTAAAAGACGCTTACTCCTTGGAAGGAAAGTTATGATCAACCTAGATAGCATATTGAAAAGCAGAGACATTACTTTGCCAACAAAGGTCCGTCTAGTCAAGGCTATGGTTTTTCCTGTGGTCATGTATGGATGTGAGAGTTGGACTGTGAAGAAGGCTGAGCGCCAAAGAATTGATGCTTTTGAACTGTGGTGTTGGAGAAGACTCTTGAGAGTCCCTTGGACTGCAAGGAGATCCAACCAGTCCATTCTGAAGGAGATCAGCCCTGGGATTTCTTTGGAAGGAATGATGCTAAAGCTGAAGCTCCAGTACTTTGGCCACCTCATGGGAAGAGTCGACTCATTGGAAAAGACTCTGATGCTGGGAGGGATTGGGAGCAAGAGGAGAAGGGGACGACAGAGGATGAGGTGGCTGGATGGCATCACTGACTCGATGGACGTGAATCTGAGTGAACTCTGGGAGTTGGTGATGGACAGGGAGGCCTGGCGTGCTGCGATTCATGGGGTCGCAAGGAGTCGGACACGACTTAGCGACTGATCTGATCTGATCTGAATGACATTCCAGGGCTTCCTTGGTAGCTCAGAGGTAAAGAATCTGCCTGCTAATGCAGGAGAAGCAAGAGACTCAGGTTTGACCCCTGGGTCAGGAAGATCCCTTGGAGGAGGGCATGGCAACCCACTCCAGTATTCTTGCCTAGAGAATCACACAGACAAAGGAGCCTGGAGGGCTACAGTCCGTAGGGTTGCAAAGAATTGGATATGACTAAAGCAGCTTAGCATGCACACAATGACATTCCCACCAACAGTGCAAGTGGGCATGTCATTACTTCTTTACAAAAACTGCCACAAGTTATACCCATAAATGGTACAGATGAACCAATTTGCAGGGCAGGAAGAGAGACACAGACATAGAGAATGAAATGTGGACACAGGGAAGATGGGATGAATTGGGAGATTAGCACTGACATACACACACTACCATGTGTATAATGGATAGCTAGTGGGCTGCTGCTGCATGGCAGAGGGAGCTCAGCTTGGTGCTCTGTGATGACCTAGAGGGATGAGGGAGGGACTGGGAAGGAGGTGCAAGAGGGAGGGGATATATATACACACACACACACTTGTCATATAGCAGAAACTAACCTAACATTGTAAAGCAGTTATACTCCAATTAAAAGAATGACACCGGACTGGCATTCTGTTAAAATATCTTCCAGTGTCATTTATTTTAACTTTTTTAACTAATGATACGATAGCTGTTAATGAGGTTCTGGAAAGTATAAGTGGATTCATCTGTTGAGAAAAAAGAAGTCCAGGTTTTTCACTGTGATTACTGCCACTGCCCCGAGTTTCAGGGGTTCTCTACAGTCCAGGAATTTGGCTGGGATATACACAAGCAAGGCAGGTCAAAAAAATGCTAAGCATTTCCTGAATGTTTTCCAAACTGGTTCCTAAAAAATTATTGCAGGAAGTTGAGGTAAGGACAGGATGCTCTAGAACACAGAGAAGGGATATCAAAGTCTGGGGAACAGCATTTAGCCCGTGACAACAGGATTCAGTGATTGTACACCTCTCCCCCACCTCCAAAAATGCATTCAGGGTTCATGCCCTGTTGGACCCATGCCCAGCCAAGTCTTACATTCCCAGCTCATTTGACCTATTGCTTCTATACAACATGTGTACCTCTGGCCATCAATCTGGTGAAGGAATTGACTCCAGAAAGAAGGAAGGGGGGGCAGTAGGGAGAATGGGTGCATTTATGAACAGAAGTCCAAGTTCAGTAAAAGGAAGCTGGGAGAACATTTTGAAGTGCTTAATTACCTCTATGAAATAGGAAACACACTCTTCTGCTAAAAATAAGTTGAAAAGTGATGACAGAAGGAATAGTATCTGCAGCACTTCAGAGAGCAGAAAAAGTGGCAGAATTTCTACACTTTGTTGAGGACAATGACTTCATTTGATGAGGATGTGCCCTCTTGCATGACAAACCCAGTGGAGTTTGGCCACTTAGATCCAAGCAGAGAAATTAGATCATCATTTTTATTTAAGGCTGTAAACAGAAGAGCCAGGGAGTCTGGAGGGTTGTCAAGAATGTTTCACACATACATGCATAAGGTGCAGATTTAAGTGTTGCTACTGGGCTGATAGTAAGCTAGTCCACAGGACAAGCTTCAGGTTTAGATATTTTTATGTTTTGTATTTTAAAATACATCCTGCTAAAATATCTTTCAATGTCATTGATTTTCTTTCTTTTTTTAAAAATAGGATCAAGTGGCATTCTTAAGAGACTATTACAGTTCAAACCAGGATGTCTTTTAACACTGAGATTACAGGGGATTCTCCTGACAGTGTGTTTAAAATGATACCAACCTTGGGACTTCCCTGGTGGTCCAGTGGTTAAGGAGTCTCCTTCCCACGCAGGGGACATGGATTTGATCCTTGGTTGGGGAGCTAAGATTCCACATGCCTCCAGGCAACTAAGCCCATGCAACACAGTGAAAGATCCCACATGACACAATGAAAGAGCCTGTGAGTTACAAGTGGACTCAATGCAGCCAAAAAGTAAGTAAACAGATATTTTAAAAAATGATATCAGTCTTACTTCATCCAGCCATGGAAATGCAGACTCAGCAAGAGTCTTCATTTTTAAGGGAAGAGTCAATCAACCATCTCTTTTAGTTATCTAAATATCTATTTGCTTAAAAATCCTCATATAACGCATGCCTAAGTTTTATTCATCCTTCATTTATTTTATCAAGAGGTTGGGCTTCAATTACTCCAGACAGTAATTGGGGTTATGAAAGGACAGAGTGTATTTCCTCATAAAGCGTCTATTCCAATGACTGAGCAAAAATGGTATCACTCTCTTGGCTTACAAAATTAATTCTGGAAAGACAAGGGTTCAATTTTCATAAGGAATCCAGAACCTCCTGGTCAGGTAGAAGTGGATATTCTAATTTCTCTAACCTGATGGGTACATTTATGCAAAATAAAATCACCTCATGGAAAATGCTATTCTTAGCTAAAGGTCAAAAAGATCCATCCAGAGGGTTGTTTTCAAAATAATTCAAGGCTAATTCCCAGAATATTCATCAGAGACAGTATCGTTGAGCAGGACACTATGAAGTCTTCCCAGAATAGAACCTCACCCATGTCCTCTGCCCACCTTTTGTCTGTAGAAAAACTTTAGTCAAAGAGTAAATTTAATCGGAGAAGTGAGAACACGCAGAAAAAAGACAAGCCAAATAAAATGATAATACTTCAGCCATTAAACAAAGTCAAGGACCCTTAGTTCTTCCTCAAAGACTACAGATAAAATTCTGAGCCATGTCCTTTGAGCTGTTTTGCAGATACTGAAACCCCCATCAGGTGGGAGAAGTTTACTGTCTGCTCCCCACAAGCGTGTAGACCCCAGAGCAGTTGGAACCAGAAGGTTGTTGATGCTGACTCCCAGTTACCTCACCACCAACCAATCAGAAGAATGTCCATGAGCTGACCACGCCCTTCTCTTGGAACCATCGCTATAAATCTCATCCCTACCTTCTGGGGCGGGGTGGAGCACACAGTCTTGAGGGCATTAGCCCACCATGGGCCCCTTTGCCTGGCAACGCAATAAAAGCTACCCTTTTCTACATCACCTCAAACTCTCTCTGCGTTTCTCTTCAGCACCGGCGAACAGAGGGTGAGTTTCGGCAACAATAATGATATGGAGAAAAATGACCGTAACTGCACGTGAACTAAAAAGAACAGTAATGTGGCACCGAACAGTAGCGGAACTTATCTGAGCAGCAGCGAATCACCGTTTGCAAATCCACACAGAACCACTCTTCAACACTGACCCCATGTGGTCAGATGGAGTAATGACAACAGTTCCTTTTCTGCTTGATATTTAAAAGATGAACCTATTTGCAGGGGAGGAAAAGATACAGACGTAGAGATCGGACTTGTGGAAAGTCCGGTTCACAAGGAAGGAGAAGGAAGGGAGGAACAAATTGAAAGAATAGCATTAATATATGTACACTACCGTGTGTAAAATAGCTAACTAGTGGAAAGCTGCTGTATGGCATGGGGAGCTCAGCTTGGTGTTCTGTGGTTACTTAGAGGGGTGGGATGGTGGGGGTGGGAGGGAGGTTCAAGAGGGAGGTCGTATATGGATACAAATACGGAAAAATCCTCTGGAGAGAGGAATGACAACCCACTCCAGTATTCTTGCCTGGGAAATCCCAGGGACAGAAGAGCTTGGCTGTCTACAGTCAATGGGATGGCAAAAGAATAGCACACGGCTTAGCAACTAAACAACAAGACAATTGTGGCAATTTCAGTCCTGTGTTCTTGGTCTGGAAATGAGTCTGTTGGCTAAGCCAGGCTCATGCAATATATTTGGAATTTGCTGGAATTTCTTGGAAAGATCTCTGAGAAAGAGAACACTTAAGGGAACTGTAAGGGAAAGAGCTTGTTTCCATCTGTCCTATCTCATCCTGCTTGGAAGGTTGTCATGTGAGGATGTGACACCTGAAACTGTACAGACATTACAGTCATGGGGAGAAAAAGGGAATTCCAAGGGAATTGGTAGTAAGGAATATTACCAATTATAGCTCTGCCCCAGGTAGCGCTAGTGATAAAGAATCTACCTGCCAATGCAGGTGAGAGATGAGGGCTCCATCCCTGGGTCCGGAAGACCCCTGGAGGAGGGCATGCAATCCACTCCAGTATTCTTGCCTGGAGAATCCCATGGACAGAGGGGCCTGGAAGGCTCCATGGGGTCTCACAGAGTCAGAGATGACTGAAGCAACTTAGTACACATGCGTTGAACGATCATCACGCTGCCTATCTCCACATTTGTTAATTTCAGTTCTTTTTATGTGACAGTTTTGTTATCTTAGCACAAAATGCCCCCTAAATGCAGCTTTGTTTCATTATACTGAAAATACACAATTTAGAAAAATTAAAAATAAAAATACACACTAAAAATAAAAAAGTTCCCCAGTTATACATTTAAAAACATCATGCACTTCTACTTGGTAAGTCTTATCTCAAATGTCACTCAATGATTGATTTTGAAATTCATCATTTCTTATCTGGCTTTTGACTTGATAGCAACTTTCACCAAGGGGGCAGGAGTCAAGTGTTTTGTTCATCCTCTGACACATAACAGAGGGCCTGGTAAAATAGCTGATACTCAAAAATATCTGCCAAACAAAAGTTGGATGAGCCAAAGAAATGTTATTTCAGATTTCTATGAAACACTGAACATTGTTACCAAATTCCAGGGCAGGCTACATTTCAACTGAAAGGCAAGGGCACCTTCCAACCGAACAAACACATCTTGGAATTGAAATTATTCCTCCAAACTTTTGATGTATAAGGAACAGGTGCCCCGTTCAGGCTTCAGCAATCGCTCACATTTGATTGATTGTGTGTCTTCAGAGGTAAAAGTTACAAATTGGCTCTAAAGGAGTGACTCACCAAGGAGGGATTGATTTTCTGTAAGTGTCCCAGGGGCAAGGCTGGTCCCTAAGACAGGCAAGCACTCTGCAGGCTGCCACGTCCTCTACAGCAGAAAACCAGCATCATAAATACCACTGCTAGTGTTCCCATTGAAATCTTGCCACTATTTGCACTGAATTGTCCAGCATCTTTCCAATCATCGATTGAGTATCCCAAACCCTATTGGCTCTTCCAAGTATATCACTGGCCCCAAGACTATTTACACAGAAAGAGTAGATCTGGATGTGCTGAAACCCTCAAAGTTGGATTGCAGAGGAAGAGTTATAGGCACTTGATCACAGGTTGGAGTTTGTTCGGCTACACTTTCCAAAAGAGAGTCCCGCTTAGTGCAGAGAGGACCTCTTTGAGGGAGGGGAAGGGAAAATGTATTTTAGTGCTTCATGGGTTATTTACTTGGCTATTTATATTCACTTAATCTTCAAAGATTTATTCCCTCTATTTTCCAAGGGACAAAATTGAGACTTATGATAGTTACACTGCGTACATCCACCCGGAGAGCAGGTGTCAGATGGAGCTGGTATTTGAAACCAGGACCTCTGCACTCTCACGTCCAAACCCTATCCATAAAGAATGGCCATGACAATTCAGTTCATACGTCAAATCCAAAAGCATGGTTCCCCATCCAGAGCTGTGCTGAGATATTTCTGAACTGCCATCTGGGGTAAGAAGGACAAGTATCAAGATTGGCTAATAATGTGACCAAGGCTTCATTAGAGCTACTTATTTGCTATTTCTGTCCCAAATCATAATGAATGTCAAAGTGTGCCAGCTTCACTCGTGTTTGTTCCATTATTCTAGACTCAGGCTTTCTTTTTTTACATTCACTTATTTTAGCAAAATTTTTAAATCACTCAGTAACCAAAAATATCTGGTTATATTACAGACAATGCCCTCATTCTTTTCTAGAAGTAAACATGTGCCTCATTAGGGTAGTCAAAACATCACTTTGGAATGGCCCCAGAAGGTCAGGGATGGGCCTTGATGCAGTGAGATGAGAAGAGCAAGCGATCTATTTTGTTTTATTTATTTATGCTATTTTTGAGAAGGAAGACATGTTTTTTGTTTTCATTTTATTTATTTGGCTGTGCTGGGTCTTGGTTGAAACACACTGGATCTTCACTGTGGCATGTGGGATCTAGTTCCCTGGCCAGGGATTAAACTTGCATCCCCTGCATTGGAAGTGCAAAGTCTTAACCACTGGACCATCAGGGAAGTCCCCAAAGACATGCTTTCAACAAGACTTGAGCTGAAAAGGATACTGCCCTTTGCTGATTGCATCTTTCTGCCATGTGAAACTGGACAGTTACATCAACATGCAGGAGAGAGGAGCCAGGAGGGGACAACAGGTCCTGGTGCCATTGTTTCAGACACCAATCCCTGCTCTGCCTGAATGCAATACTCCTCATGGACAGTTACACCAACAAACTCCCTTTTGTACCTGCACTATTTTGAATTAGATGTTTTGTGTTGCTCAAATAGTCAGGGAAGTAGCCTGAAGACATGGGGGCACGCTTTTTGTTCTCCTGATGCTAACCACCTTGAGTTTGTTTTAAAAGGTAGAATAAAGGGTGCACTGAGCCATTTTCATCCATCCGTCCCTTCACTCATTCATTCACCAAACATTTACCAAGTGTCCTCACATCAGGCATGATGCTGGCTGACACCCACCTTGGTCTAAATCCCTCAACTCAACCAGTTCACCTTCCGCCATTTCAAATTCCCATAAGCAGAAATCAACACCTTGCCCAGGTCTAATATCAAGTCTGTCCAGGGTCCCCTCCATGTGGACACATTTGCTGTTGCTGTCACGGTCACTCTTCTGGGCATTTAGGAGGTGTTGTCAGAGATACTCCCCTTCTGGTAATAAGAGTGATGCTGGCATTTCTCTGGCTGTGCTCATGTTGAGCTTGATAATAATCCCACCTCTGTTATGGATACAGTATCTCTTCTATGATACTCACTCCCACAGATCCTTCTCCATCAGCACCGTTGATGTGCAGATCAGACACTTCTCATTTTTTTATCAGCACAAATAAGGTGCAGGGTTTATTGATGAACACACTCTGTGATGTTCAATCACTAGTCAAGTGCTTTGATCCTGAATGTTCGAATGCAGATCTGAACAATGTCACCACCCAAGCAGGCTTCTTCAATAGCTTAGATTCTCAGTCTCTAATTAATGAGGATGATGAAAATTTCACCACGATATTTTCCAGACTCAGTATACTAGGCAATGGGTTGGCTTTCTTATTTCCCTCTTTTGACTGTTAAACTCTTTTGGTGGGGGAGAGGTTTTACCATATATTTTGAAGTCACTTTGACATAGAAGTGGCCACAAAACCAAATGGCCAAAAGAGAGAACATTCTGATATTTGTTCATCTGAATGGGTTGGAATTTATGTTCTGGTTAATTTCTTTGATCTATATGTTGCTAAACCATTCAGGCTAATTGAGTTTCCTCTTTTCTTGCAGTGGATTGGTGGAACCAACCAGCTTCATGTTAGAACGTGATGCAAAGAGAATTGCCAGTGAAACTCAGGGGGACCAGTGTCTCTCAGTCTTTGCCAAGCATACCCTCCATTCAAGTTAGCTGTGCTCCCCAAATGTGCTCTGCATCACCATGCC
Organism: Bos mutus; assembly: GCF_027580195.1. Taxonomy (NCBI): domain Eukaryota; kingdom Metazoa; phylum Chordata; class Mammalia; order Artiodactyla; family Bovidae; genus Bos; species Bos mutus. The sequence continues at coordinate 22,909,373 of NC_091633.1, forward strand.
CTCTAAAACCCGTTCCAGATGTACTGAACCTGGACAGGAGTGTCTCTTTCAGCTCCTCTCCCCCCACTTCAGGCACCAGGAATATCTTTCAGTGTTGTTCCCATTGACCTTGAAAAGATCCTTTAGGGCAGGGAAAATAGATTTAGTGCTTTCTTGTCTAACTGAGTTCAGAGTGAAACTGAGCAGGACCCTGTGGGGCTCCTGGGCAAAAAGTCTTTCTGTATCTCCCCTTTTATTGCTTTCAGGAGATAGGCTTTATTCAGCCACCCTGAACTTCCCTGAGTTCCAACGGGCAAGTTCAAACAGTTGCTAATTAGGAGAGGGAGGGCATGCAGAGACGAGGGAGGAGCAGTCAAGAAACAAGAGTGCAGCCTTGGGGCAGGGTCCTGGTTTCGCCTCAAGGGACTCACAGAACAGTATCCTTGAGATGTTTTGCAGATACTGAAACCCCTACCAGGTGGGAGAAGCTAACTGTCTGCTGCCCACAAGCACATAGACCCCAGACCTGTTGGAACCAGAAGGCTGATGAGGCTGACTCCCGATTACCTCACCACCAACCAATCAGAAGAATATCCATGAGTTGATCACCCACTCTTGAACCATTTCTATAAAACTCCTCACTAACCCCTCCAGGTCAGAACACATAGTTTTGAGGACATTAGCCTGCTGTGGCCCCCTTCTGACTGGCAAGGCAATAAAGCTTTTCTACTTCACCCAAACTCTGTGTCTGGGATTTAAATCAGTGTTGGGGTATAGAGGCCAGAGTATCAGATTCAGCTCCAAGAGACAATGTCAACCCCATCAGAGACAGCTGTTTGATCTTGGAAAATACGTCATTTGTTCAATGACCTGAGTTTAATATGGTACCTGGGAACATAGATGGTGGAGCCAGGCTACCTTGGTTCCAGCCCCAGCCTTGCCACTCACTAGCAAGATGACCTTGAACTAATCTCTTCATTCAACCTTCCACAAGCATATACTGTTTGAATCATCAGCTCTATTGCAAGCACTGTCCTTGGTGCTGAAGATACATCGGTGGAAAAAGAGAATGCTCAGAGAGCTTACATCTCATAACATGTAAACAATAAAAGATGAACCTCGAATTAATTAAGTTGCATTACATACTAAAAGGTCATTAAGTACAACAGGGAATGAGAAGGGAACAGATAATGGGGATCACAATTGCTGGTGACAATTTGAAACAGGTGTTGAGTTAATAGTCTTTTAATCCATAGTTGATCAAAAACCTGAAGAAAATGTGAGGGATTTAGTCATGTGACTATATGTGTCTTAAAATACCACCGCTGTAATGGTGACAATAATACCCTTCCCCTCATAGCCTTGTTGTGAAGGTTGGAATGACTCTCGCACATGAAATGCTTAGAAAAATACCTGGCTTGGACTTCCATGGTGGTCCAGTGGTTAAGAATCTACCTTCCAACACAGGGGACATGAGTTTGAAGCTGCATCAAGAAGCTAAGATCCCACATGCTGCAGGGCAACAGCTGAGCCCACAAGTGCTGAGCCTGCATGCTCCAGAGCCGGAGCTCCACAATAAGAGGTCCTCTCCCCACAATTAGAGAAGCCCACACATGGCAACTGGAGAGAAGCCCATGCACTACAGCAAAGACCCAGCACAGCCAGAATTTTAAAAATTGCCTGGCTAGTGGGAAGGTTCAACAAGTGTTAGTACTTAATTATCTGTAATGCCATATGCAAGGATGGGGCAAAATGTACAGCATTTGTGTTATATATTCACACAATGTGCAGAGTCTGTAAATGGTGGCTGCTATCAGTATTGTTGTAATAGCTGTTACCATTTATGAGTAGAAAATACCTACATTTCAGAGTGCTCAATGTCTAGCTGGATAGAACATTTCATTCCTTCTTTGAGCTAAGAGATGTCACCATGGTGGGTGCAGGTTTCAGCTCCATCATGAAATCCAGAATCTACATGTTATTAACATTCTCAGGAAAGTCAAACACTTGCTAAAGGTTGAGCTGTTCTGTGTGACTCGCAAGGATGGTGGTGGTAAATTGGGATGGGCTAGGTATCTTCTGAGCTATCTCAGGCATGCAGCTAGGTCAGAGGCTGTATCTTTCTTTGTAGTCTGTTTCTGTGTGTTCTCTTGGTATCCCTGATCCTTGAAGAGGACTCTAAGTTCTCAGATATCTGAGTCACCATCACATAAGGAAATTTGGTAAAGAATGGCAGTGAAGGTTCCTCTTAAATGAGGAATCATCCCAAGTTCATGTTTGAGATGGAATTAACTTGAAGTCAAGTTCAGTTCAGTTCAGTCACTCAATCATGTCCAACTCTTTGAGACCCCAAGGACTGCAGCATGCCAGGCCTCCCTGTCCATCACCAACTCCTGGAGCTTGCTCAGACTCATGTCCATCGAATCGGTGATGCCATTCAACCATCTCATCCTATGTCATCCCCTTCTCCTCCTGCCTTCAATCTTTCCCACCATTAGGGTCTTTTCCAATGAGTCAGTTCTTTCCATCAGGTGGCCAAAGTATTGGAGTACTAAAGTCAAGATTACTTTGCTTTTTATGTATGGAGGTATAGCTGCTCAGAAAAAGGCCTCCAGAAATCACAGCAAATCACTGTAATACAAAACCCATTCTCTCTTAAAAATTTTTAATTTCTCACTGTTTCCCTATAAATCCCCTAGGCTCAAACCAAAGGTTTTTCACCAGGCTTCAAGAGCCTGGAACATTTTAAACTCCAGTGACTTGTTTTATTTTCTCTATCTCTTAATACAATAACTATTAACCCAATGAATAGCATGCTTGAAAATATTCATGGCAATAGCTTCTTGGAATTGTCCCCAAGGTTGCTACCCAAGAAACACCAAAACAAAATAAGCAAAAATTGAACCCCTGGTATTATATTTATTGTTTAACCCAGGCTGATTCTAAGAAATTTGGGCTAATTTACAATCCACTTCTGATGTTGAAGCTCAAACTCCAATACTTTGGCCACCTGATATGAAGAGCTGACTTATTTCAAAAGACCCTGATGCTGGGAAAGATTGACGGCAAGAGAAGGGGACGACAGAGGATGAGATGGTTGGATGGCATCACTGACTCAATGCACGTGAGTTTGAGTAAACTCCGGGAGTTGGTGATGGACAGGCTGCACAGCAAAGTGACTCATTTATACACATATACACATTCTTTTTCTTTGTATATCATTTCCCATTATGGTTTATCCCAGTATATTGAATATAGTTCCGTCTGCTATATAGTAGGACGTTGTTTTTTATCTATCCTATTTATACTAGCTTGCATATTAACCCTAAACTCCCAGTCCTGTTCTCCCCCACTCCTGACTCCGTCTGCAAGCACAAGTCTGTTCTCTATGTCTGTGAGGCTATTTCTGTTTTGTAGATAGGTTTGTTGGTGCCATATTTTAAATTCCAAATATAAGTAATGTATGCTATTTGTCTTTTTCTGACTTAGTTCATGTAGAGTTGCATCCATGTTGCTGCAGATGGCATTATATCATTCATTGTTCATACTGCTCAATGACTGAGTAGTACTCCATCTTATAAATGTACCACATCTTCTTCATCCATTCATCTGTCAATGGACATTTAAGTTGCTTCCATGTTTTGGCTATTGCGGATACTGCTGCTATGACCATTGGGATGCATGTATCTTTTTGAATTATAGTTTTGTCCAGGTAAAGTCCCAGGAGTGGAATTGTTGGATCATAAAGCCACTCCAGTACTCTTGCCTGGAAAATCTCATGGACAGAGGAGCTGGGTAGGCTACAGTCCATGGGGTCGCTTCTAGTCGGACACAACTGAGCGACTTCACTTTCACTTTTCACTTTCGTGCATTGGAGAAGGAAATGGCAACCCACTCCAGTGTTCTTGCCTGGAGAATCCCAGGGACGGGGGAGCCTAGTGGGCTGCCGTCTATGGGGTCGCACAGAGTCAGACACGACTGAAGCGACTTAGCAGCAGCAGCAGCAGCAGGGTAATTCTATTTTTAGCTTTCTGAGGAACCTCCATACTGTTCTCCACAGTGGCTGCACCAACTTACCTTCCCATCAACAGTGTAGGAGGGTTCCCTTTTCCCCATACTCCCTCCAGCATTTGCTATTTGTCGACTTTTTGATGACCATTCTGACTGGTGGAGGTGGTACCTCACTGCAGTTTTGATTTGCATTTCTCTAATAATGAGAGATGTACAATAATCTATTGACTTCCTGCTTACACCCTGTCTCTGATCACCCTTTGAATGGAGTGTATGTATTGCTCACTTTGTAAAGAGCGACCGTATTTATCAGAAGGTGTGATTTATCTTTATCCAAGGCGACATACTGGGGCTTCCCTGGTGGCTCAGAAGGTAAAGCATCTGCCTACAATGCAGGAGACCCAGGTTTGATCCCTGGGTTGGGAAGATCCCCTGGAGAAGGAAATTGCAACCCATTCCAGTACTCTTGCCCGGAAAATCCCATGGATGGAGGAGCCTGGTAGGCTACAGAGTCTCAGAGTCGGACACAACTGAGTGACTTCACTTTCTTAAAGCAACATATTTATCCTGTATCTAATGAACCAGGATAACATGTTGACAACCCACCAGGGAAGGAGAGAGAATAGTGGATTTACAGACTATGGAAACACTATTACCTCTGCTAAGTCGCTTCAGTCGTGTCCGACTCTGTGTGATCCCAGAGACAGCAGCCCACCAGGCTCCCCATCCCTGGGATTCTCCAGGCAAGAACACTGGAGTGGGTTACCATTTCCTTCTCCAATGCATGAAAGTGAAAAGTGAAAGTGAAGTCGCTCAGTCATGTCTGACTCCTAGCGACCACATGGACTGTAGCCTCCCAGGCTCTTCTATTACCTCTAGGGGCAGAAAAGAGAAACACAAACATCACAGAAAAGAGTGGACATGGATTTCCAACCTAGAATGATTTTCTGCATAAGTAACAGCTTTTTACCCATCCAAAGGATCAAAGGTAGAATTTGGGCTAGTTCCTTAGGAGAGTTAAATTTAAATTTCTTACGACCACAAGGCAAAGTTCCAAGAGGAATGGAATTTCTGGGTCCTTCTTGAAACCAGGGTTCAAGCTAGTTTCTGTTAGAATCTTTTTTTTTCCTCCCCTGCCATTTATTAGTGTGAGAACAGCCAAGCAGATATTGGCTTTTACTGCATGCATGAGAATGACCTTGGGGTTTCTTTAACTCTGTTTTTTTTATTGTATGTTTTGTCCTGATTTATACAGAAATATTAGCTTGTCAACATTCCCTCTAGCAACCTGTGTGGGAATTCAGTCCAATGTTTATTTTCTTATTGCTTAATTTCTTTGCTTGCCAATAGAACCATTCGTTTTTATTTCATCTAATTTTATATTGTGACTTGCTTTTGAGTCACCCATATTTCCTGAATCGCAGTGCTGCCATTTGCTTTTATAATACCACAAATAAAAGATGAGAATCCATTTACGGTATTTTCTGTGGCATTTCTTCTCCTGATTTGTACCAGTATTCACTTAAGCCATCCTATTTCTTTTATTTCTGTAATTTTACACCTTTTTTCAAAGCTAATGGACTGTTATTTTATATCCCAATCCATTTCCTGCTATATTCCAATACAGAATATGATGTATTTACATGGGCAGAAGAATATATTTTCTCTACAAAACTCTTTAATATCACTTTCAGTGAATTCACTATAAAAATCACTTGGATACTTCTACAAATATTCCACATGAAACCAGAATGTTTTGTAATCTGATGCGCTTTAAGTGGCGGAAAATAAAACACTTGTGATTTCTTAAATGGGCCCTGAGTGAGTGACACTGAGCCAGGTTTTGCTAGACATACACACCTCTTTGAGGCTTCCCTTGAGCTCAGTTGGTAAAGAATCTGTCTGCAGTGGAGACCCAGGTTCAATTCCTGGGTCAGGAAGATCTCCTGGAGAAGGAAATGGTAACCCACTCCAGTATTCTTGCCTGGAGAATCCCTTGAACAGAGGAGCCTGGCAGGCTACAGTCCACTGGGTTGCAAGAGTTGGACACGACTTAGCAACCAAACCACCACCACCACCACCACATGCCTCTTTGCACAAAATATTTAATTTTCCAAATACCTGAGGTTGTGTTGGTACGGACAACTGTGGCCCTCAGAGGAAGGACCACCATCTGGGTGCTCTGTTACCCCCAGAACATGGCAACGAAGCCTGTGTGCCACAACTGCTGAAGCCTGTGCACCCTAGAGCCCATGGTCCGCAACAAGAGATGCAACGGCACTGAGAAGCCCACGCACCACAACTCGAGAAAGTCAGCATGCAGCAATAAAGATCTAGTGCAACCAAATATAGTAATTAAATAAATGAGAATGTTTTTCTAAAAGGCAGAGTTGAATCAAGTTATACTCCATGGGGTTTTCATTGAGGGCTAGATGAATGGCCCTGGGACGGACAATCAGCAAGGAAACAAACAAATGAACAACATAATGAGGAAACAAAGGCCCATAGCAAGGGCTCAGTAGAAAGCAGTTCTATTCTTACTGGGTGGGGCCTAGGCCAGACTAAATATTTATCTAGGAAGAGATACAGAAACAAAGGGCATGAGGATACAAAAGGAGGGAAGATAAAGGCAGTGTTTCTTCAGTTCACTCCCTTATTGTGGACATCAGGCAGGCAGAGAGGGTGATTTTCATAGCAGTATTTTTTTCAAAATCATTTTGGCTGTGCTGCACAGCAGGTGGGAGAGTGAAAAAGTTGGCTTAAAACTCAATATTCAGAAAACTAAGATCATGGCATCTGGTCCCGTCACTTCATGGGAAATAGATGGGGAAACAATGGAAGCAGCAAGAGACTTTATTTTCTTGGGCTCCAAAATCACTGCAGATGGTGACTGCAGCCATGAAATTAAAAGACGCTTGCTCCTTGGAAGAAAAGCTATGACCAACCTAGACAGCATATTAAAAAGCAGAGACATTACTTTGCCAATAAAGGTCTGTCTAGTCAAAGCTATGGTTTTTCCAGTAGACATGTACAGATGTGAGAGTTAGACCATAAAGAAAGCTGAGCACCGAAGAACTGATGCTTTTGAACTGTGGTGTTGGAAAAGACTCTTGAGAGTCCCTTGGACTGCAAGGAGATCCAACTAGTCCATCCTAAAGGAGATCAGTCTTGAATATTCATTGGAAGGACTGATGCTGAGGCTGAAGCTCCAATACTTTGGCCTCCTGATGCGAAGAACTGACTTATCTGAAAAGATCCTGATGCTGGGAAAGATTGAAGGCAGGAGGAGAAGGGAACAACAGAGGATGAGATGGTTGGATGGCATCACCAACTCGATGGACATGAGTTTGTGTAAGCTCCAGGAGTTGGTGATGGACTGGGAAGCTTGGTGTGCCGCGGTCCATGGGGTCGCAAAGATTTGGACATGACTAAGCGACTGAACTGAACTGAACTGAAGCTGCTTCAGTGGCATCCACCTCTTCGCAACCCTATGGACTGGACCGTAGCCTGCCAGGTTCTTCTGTCTATGGGATTCTTCAGGCAGGAATACTGGATTGGGTTTTCATGCCCTTCTCCAGGGGATCTTCCCCACCCAGGTATTAAACCCATGTCTCTCATGTCTCCTGCACTGGCAAGCGAGTTCTTTACCACTAGCGCCACCTGGAAGCCCCCAGACCTCTTTGGAGCCCACAGGTAACTATGACCCCTCTCGCCTGGTGTCCTGTTTTCCCAGCTTTCCTCCCCGTGGCTGACAAGCGGAATCAACCTGGAAACCCAGTGAACCGCCTTCACTTGTTAAACCTGGGTCCAGATTCCCAGTGGCACTCTCTGCGGGGACCTGCTCCCACCCCGAGTGCCTTCTCCTGCCCACCCCCAGCTCCTCTTAGGCCTGGCACCTCCGTGTGCCTGAGTTAGGGTGCACAAATGGATTTTCCGGGAGAAGGGAATGGCAGTCCACTCCAGTATTCTTGCCTGGAGAATTCCATGCACAGGGGAGCCTGGGGGCCTACAGCTCAGGGGTCGCACAGAGTTGGCCACAACTCTGGAGCAACTAAGGACACACACAATGGATTTTCAGTTTGTGCAGAATCTCTCCCAGTCTCATTCACTGGTCAGTTTTCTTTTGGAATGCTTTCTAGGCTCAGGAAGCCCTCTGTTGCTCTAATGAAGCAGCAAGAAGGTGACACAGGACACAGACATCTTGGTTTCCTTTCTGAGGTTGGATTGAGCCTCCCAGGAGAGAGATGGGTGGCCTGAACCCTTTCCTAGAAGAGGAGATGGAGGTGGATGTCCCAGCACTAGGAGAGGGGTGCGGGGAAAGGGTGGCAGCTGGGGGTTGAGTGCTGTCTGGGTACTGGGGTATTGTCAGGAGAGGGGTCACTCTGGCTCCCACTACCCCCAGACTCACAGGAACAGGAAGCACCTGATTAGGGCGGGCTGAGGCAACCACCAGGGTAGAAGTTCCCGGTGCTCCTGAAAATCTAAGAGAAAGAGGCAGAGCAAAGGGAAGTTAGGCTTTCCCCAGCCAAGTACCCGCCCCCCCAACAAAGAAAAGAAAAAAAAATTCTATTTCGGGAAACAATTCTGCAGGAGAGAGGGTTCTTTCTTCTTTAATAGTTAACTGAAGCCTACTGAGTTTAAACTCCATGAGTACATAATCACAACTAGTCAACAGTTAACCTTTCTAACGTTACCAGTTTACCGTGTGTTTTTGCACATAACGTTTTGAGCCTTAACACACAGGCCTAACCAAAATACAGGTAAAGTGTGGAAGCTGCTCTCTCGTGTCCGACTCTTTCCGATTCCCTGAACTGTAGCTCGCAAGGCTCCTCTGTCCATGGGATTTCCCAGACAAGAGTATTGGAGTGGGTAGCCATTCCCTTCCCCAGGGGATCTTCCCGACCCAGGGAAGGAACCCAGGTCTCCTGCATTGCAGGCAGATTCCTTACCATCTGAGACACCAGGGAAGGCCAAATACTGGTAAATGTCCATCTATGTAAACACAGACTCCGTGTTTCCTGTTGTCCCAGTGGAGGTCGAGGATGGTTATGCAATAAATGCACGGAATTTTTAATTCCTGAAGTCAAGAGCTTCCAAGACAACTGAGCAATTTACAAGTCGGAGGCGCTGATCGCTTGCTGGGAGAGACCAAAGGTAAATGGGGAAAGGAAGGACCCTTCTCCATATCCCGGCATAATTCCCGAGGACCCCGCTGCAGGGGGCGAGGGGCCGAGTCTGCAACCTCGACCTCGCAGTTTCCCTGCGGGAGGAGTCGGTTCGCGGGGACAAGAGATCGCGGCTGAGAGCCATCTCACCTGGTCCGTCTGCCTCCCGCGACGCCACTTCTCCAGCGCAGGAGGCGCCCTGCGTCCTCGCCTGCGCCCTTCTACCCCTGTGCCCAGCTCTCCTCCAGCTCAGCATCGGAGCGGGAGGGTGTAGGTGCTGGGCGCCCCCGGAGGGCCGGGGATAGTCCCGGAACCCCCAAACTGGGAAGGAAATGAGAGTGGGACCGGGAGGCGGCGGCAGGAGAAAAGTTAGTGGCGGAGCGCGGGCAACGGCAAGGGCCGGTGCGCAGTCATCAGAGACGCAACGGGGCTTGGGACGCATCAGAGTCCCTCAGTCGCGCGGCTCAGCGGCGTTATGAGAATGCGGGACAGCGGGACGCGCCCCAAGTGTGCGTCCCGGGGCTACGCCGATCGCTGAGCTGGATGCTGGCGAACCCGAAAAGGTGAGTGCGGAGCGCCTCTGTTCCCCTGTCCCCCGCCCCTGGAGCTGGGCAAGTTCTTCAGGCTTTTGGGCTCACGGGGCCGATAGAACTTGAACTTCCGGTCCGTCTCCGGGATCGAGTAAGGGCGCTGGTCCCATCTGGAGCACCTCGGCGGGGCACCCCATCCCTGGAGGAGAGGGCGCTGTGTACCCGGTCTCCCCTACCTGAGACCACCTGCAGACATGCTGATAGGTCATCCATGGGGATGACGAGGGGGCGACAGAAAGGGTGCTGTACACTGTTTGTCCCGCACCCCAATACCCTGAAGGACTGTAGGACTGAGAATGGGGAGCCCAGTTTTTTGCACTCTCTTTCCCCAAACCCTGGAACTCCATCCGTCCCTCACCTAGATTAAACCACACGGGGACTGAGAATTCTAGGGGTAAGCCGGCCTCTGACCCCGTCTTTTCCCAGTCCTCTGGTCTCGAGAGCCGACTTTAGCCCTAGGAGGGACTAGCTCCGGTGTAGCTCCTGGAGAGACCCCTGCTTGGCGGAGGCTTGGGATCATTCCCGTGGGCAACTCCCGGGGTCCTCGGGCGGGAACAGTGCTTGTAAGGGTTGTGGGTCTCAGTGCGCTGGTGTCTGGGAACAGTAGATGCATCTCCAGATTTACGGTGAGTTTACTACCTTTGCCGATTTTTATGATGTACTCGCGGCACCTGGGAGGAGTCAGGCACACCGGGATCATAAAGAGAGGAGGCGGCTTCTACGCCTGGGAGCAGCGGGCCATGTACGCCCTCCTTGCCCGGCTCAGGGAGTAAAGAGTCTCACCCCCATCCTGCCTGAGATTGCACTCACAGTGGCCCTTCAGGTGTGCTGGGATCCCTGAGCTTGGGGACGGACTGAGGTAAGAAAAACACTTCCCTTGCAGGGTGAGGGATGTACAGGTTCCTGGTGACACCTGTAGCTTAAACTTCTTCAAAGCAGAGCGCAGGGTCTGTCTCCTCCTTTCAGCCCCCAAGGTTCTACCGCAGTCCTGATAGGAAGATACACATCACTAATGCTGAAGCTGAAGCTCCAATACTTTGGCCACCTGATGCGAAGAACTGACTCATTGGAAAAGACCCTGATGCTGGGAAAGATGGAAGGCAGGAGGAAAAGGGGATGGCAGAGGATGAGATAGTTGGATGGGCATCACTGACTCTTTGGACATGAGTTTGAGCAAGTTCTGGGAGCTGGTGATGGACAGGGAAGCAGGCTATGTTGCAGTCCATGAGGTCGCAAAGAGTCAGACACAACTGAGCAACTGGACTGAACTGGTACAGAAAGTAGATAACCAACAAGGACCAACCGTATAGCATGGAATTATATTTAACATCTCATAAAAACCTATTATGAAAATGTAATGGAGCAGGACCCTGTGAAACAGCAGGGGAAGGGTACTCGACTGCCCCCATATCCTCTGCTTTAGCTCCCCTCTGAAGTACCTAGATACTATTATCTAAGAGTATTTAATGCACATTTCCTGAGTTGTTTTGTAGATGTGAAGACCCTCACTCCCCCACCCTCCCACCCTGTACTAAATGGAATATGTTAACTATTTGATGACCCTGAGCCCATAGCTTCAGGCCTTCTGGAGCCTAAGGACTGATAATGTTAACCCCTGTGACCCCACCCTGTTCCCTCATCATTAGACAATTGGAGAATTGTGCACAAGCTGATCACAGACCCTGCAACATCCCCAGCCCTCACTTCAGTTCAGTTCGGTTCAGTTCAGTCACTCAGTCATGTCCGACTCTTTGCGACCCCACGAACCAGGGACAGGCAGCATACCAGGCCTCCCTGTCCATCACCAACTCCCAGCGTTTACTCAAACTCTTGTCCACTGAGTCGGTGATGCCATTCAACCATCTCATCCTCTGTCGTCCCCTTCTCCTCCCACCTTCAATTTCTCCCAGCATCAGGGTCTTTTCCAATGAGTCAGTTCTTTGCAACAGGTGGCCAAAGTATTGGAATTTCAGCTTCAACATCAGTCCTTCCAATGAATATTCAAGACTGATCTTCAGAATGGATTGGTTGAATCTCCTTGCAATCCAAGGGACTCTCAAAAGTCTTCTCCAACACCACAGTTCAAAAGCATCAATTCTTCGGTGCTCAGCTTTCTTTCCCATGTCCAAGGTCAGAGAAATCCCTCACCTCACCTGACTTAAAATTTATTTATTTTTAATTGGAGGAGAATTACTTTGCAGTATTGTACTGGTTTCTGCCATACATCAGTATGAATCAGCCATAGACATACATATGTCCCCTCCCTCCTGAACCTCCTTCCCACCTCCAACCCCTCTGCTGCTGCAGCTAAGTCACTTCAGTCATGTCCGACTCTGTGCAACCCCCCTCTAGGTTGTCTTAAAGCACCAGATTTGAACTCCCTGCTTCATACAACAAATTCCTACTGGCTGTCTAGTTTACATATGGTAATTTATATGTTTCCATGCTACTCTCTCGATTTGTCCCACCTTCTCCTGCCCCAACTATGTCCACAAGTCTTTTCTATATGTCTCATCTCAATCTCACCTGGCTTTTAAAAGTCCTTTGCCAAAATCCTTGGGGGAGCTCAGGGGTTTTTTAGGGCGTGAGCCACCCGTCTCCTTGCATGGCCCGCATCACAACTTTCTCTGCTCCAAACTCCGAGGTTTCAGTTTGTTTGGCTTCACTGTTTGTCAGGCACATGAGCTTGGGATAACAGGAAAAGAATCTATATATCTATCTCTATACATAACTGAATCACTTTGCTGTACACCTGAAAGACTAACACAGCATTGTAAATTAACTATACTTCAATACAAATAAACAATAAATACATTTTTAAGAATTAAAAAAAGAAAACTAAGGCTGTAGAGGGAAAAAGATGGAAATCAACATTAAACACTTCAAGGGCATGTGGGTATTTATAGCCGGATAACAAATCGAGGGGGATCAGTGGATGGAGGCTTCTTGCTAAACTGTCTTACCAAGATTCTTGCTAAAGATAAGCCAAAGAAACAGAGGTCAAAGATAGGGGAAAAGGAAATGCTATGGACTGAATGTTTGTCTCTCCCCTCACCTAAATAAAAATTGTATGTGGAAATCCTAACCTCTCAATGTGATGGTATAGGAGATAGCATTTGTGGGAGGTGATTAGGGCATGAAGGTGGAGCCCTTGTGAATGGGATTACTGCCCTTATAAAAGGAGACCCTAGAGATCCCCTCACTTCTTTTTTCCATGTGAGGACACAATGAAGAGATGGCCATCTGTGAACCAGAAGGCAGACCCTCACTAGACTCAGAATCTACCAGAGCCTTGATCATCATCTTTCAAGTCCCAGAATTGTGAGAGACACATATCTGTTGTTTATGCCCTCCAGTCTACTGTATTTTCATTATAGCAATCCTGATGGACTAAGACAGACATCAGTGGTGTGAAGATCCTTGATGAGCTGATTTAGCAGCCTCAGGACATGGAAGCCGCCCAACGTTAAGAACTTGTAGATTGATGCATGTGCACAGCCATGTGTGAAACAGATAGCTAGTGGGAATCTGCGCTATAGCGCAGGGAGCTCAGCTCTGTGCTCTGTGATGACCTAGATGGGTGGGATGCAGGAAGTGTGGGAGGGAGGTCCAAGAGGGAGGGGATTATATATATAGATATATATAGATGTATAGATAGATCTCTCTCTCTCTCTATATATATATAAAATACACACACACACATGCACACACGCACACACACACACGTGCACACATGCACACACACACACACAGCTTCTCAGGTGGTACTAGTGGTATAGAACCTGCCTGCCAATGCAGTAGATGTAAGAGACTTGGGTTTGATCCCTGAGTCAGGAAGATGCCCTGAAGGAGGGCATGACAACCCACTCCAGTATTCTTGCTGGGAGAATCCTGTGGATAGAGGAGCCTGGTGGGCTACAGTCCATAGGTTCGCAAAGAGTTGACCATGACTGAAGTGACTTAGCATGCATGCATAGCTGATTCACTTCGTTGTGCGGCAGAAACTGACACAACATTCTAAAGCAACCACATCCCAATTAAGAGAAAAAAGAACTTGTAGAAAGAAGACTCCTTTTCAAAGTATTCTGGCTGAAGTTTGATCAAGGAAGGAGTCTTTGCTGGTACTAAAATGCAAAACTCTGGAGCCAGACCATATCAGAAACCCCTTTGCTTGTTTTCCTAACCTCATGCATTTAAGTTCTTAAAAACCAATATATTTTCGCTAGTTTGGCAACAGCAGTTCTGTTGTAGTGAAGGAAAGAATCCCAGCCAGAAGCCAGGAGAACAATTAGAAAAGTATTAACAGATGATTTAATATAAAGGAGAATATTACAAGTTGTAGGCCTGACATGCCTCTATTAAGCATTATTAAAGCAGAAATTGTACTACATATAATGCCACAATCTATTTTACTGAAAAGATATATGTATAGACTCTAGATGTGCCAGTGTAATTAACAGTATTCTTCCAGTGAATCTTAAAGCATCCAATTTACTCAGATTGCACTTTGCAACTCTCTGCACTTACTAATCAGCTTGTCAAGCATAATAGCCATTTGGGGCTAGATGTATTTAATCCTATGTGAATACGCTTATCAGAAATGTCTTAGACAATGAATGACTTCCTGGCGAAGAAATGGCTGCAATTAGGTGGTAATCATGCAATGTCTTGTTACTCTAGTTTCAAAAATTTACCAGGCTAATTCTGTGGTAGAGAAATTCAGAAGTTATAGCAGAAAGTTCAAAGTATGATTATACTGGGGATCAGAGCATTCTTGGAAGGTATTTGTTTAAGACTTAGCTGTAGAGTTCAATTCTGAAATCTCTGAGTTCATCTGTGCTGAGAAAGCATTTACTCTGACACCTGACTCGATGGAGGCAGATTGTTTAGCTAATATGGTACCCAAAGTCCTGGGGAGAACTGATGCTGTTATATTCATTACAGGGCCCTGGTATGCATGCACCTCTGGCTGTATTTGGGGACTGGACTACTTGTATTCTGCATGAGCAAAAGCACATGTGTTCAGAGTGGAATGAAGTCCTTTAGCATCCTAGGTTATGACTTCTTTTTTCTCTTCATTTATTAAGGGGAAATCAGTTATAACAATGCTTTTGAATAGGAGCAGAATGTCTAGAGCACCTGATCTCCTGACACAGAGCAATCAACTCCGTCTACAGGATCAGGATGGTGAGCTTAGGAATTCACAGGACCAGTGACCCAGCCTGGATCCTACAGGATAAAAGGTAGGTGAACCAACTGTCATGTCTTTTTCATCAGATAATATTTGTGAGCATACATCCTTACTTTTAAAAGCATGTGTCAGGACTTCCCTGGTGGTCCAGTGGTTAAGATTCTGCCTCCCAATGCAGGGGACATGGGTTTCATCCCCGGTTGGGGAACTAAGATCCCACAAATCTCAGGGCAACTAAGCCCAAGTGCCACAACTACTGAGCACATGCACTCTGGAGCCCGCCCACCACAATGAGGATTCTGGAAGATCCTGCATGCCACAACTACGACCCATGCAGCCAAAACTAAATAAATATTCAAAAATGAAATCATGTGTCACAACCATAATTTTTTGCATTTTATTGTTAAAAGGAACATTACCTTCGTCACAGTTCACTCTTTCCCAAGTAGGTGATGCAAGTTGTGTAAACAGGAAAAATACATTCCAGTAGCATTTCATTTACTCCATCATCATGAATGGTGTTTGTAAATCATAAGCTCTTCAGTCTAAACCTGTTTCCTTTGTAGATATTACTAAACTGGCTCCCATAGAGAACCTATTGTGTATGCTCTTCATCTCCATGTACATCAAGACAAAGGTCTACAATTACTGAAGACAGTTTCATTGAAAAGTATTTGGGACACAGGGTGGACTCAGCAGTTTCATAAGAAACTAGCCCCCTTGGAGATCATGTTTGCTCTGAGAATCTCCTAGCTTCTCAGGGACTGGAAAAGTCTGAAATGCAAATACAGTTAAAGAGCCTTTTTGGGAGATGACCAGCTAAGTATGAAGGGGGTTCCAGCATTTGTCTTGTGTTTCTATTTCACTTGCCTGTTTGGAACCATATTTCTCCCGCTGAGCATGGTTAAAGCTCCATATACAAGTCTCAGAAGCCACACCTGAGAACAAAGGTTCTGGAACCTGGAACCTGAGGTACTAATGGGTCACAAGGATGATAAAACCACCCATGGGATTGCCCAATGCTCAATACCTTTCATTGCTTCTAGAAAGTGTCCAGAGGTGTCTTGCCCTGACTGGCTGAGATGAAGAATGAGGTCACAAATCTAAATTATCATAAGAGAATCAGTATGAATATTTACTGCACATTCAGATAGGGTTAATAGTGTCCTCCCAAATTTATATCCATCCGGAAAACACAATGTGTCTTTGATTGGAAATAAGATCTATGCTGATGTCATTACTTCAAGATCTTGAGATGCAATTGTCCTGGATTTAGGGAAGTTCCGAAATCCGATAACTGACGTCCTTATAGGAAGAGGTGAGAGTGCTCAGAGACACACAGGGAGGAGAAGGTCATGTGACCTGTTGTTGTCCTTCAGTTGCTAAGTTGTGTCTGACTCTGCAACTCCATGGACTGCAGCACCCAAGACTTTCCTGTCCTTCACTTTCTCCCAGAGTTTGCTTGAACTCATGTCCATTGAGTCGGTAATGCCATCCAACCATCTCATCCTCTGTCACCCTCTTCTCTTCTTGCCCTCAATCTTTCCCAGCATCAGGCTCTTTTCCAATAAGTCGGCTCTTCGCATCAGGTGGCCAAAGTATTGGAGCTTCAGCTTCAGCATCAGTCCTTCCAATGAATATTCAGTGTTAATTTCCTTTAGGATTGACTGGTTTGATCTCTTTGCTGTCCAAGGGACACTCAAGAGTCTTCTTCAGCACCACAATCAGAAAGAATCTATTCTTTGGTGCTCAGCCTTCTTCATGGTCCAATTCTCATATCCATAAATAACTACTGGAAAAACCATAGCTCTGACTATATGGATCTTGGTCAGCAAAGTGATGTCTATGCTTTTTAATATGCTGTCTATGTTTGTCATAGCTTTTCTTCCAAGGAGCAAGTGTCTTAATTTCATGGCTGCCCAAGAAAATAAAATCTGTTGCTGTTTCCACTTTTTCCTCATCTGCTTCCCATGAAATGATGAGGTGACATCTGCTTGCCATGATCTTAGCTGTTTGAAGAGGCAAAGATTGGAGGGATGCTGCCATAAGCCAAGGATGCCTGGGACCACCATAAGCAGGAAGAGGCAGGAAGGATTCTTCCCTGGAGAGCATAGTCTTGCTGGTTCTTTGATTTGGAAGTCCTGGTCTCCAAGTTCACCAGACTTGTCTTCTCTTTAATGAGTTCTCAGTACAAAGTCATCTCCTTAAAGATGCTGTCCCCAGCCTGCTAAAATAGCTCTTCTACCGTCCTCATTCATCACTCTACTCAATTTATTAGACTATTCCATTTTCTGCATAATTATAACTATTTTAGGTTTGTGTGTCTTCATTTCAGATGCAAAATCAGTTAGGGAAGGAACTTGTCTGTCTTGCCCCCTCTATATCCTCAGCACCTCCAACAATGCCTGGCACAGGTAAGCATACTGTTAATATTTGTTGAATGAGTGAATGAATGAATGAGTGAATCTTATGCTTTAACCCAAGCTTCCAAGGACATCTAATTCTTTGGGACTGAGGGAAGATGTCCCCATCAGCAGGATCTGGATTTTGGTTTTGGTGACTCCATGGCACAGCGGGGAGAGAACTTGGTAAGAGGCAGCAATAAATGGTTGCAGATTTTAGGGCAGAATGATGCTGTCCTGCATTTTTTGCCTTGGAGTCCTTCTGCAGTTTCTCTGGAAAATGTCTCTGCTTTGGACAAAGACACATGCCATCTCCTTAAGCCAAACTCCCACAAACAAATCCTAACTAGTGGAAGAAATTTTTTTCCTGCTTCACTTGTAGTCTCCACTCGCTGTGGGTCCTGGAGTCCTCCAATATTGCTGAGGGGGGATTTTAAAGGAGAGCATCATGGGCAGTTATGAACTCTCAATGGGCAGTTATGATCACCCAGAAGACATGGGGAAAATGTGAGCTTACATGCAGGGCCGTGGGACCAGGACCTAAGGGACAACCTCAGGATCTCAGCACAACCAAGTTCTAATGGTGCCTCAAGCATTGACAATCTGAGGGATCTTGTCTCGGGAACTTCCCTTCTCTGGGTGCATTTTCATGTAGGCATTCTTTTCACCAGTGTTTACTGAGCACTTGCTACATGCCAGGAAACATTCTGGCTGTGAGGGATTTAAAGAGGAACAAAACAAAGTCCCTGGAGGTCATATTCTTTTAGGGCCAGTGAGCCATAAACAAGTGAATAAATAGAAAATATGGTTCTCATAGTGACAAGAGGTCTGAATTAGTGAAGAAGAAAAAAGCTGGAGAGGGAAGGGGTAAGATTTACTATTGTATATAAGGGGGCAGATAAGACCTCTCTGATGAGTGAGCACTCCTGTTGCTGCTGCTGCTGCTAAGTCACTTCAGTCGTGTCTGACTCTGTGCAACCCCATGGACTGCAGCCTACCAGGCTTCTCCGTCCATGGGATTCTCCAGGCAAGAACACTGGAGTGGGTTGCCATTTCTTTCTCCAATGCATGAAAGTGAAAAGTGAAAGTGAAGTCACTCAGTCGTGTCTGACTCTTAGCGACCCCATGGACTGCAGCCTACCAGGCTCCTCCATCCATGGGATTTTCCAGGCAACAGTACTGGAGTGGGGTGCCATTGCCTTCTCCTGAGCACTCCTGTAGAGGCTGAAAATATTATATATATGTTATTTAAAATATACATTTAAAAATAATGTCCATTTTTAAAATAAGTTACTCTATGGGAGTTACTATTTGCATATAATATGATTTTTTTTTGCTTTAGTTCCCTCATTTAAAATTTTGTTGTTGATGTATAGTTGATTTTGAATATTGTGTTAGTTTCAGGTGTAGAACATAGGGATTCAGTTATTATTTCAGGTTCTATTCCACTACAGGTTATTATAAGTTATTGTTTACAGATCCTGTGCTATAGAGCAACTTCTTGCTGTTCACGTCTTTTATGTATCGTAGTTTGTATCTCACAGTGCCATACTCCTAATCTTTCCCTTCCTCCACCACTTTCACCTTTAGTAACCGTAAGCTTGTCTTCTATGTCTATGAATATATTTCTATTTTTGTAAATAAGTTCATTTTTATCATTTTTTAAGATTCCAAATATAAGTGATATCATATATTATTTCTCTTTCTGACTTACTTCACTCGGTATGAAATCCCTAGGTTCATCCATGCTGCAGTGAATGGCATTATTTCATTCTTTTTTATGGGTGAGTAATATTCCGTTGTATATGTGTACATCTTCTTAAGCCAGTCATCTGTTGAGGGCCACTTGGTTTGTTTCCATGTCTTGGTACAAAGATCTGTTTTCTGATAAATTTCTCTAGCAGGGTAAATAGTTCCATCTCATTTTTTCACCCACTACAAAGTATTATCTAGTTGTACCAACATGTATTCAGATTTCTTCTGTTCCTAATCATTTAGATTGTTTCTGTTTTCAGGTTTTTTTTTCGCTGCTACAACGCATTCTTGTTAAGCCCTATCTGGTACTGGTAGAAAATTTGCTCAAGGGCGGTGCTTTTAAGTACTGGGGCTGGAAGGATTCTCAGGTCTACTTGGGGTTCGACAGGAAAAGAATTATATGATTGATTAGAATCCTGGTCTCAGTCACAGGAAGTGGAGAATGATGCTTTTAGTACCAAGTGTCTGCCGCAGTGTTTCTGCATCTTGATCTCCAGTGAGAATGAACTTTCAGAGTCATGACTCCAAACGCACCTGGTGATCATCAACAACCCTCCAAAACATCTTACCTTTAGTAGTGTGACTGGATTTTGTGTGCTAAACAGTGAGTTTTTATATATTGGGGATTTATTTAGTTTAACCCTTACTCCATACCACCACTGAGAGACTTCCTGCGTCTCTCTTTGCCTCTAAGCAAGTTGGTCAGTGATTTTCTGAGGCTGTCTATCATCTAGCAGTCAGTCCGCTGCTTGGCAGAGGCTTTCCAGAATAAACTTCAAGCAGATGGTGCTTTTATGTTCTCCTATAAACCAGAATGAGCGAGGTGTTCTGCAAACAGCTGCTATCTCAGTTATATAAAAATGATTTCACAGCTGAGAAGAGCAATTGTAAAATGTCAAGGAGAATGGATGTCTGCTGGGTACACCAAGCAAATGACCAGAAATAACCACCTTTGTCTGGCCAGATTAAACACTGTGTACTTTCTAAATGTTCTGTTATGCCGATTTCTCCAGAGTGGGTGGCCACACTTGAAATGTTCCAATGGAATTCAACTCCCTACGGCTAAGTATTGCTGCAGTATTCGAGCCCTAATGATTATGTTCAGTAAACCCATTATGTCGGTGTGCACATAATAGGGTTTAGATGTTTTGTCATTTCCTAGCACACATCAAAATATAAAAGCATAAAAGGATTTTCCTGGAGAGTGAACTAGATTCTGCCAAGTGGAGAAGACAGACAAAAACCATGAAGGTGGGGTATTTATCTGTCTATATTCAGACAATATATGAATATGTATTGTTACTTTCTAACATGTAATTTCTCAAGGATTCTTGCCTGGAGAATCCCCATGGACAGAGGAGCCTGGCAGGTTATAGTCCATAGGGTCACAAAGAGTTGGACATGACTGAACAACTAAGGGAAAAAAGTGTATTTTCTCAAGGTAGAAGAGGGAAAAATAAAGCCAGTTTCACAAGTTCAGGAAAGAAATGTGTTGTCAGTCTGTTTCAGTCAGTGATAGATTCTGGATATTTCTATGGCAGGAATGTGATGTGATACATCTTTAAAGCTTCCACTGATATATTAATATTTATGGGGAATTATATTCAATATCCTGAGATAAACCATAGTGGAAAAGAATGTAAAAAAGAATTGCCCTCATTCTTCCCAGCATCAGGGTTTTTTCCAATGAGTCGGCTCTTTGCATCAGGTGGCCAAAGCTTCAGATTCAGCATCCGTCCTTCGAATGAATATTCAGGGATGATTTCCTTTAGGGTTTACTGGATTGATCTCCTTGCTGTCCAAGGGACTCTCAACAGTCTTTTCCAGCACCACAGTTCAAAAGTTTCAATTCTTCAGCACTCAACCTTCTTTATGGTCCAACTCTCACATCTGTACGTGAGTAATGGCAAAACCATAGCTTTGATTATATGGACCTTATACTTTGCTGTACAGCAGAAACTAACACAACATTGTGTATTGACTATACTTCAATAATAAATATTTATGATATGTTCAAAAGTCAGCTATCAGTGGCATATCTGTTCATCATTTATCTTTGTTAATA
This sequence comes from Bos mutus, assembly GCF_027580195.1. NCBI lineage: Eukaryota > Metazoa > Chordata > Mammalia > Artiodactyla > Bovidae > Bos > Bos mutus. The sequence goes on from NC_091633.1 coordinate 22,930,531, forward strand.
AAACTTTATTGACATAGCCATACCCATTTATTTTCTATGCTACTTTTGCACTACAGCACAGAGTAGTTGGGATAGAGGTCTAAATTATTTTCTTTCTGTCTAATTACAGAGAAAAGTTTGCTGACCTCTGATACTTTCTACTCAGCTGCCTAGATGCAACGCCAGCTTTCCATGTACAAGCTCCATGACCTCAGGGAATCTACACAAGTTCAGGAGTCTTGGTTTAATTGTTTTAATTTTGAGTCAGTCTGTGAGAAGCAGGACCATCCCATGGGCAGACTCCTGTGTTCCCCACCTGCCTCTTGTTTGTAGAAAATCTTTAGCCTTCTAGGCCTTCTCCAGATTCCAAAGAACATATGTAATGAGAGAAGTGAGAAAATGCAGAAACAAAGGAAAACAGTCAAGCAAGACAAAGTAATAATAATTTAGCCATAAAACAAAGTCAGGGACCTTTAGTTCCTCCTCAAGGACTATAGATAATATCCTGAGCCATATAGAGTGGTTTTGCAGATACTACATTCCACCCCCTCTCCCCCATAGACATTAACTACATGCTTCCCACCAGCAGCTAGACTCCAGACCAGGTGGAACCAAAAAGCTAACGATATTGACTCCTGATTACCTCACCCCCAACCAATCAGAAGAATGTCATGAGCTGATCAGGTACCCTGCAACCCTCTCCCTCACCTAATCTTTAAAAACCTTTCCGTGGGTAAACAAAAAGGACCGACTGTATAACAAGTGCACTATATTCAGTATCCTGTAATAGCCTATAATGGAAAAGAGCCCAAAACATATATATATGTATATAAAACTGAATTACTTTGCTGTATACCTGAAACACTGTAAACCAACTCAACTTCAATTTTTAAACTAGCAATGAAAAAAAAAACCTCTTCTCTGAAAGCAGTGGGGGAGTTTTTGAGCACGAGCTGCCTGTTCTTGCTGGAAACCCCAAGTCATCACTGTACTTTCCTTCACCACAAACCCGTGACAGTAGATTCGCTTTACTGTGTGTGGGGAAGTGGGTCCAAGTTTGGTTTGGTAACCATTTTGCAAATTATCCAGGTGACAGTTTTAGCTGTACTTGCTTTATCCTGTTTCTAGTCTTGTGGATTGATGGGGGATTATGCATTTTTCATTGGTGGTACTAGCACCTTTATTAACATGCTTTATTGTAAAGATTCTAAATAGCATAGCAAGATGAGACCAAAAATTCCCTCAAATTACAACAACCTAAAATCACCATTAATAGTATCAGCAAGTTATCACTTCTATCATTTAAATCCACATGGCTGCAAGGAGATAGATACAAATGGATAAATCACTATTTTAAAAAAAAGGAAGGATAAATCACTATTTAAAAAAAAACTATATTATGTATGTTTTTGATAAATAGTGCTGAATCTGTTCTTGCTTGTATCTAACAGAAGACAAAGTATCCAAAATGAATTGCTAGACCTCAAGTGAGCTAGTCTGACCTCAGAAATATTGGTGTTGGAAACATTCTGGTAAGATTGAGGGGAAAAATGTTCGGGTAAAATTAATGTTTACAGCCATCATTTAAAGTGTTGATCCTGTTATTGTTTTAAATGTCTTGACCTCATTGTCGCTAATAAGCTGAGTCTTATTTTTAGAAGGTGAAGGGATGACCAGCTTCTTATTTCTCCCCTCTATTACTAATCATCATAATATGTTTGCATGCGTGCATGATCAGCCATGTCCGACTCTTTGCGACCCCAGGGACCACCCTGCCAGGCTCCTCTGTCCATGGGATTACTGGAGTGGCTTGCCATTTTCTCCTCCAGGGAAATCTTCCTGATCCAGGATAGAACCCACATCTCCTATGGCTCCTGCACTGGATTCTTTACCACTGAGCCATTATGACCTGCAGCACTCATTAAAGTTTATAACATTTACCTTCTATAGTGCATTTCCAATCCCTGCATTTCTGAATCTTAGTTTCATATGAAGATTGTCCTGCTTCTTCCATCCCTGACTTTGGATTCATCTGCTTTCCACCTTCCAGAGGAGTTTTCAAGTGTTTTCTTAATCTATTGTGAGTCCTCAGCCAATCCCCTTCAATTAACTTACAGAGAGAGATTTCATCATTTCATCCTTTCACCATTTTTACGTGGCAAAAAGGAGATCAAACTGTATGTTCAAAACATTGTTTTGGGTTGGAAAACTCAAAAAGCTTTTTCAAAAGATACTATGTAGTTATAAGGGATTCCTATTCAACATCTGTTTAATAACCACTGATTGGTGTCCTGTGTGCCAGGCTGTGTGCCTAGTACCATGTTTATTGCTCTGTTGTTGGCATCTGCGAGCTCACCGAGAAGTGTTTCCTGCCAGCTAACAGGCTTCTCCCTCTTTCTGGTGGAAATTTCTCTAATGAGAAATGAAGGATTATTTCATAATTAAAGTCTGAGCCTAAAACACTGATGCCCCCAGGGCAAGTAACCGCCCTCATTTATTCAGCATTTATTCACTGCTGGAGAAGTTCTGCATTCTTTCCAAAAGGCAGAAAGAAGGAAGGATGAGGGATATTTAGAAAAAGAAGAAGAAAACCATGTATTGTATGAACCTCAGGGCCGATTTCCTAATCTGTTCAATCTCCCCAGAAACATATCTGCTTCTGAAAAATATTTACCTTTGGTAGGTGAGTCACCATTTGTACATTGTACAACCCTCGTGGTTGCCAGCAGGGAGGGTGTGGGGGAAGGGAGGGGAGGGAGGTTGGGGTTAGCAGATGTAAGCTTTTATGTATAGACAAGGTCCTACTGTAGAGCACAAAGAACTACATTCAATAGTGATAAACCATAATGGAACAGAATATAAAAAAGAAATATATATTATATATATATTAATATGCATATATATTTATACACATAACTGATTGCATATATATTTATACACATAACTGAATCACTTTGCTCTACAGAGATAATTAACACAACATTGTAAATCAACTATACTTCAATCAAAAAAAAAAAAATGCTATTATCTTTCCAGGGGAGGGAAGCTTGGAGAGAGAGGCAGTAACTCAGCACAATGAAACCTAATGGAACAGAACACAGCCTAATTCCTAGGAGACCTGTGCAGCCACTCTGAGACTTTACGACCATATCTGACTTCTCCTGTGGGTGTTCCTTATAAGGCTGCTCAAAATTCCCTAACGAGAGGCAATCACATAAAACCAGGCTGGCTTCTGCAGGTTGATGAGTTGGGTCTGGTTAGCAGAGGCCTGCAATTCCTGTTTGCCTGGTGCCTGCTGGGGACCTGAGGGGTGGGGTGCTCAGAACTTTGACCCACAAGCTGTTTGCATCTTCATCCATCTTTGCTTCAGGGTAGTGACTACACAGTGTAATGAGACGTCAGAGTTAAAACAGGTCATTTCCTAAGGAAAATGGCATACATCTGATTTTTTTATGGCGTAAAGAAACAGGAAAACTCAATTAGTCAAGCACATGGGCTGGCTAGTTCCTCCAGATCACCACTGTTTGGTTTTGCCTTCTGTGTTAAGAGTGCCATAGGTCAGGATTGAAAATAACATTTCTCCAGGCAACCAGGCTTTTAATCTCAATGAAGGAGAAGGGTGAGTATGACAGACAATAGGAAGTAAGGAGGCAGAGACCTGGAGAACACATCCACGTGTTCCCGTGTTTGACTCAGAGCATTGCTGGTTCTTCCACGTGTTTTCAAAACAAAGTGTTAAAGTCACTCAGTCGTGTCCAACTCTTTGTGACCCCATAGACTGCATCCTACCAGTCTCCTCTGTCCATGGAATTCTCTAGGCAAGAATACTAGAGTGGGTTGCCATTCTCTTCTCCAGGGGATCTTCCTGACCCAGGAATCGAACCCGGGTCTCCTGCATTGCAGGCAGATTCTTTACTGTCTGAGCCACAAGGGAAACCCCTGATTCTGAACTCCCTAACTATCCCTTCCCTCATCTTCCCCACCCCTCACCCCCTCAACCATGAGTTCCTTCTCTAAGTCTGGGTCTGTTTCTATTTTGTAAATAAGTTCATTTGTATCATGTCTTTTGTACACACTGCTATATTTTAAATGTATAACCAGCAAGGACCTACTGTATAGCACAAGAGAACTCTGCTCAGTGTTACCTGGCAGCCTGGCTAGGAGGGGAATCGAGGGGAAAATGGATACATGTATATGTATGACTGAGTCCCTTTGCTGTCCACCTGAAAACACTGATACGTTGTTAACTGGCTATATATCAATATAAAATTAAAAGTTTTTTTAAAGCTGAAATCCATTGCTGTTTTGAATGTAAAATGCTCCCCTTATTAAAAGTGACCCAGCCAACAACCAAACAAAGCCATGTGTGGCCAGTTTTTGCAAACTGTAAGTGTGGTTAGTCAACAAAGTTTTCTGGGATAGTAACTTTTAAATTCTTTTCCTTTTCTGTACCATGCACGTCATCCATCCATCATGATGCTTGGTATGAGGGACTGTTTTGATATCACCATGTTTTTCTGGCAAAGCCCTTGGACCACTGCTTCATTGCCCTGCTAAGTTATTTGTAGAGTCACATACAACAAAAGCCCAAGGATGGCTGAAACAGTGAGGTCCTCCACTGCATCAGATTTTTTTTTTTTAATCTCTACCACATTTACCAGAACTGAGTTGTTTAAAACAATATGATTATACCATTTTTGCTGTTTTTAAGGTCGAAAGTTTGAAAATGGGTCTTACCATGCTGAAACCATGGTGTCAGCAGAGTCATGTTTCTGAAGCTTCTAGGGGAACATCTGTTTCCCTTTCGTTCAGATGGTTTCAAATTCAGCTCCAGTAGGTTATGGGACAGGCTTCTTTTATGCTTAATGGGAGGGGGTGTGGTTGGTTGTTGCAAATTTCTTGATGCAAGAATCTTTTGCTCTTGCCATTGTCCGTGTAGGTCAGGTCAAGATAGATGTTCCTGGATAAATTAGAAGTTTGGGATTAACATATACACCTTATTATATATAAAATCAGAGAAGGCAATGGCACCCCACTCCAGTACTCTTGCCTGGAAAATCCCATGGATGGAGGAGCCTGGTAGGCTGCAGTCCATGGGGTCACGAAGAGTCGGACATGACTGAGCAACTTCCCTTTCACTTTTCACTTTCATGCATTGGAGAAGGAAATGGCAATCCACTCCAGTGTTCTTGCCTGGAGAATCCCAGGGACGGGGGATCCTGGTGGGCTGCCGTCTGTGGGGTCACACAGAGTCGGACACGACTGAAGTGACTTAGCATAGCATAGCATATATAAAATAGATAAACAGAGACCTACTATATAGCAAGGGGACTCTACTCAATACTCTTTAAATTCCTGTATCAGAAAAGAATCTGAAAAAGAATGGATATATGTATATATGTAACTGAATCACTTTGCTATACACCTGAAACTAACACAACATTGTAAATCAACTACTAGTTCATTCCCTCAGTGGTGTCCGACTCTTTGTGACCCCATGAACCACAGCACGCCAGGCCTCCCTGTCCATCACCAATTCCTGGAGTTTACCCAAACTCATGTCCATTGAGTCAGTGATGCCATCCAATCATCTCATCCTCTGTTGTCCCCTTCTCTTCCTGCCCTCAATCTTTCCCAGTATCAGGGTCTTTTGCAATGAGTCAGATCTTCGCATCAGGTGGCCAAAGTATTGGAGTCATATGAACACCCAGGACTGATCTCCTTTAGGATGGTCTGATTGGATCTCCTTGCAGTCCAAGGGACTCTCAAGAGTCTTCTCCAACACCACAGTTCAAAAGCATCAATTCTTCGGTGCTCAGCTTTCTTCACAGTCCAACTCTCACATCCATACATGACTACTAGAAAAACCATAGCCTTGACTAGACAGACCTTTGTTGACAAAGTAATGTCTCTGCTTTTCAATATGCTATCTAGGTTGGTCATAACTTTTCTTCCAAGGAGTAAGCGTCTTTTAATTTCATGGCTGCAATCACCATCTGCAGTGATTTTGGAGCCCCAGAAAATAAAGTCAGCCACTTTTCCCACTGTTTCCCCATCTATTTGCCATGAAGTGATGGGACCAGATGCCATGATCTTAGTTTTCTGAATGTTGAGTTTTAAGCCAACTTTTTCACTCTCCTCTTTCACTTTCATCAAGATGCTCTTTAGTTCTTCTTCACTTTTTGCCATAATGGTGGTGTCATCTGCATATCTGAGGTTATTGATATTTCTCCCGGCAATCTTGATTCCAGCTTGTGTTTCTTCCAGTCCAGCGTTTCTCATGATGTACTTTGCATATAAGCTAAATAAGCAGGGTGACAATATACAGCCTTGATGTACTCCTTTTCCTATTTGAAACCAGTCTATTTTTCCATGTCCAGTTCTAACTGTTGCTTCCTGACCTGCATACAGATTTCTCAAGAGGCAGGTCAGGCAGTCTGGTATTCCCATCTCTCAAAATTTTCCATAGTTTATTGTGATCCACACAGTCAAAGGCTTTGGCATAGTCAATAAAGCAGAAATTGATGTTTTTCTGGAACTTTCTTGCTTTTTCAATGATCCAGCAGGTGTTGGCAATTTGATCTCTGGTTCCTCTGCCTTTTCCAAAACCAGAGGAGTTACCCCACGCCCAAGGTCAGGAGTGGCAGCTGAGTTACCCCATGTCCAAGGTAAGGAGCAGTGGCTGCACTTTGCTGGAGCAGTCGTGAAGAGATACCCCACGTCCAAGGTAAGAGAAACCCAAGTAAGACAGCAGGCGCTGAGAGAGGGCATCAGAGGGCAGACAGACTGAAACCACAATCACAGACAACTAGCCAATCTGATCACATGGACCACAGCCTTGTCTAACTCAATGAAACTAAGCCATGCTGTGTGGGGCCACCCAAGATGGATGGGTCATGGTGGAGTGGTCTGACAGAATGCAGTCCACTGTAGAAGGGAGTGGCAAACCACTTCAGTACTCTTGCCTTGAGAACCCCATGAATAGTAAGAAATCAACTATATTCCAAGATAAAATAAAATTAAGAAATAAGAAAATTAATATTTTCTATTTAAGAAAATAAGATAGATGTTTTTGTAAACCTCCAACAAAGAGCAATGTTATTCTCTGTTCTGCAACTTTTTATCTCTATGTGAATGGAAAAGGGCTATGCCTTTAAAGGTCAGAGCCTTAAGATTGGGCTATCCTGTGTATTTCAGGCTATAGGCAACATTCCTGCTGCTGCTGCTGCTAAGTCACTTCAGTCGTGTCTGATCTGTGTGACCCCATAGATGGCAGCCCACCAGGCTCCCCGATCCCTGGGATTCTCCAGGCAAGAACACTGGAGTGGGCTGCCATTTCCTTCTCCAATGCGTGAAAGTGAAGTCGCTCAGTCGTGTCCGACTCTCCTAACTTGCAGCAAAAGCAATACAATACAAAGGTTAAAGTAAAAGAAATAGATCCAATATGGAGCCAGATTTGTTTTTCCTGATTACAAGTTCATTTCTCAAGGGGAGACCTTGACCACTAACTCAGGTCCCTCTGTGACCTGAGTTGGCATGACAGTCAAGCACCTGTGCATTCCGGACTGGTCTCTAGAAATAAAGCACCAGTGGTCAGTCATGTTTACGTTCAGGGCATCCCCTTTAAAGTTGCCTTCAACCAACAGAAAATAAAGAGCCCAAGGGAAGAGTCTAAGGAGAAACCTTTGTGAGCCATGCACAGAAAGTCATCGCATAAGAGAGACTTTGGCAGCTGTTGTGACATATTGTGTACCATTGTGGGTCTTTAAAAACATGCTTGCTGTGATAACAAGCAGTCTGTTGGAACAGCTGCCAAGAAATGTTAAGGTTAATCTCCTTTATTAATGAAGACGAATGTGTCTCTGTGTGCCTGTCTTTCTGTCTCTATGACATCAGAGGCAAGGAAGTTTGTAGTTGTGTGCCCACCTGAACGGAGACTGGTCTTCCTTTCACACCCTGGTGGCTGTGCGTGTTAAGGATTTATTTGTCACATTACTTATGTGCAGCATTTAGGCGGGAGGGTTAGGGTTTTCTGCCCCATTGAAGAGAGAAGTTGCAAAAGGATGGTAGCAATCCCCTTCTTCATTCATATTCTTCGTGCTCCGGGGGAAAATAGTACAAAGCTTCAGAATCTTCCATAGACATTGATCACTCATCACCGTCATCTAAAGGATGTTGAGAAAGGCCGACGGGATGGAGGACATTAAGCTCTGTCCTGGGAAACACATTTTATGTTTCTCTCCTTGGCTGAACTGGTGTATGTTTGGGGGCATATTCCTTAACCTCATAGTTTTCACTTCCTCTGTAAGAAACTGAATTTCTACCAAGTTTAGCAGTTTTCACCAGTTAGCAAATGCTGTCACACAGAGCAGAGTTCTATCAATTAGAAGTTAAGAATCCACAGAATGGGGAGCAGCCCACAGACCTACTGGTGCCTAAAGATTGATAATGTTAACTCCTATTATCTCATCATCACTCCATCAGAGAATTGTGCACTGATCACATACCCTGGGACTCCACCTCCCTCACATGGCTTTTAAAAATGCTTTCCTGGGACTTCCCTTGTGTTCCAGTGGTTAGGACTCTGCACTTTCAATGCAGGGGTGATGGGTTTAGTCCCTGATCAGGGAACTAAGATGCTGCATGCTTGCATGAAATGTGGAAGTGTTAGTTGCTCAGGCATGTCTGACTCTTTGCATCCCCATGGACTGTATGTAGCTCATCAAACTCCTTTGTCCATGGAATTCTCCAGGCAAGAATACTAGAGTGGGTAGCTATTCTCTTCTCCAGGGATCTTACTGACCAAGGGATCAAATCTGGGTTTCCCTCGTTTACAGTTAAAAAAAAAAAAGCTTTCCTGAAACCCACTGGGGAATTCAGCTGACTGAACTCCTTATTTGGCGCCTGCAATAAATACCTACTTCCCTTCCATTCACCACAACGCATCAGGAAATTGGCTTTAGTGTGTGCAGGCAAGTGGATCCAAATTTTATTCAGTAACTTCAACGTTGCTTCATATTGCAATCTAATTTTTTTGTAAAATTGATGGCTTAAAAACAACTAAAATCTTAGACCCTTAGCAGATTCAGTTTTCATTGACTTGCTATGAAAAACTTATACTTTATAATTCCAAATTAGGGTTCATTGATTTCCATTACAGAAGAACTGTTTCCTTTGAAACAGACTCAGCCTTAGATCCTTAAATAATAGCAATAGACAGTTCTTATGCACTCAGCTCTTAGAGTTTGAAGCATTTAGTGTTTCATCTAAATGAAGGAAAAAGGGGGCAAAGAAATGTGCATTTAAAGCATGAAAAGCTGATAAGAAATATAGGAGACCAGCAGTATTTTTATTAGAAAAAGTAAGAGTTTCTTTAATGAACACACATTTATCACATGAGTCTTACAAACCATGCACTGTGCATTTTGTATTAAGAGTTTTTTCCTTTTATTTTTTAGTTTATTTCTTTCATTTAAAAGGTTTGCTGCTGAGGTAGTTGGGTAGTTTTTTGTTGTACTTTGAAAGAGAATTAGATCATTAGTGGAAACTAGTGCCTAAAATCTGAGACTAGTGAAGACATCTGATACTGATAAATATGCTGAAGGAAAAAAAAAAAGAGTCATGTCTTGCAAATGACAGTTTTCTAAGAGAAGTCAGGTGAGTGGTCAGTTACAACTTCTGTGGCAGGTGACCTTTGAATCAAAACTAAAAATAAAGAAGACAGTCATGCCATAACCTGAGAGAGAATTTTGCAGAGAGTGGAAACAGCCAAGGCAAATAAGCTGCTCATATATACTCCCAATACATGAGGACCATAGAAAATCAACACGGATATAGCAGAGGGAGGGAAGGCGCGAGTGTAGGCAGTGCAGTGGGCAGGGAGTAGATGAGAGAGAGCTTTGTGGGTTGTGGTCATGAACTCAGGTTTACTCTAGGCAAAAGGAACATGTGGGAAGCAGCCTTATGGAGAGCTAAAAGTCCCTTCACCCTTCGACATGTCCAGTAGAACAAATAGTGGTATCAAGGTGTGTTCATAGAGTGTCACCTGCCTAGGACTATAGTATTGATGCTAGGACTAATTCACAGGGGTAGAAGTGAAAATATTTAGTGAGCACGTATTTCAACCCTGAATAAAACATCTTCTGTTCTTATTAAAATCTGTGATGTTTTCAGCTCCTATCAGTTTACCCCTGGTTGAGACCGCAGAGCACAATTGATCTCTGTTGTGATCAACAAGACCAGCCCTGGATAAGCCTGTCTTCGAAGAGTGAGGTGCTACATAAACTCATTTCCTGGGTCACAGGAAACAGGAAGACAGATTTGACCTCAGGGCTCTGAATTCCATGTTTTAGATGCTAACACAGAAGTCCTGCTCACAGTGGGTATGGTGGGAGAGGACTTGCCAAAGATAAACAAGTGATAGAAGAAAGTGATGGGATAAAGAGTCCCAGATGGTTGCAGAGGGGTGCATATAAGGATGCTCTTGTCTTGGCAAAATTGCACTGAACCCGCTGTGTGACTCTGAGTAAACCAAGCAACCTCTCTGATCCTCAATGTTGTCGCCTAGTAAATTACAATAGCACTTTTCCTACCTGCCTCCCAGGGTTGTTGTTGTGGGATCCATAGATGGGAAGGTGTTTAGACAAGTGTGACATGTGCAACTGAAGGCATGGTCTTTGCAGAAGGTGGGAGGTGTGACGATGTAACTAGGTCAGGGAATGGGTGGTAGCTGTTTGTGCATGCAGCTCCAGTGGTATGGACTCACAGCAAACCAAGAGAAGTGCTCTTGCTTCTAAATGAAACTGACTTTCTAAATGAAGATTCTATTTTAAATTAGGCAGTGACTGAATTGGTGCCAGTACTTGTTAAGGCTGTTTCCCTGTGTTTGCTGGCAAATTGGATCAGAGGCTGACATATTTGGTTCTGCTGGTATTTGAAACAATCGACAGCACTTTGGAGCCAATCAGAATCTCTGAGAGTGAATTCCAGCCCTGCCACTCTCTGACTCTATGGCCTTGGGCAGCAAGGTCTATCTTCAGCATTCTATCATAAAAAAACAGTGGGATCTCTGGCGGGGCATGTAGGGAGGATGCAGTGTCTGTTCAAGGTCTATTCCTTGGGCAGGAAGGCTTGGATGGCAAATGATGGTGTTACCAAGTCCAAGCTGGTACTGCTCACTGCATGACAGGCCAGTATATCAAGAGATGAGGTGTCAGGGAAAGGAATAATGGGACTTAATTTGGAACCAGGAGACACAGAGAAGACGTCATACTAATGTCCCAAAGAACCATCTTCCCTGAGTTAGAATTCAGGCTTCTCTTATATTAAAAGGGGAAGGAGTGTGCCTGGTTCTTGCAAACTTCTTGGTGCCAGCCAGACTCAGAGAAGATGTAATAAATAATCCTTTGTTTTTGCAGCTATCTGCCTATCTGGTCATAATGTTCCCCCACATTTTCAACAAGACAGTTGTTATTCTCTGTTCTGCAACTTTTTCTCTCTGTATGAATGGGAAATGCTATACCTTTGACAGTCAAGCCTGGGAGTCAGAGCCTTGAGAATGGGCTTTTTTGTATATTTCAGGTTTCAGGCAACATTCTCTTACAAAATGTGCAGAACCAGCATGACTCAGCACAGGCCACAGAACACAAGGGTTACAGCTGAAGGAATCCATCCAATATGGATCAGACTTGTTCTTTCCTGTTAGAATGAGAATCCCATTCCCCATTTTGATTGGATAAATGGAGCCAGGTGCTTATCTTGAAACAATCAGAAAAGGCCAAAATAGTTCCAGGCTCTGATTGATTGATTTGGGATCTGGATTCCAAACTTCACTTTTCAAACTGGTTCCATGGTGAGCAAGTTGTTGAAGCTGAAGGAAATCAGAGGAGATTGGGGGACAGTGCTTCTCTGACCTGACTACACTCATCTGAATGTGGACCCTGTCTGTTTTCCTGAAATAATATCACCTGCCTTCTTCCTCTCTGTGGGGTTTATAATACAACACTTTTAGCAGCACTGTTGAAATACATTTCCAATTTCCATCATGACAAATGAAAATAGAGATGGTATTCACTGAGGGAGTCTGTGAGATTCTGGAACATCATACAGTCTAAATTACTTGACATGGTATCTTCATTTCTTTTCTTCGGTCACAGTCCAGTTGCCTTCTCAAGGCACAAACCAACTCCTTAAATTGAAGTATTCAGTGAGGGCGTGGATTTTTTTCTTCCTGTCTGGTAACCAGATAAGCTTAGATCAGATATCTATATTTGCTTGTCTGCCCCTCCATTGCTGAATGAAATTTAGAGGCATTCATACCTGTGAACCTCCAGCCTCACCTTAGAAAAGCACCTCATTTATATTGAAAGCAGAATTAATGGACAAGGAATTGCTGAGTTGGCATTTGGTGACCTGCCCTCATGTAACTATAAATATATTCATTTTCCTTTTCCCCAAGAGTTTAGTAGAGTTAATATTCCTATTATTAAATATTGTTTAATCACCTCCCACTGTACAGCACTGAGAGACTATAATAAAACAGGTTTCTCCAACCAGCAGTTCTTTTTGACCTCTGAATCCCAGGTGTGATTTTTTTTTCAGGGAAATGTGTGTAATTAACAGCATTTGAGAGAAGAGCAGTATTGGTAGAAACAGTGAAGTTAAAAGTTATTTCCTTTCATGATAACACACAAGCAGAATTACCTGGGATATACCTTTTGAAAGCAAAATTGAAGCACTCAAGATTGCCCTGAGTTTTTAGGTCACTGAATATTATAATTCCTAGTACAGATAAAGAAACACTGACCATGAGATAATTATTCCCTCAGATATGCAGATGACACTACCCTTATGGCAGAAAGTGAAGAGGAACTAAAAAGCCCCTTGATGAAAGTGAAAGTGGAGAGTGGAAAAGTTGGCTTAAAGCTCAACATTCAGAAAACTAAGATCATGGCATCCGGTCCCATCACTTCATGGGAAATAGATGAAGAAACAGTGGAAACAGTGTCAGACTTTATTTTTCTGGGCTCCAAAATCACTGCAGATGGTGACTGCAGCCATGAAATTAAAAGACGCTTATTCCTTGGAAGGAAAGTTATGACCAACCTAGTAGGCATATTGAAAAGCAGAGACATTACTTTGCCAACAAAGGTCCGTCTAGTCAAGGCTATGGTTTTTCCTGTGGTCATGTATGGATGTGAGAGTTGGACTGTGAAGAAGGCTGAGTGCTGAAGAATTGATGCTTTTGAACTGTGATGTTGGAGAAGACTCTTGAGAGTCCCTTGGACTGCAAGGAGATCCAACCAGTCCATTCTGAAGGAGATCAGCCCTGGGATTTCTTTGGAAGGAATGATGCTAAAGCTGAAACTCCAGTACTTTGGCCGCCTCATGTGAAGAGTTGACTCATTGGAAAAGACTCTGATGCTGGGAGGGATTGGGGGTAGGAGGAGAAGGGGACAACAGAGGATGAGATGGCTGGATGGCATCACTGAATCAATGGACGTGAGTCTGAGTGAACTCTGGGAGTTGGTGATGGACAGGGAGGCCTGGCATGCTGCGATTCATGGGGTCACAAAGAGTCGGACACGACTAAGCGACTGAACTGAACTGAACTGAACTGAACCATTGAGGCAAGAACCATCTGAGCTTTCTATCAAATGCCCCATAAATCAGTCAGGAACATGAATCTTAGTTCATAATCGTTAATATAGTTTCTCTTGGATATAAACTTTGATTTGGAAAAAAAAAAATCAGTATGTATATTTTTCTGTTTCCTGATACTTAGCATGATGCTTTCTCGTAACTTTCATTAGTCTGGATGCTATTTGTTTGCAAGTGACAGAAAATTTAATTCAGACTGACTTATACAAGACAGCTCACAGGGCTGTCATTCCAGAGATAACCTGCTTCAGGCACAGCTTCATCCAGCATCCCAGACATTATTCAAGAATATGACTCTCTCCACTCCCTTGAATATGATTTCTTTCATCTGGAATTCAGGCACGCCTTTACCTTGAAAGGTTCCTAGCATCCCCCAATCTGTGTCCTTATAGCTTAGAAAACCTCAGGGAAAGATAATTGCTTATTTGTTTTTCTCCAAAGCAGTTCCAGCAAAAATTGTAGGATTTAATCTCATTAATCCAAGTTGGGTCACATGATCATATCTGAACCCACCAATCAGGGAACAGAATGCAGTAAGTCCCTTACATAAGAACGAGTCTCATTCCAAGAGCACCGTTTGTAAGTCCAATTTGTTCCTAAGTCCAGCAAAATTAGCCTACATACCCAACTAACACAATTGGCTATATGGTACTGCATTGTAATAAGTTTATAATGCTCTTCACACAAATAATACATAAAAAACAAACAAATGCAAAAAATAAAGGAAACATTTCTAATCTTACAGTACAGAATCTTGAAAAGTACAGTACTATATAGTACAGCAGCTGGTATACAGGGACTGACATCGAGCGAGCAGGCAAGAAGAGTTATTGACTTGAGGATGGAGAGGAGGTGGGAGATGGTAGAGCTGAAGGATCATCAGCAAGGAGATGGAGGCAAGCTGCAACTTCACTCACACCTGACATTGATGAAGCACGGGTTCAAGTCTCTGAAAGTCCACAACTTGAAGGTTCATAGGTAGGGGATTTACTGTTCTGTGACTCTTTAGATGTGAGTTATGTGCTCAAATTCAAATCTGTGAGTGGATGCCCTGGGCTCTGTCTTACCCAGGATACATGCCCAGATAATGGGAGAAGATGGCATCTGAGGGATTACCACAATGCTGGTATTAAAAGCTATGGGGTTGAGTGTTCATAGATATAATCACTGGCACTGAGTACTGGTTTATAATCGCAAATTTGGAAATACTATGCAATGAAAGACTGGGTACTATGACAGAATAATTCTTGGGGTGCTCAGGGAGAAATATTTGGATGTCCAACTTCTCTTGGCTGCAGTCAGCATTACTATATTTTGACTGCCAAGTATTTTTGACTTGCTTCCTTAAAAGCCTCTCTTCAGTAGAAGCGTGGAAAACATGAAGCTTGAGGATCTTTCTTTTCCCTAAGATTGTGGTTTCAGCACATGTGCAAATAGCACATAATTAAAAGTGTGTATATAAACAGGTTTAATGAGTGATGCAAGAAGCTGCATGGTACCATACGCTTGGTTTTAACCAGGAAAATGAACCTTAATTCTGTTACACGTGTGCATGTGTGCTGAGTCACTTCAGTCATGTCCAACTCTTTGCAATCTTATGCACCGTAGCCCACCAGGCTCCTCTGTCCATGGGATTTTCCAGGCAAGAATACTGGAGTGGGTTGCCATGCCCTCCTCCAGGGTATCTTCCCCACTCAGGGAGCAAACCTGAGTCTTTTATGTCTCCTGCATTGACAGTTGGGTTCTTTACCACTAGCATCACTTAGGAAGCCCCTTAATCCCTCTGGGGGATATCATTTGATGAGTAAGAAGTACTTGGATCCTTTCCTAAACTACAAGTGTTGATGGAGTTTTAATGTCCAAATTCAGGCACAAAATGCTATAACTGTAAGAGCAATGGGATACATCCATTTCTATCCAAGATGTAATAACAGGAACCAGATTAGACCCCCTACTTGAAGCAATGAAGAACATGGAAAAAATACAGGAAATAATAGTTTTCAGACACTGGGGACAAGGCAACTCAGGGTTTTGATCTCTGATACAGGAAAGTGTTCGGTAGTTAGAATAGGAAGAAGGAGTCCAGAATGGCAGTGGCTAAAAGACAAGGAAGGGAAAAGCCCTCGAAAATAGAACAAAGAAAGATCTGAGGACCAGAGTGAAACAAACAGCACTCCTGGCTAGCCCAATTTACATAGGGCAGGTCTAGGGGGAGGATAAAAAAACATGTAAAAATAGCCAAATTTGGACTGGGAGCCTCTCTTCTTTTTGTGTCTTTTGGATCAGCATGCTCTCATGCCTCGAGGATGTATTTTTCCTTACTTTCTAAATAAAACTGAGCTGTAACACGGAGCTGTAACATTGGCCCATCCAAGAGCTGTAACACTGGTCTGTCTGAGGGCTGTAACATTAGTCCGTCTGTCGCTTCAAATTTTTGCTGCAATGAGACAGAACAGAGGAAATTACAAACTCCCCCGACAGAAGCAAACTAATTAAGTCCTGTAATGGCCCTGCCATCTCACTGTGTCAACACAGAGAGAGGAACCCAAGCAGATCCTGGTACTTTCCAGAGCTGAAGAGATAGAGATAGAGGTTTTAGGAGGCTGAAACAGCTGGAGTTCACAGGGGAAGAGAAGTACAGGAGAAGAGACACCCCTAGGAATCCACAGAGGGTCCTCTTCAAACTTTTTATCAGTGCGTAAGTGGAGGAAACAACCTCAAATTATGGGAAAATGCAGAAAAAGAGCAGACTAAAGGATAATTGGGTCCTGACTAACAACTTAAAAGCAAGTATTGAAAGGATCAAATCTGGGACTTCCCTGGTGGTCCAGTGGCTAAGACTCCATGCTCCCAATGCAGGATGCCCAGGTTCAATTAAGGAACTAGATCCCACATGCTGCAACTAATGGCACAGCCAGATAAATAAATAATTTTTTTTTTTTAAAGAAAGGACCAATTTGGTGTGAAGAAGCTTAAGTGTGTGTCTCATGGGCTTCCCTGATGGCTGAGACTGTAAAGAATCCTCCTGCAATGCAGCAGATGCCAGTTCCATCCCTGGGTCAGGAAGATCCCCTGAAGAAGGGAATGGCTACCCACTCTAGTCTTCTTGCCTGGAGAATAACATGGACGAAAGAGCCTAGTGGGCTACAGCCCATGGGGTCACAAAGAGTCAGCACAATTGAGTGACTGAGCACACAGACAGACACGTAACATCTGTTTTACCCAAAGCTAGTTTAGTGGTGATATATTTTGTCTCCAAAATTAATTTTTGAATAGATGCTTAATTGAAAGGACTGGAGTCTTTATGTGATTAAGATTCCCTTCTCCACTGTGATTTTCCTGGGGTACTCAAGCATGTCATCAGGGGATTGACATATATACACTACTATGTATAAAACAGGTAACTAATGAGACCCTACTGTGTAGCACAGGGAATTCTATTTAATACTCTGTAATACTCTGTAGTGATCTATACTGGAGAAGGCAATGGCACCCCACTCCAGTGCTCTTGCCTGGAAAATCCCATGGACGGAGGAGCCTGGTAGGCTGCAGTCCGTGAGGTCGCTAAGAGTCGGACCAGACTGAGCGACTTCACTTTCACTTTTCTCTTTCATGCTTTGGAGAAGGAAATGGCAACCCACTACAGTGTTCTTGCCTGGAGAATCCCAGGGACGGGGGAGCCTGGTGGGCTGCTGTCTATGGGGTCGCACAGAGTCGGACACGACTGAAGCGACTTAGCAGCAGCAGCAGTGATCTATATGCGGAGAAGGGAATGGCACCCTACTCCAGTACTCTTGCCTAGAAAATCCCATGGACAGAGGCGCCTGAAACGCTGCAGTCCATGGGGTCGCTGAGGGTCGGACACGACTGAGTGACTTCACTTTCACTTTTCACTTTCATCCATTGGAGAAGGAAATGGCAACCCACTCCAGTGTTCTTGCCTTGAGAATCCCAGGGACAGGGGAGCCTGGTGGGCTGCCGTCTATGGGGTCGCAGAGTCGGACATGACTGAAGCGATTTAGCAGCAGCAGCAGCAGCAGTGATCTATATGAGAATAGAATCTTAAAAAGAGTGGATATATGTTTATAAGTGATTCACTTTGCTCTACAGTAGAAACGAACACAACATTGGAAAGCAACTATACTCCAATAAAAAAATTTTTTTAAGTCATTAGGGCTTGCCCATTATTGTTTTATAAATAGCTAAGTCAAACAGAAGCAGAACGCAATGTCTAAACACCATCCTTAAATGGATTTATTATACTTGTATCATTTTGTGAGCATACATATTCGTTTTTTAATGTAATGATTCATGTACTTTGAATACCCTGTGCCAAGATGTGCATTATTTTTGAGTTTTTAAATTACTGTTGGTAAAACAATCCAAAGTCTTTTGTAAAGAAGACACAGTTATTATAGTTTGAATCAAAACCAAAAATGAAGTACGCTGTTCTTTTTAGAAATCCTTTAATTGGCAGGTGAAATCAAACAATTATGAAATGCTTTAATAAACTGGTTCAGCAAATGTGTTCTTTTGGCAGTCAATTAGGAAAATGTTTTGGTATAAACATCAATTACAAAGTTGGAAGTGGATATAATAAAGCTGTGATTAAAAATAAAACATCCATGGGATTATAATGGTTGATTTTCTTAAATGCTTAAATTTCAGCTTTGGGAGTTTTTGTTTGTAAGATGCTGTAAAGCAGCTCAGACACTTGAGATTCCCTTCTTCACTCTGGATGTTCTCCCTCCATCTCCAGCTCCACCCTGGCTGAGATGCAGTGATTTTCCTGGGCAAACCTGTACCTATCACAGACCTGGGTGCAGGGCTGGAAGCTGACTTACCTCTATCCTTGAATCTCTACAGAAGAGAGGCACAGGATTCTGTGGGGCTCCTGGACATAAAAGCCTTTCTGTGTTCCCTGTCTTTTGTTTGCAGGAAATAGGTTTTATTCAGCCTCTAAGACCTCCCCTGAGTTCCAAATTCAAATAGATGCTAATCAGAGAAGGGAGAGGATGCAGAGATAAGGGAGGAGCAGTCAAGAAACTATAATGCAGTCTCGGGGCAGGGTCCTTGTTCCCCCTCAGGGGATACACAGAACAATATCTTTGAGCTGTTTTGCAGATATTCAAACCTCCACCAGGTGGAAGAAGTTAACTGTCTGCTGCCTGCAAGCCCATAGACCCCAGACCAGTTGGAACCAGAAGGCTGATGATGCTGACTCCTGATTACCTCACCACCAACCAATCAGAAGAATGTCCATGAGCTGACCATGCCCTGCTCCTTGAACACTTTAAGATGCCTTACTACCCTCTGCTGGTCAGGATTCACAGTTTTGAGGGCATTAGTCCACTGTGGCCCCCTTTGCCTGGCAAAGCAATTCTTTTCTGCTGTATCCAAAACTCTGTCAGTTCAGTTCAGTTGCTCAGTCATATCCGACTCTTTGCGACCCCATAGACTACAGCACACCAGGCCTCCCTGTGCATCATCAACTCCTGTAGTTTACACAAATGCATGTCCATGGAGTTGGTGATGCCATCCAACCATCTCATCCTCTGTCATCCCCTTCTCCTCCTGCCTTAAATCTTTCCCAGCATCAGGGTCTTTTCAAATGAGTCAGTTCTGAGACAGTCATTTCCTAGGCAGGTTGATAAGAAGTCTAGGGGTCCCCAAGGAGAGAGGGGTCTGGAATTCTCAAGGAGGAAGAAAGGACAAACTTTTTTCCTTCTCTACATTCCTTAGAATTATATAACAATAATGTGTCCTGCCTGAGGACAGTCTCTGGATTAAACCTTCTGGCTAATTCTGTTATCTTAAAATGTAAATTATGGGAGTATGTCTGGTGAGGTCTTTACAACCTCTACATTCTTTGGATTCATTGGAGAGTATATAACTTCATTGCTAACACTAGCAAGGGGGTACTCTTTCTGCCCCCTTCTGATGCCTGTGTCAGAAGCTTTCTCTATCTCCTTTATACTTTAATAAAACTTTATTACACAAAAGTTCTGAGCGATCAAGCCTGGTCTCTGGCCCCGGATTGAATTCTTCTCCTCTGGGGGCCAAGAATCCCGGTGTCTTGGTGTCTTCGTGTGATTCAACAACAACCTTTCAGTTCTTCGCATGAGGTGGCCAAAGTATTGGAGTTTCAGCTTCAGCGTCAGTCCTTCCAGTGAATATTCTGGACTAATTTTCTTTAGGATGGACTGGTTGGGTCTCCTCGCAGTTCAAGGGACTCTCATGAGTCTTCTCCAACACAACAGTTCAAAAGCATCAGTTCTTCAGTGCTCAGCTTTCTTTACAGTCCAACTTTCACATCCATACCTGACTACTGGAAAAACCATAGCTTTGACTCTGAGATTCAATTAAGTATCAGGGTTTAGAGGCCAAATCTCAGCTAAAAGATGACAGTGGTTTCCTGAGATCATCTTCAAGTTTCTAAAGAGGTGTAATTTCCAGACACCCCAAGACCTTGGATAATGGATAGCTAATCCTTCAGCTCTAATGTCTCAAAGGCAAGTCAGCACATATCACTTGCAACTGAAGTTGGCCATTCTTGAGACTCTCCCACTTCTAATCCAGTTTTCCTGCATGTGAGAGCAGCTTTTGGTGACATGGTTATGTTTCCTCTTCTATGCTTTTTATATGCTCATCACAGGTCAATATGCAATTTACTTTGCAGAAGGTTTGTCTGTTCAATTGACAGTCTCACAGTTAGACCATGACAGAATTATTCTATGTCTCCACTTTTGCCAAAGCAGACAGTTTTTCACACTTAGAAATTCCATTTCAGCTACTTTAAGTAGGCAACAAATGGCTGTCTACTTACTATAATTATTGCCAATTCTACAACTCTCCCACATCTTTACACTTTTAGCAAATCATTTTCAAAAAATACCAGGGACACTGACAAAATAACAATGTATCTTTTTTCCAAATACCTCAAGCCAGCTCTGTGTTGGCTTTCAAAATATGTGTTGGTTTAAGTGATATTATCTTGATTAATGTTCTAATTAGTGGTGCTTAAAAATAGTTAGGATGCACTGCCTAACCTTTCAAAATTGTGTTTAAGAAAAGTCAAAGGAAAATTCAGTAGCGTGACATGAAATAAAATAATAAATCCTTTAATGTGCTAATTAAAATGTAGTATTTGTTCTTCACATTGGTGAGATACAGATCATTATTAATGACAGCCCAGTACACGTCCAGAACTGTTTAAGTTTGGAAAGTCCTGGAGTTTATTTTTATATTTCTATATATACATCTAAAGACTATTTTAGGAATTAACATTTATGCACTTATAACTTTATGAATTTGGACATTTGATCAAAACAAATGCTTTGGTTATGTTCATTATTTATGGATTTTATTCATTGATGATTCAGTGCCACATTTAGACATTTATGGTCTAATTTCTCACTTACTGCTTTATCTCTTGTATTTAATTTTCCAAGGGATGTAATGGCTCAAGTGCCTCTTGAGGTAGACACTAGAATTCCTCTTAAGAGGATACCAGGGGGTCACTAGTAGAAGATAGAGACCTTTCTATATTATCACACACACACAAATGGCATTAGAAGCCAGAAAAAGTGAGTGGTGTGTATTGGTCAACTCAAATTTCTTCTTTAGCAATTTTAAATTGTATACAAGGCAGATAATACAGACTATATAAATTATACATCTAAGTACATATAAATTATATATATATTCTTAAAATGTTTTTACATTAAACATTTATTTTTTAAATTTTTATTTTCTATTGGAGTATTTATATTATGTTATAAATTCTTTAACATTCAGGCAGAGTGAGAAACTTGGAGCATCAATGCAGGCAGAAAGATGTATTTTTGTCTAGCTACCATATCATAAGACTAAGTATATATATATATATTTTTTTAATTTAATCTTTATTTGAAAACCAATCTTTGTAGATTCTTACCATAATTCTTACTTAAACCTTTTATAAAAATATCGCTCCACTTTATGTGCAGAATTTGGGGATTCCAGGGTAAGTTGTAGCACACATGTGCATGCAGGTACATACACACACACACACACACACCCCTCAAAGCACTATGAACCAGTAAGGTTATTTTTTTAAATTTCATTTCAGCCACTTCAATAATTTCACCACGTCCCCCTCTCAGTCTCTGTGTTGACACAGGGCGAAAGGTTTTTCAAACTAAGTGACCTTTCCTTTGGGAACATTAGCTTGTAGAATGAAACACATGTCATTCACTGTACCGAAGAGCATTATGTTAAATGAATGGTGGAAAAGTTAAAGCAAAATATGGAATTTCATGTGTGCAGCATATTGAAACATTGAAAGGTGTATGTCCTGGCATAGTTACATTTGTATATTATCCAAACTACATGTTTTAAACTTTCGACATCCCACTCTGCCATATTTCAGCTGATGGAAGGAAGACATTCACTGACAGAGAGCAGCACAAACTGCACCACACCAGCGATTCTCATCTGGAAAGAATGTGGCTTGTGTTAGAATGGTAGATGGAATTAGAAAGTGACTTCATGGGGTTCCCTGGTGGTCCAGTGGTTAAGAATCCACCTGCCAGTGCAGGGGACATGCATTTGATCCCTGTTTCAGAAAGATTCCACAAGCCACGGGGCAACTAAGCCTGTGAGCTGCAACTACCGAAGCTCATGGGCACTGAAGCCTGTGTTCCGCAACAAGAGAAGCCTCTGCAATGAGAAGCCCATGCACTGCAACTAGAGAAAAGCCTGTGCAGCAATTAAGACCCAGCACAGCCAAAAATAGAAATATAATTTAAAAAAAATTTATTTTAAATTCATTTTCCAGGATAAACTTTTCTTCTCACCACAGGGTAAATCATCATTTTTTTTAACAAGAAAATAAACATTTCAACATTCTATTGATTTGCACTCACATATATTTTAGCTTTTCATATGCAGCTATTCAAAAGTATATTACAAACTCCTCTCATGCCCAATGCCTCACGTGCATACAAGCTTGGGGCCCAGTGGAGGGGCTTGGAAGTTCAGACAAAAAGGAACCATCCTGGCTGTCATGGGGGTTGGGGTCCACGTGCGTACCTGCTCAGTAGCTCAGTTGTGTGGGATTCTTTGCGACCCCATGGACTGTAGCCCACCAGGCTCCTCTGTCCACGGGATTTCCCAGTCAAGAATACTGGAGTGGCTTGCCATACCCTCCTCCAGGGGATCTTGCCAACCCAAGGACCGAACCCGCATCTCTGCGTCCCCTGCATTGCAAGTGGATTCTTTACAGCTGAGGGACTGTGGAAGCCCCCTGGTGTCCACATCCAATACTAAACACCCCTCCAGATGTCAGTGCAACAGAAAGGGGTTCACCTTCACAACTCCTTTCTAGGTTTGAGACACAGGAGGGGACTCCTATTCAGCCAGACTCACAGAAATTATGAATCTGGGCTTTTGCTGCTAGTTTTCCAGCTGCCTGAAATGAGGAAAAGCATATCTCTGTATGATTGCACAATTACTTTTCTAGGCATGCATTTCTTTCCTTCCAGGGACTTCAACGCCTGTGTTTCAGGACTTGAGATAGCAGATGCAAAATTTTAAAAGAAGGCACAGGGCTTCCCTGGTGGTCCAGTGGTTAAGAATCCACCTGCCAATGCAGGGGACTCAGGTTCGATCTCTGGTTGGGGAAGATACCACATGCCTTGGAGCAACTAAGCCTGTGTACCGCAACTACTGAGCCCACGAGCCACAAGAGAAGCCACCGCAGTGAGAAGCCTGGGCACCACAGCCAGAGAGTAGCCTCTGCTTCCCACAACTAGAGCCCTTGGACATCAACGAAGACCCAGTGCAGCCAGAAATAAATAAAAAGAAGGCACACACACAAAAAAATCACCTTTTAAAAAAAGATCTTTCATATTTTTCCTAGCAGTCTGGGTAAAAATGTTTCCAGGTGTCCCAACATGTTGGGTGACAGGAGAGAGAGGCCAAGTGTTCCTCAATTTCCAACCCAGGGACCAAACTACACTACGACTCGGGTGCGGTGGTAGATGTGGCTGTGTCTCCCTTTTCCTTCTTTGTTTTGAGTTAATGGTTTGATTTGGTCTATTTGTAGGAGGAGTACTCTGTATGGGGCCAAGAGTGAATAGGTGCTGATGGTTCAGACCCACAGAGCTCTGGAGATAGAAGAAAAACTCAGGACAGCTGGGGATTCTGCTCGGATCCCTAAAGATTTCTCCAGACATTTCAGCTGAACAACAGTGGTACGTTATTTAGCAAATTTTTCTTGGACTACCTTCTATCCACACACATGCTTCACTGGCCGTCAGCATCACAGCATCACCTTTTCCGTGTGGCCAGTGCCATTCTTTTGTCGTTGTTATGGAAAAGGAATTCTCTGGCAACCCAGAACGTGGAGAGCTTCCTAGGTCTTCATTATCACTGTTTACTAAGCTCTGCTCTTTCCCCAGCCTCACAGACATCCTATCATAATGGACAGACAACAAAAAAGTGGCCTCTAACACTAATCTGTGAAGCTGCATGCTTTCATGCTTCTAAAAAGCTGGCAGAAGGACTCCCCGGGTGGTGCAGTGGCTAAGACTCCACACTCCCAATGCAGGGAGCCCGGGTTCAATCCCTCCTCATGGAACTAGATTCCACATGCTGCAACTAGGAGTCCATATGCCACAAAAAAAGGTTCCCATATTTCTCAACTAAACTGCACAGCCAAATAAATTAATAAAATATTAAAAATAAAAATAAATAAAAAAGCTGGTAGGAAAGGAGCCAAATGGCTCTCCCAAATTTACAAATCCATTCTCTCTTCCATCCTCAGTTTTTTCTCAACACTTTAATTATATTTAAAAAACTTTATTTATTTATTTTTGGTTGTGTTGGGTCTTTGTTGCTGTGCAGGCTTTTCTCCAGTTGCAGTGAGTGGAAGCTACTCTTTAGTTGTGGTTTGCATAGGCTTCTCGTTTCAGTCGCTTCTCTTGTTGTGGCTCCCAGGCTCAATAGTTGTGGCACCTGGGCTTAGGTGCCTCACAGCATGTAGGGTCTACCCAGATCAGGGGTTGAACCCATGTCTCCTGCACTGGCAGGCAGACTGTTTACCACTGAGCCACCAGGGAAACCCTGAGCACTTTACATTATTGTTTCTTAAGAATATTTTTTTGCCTTTTCATACTGTTCAAGGGGTTCTACAACTCAGCATTCAAAAATCTAAGATCCTGGCATCCGGTCTCATCAGTTCAGTTCAGTTCAGTCACCTAGTCGTGTCCAACTCTTTGCAACCCCATGAATCGCAGCACGCCTGGCCTCCCTGTCCATCACCAACTCCCGGAGTTCACCCAGACTCACGTCCATCGAGTCAGTGACGCCATCCAGCCATCTTATTCTCCGTCGTCCCCTTCTCCTCCTGCACCAATCCCTCCCAGCCTCAGAGTCTTTTCCAATGAGTCAACTCTTCGCATGAGGTGGCCAAAGTACTGGAGTTTCAGCTTTAGCATCATTCCTTCCAAAGAAATCCCAGGGCTGATCTCCTTCAGAATGGACTGGTTGGATCTCCTTGCAGTCCAAGGGACTCTCAAGAGTCTTCTTCAACACCATAGTTCAAAAGCATCAATTCTTTGGCGCTCAGCCTTCTTCACAGTCCAACTCTCACATCCAAACATGACCACAGGAAAAACCATAGCCTTGACTAGACGGACCTTTGTTGGCAAAGTAATGTCTCTGCTTTTGAATATGCTATCTAGGTTGGTCATAACTTTGCTTCCAAGGAATAAGCGTCTTTTAATTTCATGGCTGCAGTCACCATTTGCAGTGATTTTGGAGCCCAGAAAAATAAAGTCTGACACTGTTTCCACTGTTTCCCCATCTATTTCCCATGAAGTGATGGGAGCAGATGCCATGATCTTCATTTTCTGAATGTTGAGCTTTAAGCCAACTTTTTCACTCTCCACTTTCACTTTCATCAAGAGGCTATTGAGTTCCTCTTCACTTTCTGCCATAAGGGTGGTGTCATCTGCATGTCTGAGGTGATTGATATTTCTCCCGGCAATCTTGATTCCAGCTTGTGTTTCTTCCAGTCCAGCGTTTCTCATGATGTACTCTGCATATAAGTTAAATAAGCAGGGTGAAAATATATAGCCTTGACGAACTCCTTTTCCTATTTGGAACTGGTCTATTGTTCCATGTCCAGTTCTAACTGTTGCTTCCTGACCTGCCTACAGATTTCTCAAAAGGCAGGTCAGGTAGTCTGGTATTCCCATCTCTTTCAGAATTTTCCAGTTTATTGTGATCCACACAGTCAAAGGCTTTGGTATAGTCAATAAAGCAGAAATAGATGCTTTTCTGGAACTCTCTTGCTTTTTCCATGATCCAGCAGATGTTGGCAATTGGATCTCTGGTTCCTCTGCCTTTTCCAAAACCAGCTTGAACATCAGGAAGTTCATGGTTCACGTATTGCTGCAGGCTGGCTTGGAGAATTTTGAGCATTACTTTACTAGCGTGTGAGATGAGTGCAATTGTGTGGTAGTTTGAGCTTTCTTTGGCATTGCCTTTCTTTGGGATTGGAATGAAAACTGACCGTTTCCAGTCCTGTGGCCACTGCTGAGCATTCCAAATTTGCTGGCATATTGAGTGTAGCACTTTCACAGCATCATCTTTCAGGATTTGAAATAGCTCAACTGGAATTCCATCACCTCCACTAGCTTTGTTCATAGTGATGCTTTCTAAGGCCCACTTCACTTCACATTCCAGGATGTCTGGCTCTAGGTCAGGGATCACATCATTGTGATTATCTGAGTCGTGAAGATCTTTTTTGTACAGTTCTTCTGTGTATTCTTGCCATCTCTTCTTAATATCTTCTGCTTCTGTTAGGTCCATACCATTTCTGTCCTTTATCGAGCCCATCTTTGCATGAAATGTTCCCTTGGTATCTCTAATTTTCTTGAAGAGATCTCTAGTCTTTCCCATTTTGTTGTTTTCCTCTATTTCTTTGCATTGATTGCTGAGGAAGGCTTTCTTATCTCTTCTTGCTATTTTTTTGGAACTCTGCATTCAGACGCTTATATCTTTCCTTTTCTCCTTCGCTTTTCACTTCTCTTCTTTTCACAGCAATTTGTAAGCCCTCCGCAGGCAGCCATTTTACTTTTTTGCATTTCTTTTCCATGGGGATGGTCTTGATCCCTGTCTCCTGTACAATGTCATGAACCTCATTCCATAGTTCATCAGGCACTCTATTTATCAGATCTAGGCCCTTAAATCTATTTCTCACTTCCACTGTATAATCATAAGGGATTTGATTTAGGTCATACCTGAATGGTCTAGTGGTTTTCCCTACTTTCTTCAATTTAAGTCTGAATTTGGTAATAAGGAGTTCATGATCTGAGCCACAGTCAGCTCCCGGTCTTGTTTTTATTGACTGTATAGAGCTTCTTCATCTTTGGCTGCAAAGAACATAATCAATCTGATTTCAGTGTTGACCATCTGGTGATGTCCATGTGTAGAGTCTTCTCTTGTGTGGTTGGAAGAGGGTGTTTGCTATGACCAGTGCATTTTCTTGGCAAAACTCTATTAGTCTTTGCCCTGCTTCATTCCGTATTCCAAGGCCAAATTTGCCTGTTACTCCAGGTGTTTCTTGACTTCCTACTTTTGCATCCCAGTCCCCTATAATGAAAAGGACATCTTTTTGGGTGTTAGTTCTAAAAGGTCTTGTAGGTCTTCATAGAACTGTTCAACTTCAGCTTCTTCAGTGTTACTGGTTGGGGCATAGACTTGGATTACTGTGATATTGAATGGTTTGCCTTGGAAATGAACAGAGATCATTATGTCATTTTTGAGAGAGGACCAGCCGGGAGGACCAACCCCACGTCCAAGGAGCGGTGGTTGCGTGGGCACAGGAGGGCCTAGAGGAGCTATCCCACGTTGAAGGTCAGGAAGGGCGGTGGTGAGGAGATACCCCTCGACCAAGGTAAGGAGCAGCGGCTGCACTTTGCTGGAGCAGCCGTGAAGAGATACCCCATGTCCAAGGTAAGAGAAACCCAAGTAAGACAGTAGGTGTTGCAAGAGGGCATCAGAGGGCAGATACACTGAAACCATTCTCACAGGAAACTAGTCAATCTAATTACACTAGGACCACAGCCTTGTCTAACTCAGTGAAACTAAGCCATGCCTGTGGGCAACCCAAGACGGGTGGGTCATGGTGGAGAGATCTGACAGAATGTGGTCCACTGGAAAAGGGAATGGCAAACCACTTCAGTATTCTTGCCTTGAGAACCCCATGAACAGTATGAAAAGGCAAAATGATAGGATACTGAAAGAGAAACTCCCCAGGTCAGTAGGTGCCCAATATGCTACTGGAGATCAGTGGAGAAATAACTCCAAAAAGAATGAAGGGATGGAGCCAAAGCAAAAAGAATACCCAGCTGTGGATGTGACTGGTGATAGAAGCAAGGTCTGATGCTGTAAAGAGCAATATTGCATAGGAACCTGGAATGTCAGGTCCATGAATCAAGGCAAATTGGAGTGGTCAAACAAGAGATGGCAAGAGTGAATGTCGATATTCTAGGAATCAGCGAACTCAAATGGACTGGAATGGGTGAATTTAACTCAGATGACCATTATATCTACTACTGTGGACAGGAATCCCTCAGAAGAAATGGAGTGGCCATCATGGTCAACAAAAGAGTCCGTAATGCAGTACTTGGATGCAATCTCAAAAACGACAGAATGATCTCTGTTCGTTTCCAAGGTAAACCATTCAATATCACAGTAATCCGGTCTCATCACTTCATGGCAAATAGATAAGTAAACAATGGAAACAGTGAGAGACTTTATTTTCTTGGGCTCCAAAATCACTGCAGATGGTGACTGCAGCCATGAAATTAAAAGACGCTTGCTCCTTGGAAGAAAAAGCTATGACAAACCTAGTCAGCATATTAAAAAGCAGAGATATTATTTTGCTGATAAAGTTCCATCTAATCAAAGCTATGGTTTTTCCAGTAGTCATGTATGGTTGTGAGAGTTGTACCATAAAGAAAGCTGAGCACCGAAGAATTGATGCTTTTGAACCATGGTGTTGGAGAAGACTCTTGAGAGTCCCTTGGACTGCAAGGAGATCAAACCAGTCAACCCTTAAGGAATCAGTCCTGAATATTCATTGGAAGGATTGATAATGAAGCTGAAGTTCCAGTACTTTGGCCACCTTGTTCAAAGAACTGGCTCATTAGAAAAGACCGTGATGCTGAGAAAAATTGAAGGCAGGAGGAGAAGGGGATGACATAGGATGAGATGGTTGGATGGCATCACCGACCTGATGGACATAAATTTGAGCAAGATCCAGAAGTTGGTGTTGGATAGGGAGGCCTGGCATGCTGCTGTCCATGGGGTTGCAAAGAGTCTGATACGATTGTGTGACTGAAGTGAACTGACTGACTAACAGCTTTATCCTGTCCTTTTGCTCCTGGGTTGTAGGAAAACAGAGTCACAGATGCTGGTGGGTTCTCTCCAGGTCTCACTAGGCTTACAAATAAATGTGGATTCCAAAAGAGCAGGAAAAGGGGAATTTTGAAAATGTCATTCAGGAAAAAATGAAGACCTTTTATTTGGAAGGTTTTTTGTTGGTTTATTTGCCAAATGCAAACACTGCATTTCTGATTTCTTGTGTTTAAATTGTGAGTTCCCACCAATGATCTCTATGAATTTATAAAGTATATTTAAGTTATGCTGATATATTTACTGTTTAGAATTTTTTAATAGAAGAGAAAGTTCACAAAAGAATATGTCTTGGGTTTCTGCATTCTTATAGGGTCCTCTGACTCAAGATGGTCAGGTCACTGTTATTTTCCAGATGGAAAATAAAGATCCAAGGGCATTATAGTCCATTAGGGAAATTATCCTGCTGGCCCAAGAAATCAGTAATAATACTGCCTTTCATATGTTCATATTCACATTCAATACTGCAATAATAAAACAATTCACAATACTGGACCATCTTCATGTTCTAAGAGTTACCTTCAAAATGTCATTGCTATATTAGGTCAAGTTTTTAGATAATGTATATAGTTATATATGTGCATACATATTTAATTTTTTTCAAAATGTGAGGCTATCTCTTTAAGTTCTGCAAAAGCTGAAATAAAATAAAACCCTTTCTGTATATTTGCATTACCCATAGGATTAAAGCACTTTGCAAACAAGTGAAGTGAACAATGCTTTTTAATTTGCTGTCCATGTGATTATGACTTCTTGTTTCATTAGATGGTGTAAGTCACTTTTTACACCATACATTTCCCTTTGCTTTCTTTGCAAAAGATAATGTGAAAATATAGGGAGAGAGGTAATCTTCACCTTTCTACTTTTTACTGTGAAAGTTGGAACTGAAATGACCCAATACTTCATTTGAGGTAGATCATAAACTCAAGTGTTTAAAGAATAGTTTCTAAGAGAAAACAGAAGAGAAAATCTTTGTTACTTTTGGTTTAACAAAGGTTTCTAAATCAGGACTGAAAATTGCTAACAATAAAATAATAAAATAATTGACCTTAAATTTTTTGAAACTCTGCTGATTAAAGGTGTAACTATACCAATTAGTTAGATGGTGATGGACAGGAAAGCTTAGTGTGCTACAGTCCATGGGCTTGCAAAGAGTCAGACATGAATGAGCGACTGAACAACAACAAGTAAATCTCAGGGAGAAAATATTTGCAATACATCTTTCTGACAAATTTTGTACAGATTCTTTTAAATACTCCCACAATTCAAAAATAAAAGATGAGCTAATATAAACATAAGCAAAAGACTTGAACAGATTTTTCATAAAGAAAGTTATGCAAGTGGCCACAAAGAACCAGAAAGACGTGTTTAACATCATTAATCATCAAGAGAATTTATATTAAAACTACAATAAGATATCCTGACGTATCTTCTAGAATAACTGAAATTGAAAAGTGTGACAACAAATCCAGCAAGGAAGCCCAATGTTAATGAAAACATGGATCAAGTGAAACTTTTTCATCGCTGGTAAAAATTAGTTGGCAGTTTCTTTTTAAGTTAATCATATACTCTGGAGTGTTTCCAATACCACCAATTAATATCTGATGTTCCAGACACCAACTGGATGTCTTTCAGTTTAACTCAATTATGATCCTACCTACCTGGAGACAGCATCAGACTCCAAGGGTCAAGGGCTGTCTCACAAGATTGCTCTGTCCCCTGCCTTTCAGATTCCATTGCAAATCCAAGTTGTCATCTGTTCTTCTGATCCACCGATGTAAATCTTAGGATGCCCTTCTCAGGTTTGAGAATTTCTACAATGGGTAATAAAACTCAGGGAATATTTCCTTATGTTTACTGATTTATTACAGAAGACTACCACTCAAGAATATTCATATGGAAGAGATGTAGAGGGTAAGATTTAGGGAAATGAACATGGAACTTCTGTTAGGGGAACCACTGACAAAAGCCACCTAACCTGGCCAGGTATCATAGTAGCCACTTGCATGAGTTATCTTACAACAGGAGGTCCTGGTAAGAACACGGAACTAACAAGCTACCTCCACTGGAATAATTTGGGAAAGGTCAAAAGGAGAGAGAAGATGCCAGTCCATAGGTCCTACCAATCTCCCAGAATCCTCCTTGCTGGAATCCATCTTGGTTGAGCAATGTACACACCACCAGCGAAGACCCTGAGTCAGAGTGATTGGTCAGAGACGACCTGGAAATTAATCCCAATTCTCATAGAGCCCCGAGACTGTGAGCCACATGGCAGAGCGGTCCTCCTGGGTTCCCTTACCCTGCTGCTCTTCTCCTGGGCACCTCTTCCCAGTAAAGTTTCTTGCTTTGTCAGCACATGTGTCTCCTCAGACAATTCATTTCTGAATGTTAGACAAGAGCCCACTCTTGGGCCCTGGAAGGGGTCCCCCTTCCTAGTATACTTCTATGCCCTATCTCAGTGTACCACCTGCCCAGTACCACTACACGTTCACCAACCAGGAAGTTTATCAAATCTCATTATTCAAGAGTTTTTAATAGAGATAAACCTTTAGCTCTCTAACCTTCTCTTTCCCAGAGGCCAAAGCCCTAACCCTCTAATCACTTGGTCTTTCTGGTGATCACCTCTGATCTGAGGTTAACCAGGTGTCCCACCTGCCATCTCATTAGCATAGTCTCAGGTGTGCTCAAAAGGGCTCCTTATGAATAACAAAAATAATTCTATCACTCAGCAAATTCCTAGGGCTTCAGAAACTCTGTGCCAGAACCTGGCCCAAAGACCAAATATATTTTTTATTATACCACATATTCTAAGACTGAGCAATTTCTAGGTAGTTTCCCAAGAGAAATCACCATCAGTTTGAAGAAATCCTCAGTTATCTTCTTGCTACCTGAAATACTCTTGTCAGTCATTCATTTGTGCTAAGAACAAGTGTTCTGTCTTATTCACAACTGTGTCTGATTTACTGAAACAGTGTTTGGAACATGGTGGTTTACAAATAAATATTCGCAGATTATATGAATGAATATAATCCTCATGTTAACACCCTGAAGTAGACTCATTCTCATTTCACACAGGGCAATGATTAAGTTGCCCATGATCACATAACCAGTAAGTGGTAGAGTTGAGATTTGAACCAATATTTTCATCAAGACAACCATCACAAGTGAGCCTGAAGGTTTGCCTGACTTGGATTTCCTTGGTGGTCCAGTGATTAAGAGTCCATCCCAGTGCAGGGGACATGGGTTCCATCTCTGATCAGGGGAGATCCCACATGTTGTGGGGCCACTGAGCCCATGCACCAAAACTACTGAAGCCCCTGTGTCCTAGAGCCTGTGCTCGGCAGTAAGAGAAGCCACAGCAACAAGAAACCCATGCACCACTGCGAAGAGTACCCCCCACTGGCTGCAACTAGAGAAAATACGTGTGCAGAAACAAAGATCCAGCACAGCCAAAAATAAACAAATTAAAAAAAAAAAGATTTGCCCGATTTCTTTTAGAGTCTTAAAGACGCAGTTCTACCTTCAAAGTCATTGCGGTCTCTTTAGTGGTTGTGATTAAGCAGAACATTTTTGTTTATGATCACCCACTAACTACTTTCTCGACCAGCCTCCTCAATGCACCTTCCTCAGAGAAAATGCAGTTTCTTTGCTTGCATGCATGCTCAGTTGCTTCAGTTGTGTCCAACTCTCTGCAACCCTATGGACTGTGGTCTGACAGGCTTCTCTGCTCATGGGATTCTCCAGGCAAGAATACTGGAGTGGGTCACTATGCCCTCCTCCAGGGAATCTTCCCAACCCAGGGATTAAACTCGAATCACTTGCATCTCCTGCATCGGCAGGCAGATTCTTTACCAATAGTGCCACCCAATTTCCCACTGCTTGTATGTAAATGACATCAACCATACAACATGCTTCCCCAGACTTGTAGAAAAACTCAGCCCACGTGGGCACACTGACATTCAGGCACCTCTTCGAGGACATTGTGCCTCCCAGGATATGGCATTTCATTTTGCAGCTGCTATCAAACTTGACATCCAATTTCAGTCACTGTGGACTACAAATACAATTTTACAATAATTAATGTGCCAAATCACCACTAACAAATCCAGTTAAGTAACATACATTTCACCTTGTTAAGCATAACTATGACATGTGAAGGACGGTGGGGGATTCTTTTAGATAAGTTTTTGTATTTCTAATAGTAATTATTCTCCCCTGGGGGGGGGAAAAACATCCTCTTCTCACAAATGGGATGCTTTTGTTGGAGAAGAAGGAAACTGTCATGGTTTTCCAGCTTTACTGGGGTTTAACTGACAACTAAAAATTGTTTCTATTTCAGGTACAGCTTGATGTTTTGGAGTATATTTACGTATACATTGTAATATAGTCATACCAATCATGCTGATTAACATATCCATTACCTCTCATGGTCTGTGTATGTGTGCATGGTGAGAACACTGTAGATTTACACTCTTAGCAAATTTCAAGTGTCGACTAAAAAAATATTAGTCACAGCCTTTAAATAGTGTGTGTGTTAGACGCTCATTCATGTCTGATTCTTTGCTATTTTATTCCATTAATTATCATTCTTAATATAGGGAGGTGAAAGTGTTAGTCACTCAGTCATGTCTGACTCTTTGTGACCCCATAGATTATAGCCCACCAGGTTCCTCTGTCCATGGAAATCTCCAGGCAAGAATACTGGAGTGGGTTGCCATTCCCTTCTCCAGAGGATCTTCCTGACCCAGGGATCGAACCTGTGTCTCCTGTATTGGCAGGCAGATTCTTTACCATTGAGCCACCAGGGAAGCCCTATAAATAGACAGCTGTCTTATTTGGTAGTAATGTCAAGGACTTTGAGCCCAGGAGGCAGTATCTCAGTAGCCCTGAGAACACTGCTTCGAGGAGACAGGAGAGGGAGTCAGGCTGTATACACGTTTGCCACAAAGGGGACTGGCAGTCTAAACTCAGCCATAAAGAATCTGCTTGCAATGCAGGAGCCTCAGGAGATGCAGGTTCGATCCCTGGGTTGGGAATATCCCCTGGAGGAGTCATGGCAACCCACTCCAGTATTTTTGCTTGGAGAGTCCCATGGACAGAGGAGCCTGCCAGGCTACAGTCAAAGGGTCACAAAGAGTCAGACACCAAGTGACTTAGCTCACCCACAGGGAAACCTAGATATCAAGCTAAAGAACTTAGCGTTATTCTATGAATGGGAAGATGCAAGCCTCTGGGCTTTCTGGGTTTACTGAATTCATTCCTTTCATGTGCACCTCAGCTGTCCGGGGCCAAATCCTGTTTCCTGTCACCGTAAGGGGTGGCAAGCGTGGCTGTTGGCTGCTTCTTGCATCCCCTCACCTAGCTCCTCAGCAATCACCATAGGGGGTTTTCAGCATCTGCAGGATTGCAGGAATTGTGTTCCCTTTGGGGAGCCCTCATTCACATTAGGAGGCCAGAAATCCCCAAGAACTGTGCCATTTTTTTGCCCACAAATATGGCAGGAAATAATTGATTTCACACAAATATGAGAAGGCAATGGCACCCCACTCCAGTACTCTTGTCTGGAAAATCCCATGGACGGCAGAGCCTGGTATAGGCTGCAGTCCATGGGGTCGCTAAGAGTTGGACGCGACTGAGCGACTTCACTTTTACTTTTACTTTTTTCTTATGGCAGGAAATAATTGATTTCACACAAATATGCAATATAGTATTGGTAACTATAGTCACCATGGTGTACATGAGATCTCTGTAATTTATTCAATGTGTATCACTGAAATTTTACACCCTTTGAGTAATATCACTTCATTTCCTTCCAGCCCCTGGTATCATGATGTTAATCTCTCCTTCTATGAGTCTGACTATTTTAGATTCCACACACATGGGACATCATGAAGTAGTTGAAATGAGTCATCTTTACTATCTCAGTGTACTGAGTCTGTTAGTTACCCTAGGAAATAGAAATGTCTATTAGCCTCTCTCTGTCTATTATCTATTTATACATACATTAGCTCTATATGAATACTTTTGGACTTTGACGGAAATGGAAAGTCTTGGCTCCCTATTCAATGATCAGAGAAGAGGCATTATGATAAAGGAAGAGCCTTCATTTCAATGAAATATTTATCTGTGGTAAATAAGATCCCTAGAAATAATAATATCAAACTACTTAGCATCAATGTATTTCAGAAAGAAAGTGAGCAAGAGAAACAGAGGGAGGAAGGAAGGAAAGAGTGTGGGAGGGGGAGAGAGAGAGAGAGGAAAGAAAGAAAGAGAGAGAAAGGAAGAAAGGAAGAAAGACTGTAATTCCAGCTTGCCAGGGCTTCCCAAGTGGCACTAGTGGTAAAGAACCTGCCTGCCAATGCAGGAGACATAAGAGACATGGGTTCGCTCCCTGGGTGGGGAAGATACCCCGGAAGAGAGCATGGCAACCCACTCCAGTATTCTTGCCTGGAGAATCCCACAGACAGAGGAGCCTGGCAGGCTACAGTCCAGAGGGATGCACAGAGTTGGACATGACTGAAGTGACTTAGCATGCATGCACGCATCATGCATCGACCTTACCACAAATACAAATGGATCAAGGAGTCAAAGTTTAGAGACATTCAGATTTAATGGTTTTATGGCAGAGGTTTATATTCCAGGAAAGGTCATTATCATCTGCAATGGTGACATTTCACAGTTTTGCAACTTCCTGTGACATTTCTTTAATGAATAAAAGGTGGTAAGTGATTAGTGTCTGGAGAACAATAGAACAGTTGAACTAGAAATGTCAATCACAAGGAAATGTCCATAGTCAGACTATCCCAAGCAGCTTTTTCTGAATCCGAAGGAGAGACACATTTTGGAATTCACATCTACTTCCCTTACTAGACAAACCCTTGATGCATATTTATATCAGGTGACATATTAGGCTGAATGGCATCTTAGACGTTTGTTTCATTTCTTACTTTAACACAGTAAAGTAAATGACTCATGAAGAAAAATATTATTTTTCAATCAAAAAGGTTATAAATATGCAAACAATATAATATGTAGTGGAGCATGGAAAAAAAAAAGGAGCTTACAGCATTTTCTTAATGGAAATTTTATGAAGCTTTTAGAGGTTTGGTTACTGAGAATGATTAACGTTTTGTTGTATCACAGTCTGTAATCTGCGTGTCTGAGGATTCTCACCACTTCAGTAAGAACACTATCATAAACATTACAGGGTGTTATGGCAAAGACTGAACCCCACAGACTTCATGAAACTTTCGTGATTAAACCTGAGAGATAATGGAGATTGTCTTTTCATTGCTGTCACGGTTTATCCTAATTCTTTACAGGTTTATTGTATATTACTGGATTGAATCATTGTACTCTATATTAATTAAAGCAATCTAGCAGCAGTAACAGATAAATTCATAGTCAACCCAAGGAAGCATGTTTAGACTCTAATTAGCTGCTGGGGTATGAGGGGCTCTGCTCCATGTAGTCATCTGGGGATCAAGCCTTCTGCCACCTTGCAAGTACACCATCCTCTAGAATCTCAAAGACATTGGCTGCCTTCCTTGCCTTTGGCTAGTGGATGAGGAAAGAGAGTGGTAGGATAATTCCATGGGAGGCTATTAGGAATTCTTCCATATAGGAATTTTACTTACACTGTACTAACTAGGACTAAATCACATACTCCACTTACTGAAATAGAGGCTGAGAAAGTCTCCTTGTATATCCAATAAGAAAAAAAACCCCAAATATTGTAGATAGATATATATAGGATACACATTCATCGTACATTTTTATGGACTCCTTTATTGTGAATCTAGCTTCCTAAATGGCACCCCACTCGAGTACTCTTGCCTGTAAAATCCCATGGATGGAGGAGCCTGGAAGGCTGTAGTCCATGGGGTCGCTGGGAGTCGGACATGACTGAGCGACTTGACTTTCACTTTTCACTTTCATGCATTGGAGAAGGAAATGACAACCCACTCCAGTGTTCTTGCTTGGAGAATCCCAGGGACGGGGGAGCCTCGTAGGCTGCCGTCTATGGGGTCGCACAGAGTCGGACACGACTGAAGCGACTTAGCAGCAGCAGCTTCCTAAAATAGGAAAACAATAAAGAGCTCTGTTTTTCTAGCCTTACTGTCCTGAGTGTGTAGGCACGTGACACAGACTGCCGATTAGACACTCTTGTGTGAGATTTTGACACAGGAGTTACATTAGAATAGATAGGTGGGACACACCACGGTGAACATGCAGCATGTCTCTTGGGTCAACGGTGCTGGTGACTTTCCAAGTATCATAGCTGCAACAGTTCTCTCCTATTTGAAGGTTCTTCCTGTCCTCATAGTCCCACCCATCTCATGGCTCCTTTAATAAGATGCTTCTTCCCATCCTGTGGTCCTGCCTATCTTGTGACTCCTCCAATACGATATCTTAGCCCAAGTTCCCTCCAATGAGATGGCTCCTCCCATCCCAATAGTCCCGCCCATCTCACAACTCCTCCAATAAGATGACTCCTCCTAACCCATTGTCCGTCTCAGGACTTCACACGTGCGGTGGTCTGCCCCAACTCAGTTTGGTCCGTGTTCATACTTTCTTGGTGGCTCAGATGGTAAAGCGTCTGCCTATAGTGCGGGAGACCCGGCTTCAATCCCTGGATAGGGAAGATCTCCTGGAGAAGGAATTGGCAACCTGCTTCAGTATTCTTGCCTGGAAAATCCCATGGATGGAGGAGCCTGGTGGGTTACAGTCCTTGGGGTTGCAAAGAGTCAAACAGGACTGAGCAACTTCACTTCACTTCTTACTTCTTTTGCCATCCTGGTTCAAAGGAGTATCTCTGAAAGTTGTCACTGGAAGCCTCACCAAGAACCTCATCTTGTTTACTCTCTCTTGGAACCATTCTTGATCTTCCTAATATTTCTTAATAAGTCCTTTCCTGATTAAATTAAGTACAGTGGCTGTTCTCTGCAACTAATGATGCTGGGATGTAATAGATCTCTGAGGAAAATAAGTACAAACTTAGCAACACACGTGACTTGATATTGATGGGTCACTTCATCTTCAACTATCAGAAGAGTTTTTATTAAGCCACGTAATACATTACTGCTATCATTTAAAAATTATAAGATTTAATCTCCAAACCACGATATCTGACTTCACATTCAAAAACAAAATTCTGGCATATTTGGGAATAGATATATGGGACACTTCATTAATTCATCAAACATGTATTTAATGCCTATGATTTATCAAACGTTGGTAAAAGAAGCCCAATATTAGTGCATTTTCTCACAGTCATGTTATGGAAATGTGATGCAGATGTATGTGCTATCTCGTGAGATAGTCAATAATGTCTCAGTGAATCTATTTCCATTTCAGTAATGAAGATGGATCTCAACGAATGGATTTCTTGTATTTATTGCCGAGTTTTAAAATGCAAGACTGTGTTTTGCAGGCTCAGGTGCACATTCCCACAATCAAGTGAGCTGTTATCCTTCCTGAAGCTGGATCAACAGCATTCAGATTTGTCTTTCATTCGTGGTCATTTTCAGTGGACCAAAGTATGGACCTCCATGAAATGACTTTATAGTGATTGAATTGCTCTTGTCCTTTGGGAATTATCAAGGTACCAAAGATCTTAATTGGGCTTCCCAGGGGGGTTCGGTGGTTAAGAATCCACCTGTCAATGTAAGAGACACAGATTCGATCCCTGGGTGATTTTCTGGAGGAGGAAATGGCAACCCACTCCCGTATTCCTGCCTGGGAAATTGCACAGACCGCAGAGCTTGGTGGGTTACAGACCATGGGGTCGCAAAGAGTCAGATGCAACTGAGCGCACATGCAAAGATCTTAATCATTTGGTTATTAAAGTTCTTGATGACATAAGCCTCATTTTATTTTTTAAGGGGCATTTTCTGGGCCTAAGTAAACAGTGTTTAACACAAAAATAATGTTTAGAGGGCACAGGCTCTGGGTCATGCATTTCTGGTATAAAGTAGGGTTTTTCAACCTTGATAAGATTGACATTTGGGAGGGATTCTTGTGTGGGCTTTCCTGTGTATTGAAGGATGCTTACAAGTATCCCTAACCTCTAACTTCAATGTTTCAGAAACACTTTCTACCCAGTTATAATAACCCAAATTTCTCCAGATATTACCAGATTCTCCTGGGAGAAAAAAATAAACACCCTCTCACTAAGAACCCCTGGTTTAAGGGCTAAGTTTATTTTTTTGTTTTTGTTTTTTGATGTGGATCATTTTTAAAAGTCTTAATTGAATTTGTCACAACATTGCTTCTGTTTAATGTTTTGTTTTTTCAGCCGTAAGGCATGTAGGATCTGAGCTCCCTGCCTAGGGATCAAACCTGCACCCTCTTTTTTGGAAGGCAAAGTCTTAACCACTGGACCATCAGGGAAGTCCTCAGGAGCTAAATTTTTTTTTTTTTTTCCGAGGGAAGGGATATTTCTATAATGATGCCATAGGACCAAGATCTGAAAGCATACACTCCTCAATTCTTTGGAAGCATTTTTCTATCTTCATTCACATTCCTCATTCCCATGCCACAGGGCCATTAAAAGTGTTGTTGGGTTTTACTCTTTCTTCCCTCCCTCTCCTACCTTCTGGCTAACTTCTGTGGTGAGCATTGCGGGTGGGGAGGAAAAAGAAAGACGCATAAAATTCTGGGGGTCTGGGATTTAGGGGCCTTGGCTCCAGTCTCCATTCCTCCCCATTCAGCTACAGGATCTGGATAAGACAGGTCCCCTCTCTGAGCCTCATTTCCTTCATCTGTAAAAACAGATGATCTAGCTTAATCCATAAAGCAGTTTGTGAGGATTTGAAGGCAATCAAGCTAGTTTACTTGAATTATTTTTTGAAAAGGCAAAGAAATTCAACATTTGAAAAACTGCTTACAGCTTATAAAGTAATTGTACAAGCAGTTCACAAAAGATGAACAGCACATGACCAGTAAAATTAATTTTAAACTCACTAGTAATTGATGAAATAGAAATTAAAGTAATAGTGTGATAACAAAATTATATCACCTTTGGGATAATAGAGTCTATTCCATATGCTCTCCCTTTCCCTTTATTCTTTCCATCAGTTGATTATGAAGGAAGTGAAGCCCAGGATATGACAGCCACAAGAGGGAAGGAAACTGGATCCCTGAATGACAGCATGGAGCAGAAATGCCCATCCTTCCACACTGAGCTCTCTGTGAGTGCATGCTAAGTCCCTTCAGTTGTGTCCGACCCTTTGCGGCCCTATGAACTATAGCCCGCCAGGCTCCTCTTCCCATGGGTTCTCTGGGCAAGAATACTGCAGTGGGTTGCCATGCCCTCCTCCAGGGGATCTTCTCTACCCAGGATCAAACTTGAGTCTCTTAGAGTTTCCTGCATTGGTAGGTGCATTCTTTACCACTAGCACCACCTGGGAAGCTGGTAC
This sequence comes from Bos mutus, assembly GCF_027580195.1. Taxonomy (NCBI): domain Eukaryota; kingdom Metazoa; phylum Chordata; class Mammalia; order Artiodactyla; family Bovidae; genus Bos; species Bos mutus. The sequence goes on from NC_091633.1 coordinate 22,971,057, forward strand.
ACTGAGCTATAGAGTAAGGAAAAACCCAACCACATGGATTTAATTAAGAAACTCATCAGTCCCTAATAACTGAATAATTCCATGTGACCTCAGTGTCCAAACTGGCATTTTATTTGGAGTCACATTAGTACCAAATATGCCCTAAAAGAAAATTTGCAACCCCGCAGAAGCAGGTTGGACCTCAAAGGTGTTCTCTTCAGCTGCCACTGGGTTGAATTAGTTACAAAATTTTTTAAATTCAGAGATTTTATACAAAATGTGAATTTCTAGAATTCTGTGAAAAGTTTGGCACTGTTGGGATGGTATAATGACAGGAGGTGAGTAAAAGTGCCCTGTAATACACTACATTTCCCATTCACTTCCCCAGGGTCACCTTCACTCAATTCCATTCCATTTTCTCTCTTCTGACTTTGTGACAACTGCCACTGACTGACCATGAATAACTAGTAATTCAAGATTTTCTACACTTGTAATTAGAGAACTATTCTTCTGATATCAAAATTCTATTCTACCCTTTAAAAGGAGTCTAAATGTTTCTCAACTTTAGGACACAGTAGTTTTCTTAATCTTTCCAAGACTGCATTTCTGAACATTAGCTTCTTTCAAAAGCAAGGGATGGCTTAACCATTTGATTTTTTTCCTTAAAAGAAGTTTTGTTTAAAACCAGGCCCCTAACTCTTCTTTTTTTCCTCTTGCATGGCAAGACAGAAAAAAAAATTCAGAACCAATGTCTAATGAATAGATTATTTGTATTAGGGTTATAAATATCCACCATCTCAGACTGAATATGAGACTTTGAATAAGGGTTATCCTGAAGCAGGAAATCTAATTTATTGTGTTTTTTTTTTTTTTTTTTTTAGAAATTATTTCCCTAGAACAAGCTTCTTTGCCAAAGCCTACTGCTTTGTATTAGTCACAATCCAATTAAAATTTACTTTTTTCATACTAATGATACTGTACAGGTATTGTTTTGGTTTCAGATATATCAATGCATTTGATGATGCATTTTATTTAATGGGTGGCATCTTTTGGTGCAGAAGAGTAAGATTTCCATGGAGAATTTTAGGCTTCCCCTTTAAACCATCCTGGTTTGTCAGATTGGCTATTCAACTCAAACTTAAACTTTATTCTCACTCTCATCTCTACCACTCATCTTATTCCTGCCTCCTTTCCTTCAAATCTGTCTTCAATGTCTTCTGCTGTTTTCTAAGAAAACAGTATCCCATGATTAAAAAGGTGGCACAGTGGTAAAGAATCTACCTGCCAGGGCAGGAGATGCAGATTCGATCCCAGGGTCAGGAAGATTCCCTGGAGTAGGAAATGTCAACCCACTCCAGTATTCTTGTCTGAAAAATTCCATGGACATAGGAGCCTAGTGGGCTAAAGTCCATGAGGTCACAGAGTTGGACACAACTGAGCACAGACATACACACACACAATTAACAATAGTAGGTCCTGACTATATGGAATAAACAAATTATGTCTCTTTTGCCAGTGAAAAAAACTCATTCAATCTAGACAAAACAAGGGAATTTATTGGCTCACAAAATAAATATCCAGAGAAGCTTCAAGCTGAAGGTATGGCTGTATCTAGGGGCTCAGAAGAATATGGTTTCTCTTTGCCATCTCTCAATTTTTTTCTTCTGTTGTGTCAATTCCAAGGAAATACACTTTTCAGTGAAGGCAACATTGACTGCCTAACGTTCCAGACTCACATTCCTCAAGTCACATGTTTAGTGGAAATGAAAATTATTTTTCTTCCCTGAATTTGAACATATCTTGGATGAAGAAAAAAATTAACATCATAGTCCTGAGAGTGCCGACCTTTGAAAGGTCAGTAGTTTACAAGCTTGACCCTGGGCTAGTATGTTGAAACTTGGATTTCAGAAGGGTTCTCACCATTCCCTGATAAGAATAGTTCACTGTCAAAATTATTTATGTATACAATACAGTTTGTTGACAATTTGCTTTCCTTCTGGGAGTCTGGGATTTTGGTATGTGCCAAGCAGAGGATGCCTATGTGACCAACTCCCCCCAACCCCTTAAAAACACCTGAGCAATGATTTTCTAATGAGCTTCCCTAGTAGACAGCATTTCAGAAGTGATGTTACATATTGCTGGAGGAATTAAGTGCACCTTTTTTATGACTCCACTTGGCATGCAGATACCCAAGCTTGTGTTCCTTATGGGATGCTCATTGTTTCCAAGACTCTATTTGACTGTCAGCAGAGAAGATTCCAGCATCATCGAGGGCCAAGTACCCAAAAGAATGGGACTTGGGAGGAGGTAGAACTCTGTGAAATAAATCAGATTTCTGTGTGGCTCCCTTCTCTTTCCTCGTTAGGATAGGATTTTGTTTTCTTATTATCACGAACTTTCCATTATTGTTGTGGTTTTTTTTATTACATCTTCTCCCTTCCCATTTGTCCCCTGGATTTTGCCTTAAAGATAAAACCAATACTCTTGTTTTAGTGGTGTTTGGGAAGGAGTAGAGGAAAAAAACTGTCAATTTTCACATTTTACTGAAAGCTAATTCACTGAGTGTTAAACATTTTTAGCTGAATAATTTAATATTGTGCAGACCATGTTATAATGGGTTGCACAATGCAAGCTTTTAATTTATTTTCTGCCCCCTGTGATTACTGTCAACTCCTTGATTATCCCATTATGGTGCATTCTCAGCTTTTAGTGCTTTCTAATTGCCAATAAAATGCATAAAAATTCAGCACTGAAGGTTTATGATGACAAAAATCAATATTTTCTCCTAGTAGTTTGTAAAACAAGCTTTTATAGAGAAGGAGGGAGGAAAAGAATGTAAAAATATATTAAGATATTTTTTCTGCCTAGACTTGCTTGATGTAAAATTCTTCATGCCTTTCAAAGCTCTGACCTCACTAAAAATCCATTTTAATCAAGACACCTCTATAACTTTCCTCCCTGAAGTCCTATGGAACACAGGCAAAAGGTCAAAATATATTCATAATGTATTCATAATGTACACTTTTTATTCTAAAGATATATTTCTTGAATTGATTTTATGCCGAACAATGATAACTAGGCCTAATCCCTAGATTGTAACATGTTAACACTATACCATGATTAATGAGTTTGCAAATATAAGTGAGGTTTTCATTTTCTATATACCACCAACCCAACAGGGAAATAAGAGAGTGCTTTTGATATTCAGCTCACCCAGTGAGTGAAAGCACCATTGTAGCTTGTAAATTAAAATAATGTCTGTATACCTTGACTCTCTTCACATTTTTCTCTTTATTACTCTTTCCATCTTATTAACTGTCACTAACTTCAAAGCAAATGATACAATCTCTACAGGATAAAGATATTTTATTAAGATTTGCAATATTAATATTAAATGATTAAAGAATTATATGCTTTTTATTGACAAAATCCCCTATGAGAGCAAAATGTCATAGGGAAGGTCCTTTCTTTCTTCCCTTATTCATTCCTTCATTTCTTTCTTCTTTCCTTCCTTCCTTCCCTTTTTCCTTCCTTTCTTCCTTATTTCCTACCTCTCTCCCTCCCCCACTCTCTCTCTCTTTCTTCACAGACACCTTTACATGTTTTAATAAACAAAGAGAAGAAAAAATGACCAAGGGTAAAAATATTCAATTAGCTTGCATTAACTCATTCTTTTGTCTCATAAATCAGGCATGATTTTAATTTTGTATCCAGTGTTTGGAAGTCTTAGCCACACTTTGTTTTCAATTCCATTGATTTCACCCTTTTCTTAAAACCTTCCTTTTCTTTACTGTCTTCAGTTCAGTTCAGTTCAGTCGCTCAGTTATGTCTGACTCTTTGCGACCCCATGAATCGCAGCACACCAGGCCTCCCTGTGCATCACAAATTCCCGGAGTTCACTCAGACTCACATCCATCGAGTCAGCAATGCCATCCAGCCATCTCATCCTCTGTCGTCCCCTTCTCCTCCTCCTGCCCCCAATCCCTCCCAGCATCAGAGTCTTTTCCAATGAGTCAGCTCTTTGCATGAGGTGGCCAAAGTACTGGAGTTTCAGCTTCAGCATCATTCCCTCCAAAGAAATCCCAGGGCTGATGTCCTTCAGAATGGACTGGTTGGATCTCCTTGCAGTCCAAGGGACTCTCAAGAGTCTTCTCCAATACCACAGTTCAAAAGCATCAATTCTTCGGTGCTCAGCCTTCTTCACAGTCCAACTCTCACATCCATACATGACCACAGGAAAAACCATAGCCTTGACTAGACGGACCTTTGTTGGCAAAGTAATGTCTCTGCTTTTGAATATGCTATCTAGGTTGGTCATAACTTTCTTTCCAAGGAGTAAGCGTCTTTTAATTTCATGGCTGCAGTCACCATCTGCAGTGATTTTGGAGCCCAGGAAAATAAAGTCTGACACTGTTTCCACTGTTTCCCCATCTATTTTCCATGAAGTGATGGGACTGGATGCCATGATCTTCGTTTTCTGAATGTTGAGCTTTAAGCCAACTTTTTCACTCTCCACTTTCACTTTCATCAAGAGGCTTTTGAGTTCCTCTTCACTTTCTGCCATAAGGATGGTGTCATCTGCATATCTGAGGTTATAGATATTTCTCCCGGCAATCTTGATTCCAGCTTGTGTTTCTTCCAGTCCAGCGTTTCTCATGATGTACTCTGCATAAAAGTTAAATAAGCAGGGTGATAATATACAGCCTTGACATACTCCTTTTCCTATTTGGAACCAGTCTGTTGTTCCATGTCCAGTTCTAACTGTTGCTTCCTGACGTTCATACAGATTTCTCAAGTGGCAGATCAGGTGGTCTGGTATTCCCATCTCTTTCAGAATTTTCCATAGTTTATTGTGATCCACACAGTCAAAGGCTTTGGCATAGTCAATAAAGCAGAAATAGATGTTTTTCTGGAACTCTCTTGCTTTTTCCATGATCCAGCGGATGTTGGCAATTTGATCTCTGGTTCCTCTGCCTTTTCTAAAACCAGCTTGAACATCAGGAAGTTCACGGTTCATGTATTGCTGAAGGCTGGCTTGGAGAATTTTTAGCATTACTTTACTAGCATGTGAGATGAGTGCAATTGTGCAGTAGTTTGAGCATTCTTTGGCATTGCCTTTCTTTGGGATTGGAATGAAAACTGACCATTTCCAGTCCTGTGGCCACTGCTGAGCATTCCAAATTTGCTGGCATATTGAGTGCAACACTTTCACAGCATCATCTTTCAGGATTTGAAATAGCTCAACTGGAATTCCATCACCTCCACTAGCTTTGTTCGTAGTGATGCTTTCTAAGGCCCACTTGACTTCACATTCCAGGATGTCTGGCTCTAGGTCAGTGATCACACCATCGTGATTATCTTGGTTGTGAAGATCTTTTTTGTACAGTTCTTCTGTGTATTCTTGCCACCTCTTCTTAATATCTTCTGCTTCTGTTAGATCCATACCATTTCTGTCCTTTATCGAGCCCATCTTTGCATGAAATATTCCCTTTGTATCTCTAATTTTAGGAGTTGCCTTTTATAATTTACTGGGAAATCAAAATATTATTTTAATTTTACAATGGTTGCTATATACATCCCTAAAAGAAAAGGAGTTACACATAAGAAGCTGATGAAATCCCACACATAGGAGACTAATCTGCCTGAAGGAGGAGGGCTAATTACCGCAATCCTCAGAACCTGAGAGAACCAGGAGGCATCTGAGCTATTAAACATCTGAGCATTTATCCTCACACTGGGTTAGGGAAGTGTTCTTTTCATACGGATTTTTAAGAGGCTCATGAAGAGTAGCCAGCTTGGCTCATTTTCTAGATTTCAGGGGCATCAATAAATGATATAGAGAATTAGATTGTATTTTGTAATTTGCAGTTGTGGGAAGGGGAACTCTTACTAGTGTCTTCAGATTCCAAATGGCATCTCTCTGTCATAGACTCTTAATAAAATCTCCAGTGCACTCTCCATTGGAAATCTATTTCTGTAAATGAGTCCATCAGTTACCAGAATTCATTTTACATCTAAAACTATGTTCTGAGAAGACATTAGCCCTTTCATGCCATCCTTTCAAATGGATTTCTATGGTCCTAGGAGATCCTGGAGAACATCAAGGCAGACCTTGGGCAAAGAAACAACATCTGGGTTATGGTTTCTTGGCACTGGTGGGACTGTATCCTGTCCAGAGAAGTGCAGTTTCATTTCCTAAAAATCCACCCTAACAATGAAGTTGATTTCATGTGTGAGCTCTCCTGACAAACTCTCCTCTGGATCTTATTTCTGACGTACCTACTAGTCTACACTGAACTTGTGAGTCCTGCTCAGTATCTTTGTACACCTGAGTCAGACAAGGATGCCATATGTTGAATGCCATATCAGCCAAGAGAGAAAAACAGATGTCAGGTTAAACCCGGACAACCCATGCATCCATTATCATTAAAAACATGTGATTCATTAAACCTCAACCATTCATACAATCTTTAAGCAACCAAAATTTATTTTAACCACTTTCATGGGCATCCATCCAAAATGTGTTTTGCTTTCATGCTCTGTAAGCAGAAAATGATGACTGTAGGATCATGTGTTTGTGTGTACGTGTGATCGTGTGTGTGTGTGATTGTGGGCACGTGTGTGTCTCACTAAGAATCATCACTGTAAACACTGGTGGTATGGTTGAGTACACGTGATTATCTCTGGAACTAATTCTTTTTTTAAACACTGAGTTTAAAAAATAATTTTATTTATTTTTGGCTGTGCTGAGTCTTCATTGCTGGGTGGGCCTTTCTCTAGTTGTGGGGAACAGAGGCTACTCTTGAGTCGTGGTGCACAGGCTTCTCATTGCGGTGGCTTCTCTTGTTGCAGAGAACTGGCTCTCGGGTGCACAGGCTTCAGTGGTTGCAGCATGTGGGCTCAGTACTTGCAGCTACAGGCCCAAGAGTGCAGGCTCAATAATCATGGTGCATGAGTTTAGTTGCTCCACAATATGTGGGATCTTCCAAGATCTGGGATCAAACCTGTGTCTCCTGCATTGGCAGGCAGATTCTTTATCACTGAGCCACCAGGAAAGCTCTGGAAATAATTCTTTAATACTCCTTGTTCCTCTACTCCATTGTCACAGACAAACAAGCTTTATGAATTCTTCCCTTTGGTTTTCATAGTTTCACTCCGAAATCTTACTACATATGCTGTCACTTTTCATTGCTTTTAGAATGCATTCTTGAAAGTTTGACGCATGCAGATTTGCTTCCTGTAAACAACTTTAGCCTGAAAAAATGTATTTTCTGTAATATAAGCTCCAAAAAAGAAGGATCTCTTTTCCCTTGTTCATCTAGGAACTGACGCATAACTGGGTTATACGGAGAGCCCATTAATATTCTTTTAACAAATAACCAGTTCCACTGGAGTTGTGTGTAAAATAAGAATAAATAGCTTTGAGAATCCAAGTGGCTTTACTTTGCTTACATTAATGAGCTTAAACAGAAACCTGGCTGGTCTGTATTGGCTTCTAAAGGGTTTTTGGTTATGTCACTAGAAAGTGTGTTTTATTATTTATTTTTAAAACTTATTTATTTATCTTTGGCTGCATTAGGTCTTCACTGTTGTGTGTGGGTTTCCTGGGGCCACTGCCGAGTTGTGGTGCATGGGCTTCTGGTTGTGGCAGTGTCTCGTTGCAGAGACAGGCTCTAGGGTGCACTGACTTCAGTAGTTGAAGGACATGGGCTTAGTTGCCCTGTGGCATGTAAAATCTTCCCAAACCAGGGATCTAACCTGTGTCCCCTACATTGTCAGGTGAATTCTTAACCACTGGATGACTAGGTAAGTTCAGAAGCTTTTTTCTTGTTACAAATTCTACCATTACTATCATCATCATTATTATTTTATGTATTTATTTTCATCCAAGTATCTTTGGCCCCTTATGGGGAATTCGCCTTCCTCCTCTCCACCTAAGTGGCCCCTGGCTGTGCAGTGGGTGAGACTCACGTTTACAACGCACAGGGTACAGGTTCCATCCCTGGTTGGAGAACTTAGATCCCATATGCACAACCAAATTTTTTTTTTTTTTAATCCAGTGGTTCTAGGAAAAATCTGTAGTGATTGACTTGTGAGAGCTCTCCAGTCAGGGATTTCAACTTGAACTCTGCCAGGTAAGCCAGGTTGGGGAAAAGTGAAAGTGAAAGTCGCTCAGTCGTGTCCGACTCTTTGCAACCCCATGGACTATACAGTCCACGAGATTCTCCAGGACAGAATACTTGAGTGGGTAGCCTTTTCCTTCTCCAGGGGATCTTCCCAACCCAGGGATTGAACCCAGGTCCCCCACATTGTGGGCAGATTCTTTACCAGCTGAGCCACAAGGGAAGCCCAAGAATACTGGAGTAGGTATCCTATCCCTTCTCCAGGGGATCTTCCTGACCCACGAATCGAACTGGGGTCTCCTGCATTGCAGGCTGATTCTTTACCAACTGAGCTATCAGGGAAGGGATGCTCCGAGAGATCTGAACACTCATTGCCTCTTGCATATTTTTCTTACTCCATTTGACTTTAATTTCCTTGCCCTACTCCAAACTCTTTGAGTGCCCTCCTGGTTTATTTATGTTTGTTTACTTCCATTTAAATCTCTCCACATCAACCAAGCCACTTATTTTGTCTGGGTAATTTATTGGCCCAGATGTTACTTCCTGCCTGCAGATTTTTTTGCAAGTTAGTCCAAAGTCTGGCCTTTTATCCTGTCTACTTTCTGCATCAATTCTCCTTCAGAAAACATGATGAGCTCATTTTAAGGGGAGCCAGTTGATAGGTTCTTTTGCCAAACTTTCCATTTGATTGGAGAATCTTCCTTTCATATTACTCATGGAGATTTCTCACCTTTAATGCAATGATGTAACGTGATGATGATTCTCCTGGTTAAAAGGAAGATTATCTTTCAATCATTCTGTCCAATCCAATTGTGATAATCTACTTTGTTCAATTAAATTTGGGAAGACTCCTTAACATTCTATTAGATTGAAAATGATCACAACCCCATGCCCTCTATAAAGTTATCTGTCCCTTCAAAAACGAGAAGGAAATGACAAGCCACTCCAGTATTCTTGCCTGGGAAATCCCATGGACAGAGGAGCCTGGCTGACTACAATCCATGGTGTCGCAAAAGAGTTGGACACAACTGAGTGACTAAAAAACAACAAACGTCTCAATATGTTTTATTTGATAATGAGTTTTACTAATAATTGCTATGCTAAGATTGTTCTGCCAAATATGTCATATTTGTCTTACCCCAGGAGAAATTCATTTCAATGATGGTAAATGCCAAATCATTCCAAGTGTTATCATTTTTGAAATATGGTCTCCTCATAAATTATAGTTTTCTAAACCGTTCCTTGTGAAAGGAATTTGCACTTGGTTATGGATTATATGTTTGCTTTCTTTCTTTTTTTTGTTATTCTCTGAGAATAAAGCTGGCAGACAACAGATATGGAAGTAGGTTATTTAAACTATCTTTCCTGGGCATCTCATTCTCTGCAGGCTGACATTTCTAAGACCCCAGAAAGGCATAAGCTAAGATGGAAATGCTTTGGCAGGATCTGTTCACACATTTGCTAGAAAAAGTGGCAGGGAGGGGCAAGCGTGTCAACTGTGGCTGATGGTGAGGGTTGCAAGGGTAGGAAAGACAGTCTTAGAACATTTTGAAATATTTTATGTTATTTTAGGCCTGCAATATTTTACAACTTGAGAGACAACGAATAAACTCTGAGAGGTTAGAAAAAGGAGTGATGGGTTTATTCAAGTGAAAACAGAGACCTTGTCTAAATTTTCTGTTTGCATATTTGTGTGTGCTTTAGTGTGTTTAATCAGCTTTTCATCTGATAGTTCTGTTCTGATTCTGAGATTCTGACATCATGTGTGCACATGTGACCTCTATCATGGGTATGGTAAATGTTGCAAAGAGAAAGTCTGTGAAGAGATCATTAGATTTGGACTCTGAAACGTTGGGGCTTTGTCTAGGAGGAGAAACTTACTAGGCAAACCTGGGCAAGTTATGGGACATCATTTTGACACCTAGAAATTGGTATATGATCTCTGCCTTGCATACTTACAAGAACACAGGAATAGTGTGAAAATCAAATGAGTTACCGGATGTGACAAAGTCAGTTCAGTTCAGTTGCTCCGACTCTTTGCGACTCTTTGGTCTACAGCACGACAGGCCTTCCTGTCCATCACTAACTTCCAGGGTTTACTCTAACTCATGTCCATTGAGTTGATGATGTCATCCAACCATCTCATCCTCTGTCATCCCCTTCTCTTCCCGCCTTCAATCTTTCCCAGCATCAGGGTCTTTTAAAATGAGTCAGCTCTTCGTATCACGTGGCCAAAGAATTGGAGTTTCAGCTTCAGCATCAGTCCTTCCAATGAACACCCAGGACTGATCTCCTTTAGGATTGACTGGTTGGATTTCCTTGCAGTCCAAGGGACTCTCAACAGTCCTCTCCAACACCACAGTTCAAAAGCATCAATTCTTCAGTGCTCAGCTTTCTTTATAGTCCAGATCTCACATCCATACATGACTACTGGAAAAACATAGCTTTGACTAGATGGAGCTTTGTTGGCAAAGTGATGTCTCTGCTTTTTAATATGCCATCTAGGTTAGTCATAACTTTCCTTCCAAGGAGTAAACATCTTTTGATTTCATGGCTGCAGTCACCATCTGCAGTGATTTTGGAGCCCCCCAAAATAAAGTCTGACACTGTTCCCACTGTTTCCCCATCTATTTCCCATGAAGTGATGGGACCAGATGCCATGATCTTGGTTTTCTGAATGTTGAGCTTTAAGCCAGCTTTTTCACTCTCCTTTTTCACTTTCATCAAGAGGCTCTTTAGTTCTTCTTCACTTTCTGCTATAAAGGTGGTGTCATCTGCATATCTGAGGTTATTGATATTTCTCCCGGCAATCTTGATTCCAGCTTGTGCTTCTTCCAGCCCAGCGTTTCTCATGATGTACTCTGCATATAAGTTAAATAAGCAGAGTGACAATATACAGCCTTGATGGACTCTTTTTCCTATTTGGAACCAGTCTGTTGTTCCATGTCCAGTTCTAACTGTCGCTTCCTGACCTGCATATAGGTTTCTCAGGAGGCAGGTCAGGTGGTCTGGTATTCCCATCTCTTTCAGAATTTTCCACAGTTTGTTGCAATCCACATAGTCAAAGGCTTTGGCATAGTCAATAAGCAGAAGTAGATGTTTTTCTGGAACTCTTGCTTTTTCGATGATCCAACGGATGTTGGCAATTTAATCTCTGGTTCCTCTGTGACAAAACATGGATGTGACAAAACATGAACAGAAGTCACACAGGAAGGAAGCATTTTTAATTATTCAGATTCTCCAAACTGTACAGGCTTCCCAGGTGGCACAGTGGTAAAGAATCTGCCTGCAATGCAGGAGACATGGGTTCGATCCCTGTGTAGGGAAGATGCCCTGGAGAAGGGAATTGTAACCCACTCCAGTACTCTTGCCTGGAGAATTCCATGGGCAGAGGAGCCTGGTGAGCTACCCATTGGGTCACAAAGAGTCTGAAATGACTGAGTGGCTCACACCGACTACTAATACTACTAAACTGTTTGTGCTGGGACAGTACTTCTCCAAATGTGATCAGGAGAAGCCTTGAGGGTCTCAGGAAATCACTTTAGGAAGACAGTGAGTTCAGAAAGGTGTTTATAATAATACAGTGGAATTTTCCAGAGGCTATACCATGTGTGATGTTGTCACCACTGGGAAGACAAATGGGATGTCTGTGTGGGTGTTCTTGTACTTTCTAAAACATTCTAACGTAGACAGTTTAGAGCAAAGTTATGCACAGTTCCAAAGAATAACTGTTTTTTTTTTTCCAGTACCTCCACTGGGCTTGTCCTACAAATCTTTAGTTCCACTAGCTAAATCTTTGCAACTCCCTTTTCATGTAATAAAACATCATCGTGAAAACACAAACTTTTCCTAGAACCTGTAAGGAAACACAAGAAATACACTGCTACCTTGTCTTGAATCAATTTATTAATTCTTTCCCAAAATCCATATTTAAAATTTTCCACAACGTTGTGATTATATGATTCAATAATATTTTATTTAACATGTCAGAAAATTTTTTATAACAGTTTTCTTATATTTAAAGTTGAATAGTTGGATTTCAAAATGGAGATTTGCTTTTCTAGCCCAAAGCTTTAAAATCTGCATAAAATGCTGAAAAACTGAAAACTGACTTATAAGCTAGTGTTCTAGCTCATGAAAGAGACAACTGTATTTAAAAAAACAAAAAACAAAAAAACTAGCTTGACCTTTTGAGAAATAAAACATAACAAAACCTATCTTTCCCTTAGCTTTACAAGTGTTAATTTGTGGTCTTCTTCACTAGAAATTTTCAAATAATAATATAGTGGCAGATTTTGTGATCTTTCAGAGTTAAAGACAAAGGAATTAAACCTTTTTAATGTAGATGCTTTATGTTTATAGAAAGTCAAAACTTAATTGGTTACTTGTTTTCATATTAGTGGGCTTGAAGAAAAAAAAGACATGGGTGCATCTTCAGGATAAATCACCATATTGCATTTACAGAAATGCTGCCCACAATAGGTGGAAGGATTTTAATACTTTGCAGAGCTGACATTACCAAATTTCTGATGGAAGAAAAGGTAGTGAAATTGAGGACAGAACTGCAGCTTTCTGGGATTCTGATTTACTTTTCAGATGTTTCTCTGAACTTGGATATCTCCCCCACATAGTGTTATCTTCCATTAAAATCATTCTTAGCAAAGTCCTGCCATGGGGCTAGAGGACACTGAAATAAGCATTCTCCAAACCTATCATTATAGGGAATTTAACTGGGCTTCTCTTTTGTGCTTAAGCGAAACTTGTCATTTGACAGAATCAAATACCTGTCACACTTTAAACCAGAGTTAATTGTGAATTACGGCTTGTTTGCAAGAATACACCATAAAAGTACTTACTGGGACTCTTTCCAAAGTTGGAGTGAATTTATGACACATTTGAGATTGGCTAATTATTTGTAAAGTCTATTCAATTTGTTAGGACTGCTGGTGGGAAAAGATTTATTAGAACTAATGTAAAATGTAATGAAATAGATTGACTCCTTATGAAATATTAATATTCATTAACTCTGGTCATTGTAAGTCTATATTTGTAATCTCTCCTTGGTGGATACTCCTAAGTCAAGCTGCAGATGGTGCTTTAAGCTCTTATGACCAGAAGCAGTCAAAGCCCTAAATAAAAAGCTTCTGAGAAAGACAAACGCCAAACAGGATAGTGATTATCTTACAGCGAATGATCGTGTTTGGGAAAGAGAAATCAATAGACTTCAACTCTCTCTCTCTCTCTCTCTCTCTCTCTATATATATATATATATATATAAACATCTACAAAGTAATACAATTCTAACATTTGCTTATATACTCAATGAAGTAGTATATATACAAAGCAGATGTTTATTTATGTATATGCAAAGTATTGGAGAAGGCGACTTAGCAGCAGCAGCATGCAAAGCATATATAAAGTATGCCTGTTGTGTTAAGTTGCTTCAGTCGTGTCTGACTCTTTGCGACCCCATGGATTGCAGACCAGCAGGCTCCCTCTGTCCACGGGATTCTCTAGGCAAAAATACTAGAGTGGGTTGCCATGCCCTCCTCTAGGGGCTCTTCCCAATCCAGTGATCAAATCCTTGTCTCTTATGTCTTCTACATAGGCAGGCAGGTTCTTTACCAAATAATGCCACCTGGGAAACCCATATAAAGTGTATATATATATATATATATATATATATATATATATATACACACATGCACATAGATTTATAGCTACTGCTTCCATCTGCCAACTGTAGTGCATCTCTTATTTAATTTCTTTTTTTTAATTAATTAATTTATTTATTTTACTTTACAATATTGTATTGATTTTGCCATACATTGACTTGAATCTGCCATGGGTGTACATGTGTTCCCCATCCTGAAACTCCCTTCCACCTCTCTCCCCATCCCATCCCTCTGGGTCTTGTTTAATTTCTATTAGGCATTTTAATTAGGTATTAGCACTTTTAGGATGGAGGCTGTCTTGTTCATTGCATCTGATACAACATTTAGAAACGTGTTTTTCTAACATGTTGAATGATTAACGTGGATCATTGGGGTAAGAGATTCTGTCACTGTAGTTGTTCACAGACCCAGAATGATGAAGGGTCAATCAAAATACAAGATTTCACAAAAATAAAGTTCCCATATGATCTCACAATCCCACACCTGCCTGCCAATGTAGAAGACATAAGAGACAAGGATTTGATCACTGGGTTGGGAAGAGCCCCTAGAGGAGGGCATGGCAACCCACTCTAGTATTTTTGCCTAGAGAAAATTCTACAAAAAGATACACGCACCCCAGTGTTTATAGCAGCAATATTCACAATAGCCAAGACATTTTGTATTGTTGTTTAGTGGCTAAGTTGTGTCCAACTGTTCATGATCCCATGGATGGAAGTAACCTAAATGTCTATCAACAGATGAATAAAGAAGATGTGGTACATGTATACAGTGGAATATTATTCAGCTATAAAAGGAATAATGCCATCTGCAGCCACATAGATGGACCTAGAGTTGTCCTACTGAGTGAAGTAAGTCAGAAAGACAAATACCACATGATATTGCTTATTTGTGAAATCTAAAAAAAAGTATGGTACAAATAAATACATTTACTAAACAAAAATAGTAACAGATGTAGAAAATAAACTTGTGGTTATCAAGGTGAAAATGGTGGGGGGATAAGCTGGGAGGCTGAGACTGACATGTACACACTCCTGTATATAAAACAGAGAACTAATAAAGACCTACTGCATAGCACAGGGAGCTCTACTCAGTTCTTTGCAATGACCTATATGGGAAAAGAATCTGTAAGAGTAGACATGTATGTATGTGTAACTGATCCATTTTACTGTACACCTGAAACTTGCACAACATTGTAGATCAACTACACTATAGTGCAATTTTTTTTAAAAGAGGAAGAGAAATACTGTAGGTTATCACTTATATGTGGAATCTAAAACGTGACACAAATGAATTTATCTATGAAACAGAAACATACTCACAGGCATAGAGAGTAGACTGGCAGTTGCCAAGAGGGAGGAGGCCCGAGGGATGGATTGGGAGTTTGGGATTAGTAGATGCAAACATGTATATATAGGATGGATAAACAACAGTTCCCACTGTACAGCAAAGGGAAATCCATTCAATACCCTGTGATAAACGATAGTGGGAAAGTATATGAAAAAGAATGTATGTATATATATATAACTGAATCCCTTTGCTGTACAGCAGAAATTAACACAGCATTGTAAATCAACTACACTTCAATAATGTAAAATTTAAGAAGTTTCATAGTCATGGAGGTGGAGAAGTGAGGTAGAGAGTCCAGACCAAGCAAATAAATACCTCCATTTTCATTTTGCATCAGCCAGCTCAAACAATTCACATGCCTACACCTCCTTGCAAGAAAGCCAGTCAGAACAACCAGCTGCGTTCTCAGGAGAGGGACAATGGTACCTGTGAAGTTTTTAAGGTTTGCTTTTACGCTCAGCAAATGTATACATGCTGAATGAACAAACTGATTGAACGACTGAGTGCTATTTCTGAACTTGACTTCTTTACTGAAAAATATTCATTAACTGTTTACTTTGTACCACAAGACGGTATACAGGGCACCAGGGGACGAACACTGAACAAAACCATGAAACACAAATAGAAGGAAACTCTTCTTAGCCTATCTGTTTATACATGGATTCTATTTATTCACCCTTTTCCATTGAACCTGGCAACTTTCAATTTCAGGGGATGGCCTTATTTTGAAAATGTGGAATCAATAGGTGGATCAACAATTTTAATTACCGGTAAACAGTTTTTAAAATGATACACAACTGTGGATCTTTCCTTTTCATCACTGACAATAAGCAGAAACATTCAATGTGCCTTAAAGTTAGCAGCTTTCTGCCCATCAAAATATGGCAAAAACCTCTGTGGTCAATGACATTTTTTAAAAGCAGGACTGGCAGAAACTTGACATACTTTTTAACTGGCACCCTGCCATTCCTGTCCATGTTCCACTGGCCAAATTAAATCCACGGCCAAGTTGACACCAGTAGAGAAGAAAGTGAAATGGTGTAACCCAGATTGGGCCTTGAATCCACATGCTAGGACTCAAACCTGGCCAAAATCCAATCTTCCAACTGAGATCACACACCTAGTTTCAGGACTTAAAGAAGCTCAGGTTCTTGATGCCTCATTGCATACAGAATTCAGTGACAGACAAAGTGGTAGGTAAGGAGCAGACTTCTTTAGAGAGAAACACCCCACACACAGAGTGGACCATCTCAGAAGGCAAGAGTGGCCTCAAAATATGGTGTGGATAAGTTTTTATGGGCTGGATAATTTCATAGGCTAATGAGTGGGAGAATTATTCCAACTATTTGGGGGGAAGGGGCAGAGATTTCCAGGAACTGGGCCACACCCAGTTTTTGATGGTCTGCCTTGGTACTGCCATGGCACCTGTGGGTGTGTCACTTAGCTTGCTGATGTGTTACAATGAGTGTATGCTGAAGCTCAAGGTCTACTGGAAGTCAACTCATTTACCATCTTGGACCAATTTGGTTCTAATCAGTTTATGTCATGTCTTCAGGCCATGTCATGCTTTCAAAGGTTGTACCCTGCTCCCTTCCCTTCTGTTTCAAAGCCTACCTGTCCCATGTGCTTGGGGAAAGGAGGAAAGACTCTTTGCTGAACAATCTTCCACATTAATGATGAAACTGTCATTATCATGATCACTATCACTGTTATTTATTGCTCTCATTAGCAATACAATCCACCCTTCCCATTTGAATACTCTTCATGATCTGCTTCATGCTTCTCACTTGCCCCTCAAAACCCAACTGACCTAAATCACCAGTGACTGTGACATAAGAGATGGGCTTTTGTCTTTTTTATAAAACATCACACTATGTGACAGTGTGGCCAGCAGATAGATGGTCCCTAGGAAATATTTGTTGTATGAGTTGGATGAACATAGTTCTTACACCTTTCAAGGAAAGTACAAAGAAGTTCACACTCCTGTTATGTATGTTAGTTATTGTCTAGACTGATTCCAAATAGGAAAAGGAGTACGTCAAGGCTGTATACTGTCACCCTGCTTATTTAACTTATATGCATAGTACATCATGAGAAATGCTGGACTGGAAGAAACACAAGATGGAATCAAGATTGCTGGGAGAAATATCAATAACCTCAGATATGCAGATGACACCACCCTTATGGCAGGAAGTGAAGAGGAACTAAAAAGCCTCTTGATGAAAGTGAAAGTGGAGAGTGAAAAAGTTGGCTTAAAGCTCAACATTCAGAAAACAAAGATCATGGCATCTGCTCCTATCACTTCATGGGAAATAGATGGGGAAACAGTGGAAACAGTGTCAGACTATTTTTCTGGGCTCCAAAATCACTGCAGATGGTGACTGCAGCCATGAAATTAAAAGATGCTTACTCCTTGGAAGGAAAGTTATGACCAACCTAGATGGCATATTGAAAAGCAGAGACATTATTTTGCCAACAAAGGTTCATCTAGTCAAGGCTATGGTTTTTCCTGTGGTCATGTATGAATGTGAGAGTTGGACTGTGAAGAAGGCTGAGCACCGAAGATTGATGCTTTTGAACTGTGGTGTTGGAGAAGACTTTTGAGAGTCCCTTGGACTGCAAGGAGATCCAACCAGTCCATTCTGAAGGAGATCAGCCCTGGGATTTCTTTGGAAGGAATGATGCTAAAGCTGAAACTCCAGTACTTTGGCCACCTCATGGGAAGAGTTGACTCATTGGAAAAGACTCTGATGCTGGGAGGGATTGGGGGCAGGAGAAGGGGACGACAGAGGATGAGATGGCTGGATGGCATCACTGACTCAATGGACATGAGTCTGAGTGAACTCTGGGAGTTGGTGATGGACAGGGAGGCCTGGCATGCTGCGATTCATTGGGTCGCAAAGAGTTGGACACGACTGAGCAACTGAACTGAACTGAACTGACTGATATTAACATACATGTTATATACCTGTACATGTTATATACATATGCACATAGGTATCATGCTCAGTCGCTCAGTTGTGTCTGACTCTTTGTAACTCCATGGACTGTAGACAACCAGCTCCCCTGTCCGTGGAATTTTCCAGGCAAGCATACTGGAGCGAGTTGCCATTTCCTCCTCCAGGGGATCTTCCCAGCCCAAGGACTGAACACATGTCTCCTGCACCTCAGGTGGATTCTTTACCACTGAGCCATCAGGGGAGCTCGCACATAGGTGTATGTTTGTGTATACACACACATACTGTATGTGTGTAAGAACATATCTGTGTGCATGTATATACAGTTGTTGAAATGACTTTCGGAATTGTATAAGTGATGGAGTTAGTGCTACTTTTGTTTGTCTGGTGGTTTCTGAAGATTCAGGCAGGACCATGAGAGAAACGTGAGGAAAAAGAATTTGTGCTAATGGCAAGGATGCTAATGGTGGAGTTGATTGAAAGTGAAAACTGCAAAAGTGTTATATGCAAAATGTAGTGTCACATGGCTGAGAGGGAGCCGTGTGAATCCCTGATGATTACAAACTGCAAATCAAGCTTTTCATTCCATCCTCCTGTTGTCTTAATGATTTCACAAACCAAACTGTTGCCCAGGGTACTAGGATACATCAGTATAACTATTTCAGGAAAAATAGCATAAAATAAAATCATGGAAAATTAGATCCTAAGAAAAACAACTCTCATCATTGTAATTTGTCACTCTTATCAACTCATCCAATTTTGCATTAACTTCTTTCATTAGCTCCTCTCTAACCTGCCTGTTGCTCTATTTGGAGTTTTGAATTTTTTTTTTCAAAAAAATAATTTTAATTGTAACGATTACTCAGACATAACTTTTTCAAGACCAAAATGCAAAATCGTAATTTCCATATTCATCATTTCTGAAAGTGCTCTACTTGGCTTTGCAACTTTTTTAATAAAAAGAGAAAATGTTCATTAAGTCTCAAGTGGAGAGTGGTTATATTTCTTATTAAAACTTTTCTAAGTAGTGCAAAGAAGATAGACGTAGAAAAATCAAATCTCCTAAGTGCTTATCCATCAGCAGTTTTGTTAAAAAGCTATCATTAAGAAAGAAAAAAATGCAAATTGCAGAAACGAGGTCACAATTTAATTGATACAAATTGCAGCCACCTGCTTATCTTATTTCCAAGGGAAAGGATTTTGCGTGTGCAATGAAGTAATTTCTTTGTAGGAAAGAAAAGTTGCTTGGCCATCTTTGTTGCTTAGGCATTAATTTAAATCTCCTAAATCCAGTCCACTTGGTTCTTGCAGCATCTGACCAGGATGTTAGCATCTGTGGCTGACTTGGGTGTCAGAGTAACAACCCCATTTCAAATGACAACATGCTCCCCAGGCCACAAGAGTCTGGAGAACGCACTGGGTAATTAATTGGTGATTTTAAAAAGGAGGACAGATCCAAAGGGTCTTGGATTGAAAATAAATTTACAGTTACCAAATGGGAAAAAGGAAGAGAGATAAACTGGGAATTTAGAATTAAAAACATACAAGGAACTATATTCAATGTCTTATAATAACCTATAGTGAAAAATAATCTGAAAAAGAATATCTATATCTATCTATCAATTACGTATCTGTGTATTAAAACTGAATCACTTTGCTGTATACCTGAAACATTGTAAATCAACTCTACTTCAATAAAAAATAAGAAGGATTAAAAAAACACAGAAAGTCTAGGACTGGCTTGTGAACACTACGGTATTACTTCTAGAGTTGGGTTAAGAGGGATGAGGTTCGGAGAGCTACAAATTTAAAATGTCAACATGGTGTCATGCGGGTACATAAGGAATAACGAGCCACGCTGTAGTCATTCTATACTTATACGTATGTGTGGGCTCCCCTGGTGGCTCAGATGGTGAGGAATTCGCCTGCAATGTGGGAGATCTGGATTCAATCCCTGAGTCTGGAAGATCCCCTGGAGAAGGGAATGGCTACCCACTCCAGTGCTGCTGCTGCTGCTGCTAAGTCGCTTCAGTCATGTCCGACTCTGTGCGACCCCATGGACTGCAGCCCACCAGGCACCCCTGTCCATGGGCTTTTCCAGGCAAGAGTGCTGGAGTGGGTTGCCATTGCCTTCCCCAACCCACTCCAGTATTCTTGAATATATATCTTCATCCTATAAATGCAAGTCCAGCACTAGTAATAAGTAATAAGTCAAAGAAAGGTCATCTGATTTTTTATTTTCCCATGTGGCATTTTGCCTGAAACTATACCTTTTTGTATGCATGCCATTATTTTGGAAAAGATTTTGAAACCAAATTATTTAGAAATTGAAGCCAACATATATATTAATAAAACCCCGAATAACCATTTACAACGGCATGGGAAGTTTTACTAATTATTAATAGATTTTTCCTTTGGGAGGTAGAATTTTAATCATTTTGTCTTTATTTTCTAATATTTATTTCATTATTTCTTTCTGACAACTGTTAGCTAGCTGAAATGCTTTTAATTTTAAAATATTTTAAAATGCTTTCTTTTTCCTAAAGGAGAGGGAGTTGAATTGTCAGTAATTTGGAACCAAGAAACCATAGGCTTGTCATATAACAATGACATATTTACTACTTATCTTCCTCACTGTTGCATTGTAGTCTGATAGAAAATGACTGCTTTCATGGCTAGAATTAGTTTCTAAAAATTTATAACCACATTTTCTGGGGCTCTTAATTCACTCAGCTTTTTAATTCCTTTCAAAGTACTAAAGAAGTTTTGCTTTGTTGAAAAGAACATTGTTCTCAACTTAGCAATGAAAAAAGTCAACTATGCTAAAAATCTGGCTCTTATCTAGACTATCAAGACTTGAGATTTTTGGGCAGTTATACATTCTGAAGTCCGTTCAGGGTCAGCCCTTCAGCTAAGGACCATGGACAGCATGATCTGTTTGTATCACGGCAGGGCACGAGGAGGAGAGGCGGCTACCTAGAACTGGGTAAAACCAATTTTAATAGCTATGTTTAATATCTTTTTATGGTGGCATATTTGACATAAATAGATTTAATTATGATAATCATTTTGAAATGTACAGAAATGCAACATCACAGCAGTGTGTAACAGAAACTAACTCAGTGTCATGGGTCAATTATACTTCCAAAACAAACAGGCTCACCCATAGAAAAAGAGATCAGAATTGTGGTTACCAGAAGGGGGTGGGGGAGGGGGAATGAAGGGAGAAGGGAGATGAAGGGGATGAAGGGAGTCAAATACACCCCCAAGCACTTACTTATGTCAAAGTTTGTACCTCCCAGTTATAAGATAAATATTAGGGATGAGATGTACAACGTGATCCATATAATTAGCACTGCTGTACATTCCTCTGTGGCCTTTCCTGGTTTCTCAGTGATAAAGAATTTGCCCGCAATGCAGTAGATGCAGGAGACACGATTTAGATCCCCAGGTCAGGAAGATCCCCTGGAGGAGGACATGACAACCCACTCCAGTATTCTTGCCTGGAGAATCCCATGGACAGAGGAGGCTGGCGGGTAACAGTCCGTAAAGACGCACAGAGTCAGTCACAGCTGAAACCACTTAGCATGCTCGTTACACTGTATGTTCTTGTTCAGTCACTAAGTTGTGTCCTACTCTTTGCAACCACATGGACTTCAGCGCACCAGGCTTCCCTGTCCTTCACTATCTTCTGGAGTATGGATGCTGAGCATCAGGTGGCCAAAGTACTGGAAAAAAGTACAAGTGGAAAAAAAGAACAGAAGATGAACCGAGCCTTTCCTGCTACTGCAGGAAAAGCCTGAAGCCCTACACTTGCCCCTCTCTGTACCCTTTCCTGGTAGGAAGCAAAAGCCTTGAGATTAACAGCCTGCCCAGCATCATGCAGGAATTTCTCAGGGAGTTCTCTCAGGCATGGGAAGGGTGTGTGTGTGTACTGCAGTGGAGGGAAAACCAGACAGTTGGGTCAGCCTGCTGAAGGAGAAACATTTCCTGTTCCAGAGCTTCCTGAATTCCTCAGTAGAACTTTTCACTAAGTTGTGGTTTGGACACTAGCTAATGGTAACTATTACCTTCTTTATTTATTTATTGGTCATGCCACCTGGCATGTAGGATCTTAGTTCCCTGACCAGGGATTGAACCCACACCCTCTGCACTGGAAGTGTGGAGTCTTACTGGACCGCCAGGGAGGTCCCCTCATCAACTTTGTTTAATAATTAAATGTATTTGTTTTTAACTGAAGGATAATCGCTCTATAGCATTGTGTTGGTTTCTGCCAAACATCAACATGAATCAGCCGTAAGTATGTCTGTGTCTCTTCCCTCTTGAACCTCCCTCCCCATCCCACCCTTCTGTGTTGTTACAGAGCCCGGTTTGAGTTCCCTCACATTCCCATTGGTGATCTATTTTATACAAGGTAACATCATCACCTTTTTAAAATTCAGTGCCTGGGGCCACTGTCCATGGTTTACTCTACCCCTGGTTCTCCATCAAAGCAGTAGTGTGCACGAAACATTCCTGTGTTATTGTTCCTAATAAGAGTAATCACTTCTGTTTGACAGCATATTATGGCAAACCTTTTACCTAACCAAGTGTGAAAGAGAAAAAGCATTGTGTCTATTGATTGTTGTCATATACTATTTTATTAAACAGTAACATATTTTCCACGAGTGAGTAATAGGAGGAGACATAAAATATGCATGCATATATTTGGAAATCCAGTCAGTCAGCTGAAAAACCCTATTACAGCTTCATTTTCTTGGTTGTGCTACAGTTTCCATTTGGATATCCTGAAAGGTAATTTTTTCCTTGACAGACATGGACTGCTCTTCTCAAGCTCACGTGTGTCAAATGCCTTGTCACTGAGATGATGGGAATTATTTGTTCAGGATCTAGTGGGAAATTAAACTTAGGGTTATACATGAGGTTTAAATTTGAGTTTAAGGATATGGTTAAGTGCTGTTTAAAATACATCAACTGTTTATTGAATATATATTATGTCCCAGGCACTGTGGAACCTAGTGATCAACAAAATCCTAGCCTTCAGTCAGCTTGTGCCTAGGTAGGGAATATAGCCAATGAGCCATTAAATGACAAGGTAATGAATTCTATGGTGGGAGGTGCGAGGAATCCTGGGACAGGGGCGTAAATTAGGATGTCAGGGCTAAGGAAAGACTTTCTCAGAGATATACATTCATGTTGAAGAACAAGGTTGTTGGAAGTAGGTTCAGCCAGGGAAGGAAAAGGAAGTCTTCAGGCAGACAGAACAGTAGGTGTAGCAGATGCTGGCAGGGCCACATGCTTCCTGCCCCCTTCCAACTGGTCCTACGCTAATCTCCTTTGCTTGAAGGCTCTCCCTCATCGCTCTAGCTTCTGAAATCTGCATGACAGGACAAAGGACAGAGGAAAGAACCCTGCTTCTTCCTAGAAGTCCTCAATCTATGAATATTTTCCAATCCTTTCCAACCTTGAATCTTGTGTGACCATGTGACTTACAGTGGTTGGATGCAGCGATGTACCATTTCTGAGTCTAGCTTCAAGACGGCTTGCACGCTTCTGTTTTTTCTCGTACCTCTGCCTGTAGCATTGGC
This sequence comes from Bos mutus, assembly GCF_027580195.1. NCBI lineage: Eukaryota > Metazoa > Chordata > Mammalia > Artiodactyla > Bovidae > Bos > Bos mutus. The sequence goes on from NC_091633.1 coordinate 22,994,726, forward strand.
ATAAGCCTGGGCTCACCTGCTCAGGATGAGAGACCAGGTAAAGCATAGCCAGTTTTTCCAACAGAGGTTATCCTAAATTGGTCCATAATCAGCTGGCAGCCAGGCATGTAAATGAATGCCAGGCAAAACTGGGGGTGAAATTTGCTAAGGTAATATCAGTCAAGATCAGCACAACTGTTCAGTTTACACATAGACTTAGGAATATTAATAAATGGTTAAATAATAATTGCTCAGCATTACTGAATTTGGGAATTACTTATTACACACCATTATTATGACAACAGCTAACTGACACAAAACATACCATGATTTTAACTGGGCTTGTTAAGGATCTGGAACTAAATGAAAATTATCAAAATTCATGGGATACAGCAAATCACTGTCTAAAGGGAGATTTACAGCACTGAACGTGTATATTAGGAAAGAAAATATATCTTAAATCAGTAACCTAAGTTCTCACCTTAGGAAACTAGATAGAGAAAAGAAAAAAATCCAAAATAAGAAGAAAATAATAAGAATTAGAGCAGAAATTAATGACATTGAAGACAGTAAATTGGTAGAGAAAAATCAATGAAACTCAAACCAGGTTTTTTGAAAAGGTCCATAAAATTGATAAGCCTCTAGACAGGCTAAGGAAGAAAGAGAAAGGACACAAATTATTGACATCAAAAATGAAAGAGGGGACATTGCTACAGATCCGATGGACATTAAAAGATATTAAAGAAATAATATGAACTATGCTGACAAATTCAATAACCCAGATGAAATGGACCAATTCCTGGAAAGACACAATTTACTAAAACCCAACAAGAAGAAATAGACACTCCAACTAAGCTTATAGCTATTAAATAAATTAAATCAAAACTCATAACCTTTCCAAACAGAAGCTTCAGACCCAGAAGCAACATGAACGGATAAACTGCGGTACATCCAAATGATGGAATATTATTCAATGCTAAAAAGAAGCAAGCTATCAAGACATGAAAACACACAGAGGAAATGGAATTGCAGATTACTAAGTGAAAGAAGCCAATCTGAAAGGCTACCTGTCAGGCTACTTATTGTACAATGCCAATTATATGGTAGGAGACAATAAAATGATCTTTGGTTTGCCAGGGTTTTGAGGTAGAAGTGTTAAATAAACAGAATGCAGAGGATACTTGGGCCAGTAAAATTACTCTATGATACCATAATGATGAAAAATATAGTCATTCTGCATTTGTCCAAATTTGTAGAATGGCTAATACCAAGATGACCCCATGGATTCAGGGTGATTATAATGTGTCAATGTAGGTTTAGGGCTTCCCAGGTAGCGTTAGTGGTAAAGAACCCTCCTGCCAATGCAGGAGACATAAGAGATGCAGGTTTAATCCCTGGATCAGGGAGATACCCTGGAGGAGGGCATGGCAGCCCACTCCAATATTCTTGCCTAGAGAATCCCAGGAACAGAGAAGCCTGGAGGGCTATAGTCCATAGGGTTGCAAAGAGTCAGACATGATTAAATCAATTTAGCACGTGTGCCCAACATAGATTTGACTTATAACAAACATAGGTCTCTGTTGGGGGATGTTAAAAACAGGGGCAGCTGTGCAAGTATGGGGGCAGAGAATATGTGGGAAGCTTATCACTTTCCCCTTAATTTTGCTGCGAACCTAAAACTGCTTTAGAAATTGTCTTAACTGAAAAAAAAAGAAGACCCTAGGGAGTCCGAGAGACGCTCAAGAGGGAGCAGATATCTATACACATACAGCAGATTCACTTTGTTGTACAGCAGAAACTAACACAACACTGTAAAGCAATTATACTCCAATAATAAAATGAAAGAGCTTCCTTAGTGGCTCAGCAGTAAAGAATCTGCCCGTCAATGCAGGACACGCAGGCTTGATCCCTGGGTCCAGAAGATCCCCTGGAGTAGGAAATGACCACCCACTCTATATTCTTGCCTGGGAAATGCCACGGACAATGGAGCCTGGAAAGCTTTAGTCTATAGGGTCACAAAAGAGTTGGACACCACTTAGGGACTAAACAACAACAACAATAAGATAAGAAAATAAGAATAAATCCGTGCAGACATACATAAGAGAGAGGCTGAAGAGAGGTTAGTAACTTTCCCATAAGTCTGGGAAGCAGAAATTCAATTTATATTGAGAGTTTTCCTTCCAGAACCCAGGGGGCTCAATGACTCAGCTATACACTTCTGCTTCCATTAGCCACCTGCTGATTTGCTGCGCAGGTGGTACCAGTGATAAACGACCCATGCCAATGCAGGAGATGTAAGAGACCCGGGTTTGATCCCTGGGTCAGGAAGATCCCCTAGCGTGGGAAATGGCAACCCACTCCACTATTCTTCCTGGAGAATCCCATGGACAGGGGAGCCTGGTGGGCCACGGTCATGGAGTTGTAAAATGTCAGACAGAACTGAGTGACTGAGCATAGCATGCACGATTTGCTGCCAGGTTGGCATCCCCATCTAATCAGTACATGGTCAGCTCAGTCCTTCATTGTCTACTTCAGACGGTCTTCCTGTCTATCTGGCCACTCTAAAGAAATTTACCAGTTCTGATCTCCACTAGAATAATTTTGGATAGCCAAGAACCTGCTACTGAGAATACTATGGCGGCCACAGAATTCATCAGAAGATGCCTCTCACATTTATGCAAGAAAATTGCAAGGTGATAAACAAGACCCTTTCTGCTTTTCTGTTCAATGTTTTATTATGTTCCTCCTCAACTTCATGCGTGAAGACTACAGAGAGTTTTAAAAATTAATATCTGTACCTTATCTATACTGACTTGTCTTCCCCCTAAGCCACAGAAAGGCTTAGATGTAAAAATAGCTGTTAAATCTTTTATTACTCCCGCTATTTTGAAAAGAAGTTCACAAAGTCATCTCTGGTTGTGTATGAATCACCACTATTCCTATTTTGCTGTACTGTCTGGAAAGGAGAAAATTGAACACTACCCCACTAATTGCTGATCAACCAGCACATATTAGCTGTGGTACAAAGAGGTCCTTTAGTGCATTCATTGAAAGTATCACTGAGTAAGCTGGAGGATCCCAGCTAATGACTTTGGAAAAGCACTCTAAACAACGAATGCCAACTAATGAAACGAAATAGTATAATAGATACTGGGGCTCACAGTTTGATAGGCAAGGTCATCAGCCAGAGATGTCCTCATTTTGGAGCTTGGAAGCATCACAGAGGAGAAGTTTATGACTGAGAGAGAGCAGCAGGATGGTCTATTTCTCATTCATCCTTACTTCCAGGGTCCTCATGTGAAGAGTGGGGTAGACCTAACTCCCCTGTCAAGTTAGTCCTTAAACTCTGTTCCTTATCCTTCATCTTGCAAGACTGAAATATGAGTTTAGCCATGATTTCCAGAATTATCTTCCAGGGATAAGAGGCCTGGAAAACTGCTTACCTCCTGTGAACATTTAGCCAGACACCTTTATCCTTCCCTGGGCTCAAAGACAGGAGGAAGCTGGCTCGCCTGAGATGTTCGTGCTTGGGGAGGATCTTCAGAAGAGAGATATAGCTTCTGGTCAAATAAAGACCTCACCCCAGAGGCCCCGTAGGAGGCAGCAAGTCCCCTGGCTGGTGATTGTTCAGTCATTAAATTACGTCTGAGTCTTTGTGACCCCATGGGCTGTAGCCTGCCAGGCTTCTCTGTCCATGGGATTCTCCAGGCAAGAATACTGGAGTGGGTAACCATTTCCTTTTCCAGGGGATCTTCCCGACACAAGGATTGAACCTAAGTCTCCTGCATTGACAGGTGGATTTTAGTTCCCTGACTAGGAATTGAACCCCAGCCCCTACATTGGGAGCTTGGAGTTTTAGCCACTGGACTACCAGAGAAATTCCCTCCTGGATAATTTTTTTTAGACTCTTTATAGCAACTTCTTTCCCTTGTAGTGTAATTATCTACCTCCTCTCTCCTAGGTAATGACTTCCTGGAAAATAGAGGCATTTCTCTGTACCACTGTTTACTAAGGTAGGATATAATGAGTTACTGGTATGTGATTTAAATACACATTCTGTGCTTAGTCGCTCAGTCATGTCTGACTCTTGGCAACCCCATGGATTGTAGCCCACCAGGCTCCTCTGTCCATGGGGATTCTCCAGGAAAGAATACTGCAGTGGGTTGCCATGCCCTTTTCCAGGGGATCTTCCCAACCCAGGGATCAAACCCAGGTCTCCTGTGTTACAGGCAGATTCTTTACCATCTGAGCCACCAGGGAAGCCCAATTTAAGTATATAAATAATTACAAATAAGTAACAGATGTGTATTTTCATGTGTCTGAATATATGATATCACAATTTCATAGAGAGATTTGCTTGTCAGGTGGCTGAGCAGGTAAAAAATGTTCAAGCTCCTTTCACTGTCTAATGGGTTATAGATATTGTATGCCACGGAATACCTTAAAATATGCTTTCTGTGCATGCATGCATGCATGCTAAGTTACTTTAGTTGTGTCTGACTCTGCAATCCTGTGAACTGTAGCCTGCCAGGCTCCTCTGTACATGGGATTCTCCAGGCAAGAATACTGGAGTGGGTCACCATGCCCTTTCCAGGGGATCTTCCCAACCCAGGGATAGAACCCACAACTGTTATGTCTCCTCCATTGGTAGGTGGGTTCTTTACCACTAGCACCATCTGGGAAGCCCATACACTTCCTACTTTAGGAAATTACTAACTATGATTTAATATACAGAGCATACATATGAATTACGGCACTAATATTCTCAGAGTAGCAGTTGTTCTTTCTGGAGATTCTATTCATCTATAAAACAGACACACATCACATCTTCAAGTGACATTTATAAGTCACTCTGTACTGCATGCACAGTCTTCCAGTTGACTATAGTCTACCTACTTGGTTTATTGATTGAAATCACTTCTTGGCAGATGATGATCCTTAGAAAATGTCACAAATTATATACCTTCATAATCTGTGCTACAAAGGGAAAAACGAAACCAAGACAAACAAACAAAAAACCAGGGAGTTTGAACAGTATGTTATAAAACAGATGAATCATACCTGGTCTCTTAGTTTCAACCCCTGGTAACTCCTTCAAGTCAGGCTGGAGGCATGAACTATGGACACGACCAGCAGGTGAAACATACCTTCCTGTTGAGCTTGACACACTGAAGTAATTTCAAGCTCCATTAAATCATGATTCATCTCTGCTTGGTGATGTACATATGACTCTGTCTAAATACATATGTTTCCATGAACTGATATGCATCAGAAATTGTGTACCCAAGGGCTGGCTGGGACATTCTAGTCATTCTGTGGGGTTTTAAAGATGTGAAAAAAAAAATGTGCCTATGGTTGAGAATGATGTAAATCCCTGTGTTTCAACTTTAAGAAAGATGCTAAGCCATAACAGTATTTAATCATTTAGCTGTTATAAGGCTGCCATATTAGGTCTGCCATGTTAGTTGACTTGACATTCCAAATTTTATGCTAAAAGTAGAACTACCATCCAGTTCAGTTCAGTTCAGTTCAGTCCCTCAGTCGTGTCCAGCTCTTTGTGACCCCATGAATCCCAGCACGCCAGGCCTCCCTGTCCATCATCAACTCCCGGAGTTCACTCAGACTCACGTCCATAGAGTCAGTGATGCCATCCAGCCACCTCATCCTCTGTTGTCCCCTTCTCCTCCTGCCCCCAATCCCTCTCAGCATCAGAGTCTTTTCCAATGAGTCAACTCTTCACATGCGGTGGCCAAAGTACTGGTTTTTCAGCTTTAGCATCATTCCTTCCAAAGAAATCCCAGGGCTGATCTTCAGAATGGACTGGTTGGATCTCCTTGGATCTCTATTAAAGGAGACTGGTTGTCTCCTTTAAGTCTCCAGACTTAAACAAACATTTCTCCAAAGAAGACATACAGATCAGATCAGATCAGATCCGTTGCTCAGTTGTGTCTGCTGCGACGGGCGCGCCAAAGCGCAGGCGGCTGCAAGCAGGGCCGAGAGGAGCCACCCCACGTCCGAGGTCAGGGGCAGAAGCCGGGAGGACCCCCATGCCCGAAGGGCGGCGGCCAGAGGAGTTACCCCACATCCGAGGTCAGGGGGGGCGGCCGAGAGGAGATACCCAGCGTCCGAGGTCAGGGGCCGCGAGGAGAGGAGTTACCCGCGTCCGAGGTCAGGGGCGGCAGCTGGGAGGAGCTACCCCACGCCCCTAAGCCCGAGGCCAAGGGCCAGTGGGGAGGAGCAATCCCACGACCGAGGCCAGGGGCGGTGGCCGGGAAGACCAACCCCACGTCCAAGGAGCTGTGGCTGCGCGGGCACAGGAGGGCCTAGAGAAGCTATCCCATGTTGAAGGTCAGGAAGGGCGGCGGTGAGGAGGTAGCCCTCGTCCAAGGTAAGGAGCAATGGCTGTGCTTTGCTGGAGCAGCCGTGAAGAGATACTCCACGCCGAAGGTAAGAGAAACCCAAGTAAGACGGTAAGTGTTGCAAGAGGGCATCAGAGGGCAAACACACTGAAACCATACTCACAGAAAATTAGTCAATCTAATCACACTAGGACCACAGCCTTGTCTAACTCAATGAAACTAAGCCATGCCCGTGGGGCAACCCAAGATGACGGGTCATGGTGGAGAGATTTGACAGAATGTGGTCCACTGGAGAAGGGAATGGCAAACCACTTCAGTATTCTTGCCTTGAGAACCCCATGAACAGTATGAAAAGGCAAAATGATAGGATACTGAAAGAGAAACTCCCCAGGTCAGTAGGTGCCCAATATGCTACTGGAGATCAGTGGAGAAATAACTCCAGAAAGAATGAAGAGATGGAGCCAAAGCAAAAACAATACCCAGCTGTGGATGTGACTGGTGATACAAGCAAGGTCCGATGCTGTAAAGAGCAATATTGCATAGGAACCTGGAATGTCAGGTCCATGAATCAAGGCAAATTGGAAGTGGTCAAACGAGAGATGGCAAGAGTGAATGTCGACATTCTAGGAATCAGTGAACTGAAATGGACTGGAATGGGTGAATTTAACTCAGATGACCATTATATCTACTACTGCAGGCAGGAATCCCTTAGAAGAAATGGAGTGGCCATCATGGTCAACAAAAGAGTCCAAAATGCAGTACTTGGATGCAATCTCAAAAATGACAGAATGATCTCTGTTCGTTTCCAAGGCAAACCATTCAATATCACAGTAATCCAAGTCTATGCCCCAACCAGTAACGCTGAAGAAGCTGAAGTTGAACGGTTCTATGAAGACCTACAAGACCTTTTAGAACTAACACCCAAAAAAGATGTCCTTTTCATTATAGGGGACTGGGATGCAAAAGTAGAAAGTCAAGAAACACCTGGAGTAACAGGCAAATTTGGCCTTGGAATACGGAATGAAGCAGGGCAAAGACTAATAGAGTTTTGCCAAGAAAATGCACTGGTCATAACAAACACCCTCTTCCAACAACACAAGAGAAGACTCTATACATGGACATCACCAGATGGTCAACACCGAAATCAGATTGATTATATTCTTTGCAAATAGAGCTCCAAAGATGGAGCTCTATACAGTCAGCAAAAACAAGACCAGGAGCTGGCTGTGGCTCAGACCATGAACTCCTTATTGCCAAATTCAGACTTAAATTGAAGAAAGTAGGGAAAACCACTAGACCATTCAGGTATGACTTAAATCAAATCCCTTATAATTATACAGTGGAAGTGAGAAATAGATTTAAGGGCCTAGATCTGATAGAGTGCCTGATGAACTATGGAATGAGGTTCGTGACACTGTACAGGAGACAGGGATCAAGAAGACATACAAATGGCTAACAAACACATGAAAAGATGCTCAGCATCGCTCATTAATAGAGAAAAGCAAATCAAAACTACAATAAGATAACACCTCACACTGGTCAGAATGGCCATCATAAAAAAGTCTACAAACAATAAATGCTGGGAAGGGTGTGGAGAAAAGGGAATGCTCTTGTACTGTTGGTGGGAATGTAAATTGTTACCCCCACTATGGAAGACGGTATGGAGATTCCTTAAAAAACTAGGAATAAAACCACCATATGACCCAGCAATCCCACTCCTAGGCATATACCCTGAGGAAACCAAAGTTGAAAAGGACACATATATCCCATTGTTCATTGCAGCACTATTTACAATAGCTAGAAGATGGAAGCAACCTAGATGTCCATCGACAGATGAATGGATAAAGAAGTTGTGGAATGTTACAATGGAATATTACTCAGCCATAAAAAGGAATGCATTGGAGTCAGTTCTGATGAGGTGGATGAACCTAGAACCTATTATACAGAGTGAAGTGAGTCAGAAAGAGAGATAAATATCACATTCTAATGCATATATATGAATCTAGGAAAATGGTACTGAAGAATTTATTTACAGGACAGCAATGGAGAAACAGACATAAGAGAATAGGCTTACGGACATGGGGAGAAGGGAGGAGACGGTGAGATGTAAAAAAAAGTAACATGGAAACTTACATTACTATGTGTAAAATAAATAGCCAAAGGGAATTTGCTGTATGGCTCAGGAAACTCAAACAGGGGCTCTGTATCAATCTAGAAGTGTGGGATGGGGTGGGAGATGGCAGGGAGGTTCAAAAGGGCGGGTGTATATGTATACCTATGGCTGATTCATGTTGAGGTTTGATGGAAAACAACAAAATTCTTTAAAATAGTTATCCTTCAATAAAAGAATAAATTAAAAAAAAAATGGAACTCAATTAAAACAAATTGAAAATTTTATGGTCCTGTGGTTAACACTCTGCACTTCCAATGCAGGGGTGTGGGTTCATCCTTGGTCAGGAAACCGGGATACTACATACTGTGAATCATAGCCAAGAAAATATATTAATTTTTCAAAATTTAGTTTAGATTTGGGTTTAGTTTAAATTTAGATTTAAAGAAAATTGAGAGGATAGTACAGAGATTCTATATATACCCTACACTAAACTTTCTTTATTCTAGATTCTGATGATTTAATAATGCTAATTTACTTTACATCTACTGCTATATTATTTCTTTTAAAATGAAGATAAAAGATCTAAAAATAATTTTAAAAGGAATTTAAGTATAAAATAGATAATGAATATCGATTTAAGTTCCTAATACTTAAAGACCTTTTATTAAGTGAATTAACCTACAATTGCCTATTAGTTCAGATTTCAATCATCACTAAAATTAAATCTGCGCGTTATCTCTTCTTTTTTGGAGCAGATTTAATACTTTGATGCTACCTCATCAGACAGCTCCACTCCTCATTCTAGCACTCTGAAGCATTATTAAGTATCCCTGAAAATGATGACACTCCTCTTTTACTGATAGAAAGATCAATATCAATTTTTAAAAGCAATAATAGACTCAAATAGAAAAATGATCCTAGAAGTGGACAGAAAAATCAACAGAGATTGGCTCTATGGCAAATTTACCAAAATGATACAGAATTCTTCGTATCAAAATACTAAAGTCTCCAACTTGCATGGATTTCCAAGGAAACACAGTTGCACCCATCCAAAGTTATCTGTGCTTTGTAACACCCTGTATATGAAGACTGTGGTTGCTCAACTTCAACTCTAGAGTCAGCTCCCTCGTTCACTGTGTCCTTTTCGAACTTGAGTCCAAAGGAAAAAAATACAGGTTCTTTTCCTGGATGGATTCGCAGCTTCCGATGTGCAGCTGATAACTCGGGATTTCTATGGGTAAGTCTTCATTTGGTTCATCGTCCTCTAAAGTGATGGATGAAATCCTTACATCTGAGGACCCAATTTGCAAGCATCATCTGTGCCAGTCCATTTTCTATCTGTCTTATTTCTCTTATCTCAGACCTTGGAACTTCTGCACATCTACTGAATCTGCATATGTTACCATGGCAACTGCATCAGAAAATCAGGGCCCAGGAGTGAGGAATTCAGGTATAAAAATTTTACACAGGTCACTGAAATGTGGGAGCACAAGTGTTTGAGTTTGCAATCATTAGCTTCCTTTCCTTAAAAAAAAATCATTGTCTAGGGGCTTCTCTGGTGGTTCAGTGGTAAAGAATTGACCTGCTAATGCAGGAGACACAGGCTCAATCCCTGATCTGGGAAGATCCCACATCTTAGTTACTATGGAGTAACTAAGCCCGTGTACCACAATTTTTTTTTTTCAGGGACACAACATGCTTGGCACACCTGTGCAAATCCTTTATTAGAGCAACAACCAAAGTACAGAATGGCTCACATTTTTGTTCTTGCTATAGCAACTACTGAGCCTGTGCTCTCCAGCCCAGGAACTGCAACTGCTGAGCCCAAGTGCTGAAGCATGCGTGCCCTAGAGCTTGTTCTCTGCAACAAGAAAGCCACTGCGATGAAAAGCGCACGCCCTGCAGCTAGAGAGTAACCCCCACTCACTGCAATTAGAAAAAAAGCCCAAGCAGCAATAAGACCCAGCACAGCCAAAAATACATAAAAAATTTAAAAATCATTATCCAGAAGCTTTCCTATTGGTCATAGGAAAACTAGTCTGGCAACTATTTGTTCATACAATCTTAAGACCTATTGCATTAGGAGGTAGAGTGTATGTGATGCAAAAATAAAGTAAGTAATTTAATATTTTTATTTTAGAGTCTGATGTGATTATTGGAAAAGATTCTAACATTTTTGAAATGCACAGTACAGAAAATAAAAGATGTTCCTCTTTCTCCCACCATCTTATCCCCCCAAAATAACTACTGCTGGCATTCCTATGTCCAGACTTGTAGCTCAAATTAACTGTTCAAATGAGAAGCAGATGATTAACAGAGCTAGGGAAGTTTTATTTATATGGTGTTATATCAAATACACTAAAGATATTTCTGACTGATCTTCCCTCTGCCTGAAATACATTATTCTCCCACATCCTGACTTTATTCAAGTCTTTGCTATAATATGGCAATCAGTTCAGTTCAGTTGCTCAGTCATGTCCAACCCTTTTTGACCCCATGGACTGCCACACACCAGGCTTCCTTGTCCATCACCAACACCCGGAGCTTGTTCAAACTCAAGCCCATAAAGTTGGTGATGCCATCCAATTGTCTCATCCTCTGTTGTCCCTTTCTCCTCCTGCCTTCAGTCTTCCCCAGCATCAGGGTCTTTTCCAGTGAGCCAGTTCTTTGCATCAAGTGGCCAAAGTATTGGAGTTTCAGCTTCAACATCAGTCTTTTGAATGAACACCCAGGACTGATCTCCTTTAGAATGGACTGGTTGGATCTCCTTGCAGTCCAAGGGACTCTCAAGAGTCTTCTCCAACACCACAGTTCAAAAGCATCAATTCTTTGGCACTCAGCTTTCTTTACAGTCCAACTCTCACATCCTACATAACTACTGGAAAAACCATAGCCTTGACTAGATGGACCTTTGTTGGCAAAGTTGTCTCTGCTTTCTAATATGCTGTCTAGGTTGGTCATAACTTTCCTTCCAAGAAGTAAGCGTTTTTAATGTCATGCTGCAGTCACCATTTGCAGTGATTTTGGAGCCCCCCAACCCAAAATAAAGCTAGCCACTGTTTCTACTGCTTCCCCATCTATTTGCCATGAAGTTATGGGACTGGATGCCATGAACTTCGTTTTCTGAATGTTGAGCTTTAAGTCAGCTTTTTCACTCTCCTCTTTCACTTTCATCAAGAGGCTCTTTAGTTCTTCTTCACTTTCTGCCATAAGGGTGGTATCATCTGCATATCTGAGGTGATTGATATTTCTCCCAGCAATCTTGATTCCAGCTTGTGCTTCATCCAGTCCAGCGTTTCTAATGATGTACTCTGCATATAAATTAAATAAGCAGAATGACAGTATACAGCCTTGACGGACTCCTTTTCCTATTTGGAACCAGTCTGTTGTTCCATGTCCAGTTCTAACTGTTGCTTACTGACCTGCATACAAATTTCTCAAGAGGCAGGTCAGGTGGTCTGGTATTCCCATCTCTTTCAGAATTTTCCACAGTTGATTGTGATCCACACAGTCAAAGGCTTTGGCATAGTCAATAAAGCAGAAATAGATGTTTTTCTGGAACTCTCTTGCCTTTTTGATGATCCAGCGCATGTTGGCAATTGGATCTCTGGTTCCTCTGCCTTTTCTAAAACCAGCTTGAACATCAGGAAGTTCACGGTTCACATATTGTTGAAGCCTGGCTTGGAGAATTTTGAGAATTACTTTACTAGTGTATGAGATGAGTGCAATTATGCAGTAGTTTGAGCATTCTTTGGCATTGCCTTTCTTTGGGATTGGAATGAAAACCGACCTTTTCTAGTCCCGTGGCCATTGCTGAGTTTTCCAAATTTGCTGGTATATTGAGTTGCAGCACTTTCACAGCATCATCTTTTAGGATTTGAAATAGCTCAACTGGAATTCCATCACCTCCACTAGCTTTGTTTGTAATGATGCTTCCTAAAGCCCACTTGACTTCACACTCCAGGATGTCTGGAGTACAGGATGAAGCAGGGGCAAAGGCTAATAGAGTTTTGCCAAGAGAATGCACTGGTCATAGCAAACAGCCTCTTCCAACAACATGAGAGAAGACTCTACACATGAACATCACCAGATGGTCAATACTGAAATCAGATTGATTATATTCTTTGCAGCCAAAGATGGAGAAGCTCTATACAGTCAGCAAAAACAAGACCGGGAGCTGACTGTGGCTCAGATCATGAACTCCTTATTGCCAAATTCAGACTTAAGTTGAATAAAGTAGGAAAAACCACTAGACCATTCAGGTATGACCTAAATCAAACCCCTTATGATTATACAGTGGAAGTGAGAAATAGATTTAAGGGACTCGATCTGATGGACAGAGTGCCTGATGAGCTATGGACAGAGGTTTGTGACATTGTACAGGAGACAGGGATCAAGACCATCCCCAAGAAAAAGAAATGCAAAAAAGAAAATGGTTGTCTGAGGAGGTCTTACAAATAGCTGTGGAAAAATATTGCAATAAGGAAGAATAAATCTGACTCTATATTGGATCAGTTTCTTTTACTTTAACCTTTGTATCTATTGCTTTTGCTACAAGTTAAGAGTGTTGCCTATAGCCTGAAATACACAGGATATCCCATTCTCAAGGCTCTGACCTTTAAAGGTATAACACTTTTCCATTTTCTTAGAGACAAAAAGTTGCAGAAGAGAGAATCACATTTGTCTTGTTGAAAGTTTACAGGAACATCATGACCTTACCTATGTGGACAGCTTGCAAGAACAAAGGATTCTGACACCAAGAAATTTGTAGCAACCAGTCACACCCTCTCGCCTTTCAATATAAAAGAAGCCTGAATTCTTTCTACTTGTTTGTTTTTATTTTCAAAGCCAGTATTTATTTAGAGCTGCCCATCTGTTTGTCTTTCTTTTACTTTTTATTTTTTACATTATGAAAGTATGATAACACATTTACAGAAGACTTGGAAAATGCAGAAGAATTTATTATAAAGTAGATAAATTAAGATTTTTAGTTGGGGTTTCAGTATCAAACTCTCAAAAATTAATAGAATGAGCATACAGAGAAGTAGAAAGATACAGTAGACCTGAATGGGACTTGAACCAATTCAACATAATTAATATTTATACAGTTTTCACACAACAGTAGGATGCAAATTCAAGTTCTCATAGACTGTAAACTAGGAGACATTGGAACATATCCAGGTACTTATAAAAACAAGGTGCAAAAATTTCATGGTCGAAAGGTATTGATTTCATATAGAGTCTGAAAAGAAACTTGAATTCTTACTTGGGGAAGAAAGATTTTTGGGACACTAGTCTGCATTATTCTTGGTTTGCTGGCTTTCTAAATAAAGCTCTGTCCCTTGCCACAGCTCGTCATCTCTCAGTTCATTGGCCTGCCGCATCATGGTGAGCAGTACAAGCTTGAACTCTCAATCTTTCATTCACAAAGACTTTGCTGACCACCTTAACTGAAATAACAGCCATTGTCTCTCCAGGCAGCTCTATCTTTCCTCTGTTTTGTATTTCTTTAGCGCACCATCACCCTCTGGGAGTTATTATATATTCATCTGTATACCTGTCTTGTTGACTGTCTTCCCCTCAGTTCAGTTCAGTCTCTTAGTCGTGTCCGACTCTTTGCGACCCCATGAACTGCAGCACGCCAGGCCTCCCTGTACATTACCAATCCCTGGAGTTTACCCAAACTCAGGTCCATTGCGTCAGTGATGTCATCCAACAATCTTATCCTCTGTCGTCCCCTTCTCCTCCTGCCCTCAATCTTTCCCAGCATCAGGGTCTTTTCCAATGAGTCAGCTGTTCGCATCAGGTGGCCAAAGTATTGGAGTCTCAGCTTCAATATCAGTCCTTCCAATGAACAGCCAGGACTGATCTCCTTTAGGATGGACTGGTTGCATCTCCTTGCAGACCAAGGGACTCTCAAGAGTCTTCTCCAACACCACAGTTCAAAAGCATCGGTTGTTTGGCACTCAGCTTTCTATATAGTCCTCCTTGATGATAATCCTTATGAGGACAGAAGCTCTACCACTTTGGGTCACAGTATATCACAGCACCACCAGGCCAAACACAGATTGAGACCGTGATGCACATGTTTGTTGAACCAATGAAAAGCAGAAGAATGCTCTGCATGTCTCTTCTCTCCTATGTGTGCTCAGAGCAGACAGGTCTAATCACTTGAATGATTCCCTTTTCCCTTAGGTCTCCTCACTTGGATACTCTTCCCCATCTGGGGCTCCCAGAAGCTACCGAGAAGGCACTGGAGCTGTTGACGACCAGCAAACACTGTCCTTGCTGATCTCAGGTCTAATCTGTGACTTGGGTAACTGCAGACTACCAATGTATCAGATGTTAGTGTGATTGTTACAGGCACTTTTATTCCCTTCTTAGCATCACTCTGAAAACTGAGTGATGTGTATATGTCAATCCCAGCCTCCTAATTTATCTCCCCCGCCTATATCCTACTAACCATAAGTTTGTTTTCTACTTCTCTAACTGTTTCTGCTTTGTAGATAAGTTCATTTGTACTCTTTTTCTTTTTAAGATTCCACATAAAAGTGATATCATATACTATTTGTCTTTCTCTGACTTCACTCAGCATGATAATCTCTAGGTCCATCCATATTGCTGTAAATGGCATTATTTCGTTATTTTCTTTGGTATGACATAGATGTACTATTATATATAAAATAGGTAACTAATAAGGACCTGCTCTATAGCACTGGGAACCCTACTCAATACTCTGTAATGACCTATATGGAAAAGAATCTAAAAAAGAGTGGATACATGTATATGTATAACTGATTCACTTTGCTATATACCTGGAACTAACACAACATTGTAAATAAATTATAATAATTTTTTTAAGTAAACAAATGAGACCTAAAAAAAGGTGAATGAACCTTCTCCATTGGATCAGAAGGAAACACTGCAAAGGAGACAGGATAAACAGTCACATTTACAAAAATAACAGACCTTCCACTTGTTTTTGAATTCTGTTTTCCCAACTTGCTACCTTCTTTTTACTGATGTTTTTTTACTCAAAAATTGGAATAATAATAGAACCGACCTCTCAGAATTGAGTTGTAGAATTTAACGCTAATAAATGTAGAGCAGTTGGAAATTTGGTACATGATAATTTAAGTATTTGCTAGTACTATTATTATCATAACATTCAATCATAAGAACCTGTGTTATCAGTATTATTCAACACAGTTTTTTTTTTTTAGTGCGAACATGCCTGATTATAAGTTTTAAAGAAGTGGATTTCAAATATTTTGATCACAACTCACTACAAGAAACACACTTTATACTTTGAGCAATACATATGTTTACAAAAACTTGTGTCCACACACATATACTAAAACAAAATTTCACAAATCTGTTTTTATCCTCACTAGCTGCAGTGTTGTCAAGTACATCCTACTATGCCCAGGTTTGTTCTATTCTAAGCTAGAATGCTCTAATTGATTTATAAAATAAATACTGGCTCTGACCTATTAACTTATTTCACACCGCTAGTGTGTTGTGGACTGCAGCTTGAGACACTGCCCTAGAAGCAATCTTGGGCTCTTAGAGCAGCAAAGCTTATTGGATATTTATTTTTTCTTATTTTCTGATTTCTAATGTCTTCACCACATTTTCTTCATTCAATATTATTTTCCCCACTGGTTTCAAATTGTGTTTTATTTATATTAGCTTAGTGGCTAATCTTAAATTTTCGTTAGCATATTGTAGGTTTCACCAAGACTATTTTTTCTATACATATATATTTTTTTATTGAAGTATAGTTGACGTACAATGTTTCAGGTGCACAGCAAGGTGATTCAGTTATACATATACACATATATTATCTTTCAGATTATTTTCCATTATAGGTTATTACAAGATATTGACTATAGTTTCCTGTGCTATACAGTAAAGCTTTGTTGCTTGTTGTGTATCTATTTTTTAAAAATTAGAAATCTAGTATTCTATTCATGCTAAGTCAAACAAGTTCACACAGACAATTTAAAAAACAAAATGCATATTTTTTCTTTAATTATATTCTTGGGTCTGTGCATATGGTATAGTCTAGTATTTGAATTTTTTTTACACTTTTACAGAAAAAATTCAATTCTTGGGCATGGATAATATTTTTTATAAAATTAGAAAAAATGGTAATTAGAACTCCCCACCAAGGAGAGGGATCAGACACTGACTCAGGCACAAGTTGTCTCAAATATCCTCAGGTTTAATTAGACAAAAGTTACAGCTGTGGGTATTGTTTCTGATTTGCGAAATGTATCAGCAGGCAGGAAAAATTAGCAAGACATATGCGGAGCCTAATCCACCAAATGAAAAGGATTCTGTTTGAAGCTCAGTTTTGCAGATACTGGCCAAATGATTTTGGACACTTCTTTTAATCTGCCACTACATCAGATGCGTTATGTATAAAATGGAGGTGTTCATTGCTGCCAAGTAATGTTGTTACAAGATTAATAGAATTTCTTCCCCTATGTTGTAGAGAAACATAGTGTACTTCAGATAAAGAAGATATTTAAGGAAGAAAGTAATGGCTCCAAACAAACAAGCACAAGGAATACAAGGAAACTTTTCAAGGTGTTGATCATGTCTATTACCTTGATTGTGGAGATGCTATCATGGGTATTTACATATGTCTAAACTTATCAAATGTACACATTAAATATGTGTGGTTCTTTCTATGTCAACTATAACTCAATAAATCCATGTTTTAAAATAAGAAAGTGTGGATCACTTGATTTTTTTAAACTGGAGGTTTTCAAATAACTCATAACCACGAAAATTGTTTATCAAGGTCCTCAACAAGTTTTGAACTGTATTATATAGTTTATAAACTGAATTGTTAAATAAAACATAAGCTCTAAAATTTTTAGTTTGATAAAATTGATTCAATTATTTTTATATAAGACCTCACTTCTATCTGAAGTTCTAACAAAAAAATGACTTTTAGAAAAAGTATATTATTTAATAAGTTATTCCCCAACAGCAACAATTTAGGATGCACAAAAGGCTGTATGAATAAATCAACTGATCCATCTAATATTGCCTTGAAAGGAACTCATGCTAATGCACTATAACCTGGGCTGCAGGAAAAAACTTTCACTGGGGCTTTGTTTATATCTTGTATTGTTTTTGGTGCTAAAGAAAAGAGCCCATTGCCATCCTTCTGTCCTTATAAAGGGACACTCATGGGGAAACAGAGTTCAACACAAGGAATTTCACTTTACAACCAAACTTATTATTAACTTTTATTGCAAAAGCCAAAGGAATCCTTTTATGTAACCATAAGAAGTAAAAACTAAATTTCAGATATTATACCATCATCATGAGACATTCACAAAAAAATATTTTGCTTAGAGTGATTTAAAGGGAATTTTTATTTCAGTAAAACTACTAAGAACATTAATTTCCAATGGTAAAAATTCTATGACTAGTCAGAAAGGGCATGGGTTTTGCTGCTGAAATGTGCAAACACAAAAACATATTTTTTAATAGTCATAGAAAAACCTCCAATGTGTTTAACTGTGGCAATGATTTCTGCTCTACTTCAATTATAGGGTCCTTATCCAAGGGAGAAAGGTATTGATTAAAACCTGGGAAACTTTGTGGGCGGAGCAGGGTGGGATGAACTGGGAAACTGGGATTGTCATATATATACCACTGATACTGTGTATAAAATAGATAACTAGTAAGAACCTACTGTATAGCTCAGGGAACTCTACTCAGTGTTCCATGGTGACCTAAATGTGAAGGAAATCCAAAACAGGGGATTTATGTATATGTATAGCTGATTCACATTGCTGTACAGTAGAAATTAATACAACATTGTAAGGCAACTCTACACCAATAAAAATTAATTTAAAACAATAAAACCAGGGAAGCTTCTTACTGTTTGTAGTAAGATCTAATATTCAGTGGAGGAGCTGAGAAGTTGACGGCATAGCTTTAGAGTTGCAAAAGGAGAGTGTAATGGGCAAAATAATGACCCCTCCCAAAGACGTCCATGTCTTAATTCCCAGAACCTGTGTACATGTGTTACCATACCTTATAAAGGGGGATTAAAGGAGTAGATGAAATTAGGCTTGTCAACTAGCTGACCTTAAAATAAGGAGATTGTCCAGAATTCTCTGGGTGGGCTCCATATAATCATAAGGATCAAAAGAAATTTAAATAATGCGGACAAAAGAGGCAAAATGAGAAAGATTCAACTGGCCTTGTTTTAAAGATGGAAGAAGGGGCCATGAGCCAAGGAAAGCAGGCAACTTCTAACACCTGAAAAAGGCCGAAAACAGATTCTCCCCTAGAACTTCCAGAAGTGAGGCATGCTCCTGGCACTTTGATTTTTAACTCAGAGAGGCCTGTGTAGGACCTCTCACCCACAGACTCATAAGAGCATAAGAGTAGATTATTTTAAGCCACTAAGATCATGGTAATTTGTTACAGCAGCACCAGAAAACCAGTACAGGCTACTTAATCTAAAAATCTGTGAAGATTAAATTTATTGGAAATGAACATATTTTCCTAAATCGTTGAGTGAGATTTTGGTCCAGTTTAGCAGTGACATCAAGTACCTTATTTCTTCATATGAGAAATCTGTGCCAAGACATGGCTTCTACCTAATGGATGCTACACAACCTTGTAAGGCTGGTGTGCAACAAACATGCAAAATGATGACCCAGTGAAGACAGTTTTGGCCCAAATTCTGTTAATGCAGTAGTGCAGAAATCCTTCTTTACAGAATTTAAGTTTCAGGTCTGGGACAGTCAAAGCCAAAACTGACATCAAGACCACAGTGAAAAAAAAGGAAGATGATGGAAACTTTAGTGGTTATGTGCTGTCTCTTAGGATACAGGTACTGCAAGGTTAATTATAAACATGAAAATGCATTGGTTAAGTACTGTTTAAAATTATTTATTTTTGGTCGTGCTCGGCCTTTGTTGCTTCAACGCAGTCTTTCTTTAGTTGCAGGGGCTACGCTCTAGTTGCGGTGTGTGGACTTCTCATTGCAGTGGCTTCTCTTGTTGTGGTGCGTTCACTCTAGGTGCGTGAGCTTCAGCAGTTGCAGCACTCAAGCTCTGTAGCTGCATCGTGCAGCATGCAGATTCTAGAATGTGAGCTCAGTAGCTGCATCGTGCAGCATGCAGATTCTAGAATGTGAGCTCAGTAGTTGCATCTCATGCACTTTGTTGCTCCATGCAAGTGGAATCTTCCTGAATCAGGCTTCAAACTTACATTCCCTAAACTGGCAGGTGGATTCTTATCCACTGTACCACCAGGGAAGTCCTGATTGAACATTTTAAATTACTCATGTCTCTATATGAAAATAGAGAAAATATACAGACAGGTCAGTGGTGCCCCTTCCCCCTGACACTCCCCAGCCTCCATCGCCCACTGAAGCTCCAAGCCCCTTGTACTGAATTTAAACACTGGACTAAGAGAAGTTAAAAAAAAGAAAAAAGAAAAAGAAAATCATAGCAAAGATTGGAGGAAATTCATTTCCCTAAATATTTCTCTGTGCCTATGTCTCTGCCTTGGTCGACTTACCCCTTAATCCATCTCTCTCTCTCTCTCTCATTCTCTCTCTCTCTCTCTCTCTCTCTCTCTCTCACACACACACACACACATCTTACCTAACCATGTATTTCCAAATAGGGACATTGGTTGAGAAAATCTAAGAAGATTAACAGGAATTAGGGGATCCTAAATCTTTAGGAAGCAGATCCTCAGTGGCTGAGAAATGTCTTTTCACCAGTAACTGAGGCAGATTTCTGTGTCAATAAAGCATAGAAGAAACTTAATCAGCTCAGTCTGCTATATTTCTTTTGCATTCTATTATTAACCCGTACCAGAAGAGCTTGTTTGTCTGCTCTGTGTGGGCTCTTGGGTTTGCTAAAGAGGACGGTGGCAATGCCTTGGATGCATCCATTTCTACAGAGTTCTGCCTGGGTTCGCAGAACTCTAATTAAATACCCTGAGCTTCAGCACATGGGTTAGGACTGCCAGACAGAGGGACTTGAGCTCTAATCTGTCTTAAAACCATGTCCCTGATCTCCCTCCTCCCTACATCCCAGTACATGTGCTCGAAAGTGAAAGAAAAGGGGCAGTGATGTGGTTCAGGGGGTGTGGAGAGCCATGCTGCAGAGATGGTCAGAGAGCTGGCATTTCCCACATCACTTGGTCATTTTCACTCTCATGACCACCCGATTCCTAATCAGACTTTAGATGCCTCATAGACTTCAGATATTTTGGAATGAGGTGTGGCAGAGGGTAAAGTTGCTAAAATTCCACCTGCCACATGATTGCAGGAAACTCAGTGTATTTCCCTGCCTTCTCGAGGTAAAAATAAAAGTGACCAAGAGGGTCTCTTCAAAGTAATGGACTTATGCTGCTAAACCCTACCTGCTGTCTGCTCAGAATCCTGGACAGGGGCTGTTCTCTCCCTTTTATATCTACTGGAGGGCACACGCAGATTGGGGAAAAGGCTATTTTTTAAAGATTTTTTTATGTGAACCATTTTTAAAGTCTTTTTGAATTTGTTACAATATTGCTTTGGAATTTTCTTGTGTTTTTGGTTTTTCGCCACAAGGCATGTAGGATCTTTAGCTATCCATCTGGGGATCAAACCCACTGATTGAAGGTGAAGTCTTATCCATTGGGAAGTACCAGAAGTGGCTATTTTAATCATTTATCTATTTTGTGTTTTCCCTGCAATTGGAACAAGCATAGTACATTTGTTCTACATACTACATATGAAACAAGTGGATTTATGTGATGTCCTATAATAGCTGCTTCTACTTGGATGGGGTGAAAATACATGTGGGGTAGCACTCTGTCATGCATCCCACCATCAACACCACACATGCTCACTTCTCACCAGTCCTCACTGCTGAGCATCTCTCTAAGCAAAGAGCTACATCTAATGTGAAAGGGGCTTCTATCTGAGAAACAGAAGAGCTTGTTCATGAAGGGAATGAAAATTGAAGCCACTGTTGAGCTATTGTGTCATTGTTGTTTTTAGTCCCTAAGTGGTGTCTAACTCCTTGTGACCCCATGGACTGTAGCCCACTAGGATCCTCTGTCCATGGGATTTTCCAGGCAAGAATACTGGAGTGTGTTGTCATTTTCTTCTTCAGGGGATCTTCTTGACCCAGGGATTGAACCCTCACTTCCTGCCTTGGCAGGCGGATTCTTTACCACAGAGCCACCAGGGAAGCTCCTCCTGTGTCATAAATGAGTACAAACGCAGGGCTATTTACAGTTTCACATGGCACAGAGCTCTGGAATTGTGTCTATCCAGTTACCCCATTTGGAGGACTTTTCATTAAGGGGTCTAGCTATGGCCAGAACCCATTTGGCAACTGGACATGAGAGTGTGAGCCTACTATAAATGTTAGGGTGCTGTGAAGTCTGAAACCAAATTGTGATTCAAGTCTTTAAAGAAGAACCAGTTTCTAAAGAAGAGAAGCTTAAAATTTAGACTCAACACAATGATTGTGGGCTGGGTGGGAGCAGAACTGAAATACTATGTTAAATTCCCATTATAGTTGTTAGGTTAGTTTCACTTTCCCAGAAAAAGTGAAATCTTGCTGAAAAGCTGAGACCATGGGATTTTATGAGCTTTGAACATCTTTTGCATAGGTGTTTGACATATAATAAGTATATGGCACAGCTATACTTATATTGCTGAGGACATGCATAAGCATAGTTTCAAGGACTTACAAGTTAAGGACATCTGCAAATAACCACAACTTATTTATCCCATTTAAAATGAATATTTCTTAAAGAGAAAGACAAATACATATGATATCACTTATACGTAGAATCTAAAATATGTATGACACAAATGAACTTATGTGCAAAACACAAGCAGCCTCAGAGATGTAGAGAACACACTTGTGGCTGCCAAGGGGGAAGAGGGTTGGGGGAGGAATAGGGTGGAAGGTTGGGGTTAGCAGATGTAAGCTTTTTATCTAAATAGAATGGATAAACAACGAGGTTGTACTGTAGAGCACAGGGAACTATATTCACTATCTTGTGATAAACCATAATGGAAAAGAATATGAAACACACATATATATATATGTAAAACTGAATCAATTTGCATACAGCAGAAATTAACACAATATTGTAAATCAACTATGCTTCAATTTAAAAAAGAAAGAAAATGAATACTTAGCATTATTAAATTTTGTGTAAATATAAAAAATGCCCTCAATTTAGTTATATCATAAGTTGATATTATGAGATTCCCCCTCCAACTTAACATGTCAGCCTTGTTTTCTTTAAACTTAAGTCTTGTGTTTAGATTACTTTTCTGTAAACCACCTTTGGCTGCTTATTCTGACAGAGCTTAGTTTGTAGCTGGGATTAATTTAAATAGCTCAACAAAGAAAACAATGCTTGATTTTGTCTAAAAGCTTTTGGTCATCAGTCTTATGGAAAATTCAAGTATTGACTAGAAGAAATAAAATCAGCTTTCCTCACACAGACCTGAACATGAAGTTTCAGCTACTCCAACAAAAGTAAGAGCTATAACCTCAAGGGGGGGAAATGGAAAATAGGTTTGTTTTGGCTTATGGAATTTCCAGGGCAATTCCCACAACACCACATGTCATGGGACAACATGGAGCTATTATCATCCCCATTTTACAGACGGGAACACTGAGGTATGGAGAGGCAAAAGTGCTCCATGAGGCCGGGAGCAGCCAGACCTGGGGTCAGACCCAGACAGTCTGGCTCTGGTATCTAAGCTCCTATTCACATTCTGACTCGAGGACCTGCTGGGCTATCCAGCACCCAGGTGACCTTGAATCTTTTTTTTTTTGGTTGCTCTGTGAGTCTTTTGGGATCTTAGTTCCCAGTGAAAGTTCAGAGTTCTAACCACTGGACCACCAGGGAATTCCCAAATGACCTTGAATCTTAAATGTACCCTTATGTATCATGGAATAACACTGTGGAACTTGTGAATATCAATGAGGTAGTCAATATGTTGTCAAGGTATATTAAACTGGGCTCTAGAGATTAAGGGCTTACTTGCTGGCTTAGACAGTAAAAAATCTGCCTGTAATTTGGAACACCCGGGTTCAATCCCTGGGTCAGAAAGATCCCCTGAAGATGGGAATGGCTACCTACTCCAGTATTCTTGCCTGGAGAATTCCATGGATAGGGAACCTGGCCCACTACAGTCCATGGGGTCACAAAGAGTCAGACCCAACTGAGAAACTAACACTTTCACTTTTTTTTCACTAGAGGTTAAGCATCTTACTCATGCCAGGCTAGGCAGTTCTGTGTGCATGACTCTACCTGGGCTGCCCAACTCCTTGCCCCCCTCACCCCCCCTACACACCACTCCTCTGGTGAGCTGCCCTCCACACCATTAGCATCTCTACTCCCTCCTCCTGTCACTTCTTCCACCTGAAATGTTCCCTCTAGGAATCCTGGATTGTCCACTCTTAAAGGACCACATTCATTTCATAATTCCAAACAGCAATGGCACACACTGTCTATACCAAACTGTCTTGCTCCTGAGTCCTGTCTACACCTTCTGTATGTTTGCATGTTACCTTCCCAACCAAAGAGCAAGATCTCCAAGTTCCGACTAGGAGGCTGATGACAGTATCTAAGGCGCCTAGCATAGATTTCATTTCCCAGTGGGTGAAGGTACTACACGTTGAATTCTGATTGATCTGACTGTATCACTCACGGATGCCCTAACCACCTGGATCACTGTTATTGATCACTGTATTCCAAAGCTCATGTAGAAATCTGTGAGAAAGATGATAAGTAATTTTTGATGTATTTTTTAAAAATTGAGATATGGTTGCTCTACAATGTTGTGTTAATTTCTGCTGTACGATGAAGTGAATCAGCTATATGTATACACATAGCCCCTCCCTCTTGTGCCTCCCCTCTCCCCCAATCCCCTCCCCACCCTAGGTCATCACAGAGCACCAAGTTGAGCTCCCTGTGCTATACAGCAGCTTCCCACTAGCTATCTATCTTACACATGGTAGTGTATATATGTCAATCCCATTCTCCCAATTCATCCCACCTCCCCTTCTCACTGAGTCCAAACGTCCATTCTCTACAGCTGCCTGTCTATCCCTGCCCTGCAAGTAGGTTCATCTGTACCATTTTTCTGGATTCCATATATAGTCATTAATGTGAGATATTTGATTTTCCCTTTCTGACTTACTTCACTCTGTACAACATTGTCTAGCTTCATCCACATCTCCACAAATGACCCTGTTTCATTTCTTTTTATAGCTGAGTAATATTCCACTGTATGTATGTATCACATCTACTTTATTCATTCATCTGTCAATGGACAGTTAGGTTGCTTTCGGGTCCTGGCTAGTTTTTGGTGTATTTTATTTTATTCATTGTTAAGTGGAAGTATAATTGACTTAAGATATTTTTAAATAAAAGTTTTGGCTCTCATGGAAGCAATTTAAAACTCAGAAATGTACAACCACAGTGGCCCAGCTCAGAATAATACCCCATCTCTACAACTTGTGGCCCACATGATTACAAATCCTCTGTAGGTCATCCAGCTGTAGAGGGAGGAATGAACTTGGCTTTTAAAATTATTTTTTGGCTTTAACAACACTTAGAATCCAATTTCTACTGGCAGGGATGAGTCATGTCTCTCCCTGGCACTCTCATAGCTGGTGGGGAAGAGTAATCATGTGTATTGATCTCTCTGACTTCCTGTCTATTCATATTTTCAAAAGATGTGTAGGGAACACATTTGCTTTGACAGCACTGTGCTTCTGATCAAGTGAAAAACTCTAAGAAAAATCAGAAGCATCTATTATGTTTCAACCTTACTCATAACTCTTGAATACATGGGTAGTAGCATAAAGGGTGTATTTCCAGAGACTTAAGGATTTTCCTCTAATAAAATTATGGTCATCAGAAACATCTTACCCATTTAATGGAAACTGAAAATATCACTCACCTAAAAATATTGTTTTGGCTACTACGTAGCCAGTCAAAGTTTCTCTCTGTTACCTCAATTCCTTTTTAAGAATTTACTGTGAAAATGTCCAGCATACAAAAAGACATAAAATATAATACAATATGGGGGAGGGATGAATGAGAGTTTGGGATTAGTGGATGTAAACTATTATATATACTATATATTATATATATATATTATATATATAATATATATATTATATAAACTATATCCATTCTATATTATATAGAATGGATAAATAACAAGGTCCTACTGTAGAGTGCAGGAAGCTCTATTCAATATCCGGTGATAAGTCATCATGGAAAAGAATATGAAAAAGAATGTATATATATGTGTGTGTATAAATATACATATTTTGTGTATGTTTGTTGTACAACAACAATTACTTTGTTGTACAGCAGTAATCAACACACCACTGTAAATCAACTATGGTGATGGTGACTTAGTCGCTCAGTCATGGCCGACTCTTCTCAACGGTATGGACAGTAGCCCACCAGGCTCCTCTGTCCATGGGATTTTCCAGGCAAGAATACTGGAGTGGGTTGCTATTTCTTTCTCCAGGGGAACTTCCCAATCCAGGAATCGAATCCGGTCTCCTGTATTGCAGGCAGTCTTCTGCATAGCAGGAGGATTCTTTACTGACTGAGCAAAATCAACTATACTTCAACAAAAATAATGGAGATTCTTCAATAATTGGTTGCTAATTTATAGAAGTCAACATGCATAAGAAATCATTTTGATTGGGATCAGGAGCCAAGAGGAAGACAAAGTCACTTTTTGGGAAGTCTTGTCTGTGTTTAGATTTAACCTACTTTGCTTAAGAAAAGCCACCTGTATTCCTTGTTGGCAGATACCTGGGGATTTGCGTCTGTTATTCCCTCCAAGATAATTTCCTGACTCAACAAATGAGCATTGCAGGTGGAAGAAAATAATAACACTTTTCTGACACTGTGTCAAGGATAAAGATTCCACATTTAACAAGAATAAATAACCATTTCCCCCTACCCAGGTTTAAAAGTAGGTCAAGAAATTAGGTTAAGGAATTCAGAAGCCCCTTGTTATCTCTGTGCCTTGAATTTCAAGGGTTTGAAGCACGTGTTGGCCTCTCATGATTGCAGGAGGCTGCAGGGCTGGAAGGTAATTATGGACTCTTCCTCCCCTGTTCACGCTGCTCTGGACAGGTGACCCTTTATATAAAAATCTCAAAGTATCATGTCAATTTCCACAAACTTTCTGTAATAGAAAAAAAAAAATGCTATTGAAACTCTGGGCAGAAAAATGCAGCTGTTGTGTTCAAAGCTCTTTACTTTCTATCTGACAGCAAAAGACAATGGTTTTGGGTGTGACAAGTCAATCCATTGTGCTCCATCCTTGCTAGAAGCACTGCTCAGGTATGAGCCTTAGGCCTGGGAGAACTCTATTCAGGTGACTCATTGCAGAGGTCTCAGTTTTCAAGAGAAAAAAAAAAAAGAATGATCTCCAGGATGGAGATGAACAGGAAGGAAAGCCAAAAGCTAAAGATGATGCTGGATTTTCCCATTGGCCAGGCAGGCAGTGGGAGTCAGTGGAATAGTCTATGTTGGGATTTTATAAAACCTTAACCAGCCACAAGAGATGGTCCAGGATTCCAGAAAAGTGATATTGATCCAAGTGATCTGGAGCCACAGTATTCATTAACCTCCTTCTAGCAATGGCAAAAATGTACTTTAATTTCAAATAACATATTATTTGCAACATGATGAAAGTGTGATTGGTATTCTTTGTTGATGGAAGAAATAAATTACAATATTGAGGTCTGGTGGCAAGACCAGAATTTAGATTCTCTCTTTCTGTGTGATTCACTGGGACCAAACTGATTTCTAGACAAGGCAACGGATAGAGGAGGGTTTCTGAATTTTGGAATACAGCTTCATGAACTTGTTCAGAGGCTTTTAGTCAGTGTTCTGACAGCTAATTACCTTCCCTTCCCCAGGAAACCAGAAAAGAATAGTTCTTATTTTTTTAAGTGGTTTATCACTGCTATGGAAAATCAATCCAAACAGTTATATATCCCAGTCAAATGGTGTAAAATTATTTCTACATAGCAACAATAAAATAAAGATATAACTTATATGGCCTGAAATAAATATTGCTTCTTTTAAATTGATCATATAGGAAAGGGCAGTTGCATAAAAGGAAAAAAAACACAAAAAGCTAACAAACATGGACATTTTAAGCTAAAAAGGGTTTTTATCATTGCTACTCCTGATACTATTTAATTGTAGCCTCGGATTAATCATCTCAAAAACTGTGTTTTTGAAATAATAACCTTCATATACTTTTTTAATGGCTACAAAAGAAAAATATATTCATTGCAGAAGTTAGGGGATGCAAATAATTTGTAATATAAGTCATACACCTACCAAGAACAGCTATTTTTATTGTATATTCCTGGAGGCTTGCTCCTTAGAAGAAAAGTTATGCATAGCATATTAAATAGCATATTAAAAAGCAAAGACATTGCATTGCCAACAAAGTTCCATCTAGTCAAAGCTATGGTTTTTCCAGTAGTCATGTTTGGATGTGAGAGTTTGGACTATAAAGAAAGCTGAGCACCAAAGAATTGATGCTTTTGAACTGTGGTGTTGGAGAAGACTCTTGGATTGTCCCTTGGACTGCAAGGAGATCCAACCAGTCCATCCTAAAGGAAATTAGTCCTGAATATTCATAGGAAAGACTGATACTGAAGCTGAAACTCCAATACTTTGGCCACCTGGTGCAAAGAACTGACTCATTGGAAAAGACCCTGATGCTGGGAAAGATTAAAGGCGGGAGGACAAGGGGACGAGAGAGGATGAGATGGTTGGATGGCATCACTGACTTGATGGACATGAGTTTGAGTAAGCTCCGGGAGTTGGTGATGGACAGGGAAGCCTGTCATGGGGCAGTCCATGGGGTCGCAAAGATTCGGACATGACTGAGCGACTAAACTGAACTGAAACACATACATTTCTTGTGTTACACAGAAACTTCGAATTAGCTAACTCTTCTACACATGGTAATGCTTGAGTTTGAGTAAACTCCGGGAGTTGCTGATGGACAGGGAGGCCTGGCGTGCTGCGATTCATGGGGTCGCAAAGAGTCGGACACGACTGAGCAACTGAACTGAACTGAATGCATATGTTTCAGTGATACTCTCTCAGTTCTTCCCACCCTCTCCTCCCCTGCTCTGTTCGCAAGCCTGTTCTCTATGTCTGAGAATTCCTGCCCTGCAAATAGGTTCATCAGTACCATTTCTTTAGATTCCATATTTATGCATTAACACGTGATACTTGTTTTTCTCTTTCTTACTTCACTCTGTATAACAGGCTATCCAGGTTCATTCCACTAGAATGCATGGGGTAGGGGGTGGCAGGGAGGTTCAAGAAGGACGGGATATATGCACACTTATGGCTGATTCACATTGCTGTACAGCAGAAATTGACACAAAATTGTAAAGCAATTATCCTCCAACCAAAATAAATTAAAAAGATAAATACATATATTTCTTTATTTGCAGTATGTGTATAATTACAGCATACTGTTTTCACTTTCTGTATCGTGAAGCTGTACAATGTATTTTTTTTTCTATAGCATCAGTTTTAATGCCTTCATTGAATTCAGTTGAAAACAGTATATTTTATGTATCTAGTTTCATAACGTTGGGACTTTTGACGAGTTTCATTGTCACTGATAATTACATCATTCCCAATATCTTTGAACATATGTCCAATTATACCCTAGGATAATTTCTAGAAGTGGAATTTCTGGATTTGCATAGATTTGAATATATTTGTCCCTCCGAAAGTACCATTAAGAGTGTTTCTTGATACCTACTCATTTTCCCTTATGCAGAAATTGTCCTGTAACTGTCCCCTTGGTCTATGGAGTAACAACCCCTGGAAAACCGTAGACTTGTGGCAGCAAACTAGATAAAATCTAGAGTCTCTCTGTATATAGGCCTCTTCATAGGGGCCACCCACTCTCTTCCTAAGGCTGGCTCCCTGCCATCTCTCTTGAGTTTTCAGACAAGGAAGCGAGGGCTCCTGAGAGATTCCGGGAGAATCTTGGGGACACCTTATCCCCTATGACACTGTTAGGAAGGAGAACGCTTCCCAGTCTTTCCCCAGCCAGCAGAATGCTCTGTGTCTGTGTCTGTGTGCGTGTGTGTAAAATTCAGATATAGAAGGCAAAAATCAAACAATCCAAAACAAAAGTTAAGCAGCAAGTTCAATATTAAATGAAGGTCAACCCAATTAAACTGTAACACAGGTGTTTAGAAAATCATTACACCCGTGAGACCAGCTCCCAGCTCGAGAAACAGCATGTGGCCAGCCTGGGTGGCCCATGCTCCCTTCCTGTTACCACATACTTAAAGACAACCACCGCCCTCACTTCTAACAGGAAAATGGATTGATTTCGCCTGTATCTGTACTTTATAGAATTGGAATCATACAAGTATGTACTTTGCTTTTTCGCTGACTTCTTAAGCAAATCTGTGATGTCTGAAAGATTGACAGCCTATGTTTCTGGATGAATCTGGCTTCTTTTGCCAAACATTATGTTGCCAGAACTACTGCAGATCTTTACTCAAAGCCTACCAATCTCCATCTGTAACAGAAGTTAGCATAAGTCTTTAGTTCTAGGGTCCAGAGTTAATAAAGGAAGCTACCAACAAACAAACAAAAATATCCAAATGGAAACAGCTGGGACCAAGATGGCACTGAATCTGACTTCCAACATATCCTGTCTCATTATATGCTGATTTGAATCTATTAGCATATTAAATGACACAGCTACCAGCAGGCAGGATGGGACATGAAGAAGGGAAAGAGGATGAAAAAGGGTGGCACTCCTCTCCCTTGAAAAGCCCTGCCCCTCCCGTGGTAGACTAACGCATATGCCTCCCCATCACTCGCCTCGCTCCTCCTCCCTTTGTCTTCACTCTCTAAAATTAAATCCCTCTTCCCGGGTGGGTGAGAAGCTGATCTGTGAACTTAGTTCTCTTTCTCCATTCTTCCACCACTGAATAAAGCTTACACTTCTGATTCACTATTTGGCTGCTCAAAACCTAATGGAAAAAAAATTTTAAAGCCTCAGTTGGACTAGTGCCAAGCAGGATCCATACAACTTAATTTGGTAACAATTATGGTACATGGAGTTGTGGATAAGTTTTATTGTTGCTGTAGAATATTTCTGAGCATGAAGATCATTTTATCATTCCCACAGGCGCTTCTTGAGACTGCTATGGGCCAGCTATTTTCTAGATTCTAAGAATATTAAGGTGACCAAGGTCAGATAAAGCTTGTATTTTATTGGAGGCACATATGACTCATAAGTTTTGGGGGAAAATAAGTATTCCATGGACCATAATGCGGTGAGTGTGAAGGAGTGTGAGATGATAAGTAGGAAATACAATTTAGGGAACTTCCCTGATGGTCCAGTGGTTAAAACTCCATGCTCCCAACGCAGGGGGCCTGGGGTTTGATCCCTGGTCAGGGAATTGGATCCCACATGCCACAACCTGTGGAGCAATGATCAAAGATCCTGTGAGCTGCAATTAAGAACCAAATAAATAAATTTTTAAAAAGAAAGGAAGGAAAATGGTCTACAGAGGTCATTTCAAAAATCTCCAAATGGGATGGTCTTGGGCTGAGATCTAAATGAAAATTAGGGGTCAGAAAAAATAAGATGGACTGTTAGATCATTTCATAAGAAGAGGTCAATGAGACAAAGGCCCTGAATTGGAAACAAATCCAGTCTCTCTGAGCCAGAGATATGAAGGGCTCTGTGACAAGAACATGATGAAAACAGGGGAAAAAATGCATGGGATTTAAAGGTTGGAAGGGACCAAATGCTGAAGATTCCTAAAGGCTCCAGGTTCTCTTCCACCGGTGCATCTATGTCCCAGTATCTAAATCCCACCCTTCTTCTAAGGGCTTCAGTCAGATAAGTTTAGTTGTTGTTAGTTGCTAAGTCATGTCTGACTCTTTGCAACCCCATGAACTGTAGCCCACCAGGCTTCTCTGTCCATGGGATTTCCCAGGCAAGAATACTGGAGGGGGTTGCCATTTCCTTTTCCAGGGGATCTTCCCCACCCAGGGATCGAACCTGAGTCTCCTGCATTGGCAGGTGGATTCTTAACCACTGAGTCACTGGGCAGCCTCCAATTAGTTTAAGGGGCCTCCTAATCACTTCCTCTGAACTCTGTTACATCTGCAAAGACAATGTTTCCAAGGAAGGTTAAGTTTACAGGTACTAGCGATAGGACTGGAGAAGGCAATGGCATCCCACTCCAGTACTCTTGCCTGGAAAATCCCATGGACGGAGGGGCCTGGTGGGCTGCAGTCCATGGGGTTGCAAAGAGTTGGACACTACTGAGCGACTTCACTTTCAATTTCACTTTCATGCATTGGAGAAGGAAATGGCGGCCCACTCTAGTGTTCTTGCCTGGAGAATCCCAGGGACGGGGGAGCCTGGTGGGCTGCCGTCTATGGGGTCGCAGAGTCGGACATGACTGAAGTGACTTCGCAGCAGCAGCAGCAGCGATAGGACTTCAGCGTAATTTTGAAGGACCCAGTTCAACCCACTAAAATGACGGTCAGCAAGGTCTTATTTCTCTAGACCACAGATTCCACATCAGTAAAATAATATAATAAAATAATAATAATAGAAACAATGAAATCAGCATCAATCAATGGGTTATTCTAAGAATTAAAGGCGATCAGGGTGGACACTGCATCGCTCTAAAGGCATACTCCTTTATAGTGGAAGGAACTGGATGATATTAGAAAGTTTTTTCCTTGTTCAGGTCTTTAGGGAGGAAGAATATGGTGGGGAAAGTATGGGGAAGCAGACAGAGAATGGGTGTGAATCAGAAAAACAATTTTACTTTTTTCAGGTTCTACATCAAATCTATAATGAAACAGGAATTTTTTTTTTTTTTTAAAGGGACTCTTAATCCAACTTGGGAAACCTTAGCATTTCAGACTTTCCATAGTTGAAATGCTGCCAAATTAGAGCAGAATCTGAGAAAATATCATATGAAAACAGTTTAAATTATATAACATCAGACAACTCTTTATTACTAAGCAATCTGAAAAGCCTATACAAAGAAAATCGTATCTACACAGTCACAAGACTGAGCCAACAGAACTAAAATCTGTGTGCTGTATGTCTACATGGACATTTTCTGTATCACATCAGAAATTCTTACCTTATTTTCAGACATACCCTCAAGGCACCAATAACTTGATTTTTGCTCATGGAGAAATCACCCATTTCAGCCTCCTGCATATTGTAGTGACAACACTTCCTTTGCCTTTAGAATCTTCTCTGAATTCCCAGAATTCAAGTTTCCAATGCTATTAGCTTGCCACCTTTTCTCAATTTAGAAATTCTCATGGTCCCCAGGGGAAATTTCCAAAGGATAAATTTAGGAGACTGCTTAGCTACTCAATGTTCTGTTCTAAATATCCATTTCCAAGTACAAATTTGACAGCCATGCACAGATGCACATGGCATGAGCTAAGTACAAATGTATTTCAAGAACAATGCAAGACTCTGTAACCCTAACACCGTTGGTCCCAAGTGGGCAATTTGTGCACCTGCTAGCATTACCATTCTTTTGCTGATAGTTTTGAAACACCTTCATAGGTGACAGCCACATGCAGAAGAAAGCATGCAGGAAAAGGTTAACAAGAGACAGGAGTGTGATATGCCAGGGACATCGGAAAATCATCTGATGAATATAATATTCAAGCTTCACTCTCTGAGAGATACAGTACAAAGGGCACATGTGCCAAGAGAAATAATTCTCCATAAGCTGCTGCATGAATAAATGAAGCAAGAATATCCCATAAGTGCAAGTTCTGTTCTTAGGAAATTAGCCCAGGTTGCTGGGCTGGAGGGTCAGCTAGTCTCAAAAGACTTGTGTGTTGGCTGTTAGTGGGAACTTAAGTTTGTACAGCCACTGTGAAAAACAGTATGGAGATTCCTCAAAAACCTAAAAATAGAATTACCGTATGATCTGGCAATCACACTCCTGGGCATATATCCAGACAAAAGTCTAATTCAAAAAGATACCTGCACCCCTGTGTTCACAGCAGAACTATTCACAATAGCCAAGACTTGAAAACAACCTGAATATCCATTGACAGATTAATGGGTAAAGAAGACATAGTACATATATACAATGAAATATTACTCAGCCAGGAAAAGGAATGAGAGAATGCTGTTTGCGGCAACATGAATGCAGCTAGAGATTATCATACTAAGTGAAGTAAGTCAGAAAGAGAAAGACAACATATGATATCACTTATATGTGGAATCTAAAATATGACACAAATGAATCTGTCTATGCAACAGAATCATAAACACAGAGAGCAGACTGGTTGTTGCCAAAAGGGAACAAGTTGGGAGAGGGCTAGAGTGGGGTTAGCAGATACAAACTTTTGTATATAGAATGGATAAATAACAGTGTTCTACTATATAACACAAGGAACTATATTCAATATCCTATAATAAACTCTAATGGAAAAGAATATTTTTAAAAAGAATATATATACATTCTTTATATATATATAGTCTCTAAATCATGTCTTACTTTTGTGACCCCATAGACTATAGCCCTCCAAGCTTCTCTGTCCATGGGATTTCCCTGGCAAGAATACTGGAGTGGGTTGTTATTTCCTTGTCCAGGGTATCATTCTTATCCAGGGATAGAATCGACGTCTCCTGTGTTGCAGGTGGATTCTATGCATATATATATCTGTCAACCCATTCCAGTATTCTTGCCTGAAAATTCCATGGACAAAAGATCCTGGTGGGCTGCAGTCCATGGGGTCACAAAGAGTTATATATGGCTGAAGCAACTGAGTATGACACAACACACACACACACACACACACACACACATACTGTACTCAGTTATATATATATAACTGAATAACTTTACTATAAAGAAATTAACACATTGTGAATCAACTATAGTTCAATTAAAGATGTGTGTTGGTAAAGTTTTCAAGAAGTTTGAAGAGATATTTGTATTTCTGGGATTCTTTTGCACAGCTAGCTAAATAAAGGATAAAGCTTTCTCTCTTGACCATTGTTTTCTTGCCAAGATATCTCTAAAGATTAGTTTGTTACTGAGATTTAGTGTTGCTAAGTTTGGTTGATTCACTGTCTAGAATCCCCCTTTTTTTTTTTTAAATTTTATTTTATTTTTAAACTTTACATAATTGTATTAGTTTTGCCTTGACTGGGATAGATAATGCAGCATATATGTAGCCTACAAGTTTATAGCAACACACGTAAATTTCTTCAAATGTCCATCTCAGAGTAAGTCTCTTATTTGGCCAATGAAAAGGAGACAGAAACCAAGCACTTTTTCCCAAGTCATATTCATATATCTTTTCTCATGAGGTTTTATTGTGAGTCTAGTAACTGCATACAGATTCCCAACTTTAGAAATTAGCTTATGAATATTTCATTCATATCTGAGAAAATAATTTGCCCTACAGTCATGTTGACAGCTTGGAAACTGAAATATGTCCTGTGGTTCATTTTGCCTGGAAGTGGAATATTCAATTCTACATGCTGATTAGTGTATCTATCTTATTGGGATTAAAAGTCACATCCTTAGATAAAGATGTGATATATATCATCTATCTATCTATCTTTACACACACACACACACATATATATCAATACCTCACATAATATTCCATTGTGTGTGTATATATATACATATATAATGGAATATTACTCAACCATAAAAAAGAATAAAATAATGCCATTTGCAGCAACATGGATGGACCTAAAGATTATCATACTGAAGTAAGTCAGAGAAAAACAAATACCATATGATATCACTTATATGTGGAATCTAACTGCTACTGCTACTGCTGCTAAGTCACTTCAGTCGTGTCTGACTCTGCGACCCCATAGACGGCAGCCCACCAGGCTCCCCCGTCCCTGGGATTCTCCAGGCAAGAACACTGGAGTGGGTTGCCATTTCCTTCTCCAATGCATGAAAGCAAAAAGTGGAAGTGAAGTCGCTCAGTTGTGTCCGACTCTTAGCGACCCCATGGACTGCAGCCTACCAGGCTCCTCTGTCCATGGGATTTTCCAGGCAAGAGTACTGGAGTGGGGTGCCATTGCCTTCTCCAGGTGGAATCTAAAATGTGACACAAATGAATATATCTACAAAACAGAAACAGACTCAGGTAAAGAGAAAAGATTTTTGGTTGCCAAGGGGGAGGAGATGAGGGAGGGAAGGGCTGGGAGTTTGGCATTAGCAGATGTAAAGTCTTATGTATAGGATGGATGAACAACAAGATCCTACTATATAGCACAGGGAACTATATCCCATATCCCATATCTTGTGGAAAACCGTCATTAAAAGAATATGAAAATATATATATATATATATATATATATATATATACTTTGCTGTATATATATACACACTTTGTGATATATATATCATTTCACTGTACAGAAGAGAGTAATATGACATTGTAAATCAGCTATACTTCGATAAAAATTTCGTTTAAAAAGTCACATCCTTCACAGCTGCTTCCTACTGTCAATAGTCCAAGAAGGGGAGTGGAAGGGAGAGATTAAAAATCAGCCCAGGACTGACTTGAATTCAGGCCAAAGGCTGAATAATAAAGGCTTTCAATAAACTCACCTGTTCACTAATATTTATCTCCTAATCCATTCTCCAGGGAGCAGCCAGAGTGATCTATTTAAAACATAAGTCACATATTGTGTTTCTGTGCTTGAAACTCTCCATGAATCACTCATTTTCCACTTATAATAAAGTGCACACACCTGGCCATAATCTACCAGTCTGCCTCCCATCCTGAACCTTCATCTCCTCTTCACCCTCTGCCCACCACCTCCAGTCACACTGACGTCTCCATAGGCATCAGCCCCACACAGTCACTTTAGGCCAGTTACCAGCATAAAACCCTTTAAAATGATGACTCAACTCCTCTGTTCACACAAAAACCCTTTGGGTGCAGAAATGGTACTTTACATAGTTCTGTTTCTTCCACGAAGTTTCCTACACTTACTCAACGGGTCATACCTAATGCCGGTATGTGGCTTGTAAATTCAGAACCCTAGTGGAAATCTCCTGTAGAAAATGGCCTTTGAACATCTCTTAAGATATCTTTAAAGTATGCAGTACACAGGTGTTTCATGACTGCAGCCATGAAATTAAAAGACGCTTACTCCTTGGAAGGAAAGTTATGACCAACCTAGATAGCATATTCAAAAGCAGAGACATTACTTTGCCAACAAAGGTCCATCTAGTCAAGGCTATGGTTTTTCCTGTGGTCATGTATGGATGTGAGAGTTGGACTGTGAAGAAGGCTGAGCGCTGATGAATTGATGCTTTTGTACTGTGGTATTGGAGAAGACTCTTGAGAGTCCCTTGGACTGCAAGGAGATCCAACCAGTCCATTCTGAAGGAGATCAGCCCTGGGATTTCTTTGGAAGGAATGATGCTAAAGCTGAAACTCCAATACTTTGGCCACCTCATGCGAAGAGTTGACTCATTGGAAAAGACTCTGATGCTGGGAGGGATTGGGGGCAGGAGGAGAAGGGGACGACAGAGGATGAGATGGCTGGATGGCATCACTGACTCGATGGACGTGAGTCTGAGTGAACTCCGAGAGTTGGTGATGGACAGGGAGGCCTGGCGTGCTGCAATTCATGGAGTCGCAAAGAGTCGGACACGACTGAGCGACTGATCTGATCTGATCTGAACATTGTTCTCTGTAGTAATAATGCCTGTAGAAGATGAAAACCACTGAGACAAAACAAAGAAAGCAGTAAAACCAAAGATTCAAAGCAGACATTTAAAGGTCCAAATCATTATTCTTTTAGGACACCTATCAAGTCCTTAGCTGTCAATGAGAGATGGTGGATAATTTACAAGCATTCCAGCTTGCCTTGCTGTTTCTTCCGTTCCATTTTCATGCTTAGCCTCTATAATCTCAGGCTTCCCAGGTGGTGCTAGTGGTAAAGAACCTGCCCACAACGCAGGAGACAGAAGAGATGCGGGTTCAACCCCTGGGTCAGGAAGATCCCCTAGAGAAAGAAGCGGCAATCCACTCCAGTATTCTCGTCTGGAGAATCCCACGGACAGAGGAGCCTGGCAGACTCCAGCCCATGGGGTTGCAGAGTCAGACATGATTGAAGCGATTAGCATGACACACACACACACTCTATAATCTCAGCACGTGTTAGTACAGGGGTCCCCAAACCCCAGGATACCAGCAGGAGTCTGTAGCCTGTTGGGAACTGGGCCACACAGTAGGAGGTGAGCAGCAAATGAACAAGTGAAGCTTCATCTGTATTTACAGCCCCTCCCCATCACTTGTTTTATGACTTGAGATAGCAAATGATGATGGCCTTAAAATTTTAAGACTATTTCAAATCTCCATACCTTCTGGATGGAAGTAAAGGCAGAATATCCTGAGAATGCCACAAAAGCACTAAAAAGTCTGCTTCCATTTCCAACATCCTTTCTTTGTGAAGCTGGATTTTCTGCAGTGATAGCAGCCAAAACGAGATTAGGGAGTAGGCTGGATACAAGCAACCACATTTCAGGTGTCACTGTCTCCCATCACTCCCAGATGGGACAGTTTAGTTGCAGGAAAACAAGTTTAGGGCTGTCACTGATTTCTGCATTATGGTACAACTATTCATTATATATCACAATGTAATAATAATAGAAATAAAATGCACGATAAATGTAAAGTGCTGGAATCATCCCCAA
The DNA here is from genome assembly GCF_027580195.1 of Bos mutus. Lineage (NCBI taxonomy): Eukaryota > Metazoa > Chordata > Mammalia > Artiodactyla > Bovidae > Bos > Bos mutus. Next base: position 23,032,987 of record NC_091633.1, read on the forward strand.
ACCATCCCCCTACCACCCCAGTCCATGGAAAAATTGTCTTCCACAAAACTGGTCCCTGGTGCCAAAAAGGCTGGGAACTGCTGTGTTAGTAGATTTTCTTGTTGGGAAGATTTGATGCAATTACATGCTCACACCTCACTCACCCATGGATTAGGTATTAATCCTGTCAAAACACTTGCCCTTATGATGTCACACCACTATCTACAGAAGATGCTCAACATGTGTGAAGCAGGAAGTGTTGACCAAAACATCAAGATTTCCAAAGTAAGGCCACAGACCAGGAAGCAGATTTTCAAAGGAGTATCTGAACAGTTAGTTATTCAATGGTTGTTAAAGCTTTTCAACCATTTCAGTAACATAAAAGATGCTGGAGAAGGGAGGAGATGGCAAGTTGCAAGGATTTCCGGGCTGATCGAAGAAACAGTGTTCCCAAGATGGCAGCAGAACATCTTTATGTGAATGTCTCCTTGGCAGGTTGCATTCTGGGAAGCCCCTCAGCACAGACAGTTCAGAGGTCACTCCTGCCCTTTAGAGCTCTCAGACCCAGAGAGTCCCAGCCTATCTAGACACTCAGCTCCTTCCCGCATGAATTCCCTTGCTCTTCATCCTTTCTGTGGAGGGAAGAAGGGGAGGAAAAATAGAGAGTGGTTATTTCCATAGATGCTTCACAGAACACTGGTGCATTCCTAATATAAAATGTCAAGAAAGTAAAAATGGTGGATGTAGACCTCAATATTAAAGCCAATAATTTACAAAATAGGGGAACCTTAGAAAGATTCCCACTGAGATCATGAACAGCCCAAGAAGGTCCACCATTTCCCCTATTATTTAAAGTTAGCCTTGAGATACTAGCCAAGACAGACTAAATGAAACAGTCAAGGGTATACAAATCAGATAGAAAAAATAAGTGTCTCTATTTGCAGAGGACCTCACCATAAACCTAGAGAGCCAATGATGACACTAACTCTATAAGAACCCTGCAAAACATAAAATTAAGTTACAAAAATTAATAGCATTTATATGCATCTGTAATAACTAGTTAGATGATGCAAGGAATCTGTGGATCTCATTTTTAATAGCAGCAAAGTAGATAAGTATTTTAGGATAAATGTAAGCAGAAATGTTCAAAGCCAACATGCAAAAAAAATCTATAAAACTCTCAAGACAAAAATAAACTTGAACATTGTATGGTCTCTCTTTTTCTAAGTAGGACATCTCAAGATCATCAATATTTTAAGTCATTGACGTTTTAATACTTTTTTTGGACTGACACAAACTGATGTTACATTTAATATGGAAAGTAAACACACAAGAATAGCCAGGAAAATATTACTGAAAAGTCTGAGGAGTATCAAAATAAGTAAATAAATAAGAGCAGTGAGTGGCTGGCATTAGTACAAGAGTTGCCAGATCAGTGGACTGGAATAGGAAGTTCTGAATAGACCTAAAGGCATGTAATTCTATAGTCTATGGTTACCATGACATTTCAAAACATGTGGGCAACATAGTCTTTAAAATAAATGGTGTTGGAATAAATGAGTAGTCATTCAGTCAGAGACCATATAGTTAGATCCATTCCTCACACCATACACAAGACAAACTTCCAAATGAATGAGAACTAAATTAAACGAAAGAAAAGTGAAGGAAGGAGGGAGGAGGGAAAGAAAGAAAGAGGAATGGGAGGAGTGAAAGAGGAAAGAAAGAAAGAAAAAGAAAAGAATAGAGACAGGAAAGAAAATGTGATGATAAGTGGATTTCTATTTTATCTGAGTCTAGGGAAAACCTTTCCAAATATGGCTGAGGCTGGTGGAAGAAGCTACACAAAGCACACCCCTCAGGCCTAAGTCCAGCTCCTCCCTCATGACTCTCTATAAACCCGCTGTGCATGATAGGGCTAAAATAGAAGCTTACCTTCAAGGATGGGAATTATTCCTCCAAAGCCTGATGAGGCACAAAACACCCACAGGCATATTTGTAGGCAAGCAAGAATCAGCATAAACAGCAGCTGCAAGAGCCCCTTGACACAGACAAATAGAGGGATTTCTGCTCCTAACACTAAGATAGGGAATAGATCTGCCCAGAATGGTGAATGAGTTACCTACCTTGTGTTAACCCCAACACCAGAGTAAAAAATAGCTCTTTGCTGCTGGCCTAAACATCAGAGAAGGAAATGGCAACCCTCTCCAGTGTTCTTGCCTGGAGAATCCCAGGGACGGAGGAGCCTGGTGGGCTGCCGTCTATGGGGTGGCACAGAGTAGGACACGACTGAAGCGACTTAGCAGCAGCAGTAGCAGCTGGCCTAAACAGTTTCTGGATCTATCTTTCTAATTAAAATTGAATCTATGTTTATATTTTTTAAAAGGCAATAGAATAACAGGAAATCATAAAAAAATAAATCAACCTTGAATATTCATTGGAAGAACTGATGCTGAAGCTGAAACTGCTATACTTTGGCCATCTGATGCGAAAAGTCAACTCATTGGAAAAGACCCTGATGCTGGGAAAGACTGAGGGCAGGAGACAGGGGTGACAGAGGATAAGATGGTTGGATGATGCCTCTGACTCAATGGACATGAGTGTAAGCAAACTCCAGGAGACAGGGGAGAACAGAGAAGCCCAGCATGCTGCAGTCCATGGGGTCACAAAGAGTTGGACATGACTTAGCAACTGAACAACAAATATTTATATTTTTTAGAAAGGCAATACAATAACAGGACTAAAATCATGTTTCCCCTAAAATAAGTAAACTCAACAGTCATTCTTTCTTACATTATTAAAGGATAATTTTTGTGGTCCTTTAACTTTTAAAATTTTTATACAATTTAAAAAATTACTTTCCATTTATAGCTATTATAAAATATTGGCTACATTCCCCATGTTGTATATGATCCTTGAACCTATTTTATGCCCAAGAGTTTGTACTCCCATCCCCCAAACTTTATATCCCCCTCACCTCTCCCCTTTCCCACTTGTAACCACTAGTTTGTTCTTTATATCTGTGAGTCTGCTTCTATTGTGTTATTATTCATTTTAAATGTTTTATTTCTGTCTGAAGTGTAACAGCATAATCTTAGTCATTTAAGAATAAAGGCAATTAGGATTTCTCTGTGGTCCAGTGGTTAAGAATCCACCTGTCAATGCAAGAGACATGGGTTTGATCCTTGATCCAGGAAGATCCTACATGCCACAGCAGCTGAGCCGGTGCACCACAGCTGCTGAAGCCCACGCACCTAGAGCCTGTGCTCCACATCAAGAGAAGCCGCTGCATTGAGAAGCTTGTGCATCGCAACTAGAGAAAGCCCGCACGTAGCAATGAAAACCCAGCACAGCTCAAAATAAAACTAAATAATAAGTACTTTTTAAATAACTTACAAAAAGAATTTAGTTAAAAGCAGCTTCTCTTTTCTCCACCCAGAAACTGATCAGAATACAAGAGCAAACAAAAATTTTTCCATTTTCTTCTGGGGTAAAACCCAAGTCTCTAGGTCCATCAAGTCTATATCTGCAAAGCCAACCAGGGTTAGCCAGTCCCCATGTACATAACTAGGGTGGTACATCAGGATAATAGCCACCTAGGTCTCTGCACAGTTCAGCCCTGTTTGAGTCAGAAAGGAGAGAGCTTGAGGATGGAATGAAGAACAGGTAACAGGTGTAAACTCTCCTCCTGGCTGGAATCAGAAAGAGTCTTGAACATTAATCACTAAAACTTTTCTTTCTTTCTTATTATTTTTCCTTACCCCTAAACTTTCTGATCACACCAGACTCATGAAATATTTTATGGCCGGTAAATAAGCAGATTTTTTTTTTCTAAACACGAACCTGTTTTACTTGATGGTCTCTTTTGAAAAATAAGCCCATGTATCCATTTTTGTCTCCAGTTACCTGTAATTTTGTAGCCTATTAAGTTTCCCTGCACTCACTGTCCTTTCCTGAAATGTTAATGCTATCTTTGAAGACCATATTAAATCACCTTTCCATTAAAATGAAGAAATGGCCCTCGAGTTCTTTATTTCTTGTGGCTCATTTCCTGCTGAAACTATGCTCTGAAACCCTTGGCTGTCTTGTGCATCAGTGCATTGCACAAATCTTTACGGGCTACTGGAATCACCATCTCTGGAGGCTGAGGAATTCCACGTGCTGCTCATCTTTTTCTGCAATGCAGCAGTAACTTGCCCACAGCGTCGGTTCCATCTTAGTGATGTCAAGTGAGCTGATAGTCCATTTAAGAAGAAACAAAAAATGTAGGCATTGGCACTCAGACTGGGACCAGGGAGCCTCTGCTGCAGTGCTGCAATGCTTGCACCTGGACAAAACTCTCTTCCAACAACAAAGTACAAAGAAACTATAGGGCACTAAAAATAACTGCAAGCGCAGTTGGGACAAATTCTGGGCACATGTACACCCATGGCTGATTCATGTCAATATAGGGCAAAAACCACTACAACATTGTAAAGTAATTAGCCTCCAATTAAAATAAACTAATTAAATTTTTTAAAAGGTTTTAAAAAACCCAACTGCTACTTCTGAAGAGCCGGGAGCAAAAACCCAGGGTCAGGAGCAAAAGCAGGGTACTGGGCATGCCCCCTGCAGACACCATCACATAAGGAGTGGGCAAAACACCTAAGCCATCCATCTAGCCTGACCCCTGGACTCATCCCTACAGTCACCCCATGTAAGGAACCAGCTCACCCCTCCTGCATTGGAGCAAGCAAGCAAGCGAACCTGTTGCTTATTCTTACTTCCCCCCTGCTGCAAAACGGGCCCAAATAAAGGCCCTGAATTTCTTGCCTAGCCTCTAGTCAATTTCTATTGATGGGGGAGGGCCAAGAATCCTGGTCAGTATGAGCATCCATTGCCAGAAAGCACTGGATTTAATGAGAAGAACTAGGTATGGCCTTTCCAGTAAGGGAATGATGGGGTGAAAAAGAGCAGTCCTGTGGTACCTGGTGGCTTCTTTCCCATCAGTTTGAACTTTCTACAGAATCTAGTGACATAAATACCAAGTTGACCCTGTTTAACTGGAAAAAAAAAAATCTGAGGGATTTTTTTGTTGACTTGTGATTAAAATAATAGGGACTGAACTGTGGCTCCAGGCTTGCCTAGAACCTGGGGCTTAAATGAGAGCATCCTTCTTGGTTTTCCTCCATCCTTCATCCAGTTTTTTGCTGAGTTTGACTCATCTATGGGGTTGTATGATGTAGTCCCATTGTTTCAGCTACCCATTCCATCTTGACATTTTAAGCAGAAAATAAATCATCTCTCTTTAATGGCTCCAGAAAAAACATGTGAATTCAACTTTGCTTAGACCAATCTGGGTACACTTAGAGAGTATTTCCATGCCTGGGGCAACCATCTGTTCAACTCTGTTTGAGTTCCCTGATCCAATCCCAAAATCCACATGTAGAGACCTTCCAAAACACAAGGACAAATAACGGGAAAGAAGTGTTCCCCAAATGGAATTGGGTGCTGGGACCACAAAGCAGTGGGGTGGGGGCATACTTAGTAACTGGATCATCCATAAGGACCAAATGAGCACACCTCATACGGAAGGGGGTGCAGATATTTCCACTTCCATTCCATGACTAAAACTTAACCAGGCGGCCACACTTGACTTCAAGAGGGCCTGGGACATGCGATCTTTATTGTGGATGTTCAAATGCCCAGCTCACTTGGAGTTATTATTGGGTTGGCCAAAAAGTTTGTTGAGGTTTTTTCCATCCGACGTGACAATGCGTTCTTCCAATGCAATGGAAGAATGGCTATGGAGGACAACTCATGGTCTCTGCAATATTTTATTATACCCGTTCCAGCAGCAGTGTTTTGCCTGGCCATATGCTCTCTTGAATAGGAAAAGGTAGGGGAACTTCCCTGGTGGCCCAGTGGTTGAGAGTTTGCCTTCCAATGCTGGGTCAATCACTGGTCGGGATCCCACATACCTTATGGCCAAAAAAACAAAACATAAAACAACAGAAGCAATATTGTAACAAATTCAGTAAAGACTTTAAAAAGCTCCACATTAAAAAAAAAACAACTTTAACAAATAAAAATTTTTTTCAAAGATTAAAAAAAGTAAGTAAATACAGTGAGATACTGCTCCTATCATCATCATACAATTTGTGTTTCAGAGACAATGTATTAAAAAGCTGATAACTCTGATGTTATATAAGAAATAAACGTGTCTTGTGTTTGTTTCAGGTTCCTGGGGTGGAGCTTCTAAATCCTTGGAATTTCCCCAGTGAAAGGAGTAGTAGTATTCTTGGTAGCCTCTTCTGAGTATATCCTATTGAAGCGACTCCATGGTGGGACCCTAGGTAGTCTCAGGACAGGAGTTGGTATTGATAACAGGATGAAACACTATCAAGGTGTTGAGACTGAGCCACATGCTGTCAGGTTGACCTCTAAGGAGGTGAAAAGGGTGGCAGTTTGAGTTCAATCATGGGATCAGTGATTCAGTCAATTCCACTGACGTAATGAATCCCCAAAAGAGAGTCTGGACAGCTTGGGTAGCATCCTGGTTGGTGAACAATAGATGTATCGGGATGATGATCTGTCCTGAATCCAAGGGAAAAATGGACACAGAGGCTCTGTGTTTGGACTTTCTCCCTGCGTGTCTCTTAACTTGGCTGCTCTTGATTTGTATGCATTAAATACAACTGTCATTGTAATAGAGTGCTTTCCTGAGCCTTCTGAATTGTCCTAGGAAGAAAATCATGAGACAACACCTAATTTGTAGCCAGCTGGTCAGAAGGACAAGGGTCTGGGGATCCCTGAACTTGTGACTGGCATCTTAAGTGAGGGCATCCTTTTGGGGACTTTACCCTTAATCTGTAGAGTCTGTGTTAGCTTTGGATGGTTAGCGCCAGAGTGGGATTTCAATAACTCCGTCCCTTAGTTCTCTTGAGGATGTACCTAGGAGGAGGACGTCTGGGTCATCAGACAGGTATCGGTTTAGATTTAATAGATGCTATTTCTACATGTTGTTAGGGCTTCCTGGTGGCTCTGCTGGTAAAAAAAAAAAAAAAAAATCCACCTGCAGTGCAGGAGACCTGGGTTCTATCCCTGAGTTATGAAGATTCCCTGAAGAAGGAAATGACAACCCATTCCAGTATTCTTGCCTGGGACATTACATTGACAGAGGAGCCTGGTGGGCTACAGTCCATGGAGTTGCAAGAGTTGGACATGACTTAGCGACTAAATTACCACTACCACTACATGTTGTTAGACACTCAGAGTCATTTTATTTCAATTTAGTATGTATTTTCCTCCACCTACATGTGTATTCACCAAAAGCACCTTCCTGAGTGAAGATGAGTTCTTTCTCATGAAGTCTTAAACTGAAGAAACCATTCTGCTACTTGACCCAATTGTGTATTCTTGTCTATTATTCTTTTTTAAAACTATGTGTTTATTTGGCTGAGTAAGGTCTTAATAGCAGCATGTAGGATCTAGTTCCCTGATCAGGGATGGAACCCAGACTCCCTGCCCTGGGAGTGTGGCGTCTTAGCCACTGGACCACCAGGGAACTCCCCTGTCTATTATTCTTTACTGATCAGCTTCAGAAGGTCCCTGGGGTACTGCCTGTCCTCTGAAGGTGGAGGGAAAGAAAAACCAGCTCATGCATCCTTCATTGTTTTCTATTGAAAATCCCGCTTGGATTGTTTGATTAACTGAAGCTTTCCCCGTAACTCTGCTTTGAACTCGTCTCATATTTTGCATCCACAAACATCCATTGTACCTCAATTATTTTGCAACAGAGAAGCAAATCTCTTGAAGGAAACAAAAAACAAGAAAGGAAAAGGAAACCTATGAACTCCGGGCTGGACTTTAGTCCTTTCTCATGAAGTCTCAATCAAACAACACTATTCCATGTTTTCCAGGTTCACTGTTTTTATTGCTCTGGAAACCTCCTGGCAGGGTCAGAATTTCAGAAAGTGTAATCACATGCATGGCAGCCTCCATACCTGCCTGCACCATTAGCCCATATTCTGTAACAGAGCAAAGTAAGCTTCTGTGGCTTTGTGCCAGTGGCTGAACCACAGCCCTCAATTTGTCCTGAAACATTCAAAGGAAGGACTTTGCTCCTGGAGAACAGTCTTCAAAGAATGCTTCCACAGAAGCATGAAAACATACCTCAGAATGGATACATTTTTTTTTTTTTATTTATTTTTTTTATTTATTTATTTTTTTTTTAAATTTTATTTTAAAAAAAAAAATCACATGCTCCCATCCTGAACCCTCCTCCTCCCAACCTCCCCATACCATCCCCCTGGGCCTTCCCAGCGCACCAGCCCCAAGCATCCAGCATCGTGCACTGAACCTGGACTGGCATCTCGTTTCATACATGACATTTCACATGTTTCAGTGACATTCTCCCAAATCTTCCCACCCTCTCCCACAGAGTCCATAAGACTGTTCTATACATCAGTGTCTCTTTTGCTGTCTCGTACACAGGGTTATCGTTACCATCTTTCTAAATTCCATATACATGCGTTAGTATACTGTATTTATGTTTTTCCTTCTGGCTTACTTCACTCTGTATAATAGTCTCCAGTTTCATCCACCTCATTAGAACTGATTCAAATGTATTCTTTTTAATGGCTGAGTAATACTCCATTGTGTATATGTACCACAGCTTTCTTATCCATTCATCTGCTGATGGACATCTAGGTTGCTTCCATGTCCTAGCTATTATAAACAGTGCTGCGATGAACATTGGGGTACACGTGTCTCTTTCCCTTCTGGTTTCCTCAGTGTGTATGCCCAGCAGTGGGATTGCTGGATCATAAGGCAGTTCTATTTCCAGTTTTTAAGGAATCTCCACACTGTTCTCCATAGTGGCTGTACTAATTTGCATTCCCACCAACAGTGCAAGAGGGTTCCCTTTTCTCCACACCCTCTCCAGCATTTATTATTTGTAGACTTTTGGATCGCAGCCATTCTGACTGGTGTGAAATGGTACCTCATAGTGGTTTTGATTTGCATTTCTCTGATAAAGAGTGATGTTGAACATCTTTTTCAAGTGTTTGTTAGCCATCTGTATGTCTTCTTTGGAGAAATGTCTATTTAGATCTTTGGCCCATTTTTTGATTGGGTCATTTATTTTTCTGGAGTTGAGCTGTAGGAGTTGCTTGTATATTTTGAGATTAGTTGTTTGTCGGTTGCTTCATTTGCTATTATTTTCTCCCATTCTGAAGGCTGTCTTTTCACCTTGCTAATAGTTTCCTTTGATGTGCAGAAGCTTTTAAGTTTAATTAGGTCCCATTTGTTTATTTTTGCTTTTATTTCCAATATTCTGGGAGGTGGGTCATAGAGGATCCTGCTGTGATGTATGTCAGAGAGTGTTTTGCCTATGTTCTCCTCTAGGAGTTTTATAGTTTCTGGTCTTATATTGAGATCTTTAATCCATTTTGAGTTTATTTTTGTATATGGTGTTAGAAAGTGTTCTAGTTTCATTCTTTTACAAGTGGTTGACCAGATTTCCCAGCACCACTTGTTAAAGAGATTGTCTTTAATCCACTGTATATTCTTGCCTCCTTTGTCAAAGATAAGGTGTCCATATGTGCGTGGATTTATCTCTGGGCTTTCTATTTTGTTCCATTGATCTATATTTCTGTCTTTGTGCCAGTACCATACTGTCTTGATAACTGTGGCTTTGTAGTAGAGCCTGAAGTCAGGTAGGTTGATTCCTCCAGTTCCATTTTTCTTTCTCAAGATCGCTTTGGCTATTCGAGGTTTTTTGTATTTCCATACAAATTGTGAAATTATTTGTTCTAGCTCTGTGAAGAATACTGTTGGTAGCTTGATAGGGATTGCATTGAATCTATAAATTGCTTTGGGTAGTATACTCATTTTCACTATATTGATTCTTCCAATCCATGAACATGGTATATTTCTCCATCTATTAGTGTCCTCTTTGATTTCTTTCACCAGTGTTTTATAGTTTTCTATATATAGGTCTTTAGTTTCTTTAGGTAGATATATTCCTAAGTATTTTATTCTCTTCGTTGCAATGGTGAATGGAATTGTTTCTTGATTTCTCTTTCTGTTTTCTCATTATTAGTGTATAGGAATGCAAGGGATTTCTGTGTGTTGATTTTATATCCTGCAACTTTACTATAATCATTGATTAGTTCTAGTAATTTTCTGGTGGAGTCTTTAGGGTTTTCTATGTAGAGGATCATGTCATCTGCAAATAGTGAGAGTTTTACTTCTTCTTTTCCAATTTGGATTCCTTTTATTTCTTTTTCTGCTCTGATTGCTGTGGCCAAAACTTCCAAAACTATGTTGAATAGTAATGGTGAAAGTGGGCACCCTTGTTTTGTTCCTGACTTTAGAGGAAATGCTTTCAATTTTTCACCATTAAGGATAATGTTTGCTGTGGGTTTGTCATATATAGCTTTTATTATGTTGAGGTATGTTCCTTCTATTCCTGCTTTCTGGAGAGTTTTTATCATAAATGGGTGTTGAATTTTGTCAAAGGCTTTCTCTGCATCTATTGAGATAATCATATGGTTTTTGTTTTCAATTTGTTAATGTGGTGTATTACATTGATTGATTTGCGGATATTGAAGAATCCTTGCATCCCTGGGATAAAGCCCACTTGGTCATGGTGTATGATCTTTTTAATGTGTTGTTGGATTCTGATTGCTAGAATTTTGTTTAGGATTTTTGCATCTATGTTCATCAGTGATATTGGCCTATAGTTTTTTTTTTTGTGGCATCTTTGTCAGGTTTTGTATTAGGGTGATGGTGGCCTCATAGAATGAGTTTGGAAGTTTACCTTCCTCTGCAATTTTCTGGAAGAGTTTGAGCAGGATAGGTGTTAGCTCTTCTCTAAATTTTTGGTAGAATTCAGCTGTGAAGCCGTCTGGACCTGGGCTTTTGTTTGCTGGAAGATTTTTGATTACAGTTTCAATTTCCATGCTTGTGATGGGTCTGTTAAGGTTTTCTATTTCTTCCTGGTCGAGTTTTGGAAAGTTGTACTTTTCTAAGAATTTGTCCATTTCTTCCTCGTTGTCCATTTTATTGGCATATAATTGTTGATAATAGTCTCTTATGATCCTTTGTATTTCTATATTGTCTGTTGTGATCTCTCCACTGTCATTTCTAATTTTATTGATTTGATTTTTTCTCCTTTGTTTCTTGATGAGTCTGGCTAATGGTTTGTCAATTTTATTTATCCTTTCAAAGAACCAGCTTTTGGCTTTGTTGATTTTTGCTATGGTCTCTTTTGTTTCTTTTGCATTTATTTCTGCTCTAATTTTTAAGATTTCTTTCCTTCTACTAACCCTGGGGTTCTTCATTTCTTCCTTTTCTAGTTGTTTGAGGTGTAGAGTTAGGTTATTTATTTGACTTTTTCTTGTTTCTTGAGGTGTGCCTGTATTGCTATGAACTTTCCCTTAGGACTGCTTTTACTGTGTCCCACAAGTTTTGGTTTGTTGTGTTTTCATTTTCATTCGTTTCTATGCAAATTTTGATTTCTTTTTGATTTCTTCTGTGATTTGTTGGTTATTCAGCAGGGTGTTGTTCAGCCTCCATATGTTGGAATTTTTAATAGTTTTCTCCTGTAATTGAGATCTAATCTTACTGCATTGTGGTCAGAAAAGATGCTTGGAATGATTTCTATTTTTTTGAATTTACCAAGGCTAGCTTTATGGCCCAGGATGTGATCTATCCTGGAGAAGGTTCCATGTGCGCTTGAGAAAAAGGTGAAATTCATTGTTTTGGGATGAAATGTCCTATAGATATCAATTAGGTCTAACTGGTCTATTGTATCGTTTAAAGTTTGTATTTCCTTGTTAATTTTCTGTTTAGTTGATCTATCCATAGGTGTGAGGGGGTATTAAAGTCTCCCACTATTATTGTGTTATTGTTAATTTCTCCTTTCATACTTGTTAGCATTTGTCTTACATACTGCGGTGCTCCGTGTTGGGTGCATATATATTTATGATTGTTATATCTTCTTCTTGGATTGATCCTTTGATCATTATGTAGTGACCTTCTTTGTCTCTTTTCACAGCCTTTGTTTTAAAGTCTATTTTATCTGATATGAGTATTGCTACTCCTGCTTTCTTTTGGTCCCTATTTGCATGGAAAATCTTTTTCCAGCCCTTCACTTTCAGTCTGTATGTGTCCCCTGTTTTGAGGTGGGTCTCCTGTAGACAACATATGTAGGGGTCTTTTTTTTTGTATCCATTCAGCCAGTCTTTGTCTTTTGGTTGGGGCATTCAACCCATTTACGTTTAAGGTAATTACTGATAAGTATGATCCCGTTGCCATTTACTTTATTGTTTGGGGTTGAATTTATACACCATTTTTGTGTTTCCTGTCTAGAGAATATCCTTTAGTATTTGTTGTAGAGCTGGTTTGGTGGTGCAGAATTCTCTCAGCTTTTGCTTATCTGAGAAGCTTTTGATTTCTCCTTCATACTTGAATGAAATCCTTGCTGGGTACAATAATCTGGGCTGTAGGTTATTTTCTTTCATCATTTTAAGTATGTCTTGCCATTCCCTCCTGGCTTGAAGAGTTTCTATTGAAAGATCAGCTGTTATCCTTATGGGAATTCCTTGTGTGTTATTTGTTGTTTTTCCCTTGCTGCTTTTAATATTTGTTCTTTGTGTTTGATCTTTGTTAATTTGAGTAATATGTGTCTTGGGGTGTTTCATTTTTGGGTTTATCCTGTTTGGGATTCTCTGGGTTTCTTGGACTTGGGTGATTATTTCCCTTCCCAGTTTAGGGAAGTTTTCAACTATTATCTCCTCAAGTATTTTCTCATGGTCTTTCTTTTGTCTTCTTCTTCTGGGACCCTATGATTGAATGTTGTAGCGTTTAATATTATCCTGGAGGTCTCTGAGATTGTCCTCATTTCTTTTAATTCGTTTTTCTTTTATTCTCTCTGATTCATTTATTTCTACCATTCTATCTTCTAATTCACTAATCCTATCTTCTGCCTCTGTTATTCTACTATTTGTTGCCTCCAGAGTGTTTTTAATTTCATTTATTGCATTATTCATTGTATATTGACTCTTTTTATTTCTTCTAGGTCCTTGTTAAACCTTTCTTGCATCTTCTCAATCCTTGTCTCCAAGCTATTTATCTGTGATTCCATTTTAATTTCTAGATTTTGGATCAATTTCACTATCATTATTCGGAATTCTTTATCAGGTAGATTCCCTATCTCTTCCTCTTTTGTTTGGTTTGGTGGGCATTTATCCTGTTCCTTTATCTGCTGGCTATTCCTCTGTCTCTTCATCTTGTTTAAATTGCTGAGTATGGGGTGTCCTTTCTGTATTCTGGCAGTTTGTGGAGTTCTCTTTATTGTGGCTATTCCTCACTGTGTGTGGGTTTGTACAGGTGGCTTGTCAAGGTTTCCTGGTTAGGAAGCTTGTGTCAGTGTTCTGATGGGTGGAACTGTATTTCTTCTCTTTGTTCAGTCGCGCTGTGGGGAGGGAGGGAGGATGCTGCAAGCAAATAACACTGGCGTGCGCCGCAGTGCCTCAGCCACACTGGGTCTGCCCCCTCCACCGCGTGTAGCCTCCCTGCCCACACTGCTCGGGCTCTAGGTTGTTCCGCCGGGAACAGTCCGAGGCTGGCCCTGGGTTGCATGTACCTCCCAGGTCCAAGCCGCTCAGGTTCAGGCACTCGGATAGTCCTCAGAGGCGCAGACTCAGTTGGGCCTGAGTATTGTGCTCTTCCCAGGTCCGAGCAGCACAAGTGATGAGGTGTTTGGCGAGCGCCAATGCTGCGACTTATCGCCTCCCGCCCTTTCGGTTATCTGGGCGCAAAACCGCGCACCTTCTTAGGCAGATGTTAACCGTCCAGACCCCAAGAAGTTTTAGTTAGCAAAGAAGCCTGCTTACAGTTTTATAGATAATGTCTCTCTGGGGCTGCGATTGCCCCCTTCCGCTCTGGCTGCCTATCACCGAGGGGAAGGTCTGCAGCCGGCTATCTCTATTCAATTCTTTGTTCGTCTTGCTGGCCTGACGGTCTTAGGTTGGGGCTGGCTTTTCGCGTAGTAGATATCCCACAGTCTAGTTTGTTAGCCCAAATTATTTCGCTCAGATAGTGCTCAGGGTATTCAGGCCAGATTCTTACTCTAAGCGATGCAGCCCGCGCTGCGCCTCCCTGCCCGGCCCCCGCTTGTTAATGGCGCCTGCAGGCGTCTGCGCTGCTTCTCCACTGGGGGAGTTACCGTAGGACTCGCAATCTTCGAGTTTTAATTGTTTATTTATTTTTTTCTTCCTGTTATGTTGCCCTCTGTGCTTCCAAAGCTCGGCACAGATTCGCAGTGAGAAGGTTTCCTGGTGTTTGGAAACTTCTCTCTTTTTAAGACTCCCTTCCCGGGACGGAGCTCCGTCCCTCCCTCTTTTGTCTCTTTTTTTGTCTTTTATATTTTTTCCTACCTCCTTTCGAAGAGTTGGATTACTTTTCTGGGTGCCTGATGTCCTCTGCGGCATTCAGAAGTTGTTTTGTGGAATTTACTCGACGTTTAAATGCTCTTTTTGATGAATTTGTGGGGAGAAAGTGTTCTCCCTGTCCTACTCCTCCGCCATCTTGGCTCCTCCTCCAGAATGGATACATTTTAATAGGGAGGCTTCCCTTGTGGCTCAAAGGTAAAGAATCTGCCTGCCGATGCAGGAGATGTAGGTTCGATCCCTGGATCAGGGAAGATACCCTGAAGGAAATGGCAACCCACTCCAGTATTTCTGCCTGGGAAATCCCATGGACAGAGAGCCTGACGGGCTACAGTCCAGGAGGTCGCATGACTTAGCGACTAAGCAACATAAACAATAGGGAGGCACAATGTCATCCTCTAGCAGCTCAAATCGCCTTTACTTCTAAGGCTCCAAACAGGAAAACCAATACTCTGGTTTTACAAAGGTGTGAAAGATGCTAACACAGATCTCAAGCTGGAATTTAAAGAGTGATGACGTGAGTGTGTGTTTCCCGACAAGGAGCTCCAAACATCAGTGTGGGGCTTGATGCTGGAGGGCGGGAGACCTGCTGTGCGTATTCCCTGTGCGGCTGGGATCACGTGGACCTTAGGATGCTGAATCTTGTACTGAGCTCTGTGGCTGCACTTTTCATCAGCTGCCCTAGGCAGGCAAAAGCGTGATTACTCGGTGTTTCTGAGAAAACGGAATTGATGCTGAGAGTTTCTGGAGGTAGTGATGAGAGCTGTTGTGCTCATTGGCTATTGGTGTTCTGAGCACCTACTGTAGAGAAAGATAATGAAAGGAAGAAGGTGAAGGATTACTTTGCGTGTCATCATCCCCCAAGGAAACCTGCAGCAATGAGGACCTTATCCCATGGATTCAGCTGCCACGATCCCATGCAACTTCTCTATGAGAAGCCTGGCACACAAGGCCAAGGCCATCCTCAGGCCTTTCATGGTTCTGAGAGTCTCCCCTGAGATGCCCTGGGGGCTGCTTCCCTGGGGACCATGACAGAACACTCCCAGCATTCCATTCAGGACCAAAGCTGCTCCAGGTAATCTGGAGATCTGATTCAGGGGAAGGTCAAGGGAGAGGGGAAGGAAAACTTGTTCGTGTACCCTGAAAGATGCTCCCTGGTTCCTTCACATTTTATTTAAATCATTAACAGCTTTGGTGAGGTACACAAAGCTGCATATATTTAAAGATATTTAATGTGTACAGTCTGATGCGTGTTGAAATATAAATGAATGTCATATCTATATGATAGCTACAGTGTCTATCTACCCATCCATCCATTCATCCATCTGTATATCTATATCCATCCTTTTTATCTACCTATCAACCTATTTATCTATTATCTCTCCATTATATATATATGTATGTACAAATCTATCCATCAATCTATTCTATCCATCCATTTATCTCTACATCGATATCCATCAATCTTTATGTATGTATGTATCTATCTCTCTAATACCACAGGATTGTTTTGTCTTCATATGTCATCAGTTTGATCACAAATATATACTTTCATCTAAGTCATTTCCAGTGGAGACTTCTTTTACAGTGAATTAAATTGGGCATGACCTTTAGATCTAATGGGCTTGCTGCTGCTGCTGCTGCTAAGTCGCTTCAGTCGTGTCCAACTCTGTGTGACCCCATAGACGGCAGCCCACCAGGCTCCCCCGTCCCTGGGATTCTCCAGGCAAGAACACTGGAGTGGGTTGCCCTTTCCTTCTCCAATGCATGAAAATGAAAAGTGAAAGTGGAGTCACTCAGTCGTGTCTGACCCTCAGCGACCCCATGGACTGCAGCCCACCAGGCTCCTCCGTCCATGGGATTTTCCAGGCAAGAGTACTGGAGTGGGGTGCCATTGCCTTCTCCACTAATGGGCTTAAATGCCAACAAAAAATGATACAGTGCATCAGGACATTTTCCCCAAAGGAAAAAAAATCTCCCAGTAACAATGATCATGAAGTTATAGATAAGGCTCTTCAGAAGCTGATCTCCCTGCAATTGAGCTGTGGACCACGGTAGGTGCTTTTGTTAGTTCAAGGGAATGATCAGAGGAAAAAAACTCTTCATCCATTTGGCCTCAGGGAAGAACTAGGCAGGATGCTGAAGATTTGCTGGGACAAAGGAGTTGAATTTCTGATAAAATAAAAATGAAGCATGTTCCCCCTGTTAATGATAATGACCAGAGTTAAGTGAGCACAGTGTTGTCTAATGAAGAAGTAATTTTTTCATCATCCCTTAAAAGGCGTAACCAGACTTGAATGAAATGTTGCATCACACAGCCCATATCAGAGGGCAACAGGATTCTTTCCAGGTTCCTCACATGAAAGATGGCCTTCCCAGATGGCACCAGTAGTAAAGAACCCACCTGCCACTGCAGGAGACCTAAGAGATGCAGTTTTGATCCCTGGGTTGGGAATATCCCCTGGAGGAGGGCATGGAACCCACTCCAGTATTCTTGCCTGGAGAATCCCATGGACAGAGGAGCCTGGAGGGCTACAGTCCACAGGGTCACAAAGAGTCGGACATGATGAAAGCAACTTAGCATACGCAGACAGTCATGAAAGATACAGCTTAATCAGCACAGCCCTTTATACAGAGCAAGACAGCGGAGATGTGTCCAAAGGACCCGCTAATACATTTTAGCATCATGACTCATGAGCTATAGCTTTTGATCTGTTCTTAAATAAATAAACTTGAAGAAAATCAGTTCCCGGAATTTGACAAAATCACTAAGTCCAGGGATGACTCTATTAGGATTGATTCCCTGTTGAGGACAGCTTTAGTCATTAATGGCTAAAGACCAGCTTTTATTTTTAAAAGGTAAAAGAGAAAAAATAGGCACAGACACACACCATTTATTATTTTTCCATTCTTTTTTTTAAGTTGTGAGTTTAAATCCTCAGCACTTAAAATTTTACATGCGATTTGTAGATTTCTTTAAAAAAATATTTCAAATGCTATTTAAATAGCATCCTGATATTTCTCTGTACCATTTCTATACTTGCAGTGTTGCAAACAATTTGTGGGCAATAGACAGTTTTCTGAACCAATCTACCCTTCTCCAAGGAAGCATAGCTGTTTTTGTAAATGCTTCAGCATTTTATTTTCACTAATTACAGAGGGGAAAAAAGCAAACAAAACAAAACCTCAAACAAAACCAAAATAAAGACAACCATGCACACACACACACACACACACACACAAAGAAACGCAGAGCTACTTACCTGCTCCTTGTTTATTCTATTTTCTCCCTTTAGGGCTTCCACTTCTGGAGATTTCAATATGGCTCAATGCCTTACATCTGAAAAAAATTTCATTGTACATAAACACAAGATAGTGTCAAATTACTTAATGTCTCCCTGCTCATAGGAGACATCTGTGTTTTGTTTATTTGGTTTGGTTTTGTATTCCCAGCTTTTCCCTTCCCATAGACGATCCTCCTTTTGGTATTAGCACCTAATTTCCTAGGGGGACACACCTGCCCCATCCACTACATCTCCCTGGATCATTTCAGAGAAGAGGTTAAGCTCAATCCCAGGATGCAGGAAGTCATCTGACCCAAGCCTGGCCAATCACTGCATCACACCCCGTGGTGTGGTTGTTTAGTCGATAAGTTGTGTCCAACTATTTTGTGACCCTGTGGACTGTAGCCTGCCAGGATCCTCCATCCTTGGGATTTCCCAGGCAAGAATACTGGAGTGGATTGTTATTTCCTTCAAGGGATCTTCCCAACCCAGGGATTGAACCCACTTCTCTTGCATAGGCAGGAGGATTCTTTACAACTGAGCCCTATCACACCCCATAGAGAGTATATAAATGACAGACACGTAGGCCAATGACATATCCCCTGGCACTTTGCTGGGTCTATGGAGAGGCAGTTGCCCTTAATTCACTCCAGTTTCTAATGAGATAAGTGAATAGTTATGAACTGCATGGACCTGTCAACTAAAAAAAAAAAAAAAAATTTCACAACCTAAACTTTGAGACTTATGTTTTATTCAGAGGGAATTTTTAGGACTTCAGGCCAGGGAGGCAGTGTCTCAAGTAACCCTGAGAGAACTGCTACAAGGAAGTGAGCAGGAGAGCCAGGATATATAGGAGTTTTCCAACAAGGGCAGATGATAGGAATAAAATATTACTGTTAATTAAAGAAAACTGGAAATCTCAAGTTAATTCAGAGCTTTTCTATTTATAGGAAGATGCAAGAGTCTGGACTCACTGAAATCATTCTTTGGTATGCACCTCAGCTA
This sequence comes from Bos mutus, assembly GCF_027580195.1. NCBI lineage: Eukaryota > Metazoa > Chordata > Mammalia > Artiodactyla > Bovidae > Bos > Bos mutus. Next base: position 23,051,690 of record NC_091633.1, read on the forward strand.
TCTGTGGCAAGAATCCTGTGTTTTCACATCCTGAAATTCCTCAGGGCTCACTGTAGGGAGTAGCTACAATCTGATGGTTGGTAAATGGCAGGTATTCTTTCCTTCCCGAGTTCCCTCAGGGCACACTGGCTCAGTCAGAGGGCTGCAATTACTGATAACTGCGACATCCTTTGTTTACTGATATAGCAGGCAATATTCCACTTCTCAGAACTATCTTGTTTTCACTTAGGAAGAGTCTACCTGAAAACTACGGAATAAAATGGAGCCCAAAAGACAGAAGTTCTATTGCCATAAATCAACTTTTGAATTTTGGTTTTCTCCTGTACTTTTCAGCAACAGCAGGCAATGTATACATTTAATTTTAATTTTTGCTTAGTCATGGTCGAGTGAGGTCTCGGTCACTTGAGTATAAGAATCCTGAAAAAATACACTCATGGTAGACTCTGCACCTTATTTACCCTTAATAAGCTCTCTCCTGCATCTGTGCCTTGGAAGCACTGCTTCCTACATCCAAGATGCGTTTCCCTTCTCTTCGTCTGGAAACTCTGTGGCAGGAGTTTAAGCACATGCCACATCTTCGTCTACTTTCCCAGGACAGGCCAATGGATGCCGTTTATGGCTCATAGTGTGTTAGTCATTCAGTAATGGCCTACACTTTGTTACTTCATGGACTGTAGCTCACCAGGATCCTCTGTCCATGAAATTCTCCTGGCAGGAATACTGGAGTGGGTTACCATTTCCTTCTCCAGGGGACCTCCCTGACCCAGGGATTAGACTGGGGTGTCCTGCGTTTCAGGCAGATTCTTTACAATGTGGCCATAAGCCTTTGACTATGAGTGGACTATGAGTGACAGAAGATATGTTGGTGGGGGGTGGTGTCTGTGCTTCCTTAATTTCTTCAGCCTCTAATACAGGGCTGGCCATGAAGTAACTCAGTAATGTGCTGACTATTCACAAGAGCCCAGACATGGAAACAACCTACATGTCTATTGACAGATGAATGGATAAAGAAGATATACATATATACAGTAGGATACTACTCAGCCATTAAAAAGAATGAAATAATGTTATCTGCATCAACATGGATGCAATTAGAGATTATGATAATAAGTTGAGTAACTCAGATAGGTTACGACAAATACCATATGATATCACTTCTATGTGGAGTCTAAAATATGACACAAAGACACCTGTCTAAGAAACAGAAAGAGACTCACAGACATAGCAAACAGACTTGGGGTTGCCAAGGGGGACAGAAGGTGGGGGAGGAAAGATTTGTGAGTTCAGAATTAGCAGATGCAAACTACTATATATCAAAAGGATAAACAGCAAGATCCTACTGTAGAGCACATGGAACTATATTCTATATCCTGTGATAAACCATAAGGGAAAAATATGAAAAAGAATATATATATATACATATAATAGAATCACTATGCTATACAGTAGAAATTAACAATATTGCAAACCAACCATATTTCAATAAAAAAATAATAGTGTGGTTGACTTTATTTTTTTGGGCTCCAAAATCACTGTAGATGGTGACTGCAGCCATGAAATTAAAAGACTCTTATTCCTTGGAAGGAAAGTTATGACCAACCTAGATAGCATATTAAAAAGCAGACACATTACTTTGTCAACAAAGATCCATTTAGTCAAGGTTATGGTTTTTCCAGTGGTCATGTATGGATGTGAGAGTTGGACTATAAAGAAAGCTGAGCACCAAAGGATTGATGCTTTTGAAGTGTGGTGTTGGAGAAGACTCTTGAGAGTCCCTTGGACTGCAAGGAGATCCAACCAGTCCATCCTAAAGGAAATCAGTCGTGGGTGTTCATTGGAAGGATTGATGTTGAAGCTGAAACTCCAATACTTTGGCCACCTGATGCGAAGAGCTGACTCATTTGAAAAGACCCTGATGCTGGAAAGATTGAGGGCAGGAGGAGAAGGGAATGACAGAGGATGAGATGGCTGGATGGCATCACCAACTCAATGGACATGAGTTTGGGTAAACTCCGGGAGTTGGTGATGGACAGGGAGGCATGGCATGCTGTGATTCATGGGGTCCCAAAGAGTCGGACACAAATGAGCGACTGAACTGAACTGAACTGAGGGAGCAGAGGAGCCTCTATCTACAATTCTTTATGGATTTTGATGTCTTTCAGGTGCCCAGCTCACTGAAAAAACTCTCCTTTATTTCCCAGGATTTCTGAATGTCTTCCTCTTCCAGCTCTCCATCAGGAGTGGAGCATAACCACCCACACCATGTCCATTCAGTCTGCTGTGCTTTGAGGGATTTGAGACATTTATTTCCCATATCAGCCATCTCTTGAGGCTGGAAGTGAGAGATCAGGATGCCAAGCACTGTCCTAGAAACATTAATTAAACAATTCTTTTAATAGTTCAACAAATAGGCACTGGAAGAATTATTGTCTTACACGAAGGAATCAGAAGACCTGCAAAATGAATCTGTCAAGATTACACTTGACATTTTTTTTTTGACTTTTTATTTTTTGGCCATAGTGAGCAGCATGTGGGATCTTTGTTCCCTGACAAGGGATCAAACCTGTGTCCCTGCATTGGAAGTGTGGAGTCTTAACCACTGGATCACCAGGGAAGTCCCTGTACTTGAAAAATTAAATATATATATAATAGATGCATATAAATATATATATATAGGACATACATCCTAATATTTATATAATATATATAGCCTTATACATATCATCATATAATACTTCCTAATGAATATATAATAATATAATATATAGTATATTGCTGATAGGCTTCCCTCATAGCTCAGTTGGTAAAGAATCCACCTGCAATGCAGGAGACCCCAGTTTGATCCCTGGGTCGGGAAGATTCCCTGGAGAAGGGATAGGCTATCCACTCCAGTATTCTTGGACTTCCCTTGTAGCTCAGCTGGTAAAGAATCTGCCTGTAATGTGGGAGACCTGGGTTCAATCCCTGAGTTGGAAAGATCCCCTGGAGAAGGGAAAGGCTACCCACTCCAGTATTCTGGCTTGGAGAATTCCATGGACTGTATGTATAGTCCATTGGGTCGCAAAGAGTTGGACAGCACTGAGCAACTTTCACTTTCACATTGCTAAGATATAAATATATATATATGGCTTCCTAGGTGGCGCTAGTGGTAAAGAACCAGCCTGCCAGTGCAGGAGATGTAAGAGACAGGGATTTGATCCCTGGGTTGGGAAGACGCCCTGGAGGAGGGCATGGCCACCCACCCATGGGAGAATTCCCATGAACAGAAGAGCCTGGTGGCCTAAGTCCATAGGGTCGCAAATGCTGGCTTTGACCTCCAGCAGTCTTCCTCTAGAGCCCCCGTTCTGAACCTGCACTCTTCCTTGTCTTCATATTGACCTTCATCTTAAATAGGATCTGCTCTTTGAAAATGGCTCTATATAAATACAGTATGACGATGAGGCATAAGAATGAATTATGAGGGGATGGGATAATTAGAAATATTCAAGGACACTGGTTCTTACCTTTGAGTACACATTGAAATCGCCTGGGAAAACGACCAGCCTCTCAGTTCTGTGCAGGAATATCTGATGTTCCTGTTTTTCATCTCAAAGAGCGCCACCAGTTGGTGGTAACCACATACTACAACTAGCTTTACCTGCACTACTGAATTTGTGCAATTATAAAAATGACTGCTTTGGGTGTAAACATCCTTTCACAGTATATGCATACATTGAGAGACTCATTGATAGCTAGAAATCCCACAATTGGTATTTGCAAGAGTCACATTTTCATCTAGTGTTGTAAAAATAAACAACAATTTTGGAAAGCATCTTTGAAGTTGTCCTCTCCCTCATGATATTTCAAAGCAAACATGAGTCCTGTGGGATTCTCCAGGTAGCTTGATTTCAGTTTTAAAAACAAGATTACTGGTTTATCAAATTTTTCAGGGGTGCCTGACAATCAGGATGGACTTCTCTTCCCTCCAAGGCTACCACAGGACCCCCTGCCGGAGGTGGTTCAGCAATGTTTTAGACCCTCCATAACACTCCCCACCAACCCTGGAGCAAAGCCCATTAAGAGTCAGAATAAGAGAAAAACACACAGAGGGCATCTGAGCCAGTTCCAGCCTTCAGGGAACCCAATTTCTGCTAAAGAGGATAAGATTCATCCCCCAGAACAATACTGAGAACAACTTAAGATTATAAACTAGAGATAGCAACATGGTTCCATGATGGCTGGGTTTTATCCACAGATATATGTTGTTGGGCCCACGGCTTATTGCCAAAAAGGAAAATTTGACAACATTCAAAACATCAGAATGTTTTATATAAAAATCAGATCCCTGGCTTCTCTTGAGAAAAATCAGATGTCCCATCAATACCTGTCCTGCATTTCCACACCTAGGACATTTGGTTGAGCTGAACAGTGGCCCCTGCCCAAGTGTTTCCACTTCCTAAACCTGTGAATATTCTGGGCTCACAGACTTAGGAAATGAAACGTTAGCCTTGTCTTTGTTGTAATTAACAAGGGTAGATAGGAATAAATAATCATAATATTATCACTTTCCATTGTACCATCCAACTTAGCATTCCATTTCAGGAGTGCCCCTCAAACCAATTAGTAGTGAATTATTTATGTTAGCAGCTGCTGCCAAGTATATTCCAGCTGTTGCTTCATGAAGAGCATTCTGTGCAATTCAAATTTTGCCCAAGGCCCATGTAAGAAACCAAAGTCAACATCAAGTGTAAGGAATTTATTATCTCATGTTCAAAGTTAAAGATGTAGTCACACACAGAGACCCTTCATATGCAAAGCAAAGATATCAATCCTTCCTGTCCAATTTTGACTTTAAGGTTGCAAATTAGAACTCTTATTTGCTCTCATGTTCTGTGCAAGATCTGGTCTTATAAGGAAACCCAAGTGCGAATTCTCCCACTACCAAAGGCAGACACTTTGAGGGTCAGTTGTAGGGTAGAATCCACCACTTGGGGGCCCCTCAAGTACCTTGACATTCCCTTCATTTGCAAAATATCACTTATGAGCACACAAACTTTCATAGTAACCAGAGCAAAACCTTACTATGCAGTCAAAATATTGACAGTGTCAAAAGAAATTAATTGAGATATGTGTTAACTTTCTTTTTTTTCTTTTTTTTTTTAAATTTATTTATTTTTTAAAGTTTATTTTATTTTTAAACTTTACAATATTGTATTAGTTTTGCCAAATATCGAAATGAATCCGCCACAGGTATACCTGTGTTCCCCATCCTGAACCCTCCTCCCTCCTCTCTCCTCATACCTTCCCTCTGGGTCGTCCCAGTGCACCAGCCCCAAGCATCCAGTATCGTGCATCAAACCTGGACTGGCGACTCGTTTCATACATGATATTATACATGTTCCAATGGCTTCCCACATAAAAACTCATCCATTTATTTTATCATCACTCAACACCCCATTTCCATTCCCAAGATAGCAGGTCGGTAACAGGACAACGTATTTGGAATAATCTGTTCAGTAATTGTTAGCAGATTGAATTTAGGAGAGTTCCATTTAAGTGGGAATTTTAAAATTAATTTTTATTATAGTTCCTTCACAACATTGTGTTAGTTTCTACTGTACAGCAAAGTGAACCAACTATACATATACACATAGACCCTCTTTTTTGGATTTCCTTCCCATTTAGATCACCACAGAGCCCTGAGTAGAGTTCCCTGAGCTATACAGTAGGTTCCTATTGTTACCTGTTTCATATATATGCATGTATGTGTGAATATGTGTGAATCCCAGTCTCCCAATTCATTCCACCCTCCTCCTTCCCCCTTGGTATCCACACATTTGTTCTCTACATTTGTATTCTGTATTTGTTCTCTATTTCTGCTTTGCAAATAAAATCTTCTATACCATTTTTCTAGATTCTACATATATGTGTTAATATTCGATACTTGTTTATCTCTTTTTGACTTACTTCACTCTGTAGTAAGTAAGAACCTAGACACATCCATGTCTCTACAAATGGTTCAATTTCCTTCCTTTTTATGGCTGAGTAATATTCTTAATGGGAAATTTTGGAAATGTAAAGGGGGGCTGTGCTCGTGGGAATTTTAGCAACAGTTATGTAAATGGTAATGAGAAATATGATCGTCTAGCTGGTGTTTGGGAGGATCCAGGTGTCCATTGATGGAATGAGTAGATAAACAAAATGCTGTCTATTCATACAGTGGAATGACATTCAGCTTCAAAATATAAGGAACAACAATCTATGCTACAACATAGATGAACCGTGAGTACACTATGTGAATTAACTAATCACAAAAAGACAGATACTGTATGATTCCAGTTACACAAGGTCCCTACAGTAGTCAACATCATAGACACAGAATGCAGAATTGGTGGGTAACCAGGAACTAGGGAGAGGGAGGGATGGGTAGTTAGTGTTTAAAGGGGACAGAACTTCCCTGGTGGTCCAGTGGTAAGACTCCATGCTCCTAATGCAGGCAGCCCAGGTTCAATCCCTGATCAAGGAACTAGATCCCACATGCCGCAACTAAGCGTTTGCATGCTGTAGTGAAGACAGAAGATGTCCTGCAACTAAGATGTCCCATGTGCTGCAACTGAGATCAGAGGCAGCCAAATAAATAAATAAATATTAGTGAAGACAGAGCCTAGACACATTCTGAATGTATTTCAGGCTGTTGAATTGTCCACTTAAAATGGTTAAGATGGTAAAATTTAGGTTATATGTATTTACCACAGTAAAAGGTGGAGAAACAAAGATAAGATAAATAATATTCCTTAAAGGAATTTTGAAAAGAATTCAGTCTATGGGTTTGTTTATCTGGTGCAGGAAGAATGGGGCCACTACCCCCCAGAAAAATGAGAGCTATGCTTCTTCAATCTCTCATGTTATTTATTTGCTATTACTGAAGACATTTAAATTGCTTGTTTAATACACTTTTTAAAGTTTTCATTGAAGTCTAGTTGATTTATAATGTCATGCTAATTTCTGCATGTTAAAGTGACTCAGTTATACATACATATATATATATTTTTTCATATTCTTTTCCATCATGCTTTATCACAGGATACTGAATATAGTTCCCTGTGCTCTACAACAGGACTTTGTTGTTTATGCATTCTATATATAATAGTTTACACCTGTTAATTCCAAAACCCTCAATTCATATTTCCCCACACCCCAATACACTTTTATATTGAAAATAACATTACAAAAAATAAGATCATATATTTCAAACTAAGCCATACAATTAAAGAAAAGTGAATTTGAGGTTTTTCCCTGAAACAATTCAAGGACAGAGATGACCCAGCTGACATGAGGTTGGCTGCCCAGGACCCAGGTGTCTAAGTGTGTGATGGAGCCCAGAAGGGCAAGGGCTTAGGACTCTGCCCTAACGAGGTGCCCTGGTGATCCCTGTCTTGGCAACAGCAAAGAACAGCACTGTTGCCATGGACCTCGAATACGTGGCAGCCACCTTCAGGAGGGACAGAACTGAGGCTCCTCCTGGTGACCTCCAAGTAGCAGACTTAATGAGACCTAAAGTCATAAAGTGCCGGGGTCCAGCCCTGGCTGATCCAGGGAGTTCGAAGCGAGGACGGTGTTGGCGAGGATCAGGATACAATAGCTTCAATTAGATATTAATTAGAGATGTAAAGAGTAATAGAATGAGGATAGCTCAGTAGGAAAATTCAGTGGAGAAAAGAGGCTGAGTAGCTTGGTTTACGCAGGAGACCAATAAAACTTCAAGACAAGAAGTTTGCACCACTTACGTAGGCCGCAGGCGTCCTTCCATTCTCCCGAAGGAGAGGAGACACTGAGGCCTCCCCGGTCAGATCTTAGAAGCCCAGGCATAATTAGTAAGCATGGCAGTTTCCATGCTCCAGATGGAGACTCAGCCAGAATTTGAGAGAGAGAGAGACATGGGGAGACCAGTCTTTCGAGGAGCTGATCCCAATTCTTTATTTTCCATGGTCTACTTTTATACACTGAGATGTTATGCAAAAGTCACGCGGGGTCAGCAGTCCTGACTTTTATCAAAGTCAGGTGCTTCATACAAATGTATACAGAGGTCTTAGGGATGTTACATCATCTTCTGGCCAGGGGACCTGCTGACAATTTATGACCCTCTCCTTGTGACAGCGGTCAGTCAACCAGGACACTTATTTCTCCAGGGGTGATTATTCTTAAAACAGACGCCACCCAAATAAAGTTACATTCCTATAGGGTGAGGGTATAGTGGGTTTTAGTTAAGGAAAGAATTTACTTAGCCTAAGGTCTAACGTGATTTATATCAAAGGTTAATACTTATTTCTTCTATATATTCATTAATGTGTGTAAGGGCAGGGGATATGGAGACTTAGCAACAAACATTGACTCAACAAATGAAAAACCCTTCACCAATACAATTTCTAATCAGCCCATTATACTTATACTAATAGTTTTCTAACTTTTCTAAGAAACCTGTTTTTAGAAGGTTTAAAGCATCTCGTGCCTCTCACAGTTGGGAGGCTGTGAGCAATCACATGTGGCCGAACAAGCCTGTCAGGCAGGCTAGAGAACCTTCAGAGGAGTTTGTAGGTTAAAACACTCTTGTCATACCCAGGAGTTTTTATTAACTGGAGCTCTAAGTTAACTCCTTCTCCGAAAGAGGTGGTGGGGGACAGCCCCCTGTAAAGTCAGAGGTGTAGGTGAGAGCACAAAGTAGTACAGTAGGCAGGCTCTGGTTATGGGGGTAGATGTTCGAGGATTTCCAGGGGGACTCCTGAGGCTCGATCCTGCCTTTGCATATGTCGAGCCTCCTTCCTCATGACCTTTGCCACGGGTGGAGTGCCTCGCGCTGGCCCCCAACAATAAAGGGTGGTTGTTAAGGAGTAACAGTGGGCAGGTGTCACTGGTCGACAGACCAACAGTCCTCTCAGGTCACCAGTCAACATCTACTAATATTCTAAGGTCTGATAGTGACATGTCATATAACAGCAATGAGACATTGATTTTATCTAAATGTGTAAATTTTAAACAGGCTTCAAGTCCTTCTATATTATAATAGTTCCATCTATAATAGTTCCATCTCAAAAACAGTTGGCAGAAAATGGGTACAGGTCACCATTGGCACTGCCACCACCCTGACCCACACCACTGTCACCCCTCTGGGACCTTGATAAGAATCCTCAATCTGTCTCCATGATTCCTTTTGTGGCCCTCTGCCAGAGACATCATTCTAACTTTTTCAACTGAAGAGTAGTTGTTCACAATGTTGTGTTAATTTCTGCTGTGCAGCAGTGATTCAGTTATACATGTACATATAACACATTCTTTTAAAAGACTCTTTTCCACCACAGTTTATCATAGGATACTGAATATAGCTCCCTGTGCTCTACAGTAGGACCTTTTGTTTATCCATTCTGTACAAAAACACTAGCATCTGCTAACCCCAACCTCCCACTCCACCCCTCCCCACTCCCCTCCCCCTTGGCAACAGCCAGTCTGTTCTCTTTGTCCCCTAAGTCTGTTTGGTAGATACGCTCATTTGGAGCCTTCACTTAAAAGGTGAAATGGCAGCATGCCTTGCTCCCTCTTCCCAGCCTTCAAGGACATCTCATTTCACTTAGAATTTTTAAAAATGCCAAGTGATCACTGACACTCAGAGTGACCTGACCCCACGCCCTCCATCTCCTGTCGCCTCCCAGTTCCTCACTGAGCACAGTTACTTGGTGTTTGTTAATTCCTGGATGCAAAACAACTTTGGCCTTTTAAAAAGGGGGAATCTTAGTTTTGGAGGCTTTTATATAAGAATACCTAAAACCCTCACAAGGTATCAAGAGATACATGACTGATTGTGTTGAGCATCTTTGTGTAAAAAGCCAAATTGGTGGACAAAGTTTGTTTTTGGGAAGACTTGCGTGTCACAGGTAGGAGTGAAGGCAGCTGCCAGCACACACAGCCCAGAGAGCCCAGGAGGAGCTGTGAGGCTTCCAAGCAATATATCAATCTTGACAGCGAGGCTTGGATGCTGATTACGTTGCGGACACGGGGAGATGAAAGACGCTCCAGAACCTTCGTCTTGGCGGCGTCTTTTCTCCAGACGCCAGGGCAGTGGAGCGCCTGCCTCTGCAGGTGACACGGATGTTGCTCCTTGGCCCAGAGATGGATGGTAAACAGATGGAAGGAACTCACTGACGCGGCTGCTCTCTTCCTCACCCTCTCCACCTCGGCTGTAAAATCCAGCACTGTGGATTTCAGTGAAGAGGGCTTATTGGGGAAGTTCAGGGAGCACCGGCTGAGAAGTTGGATGGCATAAAGAGAATGCAGGCACTAAGGGTGCTCCCCGAAGCTATCTGCCAGCCGGGGATTACTGTATCTCAATCACTTGGTTGACATTCTGGGAAAAACTGCAACACACACACACACACACACACACACACACACACACCCATCAGAAGGATATATCTAGGATGTGAGGGAGGCGGGGTATTTATGAGCATGCGTGCTCAGTCCCTTCAGTCTTAATCAGAATCTTTGCGACCCCATGGACTGTAACCTGCCAGGCTTCTCTGTCCATGCCATTCTCCAGGCAAGAATACTGAGGTGGGTTGCCAGGCCCTCCTCCTTGGGATCTTCCTGACTCAGAGATCAAACCTACATATCTTAAGTATCCTGCATTGACAGGCTGGTTCTTTACCACTCGCGCATGTGGGAAGCCCTCCTTTTGTCTATAAATAAATAGGCATTATTTTGCCTAAAAATAAATTAATTAATTTTATTTATTTGCCTGCACCAGGTCTTTGTTGCAGCACACTGGATCTTCGATTTTCCTTGCGGCACGCAGAATTTTTAGTTGCAGCATGTGAACTACTTAGCTGTGGCCTGTGGGATCTATTTCCTTGACCAGGGATTGAACCCAGGCCCCCTTCATTAGGAATTTGGAGTCTTAGGCACTGAACCACCAGGGAAATCCCTGGACCAGTTCTCATTGTCATTTATGCTTCAGTTTGTACCTGCAGCTGCATGGTGATCAGACTGTGCTGCTCTTATGTATTTGACTATCCCCACTAGACTACATACTAACTGAAGGCTAGTGTTGTGGGCTTCAGCACATAAAAATGCAGCACTCCCAGCTCAGTTTGAATCTCAGATGAACAAAGAATATGTTTTTAGTTTAAGTGTATTCCGCGTGTATCCTGTACATGTGGTATTGACTGGGAATCACATACTACCTGGCACTGGACAGGGGCTAATTCTGATGAGTGAATGGACAGGGTATTTGAAGTAGTCACTAGCTAATTATCTAAAGGTGGACATGCCTCTGGTTTTACAGCAAGCCTGTGTTAACCTTGCCACAGCGGAGTCTGCACAGGGATCACTTTTTCTCAGTGACAAGAGGTTCAGTGTGCATGATCTTCAGGAAATGCATTGGCTCTCTGTCAGGGCCAGTCATCACCTTTCAGGGTAAAAACATGGAAATCATAGCATGGCGGAAACAATGAAGCTGTGATCAGTTTGTGGGTAAATAACCTTGTGTCTAAGCACCCACGTGTTTTGTGTCTCTTTGTCTTTAATCATTCACGGAAGCAACTGTGTTATTAAATTTAATAGAATGTCACAATGGGCTCACAACGGTTACTTCCCTTCTCACTTGCTCAGTTGAGAAATCTGCCTTGATGTCCTGTCCAAGACAAGCGATGCCTTTTATGAGGCAAAAGTTTGCTGCTATTGGGTAGATGATCATGGAGGACATGGAGTCCCAGGCCACCAGCAGACACGCACGGACCCTGGGAAACTGACACTGATCAGCTTCCATTCACTCTTTTCACTGCAAATTTATTAAGGAATTTCACTCCCTCCCTGGAAAATTTGTGAAAATTGTACATTTTTTCTATATCTATTTCCATACATGCTGATATCTGATCATTAGAATGGATTTTTTCCCCAATCTATGGATTATGCATGAAAATTCTTCCAGAAAGAACGGCAGATAAAGCATTGTAGATAAATCATTGTGCTTCTTGTAGAGTTGTTGGAAAGGCTACTTCTTTGAGAATTCCAAGAAGATACTTTGTATAGAATTTTCTGTCCAGTAAATCCTGACTCAGAGGTTGACATCTGGTGGGAGATGTAACAGCCTTGACATTGATACATTGACATATAGGGAACTCAAGCCTGCCTTCCATCAGGGGCAGAAGTGGTTGAAGTAAGTGAAGGAAACTGGATCTATGGGTCTACTGGCAGCTGGAAGGTAAGCTTGATTCTAAATAAGGGTGTAAATGATACAGGATTCCAAAAATGTAACTTTTGGCTGTGTGCCATGACAATTGAAGAGACATTTCTTTTTTTTAAAAAAATACTGCTTTTGCTTCTTGGTTGCACTGGGTCTTTGTTGCTCCTGGAGGGCTTTCTCCACTTGTGGTGAGCAGGGGCACTCCTCTCCATTGTAGTGCATGGGCTTCCCCTTGTGGTGGCCTCTCTTGTTGCCAAGCACAGGCTCTAGGTGCCTGGGCTTCGGTAGTTGCAACAAGCAGCCTCAGAATCGCAGCTTGCAGGCCCTGGAGCATGGGCTCAGCAGTTGTGATGATTGGGTCAGTCCTCTGCACCTTGTGGGATCTTCCCAGACCAGGGATAGAACCCATGTCCCCTGCATTGGCAGGTGGATTCTTAACCACTGGATCCCGAGGGAAGCCCTAGAAGAGACATATCTAACTAAGGGTGAGAGCTGATCCAAGAATACTCATCATTTTTTTCTTCTGAATTTTATTTCTTTATTTATGGCTGCTCTGCATCATCATTGCTTTGCACAGGCTGTCTCTAGTTGTGATGAGCAGGGGCTTCTCTTTGTTGCGGTGGCTTCTCTTCTTGTGGAGCTCAGGCTTTAGGCATACAGGCTTCAGTAGTTGTGGCACATGGGCTTAGTTGCCCCACAGCGTGTGGGATATTCCCAGACCATGGATCAAACCCCTGTCCCCTGCATTAGCAGGTGGATTCTTAACCATTGGATCACACAGCAAGTCCTAATACTCATCTTCTTATCTTCACTTAATATCTACAAATGTGCTTCAGCACCCATCAGAGTATTGAAGAAGTTTCCTATGAACCAGAATCCATAAAGGAAGTTAGATTTGATTTATTTCGTATGATGAATCCCTACCTTGTCACTGATTCTGTGAGGCCATGGGCTTACTGAAGTCTAGCATAAGACTGGTAAGAGCTGGCATATTTAATCTAGGAATTAATATTAATATAAATTATTATTGATAAATGAGATTTTTGCAACTTAGTAATGATGTGGGAAACCATTCTTCCCCCTACTGTGGACAATTAACCATTGAGAGAATAATTATAGACCTCATAAAAGTAAAAATCAAATTAAATAGTTGGATATGCTTAGGGAATTAGAAAATGTCCTACTCATTAGTTTTCATAATTAAGAACAAGAAACATAAAACTGCTCAATAATATCATGATAAATAATTTAATCTTTTATTTTCACTCTCCATTATGGTAAATTAGGAGAAAATGAGATGAAAGGGGACAGAGACTGAGAAAATACGCTGGGTTTACAGAAGAGCTGGGAAGCTAGAGGCTTTGGGTTTGCCAAGTCTGCACTTCATTACAAGAGTTATTTCCATTGTACAACAATTAAATTCAGTGTTTTCTTGGGCCTCATTTAGATGTACCTGTGACCTGGGGTCAGAAGAGAGACAGAGAAAGAGAAAAAGAAATACAGAGACAGAGAGGGAGATGCTTCAGTAACTTTTTTTAAAGATTTTTTTATGTAGACCATTTTTAAAGTCTCTATTGAATTTGTTACAGTATTGCTTCTGATTTATGTTTTGACTTTTTGGCTGAAATGCATATAGAATCTTAGCTCCCTGACCAGGGATCAGTGCCTTCAAGTGCATTGGAAGGCAAAGTCCCAACCACTTGACTGCCAGGAAAGTTCCTTAGTGACTCTTTCAATGACTGATACAAGTGGAGAACATATTCTTCTCAGGTTTCCATGGAATAGTTTACCAATACAGTAAGTCCCATACATATAAACAAGTTCTGTTCCAAGATCGCATTCTTAGGTAAGTCCAATTTGTTTATAAGTTCTACAAAGTTAGCCTCGGTACTCAACTAACACAATCGGCTATATAGTACTGTGATGTAATCAATTTAAAGTACATTTCACACACATAATATAACCAAAAAGCACAACAAATTAAAAATATTTTTAATCTTGCAGTACAGGACCTTGATAAGTACAGCAGCACAGTATAACAGCTGGCTTGCCCGGGCTGGCATTGAGTGAATGGTCAGGAAGAGTCATGGGAGGAAGGAGAGGAGGTGAGAGATGGTAGAGCTGAAGGATTTTCAGCAACAGGAGATGGAGGGCAAGCTGCAGTTTCACTCACACCTGAAATGGATGGCCCAGGTTCTGGTTCTTTGCTCAAAGCAGATGCATTTCTGCATCTTTGAACATTTGCAACTTGAAGGTTGGTATGTAGGAACTTACTCTATAGATCATATTCTGGGACCTAATGAAAGGTTTAAGTAATTGTAAAGGTTTAAAATAATATGATTTATATTATCTGACCAAAAAGGAACTAAATTGGAAATTGTCAGGGGAGTTTGTAATTTCCTCAGTTCTGTCTTGTTGCAGCAAAAATTTGAAGCGATGCATGGACCAGTGTTACAGCTCAGTTTTATTTGGCAAGCAAAGGAAAATACATCCTTGAGGCATGAGGGCAGGCCAACCCAAAAGACACAAAGAGAAGAGAAGGCCACGGCTGAATTTTGGCTCCTCTTTTTATATGGGTTTTCTCCTCCCCCTGAGCCTGCCCTATGTAAATTGGGCTAGCCAGGAGGGCTGTTTGTTTTACCTGAGGTCCTCACTCTGGTCCTTGTACCTTCCTTTGTTCTATTTTTGCAGGCTTTTCCCTTCTTTGTCTTTTAGCCACTGCCATTTTGGACTCCTTTTTTCCTATTCTAACTACCTAACAAAACCAATACCAGATCTATAAAAAATTCCCAGATATTTGGAAATTAAACAACACAATTTTAAAGAAGAACTCAAATCAGATATTAGGGCTTTGAACTGAATGACAATGAAAAAGAACATATCAAAACATATTTGATCAGGTTTGGTAAACTGGGAGAAGGTAAGAAAGGCTTCTAGGTGTTGGTCACAGATGGATAGCAGCTTTGAATAATTTTAAACACAATTTAGTTTTCAAGTGGATGGGGAGATGATGAAGAAAGATGTTTAGGAGTGTTGACTCTCAAAAGGGCTTATTCATGATCCCCAAATAATATAAAACATTACCTGTAGTCATTTTTTGCCCTCAAGGAGAAAAACAATACAGGTGGTAATAACTGCTTTCTTAATCTAAGCCTGCATTTTTGTAGAAGTTCCCTTTCCGAACATGTCTCACCTAAAATAATGGAGCTCTTTGTCCAAATTAAATGTGATCACCAAAGCTGCATCAATCCATTAGCATCTCCTATGGAATGCTATAACAGAATACCACACACTGGGTGCCTTGTAAATAACAGCAACTTATTTCTCTTATTTCTGGGTGCCAGAAATCACAGACTTCGTGTCTGCTGACAACCTGCTTCCTAGTTCATAGAAGGCTGCCTTCCCTGTGTTCTTACTTGTTGAAAGAGGTGAGGAGCTCTCTGGGGTCTCTTTTATAAGAGCACTAATCCCATTTCTGAGGACTCCACTTGCCCCCTTGTGTGTTCAGTCTGATTTTTGTCTGTGGAAAAACTTTAGCCAAAGAATAAGTTAAATCACAGAGGTGAGCAAATGCAAAAGCAAAGAGAAACAGTCAGGACAAAACAATAGTAGTTTAATCACTAAGCATAGTCAAGGACATTTAGTTCCTCCTCAAGGGTTATAGATAATATTCTGACCCATATTCTGTGAACTGTGTTATAGATACTGAATCCCCCACCAAGTGGAAGAAGTTAACTACATGATGACAAGACTGTAGTGAAGATATAAGCTGCCACAATTCTAAGAATTGACCTCAAAGAAATGGGAATGAACCCACCCCAGAACTGTACTTAAAATAATCAAGGTGACAGTAATGCAGCCACAGTGTGACCAGTTTCAAGATGACTGTCAGAGCTGACTGTACTGTTTCTGCATGTAGCCCCCTCCCTCCATCTACAAAAGCTTTTGCCCACTGATTGTCAGGGGGTGGGGGAGGCAGAGTCAGCCTTTGGACATGCTTCCCTCTCCCCTGCCCATGTCTGGCCTCCAAAATAAAGCAAACTTTCCCTTCCACCAGCCTGGCCTATTTAATGGCTTTTGAGTGGCAAGTAGCTGGACCCCACTTTCAGTTACACAGTTTTAAGACCTAATAATCTTCCAAAGGCTCCACCTCCCAAAACCATCACCTTGAGGAACAGGGCTTCAACTTATGAATTTGGACAGTTTACTGTCGTTTAGCTGCTAGGCTGTGTTCGACTCTTTTGCAACCCCACAGACTGTAGCCAGCCAGGCTCCTCTGACCATGGGCTTTCCCAGGTAAGAATACTGGAGTGCATTTTCACTTCCTTCTCCAGGGGAGCCTCCCAGACCAGGGATCGAACCTGCATCTCCTGCACTGGCAGGTGGATTCTTTACCCCTGAGCCGCCCGGGAAGTATATTCTGTCTATAGCAGCAGCCAGAGAGATTTGGAGGAGTGAAATTATAAAATTCTTTTTTAAAAAAAGTTTGATTTTGAAATGTGCCCAAATAGAAGTCTTTCATGATTTCTTGAGCAAATCAAGAAACCCCAAGGCACTTTTAGGCGAAGAGGGAAAATTTATTTTAAATTAAAGCAAACAGATGATTTCTGATTACCTTATCAGTTTTCCAGATTAAATCTGATCATTTCATGACAAATCATATTCCATAGTCATTTAAGGTGGTTGGGGTGGTTCGCTGTGAAGTGGAAACACAAGAGTCATGATAAACTTGGCAATTAAGTCAAATATATCCTGACAAATAATATGCAGAATTCATGCACTGTGGTAGTACTGATTTTGCAAAATTGCAGACATTTTTTCCTGGATGACTCAGATGTGATGTGGAATTCACCCACGTAGAAACATGCCTTGATGAGCTTATTGTGGTCATGGGGACAGCTAAGTCTCTGATGAGAGCCATCAGGAAATAATCATTACACTTATTTAGATCTTCCTGCTACAGTTGTGAAGTCAGTGATTCATGTATTTACAACGTTTAAGGGAATTAAAAAAAATGAAGTCACAGGAAGCATGAGCCTGAGTGAGGGTGGTGGAAATTGAGATGAGTGAAGCATCAATTTCCCATCAAGCCTTAGTTCCAACAAGGGAGGCATCAGATATGAACATCCATGGAGACAGGACTCCGACTCCCCTTTTTCAAATTAGTGACCTCCATCCTTCCTTTGAAAGATATTTTTATTCTACGTAAAAAATATTTAATACATAAATACACATTTAGTTTAAAAAATAACTCTAAACATGGACTTCCCTGGTGGCTCAGATGATAAAGAATCTGCCTGCAATGCGGGAGACCTGGGTTCGATTCCTGGGTCAGGAAGATCCCCTGGATGAGGAAATGGCAACCCACTCCAGTATTCTTGCCTGGAGAATCCCATGGACAGAGGAACCTGGTGGGCTACAGTCCACGGGGTCGCAGAGAGTCAGACATGACTGAGTAATTAACACTTTCACTTTTCTAAACACAGATTAAAAAAGAAAATGAAAAGCACTCAATTCCTACCATTGATGTAAAAAGATGCTTATATGTAATCCTTTCACTGATATTTGGATGGATTTAAAACATAGAAAGTGTGTATTTTAATCTTAACCTTCAGTGATTAAACTGAGCTCAGTTACTTCAGCTGTATCCAACTCTTTGCAACCCTATGGACTGTAGCTCACCAGGTTCCTCTGTTCATGGGATTTCCCAGCAAGAATATTGGAGTGGGTTGCCATTCTTTCCTCCAGGGGATCTTCCTGATGCAGGGATCAAACTTGGCCTCTCCTACATCTCCTGCACTGCAGGCGGATTATTTACTGCTGAGCCACTGGGTAAGCCTGATTAAACTGAGAGTATGTACAAATAGCATTTTGAAAATATTACAAATACAAAATAATCAGGTGTGGTTTCACTGCTTTTCTACTGATGTGTTCTGTGTTGGAGTCTATTCAGTAAATTCATGTTTTACAGACCCATTCTGTATTTTCTATGTGAGCTGAAATGCATCGTCAGAAGCAACTTTATATAATTAATTTTGGGGGGTCTGCACTGCAGGGCCGGAGAAGGCAATGGCACCCCACTCCAATACTCTTGCCTGGAAAATCCCATGGACGGAGGAGCCTGGTGGGCTGCAGTCCATGGGGTCGCTAGAGTCGGACACGACTGAGCGACTTCACTTTCACTTTTCACTTTCATGCATTGGAGAAGGAAATGGCAACCCACTCCAGTGTTCTTGCCTGGAGAATCCCAGGGACGGGGAAGCCTGGTGGGCTGCCCTCTATGGGGTCGCACAGAGTCGGACACAACTGAAGTGACTTAGTACCAGCAGCAGCAGCTCTGCAGGGCATGTGGGTTCTAGTTCCTTGACCAGGGATCGAACCCATGCCTCCTACATTGGAAGTACAGACTTAACCACTGGGCCACCAGGGAAGTCCTTCCAGAAGCTGCTCTAAAAGGCATGACTTTTTGCACTTTACCTGTTTCTCACTCAGCTTTACAAGCCATGCTGTAATTAGTCACAGGCCAAATGAACACCTTATACATATGACCCCTGGATTGAGATCAGTAACCATTAACATAGTGCATTCTCCAGGTTGTCTACATCTGGGCAATGTGATGCTATTTTTAATGGTCTCAGCCAGACCATTTTATGATCACTCACCATTTAAGTGCCTTTTGGCCTTAAAAGCTGACCACTTACAGGTGGCCACTTGTTTCACAGAGCGACATGAGTGGGCCTGGTTAGAGGTGAGGAACATGGGTTAGACCTTAAACAGCAAAGCTCCAAAAACCTTTCTTCAAAGAAATTCATCTGTATTTCACAAAACCCTTTGGAAATGGCTGAGCAGGTGGCTGCAATTTATATCCATTGAGCTCTCCCTGCTGTTTTTCACTTTTTATTCCTAGCTGACAGCTTTTTAACTAACCGCTAGTATACAAGTAGTTATGCTGTTTGGTTATTTTCCATGTCCATGTGCTTCTTTGCCACCATCCTGGAAAGTTTTCACCAGAAATATAAGCACGGGACTTCCCTGGTGGTCCAGTGGTAAAGAATACACCTGTCAATGCAAGGGACACAGGTGTGATCCTTGGTCCAGAAAGATCCCACATGCTTAGGAGCAACCAAGCCCTTGCACCACAACTACTGAGCCAGTGCTGTAGAGTCTGTGCTCTGCAATACGAAGCCACCACAATGAGAAGCCCTCACATCACAGATAGAGAGTAGCCTCTGCTCGCCACAGCTAGAGGAGACCTGTGTGTAGCAACAGAAACGCAACGCAGCCAAAAGTTTAAATATCAATTAAAACAAACAAATTCATTAAAAGGGGGAGGAAAAAAGAAATGTAAGTGCAGTCTATTGGAAAATCCAACAAACCAAATAACAAATGTATTTCTTTTTTTTAAAAAGATATATATATTTAAATAGATCATTTATGGAAAATTATTAACAAGGACAAATTATGATTCTCATTGTGGGTTGTATGGTTTTTCTCCCACCAGGCCCTGAGCTCGTTTACAATTGAAATTCTTTTTCTTGAAAATCCAAGACGAAGTTTTAAAATTTCGAAATAGTGCAAGATGCAGGCAGATAGTAACAAATGCAAGTTCAGTCCCTGGGTTGAGAAGATCCTCTGGAGAAGGGAATGGTAACCCATTCCAGTATTCTTGCCTGAAAAGTTCCATGGACAGAGGAGTCTGGTGGGCTACAGTCCACAGGGTCACAGAGAGTCAGACATGACTGAGTGACTAATGCTGATTGACTGATTGAGCCTATGAAAATATTCATCTGGTAAACTACAGAGAAAGTTAGATTAAGCAAATCAGTGACTCTGTTTTCTTATTTTAAATATAGTCATGTGTTTGTCAGAAAATTCCAATATAATAATTTATTTCTGCATTTAAATGATGTTAAATCCTCTTTTAAAATATCTTTTTTCCCATTTCAATGATATTAACTAAATTTATAGAAATAGATTGAAATTTGGCACACAAATTAAACTTTGAATTTAAGCTCAAAGGAGAAACAGACTATTGTGTATGAGTGTACAAACACTGACAGACATGGAATTTTTTATTTGGTGGAAGGAAGAGTCTCTTTTTAAGATTAAAGAACTGATACAAGAATCTTCTATCTAAATATAAGTTTAGGAAGCACACATCTGGTCTATTTGTCCTGTCATGCATCATCTTCCATGTTTAGCTTTATGCATTTTTTGCAATGTTGCAGTTTGAGGGAAGCATTTCTAATCATGAGATTCTGTGGAACTCAGCTTATTCTCTAAATCCTATCAGTTCTTTCATGGCAGAACAGTGGCATTGAATGTGTATAAAAAATAATGAGGCAACGGCTTATTTTGAAATTTGTACCATATTAACTCATATTTAATTTTTCTGCTTTCTATTAACCATGTGCAGGAAAACTCTTTCATTTCTGCAAACCATCAGCTGTGTCTGAAACCCTCCATAAAATAGTGGCCTTTTCAGTATGTAGAAAATAATTCCTTGTGCAGTGAAATTCACAGATTTATAGTATATAGAAGCAAACTTAATGGATGGGTTGAAAAACTGTTCCCCAATAAGGGATTTCTCCAATGGTCCAGCAGTTAAGAATGCACCTTCCAATGCAGAAAAGCAGGTTTGATCCCTGGTCCGGAACTAAGATCCCACATGCTATGGGGTAACTAAGCCCACATGCTCCAACTAGAGAGCCCTCATGCTGCAATGAAGACACATTGCTGCCAAATTTTAAAATTAATTAATTAAACAGTATGTTATAAAAAGAAAAAAAAATGTTTCCCTTTTGTTTAGTACCAGAGATTGTCTGTCAGTATCAGATAATAATGGGAAGAAAATAATATTAGCTGTAATAGTTTATTTCATTCAGCATGTATTTACCCAGCAGTCACCTATGCTCTTCACACTGATGTATTGTGGTAGTCTGTTCGCTGCTACTCACATATCCTTGGTCTTCTCTTTTTCATTAACAATATCCACAATTTTAGCTGGTTGTGCAAGGTAAACACTGCATTTGCCAACTTCCAGATGTTCAAGCTGGTTTTAGAAAAGGCAGAGGAACCAGAGATCAAATTGCCAACATCCACTGGATCATCGAAAAAGCAAGAGAGTTCCAGAAAAACATCTATTTCTGCTTTATTGACTATGCCAAAGCCTTTGACTGTGTGGATCACAATAAACTGTGGAAAATTCTGAAAGAGATGGGAATATCAGATCACCTGACCTGCCTCTTGAGAAACCTGTGTGCAAGTCAGGAAGCCACGGTTAGAACTGGACATGGAACAACAGACTGGTTCCAAATAGGAAAAGGAGTACGTCAAGGCTTGATATTGTCACTCTGCTTATTTAACTTCTATGCAGAGTACATCATGAGAAACACTGGGCTGGAAGAAGCACAAGCTGGAATCAAGATTGCCGGGAGAAATATCAATAACCTCAGATATGCAGATGACACCATCCTTATGGCAGAAAGTGAAGAAGGACTAAAGAGCCTCTTGATGAAAGTGAAAGAGGAGAGTGAAAAAGTTGGCTTAAAGCTCAACATTCAGAAAACGAAGATCATGGCATCCAGTCCCATTACTTCATGGCAACTAGATGGGGAAACAGTGGCTGACTATTTTTCTGGGCTCCAACATCACTGCAGATGGTGACTGCAGCCATGAAATTAAAAGACGCTTACTCCTTGGAAGGAAAGTTATGACCAACCTAGTAGGCATATTCAAAAGCAGAGACATTATTTTGCCAACAAAGATCTGTCTAGTCAAGGCTATGGTTTTTCCAGTAGTCATGTATGGATGTGAGAGTTGGACTATAAAGAAAGCTGAGCACTGAAGAAATGATGCTTTTGAACTGTGGTGTTGGAGAAGACTCTTGAGAGTCCCTTGGACTGCAAGGAGATCCAACAAGTCCATCCTAAGGGAGATCAGTCCTGGGTGTTCATTGGAAGGATTGATGTTGAAGCTGAAACTCCAATACTTTGGCCACCTGATGCGAAGAGCTGACTCATTTGAAAAGACCCTGATGCTGGGAAAGATTGAGGGCAGGAGGAGAAGGGGACGACAGAGGATGAGATGGTTGGATGGCATCACCAACTCAATGGATGTGGGTTTGGGTGGACTCTGGGAGTTGGTGATGGACAGGGAGGCCTGGCGTGCTGTGGTCCATGGGGTTGCAAAGAGTTGGACACGACTGAGCAACTGAACTGAACTTGCAGCTATATATGTTATTGTTTTTCAGTCGCTCCATTGTGTCAGATTCTTTGTGACCCCATGGACTACAGCATGCCAGGCTTCCTTGTCTTTCACTGTTTCCTGGAGTTTGCTCGAGCTCATGTCCATTGAGTCAATGATGCCATCCAACCACCTCATCCTCTGTTGCCCTCTTCTCCTCCTGCCCTCAATCTTTCCTAGCATCAGGGTCTTTACCAATGAGTCAGCTCTTTGCATGAGGTGGCCAAAGTACTGGGGTTTCAGCTTCAACATCAGTCCTTCCAATGAATATTCAGGGTTGATTTCCTTTAGGATTGACTGGTTTGATCTCCTTGTAGTCCAAGGGACTCTCAAGAGTCTTCTCCAGCACCACACTTTGAAAGCATCAATTCTTTGATGCTCTATCTGTTTGTGGTCCAACTTCACATCCATACATAACTACTGGAAAAGCCATAGCTTTGACTGCAACTATATGTCATGTGATAACAGTCTGGCCCATTGGATATGGAAAGCAATGCACACACTCTCCGGGTCACAGCTTTAAAAGAAGAGGACATATCTTTCTTTTCCTTCATCTCCTCCCCCACGCCCATCAGCTGTAGTAGGATGTGAAGGTGCATCTTACTGAAGTGTTTAGTTAATGACAGTCCTTAAGAGAGAAGCAGCAGTAGCCCCCACTTGCCACAGCTAGAGAAAGCCTGCACACAGCAATGAAGACCCAATGCAGCCAAAGATAAATACTTTTTTAAAAAGGAGAAGGAAGTGGGACTCTGATCAAACTTGGGGCTCATCTCACATTAAAAAAGAGAGAGAGCTTCCCTCATGGCTCTGGGGTAAAGAATCCACCTGACAATACAGGAGACATGGGTTTGATCCCTGTTCGGGGAAGATCCCACATTCCGTGGAGCCACCAGGCAGTGGGCCACAACTATTGAGCCTGTGCTCTAGAACCTAGGAGCCACAACTATGGAGCCCACATCCTGCAACTGCTGAAGCTCGTGCACCCTAAAGCCCACGCTCCTCAACGAGAGAAGCCATAACAATGAGATGCCTGAGCAGTGAATTGAAAAGTAGCTCCCGCACACCACGACTAAAGAAAAGCCCATGCAGCAATGAAGTAAAAATAAATTAATCAAATTATTAAAAAGAGAGATAAGCAGCAAAAGAGAAAGGGTTCCTGCATGAACATTCTTAAAGAATGCTAGGTTCCAGAGACTCAAAAAAGTATGAAATAATCACCAGTCTACATACAAGGTAAACTGTCACCATCACTGTTTGAAAGTTGCAGAATCTGGCAGTCAGAAAGATATGCATTGATAACGGCATTTGCAGCAACATGGATGGACCTGGAGGTGATCACACTAAGTGAAATAAGCCAGGGAAAGACAAATATACAGTGTCAATTACATGTGGAATCTAGTAAATGATACGAACGAACTTGTTTACAGAACAGAAATAGAGTTACAGACATAGAAAATAAACTTAGAGTTACCAAAGGGGAGGGGAGAGGGGAGATGAATTAGGAGTTTGGAATTAGCATATACATACTACTATATACAAAAGAGATGAACAACAAGGGCCTACTGTATAGCACAGGGAACTCTATTCAATGTCTTTTAATAACCTATAATGGAAAAGAGTCAGAATAAGAACATATATATAATATATACATAAATATATATGCATAAATTTGTTCAGTCATGTCCAAGTCTTTCCAGCCCCATGGACTGTAGCCTGCCAGGCTCCTCTGTCCATTGAATTTTCCAGGTAAGATTACTGAGGTGGGGTGCCATTTCCTACTCCAGGGGGATCTTCCCAACCCAAGGATCAAGCCCATGTCTCTTGCATCTCCTGCAATGGTAGGTGGATTCTTTACCACCAGTGCCACCTGGGAAACAGAAGAACTGTACAAAAAAGATCTTCATGACCAAGATAATCATGATGGTGTGATCACTCCCCTAGAGCCAGACATCCTGGAATGTGAAGTCAAGTGGGGCTTAGACAGCATCACTATGAACAAAGCTAGTGGAGGTGATGGAATTCCAGTTGAGCTATTTCAAATCCTGAAAGATGATGCTGTGAAAGTGCTACAGTCAATATGCCAGCAAATTTGGAAAACTCAGCAGTGGCCACAGGACTGGAAAAGGTCAGTTTTCATTCCGATCCCAAAGAAAGGCAATGCCAAAGAATGCTCAAACTACCTCACAGTTGCACTCATCTCACACGCTAGTAAAGTAATGTTCAAAATTCTCCAAGCCAGGCTTCAGCAATACATGAACTGAGAACTTCAAGATGTTCAAACTGGTTTTGGAAAAGGCAGAGGAACCAGAGATCAAATTGCCAACATCCGCTGGATCATGGAAAAAGCAAGAGAGTTCCAGAAAAACATCTATTTCTGCTTTATTGACTATACCAAAGCCTTTGACTGTGTGGATCACAATAAACTATGGACAATTCTGAAAGAGATGGGAATTCCAGACCACCTGACTTGCCTCTTGAGAAACCTGTATGCAGGTCAGGAAGCCACAGTTAGAACTGGACATGGAACAACAGACTGGTTCCAAATAGGAAAAGGAGTATGTCAAGGCTTGATATTGTCACCCTGCTTATTTAACTTCTATGCAGAGTACATCATGAGAAACGCTGGGCTGGAAGAAGCACAAGCTGGAATCAAGATTGCCGGGAGAAATATCAATAACCTCAGATATGCAGATGATACCACCCTTATGGCAGAAAGTGAAGAGGAACTAAAAAGCCTCTTGATGAAAGTGAAAGAGGGGAGTGAAAAAGTTGGCTTAAAGCTCAACATTCAGAAATGAAGATCATGGCATCTGGTCCCATCACTTAATGCAAATAGATGGGGAAACAGTGGAAACAGTGTCAGACTTTATTTTCTGGGCTCCAAAATCACTGCAGATGGTGATTGCAGCCATGAAATTAAAAGATGCTTTCTCCTTGGAAGAAGTTATGACCAACCTAGACAGCATATTGAAAAGCAGAGACATTACTTTGCCAACAAAGGTCCGTCTAGTCAAGGCTATGGTTTTTCCAGTGGTCATGTATGGATGTGAGAGTTGGACTGTGAAGAAAGCTGAGCGCTGAAGAATTGATGTTTTTGAACTGTGGTGTTGGAGAAGACTCTTGAGAGTCCCTTGGACTGCAAGGAGATCCAACCAGTCCATTCTGAAGGAGATCAGCCCTGGGATTTCTTTGTAAGGAATGATGCTAAAGCTGAAACTCCAGTACTTTGTCCACTTCATGCAAAGAGTTGACTCATTGGAAAAGACTCTGATGCTGGGAGGGATTGGGGGCAGGAGGAGAAGGGGACGACAGAGGATGAGATGGCTGGATGGCATCGCTGACTCAATGTAGGTGAGTTTGAGTGAACTCCAGGAGTTGGTGATGGACAGGGAGGCCTGGCGTGCTGCGATTCATGGGGTCGCAAAGAGTCAGACACGACTGAACGACTGAACTGAACTGAACACACACACACACACACATATATATATATATATATATGAATAACTTTGCTGTACACCTGAAACTAACACAACATTGTAAATTAACTGTACTTAAAGAGATACATGCTGAGTTAAACATCAGAAATTGGAGTCAGATTTTCCTATTAGAGCCTTTGATAGGAGGTGACAGGGAGAGAGAAGAGCTTTAAAAGCTTTTAGTTGTTCAGTCCCTAAGTTGTGTCCAACTCTTTGTGACCCCATGGATTACAACCTGCCAGCCCCTGCTGTCCTTCACTGTCTCCTGGAGTTTGCTCAGATTCATGTCCATTGAGTCAGTGTTATTCCCTAACCATCTCATCCTCTGCTGCCCTCTTCTTTTGCCTTCAATTATTCCCAGCATCAGGGTCTTTTCCAATGAGCTGGCTCTTCACATGAGGTGGCCAAAGTATTGGAACTTCTGCTTCAGCATCAGTCTTTCCAATGAATATTCAGAGTTGGTTTCCTTTAGGATTGACTGGTTTGAGCTTGCTGTCCAAGGCTCTCTCCAGAGTATTCCCCAGCACTACAATTTGAAAGCATTGAAGGTAAATGTCCTGTGAGAGCCTGTATTTCATTCTAACAGGCACAGGATTTAATGTAGAGGGTAGTGAGATAATCCATCAGGGATGAAAAGAGCTTTAAATTCCTGAGTAGCAAGTAAAGATCTCAGAGTCCAACAGTATTACAGGCCATAAACATCTTTCTCCCTTCATTCCTCCCCATCATGCCTCCAGCACAGACAGGTAGCCTCATTGCTCGCCCTTTGTAATTAGAGAATTCTTACAATATCTATTTATTTATTTGGCAGTGTCAGGTCTTAGTTATGGCATGTGAGAATTTTCGATGCAGTGCATGGACTCTTTAGTTGGGGTGCATTGGCTCAGTTGCTCTGAGCCATGTGGGATATCTCAGTTTCCTGACCAAGGATGGAAGCCACATCCCCTGCATTGCAAGGCAGATTCTTAACTACTGGACCACCAGCGAAGTCCTGCAATTAGAGAATTGATACTTAGAGTTTGGAAGAATTTGACCAAGAGCCTTAAGTGATAAAATAGAAGTAGAGAGAACCAAGGTTACTTATTTTTGCTCTGTTTAAGGACAGATTAAGGAAGATTTCTAGAATGGCTGAGATTGGCAGTTGCCTGGGAGTTCAGTCTGGTTTGTAGACACACAGAGGCTATGGGAGAAAGTCCCTCAGGGTGCCTGCAAACAAATCTCTCAACCTTTCTGGACAACTGTTCATGAATGTTCAGTTGGGCCTTCAGGGAAGCGGGTGAGACGTTGATACAGAGATTTCTGATAAGATTTGACTATTCTCATCGACAGTTTCTTGGTCCTTTTTATTTAAAAGAATGATTCTGCTGGTTTTTATAGAATTAAATCAGCAAATATTTCTACCCCAGTAATGTCTGGTTATCGGAGAAGGCAATGGCAACCCACTCCAGTACTCTTGCCTGGATAATCCCATGGATGGAGGAGCCTGGTAGGTTGCAGTCCATGAGGTTGCTAAGAGTTGGACATGACTGAGCGTCTTTACTTTCGCTTTTCACTTTCATGCATTGGAGAAGGAAATGGCAACCCACTCCAGTGTTCTTGCCTGGAGAATACCAGGGATGGGGAGCCTGGTGGGCTGCTGTCTATGGGGTTGCACAGAGTCAGACAAGACTAAAGTGACTTAGAAGCAGCAGCAGCAGCAGCAATGGCTGGTTATAGGGACAGCTAAAATTAAATACAAAGAGGAAATATCCAGAATACCACTGATTTTCCTGAAAAGAGATCTGGACTTGATATTTTACCCTTAACACTTGATCCTGAAGTAAAAAAAGAATATTTTCTCAACTATTATATATTAATATTATATATATTTATTTATTTATTTATTTATTACAGTGTGTGTTAGTTGCTCAGTTATGTTCAAGCCTCTGCAACCCCATGTATAGTCTGCCAGGCTTCTCTGTCCATGGAATTCTCCAGGCAAGAATACTGGAGTTGGTTGCCATGCCCTCCTCTAGGGGATCTTTCTGACTCAGGGATCAAACCTGGCTCTCCTGCATCATAGGAGGACTCTTTAGCATCTGAGCCACCAGGGACATACATATTCATATGTATATGTACTGTACATATACATATGACCATACATATTCAAATTGGTAATAACATATTGGACCATACATATCCTAATTTGGATGCATATGCATGTACATGCATATATATGTATATAGGGGCTTCCCTAGTATCTCAAACAGTAAGAATGTGCCTGTAGTACAGGAGACCCAGGTTCAATTTCTGGATTAGGAAAATCCACTGGAGGAGGGCATGGCAATCCATTACAGTAATCTTGCCTGGAGAATCCCATGGACAGAGGAGCCTGGCAAGTTACGTTCCTTAGGGTCACAAAGAGTCAGGCATGACTGAAGTGCTTTATTATGCACATAGATGCTAGACTTTCAGTTCAGTTCAGTTGCTCAATCATGTCCGACTCTTTGTGACCCCATGGACTGCAGCATGCCAGGCCTCCCTGTCCATTGTCAACTCCTGGAATGTACTCAAACTCATGTCCATTGAGTCAGTGATGCCATCCAGCCATCTCATCCTCTGTTGTCCCCTTCTTCTCCTGCCTTCAATCTTTCGCAGCCTCAGGGTCTTTCCCAGGGAGTCAGTTCTTCACATCAGGTGGCCAAAATATTGGAGTTTCAGCTTCAGCATCAGTCCTTCCAATGAATATTCAGGACTGATTTCCTTTAGGATGGACTGGTTGGATCTCCTTGCAGTCCAAGGGACTCTCAAGAGTCTGCTCTAACACCACAGTTCAAAAGCATCAATTCTTCTGAGCTCAGCTTTCTTTATAGTCCAACTCTCACATCCATACATGACTACTGGAAAAACCATAGCTTTGACTAGACAGACCTTTGTTGGCAAAGTAATATCTCTGCTTTTCAATATGCTGTCTAGGTTGGTCATAACTTCTTCCAAGGAGCAAGCATCTTTTAATTTCATGGCTGCAGTAATCATCTGCAGTGGAGAGTTCTGACAAAACGTGGTTCACTGGAGAAGGGAATGGCAAACCACTTCAGTATTCTTGCCGTGAGAACTCCATGAACAGAACAAAAAGGCAAAAAGATAGGGCACTGAAAGATGAACTCCCCAGGTTGGTAGGTGCCCAATGTGCTACTGGAGATCAGTGGAGAAATAACTCCAGAAAGAATGAAGAGAAAGAACCAAAGCAAAAACAATACCCAGTTGTGAATGCGACTGGTAATGGAAGTAAAGTCTGATGCTGTAAAGAGC
The DNA here is from genome assembly GCF_027580195.1 of Bos mutus. Classification (NCBI taxonomy): domain Eukaryota; kingdom Metazoa; phylum Chordata; class Mammalia; order Artiodactyla; family Bovidae; genus Bos; species Bos mutus. Next base: position 23,080,913 of record NC_091633.1, read on the forward strand.
AATATTGCACAGGAACCTGGAATATTAGGTCCATGAATCAAGACAAATTGGAAGTGGTCAAACAGGAGATGGCAAGTGTGAACATCAACATTCTAGGAATCAGCTAATTAAAATGGACTGGAAAGGGTGAATTTAACTCAGATGACCATTATATCTACTATTGCGGGCAGGAATCCCTTAGAAGAAATGGAGTAGCCCTCATAGTCAACAAAAGAGTCTGAAATGCAGTATTTAGATACAATCTCAAAAACAATAGAATGATCTCTGTTCGTTTTCAAGGTAAAACATTCAGTAACACAGTAATCCAAGTCTACGCCCCGACAAGTAATGCTGAAGAAGCTGGAATTGAACGATTCTATGAAGACCTACAAGACCTTCTAGAATTAACACCCCAAAAAGATGTCCTTTTCATCATAGGGGACTGGAATGCAAAAGTAGGAAGTCAAGAAATACCTGGAATAACAGGCAAATTTGGCCTTGGAATACAGAATGAAGCAGGGCAAAGGCTAATAGAGTTTTGCCAAGAGAACTCACTGGTCATAGCAAACACCCTCTTCCAACAACACAAGAGAAGACTCTACACATGGACATCACCAGTACCCCTTCCTCCAACACATTTTTATAAAGGACTGTAGAGAAATGTTGGCCTATATAGAAAATGAAGAAATGCCATTTGGGATTTTATCGATGTCTCTCTATTTTCAGTGAAGGTTGGTTTACTCTAAGCTGAGCCTTCTCTAAGCTGAAAACTTGTGTTCACAGTGACACCCAAATAGTGAGCTGTTTGGGAATTTGCACCTCACCTGTACCATGTGGAAGGGAAAGGTACACATTTGATCCCAGGTGATGCATTATCTACTTGTATCTACAGAGGAAGGAGTAATTTTTGTTGACATTTGAGTCCTGTTTTAAGCTGCTGCACTCATTAGGGTCTTTGTCATAAGCCCTTCATGATTAAAACCTCAGCGGTACAGAGATCTATTGGAATGTTTGGTGGTAGACAGAGCACAGATCTGATTTACATATAAACTAGATAAGCAACAAGGTCCTAATGTATAGTGTGTGCTTGCATGCTCAGTCATGTGGCATGTGGCATGCTCAGTCATGTCTGACTCTTTGTGACCCCATGGACTATATATAGCCTGCCAGTCTCCTCTGTCCATGGAGTTTTCCAGGCAAGAATGCTGGAGAGGATTGCCATTTCCTTCTCCAAAGCATACAGTACAGGGAACTGTATTTAATATCTTGTAATAACCTATAATGGAAAATAATCTGAAATATATATATATGTGTATATATATATGTATAAAACTGAATCTCTTTGCTGTACATCTGAAACACACAATATTGTAAATCAGCTATTTTTTTGTTTTTTAAACTATACTTACATTTTTAAAAAGTTTAACATACTTATCATTGTATCAGAAATTTCACTCCTAAGTATTTATTTAAGATATTTGAAAATGTATGTCCTCTAAAACTTGTGCATAAATATTCACAGCAGAATTATCTATAATCGTCAGAATGTGGAAACAATCCAAATGTCCATTAGCTAATAAATATAGGTTGCATATCTGCATAGAGAAATCACATACAGTCATAGAAAGGAATGAGTGTGATACATATTATAATATGAATGAACCTTGAAAACATATGCTAAGTGAAAGATGCTAGTTGCAAAAGGCCACACGTTATATATTCCATACATATGAAATGATCACAGTTGAAAAATCCATAGAGACAGAAAATGTATAAGTGGTTTTGAGAAGTGGTGGGAAAGAGGAAAGTGACTGCTAATGGGTGTGGTGTTCCCTTCAGGACTGATGAAGATGTTCTGGAATTAGTGGTGATAGTTGCAACCTTGAGTATATACTAAACACATGGGAAGGTATACTTGAAAAGATGGATCTTTTATGGATTTTTATCTCAGTTTTTTAAAAAGAAATTATTAAAGTAACCCTGCTTGTCTTTTTTCCCTTTCCTGGGCCACTACTCTCTACACTCAACTGGGAACACTTTCCACATAAATCACTTGTATTTGAATACTTGTTTTTATGGTTTGATTTATTTTTGGCTGCACCAGGTGGCGTGTGGGATCTTAGTTCCCCACCAGGGATCCAACCTGCACCTCCTGTATTTGAAGCCTGGAGTCTTAACCACGGGACCACCAGGGAAGTCCTCAAGATTTGACTTTGAAGGAAGGCAAAGAGTCACTCAGTCATGTCAGACTCTTTGCCTTCCCACTAGGCTCCTCTGTCCATGGAATTCTCCAGGCAAGAATACTGGAGTGGGTAGCTGTTCCCTTCACCAGGGCATCTTCCCAACGCAGAGACTGAACCCAGGTTTCCCATATGGCAGGCAGACTCTTAACCGTCTGAGCCACCAGGGCAAATTGAGGCAAAACCCCGACTCCCAGTTTAAGGTGAAAGTCATGTGCCCCCTGCTGGTAGGTTGGGGAAGAGCAGGGATTACAACAGACTGATCTCCAAAGAAATCTCTTCATAGGTTTGGCTACCTTATGCACCGTCATCTGTGCATCCTCAAGATGTGTAGGGGCCATCTTTATACAGATAATTTAGCACCTAACTTTGGAAAGTGGGGGTTCTTACCTCCGTATTGCTTTGTTGAGCCCTGAAACAGCCCTTTATAATATTCCATTAGAAGTGTCAGAATGTTATAGCAGCCTTCCCACAGTGACTCAGAAATCAAATGATGCAAATACAGCCACTTAGCTATGCTTCGTGTCTCCATCACCATCCTGAATTTGATGTTAGTCATTTTTCGTAGTCTCTTTAACTTCAGAGTTTGGTGTGTTTCTTGGCAAGAGAGCTTAAACACATCACTCACAATTTGAGGTGGAGGGGGGACATATCCATAAAGGAGAGATTTCAAATCTAGACTTAACAATTACCAGATCTCATGCATTTTCATTTTTCATAAAGAAACAATCTATTTCATTACCGTTTCATTTATTTGACCTAACAAATCCTCATTCATAGGCGAGGCTGACAAATTCAACAGACTTTAGAAACCATTCATCAATATCCAGTTTGTCATAAATTCACTCCAACGTTGGAAACAGGCCCAGAAACTAATTTGGTATCACTTCTTGCAGATGATCCATAATTCATAATTACTGTTTCCTTCACATGTGACAGGTATTTGATTCTGTAAAAATGGCAAAATTGGCTGGCCACACACACACGCGCACACATGTCCCTCAAAAATAAAGAGGGCTGCATTCTCCAGTGGCAGGACATTGCCAACCACTCTTTAAAGATACTCTAGGGGAAATAAAAATACGTTTTCAGAGAAAAATAAAAATAAAAACATGTCTGAGTAACAGAAAGCTGAAAGAAGTCCCTTCCCATTGCTTAGTTCAGCAAAAAGATGTTGGTTTCAGTTTTATGGTTGTTGGTGGTATGTGAATAACTTCTTTTGTCAAAAATTGCAATTTATTTCAGATGTTCAGATAGGTAAATTGAAAGCTCTGGGAATTTTTAGCACCATGAATTTCTGCTGTGGCTTTGGGATAAATGCGGTTATATTGACTTGATCCTTTCTTGCTAACCCAAGAAGTGATTTATTGAACGGAGGCAATGGGAAGTAGCAATCCTGGGACGCGTTTGACATTGAGAGAGATCGTATATGTACGTTATCCCCCTTGGAGCCCTTAACCTCCTTGAAAATACATGAAAAATACCTTTAAAAATATTTGACTATCTTGTGAACTCAAAGGAAACAACTTATTTGAGCCTGAGAGACCACAACAAGTTCTTCCTTGTTAAAAATGGGACCATAAAACAATCTATTTCTCTTCTGAGGATGGGATGTGATGGTTAGAATGTTTTCTCTCCAGAAACATTGTTATTCAGTACTTGAGAGCTATATGAAAACAGACCCCCCAAAAAAGTGGTTTAAAGTGGCAAGATCTGAATCAACCAGTACACTTTCAGACTTTGCATGTTCAGAAGCCATCGGGCAAATTTCCAGTTAATTCTTCAGAGCTTGGAAAGAATATTATCTTGAACAATAATACAAGAGTGTTACCAGTACTCAGTAGTCAATTTCCAACCTGTTCATCCTCAGCTAGACTAAAAGTTAATCACAATAGCTTCTATGGTAGATATTCTATTCATTGGAAATGGTCAGCATTTCCAAGAGAGGCACAGCCTACTTTCTAATGAAAATGGGATTCACAACATAAATTGATTTCTGCATGAAAGGTATTTCAGGATAAAGATGTAAAGATGGTAAGTAAGGGCTGAGACAGGAAAGAATCTACCTGCAATGAGGGAGATCTGTAAAGAATCCACCTGCAATGAGGGAGACCTGGATTCCATCCCTGGGTTGGGAAGATTCCCTGCAGGAGGGCATGGCAACCCACTCCAGTATTGTTGCCTGGAGAATCCCCATGGACAGATGAGCCTGGTGGGCTACAGTCCATGGGGTCACAAAGAGTTGGACACGACTGAGCAATTAAGCACAGCATAGCACATGATAAGTAAGTATGGTACAGGGATTGCCTATGTGCAAGGACTAATGTCTAGCGGGCATCTCTGAGCCTAATGGACCCAGGGGCTGATCAGCTGAGCTTCATGGTGTCCCTTGCCTTTGAGCTATTTTTGCTTCTGTGGAGCGGGACAAGTAGAACTCTGCCCACTGTGCTGCTTCTCTTTTTTGAAATGTTATTGAAATATAGTTGATTTACAATGTGTTAACTTCTTCTATAAAGCAAAGTGACTCAGTTATACATATATGTTCTTTTTCATATTATTTTTCTTTATGGTTTATCACAGGATATTTAATGTAGTTCGCTGTGCTATACAGGGGACCTTGTTGTGTATCCATCCTGTATGTAATAGCTTGCACCTACTAATCCCAAACTTCCAATCTACCCTTCCTCCAAACCCCTTCCTCCTTGGCAACCACAAGTCTTTATGGCTGCGAGTCTGTTTTGTAGAAAGTTCTTTGGTGTCGTGTTTTAGATTGCATATATAAGTGATATCATATAGTATTTATTTTTCTGTTTCTAACTGACTTCATTTAGTACGATCATCTCTAGGCCCATCCATGTTGCTGCAAATGGCATTATTTCATTCTTTTTATGGCTGAGTAATATTCCATTACTTTGGCCACCTGATTCGAAGAACCTACTCATTAGAAAAGAAAGACCCTGATGCTGGGAAAGATTGAAGGCAGGAGGAGAAGGGGACGAAAGAGGACGAGATGGTTGGATGGCCTCACTGACTCAATGGACATGAGTTTGAGCAAGGTCCAGAAGATGATGAAGGACAGGGAAGCCTGGCATGCTGAAGTCCATGGGGTCGCAAAGAGTCAGACACAACTGAGCAACTGAAAAAAGCAAGACAAGTATTTCATTGTATATATGTACCACATCTTCTTTATCCATTCATCTGTTGATAGCCATTTAGGTTGTTTCCATGTCTTGGTTGTAGTGAACAGTGCTGCTGTGAACATGGGCCCACCTGCTCGTTGATTGGTCAAGTTGTTCTCGGCATCTAGACTCACTCATCCTCACAGGGACCTTCTCCTAGCATGACATCTGCATCATCTACACACACAGTTTCTGTCACAGTGAGCAGCTGTCTCATACGTCAGGATCTAGAGACGTCCGGACAATCCCATGTTGAAGATGTCAACACATGCAGTAATGTTTTCAGTAATTTAAAGATATAAAATATTTTAACATTTCAATGAAACAATGGTAATGTAAGGTTTAAGAAATTATGATATATATATATATATATATATATATCCATACAGTTTCCAAGTTAATTCCTTCAACACAAAGAGATATTTTTATTCCAAATATGCTGTTCACGAGATAACCAGGACATTTGAAAATGTGAATTAGGAACCCATGGTAGAGGTTAGGAATCCACCTACCAGTGCAGGAGACGTGAGTTTGATCCCTGGTCTGAGGAGGTTCCACTTGCTGCGAGGCAACTAAGCCCGTGCATCACAAGTACCAAGCCCACACTCCAGATTCTGAGAACCCCAACTACTGTGCTCACGTGCCACGAATACTCACGTGCTGCAGCTACTGAAGCCCACGCCCCCCGGGGCACATGCTCAGCAACAGGAGAAGCGACCACAATGAGAAGCTCGCTCGTCAAAACTAGAGACAGCTTGAGCACGTCAATGAAGACCCAGGACAGCCAAAATTAAAAATAAATAACAATTTTAAAAGGAACACATGGTAGATACCTGTGTATGTACACATGGTAGTTTGATGACAGCACGTGGTTTTACGAGAGTTGGATATCCTTACTGGTAATTGTCTTCCACTTTTAATGTGATTTTATTTGCTTGGTATCAACCGCTTGCCATAATGTTAAGTGGCTTTAATCTATGGCTTTCTCGAACTTTGTGTCCACATAAAGCTCTTCCCTTCTGGTGCTTGCTACTCAGCCCCACCCCAAGAAAGGACTTGCTGAAAAATGTCTCCATTTGTGGTTAACAGCTCTGGAAAAAATAAATATTTTCCAGGTCTGTATCTTTTATTACAAAACTTGAACATCCTTTTGTTTTTTTTAGCTCAGACTCCTAGCCCAGTGTGTTAAAACAACATTGGCTGAATTTCATGCCAGTTTTCAAATCTGCAACTTTCCCTGTATCTCTCAGGCCTTGTTTTTAGCAGAAAACATTTGCGCTGAAAACAGACTTTCTGCAAGAGACCACAAGGAAGTCTTAACTAGGTTCTGATGTTGTTAGTGGTTTCAAATCTTTCAGACAGTTATAGGCAAGAAAGCAAGAGGGTTCTGTTAATTCAGAGAAATTTGAATTGATGTAACTAGCAGGCAAAGAAGACACTAAAATACTTGAAACTTTAAAATATGAGAATGGTTACTAAGGGGAAAGTTTTGTGGGGGAAAGAATGAAGCATGGGTGATCATATTACTTTTTTATTTTTCTTGACTGGACCACACGGCACGTGGGATCTTAGTCCCTGCAACCCCCTCCAATCAAGAATCAAATCCTCACCCCTTGCACTGGAAGTGTGGAGTCTTTTTTATTATTAGTTTTTTAACAATTTTGACCATGATGAATCTTCCTTGCAGCCTGAGGTTTCTTTGTTGCAGTGTATAGGCTTCTCTAGTTCTGCTGCTGCTGCTAAGTCGCTTCAGTCGTCTCCGACTCTGTGCAACCCCATAGACGGCAGCCCACCAGGCTCCCCCATCCCTGGGATTCTCCAGGCAAGAACAGTGGAGTGGGTTGCCATTTCCTTCTCCAGTGCATGAAAGTGAAAAGTGAAAGTGAAGTCGCTCAGTCGTGTCCGACTCTTCTCGACCCCATGGACTGCAGCCCGCCAGGCTCCTCTGTTCATGGGATTTTCCAGGCAAGAGTACTGGAGTGGGGTGCCATTGCCTTCTCTAGTTCTGGCATGTGGTATTTGTTGCCCCAGGGCATGTGGGACTCTACTTCCCCAAATCAGGGATCAAACCTGAGTCTTCTGCGCTGGAATATGCTTAGTCGCTCAGTTGTGTCCGACTCTTTGCAACCCCATGGACTGTAGCCTGCCAGGCTCCTCTGGCCATGGAATTCTCCAGGCAAGAATACTGGAGTGGGTAGCCTTTCCCTTCTCCAGAGGATCTTCCCAACCCAGGGATCAAACCCAGGTTTCCTGCATTGCAGGCAGATTCTTTACCAGCTGAGCTACCAAGGCAGATCCTTAACCACTGGTCCACCAGGGAAGTCCCACAGGTGATTATATTTCTGTAAAGACTTCTCCCTAGTCTACATACAAAACAATACACATAGAAATGTGTAATTATTTGTCTGGGGATCACCTGAATGTTGACACTGAAGATGTGTATGGAATTGCTAAATGAGGTGGGAATAATAATTTCCCAGGAGACATGGGAAAGGAGAAGCATGCAGAAAAGTTGTGGTACCATGGTGTGCAGTATTGTATCCCCTGCCCCTGCAAAGAGCCAAAGATCAAGGGCATGTTTAAAGCCTCTTAAAAGTAGTTTGTGTCTTAAACACTTGAATTAGAACAAAGGGCATTCCACTGAACTCTTGAGACCCATGTACTTAGTGTTAATTCACACACAATTGTGATACATTCAGTTATTCATTCAACAAACACTTATTGATGAATTTTAAAGGCCCTGATGCTGTACTAACTGGTTTCCGGATGAACAAGGTGGACATAGATTCTTGCTTGGGGAGCTTACAGTCTAGGGGGTGTGTGGTCTCATAGGCAAAAGTGGTTTATAAGAAACAAATTACAAAGTCTAGGATCTGATATGGGAGGAAAAAAGAAATAAGACCAGAAGGAGAAGTGACAGCAGACAGCGGATGGCGCTAACACCGTAAAAGTCAAAGGTGAGATTTCAAAGAGCTTGCCCTTCAGGTCATTTACAGAAGAACGAGCTGGCTTAGACCCGTGGCTCCAGGGACAGTCAGTGAATTCTGCACAGGTCACAGCAAGAGCCAGTGCCACCAGGCGACCCCCAGTCCTGCACTTGAATTTTGCTTAAATCCTCCTTCCATTAAGATGGCAAGAAAGTGGGATGCTTTTAAGTCAGCTGACTCTCCATGACGTATGATTAACATTTCAAGGCATCCACTTTGTTGTAATATGTATAGAAATGCTCATATATAATTTTTATTAAATTATAGTTGCGTTACAATGTTGTGTTAGTTTCTGGTGTACAGCAAAGTGACTCAGTTGCACATATATACACATATTCTTCTTCATATTCTTTTTCATTTTGGTTTATCACGGGACATTGGGTATAGTTCCCTCTGCTGTACAGTAGGTCTTAATTGTTTATCTATTTTATACATATACAGTAGTTTGTATCTGCTAATCCCAAACTCCTATTTTTATCCCTCCTCCAGTCCCTTTCCCCTTTGGTAATCTTAAGTTTGTTCTCTATATCCATGAGATATCTCTATATCTCTATATATTCTCTATATCTGAATCTGTTTCATAAATAAACTCATTGGTAGACTCACTCAGATTTAACACTGTTGAGAACAGAAGATTTCTCATCATGATCTGACAACAGTCTTGTTCTTTTTGTCACCATGGCATGCCAGGTCAATGGCTATCTTACCTAGAGCACTTTTTATTCCCCATTCAATGTGGCCAGTGACTGACATGCCACTGTATCCACTGACCCACCACACTGAGGGTGAGAAGATTGAGATGAAGGTTGGAAGACTCTGCCAACAGCCCCATGTTTGTACTGTAGCTGCAAACCTGGAGGTCTGCCTGGAGGAGGCAAATGCAGGACCACCCATTCTGAGATCAGAGGAATATGCATGTGAAGGTGCTCCCTCCCCCGTGTTGCAGATGACAGTAAGGATATAATGGCATTTCAGAGCAAGTGTGTGAATGAAAAACAAATCCTAGGAACTGAGGGCTCATTTCCGGGACCAGGTTTATAACTGAAGAGGAGCTGGCAGTGGCAGGCATGTACCATATAGGAAGTTAAAACCACTCCGGTTATTCCTAAGTGCATAATCATTTTTACATTGCAACTTGGGGACAGACCTTCAGCCTGGGGTAAACGAAACGACAACACTGTTATCCAGTAAAGAGTTCTGAAATGATAAACTACACACAGGATCGCCCACTGTTAACAATATTCAAAATATCACTGGATTTTCTAAAACATTCACTGCTACTACCCGAACCCAGAAATGTGAACAGGACTGAAATCTGTCTCTGTAATACTCCAAACATCCATATGAAATGTGCAGATGTCAGCCGAGTATTCAGATGATTGGTCGACATACTACCAATCACAGAATGAGGATGTTCAAAACCCCAGATGCCGGACATCACAGACCCATGGCTAACCACATTCTGGGGGATGCCTCATCTCCCATTCACCTGCATCCTCCAGATTGGTACCAATTATCCCTCATTGTGTGAGGCTGCATTAGCATCTCTGTTATCCAGGGAAGCAAAAAGCAATCGCTGCAAAAATAAGTCAAAGTTTTGATTTGCCAGTAGAGGAAAAAAGGTGACTTACGAAAGTAAATTTCAGATCATGGCTGTCTTCAAAGGGTAAAGTAGAGGGATCAAGAAAATGTGTGACTTTTCGAAATTCAATACCAAAATAGAAATTAAAGGTGATGGCTTGTTTATAATATGCAATGTCAATTAGCCATAAAAAACAGTCATCATGGTTCTTTAGACTCTCTCTCATCTACTTTTGCTTGGAAAAAGACCAAATGCATAAGTGTTTGGCAAGAAGAGGAAAGAAGGTGGACGAGGAAAGAGAGAAATATATACATCGCTTTTAATATTTTGCCTTTAATCTTGTCAATAAAAAACCAATAATCCTATAAATTGAAATAACTTAGTATTAAGCTTGTAAAACATACCAAAATCCACCATCTTACATGTAATGTATAATTTTTTATGGATTGAGTACACTCATATGGCAATAACAATGAAATGAAATTTTTAAAAGATGCCAAGAGAATTCATCATTTGAGTTGTCCAGGTAAAAAGAACAGTTAATTCCCTGGACAGTTTCCATATTCAAATGTGATCTAATTTCCTGTTAAGATGAATCTCTAGAGACAATGCAAATATTTGCTATTTAACATGGGGTCAATTAACATTGCACTGTGTTAACAATTGAAGTCCTTGGGATTAATTGTAATTCATCCAGTCAACTGAGCTTTAGGCAGAAAATGCAGTCTGTATATGCAGTGACCCCTAACCTCTGTTCTGCAGCCTCCAGACAGCAAAGTCACATGAGTAGCTTGCCGGACATGGATTTGTGTGGCCATCTAGCATGTCAGAGTGTAGACAGAATACACTCTAGCAAGCCTAGGCAGAAAACTAATAAGTGCATTTGAGTTTATTTCCCTCTTTGCTCTGTCTTTTCCCTTTGTTTTCCGCCATGACTGGAATTTTTCTTAATTTTTTTCTTTTTCTTTCTCTCTCTTTCTTTTTACATTTTATTGATTAGTAAGCACTAAGAGCTAGAGAATCTGACATGCTGAAAGAAGAGACTTGAAACTATCCATGACTTGAATTATCATGTAGACATTTACATTTTTGGTACTGTTCTCATACTATCTACATAATTGAAATCATTCAAACAAAAATGTGAAAACTTCAAGGAATCTGAATTTTTACTACCTCCACAAATTAAAAGGAAATTAAGGGAGAAATGCCTGGGTCAGGAAGATCCTCTAGAGAAGGAAAGGCAACCCATTCCAATAGTATTGCCTGGAGAATTCCATGGACAGAGGAGTCTGGTGGGCTACAGTCCATGGGGTTGCAAAGAGTTGGACATGACTGAGCGACTGACACTTTCTTTCACTGCATTCATTTTATTTTTCTTTTCGGGCCACATATGTCAGGACAGAGGGGACAGAAGGGGAGACAAGACAATTTGGAAACCAAAGCAAGTGCCCAGTGTGAGACGATCCAAGAAGAAATCAAGTTTCCACCAAGACTTAATAAATAAATGACAAACCGAGTAGCTCTGCTGTGGTGTTTGTTCAGTTGCTAAGTTCTGTTCAATTCTTTGCAACCTCATGGGCTGCAGCACATCAGGCTCCTCTGTCCTCTACTATCTTCCAGAGCTTGATCAAATTCATGTTCATTGAGTCAGTGATGCTATTCAACCATCTCATCCTCTGCCACCCCCTTCTCAATTTTGCCTTCAGTCTTTCCCAGCATCAAGGTCTTTTCCAATGAGTCGGTTCGTTGCATTGGGTGGTCAGAGTATTGGAGTTTTGGCTTCATCATCAGTCCTTCCAATGAATATTCAGGACTGATTTCCTTTAGGATTCACATTGATCTCCTTGAAGTCCATGGGACTCTCAAGAGTCTTCTCCAACACCACAGTTCAAAAGCATCAATTCTTTGGTGCTCAGCTTTCTTTATAGTCCAATTCTCACATCCATACGTGACTACTGGAAAAACCATAGCTTTGACTAGATAAACATTTGTTGCCAAAGTAATGTCTCTGCTTTTTAATATGCTTTCTAGGTTGGTCATAGCTTTTCTTCCAAGGAGCAAGCGTCTTTTAATTGTGTGGCTGCTGTGATTCCAGGCTCCACCTGGAGTGATTTTGGAGCCCAAGAAAATAAAGTCTGTCACTGTTTCCATTGTTTCTCCATTTATTTGCCATGGAGTAATGGGACCAGATGCCATGATCTTAGTTTTCTGAATGTTGAGTTTTAAGCCAACTTTTTCACTCTCCTCTTTCACTTTCATCAAGAGGCTCTTTAGTTCCTCATCGCTTTCTGCCATAAGGGTGGTGTCATCTGCATATCTTAGGTTATTGATATTTCTCCCGGCAATCTTGATTCCAGCTTGTGCTTCTTCCAGCCCAGCGTTTCTCATGATGTACTCTGCATATAAGTTAAATAAGCAGTGACAATATACAGCCTTGATGTACTCTTTTCCCAATTTGGAATCAGTCTGTCGTTCCATATCCAGTTCTAATTGTTGCTTCCTGATCTGCATACAGATTTCTGACTACATAGGTAAGGTTGTCTGGTATTTCCGTCTCTTGAAGAATTTTCCACAGTTTATTGTGATCTACACAGTCAAAGGCTTTGGCATAATCAGTAAAGCAGAAGTGGATGTTTTTCTGGAACTTCCTTGCTTTTTCAATGATCCAGCAGATGTTGGCAATTGGATCTCTGGTTCCTCTGCCTTTTCTAAATTCAGCTTGAACATCTGGAAGTTCATGGGTCATGTTCTATTGAAGCCTGGCTTGGAGAATTTTGAGCATTACTTTGCTAGTGTGTGAGATGAGTGCAATTGTGCCGTAGCTTGAACATTCATTAGCATTGCCTTTCTTTGGGATTGGAATGAAAACTGACCTTTTCCAGTCCTGTGACCACTGCTGAGTTTTCCAAATTTGCTGGCATAGTGAGTGCAACACTTTCACAGCATCATCTTTTAGGATTTGAAATAGCTCAACTGGAATTCCACCACCTCCACTAGCTTTGTTTGTAGTGATGCTTCCTAAAGCCCACTTGACTTTGCATTCCAGGATGTCTGGCTCTAGGTGAGTGATCACACCTTTGTGGTTCTCTGGGTCATGAAGATGTTTTTTGTACAATTCTTCTGTATATTCTTGCCACCTCTTCTTAATATCTTCTGCTTCTGTTAGGTCCATACCATTTCTGTCCATTATTGAGCCCATCTTTGCATGAAATGTTCCCTTGGTATCTCTAATTTTCTTGAAGAGATCTCTAGTCTTTCCCATTCTATTGTTTTCTTCTATTTCTTTGCATTGATCACTGAGGAAGGCTTTCTTATCTCTCCTTGCTATTCTTTGGAACTCTGCATTCAGATGTGTATATCTTTCCTTTTCTCCTTTGCCTTTTGCTTCTCTTGTTTTCTCAGCTATTTGTAAGGCCTCCTCAACCATTTTGCCTTTTTGTATTTCTTTTTCTTGGGGATGGTCTTGATCACTTCCTCCTGTACAAAGTCACAAACTTCTGCCCATAGTTCTTCAGGCACTCTCTCTACCAGATCTAATCCCTTGAATCTATTTGTCACTTCCACTGTATAATTGTAAGGGATTTGATTTAGGTCATACCTGAATGGGCTAGTGGTTTTCCCTACTTTCTTCAATTTCAGTCTGAATTTGGCAATAAGGAGTTCATGATCTGAGCCACAGTCAGCTCCCAGTCTTGTTTTTCCTGACTGAACACAGTTTCTCCATCTTTGGCTGCAAAGAATATAATCAATCTGATTTTGGTGTTCACCATCTGGTGATGTCCATGTATAGAGTCTTCTCTTGTGTTGTTGGAAGAGGGTGTTTGTTATGACCAGTGTGTTCTCTTGGCAAAACTCTGTTAGCCTTTGCCCTGCTTCATTTTGTACTCCAAGACCAAACTTGCTTGCTACTCTAGGTATCTCTTGAATTCCTACTTTTCCATTTCTGTCCCCTATGATGAAAAGGACATCTTTTGGGGGTGTTAGTTCTAGAAGGTCTTGTAAGTCTTCATAGAACCATTCATTTTCATTTTTTTTCAGCATTAGTGATTGGGGCATAGACTTGGATTACTGTGATTGAATGGTTTGCCTTAGAAATGAACAGAATTCATTCTGTCATTTTTGAGGTTACACCTCAATACTGCATTTTGGACTCTTTTGTTGACTATGAGGGTTACTCCATTTCTTCTAAGAGATTCTTGCCCACAGTAGTAGATATAATGGTCATCTGAATTAAATTCACCCATTCCAGTCCATTTTAGTTCACTGATTCCTAAAATGTCAATGTTCACTCTTGCCATCTCCTGTTTGACCACTTCTACTTTCTTGATTCATGGATCTAATATTCCAGGTTCCTATGCAATATTGCTCTTTACAGCCTCAGACTTTACTTCCATCACGAGTCACATCCACAACTGAGCACTGTTTTCACTTTGGTTCGGTCTTTTGATTCTTTCTGGAGTTATTTTTCCACTGATCTCCAGTTAGCATATTGGGCACCTACCAACCTGGGGAGTTCATCTTTCAGTGTCATATCTTTTTGCCTTTTTTGTACTGTTCAAGGAGTTCTCAAGGCAAGAATACTGAAGTGGTTTGCCATTCCCTTCTCCAGTGAACCATATTTTGTCACAACTCTCCATCATGACCCCTTAGTCATGGGTGGCCCTACACAACATGGCTCATAGTTTCAATGGGTTAGACAAGGCTGTGGTCCATGTGACCAGTTTGATTAGTTTTCTGTGATTGTGGTTTTCATTCTGTCAGCCCTCTGATGGATAAGGATAAGAGGCTTATGGAAGCTTCCTGATGGGAGAGACTGACTGTAGGGAAACTGGATCTTGTTCTGGTAGGTGGGGCCATGCTCAGTAAATCTCTAATCCAAGTTTGCATTGATGGGTGGGGCCCTGTTCCCACCATGTTGCTTTTCCTGAGACCAAACTATGGTGGAGGTAATGAAGATAATGGTGATCTCCTTCTAAAGGTAGCAGTCAGTGCCCCTGACCCTGCAGCAGGTTACCACCAACCCATGGCTCCGCCCGAGACTCCTGGACACTCACAGGAAAATCTGGGCCAGTCTTTTTTGGCGTCATTACTCCTTTCTTCTGGGTCCTGGTGCACATAAGGTTTTGTTTGTGTCCTCCAAGAGACTCTTTCCCCAGTCCTGTGTAAGTTCTATAATCAAATCCCACTGGCCTCCAAAGTCAAATTCTCTGGGAGTTCTCAGTCCCTTTGCCAGAACCCCAGGTTGGACCCACAACAGTGTGGGTCCTATAACTTTCTTAACAGCATGAGAATGTCTTTGGTACAATTGTTCTGCAGTTTGTGGTTGTCTGCTCAGCAGCTCTACGGTGAGGTCAATGGCGACCTCCAAGAGGGCTTTTGCCATGGGCTGTGTGGCCAGGTAGCTGCACCCAGAGCCCCTGCCCCTGTGGCAGGCCACTGCTGACTTGTACCTCCTCAGAAGACTCAAACACAGTATGGCTCCATCTCTGTAAGGTCTCTGGGTCCTGGTGTGCACAAGGTTTTGTCTGAGCCCTCCGTGCATCACTGGCGGGTATGGGATTTGATACTAAATGGGATTTTTCCCCTCCACCATCTTACTGGGGCTTCTCTTTTGCCCTTGGACGTGGGGTGTCTTTTTTGGTGGGATACAACATTCTCCTGTCGATGGTTATTCAGAAGCAAGTTGTAATTGTGGAGTTCTCACAGGAGAAGATGAGCACATGTTCTTCTTCTCCACCATCTTGCCAATACAATGGGTCCCAGGATTTGCACAACTTTAGCCCCAGCAGAGGGGAACACTCTCTCCCCTGATCCCCCAGGGATAGCTGTCTGTGCTGCCACCAAAGGCTGCTTTAGCTTTCTCAGTGTGTATTAGAATACCTGTCCACTGTGTCTGCCTCCCCACATGGACACAGTTCCAGTTCTGCAAGTGTCCTGGTCAAGATGTTCTCAGCAGACCAGGTTAGGGTTAGGGTTTGGTTGGGTTTAGGGTTAGAGCTGGTGTTAAAGTTTTGGTTAGAGTTAGGGTTGTGGTTATGGTTAGGGTTAGGGCTACCCAGGTGGCTCTAGTGATAAAGAACCCATCTGCCAATGCAGGAGACCCAAGAAACCTGAGTTTGATTCCTGGGTCTGGAAGATCCCTTGAAGGAAGGTATGGTGACCCACTCCAGTATTCTTGTCTGGAGGATCTCATGGACAGAGGATCCTGGTGGGCTATAGTCCATGGAGTTACAAAGATTCCGTCATGACTGAGGACTTAGTGGCACATGCATAGAGTTAGGGATACAGTCCAACTTTGTCCAAATGAACTTTCCCCACTTCTCTGCCATCATTCTATCTTCACCCATTATGATATCCAACAAGGAAGATTCATCTCATTGGTCATTAGTAAGCGACTTTGAGATGTCCACATGGTGGCCTATCTCAAAATTCGCCTGGGGTTCTGCTACTTACCTCTTCTTGGTACCTTTGTCTAAGCTCCCAATAAAGCCTTCTATTACAAGAAGATTTCTGGGATTTCTTTGGAAGGAATGATGCTAAAGCTGAAACTCCAGTACTTTGGCCACCTCATGCGAAGAGTTGACTCATTGGAAAAGACTGATGCTGGGAGGGATTGGGGGCAGGAGGAGAAGGGGACGACAGAGGATGAGATGGCTGGATGGCATCACTGACTCGATGGACGTGAGTCTGAGTGAACTCCGGGAGTTGGTGAGGGACAGGGAGGCCTGGCGTGCTGTGATTCATGGGGTCGCAAAGAGTTGGACATGACTGAGCAACTGATCTGATCTGATCTGATTACAAGAAGTCATAGAAAACTTCTGTTTCCTAGTCTACCTCTCCCAAAAGATTGGGAACTCTTAAATCACAGATGATATTGTATTCATGGCTGTGTCAGTAGGTCCCAACACAAAGACAACTGCAAGGCAGAGTCCCAGGAACTGCTTGTGAATTTGATGCCCAAGAGTCTTATCATTGAGGAAAGAATAAGAACATGATGAGGAAGGGCCAGGAATTGATGTGTTGTAACTGTACACAAACAGTTGTACAGGTTGTGTACTGCTCAACTAGTAAAGCTCTGTTCACATACATGATCATATAAACAATGTTCCCTAGTGTTGATTAGGGTATAATGTGAATAGTCTCCCAGGAAAGCCATCCATGGGTCAGATGAACTCATCTGTCTCTCATAATATCTTTCCCTTCTCAAGCAGAATCTCCACTAAGGTAATTAAAGGTCTGTCAGAAGACAGTTGGCTCAAAGATGAGAAAGTGAATCATCAGACTGAATCATCAATCCCATGGGTGTGAGCTCATATCCTGGATTCTAGTCAACAAAATCAACTTCAAAACTCTCTTTAAAAAATATAGTTTCATATCAAGACATCAAATTAATTGCACAAAAACCCAATATTCATGCTGGATCTCAAAAGAGTTGATGATACAGGGATGAAGAATCATTCCACATGAGGAATGAGAAAATTATTCTTGATTCGGAATACGAATGCAGCAAAATCTTCAAAGAAATCTCTTTACTAGGAATGATGAGGTGTAAAGACAGGCAAAGTAGTGAAATTATTTTCTGCTGCACTGCAAGAAAATGTAGCTGTTAAAGGGAACATTTCTATAGCCTACTTGGTATTTTCCACAGTTGGTTTAAAGTTATAAACCGAATTGTTTATTTCAAAGGAAGTTTCTACACAGAAGACTTTTCAAAAGTATCTCTGAAGATAGTAGTTTCTGGTAGTGTCAATGAAAGCTTTCTTTTTTTAAATATTTATTTGTATTTTTAGTAGCACTGGATTTTTGTTACTGTGGCTGGGCTTTCTCTAGTTGCAGCCAATGGGGGCTGCTCTCTAGTTGCAACGCATGGGCTTCTCATTGTGGTGGCTTCTCTTGTTACAGAGCATGGGCTCTAGAGCATGAGCTCACTAGTTGTGGCACAATGCACACCAGGGATCGAACCTGTGTCCCCTACATTGGCAGGTGGATTTTTAACCACTGGACCACCAGGGAAGCCCCTGAAATCTTTCTTGGGCAACAGTGCTGCCATGTGGCAGAGCTCTGGGTGGCACAGCTGGGATAATCAAGAAGTAGAATAGACCTGAATGAATGAACAAACTGAGAAAAGTTCTTGGAACTACACAGCTTCAGCAATGGACAAAACAGAAGACAACACCAAAAGATCCTCAGTGAGGAGTAAATGACTTGTATTGGAAGGATGCTAAGTTACACTCATGAGCTATATTAACAAAGGAGATACAACAAAATAAAATCACTGCCATTTGAAGGCTAGAAATAAAATGTTAAACTTCGTATTAGTGAATGGGGGAAAATGGGGGGGGGGAACTGAACACATAACTCCAAAGAAGGCAGGAAGGGAGGGGGGAAATAAGCATTTAAAAAAAGAGTGAGAAAGAGGGGGGGGGCGGTGAAAAGTTCCTTTCTCTCAAATGGTCTTCACTCCTCTCCACTTGGTCATCCTGAGTCATCCATCCAGGCCCATCTTAACTCACCAATCTGGGAAGACCCTCTGACACTTTGTGGCAAAGCCATTTGGCTCCTTCTCATCCTGATCCTAAACATGCCTGCATGATAACATCTACAGTGTTTTTTATTACAGCCATTGGACATCTTCTTGTTTTGAACACTGGGAATCCACAATCTCTTCTACAGATTTTGGCTTTGGGAGCAAGTTTAGAGAAAACAGCCCTCCTGCCCATTCATGTTTCAATATGGCACTACTCAGGCTTTAGAGGGAACCACGAGAAACCAGTAATTGCTCAGGATCTTCTTGAGGGTTCCTAGTGGCCACCATAAGTGGGTCAGAGATCAAGACATGATGTAGAAACCCCACAGAAGACAGCATGATAACGAGTCCTCTGGTGAATGAACCTGAAAGCATTTACAATTTACTGCAGTGAACACAAGCATGTATATCCCAGGAGACAGCAGACTGTAAGTTATTTGATAAGGGGCTTCTTTTTTTAATTTTAAAGATTTTTTTAAATGTAGACTATTTTTAAAAGTCTTTATTGAACTTCTTAAATATTGCTTCTGTTTTATGTTTTGGTTTTTTGGCCACAAGGCATGTGGGATCTTATCTCCCTGACCAGGGATTGAACTCGCACCCCCTGCATTGGAAGGCAAAGTCTTAACCACTGGACCACTGATAAGTGGATTCTTATAAGATAAGTGAATTCTTGACTCTTCCATCTGGAATTGGAAGTGATGAGGTCTATTCAAGCTGAGGTTTTTGTAGCTTTTAGGAAGTCCTAGTAAGGTTCATCAAGCTTCTTGTTACCCCAAACACATCCCCCTAAAACTCTGACCTGATTAGTTACAAATCTACAAAAGTTGACCTTGGTCATTCACTCTGTCAGAATCTAACACTTAAGGTCAGATTCTGTTTCTTACTACCCTGCTTGCATCATCTTTCTAAATGGCCCACATATTATAAACACTAATTAATCAACATCACCTCTTCCCAGATGATTTGCAAATAATTCCAATACTCAGTCTATAGTCAGGCACCACCATCTCAAGACCTAAGAAGGGCTGATCCCAGGAAGATCTGATCCATACTACAGAGTGAAACCCAGAGCCACTGGATGCTACTGGAATGAAAGAAAGGCAGCTTCTTTTCCACTGGAAATAAGCCTGGAGAGAGGTCATTTTGGATCTGTAGACATCCCAGGTTACCATATATTAGAGGAGTCTGTCTGATAATGGAGCCAACACAGCAGAAGTAAGAGCTGGGAAGTGGATCAAGAGAAACCATGTCTCACTAGCTCCTGGATACAGCTGTGCCTGTGATCCAAATTGCCAACAGATGTTCTAGTACCTGAGATGAAAAATGCTCCTTTTAAAAAGTCTTTATTGAATCTGTTACAGTATTGTTTCTGTTTTATGTTTTGGCTGCAAGACATGATCTTAGCCCCCTGACCACATATCAAATCCACACCCCTTGCATTGGAAGGCAGAGTTTTAATCACTGGACCACCAAGAAAGTCCGCAAAATGCTCTTTTTAAAAGCCAGATCCATATTTGTGTGTCACTGGAAAAGAAACAGCTGTTTGATCCCATAAAGTCAAGACCATATATTTATCTTGGTCTCTCTCATTTTTAAAACATGAGAAAACAGTGACAACAGAATGTCAGATGAAAGAGGGGAAGGATAAAAAAGGGGGAAAAGGAAAGAAGGGGTAGCAAGAGTGGTATTCAGATTTTAATTGAACAGGCAAACTAAGAAATAGAGAGGCTGTAAACTGGCAGCCTGATAATCCCCCAGAACACTTGTTCTACCCCAAAGGTTGCTGCCCATGAAATAAGATGCACTGTTTATAAGCTTAGTATCACAGTCCCATGGGTGCTTTGTAACTAAACCTCCTTCTTTAAAATCTCATTGTTATTTCAGAAAGTAATTTTAGTTGGATTGTGAATTATTTGGATCAGTGGGTTTTGATAAACAAGCTTGTTCTAAACTGATACACCAGAAAAACCATTTCTAAGGACAATTAAAAACGAATTGCTTTTTTCATGCATCAAGAGAACCCTCGGTGGAGGTCTCACAGGGGACCCAGGTGGGAGATATTTATAATCTCGGCACAGACGACCCACTGCTAACTCACTGATCCCAAAATTTCAGTTCTGTCTCATCACACAGAGCAAAATGAAATGAAGGATTCTGGTTCTGTACTAAAGCAAAACTTATTTTAGAAAATTAGAGATGTCTGGGTATCCCTTTCTTTTGAAAGAGGCAAGGTGAGGAAATGCAGACATGGAAAAATAACAAAATAACCAGTTTCACAAACTTGAGAGTTAATTTTTTTACCCTCTTTTATGATCTGAGAAAAAGCGTGGAACCCAAGATCACTTTCCAGAGGCACAGCTTGGAAACATCTGTGTTTCTAACCTGATGTATTCAATGTATACCTGAATACAACCTGATGTATCCAACCTGGGATTATAAGCAGGAGCCCCTAAAGCTGCAGTCTGAAGTTTGGCCTGGGGGGTGAATACACCGCCTGGAACCTTTTCCTAGTTAGGACTCCAGAATGCTGTTACGTGGGACTTCCCAGGGCTGTTCAAGTCTGGATGTTGGTATCTGCCCAATTTGGAGATGTATAAGCTGTTATTTCTCTCTGTTGGTGACTGTACATCTTACGTGACAAAAGTCAAGGTGTCGGCGAGGGGACTTTCCTTACTGGAGAATCTGCTTTGCAGTTCATTCTGAATATTGGCACAATTAGTAGTCTTACATTTTGCACGTGACCCCCGTGTCTCCAAGCCAGCAACCACACACACACACACACACACACACACACATCAAATCCTTCTCATGTTTCCAGTCCCTCTGACTTCTCTCTCTTTCAGTTTAGAGAAAGCTCTGATTTTTAAGGGCCCAGTGATTGCATGGAACTTACCTGGCGCCTCCAGGCTGCTCGCCCTATTTTCAAAGCGACTGATTAGTAACCTGAATTACAGCTGCAAAGTCTTTCTTGAGATTCCCAGGTGAGACATCAGGGGAAAAGGTCATAAGGACTGAAATTCTGCTGACCCCAATGACATTTTATGTGAAATGCTGAATTTTTATTATTTATTTATTTGTTTTGGGCTGCATCAGGTCTTGGTTGTGGCACGTGAACTCTTCCTAGCAGCACTCAGGTTTCTTTAATTGCAGCTCACAGGCTCAGTTGCCCTATGGCATGTGCGATCTTAGTTCCCCAACCAGGAATCGAACCCACACTCCTGGCATTGGGAGGAAGATTCTTAACCGCTGGACCACCAGGGAAGTCCCTGAATTTTTAATTATTGACAACTATTTAAAGTTTTTTTTTTTTTTAAATAACATCTTGTTAGCCCAAGAGTCCACTGCTTGGTCTAGCTACATGCTTAGTAGAATCCAGAATAAAAAAAAACTATTTGAGGACTTCATGTGGGGCTTCCCAGGAGGCACTAGTGGTAAAGAACCCTGCTGTCAATGCAGGAGATGTAAGAAAAACAGGTTCAATCCCTGGGTCAGGAAGATCCCCTGGAGGAGAACACGTCAACCCACTCCAGTATTTTTGCCTGGATAATTCCATGGACAGAGGAGCCTGGAGGGCTATAGTCCATAGGGTCACAGGGAATCAGGCACAACTGAAGCAACTTAGCACACACGAACTGGTGTTCCAGTAGTTAAGATTCCGTGTTTCCAATCCAGGGGGCATGGGTTCAATTCCTGGTCAGGGAACTAAGATCTCACATGCTGCAAGGTACAACCGAAAAGCAAAACAAAAACAAAATACCAATTTAGGTGCTGAAATCACACATTGGTACTCAGTTATGTGGGGTTGTATGCCTCAGGGCACAGTATTGGTCTGCTTCTTAGCACATCACTGGCCAGGGAGGGGCAGTGGGATTTCCTGCTCCAAAAAGGATCATTGAGGGACCTAAGCATCTTTTATCTTGAGCATCTACTGTGTCCTTAGTACTCATTTTCCTTTACAATCAGCCAATGGATGGGACAGAGAGAGAATGGAGAGGTCAGACCTGCTCTTAATTGCTTAAGTCCAAAGGTGTCACACTTTCTTCTGCTCACATTCCATTGGTGAAAACTAGTGACAGGACTCTGATGAGTGTAGGGAAAGTGAAGAAATAGATCCTCTGTTTACTCAGAAGAGGAAAATGCAGATATTTGTGGACACTTGAAGAATCTGCAAAAAAGATTAATAAAGAGATCTAAAATGTGCTTTTATTACTGGAAAAAGTAAGTTATGTCAATGTAACTAAAAATTATCATAGAAACAATGGGATATGGGAAATGCATTTATGGCCTTCCATCTGAGAAACTTTGAATTAAAAGATATTTGGCTGGGGCTTCCTTGGTGGGTCAGTGGTTAAGAATCCACCTGCCAATGCAGGAGACACTGGTGTGATCCCTGATCCAGGAAGATCCCACATGTCTCTGAGTAACTAAGCCCACGTACCGCAACTATTGAGCCTGTGCTGTAGATCCTGGGAGCCACAACCACTGAGTCATGTGCCGCAACTACTGAAGCCCGAGCACCTAGAGCCTGCGCTCTTTACAACAAGAGAGGCCACCTCAATGAGAAGCCCACACACCACAAGAGAAGGCACTGCAATGAGGAGCCCATGCAGGACGAAACTAGAGTAGCCCCCACTGGCCACAGCTAGAGAAAAACCCGTGCAGCAAAAAAAGGGCCCAGCACAGCCAAAAACAAATAAAATCATTTAAAAAAAGATATTTGGCCAAACATCTTTTGCATAAAAGCTTTTGGAGTACCTGGAAAGCTTAATTTGATTAACAGAATGATTGATTTAAACCCAATGCCTCAGAAACCTAAAACAAAGGGTGGCCTCTGTAGCAGAGAAGGCATTGGTTGTCCAGGAGAACAGAGAAAAGACACGTGGCCGTAGTCTGCTGGTTGTTGCCACAATTTTCCTTCTCCTTTTCCACCTCTGTAACTGAGACTGAAGTTATTTGGCTAGGAGGGAGATGTGCTCTAATAGATTTTGTTTTCCAGTCTCTGTTACAGCTGGGTTTGGACAGGTGGCTGAGAGCTGGCCCCCGAAATATAAGTAGACTTACTTAGTGTAGCTTCTAGGAAGGGTCTTCGACTGAGTGACTCAGTAAGAGGGCACACTGGGGGACAGTCATGCCATGAGGGGGACAGAGAGGTTAGAAGACTACTTGACAGTCCATGCTGCTGTTTCTGGTGCTGGGATCTGTTTTCTATATCTGTCTATCCATCTATCATCCATCTATCTATCCACTCATCATATCTACCCACCAAGTCATCCATCATCCTTATCTATTATCTATCATCCATCTGTCTATTATCTACCATCTATCTATATATCTATCTATTGATCCATCATATCTATCTATCCATCCACTAATTCATCCACCATCTTTATCTATTATCTTTGTATCTATCATCCCTTTACTATCTATATATCCACTTGTTATCTGTTTATCTACTTATAATACCTGTCATCTAGCTACTTATCAATCTATCCATCTATTGATCTAAATATATTTAGAGATCTTTATTTTTCTTGATTGATATATATATATATATATATATATAACATATAATATTTAAATAAATCTCTATTTTGAGACATCTATGTTGCTTAAAAATTTTATTGTCATGTAAGTAAACTTTCCTCCCATGTCTTTACACATATCTCTATTTTCTTAGCATAACTCCAAAGAAACAAAATTACTTGGTTGAAAGCCATGCTCACTTATAAGCACACAGACTATCACAACTCTGTCCTAAAATTTGCACTTCCAACAAAATGTTTGCATTTTTTTACTAATACAAAATTATTTAATTTTATTACTGTAGTGACAGCAGCTCGGATAGCCCTGAAATGAGTTAACATTAGAAATAAAGAGGCTACCCTTGATGTGCCTGCAAATGAGACAATTCATATAAAATGATTTGAAAGTGTGAGATGCTCAATATAAACATTGTGATTTCATTACTATCCTTCTTAAGTGACTGTGCTGTCAAGCTAATGACCTCAACAAATTTGCAAATCTCACTTTTTTCATCTACTATGTTTATCCTTAGAAGCAAAATTTTTCCAAAATGAAAGATAGAAATCATATGATCATCCCAATAGGTGGAGAAACAGCCTTTGACAAAATTCAGCATCATCCAGTTGTGATGAAAACTCTCAGCAAAGTGAGTATAGAGGAATAGACTTCAACATAATAATACCATATATGACAAACCCACAGCCAACATCATGAAGTGAAGTGTTGGTTGCTCAGTCGTGTCCAACTCTTTGCTACTCCATGGACTGTAGCCCTCCAGGCTCCTCTGTCCATGGAATTCTTCAAGCAAGAATACTAGAGTGGGTTGCCATTACCTTCTCCAGGGGATCTTCCTGACCCAGGGATTGAACCCAGGCCTCCTGCATTGCAGGCAGATTCTTTACCTCTGAGCCACCAGGGGAGACTCTAGCCAACATCATACTCAATGAGGGAAAAAAAACCTAAAAGCATTTTATTTAAAATCAGGAAGAAGACAAGGACACCCACTCTCACCACTTTTGTTCAACATAGTATTGGAAGTCCTGGTCATATCAATAAGGCTAGAAAAAGGAATTTTAAAAATCCAAATTGGAATGAAGTAAAACTGTCATTGCTTGGGATGACATAAGAGTATATAGGAAATCTTAAAGACATCCTCAAAAGCCTTCAGAACTCATCAATGAATTCTTTATTTGCAGGATACAAAATCAGTATGCAGATTGTATTGCATTTTCATACCCAAATCACTCCAGTGATCTTGCCCAGAAAATCCCATGGACAGAGGAGCCTCATGGGCTTTAGTCCATGAGGTTGCAAAAGAGTCAGACATTACTGAGTGGCCAAACAACAAAAAGCACAAATCACAAACTATCTGAAAGAAAAATTAATAAAACAATCCCAATTACAATCATATCAAGAAGAATAAAATGACTAAAAATGAAAAATAAGGAAACAACAAAAGCTCTACTTGAAGAATGGTCATAAGCTATTAAGGCTGGGTTTCATGAGAAGTTAACTTTCAAGTGGAGATTAGCACAGAGGAAGTTTACCTGGGAGTAACCGCAGGATGAACACCTGCAGAAGGAAGGTGGCAGTGTTTGGAAGAGGCAGATGTCCTGCCGTGTAGCTCAATCCTGGCCTCAACTAATCCCACAGGGAGCACTGAGGCAGGCCTCTCCAGGAAGAGATGCCCATCCAGCATATGGGCAATAATTCCTTCCATCTTTACCAGGGGTGGGGAGGCTAGGTGGTGCATCACAGTAACACAACAAGAAAATACTGCATCACCTTTGAGCAGCTTCTCTACATGTCTTCCCCAACCCCCTGCCACATTTCTGCCCAGACACACCCTTTCCCACACTCAAATCCTCTGAAGTTGTCTTTGAATGGGAAACCCACTCAGCAAGGAGGTGGGGGTTGTTGAGAAAAGATAGTAGGTAAAGAGGAAACAGACTCTCCAACTCCCTCCAGGATGCTATGGAATACCATCTGCGGCTCATCTTTTACTTCTTGAAATCCAGGTTCAAATGCTTGTTGTCATTAGTGGGATTTGTGTAGATGTTATACAGACAAGACCAATTTCAAATTAGTGCTCATACACACTTCCTGATCAAATAGGTGCCCTAGATTTATTCTCTGTAGCTGTTGTCTGTTAATATCCAGAGAGGCTGCAACCCTAGGCTGGACAATACTGCATGAAAATTCCACAGTGTCCCCAAGTTCTATCAGGGACATCAAGAATTAAGTACCAAACAGCAAGCATTAGCATCAGATGTCTTCTATAAGAGATAGTGGGCTTCCCTGGTTGCTCAGCTGGTAAAGCATCTGCCTGCAGTGCAGGAGACCCTGTTTGATTCCTGAGTTGGGAAGATCTGCTGGAGAAGGGATAGGCTATCCATTCCAGTACTCTGGCCTGGAGAATCCCATGGACTGTATAGCCGCAAAGTGTTGGACACAACTGAGCGACTTTCACTTTGATAAGAGATACCAAATAAAGTGCCTTAACTAGGCTACTTGTAATGGAGAACTCATTGACAGAGTTAAGAATGGTCATTATCTAAAATAATAAACACAAGGACTTCCTGGGGTGTCCACTGGTTAAGACTTCACACTGCCAATGAAGGGTGTGCAAGTTGGATCCAGCATGGACAGAAGATTAAAAATAAAATAAAATAAAATTCCAGAGCCATTGTTCACATTTGCTACAGTCACCGACAACTTAATCCCACCCACAGGGAAGAAATGGGGGCAGATATTGGATTCAGCAAGTTTCTGGGATATACAGATGGGACATGTTACCAGGATCATCAGATACAATATAGAATGTGTCATGCTTAGTTGCTCAGTCATGTCCAGCTCTTTGTGACCCCATGGACTGTAGCCCGCCAGGCTCCTCTGTCCATGGGGATTCTCCAAGCAAGAATACTGGCATGGATTTCCATGCTCTCCTCCAGGGGATCTTTCCAACCCAGGGATCAAACCCAGGTCTCCCGCATTGCAGGCAGATTTTTTACCATCTGAGCCACCAGGGAAGCCCACAGTATAGGATATCACAGTGAAATTCCAATTTTGGATAAATAGCAAAGACATTTTCAGTATAAGTGTGTCACAAACATGGCATGGGACATACTTATACTAAAACATAATTGTTTATCTGAACTTCAGATTTACTTTAGCATCTAGTAGATTCTGCTGGTCAAATCTGCAATCCTTGTATAACCCCAAAATGCAAGATGAATTAAAACAGGCCACTCACTGGGATATAAATCAGATTCAAATTTGGGTAGAGTAGTGGACTCTGGAATGAAGTGAGCTGAAAACTGAAATTCTAACACTCCCACCTACTACAAAAATATTCTTGGTTCAATAAATTTCACCCTATTCAATTTTCAATTTTCTCCTCTGGAAGTTGTCTATAATAATGATCTCAATCAATTGGGAACACGTGTACACCCGTGGTGGATGCATGTTGATGTATGGCAAAATCAATACAATATTATAAAGTAAAAAAATAAATAAATAAATAATTTTTTTTTTAATGCCAGAAAAAAAAAATAATGATCTCAATCAACCTAGATGAATGGCTATAACAAACAACACTTCAAGATAATGGCTTAACACCATAGAGTTTTATTTCTCATTCATATCAGAGTCTAATACAGTCAGTGATTGCTCCCTGAGGTCATCTGAAGACCCAGTGTTCTTCTGCCATGGTCAGTTCTCACCTGAGTCCTCTTGGCTGGACCACAGATGGTGCATATGAGCCATGATTTTATTAGGTGTGAATACTACATCTTAAAATATTTTTAAAAATTCCCAGCACAGAGGAAGATGCTTCATAGTTCTCACCTATTATGACAATTATTTAAATTATCATAATACCTTATCATTGTGTTTGTAGAAAGATTACACCCATGTTTTTACCAACCTAAATAGAACAGTGCAGTGAAGTCATGTTCTCAAGATAAGATTCAAGAATGGGGACTGGGCTTCCCTGGTGGCTCTGTGGTAAAGAATCCACCTGCCAAAGCAGGATACACTGGTTTGGTCCCTGACTCGGGAGGATCCTACATGCTGCGGAGCAACTAAGCTCGTGTGTCACAACTTCTGAGCCTGTGCTCTAGACCTGGGAGTCACACCTGCTGAGGCCACACACTAGAACTACTGAAGCCCAGGGGCCCTAGAGCCCATATTCTACAAGAGAAGTCACCACAATGAGAATCCGTCCATGACAACTGGAGAACAGACCCCACTCTCTGCAACTAGAGAAAAGCCTACGCATCAAAGAAGACCCAGCACAGCCAAAAATAAATAAACTTTAAAAAAAGAGTGGGGGTTTTCTCTTTCTTCTCTTTAATATGTATCCACTTTTGCACCATTTCTGTGATGGTTTTCAAATTGTCTGGAATTTATCCCAGTAATAATTAAATGTTGCTCATGCCACATCCAGTGTTCACCTAACTGTCTCCTTTTTGTGCTGGAATAATACACAATCTTCAGAGAATTAGCCTTGTGATGCTACGTAGGAGGAAAAGGAGGCTTGCTAGCCTGGGAACAACAATTAGGATTTTGCTCAGAAGTACCCACAATGCAGGTTCTCTGAGGAGGGGTGTTGGGGAAACAGAGAGGAAGAAAATTCACAATGAAATGGACAGAGAGAGCAACATAATAGGTCTCTCTTGTTATTTGTTTCTATAATAGATTCCTTGGTTGAAAGAGAAATTAATCATGAAGAAGGACAAGTAATCAAAAAAAAAAAGCCAGTGGCACTGGGCCCACAGTGGACAGTCTGCTGAGACCAAGGACAATGTTTATAGAAAGGGTGATTCATGAGCTAACTGATCAGACCATCCATCTTACAAATCAGCCCCTATTGAAAGATTACTAAAAATATAATATAGCCTAGGAATATAGTAAAACTTATTCTTGTTTGCCTGGCAATTTCCTTGTTTTCTTTTTTTTTCACAGTGAAAATTCCTACGACCTGGGAACCCTGCCACCATGGGAAAGCCAGGATATTGAGTCACCCTACTCTGGAAGAGGTTATGCATTTATCCCAGAGAGTAGTAAAGCCTGTGGTGATTTGCAAATGGGATGGAATTTGCACAGAGGCTATACATCTGCGAGGCTGTTGCTTCGCCTGGACTGGGAGCAGTTTGGAGACAGAGACGGCGCCTTCTTCATCTCTGTGCTGGGGACACAAGGCGGGGCACGGAGCAAGCACTCACTCACAGTTTGATTCAGTTATGACTTGCACTTCGTTGAGTGAATTCAAGTAGAAATTAATTAAGTTAAATTGGAAAGACCTCAAGGCTAAGGTCATGAAATCTGACCTGTCCCAGGTCTGATTCTGTGACCCTAATGCACTTGAATGGGCTTCCTGGGTGGCATTTGTGGTAAAGAACCCTCCTGCCAATGCAGGAGACATAAGAGATGCTGGTTCAACCCCTGGGTCAGGAAGATTCCCCTGGAGGAGGCCATGGCAACCCATTCCAGTACTCTTGCCTGGAGAATCCCATGGACAGAGGAGCCTGGCGGGCTACAGAGTTGGACACTGCTGAAGCAACTGAGCATGCATGCATGCAATGCACGTGAATAGCCCTGTTGCTTTTAGTCCCTGACTCTGAGAGAAGTGACCCTTGTTGTCCCCTCATGTCCAGGGACAGCCCAGGAACCTAGGTGGCTCTCAGAACCAGGCAGGTGACATCACACGATGAATGAGACCTTCAGATAAGGCAATATGTGACATCCCAAAAACCTTTCCTGGGCAGAAGAAAAGGTTAGGACTCTAAAAATATTTCTTATAATTTTTTGAGTGTTGTCATTCATTCACTAAATCATGTCCAACTCTGCGAACCCATGGACTGCAGCACATCAGGCTTCCCCGTCCTTCACTATATCCCAGAGTTTGCTCAAAGTCATGTCCGGTGAGGCGGTGATAGCATTTAACCATTTCATCCTCTGCCATCTCCTTCTCCTTTTGCCTTCAATCTTTCCCAGCATCAGAGTCTTTTCCAGTGAGTCAGCTCTTTGTGTCAGGTGGCCAAAGTTTTGGAGCTTCAGCGTCAGTCCTTTCAATGGTGGTGATTCATTCATTACCCCCAAATAACTTGCCTTTCATTTAAAAATGTTCAAAATCGGGACTTTCCTGTGGTCCAGTGGTTAAGACTCCATGCTACCACTGCAAGGGGTGTGGGTTCCACCCCTGATCAGGGAACTAAGACCTCCCCACTGGCCACACAGCATGGCTGAAAAAAAAAAAAAAAAGACTGCTTCCCAGACAACCCCAGATTCTCTGTTTAGTGCTAGTTAATGCTTTCCTTAATAACTAGGGAAACATAACTAATTGTTTCATTCCTGCAGAAGAACCCTTCCCATGATGGAACTCTCAGGCTGGATGTCTGTCTCCTCATCCTCTCCTGGGCTGTCATCCCACAACTAGAAAAATAAAGATGCAGCAGCTGAGTTCTGCCCCATAGAAAGGGCAGCGCTAAGGTGAAACGTGAGAACTCTGCTGAGCCGAGGACCCCGTTCATCACTGGGTCAGAGCCACGGAACTGCAGTTTTCCTGTCCTGTGGCTGATACTCTGGTCCACTCTGAAGAAGCTCCATACAGAGCTGGGGTGATTAAGATGTGCCAATGTACATCCATCAACAGTACAAAGGTACCAAAAAAGAAAGAAAGAAGCTTCATAGAGTTGATGAGTGTGTGTGTGTGTGCTCAGTCACTCAGTCATTCCCAACTCTTTGCAACTGCCTGGACTGTACCCCTCCACACTCCTCTGTCCAAGGGATTTCCCAGGCAAGAATACTGGAGTGGGTTGTCATTTCTTTCTCCCAAGGATCTTCCCTACCTAGGGATCAAACCCATGTCTCTTGCATTGGCAGGCAGATTCTTTACCTCTGACCCACCAAGGAAGCCAAAGAGTTAAGGATGATGCCATAAACCTAGTTTTCCATCATGTGCTGTCTAACAGCATATTTGTTTTTGTACGTGGACTCCAGCTCTGCTCTGTGCTGAATGTCTTCCAGAAACAAACTACAAAATCCCCAGGGTGGTGCGGTTGATAACTCTGACTTCGGAGGCTGGAGGGGTCAGGGCAGATGGTGCAGGAGGAGTGAGCGGGGTAAGGACTTGGAAAGTGCAGGTAAGTCTCCCTGAATGAAGAAGACTGGGACACTGGAGCTGGGGG
Organism: Bos mutus; assembly: GCF_027580195.1. Taxonomy (NCBI): domain Eukaryota; kingdom Metazoa; phylum Chordata; class Mammalia; order Artiodactyla; family Bovidae; genus Bos; species Bos mutus. Next base: position 23,112,123 of record NC_091633.1, read on the forward strand.
CTGTGTCCTGAGTCATGGCTGGGTCTGCAGGCTGCAGGACACAACAGAGTTGGCATTGCCCAGACAGGGGAGCCCAGTGCTTGACCCTGACCAATAGGAAGGAAGTATCTGTGGCTGATTCTATGGAGCCAACTGACCCCTCCCAGAAGCATCATGAGGATGAACTGGGATACTGAGTCTGATGCTAGCAGCTCAGAGTTCAGCAGGGAAGAGGTGCAGAGCTCAGAACAGGGAGAGTCCCTCCCGGTGGGGCTCAGGACCCAGCATTTAGGGGGCAATCTTTGCAGAGTACAGGGCAGGCTGGTCCCCTTCTGGGACCTGGCCTCTCCTGGACTCCTAATGAATCACCAGTTCTCTGTGATTTTTATCAGCCTTGAACTGAGAGGAAAATGCAGCTAAAGGGAAAGACATCAGTCAATAGGAGTGTGGACTAAGTTCCTGCAACTTACACTGTCTGGCTCACTGTCTCTATATCCACTTTAATGTATAATTTCTGGGTAAATTAATAGAAACCAGTCAAGCAAGACTATGCACACAGTGCCATGTTCAACAACAGATGAATCCAATAGTGATTATTTTAGAATAACAACAACACTTTAAAAACGCCTGGTCATCAGTAGTACATTGGGAGTGCTAACAAGACTGATGGTCTCATCAACCACACAGCCAGTGAGGGAACCTGTGGCTGATGCTGCTGATCTCTGCCTGCCATAGAGTCAGCCAACCCCACATCTCAGTTTTAGTTTATTCCCAGGACCCTGCATTCTGGGGCAATTGTTCTGTGGGAAAGGGCACATTTTTCTAGCCAATGTAATAGACAGTGGGGCTTCCCTGGTGGCTCAGTGGCAAAAAATCCACCTGTCGATGCAGGAGATGCAGATTTGATCTCTGGGTTGGGGAGATCACCTGGAGAGGGAAATGCCAACCCACTCCTGCCTGGGAAATCCACTGGGCAGAGGAGCCTGGTGGGCTACTAGTCCATGGGGTCACAGAGAGTTGGACACGACTTAGGGACTAAACAACACAGTATAATAGCCAGTGGTTTCTTTTGGCTTATACCTGTCCACCTCTAAGATGCAGAACTGTTCCCCTTCCCAACTCCTGGAGCTCAGACTGAAGCTCAGTGGAGTGCTGTGTTTCCCTCTCCCCTCCTCCTGAAAACTCATGGGGTAACCTTGGGTAAGAGACAGGCAGTCAGAATCCTCACCACCCATGGCCCCTACAATGGGAGGTGGGCACTTTTCTGTATCTCTTGCCCCTTGGTTTCCTCATCAATAACAATATGCCCTGTTGTGAAGGTTACAGGGCATCACACAGTGGCCATGCTCAAGAGCTCACCTGACTCACAGCAGAGGCTCCGCAAGGTCGGCTGAGATCACTCATATTTTCTAAGGAGCGTCCCATACGCCCCTGCTGGGTCCCCACTGGCAACAAGAGGCAAGACCCTGACTCTTCCATCCGTCCAGCAACTACATCATCAGCTGGAGACATCAAGAAGTTTGGGTTCTCACATCATGTTCATGAAAGACCTCAGAATTACACTTTTGAAGCTGTCTCTAAGGGAGTCTGCAAACCCAAGGACAGAATTACACAGAGTGGATTTCTCCAAAACCTCTTCATCATGGGACTTAAAACCCCAACCGGTGACAAGACCCAATTTCCCCTTGAAATTAGGACAGCTGACTTTTGAATAATTAGGGGATTAGAGGCATTGTTCCTCCAGGCAGTTGAAAATCTGCATATAATGTATAGCCAGCCCTGGTATAAACGGTTCCTCTTTATCCACACCCCTAGATTCCACCAAGGGAAGGCCATGTAGTATTCACTGTGGAAAAGCATCCATGGACAAGTGGACTCGCGCAGTTAAACCTGTGCTGTTCAAGGGTCAGGTGTATTTCCAACACGTCTTTTCAGTGTAGCATTTGCATTTAAGAGCATTCACTCGTTCATCGTGAGCAGTTAAACTATATCAAAAATTTTAAACATGATTTTGTGTTTTCTCCATTTATTTATTGAAACTGGATTGGGCGGTGGAAAAACAGTATTTTTAAACAGCCTGGTTTTTTCGTTACATCCAAGGAGCTCTGCTATTAACAGAGTGAAGACCTTTATGAATGAGATAAAGAGGTGTCTATGAAATCGTGAAATTGCAGGCTGAATTCTCTAGGCTTTTGCGCATTTTCCTGGGGAAACTTCCACTGATTTAATTAGATTATTGGAAATGGAGGGAACTGTCGGAACAGAAAGGAAAGAGGGGAGGGGAAAGGGCGCATACATGGTGGGAAAAGGCGGCGCCCTGAGGTCTGAAGGGAATTCGCATTCCAAGCTGCAGCGCCAGGTGAGACCACCTGTAAGACATGCAGTCCCTCCCGCCGACGCTAGAAGGCGCGCCCGGGCACAGCCAGCTCAGCGAGGACGCTGCAGACTCTCCGAGCGGCCAACAGGGGGCGCTGTTACAGCCACAGCAGGAGCCCTACCTGGAGATGCGGAGCCGGATCACCTTCCTGGTGGAACAAGGTTCCACGGCCCTGGGGCTGGTGGACAGGGCCAGAGGGAGGCTTCCTTGTGCACTGGTGGAAGAGATTCTACCTCGTCCAAATCCTGAGGGCGACTTTAGCTTTGGGGAGGCTGGAGGGAGCATTGCAATGAGCCCAGTGACCTTTGCAAAATCCTCTCTCAGGATGGCTCGGAGGTCAGTGTCCCTGGATTAGAATCTCAGCTCTTCCCTTCACTGTGTGACTTTGGACAAGGAGTCCACCTCTCTGAACCTCAGTTCCTTCCACCACTAAAATGGGGATAATGATCATGCCCAAATGGTATAGAATTAAACGAGACACCTGCAGGGGGCCCACAGTACAGAGCATGTGGCACGTGGTAAATCTTCAACTATCTTCTATTACTAACATTACTCTTGTCACCTATCGTTGTTACTATAATATTGTGACTACACGATTACTGTATTACTATATTACTGTGTTTGTCCATTGGGCTGCTGTTTGGCCACTCTAGATACTTGTCCCAAAAGAACTATTTCTTTGGTTAGAACATGCAGTGCTAAACCTTTTTGATCTTTTCCATTCTTGAAAGTTTCAAGGGCCTGAAGTCTTTCTGGTTTTGTGCAATTTACTTGCCGTTGAATTTCACCCCATTTAAATCGATCTTGCTAAAATGTCTCTGTGGGCAGAGGGATCAGATGAAGATTCAGGATTGCTGGCTTGAAAGATTCCTGCTTGCTTTTAGCAGGAGAGAGAAGTCAGCTTCCTCAAGGACACCCCAAAAGGCCATGTGGCCCAAGGGCTCCAGACTGGGAGGACAGGGTTCAGATTCCAATTCTGCCCCGAACCCCACTGTGACCTCAAGGGGGCGCTCCATCTCTGTATGCGTGCTCAGCTGCGCAGGAGGCAGTCAGTATATTTTTATCCCTGTGGTTCCCCCAGCTGTGACTTCGCGGCTCCTAGCTCTCCTACTGTTAGAATGCATGGGTCTGAGGAAGGAGAACCCAGCCATTGCCATCCTCAAAGGGACGGTGTGGGGGTGGGACATGGGTTCACAAAGTCCTCTGCTGGACCGTTAGTTCAGCCACTGCCTACACATGACCTTGGCAAGTCACTCCTTATTCCTCCCCCGGGGGGTCAGTGTGTGGTGACATTCAGGGTAGGACACATGACCTTCGACCTTCGCTTTCAGCTAGAGTCCCAGCCCAAAGTTCTGCAGAGAGAGAGGTGTCCATCAGCTGGAGTTCAAGGTCATCAGTGGCCACCTTATAAAGGGGAGCATGCCCAGCACTGCTTGATCTCAGACTGCGGTCAAAGGCAAGTCCATTTTCCTTAAGGGGGCTCTTCTCCAACTAAGTTCACAGAGGCCCTGGCAAGAGCTCTAGGTACCCTAAGACTGGGTCCAAGTCCATCCCTCTCTGACTGTGCAACATTAAACCCCTGGCCTCACCTCTGAACCTCAGTTTCCTCCACTGCAAAATAAGGGTGTCAGGGACTTCCCTGGCGGTCCAGTGGCTAGGGCACTGTCCTCCCAGTGAGGGGGCCTAGGTTCTGTCCCTGGTCAGGAAACTAGATCCCACATGTCACAGCTGAGGATCCTATATGCTGCAGCAAAGATTATACCTGCCACAGTTGAGGCCCAGGCCAGCCAAATAAATATTGAAAAAAGAAAAGAAAAATGGGGTTGTCCGTTCTCCAAACTGATGAGAGGAACATCACCCAGGGAGCACCCCCCAACCCCCGCCTTCTCACTGTGCCCAGACTCAGCGCTTCATGAGTCTTTGCTTTCTTCTTCTCCCTAATCAGGAGAATGGATACATTCTATGCTATGCTAAGTCACTCCAGTCGTGTCCGACTCTGTGTGACCCCATGGACTACAGGCTACCAGGGTCCCCTGTCCCTGGGATTCCCCAGGCAAGAACACTGGAGTGGGCTGCCATCTCCTTCTCCAATGCATGAAAGTGAAAAGTGAAAGTGAAGTCGCTCAGTCGTGTCCGATTCTTAGTGACCCCATGGACTACAGGCTACCAGGCTCCTCCGTCCATGGGATTTTCCAGGCAAGAGTACTGGAGTGGGCTGCCATTGGATACATTCTGTTCACCATCAAAGCTGCATGTCAGGAGGTTAAACTGTGAACCAAGCTCCAAAACATCAAGGATAAACGTGCCTCTGCACCTCAATGTTCATAGCAGCACTACTAACCACAGCCAAGTCACAGAAGCAACCGAAGTGCCCATCAGCAGAGGAATGGGTAAAGAAGAGGAGGTACGCATATACAATGGAATATTCAGTTCAGTTCAGTTGCTCGGTCGTGTCCGACTCTTTGCGACCCCATGAATTGCAGCATGCCAGGCCTCCCTGTCCCTCACCAACTCCCGGAGTTCACTCAGACTCATGTCCATCGAGTCAGTGATGCCATCCAGCCATCTCATCCTCTGTTGTCCCCTTCTCCTCCTGCCCCCAATCCCTCCCAGCATCAGAGTCTTTTCCAATGAGTCAACTCTTCACATGAGGTGGCCAAAGTACTGGAGTTTCAGCTTTAGCATCATTCCTTCCAAAGAGATCCCAGGGCTGATCTCCTTCAGAATGGACTGGTTGGATCTCCTTGCAGTCCAAGGGACTCTCAAGAGTCTTCTCCAACACCACAGTTCAAAAGCATCAATTCTTCAGCGCTCAGCCTTCTTCACAGTCCAACTCTCACATCCATACATGACCACAGGAAAAACCATAGCCTTGACTAGACGAACCTTTGTTGGCAAAGTAATGTCTCTGCTTTTGAATATGCTATCTAGGTTGGTCATAACTTTTCTTTCAAGGAGTAAGCGTCTTTTAATTTCATGGCTGCAGTCACCATCTTCAGTGATTTTGGAGCCCAAAAAAATAAAGTCTGACACTGTTTCCACTGTTTCCCCATCTATTTCCCATGAAGTGATGGGACCAGATGCCATGATCTTCATTTTCTGAATGTTGAGCTTTAAGCCCACTTTTTCACTCTCCTCTTTCACCTTCATCAAGAGGCTTTTGAGTTCCTCTTCACTTTCTGCCATAAGGGTGGTGTCATCTGCATATCTGAGGTTATTGATATTTCTCCCGGCAATCTTGATTCCAGCTTGTGTTTCTTCCAATCCAGCGTTTCTCATGATGTACTCTGCATATAAGTTAAATAAGCAGGGTGACAATATACAGCCTTGACGTACTCCTTTTCCTATTTGGAACCAGTCTGTTGTTCCATGTCCAGTTCTAACTGTTGCTTCCTGACCTGCATACAGATTTCTCAAGAGGCAGGTCAGGTGGTCTGGTATTCCCATCTCTTTCAGAATTTTCCACAGTTTATTGTGATCCACACAGTCAAAGGCTTTGGCATAGTCAATAAAGCAGAATATTACTCAGCCACAAAAAGGAACAAAACCATGCCATTTGCAGCAACATGGATGGACCTAGAGATTATCATGTGGAATCTAAAATAAATTATACAAGTGAGCTTATTTACAAAACAAAAATAGACTCACAGACATAGAAAACAAACATATGGTTACCAAGGGGGAATGGGGGGGGTGAATAAATTAGGAGTTTGGGATTAACAGATGTGCACTACTATACATAAAATAAATAGCAAGGACCTACTCTGTTGCACAGGAAACTATATGCAATATCTTAGAATAATCTATAACGAAAAAGAATTTGCAAAAGAGTATGTATGTAATAACTGAACTACTTTGCTGCAGCCCTGAAACTAACACAACATTGTAAATCAATTATACTTCAATTAAAAAAAAAAAGATAAATGCGTCTTCAAGGGACACAGGCATAGTGGCTGTACTTGACCCTGATATTGGGATACAGTCACAGACCTAAGACCCCAGTGAACCCCCAGGACCTTGCCCTGAGCAGGGCCTGATGGAGAGGAGAGGTGAGAGGTGGCCAGCAGAGGAGAAGGAAGCGTGCGGGTGTGTTTACTGAGGGAGGGAAGCCAGAAGGCTTGCAGACCTACCCTGGCTCATTCCAGGGTTTCTCCGCGTGATGCCAAAACAATTCCAGAATGTCAGTTCTTCATTAGAGATGCTAAAGACAGAAAGGAACAAAAGATCTAATTAATATTGAAATCAGAGTGATGCTGATGGAACAAAAGGTTGGGGATGCAGCAATAGCTATCCTCTAGCCAACAGGAAATATATGACACATCTCCCATCAGGAAGAACAATAAAAGTCCAAATTACCAGCATAAAGAAGGACAAAATTAGGCAATAACATCCAAGCTGCCTGACGACTTATTCTTAGCTGCCTGGCTAAGCTGCCTGGTGATGGGTAAAGCGAAGGAAATTCATGCCCAGAAATAGAAGAACAGTGTTTTCTGGAGGAACGTTTGCCAAGCGTCACTGAAAAAGTGAGAAATGGGCTTAAACTGCTCTGGGATTTCTCTCCATCTCCTTCTGATAAAATTAGGATCCATCTGAGGGTTTCTCTGGAAGCTTGTTGGAGCCCACGGCAGACAAGGACCCTTTCAAGGTAAGTCAGTGCAGAGACTGTTCTGAACCCACTTCATCAACATCGTGGGGTCCCCACAAGGTCCTCAATCTCACTCTCACCTGTGACGGGGCCCCATCTTTCATTAGTGAACCTGCTCCTACAGCGCAGGACACACAGAGGTGAGAATGACAGACCCTGGGCATTTGCACATCTCTTTCAACCGGATGATGTGCCAACACTGAACAAAGATCAAGCACAAAAATCTGGATTTTCAGAAACTTCTGTCTTTAAATGAGAGAAGAAACAGGAAGGGACTGTCCGTCCACTTTGCAGTACCATGAATTTGGACACGCAGTAGACTACTGTTTATGCACAACTCACTGAATCCAGACATTTAAACCTCTCCAACCTCAGTTTTCTGGGTGGTAAAATGGGGATAATATTGGGACCTAGTCTGTGGGACTGCTGGGTGCATTGGAGGCGGCAATGTGTTTAAAACCAGGGGAACAGAGTCTGGCATGGTGTCACTGTGGGCTGTGACGGTTTTCACTGCTCCTTCTAACAGACCTTTTGGGGCAGGAAGAGAAAGCGAGACACGGACCTGCCTTCCACTGCACAGGGACACAGAGTACACGAGTCCCTAATATGTACGTCTACACAGGGGGTGGGAGCACAGAGGTGAGGACCCCAGGGTGGGAGTGGATTGGAGATGCAGAACAGCAGGGATGGGGCGGCAGCACCCAGCAGGGGCACCGCCCAAGTCCAGAGGACAGCCAAGGTTTCTCCAGAGAATGGGGGAGGCATGCTGGGCGCAGGAAGGAGTATTATGAGCCCAGGAAAGAGATGCACAAAGTCTCCAGCTGTCTGGGGACCTGGGCAGGGTCCAATGTTCTTGGGATACAGACAGATGAAAATTTCCCTGATGAATCAACTCTCTCACTCTATGCCTAGACTCTGTGTTTCAGGCTGAAGTGATGTCACCTCCAGCCTCGCCTGTGGATATCTGACCCAGGCAAGACCAAGGTGTATGTTCTCTTCTATGGCCACAGAACTGCAGGGTCAAGAATGAATACCAGACCCAATATCGTTCAAACCTGGGATCTCGTAGGAAGCCTTAGAGGAGAGAAGCTTCATTCTTCTGGACTTGAATATAAAACAACATGAACCTCTGGGTGTCAGAGGTCACATATATAAAGAGTCCCAGAAACGTGGATGCAGCTAGAGATGATCTCACTGAACGAAGCAAGTCAGACAGACAAAGACAAATAGTACCTGGTATCACTTATAGGTGGAGCCTCTAATATGGTGCAAATGAACTTATCTACAAACAGAAACTGACTCACAGACATAGAGAACAGACTGTGGTTGCCACGGGGGCAGGGGGTTGGAGAAGGGACAAATTGGGAATTTGGGATTAGTAGATGCCAACTAGTGTATGTGAGATGGATAAACAGCTAGATCCTACTATAATACTCTATTTAATATTTTGTGATAGACTATAGAATATGAAATATATATACATATATATGTGTATATAAGAATGTACATATATATATATATATATATATATGTACATACACACACATATATACATATCCTGGAAAGGGAAATGGTAACCCACTCCAGTATTTTTGCCTGGAAAATTCCATGAACAGAGGAGCTTGGCAGGCTAAAGTCCAGAGGGTTGCAAAGGGTTGGACATGAATAAGCATACACACAAACACACACAAACACATATATGTAAGGATATATGTATAGCTGAATCACTTTGCTGTATAGCTGAAATTACCACAATATTATAAATCAACCACACTTCAATAAAAAAATTAATTTATAGAAAAAGTTCATCTGAGAATAAATACAACCTAGCAGACATCAGAACTAAAGGTAGAGAGAAACCAAATCCTAACGAGCTTCTGATGCAATCTTGCTTGAACTCATTACATCCACTTCTAGTTATGTGAGCCAACATACTGGGTTGGCCGGAAAGTTCATTTGAGTTTTTCTGCAAGATGTTATGGAAATACCGAAATGAACCTTTTGGCCAATCCAATACTTGCTCTGTTGGCTCAAGCAAGTGAGATTTGGGTTTTTGTTCCTGACCAACAAACAAAATGCCCAGACATAACTAGGGAGGGAATTCCAGTTATATCTGCCAGACCGCAGGAGTTATCACCACTGTCCAATCCCATCCAAATGGATAATGAGATCTTTCACTCAAAGAGTGTATTTCAGTCATGTCCCTCTAGAGTACTGAGTCCAATAAACATATTTCCTATCATAACTCTCAAGATTCAGACTTGAGGAAGACTGAGTCCCTTTGAGGGCAGCCTTTTGGCAGCTGCTAAAAATCAACCCAGGAAATTCGGCTCATTTGTCAAAGCCAATATTTTCTCCAGAGGTGATGTGTGACTCTGTTTAGTAACCAAACAGTTTGTGTAAGCAGCAGGGAACTTCTGATTTCCCTCTGACAGCACATCCATCAGAAGAGTCTGCCTTCAGCAGTGACAGGCCAAGCTTGAACACATGATGCTTCCCTGGGGATAGGAAGGCTTTAGCGTGGGCATGCCCTTAGTCTTTTTGCATCTCTTAGTTGCTAAGCTGGCTTCCCAGGTGGCATAGTTGTAAAGAATCTGCCTGCCAATGCAGGAGACACAGGAGATGCAGGTTCCTTGGATCCCTGGGTCCCTGGGTCCCTGGGTCAGGAAGGTCCCCTGGAAGAGGAAACAGCTACCCACTCCAGTGTTCTTACCTGGAAAATCCCATGGACAGAGGAGCCTGGTGGACTACAGTTCATGGGGTCATAAAGAGTCAGACGTGAGTCAGTGACTGAGCACGCACAGCTGATTCTTACTGGAAGGAGAGACAATGAATTGTTTCAAGAATGATATGGAGAGCATCATCCTTGAGATGGTACACCCACCCACCCACACACATGGCTGCATTTTTATTTCTCTCCAAGAGTACAGAGTTCATCCCCTACCAACATGATGCATGACTGGCTACTGGGGGCTTGGGAACTACAGTTCATTGACAAACAATACAGCTATTAATCACAGAAAAACAAAAGCCCACCAGCAGAAGCTAATGAGAAAGGCATTCCAAAATTACAATATAATATAAAATAGATAGCCAACAAGCTCCTACTACATAGGCACAAGGAACTATATTCAATATTTTGTAGTAACCTACAGGGGAAAAAGTCTGAAAAAGAAAAAACATATATGTGTATAACGGAATCACTTTACTATACATCTGAAGCTAATATAACATTGCAAATCAGCTATAGTTCAATATAAATAAGTAAATAAATAGAATACTTTTTAAAATTATATGAATTAAGCTCTAAAATTATTTTAAAGCATGGTCAGGTATTTAAAATATAATCAAGCTCTAAAATAGTATTTCCACCATATGGAATCCAAAATATGACACAAATGTACATATCTCCAAGACAGAAACAGACTCACCAACCTAGAGAAGAGCCGAGGGGGAAGGAGGTGGGGAAGGGAAAGACTGGGAGTTAGGGGTTAGCAGACACAACTATTATATGTAGGATGGATAAACAAGAAGGTCCTTCTGTATAACCCAGGGAACTATATTCAGTATCATGTACTATATAGTCGATGTGCTGTGATAAGAATATGGAAAAGGCTATATGTCTGAGTCACTTTGCTGTACAGTAAAAAATAACATGATGTTGTAATCACTATTGGTGGCTCAGATGGTAAAGAATCTGCCTCAATGCAGGAGACCCAGGTTCAATCCCTGGGTTGAGAAGATCCCCTGGAGTAGGAAATGGCAACCCACTCCAGTATTCTTGCCTGGAGAATTCCACGGAAAGAGGCGCCTGGTGGGCTACAGTTCATGGGGTCCCAAAGAGTCGGATAAGACTGAGCTACTAATGCTTTCTACTTTTCTTCTACATACTTCAATAAAAATTTTTTAAAGATTTTGAACTGTATTATATTTTACAATCCCCCATAGGGATTGCATCATACACCGTTTTAACCATTTAATGATAATTCAATTATCTTTGTGTAGATTTCCATCTGACAACACATTCATCAGAAGATATAAAGGAGAGAAGACTGAAATAAAGAGAGGAAAATTCAATTTATCTTCAATTTCTCCCAAATCTTATCTATGACTCCACTCAACACCACCTATAATAGTAGATCTCACCACATATTGCCACAGGAAATTTGCCCGTGGTTTAAATAGAATAAATTGAAAGCAAAAGCAAGCAAAAAACAAAGAAACAACTCTCTCTTGAACTTCTGCAAGCTCAGGTGTTCTTTAAAGGATTTTGCAGGGTTACTTTGACTCCGGGTAGTTTCGCCTTACATGCTCATGTTAGAACGAATCTCTGCAGATCTTTCACAATCCTATTATCACCCGCATTGTACAGATAAGAAAACTGAGCTCAGGGAGATGCAGTCATTTATCCCAGGTCAAACAGAAAATACGATGGAGCCAGGATTGAGCCAACATCATTTGTCTGAAAACTTGACCGAGGAGTTCACTCCCCCCTGCATTCTGTTTTCTTTTGAGCCAGAAAGGGTCCCTTTTGACTTCCACTCTTGGAACTTAAAAAGCACAAACCTCCTCCGTATTCCAGAGGATGGTCCTCGAAAGACTTCAAAAGAGCTGTCGCGTCCTCCTCTTCACCTCTCCCGGGGCCGTTTCTTCTCAGTACAGGGCTCAACACTCACGCTCCTTCAATCATTTCTCCTGCGGTTTGATCTCAAGGACTCTCAACCCCTCAGACACTCTTTGACAGAACACAATCCAATTTCCAGCCTTCCTCTTATGCCTAGAAAGACATGGAATTCTCTATCAGAGTGACAAGGGACATCTATCATCTATGACTTACAGAGACCAGGGGACAAAGAAATAGGTCCCTTTCCTCTGAAACCTACTATCAGAAAACCAACAGCACAAGCGTGGTGAGAAATCACAGACATCCCTCTGCCTCCGTGGGGGAGACGAGAGGAAGGTGGGAGACTATGGTGGTCTGGGTACAGGGGCTTCGCACAGGGGTGGCCTCTGGTCACTTCCAGGTCAAGAGTTGCAGGGAGCAGTGTGGACCCAGGGCTACCTGACCTTGTGAATTTCATAAGAAGCTGGAAATTCAGATGTCTATGTGATTTGATTGGGGGCAAGAGGAGAAGGGGACGACAGAGGATGAGATGGCTGGATGGCATCACTGACTCAATGGACGTGAGTCTCAGTGAACTCCGGGAGTTGGTGATGGACAGGGAGGCCTGGCGTGCTGCGATTCATGGGGTCACAAAGAGTCAGACACGACTGAGCAACTGATCTGATCTGATCTGATGTGATTTGGAGAAGAAAATGGCAACCCACTCCAGCACTGTGCCTGGACAATCCCATGGACGGAGGAGCCTGGTAGGCTACAGTTCATGGGGTCGCAGAGAGTCTGACATGACTGAGCGACTTCACTCACTTACTCACTCATATGATTTGCCAGACTTCCCTGGTGCCTCAGTGAAAAAGAACCCACCTGCCACTGCAGGAGGTGAGGGTTCAATCCCTGGGTCTGGAAGATCCCCAGGAGAAGGAAATGACAGCCCACTGCAGCGTTCTTGCCTGGGAAATCCCATGGACAGAGGAGCCTGGTTGGCTACAGTCCATGGGGTCGAGAAAGAGTCAGACAGGATTTAGCAACTAAACAATAACAACAACAAATATGATTTGCCAGTTTTTATAGGATGGCAGCAAATTAAACACACACACACATTTCTCTGAACCAGATGCAGCTTGTGGTCTGCCCACCTGTGACCGCTGTTCTGGAGTCATGCACCCATTAATGTCAACAAAAATCATATCAATCTGTGGCAACCTCTTCAAACAGGTGACAGGTGGTTCCACAGGGAATTAGAGCCATGACCTAATAATTTTTAATAGAGTATAATCTGTAAAAATGCTGAATCACTGTGTTGTACACCTGAAACAAATATCATATTGTAAACCAACAATACTTCCATTAAAAATACAGCTGGTTCATCAGATATCACTGTGAACAAAAGTGCCAAGGTTTCTTGCACACACACATATACACACATCGTTAATACGCATCGAATACCTTTTTTTTTTTTTTTAACATGGAAGGAGTTGTCAGCTTACAATGTGACATTGATCCCTTCCAATCTTGCCAAGGTTCCAGCCCTTCAAAATCCTTTATGTTCTCAGATTCAGTTCCCCCAAAGTCCCACGTCAAAGAAGCCAATTTGGACATCACCACAATTTACACCTTTCTAAATTCATTTTTTCTCCCATACCCAAGTCACCATCCCAATGCTCAGAATTTGCATCACATGACGATCTTTGGTGAAACCTGCACAACTCTCCTTGGGGAGTTACACAGAGTCTCCTGGACCGTGAAGAAGTGACCCAGTGACCTCCACAGACCAAGGGTGTCTCTCCCCGGGGGGTTAAGGCGCATCCACATCTTTGGGTGCCCCTGGTGGTGCTGAGGCCAGAGGACAGCTCCGAGGCTGACACTGTAACCTTAGTGCTGTGACAGAATGTGTGACAAATGTGGACACGAGAGCTGTGACCAGCACATCAAGGCCACTGAATGCATCCCCCTCCACTGCCCCGGGCCCCGGAATCTGCAACAGGGCCTGGGCTGCCCTAGAAATGTCTTATAGCAGCTCTGGGTTTGGTGATGTGCATGCCCTGGTTTGCCAAGATCAGGCCACAATTTGCTAGAAGGAAGCCCCATCTTCATGCGGCCACGAAAGTGATAGTTGAACCCAAAACTACTGCCTCCCAGAGCAATTCCTCTACCAGGCTGGGTGGAGGATACTTTTAGTATATATCTGGGAAGAGGAGAAAGCCCAATAATAAGGCAACAATGGGATCCATGAACTTGGCTGCGCCTCTGTAGGGTAGAGCTCTCTGGGACAGGAGAGTGGGGGTCCTGTCGTGGGGCGCTCCCCACCAGGCCCCTGGGAAGGAAGCAAGGCTGAAGGGACTACAGAGCTGAGCCATTATTTAAGCCCATGGCAGCATAGCCACACAGACACTGTCTCTCTCTAAATAATGTGATCGTAGTAACGATGTGGAAAGATAAATAACATGCATTGTCTAAGGTAACCATGAGAAATGAGTCACCAACATATATTTTGTTTCTGAGCAGACAATCAACTGTGACTTGGCTGGGATCTTTCCAGACTCTGAATAGCAAAGCCTTTAGATCTGTTTAATCAAACCTTCCCAGAGTCCAGGGCCTGCCAGGAGCCCCAGGGCAAGGCTGTGTGTACTTTGAAGCCAGTCCACTTTCTGTCTCAAGGGGAAAATTAGCCTTCCAAACCCAGGAAACAGGGCTATGCCAAATTGGGGCTTCCCAAGGATTATTTTTTTCTAATTTTAATTAGACCTCACATCAATTCTTCCTTATCAAAATCATCTCCTACTTAAGACACAGCCTCCTGCAGTTCACCGTGAGAAGGAAATCAATGCCTCCCAGATCTTATCCACCTCAGGGAAACCCCCACAGGATCTTCTGTCCACCACAAAGTTCATGAGAGGGGAACAAAGTTTCATTTAACCTCTAAACAGGAGCCAACAGAATGGAAAAAAGGCAGACCTCAGCCCTATCATGTTTTTCTAAAATGAATGAAGACACAGGACCTGGGAGCTCTCTTAGCAGCTTAAAGGAGAAAAGATTGCTCTAAAGATGTAAGTCCTTTCTCTTGAGGTTCTCAGCTACAAAAGGAAATTGCCAACCAGTGAGCCAAGAAAAAATTGGCAGGAACTCTAAATTCGGTGATTCAAACAGACCCCTGTGAAGAATATGGGGGTGGGGGGGAAATCACGGGCTGGTTCCTGGTTGAATTTGGAGTTGTAAATCCAGCTCATTAAGATAGAGAATGCAGAAGAAATGTGCCATAACCAGATTCCCCAAACTGTGAGCTGTGTCCTGCTGGTACCCCAATGAAGTTGGGGGCACATGGATAGATTTTTTAAGAAGTTAATAGTCGTTCATTTCGTGTATATTAAAAAAATTAGTACATCAAGCTATTGGACTTTATTGTCTTCTAATGAGCCATTAAAGATATTTAAGGTTGAAAAAGCGAGGCATTTAAAGAAAATATGTTGAGTAAATTACATTATTTGGCACAGGAAGTCGGCAAAAATTGAGAAGACGGAAGATAGACTGCTAAAATTCATGAAACATTGTCTTATGAGTAAAAGAAGGGGAAGAAGGTCCCCCTCCTCCATCCCGGGGGAAGGAAACAGCACATGCAGCTGCCTCTGATCCCAGGTGAGTCCCTGCTATTGCTCACTCCCTCCTCAGCATCCCCATCGCTCTCTCCTCAGCATCCCTCCTCTGCCCTGGGGAGCCTGGGATGCTCAGAGCAGCTGCGTGACAGAACAGGAAGGAAAGGACCAAACGCCTGGGCATCTGGAAGTAAAGCTCGTTGTACCTTGATGACGTCTTCATCCGCAGACCTGCATCCCACAGCCTCTGACACGTCCACCACCAACCCATCCTCCTGAACCGCCACCATCTTGATGGGAACAGAACAGCCTTTCCAGTGAGAATGGCCGTGTTCAGAACTTCCGAGTCCTGCTTGTAGAAGGGAAGAGAGTGCATGTCAGCCACCGGCACACCCATGAGACCCGGAAGCTTGACCATCAAGCCACCTCAAGCTCACTGGTCAGCTGGAGATCATGTCCTCTCCATGACCTCTTCCAACACAGCTCATTCAGTTACCTGTATGTTTCCCGTGTACATCGGAAAGCTATTCATTTTTACCACCCAGCATCCATCTCCCTGCTAAGTCATGCCCAGTCTGTATCTCTCTTCCTCCTTCTGTTAAAAACAATCTTACATTTCTTCTTTGGGTAGCTCTTATTCCTGGCAGAAGCACAGATCTTCTTTGGCTTATGAGAGGGGTTGTTAAGGAAAACAATCAATCAACAAGCAGTAAGAAGAAAGGAAAAGAGTTTTATTTGAGCCAAACTGAGGACTATAGCTTGGAAGCCTACTTCCCAGATGATTATGAGAAGCAGGGTATTCAGCACAGTCTTATATTTTGTCCGAGCAAAGAACATTAAAAGTCAGGGGTACATTTTTCAAAGTTTCAAAATAAAAGAACAATCCAGCACATATACAGCAGGCCTGCATGGCCTTGACACTTGGGAAGGGTGTATGGTTATCAGAGGAGGGCCAGCATTGAGATTCCAGGAAGAGAGGCATTTAAATCTTTATTTTTAACATGGACATTCTTTGCTTCTGGCCAGTGTGTCCTTTTCTTTAATAATTAAAGCAGATGTACAATGTCTGTTTGATATGCTACAACCAGGCTCTTTTAGTTAGCATCAAACCCAAGTGAACTCATGCATAAGCCAGAATGACTTCCTCATATCTCAATATGTGAAAATTTCTTTTATCAGGCTCGTGTCCCAATAAGCCCACCACAAGTTGAAAATATCATTATGCTGAAAATGCATTTAATACGCCTAACCTGCTAAACATCAGAGCTTAACCTATCCGGCCTTACATATGACCAGAACACTTGCATGAGCCTACAATGGTGCAAAATTATCTAACAAAAAGCCTATTTTACAATAGACTGTTGAATAGCTTATGTAATGTATTGAATACTGTAATGTAAGTGAAAACCAGAATGGTTGTAAATGGATCAGTGTTAACCTTCACAATTGCATGGCTGGGGCTCGCTGCCTAGCATCACATAAAAGAAGGTACCATGTATTGATAGCCTGTGAAAAGACCAAAATTCAATGTTCAACGGTTTCCACTGAGTGCATATCATTTGTTCATTCCTGTAAGTCAAGAAGTCATAAGACAGAGACCATCTGCTCATGTACCTCAATCATAGTGATGCTTTTGGCCCCAGTGAACATGTGACTGAACCTGGCCAGTTCACTGCGGTATATATAGGATGGATAAACAACAAGGTCCTACATAGAGCACAGGGAACTAATTCAATTCTGTGACAAATCATAACAGAAAAGAATATGGAAAGTCATATATACATATATGCATCACTTTGCTGTACAGCAGAAATGAACACAGCATTGTAAATCAACTATACTTTATCCACTCTATATATACTAGTTTGTATCTACTAATCCAAAACTTCCAATCCTTCCCTCACCCACCTCTCCTTCCCTTTGGCAACCACCAGTCTGTTCTCTGTGTATAAATGATTTTATCAACACTTCTGTTGACTTTTCAGAGACCACTGAAACTCAGAAGGATCTTTGGGCTAGAAAGACGATTTTGTTAGCTTCAGACAGACACCTTCAAGAAGGGAAGATCACAGTGACCCCTGCTTCCATGTGTAGAAACTGAAGCCTTCATGGGTTCACTGAAGTACCCTCCAGCTAACACAAAGGCAATGGGGAAAACTAGATCCTGGACTTCAGCACCATGATGCTGCATTCCATCACCAGCCACTCACGAGGGAAGAAATAATAGCTGTGATATAAGTGAGCCTCTGTTGTGGGCCAGGAATTATTACAAGGATATGTCATCCCATATAATCACTATTAACAGAGATACAGCAGTGGTTCTGTTTGCATCTTCATTTTACACAGAACTCAGGATATGTAGAGGCCCTAAATAGAAAAGAATGTGAATTGCACTTCAGCTTCTGGGAACTGGAGGGAAAAAATGGTCAGAGGGGAAACCTGTTCAAGGATGTTCATGGGAGCTCAGTTCTAACAGGAAGATGTCAGAAACAGCCTCTAAACATCCATTGGTAAGGGAGCTGCCTGATGAACTCTGTGTGTGTGTGTGCGTGTGTGTGTGTGTGTGTATTAGGACACTAGGCAGATAGAAGATGCTGTTGTATCCATATATTGATGAAGAGCAGGTTGAAGTCGGACTCCTGGGATCTAAAAACAGGATCTGCTTCTCAGTTCTGTGACCCTAGGGTGAACGTTCACTTCATCTCTTGTACCCCAGTCCTCTTACCTGTAAAATATGTATTTCAGAGGATTCTGGGTATCCTTTTGGGAAATGAGGTGGGCGTGTCCACCTATTCCCCTGAGCATGTGGTCTGATTGCATTACCTCCCCCTTTGAATTGTGATGCTTTGCCAACAAACAGGGCGGAACCACACACTCATTTCCAAACAGATACTCTGAGAGCACAGGACTCCTCTCTGGCTCTTTGTGTGGTTTTAAAGATTTATTTATTAGTTTTGGCTGCCTGGGGTCTTCTTTGCTGTGTGGGCTTTGTTTAGCTGTGGCAAGTGGCGGCTGCTCTCTGGTTGGGTGCTCAGGCTTCTCATTGCAGTGACTTCTCTTGTTGCAGAGCACAGGCTCTAGGGTGGGCTTCCATCGTTGTGGCTGTCAGGCTCAGTGGTTGCCGTGCATGGGCTTAGTTCCTCCTTGACATGTGGGATCTTCCCAGACCAGGGATCAAACCCGTGTCTCCTCAGCGTTGACAGGAGGATTCTTAACCACTGGACCACCAGGGAAGTCCCTCACTGGCTGTTTCTCGGCCACAGTGGTGGTGACCGCTGTATCAGCCTGCGTCCTGGAGTGAGGATAACACTTAACAAGGACCCAGCTGGCCCAGGCTAGCCAGGGAGTGTGAGGAAGAAGCAGCCTCTGCTGTTTCATGGATTAAAACTTTGGGATCCTAAGTAACATTTGAACACATGACTTTTTACTCTGTCATCTCAGTTTAGAGACACAAAACAAAACAAAAACTTGGGAACAAAAAAATTTTTTTTTTTTCCACAGCAATGTGAAGTGGCAATTCCAAAATCATTTACTGTCTCATAGGATTGGACAAACCAATACACATATTGTGATTCATGAGAACCCAGCTTTTCTGCGATGGAGGAAGCAGTCACAGGATAGCCAGCAAAGCAGTCAGAATGGACCTGATGCTGTCGCATTGGGAACAGACAGAGAAAGACAGAACACATTGACTTAGGGCAGGAGATGACAAATGAGGAGAGAGAGCCCAAGAGAACGTAAAAAATACACACTTAAAAAGAGAAAGTATAGGTTAACAGTTCGCAAAAAAGACATACTGGCTGAATATAGTCTCGGCCGTTATTTACATAAAGGTGATATTTGAAATGGAAGGGTAAATAGAAAAGATTATCAAGGAAGGGCTTGCCAAGAAAAGATGACAGGACCCTGGGGAGCACCTGATTTTCTGTGTTGGAAGAAAAAGCTATGAATGGAATGCAAGGACGACAGTGTTTAGAAGAGAAAAAACAGGGTGCTGCAGTGTCCCAAAACCAGGGAGCAGAGTTTCAAGAAGGAAAGGTGATCAACTATCAAGAAGAAATGTCAAGAAAAATGAGGGCTCAAAAAAATGTACTGATTTTGTACTGATCAGCAATTATTTGTGAACTGTAAGAGTGAAATTTCAATAGTGAATTGAAGGCCAGATAACAAAATAACAAGATAGAACCCATGACTGAATTATTTGGAATTTGGGCATGAGAAAAGGAAGGTAGACAGAAAGTGGTGGCTTGAACCTATAACGAGATTGAGGAAAGATTTTTGTGAGTTTTGAGGAAGGAGAACGAAGAATAACGGGCGTACTAAAAATTTGAGAGTAAGGTTCTAGATGGAGAAAGAAGAGGAAGGAAGGGTTGGATTTAAGGACACTGAGGGGACAAACAGGCTGGAGGAGAAAAGGAAGGTTTTTCCTTCTGCATTAGAAAAAAAAATATGAACACATCTGAAGTAGATTCAAGGGAAATTTAATTTAAGACTTAAGGATCAACAAAATGGTTCTTCTTGGCACCGCGGGAGTCAATGTGATATAACCTATTTGCATTTATTTGACCAAATTTATCTTAGAATTATGCATACATGACATACCATGATTCTTTGTCTTAGCAGTTGGTGTTTAAATGAATCACTGTATTAGCAAGATGCGGACTTCCTTGGTGGTCCAGTGGTTAAGACTTTGTCTTCCAATGCAAAGGGGGAAGGTTCAATCCCTGGTCAGGGAGCTGAGATCCCACATGGCATGTGGCCAAAAAAACAGAACACAAACAACAGACGCAATATTTCAACAAATTCAATAAAGACTAAAAATGGTTCACATCAAAAAAAATCTTTACAAAAAAGACTGTAAGATGTTAAAACATCCTTTTTTGCATTTTAAAAAGTTTTCTTTTTTAACAGCTTTATGAAGGTGTAATTTTATATGTGTGTCTAAACAAATTAGACACTAAAGCATGTCAGAGAGGCAAACAGAAAGAACAATGAAGCAGAGAGACATAGGGAGATAGGGACAGTTCCTAGAGACAAAGAAAGGAAAGTCGGGGAGAGAGTATATATGAGATGAAATTCTGGCCTGTGTTTTCTGCACTTCTGTGTCCTCTGCTTCTGCCCGTCCAGTGAGCAGTCTGCTCCTTTACACAGCTCAGCTCTGACAAGTAACAATTACATAAGTATTTTCTCGAATTCCTTTCTGGTACCTTACTATCCCCATTTCTGCAAAGTTCTGCTTCATTGCAATGGCTCCTCTGTTGCCTGAAATACATTTCCTTGTACATGTGTGCGTGCTAAGTTGCTTCAGTCATGACAGACTCTTTTCGACCCTCTGGACTGTAGCCTGCCAGGCAGTTCTATCCATGGGATTCTCCAGGCAAGAATACTGGAGTGGGTTGACATGTTCTCCTCCAGGGTATCTTCCCGACCCAGGGATCGAACCCGCATCTCTTAATTCTCCTGCATTGGTAGGTGGGTTCTTTACCACTAGCGCCATCTGGGAAGCCCTTTCCTTGTACATCTTGGGCTAAATTAAAACTGAATGAAGCTTCCGGTTGCCACAGAACCAGCACGCCAATGACAGCTGCTCAATGAAAACCTAAACCTGATTAGATGGCTCCATGGAGCGAAATACTCCAGAGGAAAAGCAGAGGACTACGGAAACTCAAGTCCACGGTCAGGGTTTTATTTGAATATGAATAAACCCTTCTGTGCATTTCTTACTGTGAGCTGGCTGGTGCCTTGGTGACTTCACTGAGCAGTGAGGACCTTGGCTGGAGGCTTGGGCTGATTCCCAATCTTTCAATCAAGGTTTATCCATGGGTGGATGGAGAGATGAGGAGAGGGCAGAGCAGAAATGTGAGGAAGACAAGGACAAGAGAAATACAGGGAGAGGGAAGGAGATGGGGAGAGAGAGGAAAAGAGTCAGTGAGAAAAGAGAAAAAAAGGAATCAGTTTAAAGCAAGAGAACATGTAAGTTTCAATAAAGTCAGGAAGAGTCAGAGACAGGCAGAGAGAGAGAGAACGACAGTGTGGCAAACTGAGAAAAGGCATGAGGATGAAGATGATGAGAAGCAAACAGGAAGTCCTAGAACTGTGAGACAGTGATGGGAAGACAGCCGGAGGGAAGCTGTCAAAAAGCTCCAAGCGGAAATTCAAGGAATGAAAAATACAGTGTTTGAATTAGAAAATGCACTAGATGGGACTAGCAGCAGATCACACATTTCCAGAGAAAATAGAAGACATCACAATATATTGAAAACTCTTCAAAATGAAGAACAAAGAGAAAAGAAACCAAAAGAAAGCAATAAAAATCAGACACCTGAGAGTCAACATCAGGCTATCTAATATACATATAACTGGGGTCTAAGAAGTAAAAGATTTTATATATATATAATACATATTATATATGTAAACTTAAATACATATATAAGATTATACACATGTTATGGGCTTCCTTGGTGGCTCAGTGGTAAACAACTCTCCCTTCAGTACAGGAGACTCAGGTTCAATTCCTGGGTCAGGAATATCCCCAGAATAGGAAATGGCAACCCACTCCAATATTCTTGTCTGAAAAACCCCATGGACAGAGGAGCCTGGTGGGCTACAGTTCATAGGGTCACAAAAGAGCCAGACATGACTTAGCAACTAAACAACAAAAAATATATATATATATATATATATATATATATATAATTATATGTAATGTCATATTATGTATATATAAAATAAAGAGATTTTAAAGAAGTAAATGTCAAAAATTATCCAATAAAACCCAAAGCCCCACAGTTCTAAGAAGCTCAAAAATCCCAAAGTAGTCTAAAGATTTTAAACAATCGTGTAAGGTACATGAAAACCAAACTTAAAAATCAGTGATACAGAGGAAAGTTAAAGGATGTCACAGAAAAAAGAAATATTAGGCATAAAGAAACAAAGATATAAATGTCATCAGACTGCTCAACAAATAATAGAATGGCTCCTTCATATATACCCAGGGGGTTTGAAGCATTTCCCTCAAAATATCTTTACATGAATGTTTACAAAGCTTTCATACTTCATATCCAATGTTGGGAAACAATAAATACATGAATTGACTCTCATTGACTAAACTGGGTTCTACTAAGTGCAGGTGAGTTAAATCCTGATGTCACGTCATTACAGAGACAAGTCTGAAGGTATACCTGATCCTGCCTTATTCCCCACTGCCATCCCCCAAGACCAAAGCTCTTCTTAGAATAACTTGTGGAGTTCAGACATTTTTATTAAAAAGCATATCAAGTGAAGAAGGTTGCATGTCACTTGGGGCAAATCTGACAGAGACCTGCAACTTTTTTTCAAAGTGTTTGAAATTTCTATCACTGAAAAAAATCTGAAAGAAAAGGAGCAAGAAGTAGAACTCAGCAAAAATTCATCCCATCCTGCATGTCTTTCATATTCACTTGCCCAGAGGAACACTGTGACGTTAAGATCTAATCCAACATTCCATGATTAAAGAAAATATAAGTAACAGGATATATTATAGCATGTGTACAATTTTCTGCCTGATAAATTATTCACCACTTTTTTCCTTCGCAGACGTACGTCTATTAAGATTAACGTATAAAGTGAATGTTTTGGGAAATTACTATAAACTAATTCTAAAGTGCAGCCCCAGCACTTATGAATAGCATTTCCAAGAATCAGATACATATGAAGCAAACTGCTGGATATAAATTTATTTTTGTCTTCACAGCTGTATATTAGATCCAAATTCATCTTTTCTTTGCCTGAATCTTTAAAGCATCTGTTGCTGTTGTCCAGTTGCTCAGTCGTGTCCTACTCTTTGCAGCCCCATGGACTGCAGCACGCCAGGCTTCCCGGTCCTTCACTATCTCCCGGACTTTGCTCAAGCTCAGGTGCATCGCTCAGACTCGTGTCCACTGATGCCATCCAACCATCTCATCCTCTGTTGCCCCCTTCTCCTTTTGCCTTCAATCTTTCCCAGCATCAGGGTCTTTCCTCACATCTAAATGGGCTTATTTCTCAGGACTGACATTTATCTGGCTAGACAAAGAAAACCCTTTGAACCTTCCATCAATTTTAAAAAAGTTCCAACTTTTTCATCATCTATCAACTCACTGTGTTGAAGAAACTAAGTTTTTCCATTTGTACAGCAAACTCAAACTGCAAAATAACAGATCACCTGTTCTCTTAATTCCTTCCTGAATCATATTCATTAGCATCTAAGGAGATTTTATCATATGAGAACTCTGTTTTGTCTCGACTATAGCTCCACATTATGCTGCCACTGGGAAGGGATTAAAAAGTAGATCATTCTAAGAGCTCCTTCCCCTGTATCTTTGCCAGAACCTCAACCCAGAGTTCCCTTTCTCCATCTCTGCTGAGAGAACAATCCAGTGACCCCTAGGACACCAGTAAACCTCCAAGAACCCAGCAAAATGCATTAATTCAGGAGGCAAATACAAACTGAGCTATTATTTTAATCTGCATTATCACCAGGAGTTCAGAGCTGCTACAAATATAATTGTGCCAGTATCTAATATTGCTATTATTATTTTTTTCTCATTTCACCTGAGAAGAAAATTATTATTTTATTAGATGAGTTTTCAATAAGCTTGGATATTGATGTAGAATACAAAGTGACAGGAAATATTACTGAAAGGAATTGAAGGGAAAATGGAAAGTTTCTTTTTCTCACAGAGGAACCGGGTGGTGGGGGTAGTGATAAGACAAAAAGGACCCATTGTCCTTTTGTTGAAATCATTCTCTCAGCTCAAGATGTACCTCCTACAGTTAAAACCAGACTCTGGTCACCTATTTAAAAACTCATAACTTAAAAAAAAATCATATATAAACACATAAGGTTTGAATGTGAATTTTGTCTAGAAAATGTCTTAGGCTTCAAAATGCCAGCCTCACATTTATTCTAAGTTTTTTATTCTGAGCAATGGGGAGGTACCATTTACTGAGATGGGAAGACTCAGTATGGGGAAGTGCTGCCTGTTGGCACAAAGAATGGGACTTGAGGAGCCTCATGAACCCTGGAATGACTAAAAGCTTAGCAAACCCTTTACAAATTAGATTTCCAAAGCCCAATGCTACAGAAAGAGTTGATTAACAGGAATTTCACTCTATTAGAGGCTTGTTCTCTGAGTTACAAATGAAGCCCTTTGAACTGGAACTCACATCAACATCAAGGAGTAATCATTCACGGGCCGTGAATAAAACACATAATCAATTGGCAATGCAAAGAGAATGAGCTTTGGGGAAACACAAATCGCCTGTGACCAAATGACTATCTGACAGCGCTTGTCTTAGGAGACACTGGCTGGTCTCATGCTGATGAAGATCTGTGTGTCATGCTGGGACAGTGACATTCTAGAGCTGCACCACCGGAAGGAGTGACAACCGCCCAACTGGGTAATGGTTCTCTTCAAGACCTGTGACTCCACATCGTTATTGCTCATCCCAGCAAAGATCTGGGACTTGGGAGATAGGAATTTGCGGGTCAGTTCCATTTCTGCCTGGCTGAATCTGGAAAAGAACAAATAAGTGACCAGGAAAAGTCATCCCTATGTCTCAGTTTCCCTTGTTTGAGCTTGGTTAGATGATCTCTAGGGCACTCCCCTGGTGGTCCAGTTGCTAGGACACCATACTCTCAATGCAGGGGGCCCGGGTTGGATCCCTGGTTGGGGAACTAGAATCCACATGCCACAACTAAAGATCCTGCATGCCACAACTAAGACCCAGCATAGCCAAATAAATAATAAAATTTTTAAAGGATGATATCTAATGATGCCATCTAAATCAAATACCATCTATCAACCTTCAGCTATTGAAATACATCTGATTGAGACAGAGATATAAATCCCAATGTCAAGTGGGCCTTAGGAAGCATCACTAAGAACCAAACTAGTGGAGGTCATTGAATTCCAGCTGAGCTATTTCAAATCCTAACAGATGATGCTGTTAAAGTGCTGCACTCAATATGCCAGCAAAATTGGAAACCTCAGCAGTGGCCACAGGACTGGAAAAGATCAGTTTTCATTCCAGTCCCAAATGAAATGATGTGAATGAAAGTCCAAACTACCATACAATTGCACTCATTTCACACACTAGCAAAGTAATGCTCAAAATTCTCCAAGCTAGGCTTCAACAGTACGTGAACTAAAAAATTCTAGACATTCAAGCTGGATATACAGAAGGCAAAGGAACCAGAGATCAAATTGCCAACATCAGTTGGATCATAGAAAAAGCAAGAGAATTCCAAAAAAACATCTACTTCTGCTTCACTGACTATGCTAAAGCCTTTGACTGTGTGGATCACAACCAACTGTGGAAAATTCTTAAAGAGATGTGAATACCAGACCACCTTACCTGCCTCCTGAGAAATCTGTATGCAGGTCAAGAAGCAACAGTTAGAACCGGACATGGAACAACAGACTGGTTCCAAATTGGAAAAGGAGTATGTCAAGGCTGTATATTGTCAACCTGCTTATTTAACTTATATATGCAGAGCACATCATGTGAAATGCTGGGCTGGATGAAGCACAAGCTGGAATCAAGACTGCCAGGAGAAATATCAATAACCTCAGATATGCAGATGATACCACCCTTATGGCAGAAAGCAAAGAGGAATTAAAGAGCCTCTTGATGAAAGTGAAATGCTGCTGCTGCTGCTGCTAAGTTGCTTCAGTCGTGACCGACTCTGTGCGACCCCATAGCGGCAGCCCACCAGGCTACCCCGTCCCTGGGATTCTTCAGGCAAGAACACTGGAGTGGGTTGCCATTTCGTTCTCCAATGCATAAAAGTGAAAAGTGAAAGTGAAGTCGCTGAGTCGTGTCCGACTCTTAGCGACCCCATGGACTGCAGCCCACCAGGCTCCTCTGTCCATGGGATTTTCCAGGCAAGAGTACTGGAATGGGGTGCCATTGCCTTCTCCGGAAAGTGAAATAGGAGAGTGAAAAAGCTGACTTAAAACTCAACATTCAAAAAACAAAGATCATGGCATCCAGTCCCATCACTTCATGCAAATAGATGGGGAAACAATGGAAACAGTGACAGACTTTGTTTTCTTGGGCTCCAAAATCACTGCAGATGGTGACTGCAGCCATGAAATTAAGGTGTTGATCCTTGGAAGAAAAGCTGTGACAAACCTAGACAGCATATTTAAAAGCAGAGACAATACTTTGCTGACAAAAGTCCACATAGTCAAGGCTATGGTTTTTCCAGTACTCATGTCTGGATGTAAGAGCTGAACCATAAAGAAGGCTGATTGCCAAAGAATTGATGCTTTTGAACTGTGATGTTGGAGAAGACTCTTGAGAGGTCCTTGGACTGCAAGGAGATCAAACCAGTCAATCCTAAAGGAAATCAGCCCTGAATATTCATTGGAGGGACTGATGCTGAAGCTGAGGCTCCAATACTTTGGCCACCTGATGCAAAGAGCTGACTCATGAGAAAAGAACCTGCTGCTGGGAAAGACTGAAGGCAGGAGAAGGGGACGACAGAGGATGAGATGGTTGGATGGCATCACCAACTCAATGGACATGAGTTTGAATAAGCTTTGGGAGATGGTGAAGGGCAGGGAAGCCTGGCATGCTGCAGTCTATGGGGTTGCAAAGAGTGGGAGGCGACTAAGCGACTGACAAATGGTAGCTCTATTTTTAGTTTTTGCATGAACTTCCATACTATCCAATACTCTTAACCAGTGTAATCTAGTGCTTTGCCATCTGCTGTCTCTCTGACAGACGACCACGTCTTTCACCTCCTCTACTCAAACTGGCCAAGAAACAACTTGACCAGACATCCCACATCTGCCTGTGTTACGTGGAAACAGCCAAGGATGAAATCAATCAATCTCTGTCTATCTCTCTGTTTCCATTCCCAATGAAGGAAAAGGAAGGATACAGAATGAAAGATTGGACAATCCCTGCCCTCAATGAGGGCATCATCCACTTTGGGCCGCCCGCCTGAATGTGTTGCCAGTAAGCCACACTGGACTTTATTTCCTTTAAAAAATTTTAGATAACAATTTAAAATTGCAAACAATTTTCATCTTCAAGTTTCTGGTCTGTCATGGACATCAGGAAGGTGGGGGCCATCCTGAAGAGGAGAGCTGAGTGGTGGCGCCCCCCTTCGGCGGGAATGAGCGTTGTTTTCCCGTCTCCATCCGCTGTGTTTGTTCTCAGGCCCCACAGCTCACCCATCCAAATGGGAACCGGGTCCTGCAGGATCTGATGTCAAGCCCCGGGATCTACAGTATCGGTGGCAGCACTGTGGCAGGTCCCGCGGAGTTTTTATAAACGGGTGCGCCTGTCCTCAGGAGGTTTGTGATTCCAACGCAAGAACTCTGTGGAGCCTGGTTGGGGGAACCTGGCAGCCTGCCTGCCATGCCTCCTGCTGTTTCCCTGTTTTTTTTTTTTTCTCCTGGGAGATGCAGAGTGATGGATTCCTCCCTGGGAACGAAGATGCCTCTTCATTACCAGCAACTTCACTCTGGCTTTGACGTGTAACCTCCCGAGCGACAGCCCATCATCATCCCAAGGAGGACGTGGCAGGCTCAGCCCCACCCTCGAGGATTCGTGCTCCCCCTCTTTGGGGGTCAGAAGAACGGCAGATGAGGGCCAACCTGCCATCGTGGAGACAGAAGCAGGGTAGCTCACCCTGTGCCGACACGGCCCTGCCCATGAGCCTGGCTGTGCGCGCTGCTTTCCCAGACGAACTCTGAGCTGCGCTGGGGGACCACGTGGAGCTCGGAGCTGGACGCGCATCCTGGACAGAGCTCAGCCCTATTCAAACTAGACCGCGTCCAGTCCCAGCCAGTTTTCCCGGCAGGAAAGCCCCTGCCCGTTGATTTATTCCTCCATCCGTGAGCTCCCCTCCTGCGGAGACAGCAGTGCCTCATAACCTTCACCAACCGAGGGTGGGTCTCTCTCAGGTCAAGGGTGCTTCTGGGAAAAAGGGAGACGGGTCAGGTGGGCCCAAGGTCCACGGTGCCCCGTCCCCTGGTCTTCTCTCAACGCCCTGCTCCTTTTCTCAGAAAAGAACCAGCAGTTTCTCCTGCTGAGTCTAAATCAATAAAGGCACAATTGCTCCACCCAAGGATGTCAGTGTTTCAACTTGGTGTTTAATCGTGGGATAGAATATTTCATGCTTTGTTAAAGCAATTTCACACACACATTTCTGTTCCTGGGCAGAAAGCCCTTGCTGGCATACAGGCCTCCTCCAGCAGATGCATGAAGAAATGACCAACAACTTAACCCTCCAGTGTGAACCGCGCTCTACAGTTTCTAAAGAATGTTGGGGTTATGGTGGTCAGACAACTAGATTAACCTCATTTATCCTCTGCTGCTGCTAAGTCGCTTCAGTCGTGTCCGACTCTGTGTGACCCCATAGACGGCAGCTCACCAGGCTCCCCCGTCCCTGGGATTCTCCAGGCTAGAACACTGGAGTGAGTTGCCATTTCCTTCTCCAATGCATAAAAGTGAAAAGTGAAAGTGAAGTTGCTGAGTCGTGTCTGACTCTTAGCAACACATGGACTGTGGCCCACCAGGGTCTTCCGTCCATGGGATTTTCCAGGCAAAAGTACTGGAGTGAGGTGCCGTTGCCTTCTCCGCATTTATCCTCTAGATCACATTAAAATGGGAATAAGGGCATTAAAACACTGTAATCCACAACAACAACAGAAAAGAGCCACTGGCAGATAAAAGACATGCACCGTCTCTGAGGATAGAAAGAGACAGATGGCTGGGGTAACAGATGAAGCAAACAAGACCGGCTTCCCATTGTCAGGGAGTTAACAATGAAGACAGATAGTAACCAGGCTCCACAGAAGTTATCAGCGTTACAGACTTTCACAATGTAAAACTCACAAAGCCAATAAACATCTAGATGGGGAAAGCTGCAAGAAATCTGAGAGTCATTCCTACTTTCAAATAAAAGCGTCAAAAAAGCGTCAGTCTCACTGGCTAAAACTGTGTCCTGGAAGAAACAGACATGGTGTGGTGATGAAGGCAGAGGCGACAGTAGCAGCCATAGTAATAATAATACTTCCAAACCTTGGCAAGATTTTTTTTCTACAAACTTTCCTTTCTTGAATTTACCAAGGTATTTAAAAATCGAAATCTCTTCTTGTCGGCTTTCTCCCCCTGCCACCCCCTTGAAATATGAAATGTGACATCTCCACTCCGGATTCTTTGTCTTCTTGTATCTATAAATAAAAAGGAATTTAACACTTTCACAAATAAAATACAGCCTGAAGTAGGATTTCATTGTTATAAATTATGGTGTCCAATCACTCTCTGTCCACCAGCCAATCCTCTGGCTGTGGATTCGTGGATGTGACCCGCCCAGAATGATTGCTCTCTATCACTGATGTCATACGGGGGCGGGGGTGCGGTAGGATTCTTCGATTTGCGCTTTTTTCTTTTAACATTTTGATTGAATATATATTATTTAAAATTAAAATGATAAAGCCTTTTAGAAAAAGAAGCCACACGCTGGTTCCATTCAGCACAGGGCGGGCAGTAGTGTGGGTGGAGAGGAAGCGCCTTTCCAAGGGGCCCGGATGCCGCAGGCCAGGTGGGTCTCAGGCGCTGTGCTAAGGGCTGGATGGGGCCGCTGGAGGGGCCTTCATTTCTCACTCCCAGGTGAGCTAAAGGCTGGATGGGGGAAACACTGGGCCAGCGGGGCAGGAGTTCAGACAGCCTGGGGGAGGGGAGCGCAGGGCCTGTGCGGTCACGAGCTGGCCGGTCTGTGAGCGCCACCTAGTGGGAACCCCGGGGACTGCCGCCCGTGATCCCCTCTGCTAGGAAAAAAAAGTTCAAGCCAATCAAAAACGCCATCTTAGCGGTTTGCAAAGTTAAAGCGATTTAGGAAAAGATGTGCTGGACTCTGCAGTAAGCTATGCAAAAAAAAAAAAAAGTGCATCGCAACGTTTATTTGCAGTTTCTCTCAAGCGGGGCCGAAGTACAGTTGGTGTGCCCTGGGAGCGGGGGAGGAGGTGAGGAGAGGAAGGGCTGCAACAATTTCCTACAAGCTGTTATCTAGTCCCGTGGGTCAGTGACCATGCCATCCTGTTAGGAAATATTTTTTTTGTTTATTTTATATGCCTGGAAAATCCCATGGATGGAGGAGCCGAGTAGGCTGCAGTCCATGGGGTCATTAAGAGTCGGACACGACTGAGTGACTTCACTTTTCACTTCACTTTATATATTAAAATTATATTCTACTAAATTTCATAAATTAAATCAAATAAAACATTTTTATTTGATTTAATTTCACCACTCGTCTTAAATGTCTCCCGTTTAAGCATGTTGGCATCCTAATAAAAAAAACTAATTGATGCCATCTATCACACTCTTACTTGGTAAGGAGAACTGTGCATATAATGTCTCATTCCATCCTCAAAGTCACCTGTTGAGGTAGTTCTATTACACCCTTGACGGAGAAGGAAACCCCGGCTCCAGAAGGCTGAGGAGGTGTCTTAGATCCTACGGTTTAAGGAAATGTTCTCACTTCACCGCAGGCATTCTCATTTTCGCAGCTGTGGGGGAGGAGGAAGTATTGTTCCTCTATTGATGAGCACAGAGGCAGAGAAACACTTTGTAGGCAGGACCCAGGTTCAGCATTTCTAAGCAGAAGTTCTAAATTGAAGGAGGCTGAGGTGAATTTGGGAGAGAGTTGATGTCTCTAGGTGCTCATAAACATTTGCATATTTATGACTCCACCTTGTGATAAATAACTCAGTTCCTCCCTCAACAGTCAGGGTGATATTTTTTTTTTTCAAAAAGAAAATTATTTTCTCAGAATACAGCCTTCTGATGATTTTACCACCTTGAAAGGTGAGTCAAACAGAAGCACAAACCCTTCACATAATCGCTCTCAATTTTGTCATTCAGGGCTCATCACCCAACAGAACAATTCCTGAGCAGGAAGCTCTGATGGATGTGCCGCCCGATGGACGTTTTTTGGTGAGATAGGTCATAAATATTAATGGTATTGACAGAGCCTTAGAAATTTGTCATGTCACATTCCTGCAACAGAAACACCCAGAATCCTGTCACTTTGTTCCTCCCATTGACAGCCACCAGTTTCTTTCCCAAACTTGTGTGGCTGGATCTATCTTTTCAGAAACTCTCCATCAGCAAAGGTTTTCCAGAGACAACACAGGTCGACTGAATCCAACATCTCACTGGGTTCTTCCTTTTTCTTTTCTACTTAACTAACTTTTGCCTGCATTCTGCTCTCCAGCCCCTTCTGTTTCTACCCTCAATTTTTATTCTGTGCATGTGTGCTCAGTCATGTCTGACTCTTTGCGATCCCATTGACTATAGCCCGCCAGGCTCCACTGTCCATGGGATTTCCCAGGCAA
The DNA here is from genome assembly GCF_027580195.1 of Bos mutus. Classification (NCBI taxonomy): domain Eukaryota; kingdom Metazoa; phylum Chordata; class Mammalia; order Artiodactyla; family Bovidae; genus Bos; species Bos mutus. Next base: position 23,143,711 of record NC_091633.1, read on the forward strand.
GAATATTGGAGCGGGTTACCATTTCCTACTCTACAGAATCTTCCTGACCCAAGGATCAAACCCGAGTCTCTTGCATTAGCAGGTGGATTCTTCACCATTGAGCCACCAGGGGAACTCTAAAAAATAAAACAATAGAGGTTTAGATTCTATACTGGAGTGGGTAGCCATTCCTTCTTCAGGGGATCTTCCCAACCCAGGGATAGAACCCACGTCTCCTGCATTACAGGCAGATTCTATATTGTCTGAACCACTAGTAAATGGCATAAGCTCACCCACCCCCATACCCTGTAAAGTGAACACTCTACTGACAGGTTTGCTGAATGTGTTCACTGGTGTCCACACGGTGGATAATTAGCTGAGGGTAGCTGAACTGCCCTGCTCATTTACTTTGCATCCTCACCAGCATTTAGTGGGTCAGTATTCATGGGAAGTAGATGGGGAAACAGTGGAAACAGTGTGAGACTTTATCTTTTTGGGCTCCAAAATCACTGCAGATGGTGACTGCAGCCATGAAATTAAATGATGCTTACTCTTTGGAAGAAAAGTTATGACCAACCTAGATAGCATATTGAAAAGCAGAAACATTACTTTGCCAACAAAGGTCCGTCTAGTCAAGGCTATGGTTTTTCCTGTGGTCATGTATGGATGTGAGAGTGGGACTGTGAAGGAAGCTGAGCGCCAAAGAATTGATGCTTTTGAACTGTGGTGTTGGAGAAGACTCTTGAAAGTCCCTTGGACTGCAAGGAGATCCAACCAGTCCATCCTAAAGGAGATCAGCCCTGGGTGTTCTTTGGAAGGAACGATGCTAAAGCTGAAACTCCAGTACTTTGGCCACCTCATGCGAAGAGTTGACTCATTGGAAAAGACTCTGATGCTGGGAGGGATTGGGAGCAGGAGGAGAAGGGGACGACAGAGGTTGAGATGGCTGGATGGCATCACCGACTTGACGGACATGAGTTTGAGTGAACTCCGGGAGATGGTGATGGACAGGGAGGCCTGGCGTGCTGTGATTCATGGGGTCACAGAGAGTCGGACATGACTGAGCGACTGAACTGAATTGATTCTCTAGTTTAGCCCATTCTAATAGGTGTGTGGGGCTTTACAGCTCAGCTGGTAAACAATCTGCCTGCCAAGCAGAATATACAGGTTTGATCCCTAGGTCAGGAAGATGGAAATGGGGAAGGAAATGGCAAGCCACTCCAGTATTCTTGCTTGGGAAGTCCCATGTATGGAGAAGCTTGGAGGGCTACAGTGCATGGGGTTGTAAAAAGTCAGACACAACTTAGTAGCTAAACAGCAACAGCAGTAGGCATGTAGGGGTATTTCACTGTGGTTTTAATTTGCATTTTTCTTATGGCAAATGACATTGAACATCTTTTCACGAGTTTATTTCTCAGCCATATCTCCTCTTTGGGGACATAGCTATGCCTTTCACCCATTCTCTAATAGGATTTGTTCTGGTGGCTGTTTTTCGCTGAGTTTTATGACTTCTTTATATATATAGAAGGGTCCACTGACCCAGAAAGCTCTGCTTGGCTGATTTTTTGGTCTCTTTTCACCTTACAGGCCAAATTTTAGAAACGCCTCTCCAGACTACCTGGATAAATTATTTCTTTCCTTCCTCATTCACTTGGCAATTGCCTCTTGTAGATCACATCGGTATCTATAATTCATGCTTATCTGTTTGCTTCCATATTGGATCACAAGCACTTTGTTTATATGCTCGCCAGCTGTTTCTCCAGCACCTAGCATGGTATCTTGTATACAGTTGGTGCTTAATGAATACTCTGTCTAGAGGCAGAACCTTTGCTGCCTGGCTGGATGAGACTCACTTGCCTGGGGAGGGTCCCAACTCTCCCACATGACCTTCTTCAGGCTACTTCGTCCTACAAGCCCTTCCCCTAAACGCCTGCTCCTCTGTCACCTCCCTAGGGCATCACCTGCACCAACTCACAGCTCAGTGCCTCTTCAGGCTGTTGCCAGAGATGCTCTTTGGACTTTGATGTCATCCCCACCACCTCTGAGAGTTCCAGGCTCCTGTCCCCACCACTCTCCTGTCCTCAGAAAGCACTGTGTCTGCACCCTGCTCTTCCAGAAGACCCCCACAGCAGAGCTGCTGGGCTGAAGGAGCTGGCCCTTAAGGAAACAGAGAGACAAGAACCCCCTAGCCCCAACCTTAGGTTGGTATTTGTTTTTCACTAGCGTGTGTGAAAAGCAAATACAACTAGCTTAGTGGTGTCCGACTCTTTGTGACTCCGTGGACTGTAGCCCACCAAGCTCCTTTGTCCATGGGGTTCCCCAGGCAAGAATACTGGAGTGAGTTGCCATTTCCTTCTCCAGGGGATCTTCCTGACCCAGGGATTGAACCCCAGTCTCTTGCATTGCAGGTAGAATTCTTTTACCACTTGAGCTATAGGGAAGTCCCTATAGTTTTTCACTAAGCAAGAAAACAGGCAGAGATGACCAGCATCTTGATTTTTTTTGTCTTGCTTTCTATTCAGCTGGGATCCTGGGCTTTTTGTTCTCCTAATCACTCCCCAGACCCTTTTCCCTCCAGCCCTGACCTCTCTCGTCCACATAATGTCCTGCTGTCCCTAATGTCCTGATCAGCCCCCTGCCTCTGTGCCCAGGGACTCTCTGAGCAAGAGCCCAGAATTCTGTGCTAGTCCTTCAAATGAGATCACAAGACGGGCCCTCTGGCCATAGAGAGTGTGACTGTGGCAGAGGTGCAGAACAGTGCCCCATTCATCGGGCTCTATTACCCTTGGGACTTCAAAGGGGCACTGGATGCTAATCTTGGGGCCCTGGCCAGGGCGCCAATGTGAAATCACATGTTTTTAAAAGAGGTTCTAGACCATGAGCAACATTTATAAGGAAAGCCCTTGAAAACAAGTCACATGACTCATGTTCATGTTAAGATAAAAAATGAATGGAAGTTGGAAGTTAAAGGGAAGATTGGTGAAAAGGATGGCCTTGGAGGAAGAAGGTGAGGAGGGGGACAGGGGTAGGAGTAGGGGATTGTAGTTCAGCCAAGGTGCTGAGGGAAAGTCCCTCTAACAGTTGATTTGAATCCTGAATTGTGCGCATGCATGCCATGCTCAGTTGCTTCAGTCTCGCACACACACACACAGGCTTCTCAGGACACAGTTCAGTAACATCCACAAAAGAAAAGGGATTTACACAGCAGACCCTGAATAGTCTCTAAGCAGGCGTTATGGAAAGTAGGTAAATAAAATGCAGTTTAAGTGTATTCCCCTTGTTCAAGCAGCTTCATCTGGTACACAGGAAGCAGCAGATTGTAAAATGCTAGTGTTTCTTTGCATATTGAAAGTCCTCAAAGAAAACATCTTTGTGAAATTGATTCTGAAGCCCAGCATCTCACCCTTGGGAGCAGGACGATGCCCTACAAAGGAGGTCTGGCTGACAAAGATCTCGGAGACGTACAGCTCCCTCGGGGCGTCCTCCACGGGGTTCTCCACCTGCCAGGTGAGCTGCTGGGTGCCGGACAGGTCACTGCTGTCGTCCACTCTGAAGTCCACTCACAAGATCTCGTAGAAGGAGCCATTTGTTCTGGAAAACAAACACACACGGTAAAGTGCAGTTTAAAACTGCGATTCAGCAGAATGTCAAGCACGAGATGAATTGCCACATTCCTCTTTGTCAAACAGAAGAAGGATCGCCAAGTTCAACAAGTCACACGGCAGTGTCGATAGAGCCTGATTCACAGGCTGCCACAGATGACCCACACCTCAGAGTGGACGGACCATCTATCTTCAGGGCTCAGTGGAAAGCAGACCATCCTTCCCCGAGTGAGCAGCTCAGACCGCACCACATCTCTGGGCACTGTCACAGCTCTGACCTCCCCAGCCCCACATGTGCCTCCACCATGATCCAAACACCACACAAAGGACGTGGCCAAACCCTTCATCGAGCGCTGCCATCACACCAGTCCTGAGGTGTAGCCTGGATTCTGGCTATTTCTACTGCTACTTACGTGTGTCTGTGGATCTGTGGTTCAAACTGTGAGCTTTAGAATTTGGGAAGAATATCAGTGGCTACCTAGCCTTGTGGAAGCATCATGGGACCAATCTTGGGAAAGGACCCCACAAAGTGCATGGTTCATGACATTAACTGTGAGATGCATAATAAGGGACTATAATGCATTCACCAGAAATGGGATGAGATGTAAGAAAAACCCCACCGGGAATGTAAGTTACAGGAATGTAAGTTGGTGCATCCATAGTGGAAAACAGTATGGAGGTTCCTCAGGAAACTAAAAATAGAACTATCATATGATCCAGCAATTCCACTCCTGGGCATATATCTGAAAAAAAAACACAAAAACTAGAATTCAAAAAGATACATGCACCCCTATGTTCATAGCAGCACCATTCACAGTAGCCAAGACAAGGAAGTGTCCATCAACAGATGAATAGATAGAGAAGATGTGGTGCATTTATGCAATGGACTACTACTCAGCCATAGAAAAGAACAAAACAATGCCATTTGCAGTTACATGGATGCAATTAGAGATGATCATACTAAGTGAGATAAGTCAGAAAGAGAAAGACACATGTGATGATATCCCTTATATGTGGAATCGAAAATATGGCACAAATGAACCTCTCTATGAGCCAGAAATGGGGTCATGGGTGTGCAGAATGGACTTGTGATTGCTAAGGGTGAGGGAGTTGGGGGAGGCATAGAGTGGGAGGTTGGGCTAGCAGATGCAAACTATTATATATAAAATGGCTAAGCAACAAGGTCCTATGGTATAGCCCAGGGAACTATATTCAATATCCTATAGTAAACCCATAATGGAAAAGAATAAAAAAGAATATATATGTGTGTGTGTGTGTGTGTGTGTGCATGACCGAATCACTCTGCTCTACAGCAGTAATTAGCACAACATTGTAGATGAACCGCTCTTCAATAATAAATAAATAAACAAAAAGAAATCCCCAGCTGCCTTCATTCATGGAGTAGCAGCATGGTACGTGTATTTGGAGGAGGGGGAAGAAAGTGGATGGGGCACATGTAAGTGAAAAGGACAAGTGTCATTCTCAGCATCTTTTTGCACAGGGAAAGCTTCTCATCATTGACAGGAATTTGTAAATTGTAGGCTGACTCCTGCATTAAATAGAGAGTTCAAATAAAAAGCCACCCAGCGTGGGATTTGTGAATGACTTCTGTTGTTAAAGTCTGTGTCCATCACCCTGTTTCTAACTTTACCCGGATCCAGGGAATAAAACAGCAAGAGTCTTTATTCTGATTTACCTGGGAAGAAAGTGTCCAGGAAAAGTAGCCAGACAGGATCCATTAACTCAACCGATTTCACTGGGCTTGGGACAAAAAGACTGTCCCAGCTTGTCTGGCACCTGGCCCTTGGCTGATGTGGGCAGGTGGATAGTGGTCCTGAGTGTGAGAGCTGCAAAAGAGAGGTGGCTGGGGTGGGGACTCTAGATGGATTGTTTTTTTGTTTGCAAAGCACACTTGAAGGCTACCTGCTGTCTTAGGAATTGCTGATCTTGGGAAGAGCAATGTCTTCCATGACAGCAAGGGCCCAGATGTCAAAGCATCAAGATACCAAAAAAAAAAAAAAAAAGATGTGGATAACACAGCCTAACCCAGAAGCTTGTCTTCAGGGACCACTTCCAGACATTGCTTGTCAGCTTATCATTCACAGTGACAGTAAAGGTCATTTTAAAAAGGGAGAGAGAGAGGAAATTTCCTTGTTCTCTAATGATCATGTCCTCTCATACGTTATTTTACTCTGATCGATTTCAGGATGTGCCAAGGATGAGATAACAAAGCTTCTCTTACTTTTCACAATCCCAGAAATGGAACAAGAGAGATTGCTTCTGGTATTTAAGACTTTTTTTTTCTTTTTTTTTAAATGTTTTCCCCCTGAGCATTAAACTTAGGAGCTGACCAAAAAATAAGGTAAGTTCTGAATGATGACTACATTGAACAAACCCAAAGCATCCTTGACTTCAGGTCCCAAGTGATCCTCATCCGAAAGGTAACTTGTCCAACCTCTGACTTCCTCTGCAGAGAGTAACTTTATGAGAACAAAAAGTATGTCTGTGTCATTCCCAGCTCCATCTGGCATGGTGCTAGCAATTGTTCTAATTCATTCAGTGTTTGTTTAATAATTAAATATCCTCAAAGTCTGGCAGGACATCCTGCAAAATTCTGGGGATGTAGTTTGTGTTGTGGGAGACAAGGTACTACCCGTCAACTGAGTCTTGAACTGAATTCTTGGGCCTGCCTGGTGAGCATATTAAAATACACGTTCCTTCCTAGTGGAGACGTCTATCTTTCCTATTGGAACATTAGTTCTCAAGTTGGGGGAAGGGATAGTTAGGGATGGGCAGGTACACACTGCTGTATTTGGAATAGATAACCAATAAGTTCCCTGTATAGCATAGGAGACTCTGCTCAATATTATGGTGACAACCAAATGGGAAAAGGACTTGAAAAGGAGTGGCTACATGTATATGTATAACTGACTCCCTTTGCTGTACACCTGAAACTATCACAACATTGTTAATAAACTCTAACATAAAAAAAGTTAAAAAATAAAAGCACTACAAAAATTATAATAAAGGCGGAAAAGAGCATTAGTTCTCAAAACTGGGGGCAGTTTTTGGAATTTTTGGCAATGTGTAGAGATGAGTTTGGGTGTCACAATTTGGGTGACACTCCCAGTGGGTAGAGACTGGAGATGCTGCTTGATATCTTATGAAGAACTTGGTCCAGTGGTTAGGAATCTGTCTGCCAATGCAAGGGAAGTGGGTTCGATCCCTGGTCTGGGAAGATCCCATATACTATGGGGCAACTAAGACCCTGAGCCACAACTACTAAAGCCCAAGAGCCTCAAGCCTACGCTCTGCAATAAAAGAAGTCACCACAATAAGAAGTCCACACACTGCAACTAGAGAGTCGCATTCGCTTGCTGCAACTAGACAAAGCCCATGCAAAGCAATGAAGACCCAGTGCAGCCAAAAATAAATAAATGTCTTATTAAACATAGATCAGCAGCTTCAACTCCCCTCCTTGATAATTTTCTGGCTCAAAATGTTCATGGCACCAGGGCTAAGAAAATCTACACTTGAACTTTAAGGTTTTCAAAAGCCAGAGCCTGTCTTTAACACCTTAGAAACTCCAGGGTTTAACTTAGTAACTAGTATATTTTTATTTAGCACCATTAAGTGCCAGAAAATGGAAATACAGAGGTAAACAAAAGCGATAGCCTCTGTGTTAGTAATAAAGTAAATTAACCCTAAGTAGCAATAACTGTTATCAAAATCAAATAGAGGAGTTTAATATGTATCCAAAAGTTAAACAGAAAATTAAAACCACCAGGAGATACCACCACACACTTAACAGAATGGTTCAAATTATATATATAAATGCCAGCAAGGGATCAAAGAAAATGAATCAATTATAAACCTATATATGAAGGTTCATAGCAGCTTTATTTGAAAGAGCCCCAGTCTAGAATAGGGCTTCCCTGATAGCTCAGTTGGTAAAGAATCTGCCTGCAATGTGGGAGACCTGGGTTTGATCCGAGAGTTGGGAAGATCCCCGGGAGAAGGAAAAGGCTACCTACTCCAGTATTCTGGCCTGGAGAATTCCATGGACTATATAGTCCATGGGGTGGCAAAGAGTTGGACACGACTGAGGAAATTTCATTTTCACTTTAAGTCTAGAATGTTGCTCAAATATAATGGTTATACAAACTGTAGTGTGTACATTCATACCAGGGAGCACTAGGAAACAGATAAGAACACCGTTGATTTAAGAAACAGCTTGGATGGATCTCAAGGCAATTACCAATAGGATGAATGAAAGAGGCCCTTGTGAATAGCATTTAGCACCCTTATGAAAAAAAAAAAAAAAAAAAACCAGAAAGCTCCCTCACCCCTTCTGCCATATGAAGTTGGCATCACCAAACTTGCATCACCAAATATCCCTTGTTGGTGGATTCTGCTGTTGTTATTTTAATCTCAAATATATTTCTCCAGCATGTGTACTCTATGAAATTTCCCATCTGCTCTTTAATGATCTAACAGGTAATCCAGTGACTTCCTTGGTGGTCCAGGGGCTAAGACTCCATGCTCCCAATGCAAGGAGACAGATTTGATCACTGGTCAGGGAGCTGGATCCCACATACTGCAACTAAGAGTTCACATGCCACCACTAAGGCCTGGCACAGCCAAATAAATAAATATTAAAAAAAAACAAAAACAAAAACAGAGAATAAGCAGGTAATCCGGTCCCTTGCCCTACTTTCCATTCACAGGAAAATAATTTTTTTCCTTTCTCTCTCTCTTTTTTTAAAGTGAAATTTACCTTGCAGACGGGTATGAGTGACCTTATTTTTGCTTTGCCAACACTTCCCAGAGCTGAAAGCAATAAATCTTGATAATGAACAAACACTTTGCTTCCTTCTGCTTTCTCAGCTGCCAGATCCACAGCTATTTCTCACGTTAACAGCTCACACTCACTTCCAGCTTAGTTGATTTTATCAGCATCGTCATGACCAAGTTCAGACACAGCTAAGACAACGGCTATAATTATTCTTTTCTTTGCCTCTCTCTTGCTGACAATATCCCAAACCTTCCTAGAAAAATGATGGTTCAAAATCATTTAAAACAAACTCCTCAAAGACGTTTTTTAAGAAATTGTCCTTCCTTTTGTTTTGTCTTGTGATTGCTCTTGATAAAAAATACTTATTACAGGGACTTCCCTGGCAGTCCAGTTAGGACACTGCACTTCCACTGCAGGGGACAGTGGTTCAATCCCTGGTCTGATCAGGAAACTAAGTTCCTGCAGTTGTGCGATGTGGCCAAAAAATTGGGGAAAAAATACATACTATGCAGAAGACTTACAGAATCAATAGCTAAATGAATCTCCCTGAGTTAGAAAGAAATCCTAAGACATGAGGTAGTATAAGCTGGCTACTTACACAGGAGAAGAACTTTCAGTTCTTGTTCACTCTCCTTAAGGATTTTGGAGTAAATATTCACGGGTCTGTGGGCTTGTCTTAAAGCAGCACTGGGGAATTTGTATTTTTAATTGTATACGTAATAGCAGTTTTCAGATAAAAAGAATACACTCTCAGGATTCAAAATTCAAAATCTTAAGGAAAATAGCTGAACAAATTTTTCCATTTCTGCCCACTCCCACCCCCGACTTTTCAGCCAAACAAAGCTTTTATTCATTTTCTCATTGGCCCTCTATATAGTCTGGGCACCTATGAGCCTGGATATGAGTGCCTCTTTGCCTCATTTTCATGCAAAAAGAGTACTCTGTGCCCTCTGTTGACTTTTTTAAAAAAATGCACAATGTGAGGGTTGTGAGTTAAGTTTTATTTGGGGCAAAATGAGGACTACAGCCTGGGAGACAGCACCTCAGATAGCTCTGAAAACCTGTTACTAAGAGCTAGGGGGAGGGACAATATATATGTGATTTGGGTGAAAGGGAAATACCTGCAATCAAGTACATGTTTTCCAGAAGATTTCTGCTAGTCTCATGAAGTTTTTGCTAGTCATGAAGGATTTTAGTACTTTTATAGATATGAGGAGATACAAAAATTGGGCCCTTAAAATCAGCTCCTGAACTATCTGAAGATCTGCCCTGCCAGTTTTCCCTAAGCACATGAATGTATGCTGCTGCTAAGCCACTTCAGTCGTGTCTGACTCTGTGCGACCCCATAGACGGCAGCCCACCAGGCTCCCCCATCCCTGGGATTCTCCAGGCAAGAACACTGGAGTGGGTTGCCATTTCCTTCTCCAATGCATGAAAGTGAAAAATGAAAGTGAAGTTGTTCAGTCATGCCTGACTCTTAGCGACCCCATGGACTGCAGCCTACCAGGCTCCTCCGTCCATGGGATTTTCCAGGCAAGAGTACTGGAGTCGGGTGCCATTGCCTTCTCCGGCATGTATGCTAATTCACCTCAATATTGTCTGACTCTCTTTGTGACCCCATGGACTATAGCCTGCCAGGCTCCTCTGTCTATAGGATTTCCCAGGCAAGAATACTGGAGTGGGTTACCATGCCCTCCTCCAAGGAATCTTCCTGATCCAGGAATGGAACCAGTGTCTCTTATGTCTCCTGCATTGCAAGCAGGTTCTTTACCACTAGTGCCATGTGGGAAACCCTTCCCTGAGCACAGAGTGCCTCATTTCTGCTTTCCACCCTGAACTCCTTGCAGGGGTTGTTGAAAATCAGCAGCTGCAGCAGCACATGATTTAATCCCTATAGAGGTGGATGGCAAGTGCCAATTCGTAGTAGACGTGTCCATTCAGCCTCTCGAACACTTGATCTCTGATCCGCAGGAAGAGGAGGGCTCTGGTCATTCTCTCTCTGACAATGAAGTGCTCTGGTTGGGAAGTGAGGACAGAACCAGTCCCAAGGCCCCTTCTGACCATGGGTACTGTCAAGGACCATCCTCCCATGAATCCAAAGGAGAAGGAGTGAATCACCCTTAGGACTCTGAAGCAAGGCAGCTTTGGCTGAGGCAAGAATTGTTGGGGAGGAAAATTTTCCCTCTGTACTGTAAGTTCTATAGCTGGTCTAAGAATTAAATTGACATGAGACAAATTAACAGGAGAAAGCAAAACTCTAATCACCCACAGACATGAGTGAAGAGAAGTGAAGTGAAAGTTGTTCAGTTGTGTCTGACTCTTTGTTATCCCATGTACTATGCAGTCCATGGAATTCTCCAAGCCAGAATATTGGAGTAGGTAGCCTTTTCCTTCTTTTGGGTATCTTCCCAGCCCAGGGATTGAACCCAGGTCTCCTGCATTGCAGGCAGATTCTTTACCAGCTTAGCCACAAGGGAAGCCCAAGAATACTGGGGTGGGAAGCCTGTCCCTTTCTCCAGCAGATATTCCTGACCCAGGAATTGAACTGGGGTCTCCTGCATTGCAGGTGGGTTCTTTACTAACTGAGCTATCAGGGACTGAGCAATTTGCCAAAATGGATAAAACCCTACACTTAAATATATCTTCAGCTAAAGATAATAGAAGATACTACAGGTAGGGAGTCAGAACTTTGAAAAGGAGGAAGGCAACTCACATGGAGATGAGCAAATGTTTGGTAAATAAATTTGCTGGGCCAGGCAGAGATGATGGGATAGCATGGACTCTAATCTCTAAGGCTTCTCCCAACACCACACCTAGTCCAGATTCCTTACAGATATCTCTGGTGTTAGCTCTGAGAAATGGAGTATTTCCTGCTATATCAGTAAACAAGATGTCACAGTCATCATTGATTCCAGCCCTCTAGTATGAGCTGGTGAGTCCTAAGGCCACCCAGGAAGGAGAAAAATATCTGTGAATTGGCAGTAATCAGGACTGTGGCCACTCCCTATGGTGAGCCCCACGAGAACTCAGGATGTGAATAAACACAGGATACCAGCCCAGGATAGCTTAAGTGCATATGAAAGGAATTATTTCAGTGAGCCCAGACTCTTGCAACTTCCCATATACAGAAAAGTGCTAATTTTTTTTAACTTGAGATATCTGGTTTTCTTTAATTAACAATTATTTTGTGTCCCCTCACCTCCTTGGAGCAGTTCTCTCAGGGTTACTTGAGATGCTGTGTCTTGGCCTTGAAGTCCTAAAATTTCCCACCAAATAAAACACATCTGGGTGGTGACAGTTTTTAGGTTGTGACAGTTTTTTAAATCAAGAGCTCTGTTCTTGCACTAGATTCTATATTTAAAGCAGACCCTATTTTTAAGGCAGTTAGAAGGAAAATCAGAATCTCTTCCTGAGTCTTGTGGGCCTTGCTTGTTTTTATCTCAAAGTAGTTTGCATGCAAAGAGACACTTTGGGGTGGCAATTTTTGCTTCCCTCTAGAACTATTATGCACTATTGGTGAGAATGTAAAATGGTACAATTGCTATAGAAACTGTTATAGTGATTCCTCAAAAAATTAGAATTACCATCTGATCCAGCAATTCCACTTCTGGTTACATACCCAAAAGAATTGAAAGCAAGGTCTCAAAGAGATTCATGTGCACTCATATTCATTGCAAAATTATTCACGAGAACTAAAATGTGGATGCAACCCAAGCGTCCTCTGAGACAGATGAATGGATTAGCAAAATGTGGTTTATCCATACCATGGAATATTATTAGCTATAAAGAGGAACGGAGTTCTAGGACTTCCCTGATGGTCCAGGGCTTAAAACTTCATGACTCCACTGCAGGGGGTGAGGCTTCAATCCCTGGTCAGGGAATTAAGACTTCACATGTTGTGCTGCCAGAAAGAAGGAATTCTGGCATCTGCTACAATATGTATGAACCTTGAGGACATAATGCAGAATGAAATAAGTCAGACAAAAAGACAAATACTATATGATTCCACTTATATGAGATACTTAGAATGGTGATTGTCAGAGGCTGGAGTGGCTGGGAGTTTCAGTTTTACAAAATGAAAAGAGTCATCAAGATGGATGGTGATGAAGGTTGCACAAAATTATAAATGTATCTAATACCACCAAATACTTAAATTGTACACTCAAAATGATTTAGAGTTTGCCATGTTTTTATTTTTACCACAATAAGAAAAATATAGAGAGAGAGAAAGAGAGAGAGAGAGAAGCTTAGGAGCATATTTACACGCCAAATGTCGTCACTAAGAAATCAGAAGTTATTTTTGTAACTTTCAATTCATCTGCTGGTTTTCAATACTTCTCAGTTGTGCAGAAATTCAATGGAAGAAGTTTTTATAGGCTCCTGAGATCCCAAACTTTATAGATCTTCGTTGGTGAAGAGCTCTCCTCCAGGAAATATAAGTTCCCCAGTATCCAATTAATTAAAACCCAATGATTCCACCACAACCCCTACTTGGCCCATTGTATTCATTGCAACAGCTTCCAAAGCTTTCTTATAAGCCAATTACTCCAAAGTAATTAGGCTTTAAGTCAACCATACTTAAACGGATTGTGTGCATGTGATTTCTGTAAATTATTCCTTGCTAATTATAGCTATGCGAGTAATCCTGATATTCTTTTGATGGAAACGTGCTCTTGTCTAGAGCGCGTTAATTAACAATATTATTTTGTCTGGCTAGTCAAGTATCAGCTAGAATCACACAGGAGGAAATGGTAAACCGTATTAAAGAAAAATGTGTTTCTCTCTTGTCTTGCAAAACTTGCTCAGGTCCAATGAGAGAAAGCCAGAATGAGATGCTCTGGATAGAAAGTGGCCACAGTGATTTTTAGAGGAGTTACTTTTCTAGGCTCCAGGAAAGGAAAGTTGGGTCCAGAGAAGATTCGGGCACCAGTTCTTTTGCACCAGCTGATGTTCATCTCACATCAACAGAACTGAAAACCTCATTTCGGGGAAACAGACTCATTAGTGCATTACAAAGGAATGTGAATTGAAATTTGGGTAATGATGAAATCTGGGTGTGAGTAAGTACCAGGTCAGCCTTGTAGGGGGAGCAAAATTTGCCCACCAAATTTTGTCTCTTGTGAGACAGGAAGGGGTCAGGCACAACCTTTAAAAGAATGGCATAGCTGTTGAAGACATGACATAAATTGGTTAGAACAAACTAGATTCAAGATGGCAGACAAGTGCTTTACCAGTCGACCTTGAGCATGTACACGTGCATTATAACACATCAGCAAGTTAATAGCACTCCCACAGGCGCCATGACAGTTCTGAAGCCAACCATAAAAGACCAAAAGGTGCACAGTAGCCTGATTCCTGGAAATCCCTGCCCCTCCCCCAAAATAGTTGGGATAATCCTCCCACTCATTAGCCTATGAAATTACCCAGCCTATAAAAACTAATCACCCCATAGTTCTTTACCTGAGGATGTTATTTAAGGTGAGGATTTCAGCCATTTTGGCAATTTCCTCAGTTTTCCTGAGTCTGTTCTGTGTGGGTGTGTGCTAAGTTGTTTTAGTCATGTCTGACTCTTTGTGATCCTATGGACTGTGGACCGCCAGGCTCCTCTGCCCATGGGATTCTCCAAGTGAGAAAGCTGGAGTGGGTTGTCATGCCCTCCTCTAGGGGATCTTCCTGACCCACGGATTGAACTCTGGTCTCCTGCATCTTCTGCCCTGCAGACAGATTCTTTATTGCTGAGCCTCCTATATATACATGTTTTTAAACTTTGATGCGGAGAAGGCAATGGCACCCCACTCCAGTACTCTTGCCTGGAAAATCCCATGGACGGCGGAGCCTGGTAGGCTGCAGTCCATGGGGTTGCTAAGAGTCGGACATGACTGAGCGACTTCACATTCACTTTTTACTTTCATGCATCGGAGAAGGAAATGGCAACCCACTCCAGTGTTCTTGTCTGGACAATCCCAGGGACGGGGGAGCCTGATGGGCTGCCATCTATGGGGTCGCACAGAGTCGGACACGACTGAAGTGACTTAGCAGCAGCAGCAAACTTTTATGTCCTCCTCTTAATCTGCCTTATGTTGATTTAATTCTCTGTCCAGCCAGAAGAACCCAGAAGGGTAGAAGAAAATCTGTTCCTCTCTGACAGGGACACATAGGGATATCGTGCAGGGCCCTGTGGGGTTCCGGGCCACAAAGCCTGTGTCCTCCATTTCTTTGATGATAGGAGACAGCCTTCACTCAGCCTCCTTGACCCACTGTGGGTTCCAATGGGCAGATTCAAGCAGTTCTTAACTAGGGAAGGGAGGGGAATGCCAGACCAGGGAGAAACAGTCAAGAGCAGCCTTGGGATAGAGTCCTGGTTCCCCCAAAATGGATACACACAACAATATCTTTGATTTTCTTTACAGATATTGAAACCCTCTCAATGTGGGAGCAGTTAGCAACAATTGTATGCTGCCCATAAGCATGTAGATCCCAGGCCAGTTGAACCTGAAGGTTGATGATGCTGATTCCCACTTATTTCACCATCAACCCATCAGAAGAGTGTCCACCAGCTAATCACAACCTCCTCTTTGAATAATTACTGTAAAACTTCTCACTATCTCTCCCAAGTGAGGACACATGGTTTTGGGGGCATTAGCCCACTATGTCTCCCTTTGCCTGGCAAAGCAATAAAGTTATTCTTTTCTACTTCATCCAAAACTCTGTCTCTGAGATTTGATTTGGCACTGGTATACAGGGAAGCTGAAATTTTGCCATCAGTAGGAATTGGCCAGTGTCTAAGAATAGCCAAATGATGACCAGAGGCCAACTCTGACCCCCTGATCTTCTTCATTTAGCCTACTTACCATTTGTCAACACTGAAATGATAGATAAGAAGATATGCATTTCTATTGGTCGGAAGCTTCACTTATTACAGGACAGACTATGATCTTATCATAATGATCAAAAGCTGCCTCAGAGAAACACACTCCCAGGGTCATGTCTCAAGAGGAGTGAAGTCGAGGAAGGCGCCAAGATGGCGGAGGAGTAGGACGGGGAAAACACTTTCTCCCCCACAAATTCATCAAAAGAGCATTTAAACGCCGAGTAAATTCCACAAAACAACTTCTGAATGCCGGCAGAGGACATCAGGCACCCAGAAAAGCAACCCAACTCCTCGAAAGGAGGTAGGAAAAAATATTAAAGACAATAAAAGAGACAAAAGAGGGAGGGACGGAGTTCCGTCCGGGAGGGAGTCTTAAAAGAGAGAAGTTTCCAAACACCAGGAAACCTTCTCACTGCGAATCCGTGCGAGCTTTGGAAGCACAGAGGACAACATAACAGGGAGAAAAAATAAATAAACAATTAAAACTCGCAGATTGCGAGCCCTACGGTAACTCCTCCAGCGGAGAAGCAGCGCAGACGCCTGCATCCGCCATTAGCAAGCGGGGGCTGGGCAGGGAGGTGCGGCACGGGCTGCATCGCTTAGAGTAAGAATCTGGCCCAAATACCTGAGCGCTATCTGAGCGAAATAATTTGGGCTAGCAAACCAGACTGTGGGATATCTACCATGCGAAAAGCCAGCCCTAACCTAAGACACCGCCAGCCCGCGTACGGAACAAAGGACTAAACAGAGGTAGCCGGCTGCAAACCTTCCCCCTCCGCTGACAGGCAGCCAGAGCCGGAAGGGGGCAATCGCAGCCCCAGAGAGACATTATCTATAAAACTGGCTTCTTTGCTAACTAAAACTTATTGGGGGTCTGGACGGTCAACATCTGCCTGAGAAGGTGCGCGGTTTTACACCCAGATAACCAAGTGGCGGGAGGCGATAAGTCGCAGCATTGGCGCTCGCCAAACACCTCATCACCTGAGCTGCTCGGACCTGGGAAGAGCACAAAACGCAGCCCCAGCTGAGTCTGCGCCTCTGAGGACTACCTGAGTGCCTGAACCTGAGCGGCTTGGACCTGGGAGGTGCATGCAACCCAGGGCCAGCCTCGGATTGTTCCTGGCAGAACAACCTAGAGCCTGAGCAGTGTGGGCAGGAGGCTACACGCGCCGTGAGCGGGCAGACCCAGTGTGGCTGAGGCACTGCGGAAAGACGCCAGTGTCATTTGTTAGCAGCATCCCTCCCTCCCTCCCCATATAGCGACTGAACAAAGAGAAGAAATACAGCTCCACCCACCAGAACACCGACACAAGCTTCCCTAACCAGGAAACCTTGACAAGCCACCTCTACATACCCACACACAGCGAGGAAACGCCACAGTAAAGAGAACTCCACAAACTGCCAGAATACAGAAAGGACTCCCAAACTCAGCAATTTAAACAAGATGAAGAGACAGAGGAATACCCAGCAGATAAAGGAACAGGATAAATGCCCACCAAACCAAACAAAAGAGGAAGAGATAGGAATCTACCTGATAAAGAATTCCAAATAATGATAGTGAAATTGATCCAAAATCTTGAAATTAAAATGGAATCACAGATAAATAGCCTGGAGACAAGGATTGAGAAGATGCAAGAAAGGTTTAACAAGGACCTAGAAGAAATAAAAAAGTCAATATATAATGAATAATGCAATAAATGAAATTAAAAACACTCTGGAGCCAACAAATAGTAGAATAACAGAGGCAGAAGATAGGATTAGTGAATTAGAAGATAGAATGGTAGAAATAAATGAATCAGAGAGGATAAAAGAAAAACGAATTAAAAGAAATGAGGACAATCTCAGAGACCTCCAGGACAATATTAAACGCTACAACATTGAATCATAGGGGTTCCAGAAGAAGAAGACAAAAAGAAAGACCATGAGAAAATACTTGAGGAGATAATAGTTGAAAACTTCCTAAAATGGGGAAGGAAATAATCACCCAAGTCCAAGAAACCCAGAGAATCCCAAACAGGATAAACCCAAGGAGAAACACCCCAAGACACATATTAATCAAATTAACAAAGATCAAACACAAAGAACAAATATTAAAAGCAGCAAGGGAAAAACAACAAATAACACACAAGGGAATTCCCATAAGGATAACAGCTGATCTTTCAATAGAAACTCTTCAAGCCAGGAGGGAATGGCAAGACATACTTAAAATGATGAAAGAAAATAACCTACAGCCCAGATTATTGTACCCAGCAAGGATCTCATTCAAGTATGAAGGAGAAATTAAAAGCTTTTCAGACAAGCAAAAGCTGAGAGAATTCTGCACCACCAAACCAGCTCTCCAACAAATACTAAAGGATATTCTCTAGACAGGAAACACAAAAATGGTGTATAAACTCGAACCTAAAACAATAAAGTAAATGGCAACGGGATCATACTTATTAGTAATTACCTTAAGCGTAAATGGGTTGAATGCCCCAACCAAAAGACAAAGACTGGCTGAATGGATACAAAAACAAGACCCTACATATGTTGTCTACAAGAGACCCACCTCAAAACAGGGACACATACAGACTGAAAGTGAAGGGCTGGAAAAAGATTTTCCATGCAAATTGGGACCAAAAGAAAGCAGGAGTCACAATACCGTATCAGATAAATTAGACTTTAAAACAAAGGCTGTGAAAAGAGACAAAGAAGGTCACTACATAATGATCAAAGGATCAATCCAAGAAGAAGATATAACAATTATAAATATATATCCACCCAACATGGGAGCACCGCAGTATGTAAGACAAATCCTAACAAGTATGAAAGGAGAAATTAACAATAACACAATAATAGTGGGAGACTTTAATACCCCACTCACACTTATGGATAGATCAACTAAACAGAAAATTAACAAGGAAAAAAAAAAAAAAAACATGTATCTATAAAGCTTACTAAAGCAAAGCACAGTAAAATGAGGTATGGCAATAAAAGGCATTAAATTTATCAAATAAAAAATAAATAAATAAAGTGCTGAAAAATTAAAAAAATAAATAAATAAAAAAGAGGAGTGAAGTCCCTCATCAGATACTGTCCCTGCTCTTAATAAAACTACTTTTACCTTTACAAAGCCATTTTTACCGAGGTTTGACTGTACTGTGGTCCGGGCCCTGCCAAAGCAATTCTTTCATTTGTTGTTACCTTTGAAGTAGATAAAATTAAAACCCAAAGGGGTTTCTGGGAAGAAAAGCAAAATATAGCATGCAATTATCTTCAAGGATCTATTTTCATTTACCTAATTGTATGTTTTCCTTACAAAATCAGTTTTGCCTTCATGGTTGAGAAAGAAATTAAAAAAACAAAAACCACACTTCATTCGGAATCAATTCTTTTGGGTAGATTTCTACTGAGAGAAGAAACCTCTAAGAACAGTGTTTCCAAGCCTAGACTGCTCTTTTTTATTTTATTTCATTTAATCCCCACAGTGAACCTGCTAGGAAACTCCCACTTGATAGAAGGGATACAGAGAAGTTTGTCTTCTGACTCAATCCACACAGTTGATCGGAGGCAGAGGTGCCACCAAAGAACCCCACTCTTAACCTCCAAAATCTAGGCTACACTACACCTGCTTCCGTGCCCAGTTGTGATTCCAGGTTCTTGTCTATGGGATTCTCCAGGCAAGAATACTGGAGTGGGTTGCCATTTTCTTCTCCAGGGGATCTTCCCAATGCAGGATCGAACCAATGTTTCTTGCATCTTCTGCAATGGCAAGCGGGTTCTTTACCACTAGCCCCAGCTGGGAAGCCACACACTTACCTCTAAAAATCCCCCTTTCCCCCTGGATCTGAATGATTCCTTCCATATCACACAGAGAACGGTTTCTGCCACAGCTAGATGGTGGGTGGTATGCAGTGGTCTCAAACCCAGAAGGGTCAGCAGATGGCCTCAGTGGGTAAAACACACAAGTGTAATTCTTGAAAGCAACGCTCAGCTTATTTGCATTTAGAAAATAGCCAAGTTGAAACCTCAGCCTTTTTATTGGTTCATTATGTTTTTCATCATCTATCTTTTCTGTGTATTTATTACAGAGGTACAAAGGCTTATTTCTAATGGGTGTTTTAAATGGATTCTTTCAACATTTTATGCTGCCATTTGCATATTAATCATATAGAAATATTCTTCTGTGTGATTAAGAAATGTGCTTTCTCATTTATCTTGAAGCACACTGCTCTCTTGTCTAGCCTTCCCCAACTTTTTAGACAATGTGGATAATAAAAATATTAATTTGGGGAGTTCCCTGGCCATCCAATGATTAGGCTCTGTGTATCCAATGTAGGGTGCTTGAGTTCAATCCCTAGTTGGGGAACTAAGATCCCCCTTGCTGCACAGCATGGCCACATAAAATAAAGATATTAATTTAGTCAACACATATAGGTCCCTCACTCAGTGCCAGACACTACTGCAAGCAATTTACATGGATAAAATAGTTTAATACCCAAAGCACATCTATTGGGTGATGCAATGGCTGATATTATCTCCCAATGTCACATCCATTTCCTAGTTAGTCCCAAGATGTGACCTTTGGAAATAGGTTCTTTGCAGATGCAATATCAAATCAAGGATCTCAAATGATGAGATCACTGTGGATTAAACAGGTGGGTCCTATAGAAGAGAGGCCCCCAACCTCTGGGATTTAACGCCTGATGATCTGAGGTGGAGCTGATGTAATAATGTGCTATGTTTAGTCGGTCAGTTGTGTCGGACTCTTTTCAACCCCAAGGATTGTAGCCTGCCAGGCTCCACTCTCCATGGGGATTCTCCAGGCAAGAATACAGGAGTGGGTTGCCATGCCCTGCTCCAAGGGATCTTCCTAACCCAGGGATCAAACCCAGGTCTGATCTGGATTTACAGGTGGATTCTTTACTGTCTGAGCCATCAGGGAAACCCATGAATATTGGCGTGGGTAGCCTATCTTTTCTCCAGGGGATCTTCCTGACCCAAGAATCGAACTGGGGTCTCCGGTATTGCAGGCAGATTCTTTACCAGCTGAGCTACCAGGGAAGCCTGATGTAATAATAATAGAGATAAAATGTACACTAAATGTAACATGCTCGAGTCATCCCCAAATCATCCCCTCACCCCACCCCAGTCTATGGAAAAAATTTCTTCCATGAAACAGGTCCCTGGTGCCAAAAAGTTCAGGCACCGCTGCTGTAGTGGACTGAATGGTCTTTGTAGAAGATAAGACAACTCGGCACCTATGAATGTGGCCACATTGGAAAAAAAGATCCTTTGCAGATGTGACTAAGATCTTATGGTGCTATCAACATGAATTAACCGGGTGGGCCCTCAATCCAATACCAAATATCCTTGTAGGAAGAGGAGAAAACACAGAGAAGAAAGCAGGATCACGTGGAGATGGAGCCAGAGACTGGAGTGATGCTGCCAGACCCTCGGAATGCCAGGAGCCACCAGAAACTGCAAAAGGCAAGGAGAGATTCCTGTGGGCAAGCCTTTCTCCTGTTGGCTTCTCCCTGTGTCCTCACGTGGTCCTCCATCTGTGTGTATCTGTGTCCTAATTTTCCTCCTCTTTTAAAGATATCAGGGACTTGCCTGGTGATCCAGTGACTAAGGCTTCACGCTTCCAATGCAGGGGATCTGGATTCCATCTCTGATCAGGGAACTAGATCTCACATGCTGCCATCAAGAGTTTGAAACTAAATATCCAGCATGCCAAAATGAAGAGCAGAGATCGCATGTGCTTCAATTTAGAGATGGTGCACCCAAACAAATTAAAAAGGTATCAGTCAGATCGGTTCAGGGCCCATTCACATGGCCTCATTTTACTTTAATTACCTCTTTGAAGCCCCATATCTCAAAAAATAGACCTATTCTGAGGTCCTGGAAGTTAGGATTTCAACATGTAAACGTGGGGAGAACACAAGTCCAACCAGAACAGTTAATTTTGCAAAAGTTCATGTGCTTCAACAGTGCAGGAGACTCGGTGTGCTCTTTAGAACTGGTTCAGTGGTAAGGAATCTGCCTGCCAAGCAGGAGATGCAGGTTCAATGTCCAGATCAGAAAGATCCCTTGGAGGAGGAAATGGCAACCCACTCTAGTATTCTTGTTTGGGAAATCCCATGGACAGAGGAGCCTGGCAGGCTACATACAGACTATGGGGTGGCAGAGAGTCAGACATGAAAGTGACTGAGCATGCATGCCCGAATTCCCTCTATTAACTGGAAAATAACAATTTGCCTTCATGAGTCACTCAGAGTCAAAGGACTCCAAATCCATCACCACTGTTTTTGTTTTTTTGCAAATGATTAAATATTACTTTCTTTCCGTTTATAGCATCCTCTAAGTGACAGCTGATCCATCAGCTTATCTGTTGATGTTTAACTACAGCATTTTGCATTCATTATTCCCCACTTAGATCATTCTTTTAAAAGAGGAATAACTTCATTCTGCCTCTTGACAGCAGGGAAATTAAATGGTGAGCCATAAAGATGAGTGTTACTCTGGAAAATAAAATACCAACTGCAGAACTATAAAACCCAGCCAGATGTGCATCACCCCAAAATAAGCAACACAAGCCCTTGCTTCAGGAAAATTCTTTCATTTCAGAGAATGAAGAAACCTTCTCACTTCAAGTACAGCATGCTAATCGGCACAACCATTTTGGGGAAAAAATCTGACAACATAGAAAGTTAAAGATATGTGTACCCAAGGATGTAGGGGACGCTATGGCTATGTACAGGCACTAAAGGCATGGCATCACCTTTTTAAAAAATCACAACGCAATTATTAGATTTTACATGACAACTCAGAACGCACACAAAGGCACACGTGCACACACATACATATCTTTATATTCACGTGGATAGACAAAACTATGAAATGACAGTGTGGTCTCAGGATGAGATTAACACTCCTTCTTTTTTTTTTTTTTTTTTTTAACACTCCTTCTTGCTGTCAAAATACAGTCTATAGCATTCTGGACTCCCTTGGACATCACAATATCAATGAAAATAATCCATAAACAATCTATAATAAGAACACAAGAACTTCCCTGATGGTCCAGTGGCTCAGACTCCAAGCTCCCAAAGCAGGAGGGCCCAGGTTTGATCCCTGGTTAGGGAACTAGATCCCACATGCCACAACTGAATTTGCATGCCACAACTAAAAGATCTTGCATACTGCAACAAAGATTGAAAATCCTACGGCCTCAAGTAAAACCCAGCACAGCCAATAACTTTTTTTTTAAAGGCAAGAAACAAAAAA
The DNA here is from genome assembly GCF_027580195.1 of Bos mutus. Classification (NCBI taxonomy): domain Eukaryota; kingdom Metazoa; phylum Chordata; class Mammalia; order Artiodactyla; family Bovidae; genus Bos; species Bos mutus. Next base: position 23,166,224 of record NC_091633.1, read on the forward strand.
GAATAGAAAATAATTTTATGTGAGCCAAACTGAGGACTATAGCCTAGGGACCATCTTCCCAGATGACTCTGAGAAACTGCTCTACAGAAGCATGGTTTCCAACACAGTTTTATATCTTGTCAGAACAAAGAACATTAAACAAGTCAGGGATACAGTTCAAGGAAACACACACACACAGATCAACATGTACACCACAAGTCAGCATGGCTTTGGCACGTGGGAAGGGAGTCTTAACATCAAAGGAAAACCAGCATTGGCATCCCAGGAAGAGAGGCATTTGATCTTTATTTTTAACATGGACATTTTTACTTTTGGTCAATGGGTCCTTTTCTCTAATAATGAAAGCAGATGAAGAATGTCTGTTTCATAGATCACAAATAGGCTGTTTTAGTTAGCATCAAAGTCAAGTTAACTTGAGACTTCCCCGCTAGTCCAGTGGTTAAGAATCCATCTACCAATGCAGGAGACAGGGGTTTGATCCCTAGTTGGGGAGGATCCCACATGCTCAGGACAACTAAGCTCAGGAGCCACAACTACTGAGCCCACTCACCCTAGAGTCGGTGCTCTGCCATCAGAGAAGCCACCGCAATGAGAAGCCCATGCACTGCAAGGAAAGGTAGACCCCACTCACTGAAACTACAGAAAATTGTTACACGGTAACAAAGACCCAGTACAGTCAAACATTAACAATTCCAAGTTAACTCATGAATAAGCCAGAGTGACTTCCCTTTACCTCAATATGTGAGCATTTCTTTTATCACCACCGAAGATCATGCTGGTCCATGTCAAAAGCATGGTGCTGATTGGACAGAATGAGTAAAACGTGGCTAGTGCCTTTTACTGGAGGCCTTGAAAGACACATGTGCTCCAGAGGACAGGAAGATTTGGGGATCCACATTGCAGGGACGCCGTACCACATCTAGGGGTCACAGGCAGGCAGACATCCTCTCTGAAGAGAAAGGCAAAGGGCAGTGTCTAATAAAACAGTGACAAGAGCACAAGGTCTAGTGGGTCTCTTTAAGGTCTAGTGGGTCTCTTTGGCTTCCGAAGGAAACACCACCATCTATCAAGTGACGTGCAAGGCTGCCAGGTTTGAGTAGAGCCAACAACAGGAAGAGGCATTGCAGTCAGTCCAGGGTTTGATGCAATCAGTTCTAATGTTTGGAGTGAAGCGTCAGACACATGGATCCACAATGCCCGAGGTACCCATGGGGAGAAAGATGCAGTGTGAAGCTTATGAAACTCCCAGTGGGAGAATCATAACACAGGCTCTTGGGGTTCTAAAGCAAGACCACGCCACCCAAAACAGCATATTGTATACATTTTATTTTTTAAATTTTGGCTGCAATGGGTCTTCATTGTAGCGAGTGGGCTTTCTCTAGTTATGACCCAAGGGCTTAGTTGCCCTGCAGTCTGTGAGATCTTAGTTCCATGAACAGGGATGGAACCTATGTCCCCTGCATTGGAAGGTGGATTTTTTTCTTTTTAAAAAACATTAAAAAAAAATCTTATTTAAAAAATAAGCTTCCCTGGTGGCTCAGATGGTAAAGAATCTTCTTGCAGTATGGGAGACTAGGATTCGATCCCTGGGTCGGGAAGATTCACTGGAGAAGGGAATGGCAACCTACTCCAGTATTTTTGCCTGGAGAATCCCACGGACAGAGGAGCCTGGTGGGCTACAGCCCATAGGGTCTCAATGAGTCGGACATGACTGAGTGACTAACACTTTCACTTTATTTATTTAATGGCTGCAGGGCTTCTCATTTCGGTGGCTTCCCTTACGTTGTGGAACATAAGCTCTAGACGTACAGGCTTTAGTAGCTACAGCACGTGGGCTCTGTTGCTCTGCATCATGTGGGATCCTCCCAGACCAGGGGTTGAATCTGTGTCCCTTGCACTGGAAGGCAAATTCTTAACCACTGGGCCACCAGGGAAGTCCCCCATACTGTATTCTTTTTAAGAGGCAGCTCTCTGCATAGCACAGGGAACTCTACTCAGTATTCTGTAATCACCATGATGTTGAGCAAGGGAATTCCACCTGAAACATTGTTCTAAGATAGAGCAGCACAGGGAAAACCCGAGAGAAAAGACACGGGGGTGGGGTGTGGGGCTGGGGTAGGGAGGGGAGCCTAACCGCACAGACATCACTACTACAAGGTCAGGGCAGCAGCGACTTATGCTTTTTGTTTGCTTTTTACCATTTTTTTTTTGAATAGACAATACCAGCATATTAAGAAAATAAACCAAACAGTACAGAAAGAGCATGAATTAACCAACCAAGTTTTCTCCTGTCCCTACATCCCTGTTCTCTTCCTGAGGAACCACTATTCAAGGTTTTGCTGTGACATATCTGTACAGATGTGACATGGAGTCCCTATTTTTTGCACCTTGTTTTTCACTGCAGATGGTGACTGCAGCCATGAAATTAAAAGACGCTTACTCCTTGGAAGGAAAGTTATGAACAACCTAGATAGCATATTCAAAAGCAGAGACATTATTTTGCCAACAGAGGTTCGTCTAGTCAAGGCTATGGTTTTTCCTGTGGTCATGTATGGATGTGAGAGTTGGACTGTGAAGAAAGCTGAGTGCCGAAGAATTGATGCCTTTGAACTGTGGTGTTGGAGAAAACTCTTGAGAGTCCCTTGGACTGCATGGAGATCCAACCAGTCCATTCTGAAGGAGATCAGCCCTGGGATGTCTTTGGAAGGAATGATGGATGCTAAAGCTGAAACTCCAGTACTTTGGCCACCTCATGCGAAGAGTTGACTCATTGGAAAAGACTCTGATGCTGGGAGGGATTGGGGGCAAGAGGAGAAGGGGACAACAGAGGATGAGATGGCTGGATGGCATCACTGACTCGATGGACGTGAGTCTGAGTGAACTCTGGGAGTTGGTGATGGACGGGGAGGCCTGGCGTGCCGCGATTCATGGGGTTGCAAAGAGTCAGACACGACTGAGCGACTGATCTGATCTGATCTGATCTTTCCTTTTTAAAAATGCAACTATAGGGAATTCCCTGGCAGTCTGGTGGTTAGGACTCCAAGTTATCACTGCTCAGGGCCTGGGTTCAATGCCTGGATGGAGAGCTAAAATACTGCAAGTCATGGGGCAAGGCCAAAAAATAAAATAAAATATAAAATAAAAATGCAACTCTAAGAGAGTAAATCTTGAAAGTTCTTATCACACACACAATTGAAACTCTGCATGGAGACATGTCAACTAGACACAGCAGTGATCATTATGCATTACATACAAAATACCAAATTATTGTGTTGTACACTTGCAACTAATAATAATGCTCTATAAGTTTTGCCTCAATAATGATAATAGTAATAATAAAGCAAAATCAGAAAAAAACCTGTAACTATAAATTTTTCTATATTAAACCACATAGGGCTTTTAATCTTACCACTTTTCCTGCTCCCAGGGTGTCACCGAAAAGTTGGGGGCTAGGGAGTGCTGACCACCCAGCATTCAGGGCCACGGGAAGGTGCAAGGGTCAGCTCCAGGTCTGAGTCCCTGCGTATCTGTGATGCAGAATGCTCAGCTTCTCTGTACATAGGTATGGGATTAAATCTTGGAGACAGAGTTTTGGATGAAGTAGAAAAGGATAGTTTTATTATTTTGCCAGGTGAAGGGGGACACAGAGGGATAATGCTGTTAAATCCATGCCTCCCAACTTGGGGAAGATAGTGACAAGTTTTATAGTAATTATTCAAAGAGGGTGTGATCAGCTCATGGACCCTCTTTTGATGAGTTGGTGACGAAGTGAGAGTCAGCATCATCAACCTTCAGGACCAACTGTCTGGGGTCTACATGCTTGTGGGTAGCACATCATAAACGCTTAGCTTCTCCCATCTGAAACGGGTTTCGGCTGCTGCTGCTGCTGCTAAGTTGCTTCAGTCATGTCCGACTCTGCGACCCCATAGATGGCAGCCCACCAGGCTCCTCTGTCCACAGGATTCTCTAGGCAAGAATACTGGAGTGGGTTGGCATTTCTTTCTCCAGGAAGGGGTTTCAGTGTCTGCAAAATAAACTCGAAGATATTGTTGTGTGTATCCATTCACAGGGAAACAGGACTTTGTTTGCCCTAAGGCTGCTCTTGACTCTTTCTCCTGGTCTTGCATCCCCTCCCTTCCCTAATTAACAACTGCTTAAATCTGCCCATTGGCACTCAGGCAAGGTCATGGAGGCTAAATGAAGGCTATTTCCTATAATCAAAGAAATTGGCGACACAGAAAGGCTCCAGTACCCAGGAGCCCCACAGGGCTCTGCACCTTACCATGTGGGCAGAGCTCTCTAGGGCTGCGACTCAGAGCTTGAAAAAAGGGCGTGGCCACATGAAATTTCTCAGTAGGAGGAGTGCATCCACCCAGGCGTCCTCCAGGGCATGGTTATCTTCTCCTGGAAGAATCTGGGTGTTAAGTCACATTGCGCTTTGGTACTCACCTCCCTACCAGGTGGGTACGGAGGGCCTGGGCAGCGGGGCCGGGCGGAGGTAAAGGACAGGGACAGGGGTGGCGAACAGCCGTTTCCGGAGATGGAACGGGGACTGGAGGTGGGGAGTGTGGGTGGGAGGTCGGTAGTTGGGTAGGGTCCGAAAGTGGTGAGGATGGGGAGTCGCTGGTGGAATGGAACTGGAGACAGGACCAAAGCGAAGTGGGGGCGGAGCCTGGGAGGGCAGGGTGGGGGCGGAGCCTGGGTGGGTTGGGTGGAGCGTGACCTGGGCGTGTCTGGGCGTGTCTGGGGCGGTCTGGTCCAGAGCGCGCGAAGTCTAGCGGCTCCTGGGAGCTGGGGGTCACCCGCAACCGCTCTAGGGGTCCGGGTGTACGGGAATTGGTCTTCCGACGGGAGGCGGACTGGGTCGGGCGCGGACATCGCAGAAGCAGCACGGCCGGTGACTCGACCGCTAGTGACGCCCTGGGGTTCAGGGAGGCGGCGGGAGAAGCAGAAGCAGAGGTAAGGCGAGGGCGGGCGGCTGTGGCGCTGATACTGGCGGCTCGGGAAGCATCCGGCCTCCAGGTGCTTCTGGGAGGAGGGAACCTGAACCTGGAGTTTGTGCGGGGGTTCTGGCGAGCTGGTTGTTCGCCCAGGGGCGCCGGTGCAGGGGCGTGTCCTCCTCCCTGAATGAATGGCTCCTCTCTGGAGCCCTGGGGCTTTGGGGCCAGTTTGCCTGCTCGTGCATCTCAAGGTGGTGCCCCAGGGTCGATGAGGGGACGTGGTCAAGGGGAGGGTTCTGTGGATGGTCTCTCAACTCCCTGTCCCCGGGTCAGTCAAACTGCGGTCCTGCGGTAGGCGTGTCCTGACTTCTCGCTTTACTTCACCTCACACGAGGGATCCCTGCCCTGCTCCTAGTTCAGTCAACCTGTCATCATGGAAGTTGAAGAGAAATCTCATCACCTCCATCCCTACAACTGTGGGGTCTCACTCCACCGCTCCTAGATAATCCAGTTTCTCCACAACTCTGGGGTCCCAAGAGCCGATGTTGGCCTACGGAGGAAGGCAAGGTTACAGCGTTAGTTCCTTGCCAGGAATATGGGACCACCCGGAGGCACCTGAGATTGAGATAAAAGCAGTTTGCGGGGTGCGGGTAGAGAGACTCGGGGTGGGAGGGGCCTCACCTTCAAGACTCTGATAAGCCCCGTGGGTCTTGTAGAATTTTTGTTGTCGTTTCCCATAAGGAAGATTGCATTTCAAACCAAATGGAGTTCAGAATCTATAGTGCTCATTTGTAAACTATTGTTGATCTGACTCAGTTTCCAGGACTCTCATTTATAATTCTGTGTTTTACTTCCTCCTTTCCACTTTGGGGACAAAGGACACGGTTCACCATCTGTATACAAATTTTATTCATCTCCACCTTTTCTGTTCAGGAGTCTTTATGTAAGAAGTGCAAAACTCTCCTTTTTCTTAGATCAGGAATCAGAAAACTACAGCCAGGGGCCAAATCCAGTCCCTCATCTGTTTTGTAGATCAAGTGTTAGAATACAGTGGCACATTTTCATTGATGCATAATCTCTGGCTGCTTTCCTGCTCCAACAACCAAGCTGTGTAGTTGTGACAAGAGTCTTGAAATTTTCTTTCTCTTCTTCAGTCCTTAAAATATTTGAGCTGTATGATGTAAAGCACAAAGAAGTGCTGGCGAATACTTGTCTAATGAACGGATTTGTGAGTGGCAAGTGAATGGTGGCGTGTGAGATTGGCTGGAGCTTCCTTTTCTGCTCCATAGGGCTGTATCTTTGCTGATCCCACCAAATCTTGTCTTCTCCTGTCTTGTCTGTCTGCTTTAGAAGATCTTTTTCAAGGAGTAAGATCGTTGTTGTTGTTCAGTTGCTAAGTTCAGTCACTAAGTCGTGTCCAGCTATTTGCGACACCATATAGCCCTCCAGGATCCTCTGTCCATGGGATTTCCCAGGCAAGAATGCCGGAATGGGTTGCCATTTCCTTCTCCAGGGGATCTTCCCAACCCAGGGATCAAATCCTTGCTTCTGCATTGACCAGGTGGATTCTTTACTGACGAGTCACCAGGGAATCATTAGAAATTAGCAGAGGGGTTCTAGTTGGGAAGGTACTGGGGACGAACCAAGATACTTGCAAGAGGTGGCCAGGTGGCCACTGTGGTCTTACCGATCCAGATATTGGGCCTGAGAAGTCCAAATGTGATTTTCCAACTCTACACCCTCAAAAAATTCTGTCTGGATAAAAACTATAATATCTGTGGATATCTGTATCATAGGGCATGTATTTCTTACACTATTTTATCAAGTAGTAATGTTTTCAAACTCAGAGAACAACTCAGATGGTGTTTATTACTTCTGTGAGAATGAATTTTGCATTCCTTTTAGAAGAGATAAAAAAGATTGCATGAGAAAAAGTAAATATATAACCAGAGTTATATAATTAGGAGACGGGCTCACATTTTTTTAAACTATATATATTTAAAATTTTTATTTACTTATCTATTTTTGATTGCCCTGGGTCTTTGTTGCTGCAAGAGGGCTTTCTCTAGATGCGGCGAGTGAGGGCTCCTTTCTAGGCCTGGCTTTTCACTGCCATGGCTTCTCTTGCTGCAGAGCACAAGCCCTAGCGTGTGCAGGCTTTGGTAGTTGTGCTGTGTGGGCTCAGTAGTTGTGGCTCGCAGGCTCCAGAGTGCGGGCCCAGTAGTTGGGGAGCACTGGCTTAGTTGTACTGTGGTATGTGAGATCTTCCCAGACCAGGGAATCAAACCTGCATCTTCTGCACTGGCAGATGGATTCTTAACCACTGGACCACCAGGCAAGTCCAGGTTTTCACATTTTATGCCTCTTCCCCTCAACACTCTTCCTCCCCTTTACCTTGTTGGCCTTGCTTGTGCTGCTAGAAACACAGAAACGTGTTTGCTTTGGGATGCCAATGTGTGCCTATCTAATATTCCCATAATATCTATTCCATAATATTAATAAATATTGCTTATTTTATCCTTTTTGTTGAATTATGCTATCAGATGAAATGTTAAATGCAGACTCATGGGATGTGTCTGACAAAGTGAGTATATGAATATATTCCTAAAAAAACATCCTGCAGAAGCTGTAATCTCTGAATTGTGACAACCTTAGGTGGAATCGTTTTAATAGAATATAACTTACAAACTGCCTGCAATACTGTGATAAGAATTTTAAAAGCTTTTCAGTGCAAAAACCCAGTGCATTGGGTTAGAAAGGCAGAAAAAGTCTTGATTTTTAAATAGTATTGTAATGAATGCTCATTGTGAGGCCCTGTGAATAAATGAATTTGAAAATCACGTGATTATAAAGAAGGACAGAAGAGATTAGAAAAAGGAGCACATTTGAAAGTGTTCTAACAGCTAATGTCAAGCCAAAGGAAATGAGAGTCACACTAACAGGCTCCTTGTTTGGGGACTAGATACATCCAGAGAGCTTGGCAGTGGGGTTGTTCTTTACATGAATATTGTTGTCCCTGTTACCTTGGATACACCTGAGTATTTCTAAGAGTGAAAAAACCAGGTCAACATATATGTGCTTCTTTAGCTGACCCACAGATGCACAGATCTGTAGTCTGAAGAGCTGCTATAGCTAATATGAAGACCAGGGAGCATGATCTTAGATGCTTATTTATGTCAGATTGCTAGAGTTATTTGTTATTTAGCCACAGCTAACTGATACACCCACATTGATCTCTACCTTCTCTTCAACACTTTATCCTTTACTCCACATACAACATATTTTAGAAACAATTTATGCATACCTTACATTATTCTCTAGCTTTATTAATATATTATTTAAGACTGCAAATGAGAGAAACTCAGTTGAAACTGGCTTAATGCACAGGGGCAATTCGTTAACTCACATAATAAATTCACACGGATCAAAGCGTTGAGATAATACTAGGATCTTCTTTTGTTCGGCGTTCTGAGGGTTTTCTTGTATTTCCTTGTAGGGGAAAGGTGAGACCCCAGAAGCTCTAAGTTTTCATTCAACCAGGTTAGTACATACTCAGAATAAATCAAAACTTTTCTTTTTCAGTAATTACAGATAGGGCACACAAAGGGCAAGCATGCCTTGAATACTGGAGTGAAATTCTTCTTTTCAGCCCTCAAATAACCTATTTTGTGATACTGGTGCATCTTTAAATTGATTTGAAGGTTCTGATAGCTTATGCATAGAGTGAACAGTGCTGGTCTTCACGGTCTCTGAAGGAGAAAATTTAACTCTAGGACCAAAGATGGATCTGTTACTCAGATTGTATAGCAAAGTGTTCTTAAAGTGTAAAGGGACAGAGAAAGCTTCTGACATAGACATCAGAAAGGGGCAGAAAGATTACCCACCCTCACTAGCTTAAGCAGGGCATTATATGCTTCTGAACTGGCTGCTGAGAATAGGTAAAAACAATACCTCAAGGTTGTAAGAGTTTCACCTGACCATTTCCCAAGGCATACTTCCTGAGATAACTTCAGCACAAGATTAGCCAGGGAGAATGGGTTCCAGGCAATGTCTGGGCAATGTCTCTGGGCAAGATATACTATTGCTGTGCAATCAGGGGTACAAGTCCTGAGAAACAGGTTCCCAGACAAGATTTGTTACAATTTTAATCAGTAACATATAGCCCAAGAAAAGCATTTCCATGAGCAAGACACTGGCTGTGTAATTATCAGCTCTGGACCTAAAGAAAAGCCAGTTTTCAGGTAAGATACATTGTTGCACAAGGCTTAAGGAAAGCATGAGCTAGAATGTTCACCTCCTCCTTTAAGTGCCCTAGACTCCCTGCCTAAGTTAACTCTCTGAGTTCAGTTCAGTTCAGTCGCTCAGTCGTGTCCAACTCTTTGAGACCCCATGAATCTCAGCACGCCAGGCCTCCCCGTCCATCACCAACTCCCGGAGTTCACTCAGACTCACATCCATCGAGTCAGTGATGCCATACAGCCATCTCATTCTCTGTCGTCCCCTTCTCCTCTTGCCCCCAATCCCTCCCAGCATCAGAGTCTTTTCCAATGAGTCAACTCTTCGCATGAGGTGGCCAAAGTACTGGAGTTTCAGCTTTAGCATCATTCCTTCCAAAGACATCCCAGGGCTGATCTCCTTCAGAATGGACTGGTTGGATCTCCTTGCAGACCAAGGGACTCTCAAGAGTCTTCTCCAACACCACAGTTCAAAGGCATCAATTCTTCGGCACTCAGCCTTCTTCACAGTCCAACTCTCACATCCATACATGACCACAGGAAAAACCATAGCCTTGACTAGACGAACCTTTGTTGGCAGAGTAATGTCTCTGCTTTTGAATATGCTATCTAGGTTGGTCATAACTTTTCTTTCAAGGGGTAAGCGTCTTTTAATTTCATGGCTGCAGTCACCATTTGCAGTGATTTCGGAGCCCAAAAAAATAAAGTCTGACACTGTTTCCACTGTTTCCCCATCTATTTCCCATGAAGTGATGGGACCAGATGCCATGATCTTCGTTTTCTGAATGTTGAGTTTTAAGCCAACTTTTTCACTCTCGTCTTTCACCTTCATCAAGAGGCTTTTTAGTTCCTCTTCACTTTCTGCCATAAGGGTGCTGTCATCTGCATATCTGAGGTTATTGATAGTTCTCCTGGCAATCTTGATTGCAGCTTGTGCTTCTTCCAGCCCAGCATGTCTCATGATGTACTCTGCATATAAGTTAAATAAGCAGGGTGACAATATACAGCCTTGACATACTCCTTTTCCTATTTGGAACCAGTCTGTTGTTCCATGTCCAGTTCTAACTGTTGCTTCCTGACCTGCATACAAATTTCTCAAGAGGCAGGTCAGGTGGTCTGGTGTTCCCATCTCTTTCAGAATTTTCCACAGTTGATTGTGATCTACACAGTCAAAGGCTTTGGCATAGTCAATAAGCAGAAATAGATATTTTTCAGCTCTTTGTAATTTGCTTATGTAGCAAGCTCCACAGTATGGCCCATGTTTCTCACAGGCCTGGAATGTCCTCAGTCACTGTCTGCTGAATGAATATCCTTGTGTGTTTCATAATCAAAGACACTGTGAGTCTAGGCCAGCAGTCAGCTTGCTGTGTGATCTTCAGTTGATCAGGCAGGGTTGCTGAGGCACTAACAAAGCTTTTGTATGAGGCAGTCCATTGCCCTGAGCTGGGTCCTGGACATCAGATGATCAGATTTAGTTCCAGACAGCACTGCAGAAGTATAAGCTCAATGAAACCCAATTAGCAGTAGGTCTCAAGGATGCAGAGTGTAATTGCTTATTTTCCTAAATAACAGAGACACACTGTGACTTAATTACAATAGTTTCATTGTGAAATAGAATTGGGGTAATTTCCAAGTAAGTATATCTTATATTAATGAGATTTGTTCAATCTTATTGGCATTACTGTGAAATGCCTTCATGCTGCAAATTATTTTCTAAATTGCTCATGTCATCTGTGGAAGAAAAACATCTGATTTCCTTCTGGAGGTGAAATGTGTGTGTTTCAGAAAAGTTTCCATGCTCAACTTTCCTGGGTGACAAGACTTGATTGTGCAAACAAAAGAAAGCAACAACAACAACAACAACAAATCACGTATCTCCAAGGCATCAGTGTTCAGTTTAATATCCACCATGAAACATCCATGTATTAGGAATTTTTTCACCAGGAGTCTGGAAAGCTGAATCCACCAATAGTTAAGGGTCTTAACATTTGAGACCGAACTCTGCTTCAGGGTATCAACAGTGTTACCAAATACTACCAAAACATTGGAGTTTGGAGCAGAGAAATATTATTGTAGGGCCATGCAAAGAGACAAGTGGTAGTTCTATGCCCCCCAAACCCCAAATTCCCTGAAGGGTTTTAGCAAAGCATTTTAAAGGCAGGATAAAGGAGGGGCATGGTTGGTTGCTGCAACTTCTTGGTGTAGGAATCCTTTGTTCTTGCAGTTGTCTATGTAGGTCAGGTGATGATGCTCCTGTAAACCTCCAACAGTAATATTATTCTCCATTCTGCAACTTTTTATCCCTGTATGAATGGAAAAGTGCTGTACCTTTAAGGTCAGAGCCTTGAGGATCCTGTGTATTTCAGGCTCTAGGCAACATTCTTATAGCAAAAGCAATAAAATACAAAGGTAAAGTAAAAGAAATAGATCTACTACGGAGTCAAATTTGTTCTTCCCTATTATAACATGGAATTTCCCAAGTGGTGCCGTGGTAAAAAATCTGCCTGCAATGCAGGAGATGCAGGTTTGATCCCTGGGTTGGGAAGATCCCCTGGAGAAGAAATGGCAAAGCACTCTAGTATTCTTGCCTGAAAAATCTCATGGACAGGGGCACCTGGGGAGCTATATTCCATGGGGTCACAAAGAGTCAGACATGACTTAACAACTAAACAAACAGCTAAACAACAACAATTACAACATGACCTTAGACAGATATTTAACATTCCTTTTCTTCAACTTGTTCACTTATAAAGTAATGAGGCATTCATTTATTGGGTAACTCCTATGTACAAGTGCTTTTCTAGGCATTAGGAAAAGAGCAGCCCATGTGGGTAGACTAGATTCTTAATTTCTTGGAGCTTACATTCTAGCAGCAAAGACAAAAAGCACATAGGTGAATGAATAAATGAATAATTAAGCAAAGGTTAATTTGATGCAAATACAATCAGAAGATATAATTGAGGTGGGAGTTGTGACTTTGGGAGGAGGGATCGGGAAAGTACCTCTGAGAGTGGTAACATTTGAGTGGCAATTTGAATTATAAGTCGTTTAGTCGCTCAAGTTGTGTCTGACTCTTTTGCGACCCCATGGACCCCCCTTCTCTGTCTATGGGATTTCCCAGGCAAGAATACTGGAGTGGGTTGCCATTTCCTTCTCCAGGGGATCTTTCCAACCCAGGGATCGAATCCAAGTCTCCTGCATTGCGCATGGATTCTTTACCACTGAGCCACCAGGGAAGTGAGGAATGGAAAATTTGGAGTGGGAACATTCCAGGCAGACAGAATGGCACAGGGAGCCTTGAGATAGAAACTTATTGATGTCTTAAAATATCTTCAATTATATATTTCAGCCATTTCTCCTCTTATAGAAATTTCAGAACTGTGTTCCTCCTTTAGCATCCTGTTTTCTTCATTGTCATGGGTTGGGTTTAATTGTCCTTATCTAGGTTAAGCTTTCATTCAGACAATTTCCTAATGAATTGAATGGGTCTAATTAATTAAATTGCTTATGACTCCTTCCTAGATTTCTGCAATTTGTTTTCACCATTCCCAATCTAACACATACCTCTTTCCCAGCCAGTTTTCTAATGTGATTAGCCACCAGACACTAAAGCATAGAGGTAAAGAATCTGCCTACAATGCAGGAGACATGGGAGACAGGTGTTCCATCCCTAGTTGGGAAGATCCCCTGGAGGAGGAAATACTCCAGTATTTGTGCCCCCCAAATTCCATGGACAGAGGAGCCTGGTAGGCTACAATCCAAAGGGTCGCAAAGAGTAGGATAGGACTGAGCGACTAAGCAAGCACTCTCTAAAGCATAGAGGAAGAAGAAAACACTGCTGCTCAAACCTTACACATCCATGTATCCTGATTCCTTCCCAGTTACCAGCAATTGCCCAGGAAGTATGTCAGATTTAAAATGGTCATTCATCTAGTATTTACAGCAAGGGGTTGTGATAGGCTGGGACCTGGGACCTTTTGCTTGTAGCTGGACACTCTTTTCCTCCAGCAACAAAATACAAAGAAACGGTATGAGACTAAAAATAACTGTGTGGATGTGCAGTTGGGGGAAATTATGGATGAAATATACAAAGAGACCAAACCCTACCCCCCCAAAACCAAAAACACTACTGCTATTTTGAAGAGCCTGGAGCAAAAGCATGGTAGAGAGCATGCCCCCTGTCCTCAACACCACCTAAGGGGACGGCAAACCACCTAAGCCATCCCTCTGGCCAGACCCATGGGCATACCCCTGTGCTGTTCAGTGCTTAGTTGCTCAGTCGTGTCCGACTCTTTGCAACCCCATGGACTGCAGCCTGCCAGGCTTCTCTGTCCATGGGGATTTTCCAGACAAGAATACTGGAATGGGTTGCCACGCTCTCCTCTGGACACACCCCTACCCTCACCCAGTGTAAGGAACAAGCTAGTCCACCCTCAGGGAGTGAGCAAGCAATGGAACCTGTTACTTGTTCTGGCTCCCCCTGTGTAGCAGGGACTCCCAGTAAAGCTTTGGCTGAATTTCTGTCTGGCCTCTAGTCAATTCCTATTGATTGGGGAAGGCCAAGAACCCTGGTCAGTAACAGTATGATGGCATAATGCCCCAGCACTTCTAGGCAGTATTGATAAAATCGACATTGATAAAGATACTTAGAGTAAGGCAGCTAGTACATATTTCACATGTTGATCAGATAAGTCATTGCCTCTATGAAGGAATGCATGATGCTATGATGGGTCCACCTGCTATCTAGAAATATATCAATCAGTGATGATGGCCAGTTCAACTCAGCCCACTCCAGAACAATCAACAAGAAAGTCAGAGTCAGGTTGCCATCACTTCATATCCTGGAGCCCAGTAAATGTGCTGCTCCTTTTAATCCATGATTCAAAAATAAAATGCTTCGGCAACACGACAACCAGTTACTAATGGAGGTGACCTTGTGCAAAAGACAATGCAACTTTTGCATTTGCCTTAAAACAGGAGGTAATAACAGAATCTACTTTGCAGGATTGTAAGTTTGTTGATGCATGCCATGTGGTGAATATAACACCGACAAAGGACCCCTACGGTTATTATCAGTTCTCATCGTACTCATCCTTGGTTGTCACCTTTTCAGTTAAAGCTCTCCTGAAATACCCAATTGAAAATAATAACTCTTAGTCATAAAAAACAATGGAATCATGCCATTTGCAGCAACATGGATGGACCTTGAGATTATCATACTAAGTGAAGTAAGTCAGATCAGATCAGATCAGATCAGTTGCTCAGTCGTGTCTGACTCTTTGCGACCCCATGAATCGCAGCACGCCAGGCCTCCCTGTCCATCACCAACTCCCGGAGCTCACTCAGACTCATGTCCATCGAGTCAGTGATGCCACCCAGCCATCTCATCCTCTGTCGTCCCCTTCTCCTCCTGCCCCCAATCCCTCCCAGCATCAGAGTCTTTTCCAATAAGTCAACTCTTCGCATGAGGTGGCCAAAGTACTGGAGTTTCAGCTTTAGCATCATTCCTTCCAAAGAAATCCAAGGGCTGATCTCCTTCAGAATGGACTGGTTGGATCTCCTTGCAGTCCAAGGGACTCTCAAGAGTCTTCTCCAACACCACAGTTCAAAAGCATCAATTCTTCGGCACTCAGCCTTCTTCACAGTCCAACTCTCACATCCATACATGACCACAGGAAAAACCATAGCTTTGACTAGAAGAACCTTTGTTGGCAAAGTAATGTCTCTGCTTTTGAATATGCTGTCTAGGTTGGTCATAACTTTCCTTCCAAGGAGTAAGCGTCTTTTAATTTCATGGCTGCAGTCACCATCTTCAGTGATTTCGGAGCCCAAAAAAATAAAGTCTGACACTGTTTCCACTGTTTCCCCATCTATTTCCCATGAAGTGATGGGACCGGATGCCATGATCTTCGTTTTCTGAATGTTGAGTTTTAAGCCACCTTTTTCACTCTCCACTTTCACTTTCATCAAGAGGCTTTTTAGTTCCTCTTCACTTTCTGCCATAAGGGTGGTGTCATCTGCATATCTGAGGTTATTGATATTTCTCCTGGCAATCTTGATTCCAGCTTGTGTTTCTTCCAGCCCAGCATGTCTCATGATGTACTCTGCATATAAGTTAAATAAGCAGGGTGATAATATACAGCCTTGATGAACTCCTTTTCCTATTTGGAACCAGTCTGTTGTTCCATGTCCAGTTCTAACTGTTGCTTCCTGACCTGCATACAAATTTCTCAAGAGGCAGGTCAGGTGATCTGGTGTTCCTATCTCTTTCAGAATTTTCCACAGTTTATTGTGATCCACACAGTCAAAGGCTTTGGCATAGTCAATAAAGCAGAAATAGATGCTTTTCTGGAACTCTCTTGCTTTTTCCATGATCCAGCAGATGTTGGCAATTTGATCTCTGCTTCCTCTGCGTTTTCTAAAACCAGCTTGAACATCAGGAAGTTCACAGTTCACATATTGCTGAAGCCTGGCTTGGAGAATTTTGAGCATTACTTTACTAGCGTGTGAGATGAGTACAATTGTGCAGTAGTTGGAGCATTCTTTGGCATTGCCTTTCTTTGGGATTGGAATGCAAACTGACCTTTTCCAGTCCTGTGGCCACTGCTGAATTTTCCAAATTTGCTGGCATATTGAGTGCAGCACTTTCACAGCATCATCTTTCAGGATTTCAAACAGCTCAACTGGAATTCCATCACCTCCACTGGTTTTGTTCGTACTGATGCTTTCTAATGCCCACTTGACTTCACATTCCAGGATGTCTGGCTCTAGGTCAGTGATCAGACCATCATGATTATCTGGGTCGTGAAGATCTTTTTTGTACAGTTCTGTGTATTCTTGCCACCTCTTCTTAATATCTTCTGCTTCTGTTAGGTCCATACCATTTCTGTCCTTTATCAAGCCCATCTTTGCATGAAATATTCCTTTGGTATCTCTGATTTTCTTGAAGAGATCCCTAGTCTTTCCCATTCTGTTGTTTTCCTCTATTTCTTTGCATTGATCGCTGAAGAAGTCTTTCTTATCTCTTCTTGCTATTCTTTGGAACTCTCCATTCAGATGTTTATATCTTTCCTTTTCTCCTTTGCTTTTTGCTTCTCTTCTTTTCACAGCTATTTGTAAGGCCTCCCCAGACAGCCATTGTGCTTTTTTGCATTTCTTTTCCATGGGAATGGTCTTGATCCCTGTCTCCTGTACAATGTCACGAACCTCATTCCATAGTTCATCAGACACTCTATCTATCAGATCTAGGCCCTTAAATCTATTTCTCACTTCCACTGTATAATCATAAGGGATTTGATTTAGGTCATACCTGAATGGTCTAGTGGTTTTCCCTACTTTCTTCAATTTAAGTCTGAATTTGGCAATAAGGAGTTCATGGTCTGAGCCACAGTCAGCTCCCGGTCTTGTTTTTGCTGACTGTATAGAGCTTCTCCATCTTTGGTTGCAAAGAATATAGTCAGTCTGATTTCGGTGTTGACCATCTGGTGATGTCCATGTATAGAGCCTTCTCTTGTGTTGTTGGAAGAGGGTGTTTGCTATGACCAGCGTGTTCTCTTGGCAAAACTCTATTAGTCTTTGCCCTGCTTCATTCTGTATTCCAAGGCCAAATTTGCCTGTTACTCCAGGTGTTTCTTGACTTCCTACTTTTGCATTCCAGTCTCCTATAATGAAAAGGACATCTTTTTTGGGTGTTAGTTCTAAAAGGTCTTGTAGGTCTTCATAGAACCGTTCAACTTCAGCTTCTTCAGCATTACTGGTTGGGGCATAGACTTGGATTACCGTGATATTGAATGGTTTGCCTTGGAAACAAACAGAGATCATTCTGTCATTTTTGAGATTGCATCCAAGTACTGCATTTTGGACTCTTTTGTTGACCATGTTGGGCACTCCATTTCTTCTGAGGGATTCCTGCCTGCAGTAGTAGATATAATGGTCATCTGAGTTAAATTCACCCATTCCAGTCCATTTCGGTAAGAGAAAGACAAATACTGTATAATAAACTTATATGTAGAATCTAAAATACAACACAAATGACCTTGTCTATGAAACAGAAACAAACTCACAGACATAGAGAACAGACTTATGGTTGTTTTGAGGGAGGGAAGGACTGAGATTTTAGGGTTAGCAGATGCAAACAGTTATATAGAGAATGGATTAACGGCAAGATCCTACTGTATAGCACAGTGAACTATATTCAGTATCTTGTGATAAACCATAGTGGAAAAGAATATGAAAAAAAAATGTAAAACCTGATAGCTTTGCTGTATAGCAGAAACTAACACAACATTGTAAATCAATTGCACTTCAGAAAAATAAATTTAAGAAAAATCAACTTGTTTTCACTCTCTGTTCCCTTATCCTGCTTTATTTTGCCTTTTTTTTTTTTTTTGGCATTAATTACCATTTGACCTGCTGTATATTTATTTGATTGTTATCTGTTTCACTCTAAAAAAACAAACAAAAAAACTTCCTGATCATTGAAGTCATCCTCTCTGAAGGATCACCCTAGATAAGTGTCTTGCATATAGTTGGTGCTCAGTACATACTTGCGGATTAAACAAATCAACAGTATCACAATCAACCATGCCTCGTGGCTGAGGTTGAGCTGTAGGGACTGGCCAGTGGCTGAGTCAGGCGGATAAATGCAGAGGCAATTTTTATCTCTTCTTGCTCTATTCACAGTTGGAGAATGAGCTGGAAAACAATTTGGATCACTGTTTTAGGCTTCCATCTCAGGTAGCACAGTGGTAAACAATCCGTCTGCCAATGAAGGGGAGGCAGGAGATGCCGATTCAATCCCGGGATTGGGAGAATCCCCTGGAAGAGGAAATGGCAACCCACTCCAGTATCTTTTCCTGGAAAATTCCATGGACAGAGGAGTTTTGTGGGCTACAGTCCATGGGGTCACAAAGAGTCTGACATGACTGAGCACACACACACTCATGGACAAAGATCTGCTTGAGCTTTGTAAAAATAAAGCCCTTCTGATATGCTACGCATTATAGGTAGACCTTCAGAGAAGGCAATGGCACCCACTCCAGTACTCTTGCCTGGAAAATCCCATGGACAGAGGAGCCTGGTGGGCTTCAGTCCACGGAGTCGCTAAGAGTCAAACACGACTGAGCGACTTCCCTTTCACTTTTCACTTTCATGCATTGGAGAACGAAATGGCAACCCACTCCAGTGTTCTTGCCTGGAGAATCCCAGGGACGGCGGAGCCTGATGGGCTGCCGTCTATGGGGTCGCACAGAGTCGGACGCAACTGAAGCGACTTAGCAGACTCAGCAGCATAGGTAGAGCTTATTGCATTATTACATGCCATCAGGGAGTTTTACTATCGTCTTGATCTCTGCTGAGCTGAGATTAAACAACAGCCTAGTAGACACTGGCAGGAGGCATCTAGGTTTCATGGGATTATGATCCTCCTCTCTTTCATGAGAAGAAGGGCATTAGGAAACACCTAGAATAGTTTTTCCTACCCAAAGGCTGATAAATCATTATTGAAAGTGGAAAAGGAGGAATAGGCTGTGGTGACTTGAAGCAGCATTTCATGGCTTTGGAAGATATGACATGTGAATCACTAATCTGGACCCTACTTTGGCTATCTGATGTGAACAGCCAACTCTGGAAAAGACCCTGATGCTGGGAAAGATTGAGGGCAAAAGGAGAAGCAGGCAGCAGAGGATAAGATGGTAAGATAGCTTCACTGACTCAATGGACATGAGTTTGAGTGAACTCTGGGAGACAGTGAAGGACAGGGAAGCCTTCTGTGCTGCAGTCCATGGGGTCTCAAAGAGTTGGACAAAACAACCGAACAACAGTCCTTGGAATCAGTTGAAATACCAGGCACTTAAAAAATAAAAAGATGCTGAATTTAAACAGAATTTTCTGAATGTTGTCTGTGGATTCTAATTTGGAACCCTTTTGTTTTTCTTATTTTGATCCGGGAAATATACACTGTCCTCTTAAGTTTATTTTCTTATAAATGAACTCATTAAAATGCAGCAAAAATTAAACAAGCTTAATTAACTTAAGCAAATGTAATATTTTCATGGATTAACTGAAGGGAATAGAACCTAACACATTTATTTGTTATGTGCATCAAACATATTAAACGACTAGCTTAATGATCCCTCCACAAACTAATACTTTTGTTTTAATGGAAAAGAGAGTTAATCATAAAACAACTCCCTCTAGCAACATGGAATGAATAAGTCACAGCAGACTGTCTTTCTAGATAATTAAAGTTCAGATTTAGCCTTTTCTTTCAGAAATATCTTATTCGATCATTTTTTTAATTTAATTTTTAATATTCATTTATTTATTTGGCTGCCCTAGGTCTTAGTTGCGGCACATGGTATCTTGGATCTCCATTGCAGCGTGCGGGATCTTACGTCGCATAATGTGGTATCTTCAGTCGTTCTTGTAGCATGCAGGTTCATTTTAGTTACTGCACATGGGATCTTGTTTCCCCAACCAGGGATCAAACCTGGGCCCCCTGCATTGGGTGTGTGGAGTCTTAGCCGCTGGATCACCAGGGAAGTTCCAGGTATGGAGACTGAGGATAAGGATGCAGTCCATCACCGTGTTGTAAGCCAAAGGATAGAGGTGCATAAGGAAGCTTAGAGATGTCTTCCATACCTATCTAATATGTACGGAGGAAAGGTTCATTAAATAAGTATATAGAATACCCAGCACAGTATTTGATCCATAGCTTACAATTAATAAATGTGAATTCTTTGTTTTTAAGTATAGTTGACTTACAGTGTTAGTTTCAGATATACAGCAAAGTGATTCTGTCATACACATGTATATATCTATTGTTTTCCATATTCTTTTCCATTATAGGTTATTACAAGCTACTGAGTATAGCTCCATGTGCTATACAGCAGGTCTTTTTAAAAAAATCTATTTTATATGTAGTAGTGTGTATCTGTTAATCCCAAACTCCCAATTTATCCCTCTCCCCCCTTCCCCCTTTGTTAACTATAAGTTTGTTTTCTATGTCTGTTAAACATTAGTTCTTTTAATTGGTTCCAACTGCCAAAAGTCCATATTTTTAAAATAGATGTTGGACCAAGAAGAAAAACTGAAGAAATAATCTTAATTCTCCAAGTATATTCCTTTGTGATAATGAAAAGAAAAGAAATTCATTTTTTTTTTTTTTTGGTGCCAACCAGATGGTTGGAGGTAAAGGTCTACAAAGCATTGTGATGTCATTTGCATTAATTAATTTAATAAATAATCATTAATTAAACTTTATCCAATACTGCTTTCATGAATCTTGAGTATAAAATTGCGGCAAATGGATGGAACTATGGGTTTTAGACTGATAATGTAAAAATGTCATGTATCTGCCTGTCTTGTATGTCAACGGCAATCCATTTGAGTTAAGATTTGGAGAGAGTGGTAATAAAAATGGAATTTTAAAATATGATAATATGAGCCTATTTAGCTTTCTAACAACAAGAAAACAAAAGGAATAATGTTTGAAAATAGTTATAAAAATTGAGAGCTTAATGGACAGGTCCGGATGCCAGTTGAAACCTACTTCTTAGCATCCCCTGCTGTTTAAAGCTTGATTTTTCTCACAAATATCCCCAAGTTGATTAGAAAATATCTGAGAATTCAATCTAATTACATGCACTGTTTTAGGACTTGGAAATGATTCATCTGGAACGTAATAAAGTTTAATCTTCCTCTTCACCCAAATTTATACTTGTTGGTAGAGGGGAACTTACCATATGTGGAAAGATGAGTATATTTCAGAAGAGACTCCTGCTTATAATCAGACTCAAGAAGCCATTATTCTAATTCAGATTTACTATCTTCTCCACCAGAACTGATTTCTCTTCATCCACACACAAACGATAATTTATGTCCTAATGGTCTGAACTGCTGACTGCCCGTTGAGCTTAGAATTCAACCTGAGTTGCTATCATTCTTTATAGAATGATATACATTTTACTATGATTTAGAAGTGGCTGAGTGTATTATAAAATGTTTTAAATGTGAAAAAGCATCTCCTCTTAATTTAAACATCTCGTCAGGAGAAAACTAAGCCAACAAGGTAGTGAAATAATGTAATTACTCTGATTTATGGTACATATTCTTTCTTATTTAATCTGTTCTCTTGCCTTCTGAGAGAGAATTCTGGAAAAGTATTTAGCTAAAATAAGTAACTCTTAACTCCACATGATTTATCTTTCTCTGTAAAATCCATATATATTTTTTTCTACTAGGACCTGAATTTATTTTTTCCTTTTTGGGGCAAGATTTATTGGGGGGAGTGTCTTAAATTTCCTTAGTTTGAGTTAATATTGATCAGGTAATAAACACTGAGTGGAAATTCAGACATAATAACATGGGCATTCTGGACTTTTATTTTGATTCCTTTTAAAGTGAATATAGCAGTAATTTGCCCTCATTGATTGATGGGGACTGGAAAGTTTGGATAAATAACTCTTTACCCCAGTGTAGATGGGGACTGGATCCTTGAAAATTTGAAAATACTCCACAATGGCCCAAAAGTGGAGGGATGGTTTTGTTTCTGAGCTCACCTTGGATGAAGCAACACAGTACTTTAAGCAGATCACATTGAAAGGGTAGAAATGAAAAGAGAAACCTCTTTTTCTGCGAAAAAGGGTCAGCCTAAAAAGAGAACTCCAAAGACAGCTGTCAAGATGGAAATCAATCCAAGTTTGTTTTTTTTTTTAAATAGAGTGGCAGAAAGTTACAAGAGAAGGAGGCCAGTAACCAAGGAGGAGCAATCATCTTTCTGATTGAAAGTGGTCCATTGTCGAGAGAATCTTGGGATCCATAGTTAATGAAGTCACCCTCCCCACCCCCCACAGGACCGGTGCACTGAATGGTTATCTTCAGCACATTTGTCAGAACTGTGATCTGCCAGTTAAGACCAGTGATGACAGCTCAGTCTTTTATCTGTCTCCAGACATCCCCTCCAAAGGCTTCTGTTTAAATGTGTATTGGCTTACTCCCTGCAGCATCCTCCAAATATCACTTTCCAGCTCTTAGGCAGCTAATTAGACACATCTGATGTCTGGCTGCGTGTGTGTGAATTCTTCCCCGACCCACTTCCCACTTTGTGACACAGGCCAGGGCTTGCAGCGAAAGGAGAGAGACTGGCACCTGCTTGTTTGTCTTTAGACTTGGATGAGTCTCCTTGTGTGTGTCGTGTGTGCTGTCTGTATTGGTTTGTGTACTCCAGGATATCCTGGCTAACTTTCCGAGTCAGTGGAGTAGTTCTTCTTCATACATTTAAAACTGTTGAATAATACTCCAGGTTGGATATTTAGCCACATTTCCAATTTTTCCTCCCCATTGCAGTCATTAAAGTCTGATCTGATTTGAGGATGAAAAACAGGTTTTTGTTTCATTAGGCTAATTGGTTGCACTCAGAAGCATTGTGGTGAGAAGACTTCTGAAGACAAATCTGTCCCCTGATGTAGAGTGTGGTCCTGTACTGGGGTTGATTAGCAATGTCTGCCTTGAATGCAGGGGTGGAGTGGATACTGGGTGCTATGATTGATTTGCAGTGTCTGCATTGAGTGGAGGAGTGGAGTGGATACCAGATGTGTCATATCCTGGCTTTCTTGATAGGGATAGACACCTTCACCTTCCAAATTCCCAATGAGCCTGCAAATATAGATCTTCACAGTGATCAAGAACAATAAAGTGTCACATTAGGTAATGCGGTCAATTTCTATTTATTAGGACAACAAATAGGTTCTTATCTTTGAAACTTGTCTTTGATGAATTCTCAGTACACAAAATCTTGCAGGTCTGTTTCCTGATGTCCCTTTGGCCATTTTTGTTTGAGACTGTCACCCCATGAGAGTCCGCTGCTCTATGGCTGTTGGTTTCCAGTATAAACTTGGGGAAATTTGATCCTTTAAGCTTTTGCATAAATTAAAAT
Source organism: Bos mutus (assembly GCF_027580195.1). Lineage (NCBI taxonomy): Eukaryota > Metazoa > Chordata > Mammalia > Artiodactyla > Bovidae > Bos > Bos mutus. Next base: position 23,189,335 of record NC_091633.1, read on the forward strand.
GAGCAGCACACTTTGGTTTACACTGTCTGGTTACTGCAGACTAATCAGCCCCACTTCTAAGATGCTCAAAACAAGACAACCACATCCATGTGTTACCTCAGCACAGGACCACTGGCAAGCATCTCAGTCAACTTGCTGCTGTGATGGCCACATAACAGGACTTATATGCTATGTCATTTCCTAGCACACACTCAAAAATATAGAAATACAAAATAATTCATCCCAGAGAGCAGACAGAAGACAGCTAAATGTAAAAGAAGGGGAAAACCAACTCTAAAATATTTGATTCAGAAGGTTTTGGGAACCCCCTTGAGGATGTGTGGTTTCTTAAGGTGGACTGTAAAAATAGACCTGGCTAAGCAAATCCAGAGAGAAACTGCTGTTCGTCAGCCAGTAATAGAATCCTGGCTGTTTCTGTGGCAAGAATGGGGCATGACAAATTTTTGAAGGTTCTGCCAATACCTCTAATATTTTTTATCCTTTTTCATGATATTTTATCACAGGATATTGAATATTGTCCCCTGTACTATACAGAATGATCTTGTTATTTCTCCATTCTGTAGATAATAGTTTGTATCTGCTGACCCCAAACTCCTAATCCTTTCCTCCTTTCCCACCCTCCCCCTCCCCCTGTCCCTGCACTGGCAGCCACAAATCTGTTTTCTATGTCTGTGAGTCCATTTGGGGAATTAATTTTTATTCAAATTTATTAGGAGATCAAGAATCCAGATAACACAGTTGAACTTTTGCTCCTTTGAAAGATGAAGTGGGTCTTCTACGATGAAGCCTCCACAGTCACTCGGTATAACTTCTATTGAGGCTGCAATTGTGGTCCAAGGTCAAGGGGAGGGACTGTGGACCTCACCTTGGGAGAGTAAGACTGTTAGGGTCACGTTAAGGTAATGTGAATGAGACACAGACACTAGACTGCATGTGTGCCCAGTCATTTCAGTTGTGTGACTCTGCGACCCCATGGACTGTAGCCCACCAGGTTCCTCGGTCCCTGGGATTTCCCAGGCAAGAATACTGGAGTGGGTTGCCATGCCCTTCTTCTGGGCATCTTCCTGACCCAGGGGTCATACCCGCATCTCTTATGTCTCCTATGTTGCAGGCAGATTCTTTATCGCTGAGTCACCAGGGAATCGCAGTAGTGGTTGCTAAGAGGGAGGGGAGGGGAGGAAGGGATGTATTGGGATTTGGGGGTTAACAGATGCAGACTATGATATAAAGTGTATAAACAACAAGGTCCTACTGTAGAGCACAGAGAACTATGTTCAATATCCTGTGACAAATAATGGAAAAATACAAATATACATATATATATATGTATAGCTGAGTCACTTTGCTGTACAGCAGAAATTAATGCAACATTGTAAATCAACTACACTTCAATAAAGTTAAAAAAAACACACAAAGCAAATAATGTGAATGTATCTTTGCAGACACTTTTGGTCAGTCAGTCTGCTGTAGGTTTTACCCCTCAGGTAAAGATCATGTGTAAAAACTCTGATACCCTTGAGGGAAGTGCCCTAGTCAAGATTAGATGAAGGAAGCACTAGACTTTTAAAAAAATCCATTCTGAAAATCTCTGCTTTTTAAATTTTATTTATTTATTGGCCATGCTGTGCAGGCATATGGGATCTTAGTTTCCCAACTAGGGATCAAACCCATGTCCCTGCACTGGGAGTCTAGTCAGTCTTCCCTGGACCACCAGGGAAGTCCCTGTAGGCTTTTATTTTCCTTTATAATTCAAATGACCTTTTTTTAAAGTTTCTTTTTTACTTATTTATTTTTTTAAATTGGGGAATAATTACTTTACAATATTGTGATTGCTTTTCCTATACATCAACATGAATCAGCCATAGGTGCGTGTCCCCTCCACCCCGAACACCCTCTCATCTCCCTCCCCACCTCATCCCTCCAATTTGTCACAGAGCACCAGCTTTGGGTGCCCTGCATCATGCATCAAACTCACACTGGTTATCTAGTTTACATATGGTAATGTATATGTTTCAATGCTGTTCTCACAAATCATCCTACCCTCTCCTTCCCCCATTGAGCCCAAAAGTCTATTCTTTTAACATCTGTGTCTCCTTTGCTGTTTTTAATTGAGAGCAGAGAAAAGGGACAGGAAAACTTGAAAAAGACTCAGAAAAAGGCTGTGGAGGACCTTCGGGCAGACTTGGCTGCCTTTCCTGATCTCTCTAGAATCATCTTGCTTCTGGAAAATATTTACCTTTGGCTGATGAGGCAGCTCATTCACGGATGGTGACTGCCAGGCCCGATCTCTCTCCAGGGGCGGGCAGCTTGCAGATGGAGCCACTTATACAGTGCAATGAGCCGCCCAAGCCATAGGAAACCTAATGGGACAGAATATGGTCTAATTTTCCAGGAGAGCCAGGCAGCCACCTTGTGATTTGACATCCAATCAGAGTTCCCATTTGGGGCTCCCTGGTGGGCCGTTCAAAATTCCCATTGAAGAGGCAGCTTTGTAAAACCAAGCTTGCTTCGGCAGGGAGCTGCCTCTGGGTGTGTAAGACCGCCCCTGTGATCTGCTTGTTAGATGTCCGTTTGCCTGATTCTGCTCCCCCTCTGATCCGCCAAGGAATGAAGGCGCCAGGAGCCCTGAAACAGATTCAGGATTTGTATATATTTCTGCTACAAGTCTTCCATGGTGGCTCACACAGTAAAGAATCTGCCTGCCAATGCCGAGAACTAGGTTCAGTCCCTGGGTCAGGAAGATCCCTTGGGGAAGGGGATGTCTACCCACTCCAGTATTCTTGCCTGGAGAATCCCATGGACAGAAAAGCCTGGAGGACTGCAGTCCATAACATCACAAAGAGTTGGGCAGGACTGAAGGGGCTTAGCACACATACACACACCCTGGGACTAAGCAACTGAAGCCTGGGAGCTGCAGCTCCCTGCAGACAGGACTGTGCCCTTCAGCGGTCATGGGGATAATGACACCTCATAAGCACTGTGCTGTGGTTGCTCATTTTACAGGTGCTGCCACTGAGGCAGAGTTTAAGGAACTCGTCAAGGCCAGACATAAGTGAAGTCGCTCAGTCGTGTCTGACTCTTTGCGACCCCATGGGCTATAGCCTACCAGGATCCTCTGTCCATGGGATTTTCCAGGCAATAGTCCTGGAGTGGATTGCCATTTCCTTCTCCAGGGGATCTTCCCAACTCAGGGATCGAGCCCATGTCTCCCGCATTGTAGACAGATGCTTTACTGTCTGAGCCACGAGGGACATAGGGTGAGCAGAATCTGCATCAGCGACTACATTTCCATCATCACACCACATCAACACACCCTACCCAGACCAGCTTCACTCACCTGCTTTATCTTGAAGGCGAAGTGTTTATTTCTGCCTCCAGCACTGGGCATTCAAAGGCAGAGAGTTCACAGACTGTATCTTATTTAGATGAAGACCTTGGAGGTCTTTAATCAATTTTATTTTAAAAAATGATCTATTTATGTATGTCTTTGCTGGGTGTTTGTTGCTGCATGCGGGCTTTCTCTAGTTGCAGAGAGTGGGGGCCACTCTGTAGTTGCGATGTGCCGGCTTCTCATTGCCCTGGCTTTTCCATGTAGAGCATGGGCTCTAGCACACACAGGCTTCAGTAACTGCAGCTTGCAGGTTCAGTAGTTGTGATGCAAGGGCTTAGTTACTTAGTCGCCTGTGACATGTGGGATCTTAGTTCCTGGACCGGGGATCAAGTCTGTGTCCCCTGCAGGTGGATTCTTAAACACTGGACCACCAAGGGAAGTCCCTTAATTTTAACCTCTGATTTCCAGGTCCTTATCCTGCTTTTCCCAAGTTTCATAGAGAATGGACTAGTCCTCACTCACCCGGTCAAGAACTGAACAACCAGGTAACTTGCATCTCCAGAGACCTGGCTCTTTCCTGGCTAACATTTGCCTTCCAGTGTGGAAAAGAAAGACCTCTAGGGTGAGAGCTTTGCTATTTATAGTCTCATGGGCCATCACAATGTCATCATCTCGGATAGGACACGCACCCTGTCATCAGGGCAGCCCATTCATTTCAGATGACCCACAATTAGGACTCATTTGGCAGAAGCCATTTGCATTTCTCACTTAACTCTCAATTCACTGCCTGTCTACTCAGCTTTCTCCCACAGGCAGTGGCTGGTCTGATCCCTCAGTCATTGCCACATGATATCCACTTCAAAGGGCTGCATTTGTGAAGCTAATAACAAACATCTAATATAGTGGAATGAGTGGTCAGCCAGTGGATGCGTGAATGAAAAAAAGATGCTGGACATCATTAGCCATTAAGAAAATGCATGTTAAAGCCAGAGTGAGACACCACTCTACAGCCTTCAGAATGACTACAATTTAAGAAAAGATTGACCATTCCAAGTTGGTGAGGATGGGGAGGGATGGGAACTTTCTGCTGGGGTAAGGATAGAACGGTACAGCCATTTGTGTGTTTTTAAATGTTATTGAAGTCTAGTTGAGTTACAGTGTTGTGTTTAATTTCTGCTGTACAATAAGTGATTCAGTTATGCATATATATATGTATTTTTTTCATATTCTTTTCCATTATGGTTTATCACAGGATATTGAATATAGTTCCTGTGCTACACAGTAAGACCTTGTTGTTTATCCGTCCTATATATACTGGCTTACATCTGCTAACACCAACCTCCCAGTTATTCCCTTCCCTACCCCCACCCCTACCTTGGCAATGAGTCTGTTCTCTACGTCTATGAGTCTGGTTGTGTTTCATAGATATGTTTATTTGTGTCGTAGTTTAGAATACACATATCAATGATGTGTGGTATTTGTCTTTTTCTATACTTACGTAGTATAATAATCTCTAGGTCCATCATGTGGCTGCAAATGGCATTATTCCATTTTTTTTGGCTGAATAATATTCCATTGTATATATGTACCATATGTTCTTTATCTGTTCATCTGTTGTGGGACATTTTGGTTGTTTCTATGTCTTGCTTATTGTAAATAGTGCACCACTTTGGAAAACATCCTGGCTGTTTTGTTTTTTTTAAGTTAAATGTACACCTACCCTATGATCTAGTCTTTCTGTTTCTAGATATTTACCTAAGAGAAATGAAATCGGCTATCCATACAAAAATTTGTTCATGAATATTGATAGCAGCCTGTTTGCACTCGCCAAAACCCGGAAAAAGCACAAATGCCCATCAGCAGGTGAATAGACAAACAAGCAGTGGTGTGTTCATGCAGGGAAATGCAACCAGACCATGAGAGGACATTTGCTGATACATGCTGTAACATGGATGGGTCTGAAAATAATTATGCTGAATGAAACACGTCATGCAGGGACTTCCCTGGCAGTCCAGTGGCTAAGAATCCACCCTCCACTGCAGGGCACCTGAGTTCCATCTCTGGTCCGGGAGCTGAGATCCCACATGCTGCAGGCAGCTAAGCCTGCGGGCCACAACTAGAGAAGCCCTTGAGCCCCAATGAAGACCCAGCACAGTCAACATTTTTTTAAAGAAGAAGTCATGCAGAAGATGAATGATTCCATTTTTATGAAATTATAGATGATGCAGACAAATCCATAACTTCAGAACTCAGATCGGCAGTTGTGTACAGATTGGGGTGAGGGTCCCAGAGAGGGATGGGATGGAGGGATGACAGAGTGGCACAAGTAAGTAAGCTTCTTTATCCTTATCTCAATTTCAGTCCTAAACTCCCAGGCTTATATATAGGTCAAAACTTATGAAACAGAATATATTTTAAATACATGCATTCTATCTTATATCATGCATACCTCCCTAAAAGTTTTTAAAATAGCATTTTTGCTGTTGTTGTAGTTTAGAGGCTAAGTTGTGTCTGACTCTTTGAGACCCCATGAACTGTAGCCCACTAGGCTCCTCTGTCCATGGGATTTCACAGGCGAAAATACAGGAATTGGTTGCCATTTCCTTCTCCAGGGGACCTTCCTGACCCAGGGAATCCAACCTGCATCTCCTGCATTGGCAGGCGGATTCTTTCCCAATGAGCCACCTGGGAAGCTGATAATACCATTTGACACATGGTAAATATTTGATAAGCACATTTGGTGAAGGAATTGCACTGCATTTGTGGCAGGGAGAACAATTATATTCCCTTTCCTTTGTTGCCCGTCTTTTCTTCCGCTTTTGCTTCCAAAGAACTAAATACATGGGGGAGGATGTGGCCCCCGGGGACCTAGTTACGGGGTGGCCGTGGGCTCTGGGTGCCTTGCCCCTAAGAAGGGAGTGAGGTTCTGGGGCCATTCACTGCAGTTCTGCTCTGCAAAGTTCTTGCTTCTTGAGATCCCTGCATGGATGAAAAGGAAATGCTGACGTTCATGTATTTCAATAGACAGTTTGAAACAATACACTTTAATAGGAACATGGCTTTAAGCTGCATTCTACAAGTTGATTACAAGCCAGTGTGGGAGAAGAGCTCACTGCTGTGGGAACTGAATGGGTCAGGGCTCAGAGACAGGAGGGAGCCTGTTATTTCAGGAAGTAGGACAAGACAGTGGGTCTTGTAGGCGGTGAAATGAACAGAAGGAGATTAGGGATGCAAACAGGTACCCAATGGTGTGGGACTTCCTAGGACCATAGAAAAGTTTGCTTTTTTTTCCCTAAAAGTTTTTTTTTTTTTTTTCCCGCAATAACAGTAGGAAGTGACTGGAGGTTTTTGAGCAGAAGAGTGACTTTATCTTCTGTTTACTTGAAACAGTCCAGTCTGGAAGTCAGGTTGCTGTGTGGGGAGGAGATTTGAGGACCGGAAGAGTACAAAGTGGGGTTCTACTGTGGAGGATGCTGTTTTCATCCAGGTGGGAGGTGATGCTGGCAGGGAAAAGGCTGAAACCTCTTGAAGGGCAGCCCTGGGGACTTCCCTGGTGGTCCAGCAGTTGAGACTCTGCCTTCCAGTGCAGGGGGCTCCAGTTCGATTTCTGATTGGGGAACTAAGAACCCACATGCAGTGCAGCCAAAATTTTTTAAAGGAGAGGGGCAGCCATGAGACAGTTTCTCCATGTAGGCTGAGTTGATCTGAGCAAAGCCTCTGGAGGATTCTGGACTAGACCAGAGAGTCTGTGTCAGTTACATTCATTGTGACTGGTGATCCCTTTTAAAGTTGCTTTTGGAACACTCAGTCATGACCTATATGGGAAAAGAATCTTAAAACAGTGAATATATGTGTATGTATAAGTGATTCATTTTGCTCTACACCTGAAACTAACACAACATTGTAAATCAACTATACGCCAATAAAAAAAATTTTTTTTAAGTTGCTTTTGGCAGACAGAAAAGTTACTCCTGGGAAGTTTCCAAGAATAAATCATTTTCTAGGAACTACAAATAGAGGTGCCGTTGCAGAAGTTATACTTGGCAGCTTGTTGTGACACGTTGCTATCAAAGCGGAGATAAAACAATGTGAGCTGGGATGGCAAGCAGCAGGTTGGTTTGGCTGCCCGGTTGTTTTGAGGTTGACCTCTTTAATTATTGCCTAAGAGGCTCTATGCCTCTCCAGTTGAGGGACCCCAGAGTCCCACCCACCCCTTATTGTCCCTCTCACAGTCTGCAGTGTAAGGTAAGGGTGGCATGGTGATGTTTTTTTTTTCCTTGCATCACTAACAGGTAGAACTTGTGTTTATTCCTTTTCTATTGTGAAGAGCAAGGAGATCAAACCAGTCAATCCTAAAGGAGATCAACCCTCAACATGCATTGGAAGGACTGATGCTGAAACTAAAGCTGAAGCTCCAATACTTTGGCCACCTGATGCAAAGAGCCGACTCATTGGAAAAGACCCTGACACTGGGAAAGATTGAGGGCAAGAAGAGAAGCGGGGGCAGTGGATGAGATGGTTGGTGTCATTGACTCAATGGACAGAAGTCTGAACAAACTCCAGGAGACAGTGAAGGATAGGAAAGCCTGGAGTGCTGCAGTCCATGGGGGTTGCAAAGAGTCAGACACAACTGAGCAACAGATCAGAAGTTGTGAAGAGAAGCTGGGGAAAATGCAAGCCATCCTTTCCTTGGAAGTGGATTTCAGCTCTCTCTACCGCATGGGATATGCCTTTTAGAGTCTTCCAGACACGCTGGATCATTCAGTAATCTTAACCTAAAAGACCCAGAGGAAACACTGACAGGATGGGCGGTCTTATGTGCTGATTTGAGAGACAGATTTTGTGTGTCTTTCCTTTGCTCACTTGCTGTGTTGTGGCTAGTACCCTACTAAGCTTTTAGTTTTATTTTACTTACACATGTTGAAAATTTAGATTCAACTGGAGTTAAGTAATGGTGACTTTTCAACTTGAAGCAGTGGTTTGGGAATTCCCTGGTGATCCGTGGTTAGGATTCCACGCTTTCATGGCTGTGGCTCGGGTTCAATGCATAGTCAGGGAACTAAGATCCCGCAACCCGTGCCACGTGGCCAAAAAATAAAAATAATAAACACACACACACACAAAGTAAAAAAATAAGCTAAGTAGTGCACAGGGAGGGTGTATATGTGTTTGTGTGTGAAAGTGTATTGATACGTGTGTGTATACCACATATGTGTATATTCCTATCATGTAAATACATTAGAAAAAAAAAACAAAATGAAGCTAACCCATCAGACTTAGAATTCTGACTTAGACTTTTAATTCTTAGAAACTTACAACAGGTTCAGTTCGTCTGGGAAGTTAGGCTTGAGTTGGCTTAAAGAAAAGTATCAAGGGAGTCATTTTTAAAAAATAACTTTATTTGTTTATTGGTTTGCTGGGTCTTCATTGCTGCGGGGCTTTTCTCTAGTTGCTGTGAGTGGGGACTACTCTCTAGTTGAAGTGCGCGGGCTTCCCATTTTGGTGGCTTCTCTTGTGATGGAACACGGGCTCTAGAGTGTGGGCTTCAGTAGTCGCGGTTCCCAGGCTCAAGAGCACAGGCTCCTGGGCTTAGCATGTGGCATCTTCCTGGACCAGGGATTGAACCCGTGTCTCCTGCATTGGTAGGCAGATTCTTTACCACTGAGCCACCAGGGAAGCCCAGGCAAGTTATGCTTTGAAGACAACATGTCTATAGTAAACTGTGTGCCTGAGGATAACAGCGGTGGTGAGGACTCTGTGTCTTCAGGTCTGAGCTCAGGCTTACCTGCTTCTATGGTGTCTGTCCATCGTGAGTGAGTGTCCATCAGCCATCCTCAAAGGCTCAGAGACAGATCCCTGGGTGACACTGTGCAGGGATCCCCAAAGCCTCAGAGAAGTGCACACTCTTTGTAAAGGAAGGAGACTGGATGAGATAAAGTCACTGTTCTTTCTTCCCCAGGATTTCTAGTTCTGATCAGGGAGCTGAAATGCTCTCCGTCATCACTTAGAAGTGAAAGTGTTAGTTGCTTAGTTGCATCCAACTCTGCGACCCCGTGGACTATAGCCCTCCAGGTTCTGTCCATGGAATTCTCCAGGCAAGAATACTGGAGTGGTTGCCATTCCCTTCTCTGGGGCATCTGTCCAACCCAGGGATTGAACCTGGGTCTTCTGCATTGCAGGCAAATTCCTTACCATCTGAGCCACCAGACACACATCCTTTTTGTTGTTGTTGTTATTGGTGTCATTGACCTTCAACTATCCTGGACATCTGCATGTGTGACTTTAAAAAGCCAGTGCAGCAGCGCTGCCGTTGAAGATGAGAAGACCATCAAAATCTGACCCAAGTCTCATCTACCTGCAGGTTCTTGAGATGCTTGCTGTTAGAAATTAGGAAGAAAGTGCACCTGTATTGTGGAGACTGTTTCTTTTCAATTTTAGAGAAGAGGAGAGGAAAAAAGCAATTAGCACAGTCCTTTGAAGAATTACACAGCAGGGGTGATAGCAGCTGAGATAAAGAGTGAGGAATCATTTTATGAATTATAATTCATGCTGAGAAATCGGTCGAGGGTGAATAAAGTGGTAACTTTTAAAGCAGAGAGACGATTCTCTTTGCCTATTTCTTTCAACTTAGGGATGCCTGGAGAAGTTCTGAGGGGAGGGATGAAAGAGATGAAGACTCAGACATGAGATAAAGTGCCATGCAATTCAAAACATTAGGAAGATTTAGAGGGATCCTTCAAACAAAGGCACGCAGCGGCTGTGATTCTCGGCTCTCAAGAGTGTACCTGGATTTGTGGAGAAAGGTTTAGAAGCTTAATTTACATACATGAAAGTCCACTTTTAACTTCCAATGAAGAGGCTGTACCACCCAGTGTGCTATTACATCAGATATTCCCTGTATCTCACAGTACATTTATTCTAGCCCTATCCTTCCTAACAGAATTGCAGAATGAGCTTTTCAGGTCAACTAATGTTTCTTCCACCTTCTCTCTTCCCTATCTCTCCTCTAACCCCCTTTTCCAGAGTGCTAATATCCCATTCGTCCTTCTTGTTTATTTTTCCTGACCTGGGCTTTACTAAGTCACTGGGAGGGATGGCTCATAGTATTTTTTATCCTTGTCTTTAGCCAGCCTGTGCTGATTAGGAATGCTTTTGTCTATAAGTTCCCAGGTGGCTCAGTGAGTAAAAAATTCGCCTGTAATACAGGAGACATGGGTTCAATCCCTGGGTCAGGAACATCCCCTGGAGGAGGAAATGGCAACCCTCTCCAGTATTCTGGCCTTGGAGAAATCCATGGACAGGAGCCTAGTGGGCTACAGTCCATGGGGTTGCAAGAGTCAGACAAGACTGAGCGAATAACACTTTCACTTTCAGTACACAGTGATCACTATTATTGTTACTATTATTATTTTCTTTCAGGAAGGCAAAGGCATTCCATAAGACTTCTGATCGTATATCATTGGCCAGAGCTGAGCCTGACTTCCAGCAGATCATTGCCCTGGAGAACCGAGGTTACCCTTGTTGGCTGACACCAATTATGATTGATGTTTTGAGCTACAGAAGGGAGTAATTTTCCTGAGATCAAGGACATTCACATGCTATCGGATCAAATGGAGCTCTGCTGCCAAGAAGGTGGGTAGATAAGGTACCAGGAAGGCAGAAGACAGGGTCAGCCCTATACTATTTATGCCATTAAGTGTTGAAAGAGTCACTATTTTAAAGACACCAATCAGTTGATCTGCCTAAGGAGGTATCTGCAGAGGTGGGAATGACAGTTTGCTTTGTATTAACTCAGACTTGCTTACTTCTTCAATTAGCATTAACCGAGCACCTATTGAGTCAAGGCTCTGTACTGGGCCCTCTGGACACAGTACTAAGCCAGGAGGGCCAGGACTCACGCTCGTGGAGTTCCCAGTGTGGAATGGGAGACCCACCCTGACAAGCCAGTGAACAGGTGACCTCAGAGACTGGGAAGTGCTGCCGGAAGCAGCCAAGGGTGGAAGGGGAGAGACTCACAGTTGTGGAGGCAAAGTGTCTGGTTCCCACTGAGCGGGGAAGTGGGGCAGGAGAGGCACGGAAAGGGTCTGATGTATTTGAACAGAGGCCACAGTGATGACTAGAGATTGTATTAAATCAATGACCACCATTGAATTATGAGAGAATGAGCAGGTTTTCCTATTTGTTAGGTATAATGTATGTATCTCAGTTTCTCTGTCTACAAAAGTGGATCGAAATGACGGGTTACCGTCACAGAGGGTCACCCCACACCAGTCTCCACTTGGTTGACCCACCCTTCTGTACAAGCATCAGCCATGTTTTTGTAAGATCCAGGCAAGATAAGAGCTGGGGGTGGGAGAGTGTGGAAAGGATGAGGCCACTAATATTAATAAAAGGCCCTCATCAGAGTAGCCTTCAGGGCACGGGGGACCTGTGGGTACTGGGTCCTAGGATGCCCTGAGTCTGCAGGTGACTGGTTCCAGCTGTGACCTGGTCAATCCAACCATCCCCCTTCCTCTTCAGGGTGTGTCTTACTAACCCGTCTTCCAGGGTCTGTCTCCTCTCTAGACGTAGCATCAAGGGCTGACATGGGATGTGGGGACCCACTAGGTGACCTTGGGGGTCAGCTCTGATCACTCCTTTTAGTCTGCTCTGCCATCTCTAATAGGAGTCGGCCCTGTACCCTCCTCCACTCAAGAGAGGTGACAAGTGAATGGAGAGTTGAAACATGAAATCTGTGAAGCTGACAGACAGAACCAGAAACTATGCTGAGGTGAAACTGACATTCAGACAAAGAACACGGTTTATGCTTCTCCAGAGGCATGAAATCAGCTGTGTGAAGACGCGTGGGGTGGCCCTCTGTGACCAGATTTCATTGGTGGAGAAGGTAATCCATTATATTGAATTTGCTTTTGTAGACAGAAAGACTGGGATATATACATTATACCTAAGAAACAGGAAAGCCTGCTCATTCTCCCATAATTCAGATGGCGGCCATTGATGTAATACAATCTCTAGGGAACTGACTGGCATGTTTAGGTTTTGTGGTTTTTTTCAGAGATAAGTAGTCAGAAGGACTGTTTGCCCTTCCCTGAGAGCCATTTCAAGGATGCACCTCAAGAGAGCAGGAATAATGACCTGGGATGCTGAGGGTGACTGAACCCCAGGAAGGCCTCTCTATAAACTCTCAGATGCCACAGGATGGCAGAGGGGAGGTGAAGACCTGGTCCCTGGGCACTGAAGACCAGCCCTGGAGGAAGTTACCTGCTAGTTAAACCGCCACCTGTCCATCTGGAGTGGCTACCTCTTCCATCAGTCTCTCCCTGCCCTCTGGATATGGATGGATTCCACCTGGAAAGCTCCTGAACCCATAGTCGGTGACACATGTCAGAAAGAAAACAATACCAGGTAATGGGATCAAAGGCTGGAGTGGGTGGGGCTACTTTAGAGAAAAGGGCTGCTCAGGGAGACTCCTGACCTCAGGAGGGGTGTCTGAATCCCACAGCGAAGAAGGGGCCAAGTTGGCAAAGACTGGATGGGGGGCCAGAGGGGAGCAGTTCCAGGCAGGGGAACAGCAAATGCAACAGTTCAGAGGAGGGCTGTGTTTTGTGTGTTTAAATGATTTCTATAGATTTTTATATTTAATCATCACAGTAACATAACAGAAGAGCTGGAATTAGTCCTCATAGTAAAATCAATAACAACTTTAAGGAAATCACTTAGTGAAAGGTCGAGGCCAAGGGTGTGGATCTCAAAATCTGTTCCCTGCTGAGTACTGAACTGCAGGTGGAGGTGTGCCGGTGAGGCTCATATAATTTCCTGTTTATAGAAAGAGAGAGAGAAATTCCCAGAGGAAAGAAGAGACAAGGACTCAGATTCTCCTTCTGGCAGAACTATGTTAAACTTCAGGCATGACCTTGGCCGGGCCAGCTGACCTCCCTGTCTCAGTTCCAGGTCTCTTATGTGCAGTAATCTCTCCCTTCTCACTTCCCAGGGTGGTTGTGAGAATTGCAGGTGCAAAGGGGGTCTCAGAGTCAGGACACGGTGTGGAAAGGAAGGTACAGTGCCTGTCACAGACACATGCCAGACTTCCTTGGGTCAAAAAACTAATCGTGGGACTTCCCTGATGGTCCAGTGGTTAAGAATCCACCTGCCAAGGCAGGAGACATAGCTTTGATCTCTGTCTGGGAAGATCCCACAGTGCCTTGGGGAAACTAAGCCCCTGGGCCACAACAGTTGAGCCTGTGCTCAACGAGAGAAGCCCCCACTAGAGAAAGTCAGCATGCAGCCATGAAGACCCAGGGCAGCCAAATATATATAAATAATTAATTAATCACAGCTGTTGTGTGTGATGGACTGGGTCTACCATCCTGCATATGCTATTAGGTTATTTTTCTAAGTAAAGATTCCATTTCAAAATGAAGCAGCAAGGGAGGAAGGAGGGGTGGGATGAATTGGGAGACAGGAACTGCCATATATACTACTATATATAAAATAGATAACTAACGAGAACTTATTGTATATAGCTCGGGAACTCTACTCAATGCCCTATGGTGACCTAAATGGGAAGGAAATCCAAAAAAGAATATATATATATATATATATATATATATATATATATATATATATCTTCGATGCTTGGGTCAGGAATATCCCCTAGAGGAGGAAATGGCAACCCACTCCAGTATTCTTGCCTGAAAAATTCCATGGACAGAAGAGTCTGGTGGGCTACAGTCCATGAGACTGCAAAGAGCTGGACACAACGAGCAATTGAACACACACACACACACACAGCTGATTCACTTTGCTGTACAATAGAAGCGAGCACAACACTGTAAAGCAACTATTCAGTGTCAGTTTAGTTCAGTCTCTCAGTCGTGTCTGACTCTTTGCGACCCCATGAACTGCAGCACGCCAGGCCTCCCTGTCCATCACCAATTCCTGGAGTTCACTTAAACTCATGACCATTGAGTCGGTGATGCCACCCAACCATCTCATCCTCTGTCGTCCCCTTTTCCTCTAGCCCTCAATCTTTCCCAGTATCCGATACAAAATTTTTTTAAAATGAAGCAGCAACTGATCAAGGATTCTGAATACCATTTCCCAGGTCTCTTGGGAAATTGCACAAAAATCTGAGATATTCAGTGGCTGAGTTAGTGAGGAACTGTTGAAGGAAATTCGGGGCCAGGTGGTGAGTCCAAGTTCTCCCCTCCTTCTAGCTGGGGATCCTTGAGGGACACACTCAGCTTCTCAGAGCTTCTGTCTGTCAAGTGAAGACAGTCATCCAACTCAATAGTTTCAAGGTGTAGCCAGCATCTTGTCTCCTGACATCACAAGCCTTCTGCTTTCTGGGATGGGCATGGGAGTTTCAGCATTTACAGCATCACTGATGAAAGTCATTTCCAAATTCCATCACAGCATGTCAGTGTGGAAATTAGAGGAATTCTCTGGCAGTCCAGTGGTTAGGATTCCACATTTCTGCTACAGGGGGCCCAGGTTCGATCCCTGGTCTGGAAACTAAGATCTTGCAAGTAGCCTGTGCATGCATGCACGCACAGTTGTGTTCAACTCTTTGAGACCCCATTGGCCACAGCCCACCAGGTTCCTCTGTTCATGGGATTGTCCAGGCAAGAATACTGGAGTGGGTTGCCATTTCCTCTTCCAGGGGATCTTCTCAACCCAGGGATTGAACTGTGTCTTTTGCATTTCCTGCATTGGCAGGCAGATTCTTAACCACTGCGCCACTTAGGAGGTGGGGTCAAAAAAAAAAAAAAAGAAACTAGAACAACTCTGGCATTAGCAAGCCCCTTGAACACTGAACAATATAAATTCCCTGGTTCAGGAACTGTCTCTATCCCCCACCATTCTCTATCTGCTTTCCTGATAAAGAAAACTGCTCCTCAAATTAATCTATTAAGTAGAAGCATGGATTTTTTTTCCTGTCTCATAATAGGATCAGCTCAAATCAAACATCCAAAACCGGTACCCCAGAGGCCTGTCTTCCAAATTGGATTTAGAGGAGTTCATTTCCAGAATCAGAAACTGAAGGAAATGGCTAATCTGCTTGCGGTTTCCTGCTCCCATGCAACCATAAATATTCTCACTTTCCATCTCGGGAGGAGGCGGGCAGGGGCAGCATCCCCCCATCAACTCTGGTAATAGATGATCCCTGAGTGGCCTGGGCAGAATGTCATAAAAGCCCAGTCTCATATCTGCGACCCCTTTAGACCCAGGGGCTCATTTTTGAGAACAGTAGGTTGATAGCATTGGAAAGGAGAGAGGAATATGGCTTCCCCAATGGCTCAATGGGTAATGAATCCATCTGTAATGCGGAAGACACAGGAGACCCAGGTTCAATCCCTGGGTCAGGAATATTCCCTGGAGGAGGAAATAGCAACCTGCTCCAGTATTTTTGCCTGGAGAATCCCATGGACAGAGGAGCCTGGAGGGTACAGTCTATGGAGTCGAAAGAGAGTCAGATACAACTGACTAAATGTGCATGCGTGTATATATACTTTCAGATTCTCTCCCATTAGAGGTTTTTACAAGATACTGAGTATAGTTCCCTGTGATATACAGTAGGTCCTTGTTGATTATCTAGTGTGCATTTGTTAATCCCAAATTCCTAATTTAAATTTAGAGTTTGTGATTGTTTTTCAGTTTAAGAGATGTTGAGACAAATGGGATGCCAGATAGCTTCCCCAAACTCATGAGGTATTTGTCAGAGGACAAAAAAGATTTTCCCTGCGTGAAGGTGAAGGCAGTCCAATTTTGTGTTTTTCTAACAAGGTAAATGCCAGGGACGATTTGTTTCTGTCTCATTTCACGCAGCCTTGAGAAATGAGCCCACTTGCACGCTCTGAGATGTTGGCAAAGAAACGATGGAGCTGGCTTTGCTCTTAACACTAGAAATCAGAAATAGCGTTGTCGCCGGTGGGTCCATCCATATGTATTTGTGCCCTGAAGTATGACTCGGAAGAGCTGGAGCGGCATTCCAGAATTGCTTTGGATGATCATAATGTAGCAAATCATCTAATTTATAGATTAAGCTGGCTCAGTCAGCATATCTCCTTGCCCTTTCATCTAAAGAAAATAAAGGGTTGAATGATTGTCACATAGGGACAGAGTCACATAGTCCAGTGTCTAAATGTCCAGAGCATACAATAGAAGGTTGACTGGACCAGGCACCCTTCTGAGAGCATCTGCTTCCAGTGGGTGGCAATCAGTAAAACAGGAGATAGAATTTTCATAGAATTTGACTTATTGCTGACTTCTTTTAGCCTTATCTAAAAGATAACAATTCTAAGGGCTTTGGGGAAAAAAATGACTTTCTATAAGATTTGCCCATAGTAACACAACCTTCTTTCCATTATGCAGAGATGTTTTTTAAAATATCTTAGCCAGACCAACTCTCCTGAGATGTGTCTGCTTCTAGGTGGGACATGGGGAGGGGGAAGGGGGCTTTGGCAGGCTCAGAGTTAAAGGGGAGGGGGGTAAACATTCAGACCTTCTGTAGCCAAGAAATTGCTACCATCTTCCTCTAACTACCCATGTCACCTGCATAAGATCAGCCCCTCCCACCTCACCCTCCCAGAGTTCATTTTTTTAATTTATTTTTTATTTTATAGTAGGATATATTTGGTTTACAGTGTTGTTTTAGTCTCAGGTGTACAGCAAAGTGGTTCAGTTATCCATCTACATCTACCCATTCTTTCTCAAATTCTTTTCCCATATAGGTTATTACAGAATACTGAGTGGAGTTCCCTGTGCTGTATGGTAGGTCTGTGTTGTAGAATTCTCTTTTATCATTGAGTTTTTGTTCAGTCACCCAGTTGTGTCTGACTCCTTGCGACCTCATGGACCGCAGCATGCCAGGCTTCCCCGTCCTTCACCATCTCCCGGAGCTTGCTCAGACTCATGTCCATTGAGTCAGTGATGCCATCCAACTATCTCATCCTCTGTCATCCCCTTCTCCTCTTGCCCTCAATCTTCCCCAGCATCAGGGTCTTTTCTAATGAGTCTGCTCTTCACATCAGGTGGCCAAATATGGGAGCTTCAGCTTTGACATCAATCCTTCCCATGAATATTCAGAATTGGTTTCCTTTAGAATTGACTGGTTTGATCTCCTTGCAGTTCAAGGAACTTTCTTTGGCGCTCAATCTTTTTTATGGTCCAACTCTCACATCCGTACGTGGCTACTGGAAAAAGCACTGTACACAGTTACTCAAATACCATCTGTGCTTTGGGCCCTCTCCTTGATTTTAGGTATAAGGCATACAAAAGGTACCCATCACTTAGCTTCAAGATTTTTACAGTGAAGCTGAGAGATATTAGCTGACCATGTTCCTGTATGCTAAGAGGAAGTATTTTATGAGTGATATGGTTATATATTTAGACAAAGAGCTAATTCTCCCAAGAGGAAAATGTTTCATCAGGGAAGGCTTTCAAGTAAAGATAACATTGAAATTATGTTTGAAATGATCCTTCCCATCAGGGAAGGAGTTTTCTAGGGAGAACAAAGACCTGTGAGTAATAAAATAATAGTTACTTTTAATTGAGCACCAACTATGTGCCACATGTACCTTGACATGTTCAAAATGTCTTATTACTATTAATCAAGGCAACAGTATGAGTTATAGAAAGCCTTATACCCATTTTACAGACTAGGAAAAGTGACTCTCCCTGGTATGGGTAGCTTTTGAAACAGGCAGACTGTTCCTAAAACCTGGGTTCTGAGTTATCATATCACACTGCTATTCTGGGAAGAAGTGTCTGGGAAGAGAGGGAAATCTGATGACACATGAATGGTTGAAGGAAGTGTGTGTATCTCACCTGCCCAAGGATTGGGATGTGTGTGACTCACCAGCCCTGTGACTTTGGGACAGATAATCAAGTCTTTCTGAACCTCAGCTTTTTCACAAAGCGAGATGGGCAAGTGTCGTCTCTCCCGGGGTCTATGAGAATCCCTTGCCTTTGAGTTCCTCTCTTTCCTTCTCCTCCTCCTTTCTTCCCAACAGGTGTCTGCTGAGTATCTATTACCTGCCAGATACCTGATAAGCCCTGGAAATGCAGCTTAAATGGGGGCAGGTGAAGAGGGGTTCTCAGTGCTGGAGCCAAGTGACTCAGCCTTGGCTAGTGGTCACAGGGCACTAAGCTCCAGGCACGGACCAGTGGTCCTCTGAGGAGCCCAGGGCACTGCAGGGCACTGACCACAGCATCCCTGGGTCAGAGGTCCATGTGCCTCTCCTTGTGTATATCTCTTTGACTCTACTTTTTCTGTATCCGTTTTGGTTTATTTTTGGCTGCACTGGGTCTTAGTTGAGACATGAAGGCTTTTCTCTAGTTGCAGCACACAGACTTAATTGCCAAGACACGTGGTATCTTAGTTCAGGAATTAGACCAGGAATGAAACCTACATCCTCATGCATTGGAAAACAAATTTTTAACCACTGGACCAACCGGGAAATCCCCCTCTGCATCTCATGATCTGTCTTGCCATCACCTCGTTCTGTTGGTTTTTATTTCTCTCTATGTCCTTAACTCTCTTCTCTCCTAGATTAACTCTCTTTAGAAAGCAGTCTGGCTCCCTCAGTCTTCCTCTTTCTGTTGACTCTGTCTTCCGCTGTATGTTCTGTCCTCCTTCTTGATGTCTTCCTGTCTGCCTTCCTGCTTTTCTGTCTCTGACTCTATTTAAGCATTTGGTCCTCAGTCTACATTTCTGTCTCTCATTCTCTGTCTGTTTCTTTCTCGAGGGAGGCTGTGCTGGGTCCTTGTTACAGTGTATGGCCTTCTCTAGTTGCAGCATGTGAGCTTCGTTGCCCTGTCGCATGTGGGATCTTAGTTCTCCAACCAGGGATCAAATCTGCATCCCTTGCATTGGAAGGTGAATTCTTAACCACGGGCCCACCAGGGAAGTCCCTCTATGTCTGTTTCTAGCACCATCTCCCTCTCCGGCTCCCTCTTTCTTCCCATCTCCTGTTCAGACACCCGGAAACAGGACTTGTCCAGGGGATGGGAACCAGCCACTGACCCAGCTACATCTCCCTATGACTGAACCCACCGGGGACCAGATGCTAGATCCTTACAACAGTGCTCACTCACCTTCAATGAGGTCATTGTTGTGACCCTGCATCGTCGGCTTGTCCTATGGAATATTTCTCTCAGCAGCTCTGTCTAATCAGGTTTGGGTGTTAATTAAATGACTGATATTTGCATGCTAGTTTGGTGGCAACTTGGTGTCGTATTAAATTTTAATTTGGCCTAAGCTCGATAAGAAGGTTCCTTCAGTCAACAAAGACGCTTGTATTAACAGGTTACAGATGTAATTAGGCACAGCTTGACTGAACTGCTAATAGATTCAGGTACTGGAGAGGAATTAGAAATAAACACTTACACACTTATTATTCATTGTTGGTGCTAGGGTATGTGAGTTGGCAGGACCACCTGAATTATGGAAGCTGGGAGCATAAAAATGCAGAATCCATCCACGTTTAAACTTAGATGTTGTCAACATTTTCTCCCAGTCTCTTTTTGCTCTTGTTTCTTTATTTGTGGATCTTTCCCTCTTACCAGTCTCTCTCAGCTTGTGTGTTTGCTGTCTTCTCGATCTCTGTCTGGGTGGCGTAGCCACAATAACAAATCACCATACAATGAATGGGGCTTCTGATGTGGTGCTAGCAATAAAGAATCCACCTGCTAATGCAGGAGACAGGAGACATAGTTCAATCCCTGGGTCGGGAAGATCCCCTGGGGGAGGGCATGGCAACCCACTCCAGTATGCTTGCCTGGAGAATTCCATGGACAGAGGAGCCTGGTGACTACCGTCCATAGGGTCGCAAAGAGCCAGATATGACTGAAGTGACTTAGCACACATGCATACAATGGATGACTCAAAACTGCAGAAATGTATCCTTTCAAAGTTACGGAAGTAGAAGGTCCAAAGTCAACCTGAACTTGGCCACAATCAAGGTCAGCAGTGTGATGCTCCCTCCAGAGGCTCCAGGGGAGAATCTGATCCTTACCTCTTCCAGCCCCTTGGCTTGTGGCCCCAGTCACACCAATCTCCACTCCCAATGTCACCTAAGTGTCAACGTGGATGGATTCTTTTGCATATTCATGTCCTGTGCCCCTATAATGCAGGTGGGTCCTGCCGATTTATGATTGAGCCTGTTGGACTTCTGAAGGATGGAGAGTGATTTGACCATGATGAGAAGTTGGGGGGATGCAAGAGGGAGAAAGAAAGAGAAAGGAAGAGGAGGGGAAGGGATGGGAGTGGAGCAGGGAGAGAAAAGAGAATCATTATGTTGACAAGTAGAGAAAAAGACAATTTTGAACTCTGAAAGGAGAAGGAATCACCAACAAAAATGTCCCCCCAAAGACCAAGCAGGTGATGGATATAAGCAGAACCACTCAGGTGAACACTGAAGTGGAGATGGGGGTAATGTGGCCACAAGCCAAGGGGACCAGAGGCCCGGATTCTCCCCTGGAGCCTCTGGAGGGAGCAGTGCCCTGCTGACCTTGACTTTGGCCAAGTCACACTGATTTTGGACCTTCACGCTCCAGCATCGTGAGAGGGTTTGCTTCTGTTAGCATCATCTGGTGGTTGGTTTCAGCAGCCCCTGGAAACTAATTGGCTTCTTCTCTCTGTGTCACATTGTCCTCTGCCTCCCTCCAATAAGGATCTCCACTTGTATTCAGGATTCACCTGGATATTCCAGGATAATCTTATCCCCATCTCAAGATGCTAAACTGAGTCACATCTGTAAGTCTCCACACCTTTTATTTTTGTCATTAAGGCGACTTTTGCAGATTCCGGAGAGTAGGGTGTGGATGCCAATATTTATTTAGTCCATCAGTCTGAATGCTGTTCTGTCTCCCTCCTGTTTCTTCTCCTCACCACTCAGAGAAGGGGCCTCTCTTTATTTATTCTTGGTTGCACCAGGTCTTTGCTGTTGTGCCTGTGCTTGGGCTTTCTGTGGTTGTGGTGAGCAAGGAGTACTCTTGAGTTGGAGTGTGCAGGCTTCTCATTGCTGTGGATTCTCTTATTGCAGAGCACAGGATCTAGAGCATGGGCTCAGTATTAATAGTTGTGGCACACAGGCTTAGTTGCTCTGAGACATGTGGAATCTTCCTGGACCAGGTATCAAACCCATGTTCCCTGCATTGGCAGGCAGATTCTTAACCACAGCACCACCAGGGAAGTCTGAGTAGCGGCTTTTCTAAGGACTCCTCAACTGTTCCATTTTGACCCAGAACCAGAAATTAGCTGGCTTTTTCAACAGACCAGACAGACAGAAACATCTGTCTTGAGCTGCATCTCCTTTTTGGAGCCATGTGGATGGAGACCAGAACAGGTGTGCACAAGAGAACCCATCACTTCTCTTAACCTTGACTAAGAGCAAGGCTTTTGCCAATGTGAACAAAGTGATCACTTTTGACCTGCCCTGCCACCTCTGGAAAGGTAGGAACCACTTCCTTTCAGAAGATAATTGCCATCAAGCTGTTTGGGGCATTAGCCAAGAGCTGGTTCTTTGAAGCTGGGCACTTGACCATCTCTACTGCTTATCAGATGTTGGCCTTGGGCATACCTCTGAGCCTCAGTTTTCTATCCTGTAAAATGGGCATGATAATGGCACCTCCTTTGGGAGTTGCTGTGCGTTTCTGGGCTCTCTGTATCTTCCTCTCCCTCTCTTTCTCTGCCTTGTTTCTGTGACTCTGTCTTTATCTTTTCTTGTCTCTCAGCTTCCCTGTTCTCTGCTTTGCAACCTGTGTTTCACTGTCTCTAGCTGTCTCTCTAGTTGTGTTTATTTTTAATAGGTTTTTTGGTACAACCTTTATTAATTTTATTTATTTATTTTTGCTGCACTGGTCTTTGTTGCTGTGCACGGGCGTTCTCTGGTTGCCGTGTGTGGTCTCACTGTGGCAGCTTCTCTTATTGAAAAACATGGACTCTATGGCATGTGGGCTCAGTAGTTGTGGCACACAGGTTTAGTTGCTCTGTGGCATGTGGGATTTTCCTGGAGCAGGAACCAAACCATGTCTGCTGCATTGACAGGTGGATTCTTAACCACTGACCACCAGGGAAGTCCTCTAGTTATGTTTAAAGTCCTTTAGTTAAGTCCTCTACTTCCCCCGCCTGCTGTCACTTTGTTCCTTTATTTGAGGAGATGGATTCTCTTTCTGTCTTAGTTGTGTCGTCCCTCTCTGTCTGCCTGTCTCTCTCTCACTCACCCTGATGGGGGTTCTCCTCACAGGGCCCTCTGCTGGTCCTCCACAGTACAGAAATAGGAGATTCCTCATCCCTTTGTTGTTTTAGTTGTTAAGTCATGTCTGACTCTTTTGTGACTATGGATTGTAGCTTGCCAGGCTCCTCTGTCCATGAGGTTTCCCAGGCCAGAACACTGGAGTGGGTTGCCATTTCCTTTTCTGGGGAATCTTCCTGCTCCAGAGATTGAACCTGAGTCTCTTGCTTTGGCAGGTAGGTTCCTTACCACTGAGCCACTGCTGCTGCTGCTGCTGCTAAGTCGCTTCAGTCGTGTCCGACTCTGTGCGACCCCATAGACGGCAGCCCACAAGACTCCCCCATCCCTGGGATTCTCCAGGCAAGAACACTGGAGTGGGTTGCCATTTCCTAGAGAAGCCCAATCCCTTTGTGCTGCTGCTGCTGCTAAGTCGCTTCAGTCGTGTCTGATTCTGTGCAACCCCATAGATGGCAGCTCATCAGGCTCCCCTGTTCCTGGGATTCTCCAGGCAAGAACACTGGAGTGGGTTGCCATTTCCTTCTCCAATGCGTGAAAGTGAAAAGTGAAAGCGAAACCGCTCAGTAGTGTCCGACTCACAGTGACTCCAGGGACTGCAGCCTACCAGGCTCCTCCATCCATGGGATTTTCCAGGAAAGAGTACTGGAATGGGTTGCCATTGCCTTCTCCCTTTACCCACCCACAGAAACCTGAAAGATGCCTGTCTTCCAGTTCCTGGTCTGCAAAGGGAGGTTTGCACTGACTAATAGCAGACTTCACTTTTTCTTTTCTTTATTATTTATCCAGTAGAGTGTGAGAGACTCAGCCATGCATGGAATTGACCCAAGCCTCTTGTATTTTTCTTCACTGGGACGTGGGTATTGTCCAACTCAGGAACCAACACAGCAAAGAAAAGTCACACTTGGCCTCCAGCATTGACTACTGTGGCTCAGGGGGCATCAGTTAAGAGTGTGTGCTTTGGAATTTGGCAAATCCCGGCTCAGCACCTGACCAGGTGTCACCTTAGTTGAGTCACTTCCGTCTCAGCCTTGGCTTCCTCTTTTGTAAAATTGGTGTAATAATCGTACCTCCCTTTATGGGTGCTCTTGTTTTTTCTGTGTTCGCCTGAGCTGTTCTGCTCATTTATCACCTGCTTGATCTTTGTGGGGACATTTTTCCCTGTTGCTCAGCTGGTAAAGAATCTGGCTGCAATGTGGGAGACCTGGGTTTGATCCCTGGTTGGGAAGATCACCTGGGGAAGGGAAAGGCTACTCACCCCAGTATTCTGGCCTGGAGAATTCCATGGACTGTATACTCCATGGGGTCACAAAGAGTTGGATACGACTGAGTGACTTTCACTCGCTTTTGTTGGTGACTGTTGCTGCTTTCAGGGGCTTCCCAGGTGGCACAGTGGAATCCCCCTGTTAATGTAGGAGACGCAAGAGACACAGATTCTATCCCCAGGTCAGGTAGACCCCTGGAGTAGGAAATGGCAACCTATGCCAGTATTTTTGCCTGGAAGATTACATGGACAGAGGAGCCTGGCAGGCTACGGTCCATGGGGTTGCAAAAGAGTGGGACACAACTGAATGACTAAGAACGCGGGCACACTCCTTTCAGAGCTTGAAACCATCTTTTTCTCTGCCAGTCAATATATTGATTCTGTCTTCTCTCCTTCACCCTCTCCACTCTCTTCCCACCTCCTCCTCTTTCAACCCTTCTCCCTCCATCTTGTACCCACCCGCCACCTCTCATCATGGTCAAATCATTCTCCATCCTTTGCAAGTCCAGCCAGCTCCAGTATGATGCCCAGTTTTACAGATGAGGGACTGGAGACCAGCAAAATACTTCCTTTCTTGGGATGACCCAGAAACCTTGCTTCATAAGTGGGAGATGAACCCACATTCTGTGACTCTTATTTCAGTGCCTCTTATAAAGACTCTGCTGACCTTCCTAGCATCGAGGGCAAGCATGTGAGTTGGGTGTGTAGGATCTGGTCCTTGTCTTTGACTGATACGTGAACAATGTCTTAAATACTTCAAGATTATAAAATTCAACCAGAGAGATTGTTAACTTCAGCCAGAGAGAAACTAGGGTTTTGACTCTAACTTAAATCTTGATTTTTAATTTTAGTGCAGAGCTTCAGTCACCTCTAAAGTCTGCTCTGCCTAGCCTTAAACCATCATCCCTGTGGACTCAAGATGAAAGAGCACAGATCTTCCTTATTATGATGGAAGACTTATGGACATCAAGGGCAGGAAATTAAGCACCCCTTACTCAAGAGTAACCTGGAAGTAGTGTTGGAACACATTTCATTATTAGTCTTCCTACAGAACGATGTCCCCTGCTTTTCAGTCCACAGGGCCACCAACTGCTCCTAAGTTGATGTTTCTACTTTCAGAAAAAGAGCTAAGACAGACTTTATCCCCTAATTCCACTCCTGTTGCTTCATTGGCTCAGTTTGGGTCACATGTTCACCAATTATCCAATCAAAGGTGGCCAGAGTCACATGTTCACCAATTATCCAATTGAAGGTGGCCAGAGTTGGGGGTAGGGGTGGGGTGGTTCGTACTTCCAAACATGGCGGCCAATGTCCATCTTGCTGGTACCAGGGGGATGGATATCAAGACATGACAAATTCCTGTTGAGTGTCTAGAACAACACTGATGGCATCATATCCATTGAACATTCATGACATTACCTCTTACCACATGCCAGACATGAAAGTTGGTCTCTACCTTCGTGGACTTTCCAATCGCTTAGATTTTTCTTGGTTTAGCTCCTTTCACTTTCTAAGAGGAACACTTGTGTTTAGTGTTGTTTCCCCAGCTTGAAGTTTTCCATGCAGGGGTTACAGACACATCTGTTTTATATTCTTTTGTACAAATTATGAAGAAAGAATGGATCAAAAAAACTTTCTGAACAGCACTTAAAGCCCACTAGTCCCCCGACCCTGATCTTTTTTTGCAGTGACCCCTTTGAGGGGTCCGATAGGTGGATGTTTCAGTTCAGTTCAGTTGCTCAGTTGTGTTGGACTGTTTGCGACCCCATGAACTGCAACAGGCCAGGCCTTCCTGTCCATCACCAACTGTCGGAGTTTACTCAAACTCATATCCATAGAGTCTGTGTTGCCATCCAACCAGCTCATCCTCTGTCGTCCCCTTCTCCTTACACCTTCAATCTTTCCCAGCATTAGGGTCTTTTCAAATAAGTCAGTTCTTTGCATCAGGTGGCCAAAGTATTGAAGTTTCAGCTTCAGCATCAGTCCTTCCAATGAATATTCAGGACTGATTTTCTTCAGGATGGACTGGTTAGATTTCCTTGCAGTCTAGTTAATATTTGCTACTGATGGATATTCTCTGTCCACAGGTAGAGTGATAATGGAAGTTTCTTCCTGTTTTTTCCCTTCCCCCTCTTAGCTATTACCTCCTTGACACAAGAACTCTGCTTTGAGCCCAGCTGAATTTTTAATGAATTTTCCTTTAAGTACTGTCTTTTTTGAAACTTCTCTCTTCATTTTCTTAAGGGACCAGCAGGTAGCTGGATTTTGAAAGTGTCTACTGCCAGGATAGCATGTTATCATAGGCCACAAAAGTACCATATAAATGGTGGGCTAGGCAGACTTCAGAGATATCTGAGACTCGGCACTAAAATTAAAAATCATGATTTAGGTTATAACCAAAACCCTAGCTTCTCTCTGGCTGAAGTTTACAGTTGTCTTGAAATTTTGTCAATCATAAATCAATTATAACACCTGAGGTAAAGGGAGAAAAATGAAATAAAGTTATCACGAGAGTCCCCTTCAGAGGCTGGCATGGGAAAGCCAGTAGACAGAAGATGAGCAAACTTGGATCTCAGAGTTAGTTACTACTCCTGGGGCTTTCTAGAAGAAAGAGAATCCAGTGTATAAACCACCACAAGCCTTGTGGTCAGTGTTTATAAGCTTTGGATCTCTTTGTGCATTTCTCCGACCAACAGAGCTTCACATTGTGCAAAACACACTTAATCAGGCTTTTTTTTTTTTTTTTAATTTAAAATGCCTATTTTTTTTTTTTTTTTTTGGCTGCACTGAGGCTTTGTTGCAGTGTGTGCAGTATAAGGGCTTCTCTTGTTGAGGCACCAGGGCTCTGGAGCACAGTCTCTCTAATAGCAGTGTGGGTTTAATTGCCCTGAATTATGTGGGATCTTGGAGAAGGACATGGCAACCCACTCCAGTATTCTTGCCTGGAGAATCCCAGGGACAGAGTAGCCTGATGGGCTGTTGTCTATGGGGTCACACAGAGTCAGACATGACTGAAGCAACTTAGCAGCAGCAGCAGCAGCATGTGGGATCTTAGTTCCCAGACCAGGGGCCAAACCTGCATTACCCTCCATTGGAAGGCGATTCTTAACCACTGGACCACAAGGGAAGTCCCTATTTAATCAGTTTTGTTGGGAATTTTTGCTTGCTTTCCTTGTCTATTTGAGTTGAAGTTTTAGGAATATGATTTTTTATATGCGAAAGTTCCATTGGTGTTAGTTAGGGTAAACTTTTAACTTCATTTATAGGAAGAGGTTGGAGAAGGAACTGGCAACCCACTCTAGTATTCTTGCCTGGAAAATCCCATGGACAGAGAAGACTGGGGGGCTACAGTCCATAGGGTCGCAAATGAGTCAGAAACGACTGAATTTGACTCAACAACGACATAGGAAGGGCTGGCTGGCTGCAGCAAAACCATGGCAGCTACAGCAGTGGGTGTTGACTTGCAAGTTGACGGTCATCTTGGCTGTGCCCCTGGGCAGTCAGTGTTTCAACTCTGCTCCCTCAGTGGTAAGAACAGAAGCAGTAGTAGTATGAGCATGTCTTAAGAAGAGACTTGCCAGGAATTAATCTGTGTGATGGTAGGAGCTAGTAGGACAAGCTGGAAATCCACAGGGCAGGCCACCAGGATGACGGGAAACTGAAAATTCAGACAAGAGATGACCTTGCAATTCACAGGCTGAAGTTCTTTTTTTTTTTTTTTTTTCATGGAAACCTCAGTTCAGCTCCTATGATCTTATCTCCATACCTATACTTTTGTCTCTGCTTTAATGAGTTTTTGTTTTTTTCATCCCCAGTCTCTCCCTTCCTTAATGGATATCTGAAATATCTATTTGTGTTTGTTTAATCTCCCTGATGGGAATGGTTTCTGTGAAGCTTGATCTCGGTGCCATTTGATTGTTTACTTATTATTTTCACTCCCAGAATAGAAATTTGACAAGAGTTTTGGGTTGGCCAAAAAGCTCGTACAGATTTTTCTGTAGATGGTACAAAAACCCAAACGGACTTTTTGGCCAACAAGAAACATGGGTTCAGTCCCTGGGTTGGGAAGATCCCCTGGAGGAAGGCTTGGCAACCCACTCTAGTATTCTCGCCTAGAGAATCCCATGGACAGAGGAACCTGGAGGGCTGCAGAGAGTTGAACACGACTGAATGACTAAGCACACACACACAAGATATGTTCAGGTAATACTTGGTACAAAATGAATGAGTGACTGCAGTTTATCTAGAGGGGGAAAAATACATGTACGACATGACAATGCTTCAGCTTCTCTAGCTCAATTATCATGTTTTCAGACTTTCATTCTAAATGTTCTGTTCTGTTGACAAGTAGCTATTAGTTCCCAATTTAATATCAATGTAAAGCAAATCATCTGTATTTAAAAGGGAAGAAAAATAGTACTTATCACATAGATTGTTGAGAAGGTTAAGGTAGCACTATAATTACACGTGTCATCTCTCGTTATTCTTATTCTGCTTGTTTCTTAAAACTATAGCTCAGAGGAATGTGAACTCTGCATCCTGGTCTCTGTCAAAAGTGAACCATGAAAAGATAAAATGGGTAGGAACAGAATTTCAAGAAAGATCTGAGTCGATGGGAAAATTTGGAGTATCCCTGAATAACTCATTAGGAAAATAAACATTTGCTGTATCAAAAAATATACCTTTTAGTGACTTCCCTGGAGATCCAGTGGTTAAGACTCCATGCTTCCAATGCAGGAGGCATGAATTTGACTGCTGCTTGGAGAACTAAGATCCCACGTGCCACAACTGAGGGTTCACATGCTATAACTAAAAAGATTCAGAGTCAAAAAAAATTTTAAGTAAAAAAATTGTATATTTATATACACACACACACACTCTAAGACTCATTGGATTTGACTGTGTGAACCCTCAGTACTTTCACTTTGGCCATTCTGGGAGTCAGGCTTCATGTCCCTTGTCCCTTTTTGCTTGCTCTGTCATTCTAGGTCACATGATGAATTCTGGCGCATTGCACTGTGTTCTTTAAGAGGTGTTCATACAGTCCTTGGGGTTGCAGAAGAGTCTGACATGACTTAGTGACCAAATACCAGCAGGGTGGTGGTGCCAAGTGCCCCAGAGATGAAACCACAAGAGAATCAATCAAAGAAATTATCAGCGTTTATCTGGTGAGAAAAGAAAAAGACTCATGGCTGGGAGGAAGGAGAAGGGATGGGAACTCTTTCTTAAGGATTGGAAGGGTCACCATGTCAATGGAGCCTTCTCTCTCTCTCTTTTTTTTTTTTTAAATAAATTCCAAAGTAGAAGTTAAAAGGCTATCAGTTTTAGCTCAGGTTTGTTATTGTTGTTGTTGCTTAGTCACTAAGTCGTATTTAACTCTTCTGTGACCCCATGGACAGTAGCCCACCAGGCTCCTCTGTCCATGGAATTTCCCAGACAGGAATACTGAAGTAGATTGCTACTTCCTCTGTTAAGGGAATCTTCCTGACTACCAGGGATAATACCCAGGTCTCTTGCATTGCAGGCTGAATCTTTACCACTGAACCACTTGGAAAGCCCCTTAGCTCAGGATAAAGACCCAAAAAGTATGGCCCAGTGCATAGAGCAGGGATTAAACTTTCAAGCACCAACGTGTTGATCTGATCCTGGCCTCACAACTTGCTAGCTCCTTGAACCTGGGCATGCTAGGTGCTGCTGCTGCTGCTAAGTTGCTTCAGTCGTGTCCAACTCTGTGCGACCCCATAGACAGCAGCCCACTAGGTTCCTCTGTCCCTGGGATTCTCCAGGTTAGGCACGCATATAAACATGTTTGATGTATTGACTCATTTAAGCCACACAACTTTTTGAGATGGATATTACACACTCACACACACAAATGCTATTTATTGTGTGACTTTACAGATGTGGAGACATTAGGTAATTCACCTCAAGTCACCCAGCTCATAGGTGGTAGATCTGCAGTTACCCATAGGTGCTTGCTGGCACCAGAGCCACC
The DNA here is from genome assembly GCF_027580195.1 of Bos mutus. Taxonomy (NCBI): domain Eukaryota; kingdom Metazoa; phylum Chordata; class Mammalia; order Artiodactyla; family Bovidae; genus Bos; species Bos mutus. The sequence continues at coordinate 23,219,178 of NC_091633.1, forward strand.
CATTGCCAGCTCTGTGAATGCATAACTGAATCTTTAGTGTGTTGTGTAGATACAGGGCTGTTGACTTTTAAAGAAATGCAAATGTTACAGTTGGCAGTTAAGTTTCATCTGGGGCAAAATGAAGCCTGTAGTCCAGGAAACAGTACCTCAGATAGCTCTGAGAAACTGCTCCAAAGAGGGGAGGAGGAGGGTGAAGGTCAATATATATGTGATTTTGATGAAGAGGGAATTCATGCAATCAAGCATTTGTCTTTGCCAAAGATTTCTGCTAGTCATGAGGAGCTGATGTTACCATGAAGGGATTAAGTGCTTTTTTAGATATGTGCTCAGTCACTTCAGTCATGTCCGACTCTTTGTGATCCCATGGACTGTAGCCCACTAGGCTTCTCTATCCATGAGGTACTCCAGGCAGGAATACAGGAGTGAGTTGTCGTGCCCTCCTCCATGGGATCTTCTCCACCCAGGGATCAAACCTGTGTCTCCTGTGTCACCTACATTGCAGGTGGATTCTTTACCACTGAGCCACCAGGGAAGCCCCTTCTAGATACGAGGAGATGAAAAGATTGGGTTCATAAAATCAGTTTCTGAAAATATCTAACTATCTGAAGATCTTTCCTGCCAGTTCCCCCTCACCCCCAGCACAGAGTCCCTCATTCCTGGTCTCCACCCTGAACTCCTTTCAGGGGGTGTTGAAGGTCAGCAGCTGCAGTAGCACGTGATTTAGTCCTTGTAGAAGTAGATGACAAGTGCCCATGCTGCTGCTGCTAAGTCGCCTTAGTTGTGTCCGACTCTGTGCGACCCCATAGACGGCAGCCCACCAGGCTCCGCCGTCCCTGGGATTCTCCAGGCATGTAGTGGACAGGACATTCTTAAAACTATTAGAAAAAGTACCCTTGGCTACTGTTTTTCTAGTAAAGGGATTGGTTTATTGGGAGAAAGCTTTTTTGAATTTTCAAAACATATGCATTTCCAACCATACCCCCATAGGCTTCTTTTTTTCTATTTACTAAGTTTCTTTAAAAGTCTTTTGGAGGAGAAAGAAAAATGTGATTTCCAGGGTGTGATTATATTGTAAACTTTGAGAATCTGTCTTTCAGGCTAAAGAATGGTCTCATGTCTTTGTGTTATTAGGAAGTGTATACTTTGCCAATGAACCTTGGCTTCCGTTAACACCAGAAACCAGTCAGGCATTGTCAGCCTGGGACCGGATTTTTTCATTCTTGGAGAGAAATAAATAAAACACGATTACTTGCCCTCCAAGAGAGTGCCTGCCAACTTCCTCTGCAATAATTAAGTTTTCAGGCTTCACTATCAACCTGACCAGACACTAATGAGATGCTAAAGTGTTCAAAGAAGTTTCATTAACATTTTAAAGCTTTCCCTGCCCTAGGGAAGCATCTTGTTTTCAAATATGGTCTCTGATGGGTAAAGTAAGGCAGAGTATCTTCTGATGGATGGGCTGTCAGAGGAAATCTAATGTGACCAGCTGCTTGCTCAGAAATGGAAAGGAAATTAATCAATAAGTAGGACTTGACATCACCTCTAGGGACTGTCAGCAGCATCCATCCAGTAGCTGCAACTCCTGGATGCAGTGACTACACAAGAGGTAAGTGGTGGGGCTGGAACCTGACAAGCACAGGGTATCCTACTCTTTGTGCTCATAACTACTCTCTTGTTGTTGCTGTTCAGTCGCTCAGTCGTATCCGATTCTTTGGAACCCCATGGACTGCAGCATGCCAGGCTTCCCTGTCCTTCATCTCCTGGAGCTTGCTCAAACTCATGTCCATTGAGTCGGTGGTGCCATCCAGCCATTTCATCCTCTGTTGCCCCTTCTCCTCCTGCCCTCAATCTTTCCCTGCATCAGGGTCTTTCCCAATGAGTCAACTCTTGGCATCAGGTCATTTTGCCTCTAATACAGAAAAGTAGATTCCTCTCTTGGCCACTGACTCCAGGACTGTCAGCAAGTCAATTCAACTCTAAAGAATCTTAGCTTTTCCTCTTAACAGAAAAGGTAAGCTCACGCTACCTCGCATGCTCTATTGTTCTATGAATATGATACAGTATCATTATTTATCACATGGTCAATCAACAAGAGTCCATGCTTTCACGTGCTCCTTGAGGCAAAATGGGCAACAGCAGTCAGTAAGGCATTTTGTACAATTGACACTTTGTCAAGCGCAAATCGTGAAGCAGATGTAAACACTATTATTACTATCATTGCTGCTCCTGGAATTAATTCAGAGGGTTCACTGGTCGAGTCTCTCAGTTCAGTTCAGTCACTCAGTTGTGTCCAACTCTTTGTGACATCGTGGACTGCAGCATGCCAGGCTTCACTGTCCATCACCAACTCCTGGAACTTGTTCTAACTCATGTCCATCGAGTTGGTGATGCCATCCAACTGTCTCATCCTCTGTTGTCCCCTTCTCCTGCCTTCAATCTTCCCCAGCATCAGGGTCTTTTCAAATGAGTCAGTTCTTTGCATCAGATGGCCAAAGTATTGGAGTTTAAGCTTCAGCATCAGTCCTTCCAATGAATATTCAGGACTGATTTCCTTTAGGATTAACTGGTTTGATATCCTTGCAATCCAAGGGACTCTCAAGTCTTCTCTAACACCATAGTTCAAAAGCATCAATTCTTCAGCGCTCAGTTCTCTTATAGTCCAACTCACACATCTGTACATGACTACTGGAAAAACCATAGCTTTGACTAGATGGATCTTTGTCGGCAAAGTTATGTCTCTGATTTTTAATATACTATCTAGATTGGTCATAGCTTTTCTTCCAAGAAGGAAGCGTCTTTTAATTTCATGGCTACAGTCACCATCTGCAGTGATTTTGGAGCCCCCCAAAATAAAGTCTGTCACTGTTTCCATTATTTCCCCATCTGTTTGCCATGAAGTGATGGGACCAGAGGCCATGATCTTCGTTTTTTGAATGTTGAGTTTTATGCTAGCTTTTTCACTCTCCTCTTTCACTTTCATCAAGAGGCTGTTCAGTTCCTCTTCACTTTTTGCCATAAGGGTGGTGTCATATGTGTATCTGAGGTTATTGATATTTCTCCTGGAAATCTTGATTTCAGCTTGTGCTTCTTCCAGCCCAGCATTTCACATGATGTACTCTGTATATAAGTTAAATGAATAGGGTGATAATATACAGCCTTGACATACTTCTTTCCCAATTTGGAACCAGTCTATTGTTCCATGTCTGGTTCCAACTGTTGCTTCTTAACCTGCATACAGATTTCTCAGGAGGCAGGTAAGGTTGTCTGGTATTCCCATCTCTTGAAGAATTTTCCACAGTTTGTTGTGATCTACATAGTCAAAGGCTTTGGAGTAATCAATAAAGCAAAAGTAGATGTTTTTCTGAAACTCTCTTGCTTTTTCAATGATCCAGCAGATGTTGGCAGTTTGATCTCTGGTTCCTCTGCCTTTTCTAAATCCAGCTTGAACATCTGAAAGTTCACAGTTCACTTGGAGAATTTTGAACATTACTTTGCTAGCATGTGAGATTAGTGCAATTGTGTGGTAGTTTGAGCATTCTTTGAAATTGCCCTTCTTTGGGGTTGGAATGCAAACTGACCTTTTCCAGTCTTGTGGCCACTGCTGAGTTTTCCAATTTTGCTGGCATATTGAATGCAGCACTTTAACAGCAGCATCTTTTAGGATTTGAAAGAGCTCAACTGAAATTCCATCACCTCCACTAGTTTTGTTCGTGGTGGTGCTTCCTAAGGCCCACTTGACTTCGCATTCCAGGATGTCTGGCTCTGGGTGAGTAATCACACCATCGTGGTTATCTGGGCCATGAAGATATTTTTTGTATAGTTCTTCTGTGTATTGTTGCCACCTCTTCTTAATATCTTCTGCTTCTGTCTCTGGGATGCTAACAAGTTAAACTAGAGGGAATTCTGTGGTGATCCAGAGGACTCGGAACTCTGACTGCTATGGCCTGCATTTGCTCTGGGGCAGGGAACTAAGATCCTACAAGCCGTGTGCATGTGTGCATGCTGAGTCGTTTCTGTCACGTGCAGCTCTTTGTGACCCCATGGACTGTAGCCCGTCAGACTTCTCTGTCCATGGGATTGTCCAGGCAAGTATACTCGGGTGGGTTGCCATGCCCTCCTCCAGGGGATCTTCCCGACCCAGGGATTGAACCCATGTCTCTCATGTCTCCTGCAATGGCAGGCGGGTTCTTTACCACTAATGCTACCTGGGAAGCCCTCAAGTCATGTAGTGCAGCCAAAAACAAACAAATAAACAAACACCTAAACTAGAGAGCATTGTCCAGATGTGTTGAGGACCAAAGGGGCCATAGCTTAGCTACATTTAGCCCTTAATAGGCTCCTTTTAACTTGAAAAGATGCTAATAGTCACAGCATTAAGGCTGTCAAATTCTCCATTTGTCACCATTGTTCTAACACAAAGTGACACTTGGAATTCTGTGGCCAGACTGTCCTGCTTCCAACCTCTCAGCCTCATCTTAACCATGGCACGGAAAGCTGGTCAGCCCTCGGGGGCCCCTTCTGCACGGAGCTTGGCTTTACCTCTTGGTTCTGTCTCAGAAAGCTGATCTTTCCATAAAAGAACTCACCAGTGGACTGCCTGCTTTTGCAAAGGAGAGAGTGAGGTACATCTGAAGATGTGTGCAGGAAACTCGAGTTTTCCTGATGCAGGGATCCCCCCTAGTGGACAGTAAACAAAGCAGTGGCCTGGCCCTTTGCCTGGTGAGGCCAAGATGGGTAGGCAGCTCCTGGGCAGGCGGCCTGAGGACCAAGGAGGACATTTGTGCTCTTTTCCAGTTCCAGGAGGGACCTGATCCCTCCTTCTCTCTGCTTGCCTCCAGGAGTCCGGAAGGTTTTTATGTTTACTCCTTTCTGCCCTTGGATCCTCTTTTTTTTAAATATTAGTATTTTAAAAATAATTTTTAGTTATTTATTTTATTTTTGGCCATGCTGAGACTTCATTGCTGCTTGGGCTTTTCTCTAGTTGTAGCAAGTGGGAGCTACTCTCTCGTTGCAGTGCACAGGCTTCTCACTGAAGTGATTTCTCTTGTTGCAGAGCACGGCTCTGGGGTGTGCAGGCTTAAGTAGTTGCGGTTCCCAGGATCTAGAACACAGGATCTGTAGCTGTGGTGCATGGGCTTCGTTGCTCCACAGCATGTGGCATCTTCCCGGGTCAGGGGTCAAACCCATGTCTCCTACATTGGCAGGTAGTTTCTTTATCACTGAGACACCAAGGAAGACCTGGAACCTGTTTTTGTTTTTAAAATCAGGTTGTGTAAACATTCAAAATCTATCCCCCATCATCCGTCCACTATCCTACCCCCTGGCCTTTCTGCTTCTTCTTTAGTCCTGTGCCCCTATTTTAATCTCACCATCAAATACTCCATTCCTTTCTATTTTATGTTGGTAGTGATGCATTTCAAGCAGTCTTGGAACTGTGGTTATACGTCAGTAGATACCCTGCACAGACAGCCATACAGCAGAGTACAGAATCTGAAGTCTCATGACATAGATTCAAATCCAGGTTCTACTACACTTTCTGTGGCCTTGGGCTAGTTGTCTCATCAGTTCAAGGCTTGGTTTCTTTCTTCTATTTAATTTGTATTTTATATTGGAGTATAGTTGATTTACAATATTGTGTTAGTTTCAGGTGTTCAGCTAAGTAATTCAGAAACACATACACATCTATCTATTCTTTTTCAGGTTCTTTTCCCATATAGGTTATTACAGAGCATTGAGTAGAGTTTCCTGTGCTACGCAGTAAGTTCCCTACCTGCTAACCTTCAAGTTGCAAGCTTTCAAAGATGTGAATGTGCATTCACATATTCAATCATGTAAGTTAGTTCATGTGTCTGATGTATATTGTCACGTGTGTGTCCTCTACAAGTGGCTGTGCTGATGTGTACTGCACTATACTAATACTGTATAGAGGACAGTCTGCAGTATCTTCATCTCAAGCCCAGAATGTCATCTATGATAAGAAAAAAAAAGAGCCACTACCCAGACATCACTAGATTGTTTTTTCAGGAGGGTACTGTGCTCAGTCATGTGTGACTCTTTGTGACCCCGTGGACTGTGGCCCACCAGACTCCTCTGTCCATGAGAATTCTCCAAGAAAAATCCTGTAGTGAGTTGCCATGCCCTCCTCCAGGGGATCTTCCCAACCCAGGGATCGAACCCAGGCTTCTTGCATTGCAGGCAGATTCTTTACCATCTGAGCCAAGAGGGTAGATAGAATGGAATCCAGCAAGGAACCAGAACCTGTGCCATCAGCATCAGGCATAAGTGACATTGCAGTTGCCCTCCATCTCCTATTGCTGACAATCCTTAGCTCTACCATCTCTCACCTCCTCTCCCTCCTCCAGTCAGTCACTCTTCCTGCCTGTTCACAGAATGCCAGCCCCTGTTCACCAGCTATTGTACTGTACTACTGTACAGAACAACACTCTGGCACTCTAAGATTAGAAATGCTTTCTTTATTTTTTGTGTTTGCTTTTTATGTATTATTTGTGTGAAAAGTATTATAAACCTATTATAGTACAGTACTATATAGCCAACTGTGTTAATTGGATACCTAGACTAGCTTTGTTGGACTTATGGACAAATTGGACTTATGAACATGCTCTTATAGCATAACTTATTCAAATGTAGAGGGGACTTACTGTACAATTTGTTCTTGCCTTGGTTTCTTAATCTTTTCAAAATACTCATTCTATGCAATGAAAGTGTCGTTTGGTTTGTTCTAGGGCCAATTAGTGTCATTCTTTATTTTTGGGGGCTCCAAAATCACTGCAGATGGTGATTGCAGCCATGAAATTAAAAGACACTTACTCCTTGGAAGGAAAGTTATGACCAACCTAGTAGGCATATTCAAAAGCAGAGACATTACTTTGCCAACAAAGGTCCGTCTAGTCAAGGCTATGGTTTTTCTTGTGGTCATGTATGGATGTGAGAGTTGGACTGTGAAGAAAGCTAAGCGCCGAAGAATTGATGCTTTTGAACTGTGGTGTTGGAGAAGACTCTTGAGAGTCCCTTGGACTGCAAGGAGATCCAACCAGTCCATTCTAAAGGAGATCAGTCCTGAGTGTCCTTTGGAAGGAATGATGCTGAAGCTGAAACTCCAGTACTTTGGCCACCTCATGCGAAGAGTTGACTCATTGGAAAAGACTCTGATGCTGGGAGGGATTGGGGGCAGGAGGAGAAGGGGATGACAGAGGATGAGATGGCTGGATGGCATCATCGACTTGATGAACGTGAGTTTGAGTGAACTCTGGGAGTTAGTGATGGACAGGGAGGCCTGGCATGCTGCAATTCATGGGGTTGCAAAGAGTTGGACATGACTGAGTGACTGAACTGAACTGAACTGAGGCCCAATATGAGATTTTCTAAAGTTCCCAAGTTTTTTCAGATCATCTTTTAACCAGAAAGGTGAGAGTGGACAACTAAATTTACTGAATGATTCCCAGGCACCCAGTTCTTTAAAGTGATGGATACAGCAGTCATTTAGGATTTAAGTGATTTTATCTCCATTTCAGTTGGAAGAAAAGCTATGACAAACCTCAAAAGTGTTAAAAAGCAGAGACATTACTTAAAGGTCTGTATAGTCAAAGCTATGGTTTTTCCATTAGTTATGTATGGATGTGAGAGTTGGACTGTAAAGAAGGCTGAACACTGAAGTATTCATGCTTTCAAACTGTGGTGTTGGAGAAGACTCTTGAAAGTTCCTTGAACAGCAAGAAGATCAAAGCAATCAATCCTAAAGGAAATCAGTACTGAATATGCATTGGAAGGACTGATGCTAAAGCTCCAATATTTTGGCCACTTGATACAAAGAGCTGACTCATTGGAAAAGACTCTGATGCTGGGAAAGAGATTGAAAGCAAAAGGAGAAGGGGGCAGCAGAGAATGAGATAGTTAGCATCACCGGCTCAGTGGACATGAGTTTGAGCAAGCTCCAGGAGATGGTGAAGGACAGGGAAGCCTGGTGTGCTGCAGTCCATGGGGTCACAAAGAGTTGGACATGACTGAGTGAGTAAACAAAAGTCTCCATTTCACAGTAAGACTGAAGCTCTGAAAGTTTCTGTGCCATGATCATTCATGTAATAAACAAGTAAAGTGAGGTTTGAGTCCCATTCGCCCACTCCAGTGTCTGTGCCTTGTCACCTATGATGATAATGAAATTCTTAGTTTGTTAATTCATTTATTCGTTTATTTTTGACCATTCTGGGTCTTAGTTGCTGCACAAGGGCTTCTCATTGCAGTGGCGTCTCTTGTGGAGCAAGGGCTCTAGGCGTGTAGGGCTTCAGTAGTTTTGGTGCGTAGGCTCAGTAGTTGTGGCCCACGGGCTTAGTTGGTCCGAGGCATGCAAGATCTTTCTGGACCAGGGATCAGACCTGTGTCCCCTGCATTGGCAGGTGGATTCTTTAGCACTGGACCTCCAGGCAAGCCCACCAACCCATGATGATGAACATTAAGGAAACACCTAATGAACTTCATGGATGTTTTAATTGGCTGCTGCGTTGGTGGGAGAGCCCCCTGAATCATGACTGAACCTCCTTTTCTTAAAGGATGCTGAAGGGTTAAAGTGAGCATACTAAGATCAGTCAGAGGCTTTGACTCTCTGGAGAAGTGTTGGGAAGCAAACACTTCTGCATGAAGCCAGATGGATGTTAAACATCTCATTTCACTGCATGCTGAAGATAAAGTGAACAGCAAAACAAAAATACAAAGACAAAATGAAATGGGAACCATTTAGAGGGGGGATTTCTCTGTAAAGAAGGCATCCCTTGAGGGTGAATCAATACAGGCTACTCATCTCCTGCATTGTACATGAGTTCATTAAAAAATCAGTGGCCTCACCAATCAATAAAGCTTCAGGGACCCAGGCCTGTCTGACAACCCAGAGGGTGCAAATTGCACAAAAGTAGATGGCTACTCTCCAGGAAGAAGGAATTTTCTCAAGTCAAATCAATAGACCCGCATGTCCAGGCTGCATAAGCTGGGGAACATTAATGGAGTTGTTTCAAAAAACCAAGGCTAATAAGCTCTGCTGTTATTCGATTTAACTTCAAAGATCCTGGTGTAAACTTACCTGAGGAGAGCAAAATCAAGTAGGGAAGAAAAGCGTTTTTCACCTGCATCCCCGGGAAGGCCATGTACCAACAGAAATCAATGACTTTCACGTGGACACACCACCTTTGTAGAATGCATGTTTCAGGGATCGACTTGCAGATGTAAACTGAAAGCTTTGCCTCAGGGTGGAGTGTAGCCTGCAGCCTCCAGACATGGTCTTCCTAAATCCTAGGTATAAATGCATCAGCTAGAATCCTTGTTATAAGTCTTGCTGCTGCTGCTGCTGCTACTAAGTTGCTTTGCAACCCTATGGACCATAGCCCACCAGGCTTCTTTGTCCGTGGGGATTCTCCAGACAATACAGGAGGGGGTTGCCATGCCCTCCTCCTGGGGATCTTCCCAACCCAGGGATTGAACCCACATCTCTTATGTCTCCTGCATTGGCAGGCAGGTTGTTTACCACTGGTGCCACCTGGGAAGCCCTCTAAGCCTTGAGATCTTAATTCAGGATTTCTCAACCCTGCCATTTGCAGTCTGATAATCCTTTATTGTAAGGGTTTATCCTATCCATTGTACAGTGGGCTTTTTTTTTTTTTTTTAATTCATTTTGCTGCACTGGGTATTAGTTGTGGCACACACAATCTTTAGTTGCAGCATTTGGGATCTAGTTCCCTGACCGAACCTGAGTCCCCTGCATTGGGAGCACAGAGTCTTAGCCACTGAACCACCAGGGAAGTCCCTGTGCAGTGTTTCTCAGCATCTTTAGCCTCTTCCCCACTAGATAACAATGGCAACCCCTTGCCTGAGTTGTAACAAGCAAACATACCTCCAGACCTTGCTAAATGTCCCCTGGAAAGTCTTTTAACCTCAGGTGAAATTGTTCCTGGGTAAGAATTGAATTTTACTTGCAGAAAAAAAATTGTGGAAAAAAAGGTAATATCTTGAACCTTATAAACGAATATTTAGGAGGTTAGGGCCTTTGGGATGATAGGAACCAGAGATAAAACTGATTAGACACTTCCTTTTTAAAAATAATTATTTATTTGGCTGTGCCAGGTCTTAGCCGCAGCACTCAGGATCTTCAGACTTCATTGCAGCATGCAGGATCTTTATTTAGTTGCGGCATGTGGGATCTAGTTTCCTGACCAGGGATTGAACCCAGGCCTTCTGCACTGAGAATGTGCAGTCTTAGACACTGGGCCACCAGGAAAGCCCCTGGATACTTTATTTTGTTTGTTGTTTCTATGTACCAGTTTTATTTCTCCAGATAAGCTTCTTCACAAAATAGAGACCATGACCATGAGTAGACTGAAGCTCGTATCTGTGCAACTCTGTGATAAGCAAGGAAAAGAATCTTTTCCAACCAAGTTCAATCCAAAAGCACCAGGAAGGAGTCTATTCCAGCTTAAGTAACAAATCTGCAAGTCTCTCTGGAGCTGTCTGCGTTCAGGGGGAGTTGACAGACTCCAGTTGGCTCATATCTTCTCCTGTTGGGCAGGGGTTTCCTGCTAAGGAGAAGAAAAGAAACTTATCCATTCATCCATCCACCCATCCATCAATCATGTACTTTGTACTATTCACTGTCTTGAGTGTTGAAGATATAAAGATAAATAGCTCACCTGTGTCCTGCCTCAGAAAGGTTTTCAGTGCAGTTTATTAGATTTGCAGCTAAACTGGGATAATATCCTACGTCATTTCAGCAGATGGTGATAAGAAACTCTATTTTAGTGATTTGGGAAATGATTGAAAAGGGTCTGGAAGTAGATATGGGACTTATGAGGGAGCAGACAGAATTTGATTAAGAAGACAATGAGAAATAAGGCATTCTCACAGTTGAAAAAACCTCGGCCATTTTCTTCCCCACAATTTTAAACTTTATTTTGTATTGGAGTATAGCTGATTAACAATGTTGTGATAATTTCAGGTGAAAAACAAAGCCATTTGGATGCATGGATCCATTCTCCCTCAAACCCCTCTTCCCTCCAGTCTGCCACATAACATTGAGCAGAGTTCCCTGTGCTCTACAGTAGGTCCTTTTTGGTTATTGCTTTGGCCAGTTTTTAAATAAAATTCCCAAAATGCTTGGGAAAATAGAAGAGATAGCAATTGTCTCAAAGCTCACATTGTAGGGGAAGTGTCAGTGATGATACTGGTGGATAAATGTCCCCCCAGAATCCTACCAATGCCCCTCCCTTGGATAAATACTGATAATTGTTATCTCAGTGTCAGGAGGAAGCTGCAAAGAGGAGAAAACAAAAACTCGTTAGAACCACCGAGATCCAAGATGGCAGAGGATTTGACATCCAGTGAACCTTGAGCCTCATTATAGTCTTGGTATGGTACACCAGGGCTTCCCTGGTGGCTCAGATGGTAAAGGATCTGCCTGCAATGTGGGAGACCTGGGTTTGATCCCTGGGTCGGGAAGATCCCCGGCAAAAGGGTATGGCAACCTACTCCAATATTCTTGCCTGGAGAATTCCAAGGACAGAAGAGCCTGGATCCTAGGATGGGGAACACAAGTATACCTGTGGTGGACTCATTTTGATATTTGGCAAAACTAGTACAATTATATAAAGTTTAAAAATAAAATAAAAAAAAAAAAAAAAAAGAAGAGCCTGGAAGGCTATAATCCATGGGGTTGCAAAGAGCTGGACAGGACTGAGCAACTAACACTTTCACTTCCTCAGTACATTAGCTGAATGACATAACCAACCGGCACCATGACAGTTGACAGTTACCATGACAACAACCAGAAAAGCCCAAACAAGGGCTGAAAAGGACAGTTTCATCCATTCTGGGTCCAAACCATGCCCTTGTTCTTGGATAACTCATGAATATTCCTCTCATTCTTGCAAATGCCTCCCTTTTACCTCAGCCTTCCTGTATATGTGGTGTCTTCACCCAAATTGGGTTGAGAAGTTATTTGCAAGCTAGTTTCTGCTTCTCCATTCTTTAGCCATTGAGTAAATCTTGTGCTGTTCCAGTCTCAGCATTGGTTTCATTATTTCGAATCTGATTGGAAAAAGAACTTCCCTGGCTGAGTCAGAGTCTCGGCTCAGGCTAGGACCCTGGCACAAGTCTGGTCAAACTGTTCAGTAACAGAATTATGAAGATCGTGTAAGCTGAGCAAATGAGTTTCGGGTTTATTCTAGTCAGAGAAGGCTCACTGGACAATGGCCACTGGGTGAGAATTCTTTTGAATTATCTTTGAACATAATGAAATTGATAACAATACAAGCGGTCCATAGGATAGAGGAAAGGTTATTTCTAAAGTTCTCGTCCAAAGATCCAAACAATATACTGAAATCCTTGTTTCCTTTATAGCATTAACCATGGGCTGGAATTTTTCTTTCACTTGTTATTTGCTTGGTTCTGTCTTTTGTCCACAATAGAACATGATCCCTGTGGGTTCTCACAAGTCTCTGGAGTTCACTTCTGTATCTACATACAGCACAGCATCTGGTATCTACAGGGTGTTCAGTAAATATTCCCTGAGTTTGTCCATTCATCCATCCATTATTCATTTATTCAATCATTATTCAGTCATGCATATACCCAGTCATCTGTTCAGTGCAGCACTTAATGAATACCTACTCCAGCTGGTTTATCAAAAAAGAGCATTCTTGGTTGATATGTAGGTATTTGGAAGGAAATAATGTCCAGTTTGATAAACAAAAACTGATAGATGCATTGGTGCTTCTGTGTCTCCGTTTAGATTGTGCAAGTGGTACTTTATACATAGGGCATCCTCCCTAATGGAGACTTTTTCTTTTTGATGAACAACCCAAAGCAAGATCTTTCTCAGGTGTATGCTGGTGGATGGGTAGAGAAGCCTGGAATGTAACAGTTCATAGCTTGTATGGAGAGTTTGTTCTCAAAATCATGACTGTCAAGGACAGAGGTTGGAATACCCATACTGGTGGGAATGTATAATGAAGCAACTGCTTTAGAAAGCTTGGCAGTTTCTCAAAATATTAAACATGGAGTTCTCATAGATCCAGAATTCTCACTCCTAGGTATATGCCCAAGAGAAATAAAAATATATGTCCATGTGAAAACTTGTACATGAATCTTCATAGCAACATTACTTGTAATATCAAAACACCCTCAAACATCCATTCTCTGGTAATTGGATAAACACTTGTGGTCTAGGTCTATCCTTACAATGGAACAGTATTTAGCCATTAAAAGGGACGGCACACTGGTAGATATTACCACATGGATGAGACTGGAAAGCATGTTGAGTGCAAGAAGTCAGTCATTAAGAGCCATGCATGGTGTAACTATGTTCACGTGGAAGGTCTGGAACAGAAAAGTCCATGGAAACAGAAACTAGACTTGTGGTTCCCAGAAGCTGCTAGGCAGGGAGTAAGGGATGAGGAGTGACTGCTAATGAGAAGGAGGTTTCCTTGGGGATGATGAAAAAAAATCCTAAAATTAATAGGAGGGTTACTATTGTTAATAGTTAACATCACATACCTGTGTATCTAAATAAAACACTAATTTGTACACTTTGCAAGCTGAATTTTATGATATGATCTCTGGATTTTTTTTTTTTTAATTTTATTTTTAAACTTTACATAATTGTATTAGTTTATCTTTAAAAAAAATTTTAGGGCTTCCCTCGTGGCTCAGTGGTAAAGGATCTGCCTGCCAATGCAGGGAACATGGGTTCCATCCCTGATCTGGGAAGATCTCACATGCCTCGGAGCGACTAAGCCTGTGTGCCACAACTATTGAGCCTGTGCGCTAGACCCTGGGAGCTGTAACTACAGAACCCACGTGCCGCAACTACTGAAGCCCTGTGTGTTCTAGAGCCCGCCTCTGCAACAGGAGAAGCCACCTCAGTGAGGAGCCTGCTCACCACATCTGGAGAGTAGACCCGGCTCACCAGGACTGAGGAGCCTCAGGGAATTCAGAATGGAGACCAGCAGGATACTGGCCCCAGATAGCTGAGGAGAATATCAAAGGAATGAATTTAGTGAGCCCAGACTCTTGCATCTTCCCAGTGCTAACTTCCTTAACTTGGGATATCTGATTTTCCTTTAATTAGCAACAATCTTTTGATGTTCGGACTACCTGCCCTTTGTGGCAAAAGTTCTATATAACTTGGCTCCTCCCCTCGCCACCTCGGAGTAGTTCTCTCGGGGTTACTTGACATGCTTCCCAGGCTTGAAGTCCTAAAAAAATTCCTACCAAATAAAACATAACTCTCCCCTTTTAGGTTGAGAATATTTTTTAAGTTCAGACACGTCATGAAATATCATTCTTGTCCAGAAGCACTAAGAATTTATAGGTAAATTAGCTTTTTGTAATTTGAATTATATTATGGCCGTACAAGAGGAGATGATGATAAGTTTGTTCTGTTTTACTACTGTAAGCTGAGGTTTTCCATGAAGCAATAAATTGGTATCATTTCACCATGGCTGTAGGGGTGGAGGGCGGGGTAGGGGTTAAGTTATTTCTATTGGTGAGCTCACTGCTTGCACACAGAATTTCTCGGACAGCTCAGAAAAGGTCCCTTAGAGGCAAGGATTTGATTTCTCTGTATACATGGTGGGAAGAACACAAACTCCATCCATAGTAAGATGATAATGTTGAAGGCATTGCTTGTGCACCAAGAACTTCCCTTTGAAAATACTAGGGCTTGGCTGAATTCTGAATTTCTGAGTCTTCTGAGAAATACCCCCAAGATTCGGAGTTTGTCAGCGGGCACCCCATCTGTGTATGCCAGTTCCTGCCAGGTTGGGTCTTTCCTAGTCCCTCTTTTCGACTCTCCGTTTGTGGAATAGGTGGTTGAGAGGTCACATTTTTTTAAATTAATTTATTTACATTTGTATTCATTTATTTCCCCTTCCCTGGAATCATAGAAGCAAACTGTCCGTTATTGATGAAAAAAATAAGCACCCTAAAAATTGAGGATACTGTTTTATTCAGTGGACTTTCTGGGAACTTCAAGGCTTTGTGGCTGCTTCTGAAGTAGCTCTGAGGGACTGCTGTTAAGAAGTAAGAGAGGAGCCAGGATGTACAGTAAGATCCGCTACATGCAAAGTTCAAGTTGTGAACTTTCAAAGGCAAGGAGGGGCTTCTACACGTCCAATCATGTAAGTTAGCTCGTGTGTCTGGCGTATATCGTCCCATGCGTGCATCCTCTACACGTGCTTGTGCTTTTGTGTACTTTACTGAGCAGCACTGTATAGGATACATTGTACAGTATCTTTACTTCAAGCCCAACATGTCCAGAAGCAAGCATAAATGCAGCTGATTCGTGTTGATGGCAAAAACCATCACAGTATTGCAAAGCAATTATCCTCCAATTAAAGTAAATACATTAAAAAAACCAACAGTGTTGTAGCTGGTACTATATTTTCAAGATCCTGTACTGTAAGATTAAAAATGCTTTCTTTATTTTTTTCTGGTTGCTTGTTTCTCATGTATTATTTGTGCAAAAAATATTATAAACCTATTACAGTGCTGTACTGTATGTCTGATCGTGTTAGTTGGGTACGTAGGCTAACTTGTTCGTATGTATGGGACTTACAGGATAGGAGTTTTTGCAACAAAAATCAGGTAGATAGATTATTAAAAGATTACTGTTAATTAAAGGAAAAAACAAATATCTTAAGTTAATGAATTTAGAGCTTTTCTTTGAATGAGAGATACGAGAGACTGGTCTCATTGAAATCATTCCTTGGATATGCACCGTAGCTATCTGGGGCCAGTGTCCTGTTTTCTCCACCCTGAATCCCCTCAGGATACACAGGTCAGGGTGACTTCAGTGGCTGCTGGCTTGATGGTTGTTACATCTTTGTTTACTGATACGGCAGCTGACGTTCTTTGCCTACAAACCTTAGGTTCATAATGCGTGATACAGGATTTTCCTATATTCACAGTGTTTTCTTTTTTCCTAAAGGAACTTTACTAAGTAGCTTCAATAGGAGTTAGAAAAATTCTGTAGACGTTCCTTTCTTATTTCCCACCTTGAAAATCTGTTGATCCTGCCAAAATACCTTAAAAAAAAAAAAGAAAGAAAAGAATGTGACTAATTCATGTGCAAACCCTGAACCCCTAAAGCTTGTGATTCCAGCCTCCGTGCCAATGGAACCTCATTCAGAGTGCTTCTCTCCACCAGGTTCAGTGTCTGCAGAGCTGGTACAGGAGGCTGAGCTGCACCATATGCTGGGCCCTCACCAGATAAACAGCTCTTCATCCCTCCTGGGCTGCTGTTTGAATCTATGAGGCGCTTGGATCTTTTCCTATGCTAACAAGTGTTGGTGCTGCTGAACTCAGGTCCAGCTGCTTGCTACTCAAAAATCAATACTCGAGAGAGGCGAAAGTTAGCAGAAAGGAAAATTGGTTTTAATTGGTTTTAGAGTGCTGGCCATCTAGGGAGAGAGTGGACTCTATCCCCCCAAAACCATCTTCAAAGATTCTGCTCTGAAAGTTTTTAAAGGGAAATATGGAAGTAATCTCAGTTAATTACTGAAATTGGGGGGCCAGAGTCATCCCGCACTCCATGCAGGTTTGTTGACTTTTTGTGATTTTTTTCCCCAATGCTCTCTTGTTCATGTAGCTAGTTTGTGAGGTTACTGGAGGGAAAGCTGGGGAACAGATCTGTTAATTACTTATTCTTATTTTTGTGGGGGGCTGGGTAAGAAGTGGATTAATTAGACAGAAACACAGACCAAATATGGGCCATTTCAGAAGGGTCGAGGCCCCGAAATTCTGCACAGTTTTTTTTTGTTGTTGTTGTTTTCTTGAAGAGGTGCCTTTGTTTTTGTCTTTTATATTTATCTATTTATTTGGTTGTGCCAAGTCTTAGTTGCAGCGTGTGGGAATCTTTAGTTGTGGCATGTGAACTCTTAGTTGTAGAATGTGGGATCTAGTTCCCCAACCAGGAATTGAGCCCTGGTCATCAGCATTAGGAGCGCAGTCTTAGCCACCAGGCCACCAGGGAAGTTTCTGGTGTGGTTAGTTTTTACGGACTGGGTAATTTCATAGGCTGATGAGTGGGAGGGTTATTCCAACTATTTTGGGGAAGGAGTGGGGATTTCCAGGAATTGGGCCTCAGTCCACTTTTTGGCCTTTTATGGCTGGGCTCAGAACTGTCATGGCTCTGGTAGGTATGTGTTGCATACCTACCAATGTGTTGCAGTGAGCATATAATGAGGCTCAAGGTCTCAGTCAGTTCAGTCGCTCAGTTGTGCCCAACTCTTTGCGACCCCATAGACTGCAGCATGCCAGGCTTCCCTGTCCATCACCAACTCCCAGAGCTTGCTCAAACTCATGTCCATCAAGTTGTTGATGCCACCCAACCATCTCACCCTCTGTCATCCCCTTCTCCTCCCACCTCCAATCTTTCCCAGCATCAGGGTCTTTTCCAATGAGTCAGTTCTGCACATCAGGTGGCCAAAGTATTGGAGTTTCAGCTTCAGCATCAGTCCTTCCAATGAATATTCAGGACCGAGTTCCTTTAGGATGGACAGGTTGGATCTCCTTGCTGTCCAAGGGACTCTTAACAGTCTTCTCCAGCACCACAGTTCAAAAGCATCAATTCTTTGGCGTTCAGCTTTCTTTATGGGCCATTAGATTCAGTGGGGTAGCGCAGGTGCCGACGCTGCGTTGCCCCAGATCTTTCAACATCAGTTTTTCCTTTCAGAACGCGGACAGGACCCCGGTTGATTTTCTTTCCAGCTGTGCTTGCAGCTGAACCAGGCTGCCCCATTTCCACCCTCCCTATTCCGATTCCTTCACGACCTCTAGGATCCACCTCATCCCCAACCCCCATTTCCCAGCAGACACGTGGGACTTTCTCATCCCCACGCATCTTCCTTTCACATCATCTATTTTGTGTGTGTATCGTTTCAAAACAAGCTGGCTGTCACTCACTTCACGGACATGCCTGGTACCCTTGCTTTTGCCTATCTACCTGCACTCTGTCTCGACTCCTGCAGAACTTCCTCTCCTAAAGTGTCTCATGCGCGGTCATACGCGTGATGCATATGCTCGTGCCCTGTCTTCCCGCTACTCCTCACTTTAAGTTACACATTTCTTGGGGGCTTCTGCGTATTTGTGTCCATAACAAAGACCATTGCAAAGCATTTTACCTGAATGTGCTGCAGTCCATGAGGTCGCTAAGAGTCGGACATGACTGAGCGACTTCACTGACTTTTCACTTTCATGCATTGGAGAAGGAAATGGCAACCCACTCCAGTATTCTTGCCTGGAGATTCCCAGGGACGGAGGAGCCTGGTGGGCTGCCGTCTATGGGGTCGCACAGAGTTGGACACGACTGAAGCGACTTAGCAGCAGCAGCAGATTCAGTGCTTTTTAAAAGGAGTTTTTTTTAAAGCTGTGATTCTGTTTTATTTTTTAATTATTGTCTACACCACAGAGCATGTTGTATCTTAGTTGTCTGAGCAGGAATTGAACCTGCACCCCTTGAATTAGAAACTCGGAGTCTAAACCACTGGACCACCAAGGAGGTTGCTCAGTTGCTTTTCTATAAACAAGAGGCTGGGAACTTGGTGGACGGGGGGCGGTGGGCTTTGTACTGAGGGAGTTGGGGAGGAATCTGCTAATTTCCATGGGTGGCACTTAAAAAGTTCTCCAGGTCTAGGGGTGAAATGCTAAAATGAAAACATTCTACAAATAAAGTAAGTGCTAAACTTTGCATGGAGTCATCATCTGGGACCTAGGATGCTCTGAAATTTGGATAAGAGGTAATTTTTGGAAGATGCCTGTTTTAGAAAGAGTAAAGCCTTATTGGAAGTGTTTTGGATAGACTTTTTTCTTTAGGGGAAAACAACTAAAAAAGTCTTGGTTTTCCCCTGGGAGTAGCCCATCAAACAGAATCAAAAAACATTCCCTGCTGTCTAATGGAGGTTTTGGAGGTTGGAGAAGGGTGTCAGGGAGCCCTGCTGTGAAGACGTTCTGTCTGCCCCAAATTAAGGTGAGCAGCTGACCCTTGTTAGAGATCTGAGATGAAAGCCAGTGTCTGTGTACATCTCCCAGGCCCCCGTGGGAGATTTGGGGAAATATAATGAAAAATAGTATCTCTGCCAACTCAAAAAACCTCTCCCAAAAACAGAAAAAGGGAAAAATTTTTATGAAGTATTAACCCAGAATGCCTGCACATCACAGGCGCATTGCTAATATCTTGCAAAGACAGAAAGCCATTTCACCATTCTATAGAGCTAAGCAGATACCACCCCTCTTGTATATGTTCTCAAGATAAACAATAACCAGTTCAGTAAGTAAAAGGATTCAACAGCACTGTTTATCAGAAGGACTTCATCCTAAACTCTCCTGTTAATTAGGGTCCTTGCTTGTACTTGCAAGTTGCTTTCTTCTAAGGAGAAAGAAATTTCTCATAGCACAGGGAGCTCAGCTCGGTGCTCTGTGATGACCTAGAGAAGTAGGAGGGGAGGTGGGAGGGAAATTCAAGAGGGAGGAGATAGATGTATACTTATAGTTAATTCACATTGTTGCACAGCAGATACTAACACAACATTGTAAACAATTATACTCCAATAAAAAAAATTTTTTAAGAAAAATAAATTTTTCATATTTTTAATATGTAAGGTGGGTTTACAACCTGGAGGCAGGTATCAGTGCAAGTTACAATCCCCCTCCCACAGAAATTGGGAGATAGAGGTGTTATCCTGCTATTAACATTGAAAAAAAGAAGACATTCCTGAGTTGTAGACAAATGCTTATTTAGTTTTGAAAAGATTCACATACACTTCAATGGAGGCAAAGAAAGCAATTACAAGTTTTCTGGAGTCAATTCTGTAAGAAAAAGAGACTCTTTTTGTACCAGGGGAAAAAAAAAATCAAAGTTAATTTTTCTGACTAGAAATGTGTTTTCTCATAAGGAACCCCAATTAGTTTAACTAATTACTATTTATTTTGTATACGTGTAGTTTTAGGAGAATGAGTGTGAGACCTGGGACATAGCCAGGCAGCAGGGGAGCCTAGAGGGCTCAGGCTTTCTTGGTTCAAGTCACTGCCAAAGCTGACAGTTCTGTCTTCTCCTTGGGCATGCACTTCAGGGGCGGCGACGAGAGGAGTTACCCTGCGTCTGAGGTCAGGGGCGGCTACAAGAGGAGTTACCCCGCATCCGAGGCAGGGGCGGCGGGTGGGAGGAGCTACCCCACGCCCCAACGCCCAAGGCCAAGGGTGGCGGCCAGGAGGAGCAACCCCACGCCTGAGGCCAGGGGCGGTGGCCGGGAGGACCAACCCCACATCCAAGGAGCCGTGGCTGTGTGGGCGCAGGAGGGCCTAGAGGAGCTATCCCACGTTGAAGGTCAGGAAGGGCGGCGGTGAGGAGATACCCCTCGTCCAAGGTAAGGAGCAATGGCTGCGATTTGCTGGAGCAGCTGTGAAGAAATACCCCACGCTCAAGGTAAGAAAAACCCAAGTAAGACGGTAGGTGTTGCAAGAGGGCATCAGAGGGCAGATACACTGAAACCATACTCACAGAAAACTAGTCAATATAATCACACTAGGACCACAGCCTTGTCTAACTCAGTGAAACTAAGCCATGCCCCTGGGGTAACCCAAGATGGCAGGTCATGGTGGAGAGATCTGACAGAATGTGGTCCACTGGAGAAGGGAATGGCAAACCACTTCAGTATTCTTGCCTTGAGAGCCCCATGAACAGTATGAAAAGGCAAAATAATAGGATACTAAAAGAGAAACTCCCCAGGTCAGTAGGTGCCCAATATGCTACTGGAGATCAGTGGAGAAATAACTCCAGAAAGAATGAAGGGATGGAGCCAAAGCAAAAAGAATACCCAGTTGTGGATGTGACTGGTGATAGAAGCAAGGTCCGATGCTGTAAAGAGCAATATTGCATAGGAACCTGGAATGTCAGGTCCATGAATCAAGGCAAATTGGAAGTGGTCAAACAAGAGATGGCAAGAGTGAATGTCGACATTCTAGGAATCAGCAAACTGAAATGGACTGGAATGGGTGAATTTAACTCAGATGACCATTATATCTACTACTGTGGGCAGGAATCCCTCAGAAGAAATGGAGTGGCCATCATGGTCAACAAAAGAGTCCGAAATGCAGTACTTGGATGCAATCTCAAAAATGACAGAATGATCTCTGTTTGTTTCCAAGGCAAACCATTCAATATCACAGTAATTCAAGTCTATGCCCCAACCAGTAACACTGAAGAAGCTGAAGTTGAACAGTTCATTGTCACCCTGTTTATTTAATTTATATGCAGAGTACATCATGAGAAACGCTGGACTGGAAGAAACACAAGCTGGAAGATTGCCGGGAGAAATATCAATAACCTCAGATATGCAGATGACACCACCCTTATGGCAGAAAGTGAAGAGGAACTCAAAAGCCTCTTGATGAAAGTGGAAGTGGAGAGTGAAAAAGTTGACTTAAAGCTCAACATTCAGAAAACAAAGATCATGGCATCCAGTCCCATCACGTCATGGGAAATAGATGGGGAAACAGTGGAAAGAGTGTCAGACTTTATTTTTGGGGGCTCCAAAATCACTGCAGATGGTGACTGCAGCCATGAAATTAAAAGACGTTTACTCCTTGGAGGGAAAGTTATGACCAACCTAGATAGCATATTCAAAAGCAGAGACATTACTTTGCCAACAAAGGTTCATCTAGTCAAGGCTATGGTTTTTGCTGTGGTTGTATATGGATGTGAGAGTTGGACTGTGAAGAAGGCTGAGCGCTGAAGAATTGATGCTTTTGAACTGTGGTGTTGGAGAAGACTCTTGAGAGTCCCTTGGACTGCAAGGAGATCCAACCAGTCCATTCTGAAGGAGATCAGCCCTGGGATTTCTTTGGAAGAAATGATGCTAAAACTGAAACTCCAGCACTTTGGCCACCTCATGCGAAGAGTTGACTCATTGGAAAAGACTCTGATGCTGGGAGGGTTTGGGGGCAAGAGGAGAAGGGGATGACAGAGGATGAGATGGCTGGATGGCATCACTGACTCAATGGACGTGAGTCTGAGTGAATTCCAAGAGTTGGTGATGGACAGGGAGGCCTGGCATGCTGCGATTCATGGGGTCTCAAAGAGTCGGACACGACTGAGTGACTAATCTGATCTGATCTGATCTGATGAAGACCTACAAGACCTTTTAGAACTAACATCCATAAAGATACCCTTTTCATTATAGGGGACTGGAATGCAAAAGTAGGAAGTCAAGAAACACCTGGAGTAACAGGCAAATTTGGCCTTGGAATACGGAATTAAGCAGGGCAAAGACTGATAGAGTTTTGCCAAGAGAACGCGCTGGTCATAACAAACACCCTCTTCCAACAACATAAGAGAAGGCTCTATACATGGACATCACCAGATGGTCAACACCGAAATCAGATT
This sequence comes from Bos mutus, assembly GCF_027580195.1. Classification (NCBI taxonomy): domain Eukaryota; kingdom Metazoa; phylum Chordata; class Mammalia; order Artiodactyla; family Bovidae; genus Bos; species Bos mutus. Next base: position 23,241,613 of record NC_091633.1, read on the forward strand.
GATTATGTTCTTTGCAGCCAAAGATGGAGAAGCTCTATACAGTCAGCAAAAACAAGACCAGAAGCTGACTGTGACTCAGACCATGAACTCCTTATTGCGAAATTCAGACTTAAATTGAAGAAAGTAGGGAAAACCACTAGACCATTCAGGTATGACCTAAATCAAATCCCTTATGATTATACAGTGGAAGTGAGAAATAGATTTAAGGGCCTAGATCTGATAGATAGAGTGTCTGATGAACTATGGAATGAGGTTCATGACATTGTACAGGAGACAGGGATCAAGACCATCCCCATGGAAAAGAAATGCAAAAAAGCACAATGGCTGTCTGGGGAGGCCTTACAAATAGCTGTGAAAAGAAGAGAAGCAAAAAGCAAAGGAGAGAAGGAAAGATATAAACATCTGAATGCAGAGTTCCAAAGAATAGCAAGAAGAGATAAGAAAGCCTTCTTCAGCAATCAGTGCAAAGAAATAGAGGAAAACCACAGAATGGGAAAGACTAGGGATCTCTTCAAGAAAATTAGAGATACCAAGGGAACATTTCATGCAAAGATGGGCTCGATAAAGGACAGAAATGGTACAGACCTAAAAGAAGCAGAAGATATTAAGAAGAGATGGCAAGAACACACAGAAGAACTGTACAAAAAAGATCTTCACGACCCAGATAATCACGATGGTGTGATCACTGACCTAGAACCAGACATCCTGGAATGTGAAGTCAAGTGGGCCTTAGAAAGCATCACTACGAACAAAGCTAGTGGAGGTGATGGAATTCCAGTTGAGCTGTTCCAAATCCTGAAAGATGATGCTGTGAAAGTGCTGCACTCAATATGCCAGCAAATTTGGAAAACTCAGCAGTGGCCACAGGACTGGAAAAGGTCAGTTTTCATTCCAATCCCAAAGAAAGGCAATGCCAAAGAATGCTCAAACTACCGCACAATTGCACTCATCTCACACGCTAGTAAAGTAATGCTCAAAATTCTCCAAGCGAGGCTTCAGCAATATATGAACCATGAATTTCCTGATGTTCAAGCTGGTTTTAGAAAAGGCAGAGGAACCAGAGATCAAATTGCCAACATCTGCTGGATCATGGAAAAAGCAAGTGAGTTCCAGAAAAACATCTATTTCTGCTTTATTGACTATGCCAAAGCCTTTGACTGTGTGGATCACAATAAACTGTGGAAAATTCTGAAAGAGATGGGAATACCAGACCACCTGATCTGCCTCTTGAAAAATTTATATGCAGGTCAGGAAGCAACAGTTAGAACTGGACGTGGAACAACAGGCTGGTTCCAAATAGGAAAAGGAGTCAAGGCTGTATATTGTCGCCCTGTTTATTTAACTTATATGCAGAGTACATCATGAGAAATGCTGGACTGGAAGAAACACAAGCTGGAATCAAGATTGCTGGGAGAAATATCAAGAACCTCAGATATGTAGGTGACACCACCCTCATGGCAGAAAGTGAGGAGGAACTCAAAAGCCTCTTGATGAAAGTGAAAGTGAAGAGTGAAAAAGTTGACTTAAAGCTCAACATTCAGAAAACGAAGATCATGGCATCCGGTCCCATCACTTCATGGGAAATAGATGGGGAAACAGTGGAAACAGTGTCAGACTTTATTTTTCTGGGCTCCAAAATCACTGCAGATGGTGACTGCAGCCATGAAATTAAAAGACGCTTACTCCTTGGAAGGAAAGTTATGACCAACCTAGATAGCATATTCAAAAGCAGAGACATTACTCTGCCAACAAAGGTTCGTCTAGTCAAGGCTATGGTTTTTCCTGTGGTCATGTATGGATGTGAGAGTTGGACTGTGAAAAAGGCTGAGCCCCGAAGAATTGATGCTTTTGAACTGTGGTGTTGGAGAAGACTCTTGAGAGTCCCCTGGACTGCAAGGAGATCCAACCAGTCCATTCTGAAGGAGATCAGCCCTGGGATTTCTTTGGAAGGAATGATGCTAAAGCTGAAACTCCAGTACTTTGGCCACCTCATGCGAAGAGTTGACTCATTGGAAAAGACTCTGATGCTGGGAGGGATTGGGGTCAGGAGGAGAAGGGGACGACAGAGGATGAGATGGCTGGATGGCATCACTGACTCGATGGATGTGAGTCTGAGTGAACTCCGGGAGTTGGTGATGAACAGGAAGGCCTGGCGTGCTTCGATTCATGGGGTCGCAGAGTCGGACACGACTGAGCGACTGCTCTGGTCTGATCTGATTAACCTAAATTTATTAAGAACAATGGTTTTGCATTCAGATACTATGTGTTCAAATTGTAGTTCTATGTCTATAGTTGTGTACTCTGGACCAATTGGAATTTTTTTCTCTGCCCCTCATTTGTTGCATTATAAGAATAAGAATACTTTGCAAAATTACTGTGAGGATAATGTGACTATTGCTGATTGAAAGAAAAAAAAGCACAACCTAAAACTTGAGAATTATGTTTTACTTGTCAGACTGAGGACTTAAACCTGAGACACAGCCTCTAAGATAGGTCTGAGGGACTGCTCTGAAGAGGTAATGGAGGAGCCATCATATATAGGAGTTTTTGTTTTTTAATTTAACTAAATTTATTTATTTTTAAATTGGAGTATAATTGCTTTACAATGTTGTGTTAGTTTCTACTGTGCAATGAAATGAATCAGTTATATGTATACATATATTCCCTCCCTCTTGACTCTTCCCTCATCCCACCCTTGTAGGTTATCACAGAGCACCCAGCAGAGCTCCCTGTGCTATGCAGCAGCTTCCCGTCACCAAAGAATCTACAAACATTGAATGCTACATAGGATGTGGAGAAAAGGGAACCCTCTTGCACTGTTGCTGGGAATGTAAATTGATAATAGCCACTATGGAAAACAGTATGGAGATTCCTTTAAAAAAAAAAAAACTAAAAAAAAAAAACCCCATAGTTTTTGTAGCAAAGACCAGGTAGTTGGAATGTCAAAAGATTGTTCTTGTTGTTTAGCCACTCAGTCATGTGTGACTCTTTTGTGACCCCATGTACTGTAGGCCTCCAGGCTCTTCTGTCCGAGGGATTTCCCAAGCAAGAATACTGGAGTGGGTTGCAATTTCCTTCTTGAGGTGATCTTCCTGACCCAGGGATTAAACCTACATCTCCTGCATTTGCAGATGGATTCTTTACCATTGAGCCACCTGGGAAGCAATTCTGTTGCTGCTGCTAAGTCGCCTCAGTCGTGTCCGACTCTTTGCGACCCCAGAGACGGCAGCCCACCAGGCTCCCCTGTCCCTGGGATTCTCCAGGCAAGAACACTGGATTGGGTTGCCATTTCCTTCTCCAATGCATGAAAGTGAAAAGTGAAAGTGAAGTCACTCAGTAGTGTCCGACTCCTAGCGACCCCATGGACTGCAGCCTACCAGGCTCCTCC